>NC_138351.1:80608475-81808475 GCF_046562875.1 Panthera onca | reverse complement strand
GTCTCTTCTCTCCAGGGACCACTGTCTTCCTTCTGATGAGGGAGGGGCCTCGGGCTTCCAGCCTGGGGTCCTCCAGGCATTGGTGCCCCATTCCCTGAGTCTACTTCCAGGCAGAAGGAGATGGCTGCCCAGGGGGCATCTGAAAGCTGTCTTCACCAAAGCAGTGGGGAGAGATTTGTGGGTCCCTGGCACGCTCATCACATGAGTATCATGCTGCTATTTAATAAAGGCATCAGTGCTTGAAGGGCCATTAAGTAACCAGTGATATATTTCAACCTCATTGCAGAGGAAGACACTGCGTTAAATCAAATTCAGACTATGTGGAAATAAAAGAATAAAGAGGCATGGCCCTCCCCCTGAGGGGAAAAGAAATTGTCATCCAGGGTCCGCTCTGGGCCAGACACCGGTGAGGAGCTTTAGCACTGGGAAGATTGACAAGTAGAGACGGTGCTGTCATGTGGTCAAACGGGCTGTATGGACACCGCCACTTAGAGGCGGAACCAGAATCTCAACCCTGACGTCATGCTGCCTGTTCCTTTCATTGCCCTGAGCTGTCTCCCCTGTGCAGTCTTTTCTCTGCACAAGACAAGCAGTGATTTGTTTTTGTGCAAAGGGTGAGCGGTGTGGAGATCAGCCACCTGTGCTGGTTTCGACTGTGCACCCCCCAAAGGCGGGAGCTTGTCTGTGGCTCCGTGCGCACCCGCCGCTGGATGAGGCAGGCAAGTCCTTCCTGCCCTGTGCAAGGTGCTGCCGCCTTTCCCCCCACCTCTCGCTACTTTCCCTCGTGTCTGTCCTGTCTTCTCTCCTCTGCCCCCACAGACACCTGTCTGGCTCTCCTTGAAGACGGTTTTGACTCCATCCTGAGATCTTTGCTGGTTACTACCGAGCAAGCTGATGGTGAATTGGTTGTGAGTCCGCCTTGGGTGGTGCATGTAAAAGGACATTTTGGAAGACAGCTTCACCTGCAAGAGCCAAAGGGATGAGGTCCCTCTGGTGGGGTGACCGGCTGTGGGGTGGATGTTCTTCCATTCAGGCCCTACTCACATCCTGGCAAAGCATCTAAGGCCCTTAAGATCTACCCCTGCTAGCCGATTAGACTTGCCCCTGCCAGGCTAACCCACTCTCCCACGCCAGCTGTGTTCTACCCTAATAGCTCAGGTTAGGCAGGTGCCGCCACCTTCGCTCCCACTGACCTCTCAGGCTACAGTGACTTTCGTTCCCCCCACTCCCTGCCCGCTGAACTTGGAGCCCCACTTCATTATCCAGCCATTTGTGAGCTCGGTCATGAGCCCCACCACCCTGCAGAAGCAGCTGCTTCTTCCTCTGTGTCCTCTTAGCACTTGGTATGTTCCTCTGGATGTGTTGCTTTTCACAGGGGATAATGATTTGTTTATGGACACTAAACTCTGAGCACTTTGAGGACAGAGATTGTGGGGTGTGTGTGTGTGTGTGTGTGTATGTTTGCATACAAACATGTGGGGGAGGGGTTCTGTAGGGCTTGGCCTACAGCGGGTGTCCAGGGAGGGACTGTGACCCGGAAGAACATGAGAATGTGTGCCAGCACCGGCCTCAGCGGTGGCAGAGGGACAGAGACACACATGAGTGAGGGACTGAGTCCCGCCCTCTAGCCCTCCTCTTTCTGTCCTCCTGTCTCTTGCTAGGAAAGGATGCTTTCGTCTGGGGGTGACACTGCTGGGTCTTCTCTGGGGCCATCCAGCAGGGGGCTCTCACCTACCTTCACTTGGGAGAGTGACCACCCCTCCGCCTGCCCTTCCTCCGCCCCCAGCCCCACCCTGACCTGTTTTCTGTCCTGACCGTCCTAGCGGGCTTGAGCAGGGGACACAAACGAAAGCTTGCCATCCTTCCTTCGCTTGGAAGGGTCTCTGATCTGACTGAGGAGAGAGGGCTCAAATACCTGAGAAGTCTCCCTACTGCACAGGTGGGAACTGTATCACAAGGCCTGATTCCTAGTAGGTGCTCAGTGACTCACACTTAACTGTCAGTAAAGGAAACCAGAGCTGGAGAGTAGTGGTAAGAACAGATTTTATTTAGGAACCTTTGCAATAGAGGCAGAGAAGCCTCGGCCACATTCTGTGTACCACTAGGACAAGTGGGGATTCGTAACCAAGCATGGGGGTAGGGGTGAACCAGATGACTAAGAAACATCTGGGGCAAGGGGGCTGCTGGCTAAACCAGTTTGACAGGGTTCTTGCTGAAGCTGCCCGGGGATCAGATACCACAGGTGGAAAATGAGGAATGTGGTTAGATGCTGAGGATAGGGATCAGATATTGAGGGTGAAGGATTCTTGCTGAGACCGGGCCACGCCGAGACTGACACGGAGGGCCCAAAGGTGGAGGCCTAGTTGGGAAGAGTGTTTAGAGGAGTCTGACTAAAGTTTGGTCACCGAGAGGCTTTGTCACTGCAAGGGAAACCGGGAAATGTAGACCAGTGTTGTGTCCAGAAAGGAGAGGAAATGCATTTCGGTGAGCAGCCCGCAGTCTCTGCCACAATGCGGTACAGAAAAAGGATTTGGAGTCTGTCAAACCTGGGTTCAAATCCAGCCTCTGCTGCTTGCTAGCTGTGTGGACTTGGAGGAGTTTGTTGAACTTGTTCAGACTTTGAGCCTCAGTTTCCTCAGCTGTGTAATGAGGATAGTAACCCCTGCTTGAGAGGATGGTTGAGAGAGAATGTAGGGCAAGCCCCAGTGGTGAGTAATCCATTTCTGCGAGTGTTGTCCCTCCAGTCATTAGTGTCTTTATTGTTACCATGTATCTCAATTTTACTGACTAAAAAATTAATAACATGCACGGGGTAAAAAAAAAAAAAAAATCAACATAGTATAAATGTATAAACTCCGAAAAAATATGTCTCTCATCCCACCCTTAGTTCCCTTCCTCAAAGGTAACCACCAGGAGCAGTTACTTGGAATGTTTCTAAAGATCTGCGTGGGCAAACATCCGCTTATAAATGGCCCTTTTTCCTTACCTAATGCCTTCATATAATACATGTGCTGTATCCTGAACCTTTTACTTAATTTAACAATATAACTTTGCTAGTATTTCATGTTGGCACGAATTGATTTACCGCATCCTTTTCTTTATGGCTGCACAACATCCCATAGCATGGGTGTCCCTTCCCTCATTTAACTGGTGCCCCGTGACACGCATGTGAGTCAAACCTACAGGGTGGTGCCACTCTAGAAAGCGGCAACCACCGTACCCTCGTACATATGTCTTTGTGCACTTGCGTGAGAATATGTGTAGGACAAAATAAAGCTAGCATTCATTAAAATGTGGGCTGTTTTCACTCTGGTAAATATTGTGGAGAGAAAGGGGTAGGAACTAGTCACTTGGCTTGTCATGAGAAAGAGATAAAGTACGTCGTTTCTTTATTTTTAAAGTCTTTACGAATACAGGCCCTTGTTTCCTCTTCCCATGATGCCTTGGATTCCAGATTCCCCAGCAGGGATATTTGACAGATTTATAAACCAATGCAAATTGGCTTTTAGCTTGAGAGTTTATTTTCCCACATAAACAAGTTGTCAACCGACTTTCTGAATCCCTTACTCATCAGAGAAGTTGGATTGACTATATTAGAAACAAAGTCCTTTTTGTTTGGTTGGTTTTGAGTGGCAGAGAAGCAAACACTGTTGAGTGCTTTGTCTGTGTTAGGTTATTTTTCATAGATTATCTCATTTGATCCTTGTAAACCTTTGAGGTGAAAAATATTATCCCTGATTTCTAGAGAAAGAAAGGTGTGAGTTCACAGAAGTTAAGTGATTTGCCCAAGGTCATACAGAAGCAAGATTTGAACTCAAGTCTGGATGACTATACCATTTTCTGGGATTCTCTTGTTCTTTTTTAGAGGAATCTGTAGAACTTTTCTGAATGTTCAATAAGTTTTACCTATTGCACAAACATCTGATGATTAGCAGTGCCTCTTGATGGTTTTGTGGCCTTCCTGAGCTTCGTAGAGAAAGAGGGTCTGTTATGGTTCCAAGCTCAGTGTCTGGCATGCTTAGTCCGTAAGTCATTAATCCAGCAACTCACAGATGACTAGTCCAGTCTCGGCTCTGCTCTGCCCCTCAGCTCTAAGGCAAGATTGCTCTCTCTATGACCCTGGACTCTGACTCCATGTCCTTCCCTGGTGCTCTCCCCATACCCTTTATCAAAGTTCTTCTCCTGTGTTTTCTGTCTCTTAACAAAGAAGTCATTTAAAACACTTTCTGGGGCGCCTGGGTGGCTCAGTCGGTTAAGCGTTGGACTCTTGATTTGGGCTCAGGTCATGATCTCACGGTTTGTGGATTTGGGCCCCACATGCTGTTAGCACAGAGACTGCTTGGTGGGGTTCTCTCTCTCTCTCCCTCTCTCTCTGCCCCTCCCCTGCTCACACTCTCTCTCTCAAAATAAATAAGCAAACAAACAAGCACTCTCCAAGTGGTAGGGCATCATTATGACTAATGACTCCCCCTGCCCCACACACTGCTGCCCCATTTCTCCAGCCTCTGGGCTGGTATCTCTTCAGCTCGAAGTCTGCTCTCTTTTCTGAAACCCGCGTTCAGTTCTTCCCAGCTTGCAGGAAATCTGTGGCCCATGAACAAAAATTAGCACATTAAAGCTCCCTCTCACCCCCACACTTTAAAACATCATATCCAAACAACCACATTATAATTCAATCCACTGTATCCTAGGAAGGGCCTGTTTTTTCAGAACAAACCTTACAATCAGTGCTTTGTGCCTGCAAATCTCTTTTTTATTAATTTAATACGTCACAATTAACTCGTTTCCATATTAGCACAGTTCTCTTGTTGGGCTATAAATTCACTCCTGTTTTATTATTTATTAACAAGCATTTGTTAAGGGCCTGGTAGTGTCAGGTCAGGCTACCACCTCCATGATCTCACATATTCCTCAGAAATAACTATGTGGAGACGGTATTATTACCAACCTTGTAGTTGGGGAAAATGAGGCTCAGAGAGGTTCATTAACTTGTTCATGTTTCATCTAGTAAGTGGTAGGTCTGGGATTTGAACCTCAGTGTTTGGATTCTAAATCCACAACCTCTCCCAGATGAAAGCCAAGGATTATAGTTTCTTATTATCTTGCCGCTTCAGTTACTCTACTCAACTCCTTAATTAGTGATGACTCCAAATCAGTAGCATGTTACTGAGCCTTTTGGTGTGGGAATGGGTTTTGTTTTGACCGCAGTCACATAATCCATACTGAGAAGGCATTACTTAATCCGGAATGAGAGACAGTAAAAATCCACAGGAAAGCTGGAAGAAGGGGGGGGGGGGTGCATTTTTATTTGACTGGCTGGTTGGTTGATCTCTAGAGAGTTTTCTTTCTTTCTTTCTTTCTTTTTTTTTTAAATCCCCCTTCCTTTCCTTCTTGGAAGGCTAAAGTACTTCAAGGAGCTCCACCCAGTTCTTAAAAGTGTCCAGGAGGTGGCAGTGAAATAAGCTTCTAGTGTGCTGGGTTTTAGGTTTTCTGAAGCCTTAACTCAGCATGTCCCAGACTTGTCTGATCATAAAAATCACCTGGAACATTTGTTAAAGTTTGATTTCCCAGTAGGGGTGGGACATGGGGAATCCTTATTATTATTATTTTTTAACAAGCTCCCCTTAGGCGATTCTTATGATCAGACTAGCCCGGGAAGCACTGAGTATCCTCACTGGGAATCAGGGGACTAATCCCCTTTGTGAACTGTCCTCTGTAGATTTGAAGCACAGCTGGTCCCATTGCATTGCAGCGGAGAGAACATGAATTCTGGAGCCAGAAAGCACAGGATTCAAAAAACCCAACGTGACCACTTATAAGTTGTGTTATTTCGGGTATGTAACTGAACATTCTCATCTTGAGAATTCTGCTGCCGCCATTTTCTCTGCCTGGAAGCAAGAAATTGTTTTTCTTTCTCTCCTTCTCCGGACCTCCTTTGTCTTTTTCTTCGGCTCTCAGGAGCTCATTCCCTGAGCTCCCACCACCCCACCCCCCCCAACCCCAAGCCGGGTCACTCATAATTATTTTTGTAAGAAGTTTTGAAGTGTCTCTCATTCCCCACTAGACTCTAAGCCCCGTGGAAGCAGGAGCCATGACTCTTGGGTTTATTATTTAGGACTATTATGATAGAGAAAGATAGGATAAAATAGGCAGAGAGGGAAAGGTTAGGACCTGAGGTCCCCAGGTGGGGAAAAACACATATTTTAAAACAATGCTGGGATCATCTGACCGCAGCAAACTCTCTGAGGCTTAAGGTTCCTCTTTAAGGATGTAACAGCTACCCCCTAGTCCCCCTCAGGTTCCCTTCAGGAATTTGACAATCAAAATACCTAATTAAAATAAGTAAACCATAAAACCTATGTTATACAAGGGACAGTAGGACCATAATCTGACTCCTCACACAATGGGATTAAGCCAATCAGGAATGGACAACTCAGCACCTAGAGTTATCCAGCCAGTAAGGGTTGGTTTTACTTGAGAAGGAACAAGGGTGAGGGGTGGGGGGGGGAGAGGGCAGGGAGGAGGTGCGACCAGAACCTTATAAAACAAAGACCCTCGCCTGTAGTCAGGAGTATTCACTTTCGAATGCCCCCTCTATGCAGAGAGCATTCAAAAATAAATAAATACATAAAAATTAAAAAAACAAAACAAAACAAAGAGAGCATTTAAACTCTTCTTACTTAAAAAAAATTTTTTTAACTGTTTATTCATTTTTGAGAGGGAGAACAAGCAGGGGAGGGGCAGAGAGAGAGAGACAGGATCCAAAGCAGGCTCCAGGCTCTGAACTGTCAGCACAGAGTCCAACATGCGTCTCGAACTCATGAACAGCCAGATCATGACCTGAGCCGAAGTCGGACGCTTAACCGACTGAGCCACCCAGGTGCCCCTATTCTTACTTTGTAATCTCCTACTCTAATAAACTTTTACCTGCTGCTTATTTTATTTGCGTCCATCTCTTTATTCTCAGAAGCAGTGAACAACGAATCCTGGGTATTGAGGTTAAAAAAAAAAAATCCTGCAACACCATAATGTTTATAATTTATTATTTTATTATTATGACTCTCATGTTTTTTACCACATGCCCAACACCTAGCTCAGTGTAGTGTGAATGATCTGGGAGCTTTGTTTTTCTCACCTGTAAAAATGGATGAACACGATCAATCCACAGGGGTTTTGGGAGGTTCAATGAAATAGTGAGTGTTGGAACAACTGGCATACAGTAGGCATCTGATAAATGTTAGTTCTTCCCTTCTGTTAGAAAACAAATTTCAGCTAAGTTAACTCAAAGATCTCTTTGACTTTATTCAACAGTTCATGAATCGGGTAGCATCCCATGTAGCAAATAGAAAGTAGCCCCAAGGAGCTGTACAAAATGAGAAGTTTGGCAGAAGGGGGCCGAAAAAAGAAATTTCTAGCAAAAAGTAGATTGTTTCAGGCAAGGTCACCTTCCTTTGGGGAAAGGCAGGGGTCTGTCAGGCAGATTACTTTATTAGTATGGATCAGGTAATTCCAGATTGACTGGTTAGAGATTACATTCCTGGAGAGGCTAAAAATCCATTTGGGGCCTGTTTCTTTTTTTAACACTTTTTGGAGAACCCACTTATGATTATTAGTGCTGAATGGAATAGATTATAACTGAGGCTTTAAGGCTGCTTGCTTGACACACTATTCTACAAAGTTTCTAATATTCTTGAAGATTGAGAATTTAGTCTACTTTTCTTTCCCCAAGTCCAAAGACTGTCTTCTGCAGGTTTTTTAACTTTGTTCTGGTGACCCACTTCAAAGTCTCTAATAATTGTACCTGACTTCCTGTGGATAGTGTATTTTTACATTTTCTTTATTCAGTTTGATGCTGAGAATGAAAATGATATAATTGTAGACCGAACTTAATATTTTAAGAAGGTCATGGGTGGTAGAATGGGGTTCAAAGGTAGCTTTACAGACTGTCTTTTCCTGGAATTCTTAAAAAAATTTTTTTTAATGTTTATTTAGTTTTGAGAGAGAGAGAGAGAGACAGAGCGTGAGCTGGGGAGGGACAGAGACACACACACACACACACACACAGAATCTGAAGCAGGCTCCGGGCTCTGACCTGTCGGCACAGAGCCTGACACGGGGCTTGAACCCACGAACTGTGAGATCATAACCTGAGCCAAAGTCAGATGCTTAACCGACTGAGCCACCCAGGCACCCCTATGGAATTCTTTGGAAGAGAGTAGGAACATTGTCTTGTGATGATTTCTTCTCATCTTTTGTGAAATCCAGGTTGATATTAGCAGGTGAAGCAAATTCAGAATTTTATTTTCTTTCCTTCCCAGTTGGGACTAACTTGGAAACATGTGACTGCCATTCATATGTAAAGTATAGAAGAAGGACTTGCCATTAACGGGGCCCTTCCTCTCACACGTTGGCAAATAGAAGCTGTCCTAATACAAGGGCGAGGGCGAGGGCCAGGGCCAAGGGCGACCAACTATCTCGGTTTGCCTGGGAACTGCCTGGGGCACTAGTCTTTCAGTTTTAAAACCAGAACCGTCCTGGGAAAACTGGGGTGAATTAGTGGGCTCTTTGTGGAATAGCTTGCTGTAGGAATTAAAGTAACAGGGAAGCAGGCATTAGCATGCTTTTCTGTTGTTTTAAGGGACACAGGAAACAAGAAGTTAAAACTGCTTTTAAAAAATTGTTTGTGAAAGTTTTTGAAAATTAGTTTCACTTCTAAAGCCACCAGACTAAATATAGAAGGAGTCATATAAATGCAACTGCTTTTGCACCATTTAGAAACTCAGTGACAGTCACCTGGAAACGAGTGGTATTGTGTTTTCTGTCTTTTCTGCACCTGAATGGCTACAGCTAGCCAATTTATGTGACCCATTTTCTAGCGGTAATCATTTTCACTGATATGTTGTGAATAGCTCATCTTTGAAATATTTTTTCTCTAGTTAAACACCAACACTAGAACTGATATTATCATTGATAAATTTTGAAAATAGGTCAGTTTTGAAAGAAGGGCCTTAACTCAACATGAATTGTATATTATCACTTGTATCTCACAAGGTAAAATTTAAACTTATTTTAATACGTATTTATGCCTATCTTATTCCCCAAAAGTATGTAAAGTGGCTTTCAAAAATACATACATTTTTATAAGTTTTTTGTTTTTAAGTTTAAGTTAAAAGTATCAGGGCAAAGGAACAATAAAAATGGTGTAATAAAATGAAATCAGAGAAAAGTTAGTATCTAGAAATGTGTGATCTAAAGATCTTGCACAGTTTTTACGATGGGACACAGATTTGGTTCTGGGCTTTCTGGTTACCAAGGAAACATTGAAACATACCAAGTTGTTAAGTCATGGTGCTGTTAGGTCATGGTGCCAGCAGGTAAAATAAGATGGTGCAGTTTTTCCTTAGCAGTGAAGCCTGGGAGAAATTTCTCAGACGGCCTTCATAAAGGAGCCCCTGAGTGATTAGCGTCTGCTTCATCAATACAGTTTCAAGGTTTTGTGTGAGATAGCACCCCTCACTGTACTCTGAGGGCATAACAACCAAGTGCCAACAAGACATTACTACTACCTTTGATACAGTGGTCCTTCCTGGGGCTGTGCCTCAGTCTCCTGGCAAGTGTTTTAGCGTTTAGATTTCTAGGTCCCAACCCACCTCTACTAAGTTGGCATCTCTGTCCTTTTGCAAAGCTCCTGGATGATCTTGATAGAGAATCACTTATTTAGAATTTTTTTAAAAAGCTATCGAAAGGAAATTCAAATGTCCAATAAACATTTGAAAAACATAATTCAATCTCACTGGTATTATCATGAGGATGCAAATTAAAACAATGATGAGCTACTAGTTCACATTGATTAGGTTGGCAAAAATATTTAGCAGTAGCCAGCCGCGTTGAAAATGTGCATACTCTGTGACCCAAACAGTTCGACTTCTGGAGAAATTCTTGTCCGTGTGTACAAAGAGATACAATGAGGATGTTTATTGCAGTGTTCTTTGTAATGAGGAAAAATTGGAAAGTACCTATATGCCATTAATGATGGTATGCGTAAATCAATTTATGATGTGGGTTGAATTGTGTCCCCCCCGCCAAAAGATATGTCTAAATCTTAACCAATATCTGTGAGCGGGACCTTATTTGGAAATAGAGTCTTTGCAGATGTAATTAAGTTAGGGATCTCGAGACAAGGTGATCCTGGATTAAGGGTGGGGCCTAAATCCAATGATGAGTGCCCTTATAAGAAACAAAAAGGAGAAGACGGAGACACACAGAAGTGAAGGCCATGTGAAGACAGAGGCAGGAGGGATTGAGATTGGAGTGATGCATCTTTAAATGTTTTTATTTATTTTTGAAAGAGGGAGAGAGACAGAGCAAAGGGAGATAGAATCAGAAGCAGGCTCCAGGCTCCGAGCTGTGAGCACAGAGCCCGACACGGGGCTCAAACTCATGAACTGTGAGATCGTGACCTGAGCTGAAGTCGGATGCGTGACCGGCTGAGCCACCCAGGTGCCCCTGGAGTGATGCCTGGTTCATTCCTCACGTCATTAAACCAAGGAATGCCTGGGATTACTAGCATCCACCAGAAGCAAGAGAGAGGCATGGAATGGAATCTCTGTCAGATCTCTCAGTAGGAACCAGCCCTGTCAATGCAGTGATTTCAGGTTTCTGACATCCAGAACTGTGAGAAAATAAATTTCTGTTGTTCTAAGTCACCGAATTTGTGATCATTGGTTATGGCAGCCTTAGGAATCTAATAAAATGGATATCTTCCCCTCAAACCACAGGGATACCCAGAAGAGGGTTATGGAGTGCTCCCTCCACCAAGAGGGTGGACGCATGGAGCTAATAACCTTCCACAGTGCATCTGAAGCAGTTTTGTCCTGATTTGAGGCTAACAGAGCCCTTGGCGACCAAGTGGTCCAAATCCTCCCATTTTAAAGATAGGATGCCCAGACAAGGGAAATGACGTACCTAAGACACTATTGCTAATAAGGGGCAAGCTTGGATTTGAACCAAGTCTGACTCCAGAGTCTATGTTCTTTTCACTTCATTTGTGGCACTGGCACCAGAATGCATCCTCTCTGATCAATATGGCAGCATGGACTGTAGGAAGGAGCTCAGATGGTGGAATCAGACAACTTGAGTTAGTCTTTGCTCTCTCATGCTCTGGCAGTGTGGCAAGCAAATGGTTCTTAACTTCTCTAACCCTTATATTCTTTTTCCTAACTGTTGTTCCCAGTGCACCTGTATCTCTGGATTGTAAGGCTCCAGTGACATAATATATGTGAAGAGGTCTTTATTAAACTGTAAATCACTGTACATTATAGTATTACCATCATCGTCTAATCTAGCCTCAGACCAGGAACGTGAAAACTCAGAAAGTGTGGTAGGCAGAATTTTAAGATGACCCCTAATAACCTTCCTCCATGTATAATCCTCATCCTTTGAGTGAGGGTGGGACCTGTGGATATGATGAACTGTCACTCCTGTGATTATGTTACATTAGATAGCAAAAGGAAGATTTCCCTGAGTGGGCCTGACCTAATCAGGTGAACCCCTTAAAAGTATTTTTCTCTGGCTAGGTTGCAGAAGAAGTCAGACAGATGTGCTTTGGCTAGTCTGGAAGAAAGCAAATGTCCACCTTTGTGAACTTCCCTCAGGGGTCACTATGGCAAAGAACTGTGGGCAGTCTCGAGTTGCTGGGTATGGTCCCTGGCCAATAGCTATGAGGAAAATGAGGACCTCAGTCCTATCACTTCAGAGAGTTGAATTCTTCCACGCGGTGAACTGGAAGGTGACCCTGAGCCCAGATAAGACTTGCAACCCTAGCAATACTTGCATTTCAGCCTTGTGATAATCTGGGCAGAACACCCAGCCGTGCCATGGTGGATTGCTGACCTAAAGAGCTGCAAGCCAATAAATGGGCATCGTCTGAAGCCACTAGGTTTGTGTTATTTCTTTTGTGCAGCAATAGGAAACTAATACAGAGAGATTAGAAGGTTTTCCTTGGGTCATAGAGCCATTAAGTGCACCTGTCTGTACATCCCTCCAAGGAACGCTGAGCTTCTCTAAGGTTGTAGCTTTATCTGATTGATCTCTGGAGCCAGACTGGCTGGGTTTGTGCCCTCGCTCTGCCACTTATGAAGTCAAAAATTGAAGCAGTTACTTCTCTGTGCATCCAATTCTTCATCTGTAAAGTGGATATGATAATGTTACTTACCTCTAGGGTTGTTAACAGTGTTAAGTGATTTTATACATGTGAAGTACTTAGAACTGTGCTGGTCACATAGTAAATATTCGGCAAATTGTTATATCTCAGCACTCAGGCCATAGCTAGCAAATAGTAGGCACTCATGAATGTTTGTTGAGTGGACGAATTAATTAATTTGGATTAGGATCTTGGTCTCCCGATTCTTAATCCTGTAGTATTTCTACTAATTGTTATTTGTAATAGAAAACAGAGTTTTCCAAAGCTAATTTCACTGGCCCAATTTCTTCAGGATGCTCCAGAAAGGCACCAGGTTTATTAACACCGTGAAAATACAGAGGTGTTTAAACTCATACCAGAGTGCTTAAAAACCTGCACTGTGTGGAAGCTGACTGAAAGCCGTGAGTGGGCTGGCTTTGCCTTCATAGACCATGTCAGCTGGTCGGGGTGACACGCTCTTAATACAATTGCCTAATTATCTGGTCATCAGGGAAATACCAGCTGTCATTGCCAACTGAGCTGGACCATCAATCAGTTTGTTCTGAGTTCATGATGTAAATTAAAAGGTATTGCTTAAATACTTAGTAGAGGAATAACAACCCTCATCTCAAGGAGCTACTGAAGCAGCGGGCTTTGCTACAGCTATTGGCTGCGCTGAGCTGTGAATAATAATAATATTTGGAACTTGGCAATATAGTTCAACATTATAAACAAAATGAGAGCCCCAAATTTGTTAAGGATGCCTGTACACTCTCACCTCCGCTCCCATCACATCTGCATTGTTTTTGCTGATAATTCCTTTCAAAATTCCAAACAGCAAGGTGGGTTCTAGCTGTGAACTAGACCACTGCTCTTGAACAGGCCCACATTGAAGGTGTACATTTCCTTTCCCACAGCTGCCTTCTTTACCTGCAGAGCGGTTATCAGAGCCTGGACTGGAGAAATAAATGACCAAAGCCTACACATGTCTGCTGTATGCCTGAGCAGTTTCACACCAAGATTTGTTTCGAGGCTTATAGGTTCTGGTTCCATTCAGTTCCCTTTCTGTTGCAAGACCCCACAGTCATGCTTTATTCCCTCCACACTGAACTGCATGGCACTCATTCCTCCAGCGTCCGTGACTTGCCGCTCCCTCCCAGACACTGGGTGAGGCACCTGGAATACAGGCATAACTAAGATGATTTTCCTGCCTTGAAGAGACTTCTTATCATGTTCCCTCATGCTCCCCTGCCTTTGCACACAGGCGCTCCTCCAGCCTCGACTACCTTCATGCCTGCTGGGCTTGGCAAATTCCAGCTCGTCTTTCAAGTTTCTACCAAACCACATCTTTCCTTCAAGAAGATGAACTCATACCTGTTTCATGCTCCCATAGCCCTTTGACTCTCATCTGCTAGAGTGTTTGCCTCTTTGCATTGTGATTTATTTATAAGTTCACATTCTAAAGACAGAGACTGTGCCTTCTTCTCTGAATCCCCAGCGCTTGACATTGAGTTGATGCACATAATGTTTACTTGAATAAAAGGCTAACTTGGTGAAAGAGTGTAACTATTCCCATGTAAGGTGTGTAGGAGGGTAGAGGGAGGGATGGAGCCAGAGAATAAATGTAATTTTCTAATATCTCTTTTACCAGCAGGGGGAGAGATGTGTTTATAAATATCCCATCATGGAAGCCTTTAGGTTCTATGGTCTGAAAGGCCAAAGAGAGACTCAGGATCTTTCTCAAATTTATAAGAAGCCATTTTACTTCAAGTAAGAGTGGGTATGACCTTGATTAACTTGAATCATGCCATCTTATGGCAAGCTAATTTTTATTTTTTCCCTTGAGTACTTGAGTCATTTCTTGTTCTTTTGGGGGAGAGGTTGAGGGGTGGTGATGGTTATTTTTTCATAGGTTCAAAGCTACAGGCAACAATATTCTGCGCTTTCTGAACACCTTTCAATGAAATACTGAGGTTGGAGAATTTAGTTATTTCCTCCTGGAACCCACTGTCTGGGACTGCTAGGGCCCTCTGACCTTGGCCATTTGCTTTTCTTTCTCAGTAACCACTCCAAAAACATACCTTTTCTTCAGTTCTCTCCTCTATGACTTTCAAAGTTGCACCTCTTGCTTTGACTTTTCTCTATTCCCATTCCTATATTTCTAATCCCTTGTGGGATAGTTCCAATGAGATGTCCTGTTGTCCCCTCAAGCTCAGTACTTCTAAAAGTTAACTGTTCCTCTCCCAGACGTACTTCATTTCCATTCACTCTATTCTGCTCGTGGCTCCAGTGAGCACTGAAATCAGGAAGTGAGGGTTAGGACAGGCAGAGGCACCCCTGCAGAAGATGTAGGTGCTCTGAGAGTGCTTGGGCAGAGGCGATTCAGCACTCTGGAGAGCTCCCAAGTGGGTGCCGCTTCCCTTCCTCTGGGTCCTCCTCTGCTCCTTCCCACACACACAGCCTTGGTATAGTGTGTGTCACCAGAATTCTATGTTTGTTAAAGTAACCTCATTTACTTCTCCTAGGCTTGGTTCTTTGGGTGCTGAGGACTTAAAGGGGCTGGGTTCTGTTCCTTGCTCTACCACTTATTGGATATATTACTAGAGACTAAGTTATTTAATTGCTCTGAGCCTCAGTTTCTTTATCTGTAAAACAGCATAGCAATATATCTACCTACTTGGTAATGTTGTTGTGAGGGTGAATTGAGGTAGCGCATGTAAACTACACAGCACATAATATAGACTCAGTAAATAATAGTCACAGCTTTTAATTATAGAAGTTATTGGTACAATAGTATTAATTCTTAACAATATGCAGTGAGATAGCTTGAGGCTGTCATGGCAGTGGGATGTCTTTGGGAGGTTATAGGCTGGTTTCAAGGGTCAGGAGGAGCACATGAATTCAGGGGGACAGAGCTCGTCCCTCTTTATCTAGGAAGTCGTCTGGGAAACCACTTCTTTGTTCCTTGGTTTCATCATTAACACAGCACTAGGTGCCTTAGAGTCAACACAAATCATAATCGGTTGTTGGAAAAGAAGAGTGGGCCCCCACAGATTTGCAGAACGGGAAAAACCCTGCATGTGCCAAGTGGAGAACAGACCCGAAGAGATCCAGTAATGCCCACAGCAGCTTAGAAAGTTAATGGCCACAGACAGTGGAAGACTGGGTCTCCAGGCTCTTGCACGCTTTGCACGTGTTTTTTGCTTCCTCTCATTGGACCCCTTTCCTTCTCCTGTCTGGGCAACTTGTCTGTCTCAAGAGTCAGCTCAAATGTCATCTACCTTTCTGAGCCTTGGTGGCCTCTTCTGTGAAATGGGGGTATGACAGCTATTCATAAGCCACGTGGAGACTAACTGTCACCATGTGGGTGAAGAGCTCAGCTCGGAGGCAGGCATGTCGTAGATGCTTGGTAGGATGGTGGCAGCAGCATCCGGTGATCTGGTTGTGTGTCTGATTCAGCCGCTGTGCTTTGAGCTCTTTGAAGGTAACAGTCTTTTATTCATCTTCCTGTTTTTACCTCTCCAGCTTTAGTCTCCACCACTAACACTTTGTCCCATATGCGGAACTTCTCAGCATTCCCAGAGCATACCACCTGGCTCAAAGACACAACGTGCTTGTGTGTTGAATGAATGAATTGATGTTCTGGCTAAACCATGGCGCCTTTAGACACCAGCTTTCTAGTGGAGTTGCCATTGTGGAAAGTCCTGAAAGGGCCTGGGTATCTGGTTAACTGGGGATGAGCTGCCCGTATGAGATGTCGGGAGTGACGTCGGGAAAAGTTGTTTGATAATCCTGGCTGGGAGGGAAAGTGCGCTGAAATGGAAACCTGATTTGCCTTGTTTCCATTTCAGTTAATAAACACATTTAAAGTTTTGGTGTGGACGTCTTTGAGGTGATTTGAGGACTAATGGTGAATTGATGTAATTTACACCCAGTGAGAGAGTAGAGAGCAGGGAGATTGCTGTGGATAGTATAGGCGAGCAAACCTACATTTCTCTCTTCCCTTCTAGTTTCTTGGCTGAGACACCCCCTGCAATAAATGAGAGATTAACAGGGCCAAACAAATTTGTGTTAATTTTGTACCTACAGGGACCCCAAAGAAATGAGCCCCAAAGAAGTAACCAAATAGAAAAAAAATTTTCATACTTTTTTGACAAGGAAACGATGAATTTGGGAAGTACTGACAAGATGAAGTTTGAGCCTGAGGTAGTACAAGTAACAAGTAACAAGGTTTGTGTACATGGTCTTCTGGGCTCCAAATTCTCTCTCCCTGGTGATAAGGATTTCACCTTTCCTCTTGATATATAGAGAGGACACCTTTCACATGGGAGATTTGTTTCCTGCTTTAAGGGAAACAAAGGATGGTCAGAACATCCTTCTTGTGTTGGCTGTTTCATATGTAACTTTAATTCAAAGTAATATGCCAGAATGGCGCATTTTGGGGCAGCCTGCCCCGAACCCCATCAATAATTTTGCAGGGCATAGTGGAGGTAATTTGTAATTTATAATTGATATTGGAACCCTTTTCCACAGGCTGAATTATAATGGAATGGAGTAAGAGTCATTTGATGTGGGCATTTTGTTGTTTCCATCACCCTTATGAATTACAAAGTGGAAAAAGAATATACTGTTAAATTGGTGTCCAGTCTTTTCAGAGCGATTTGCTAAATAAGCTGGAATTTTAATTAAAACTGCAAGCCAAGAGGTAAATCACTTTAAAAGTTTGTGAAGTTTTTCTTTTTCTTTTGGTTAGTATAATTACTACTAATAAAGATTCTTTATGGGTAGGAAATTGGACACCAGAATAAATAACTGGAGGAGATTGCTATGGGACACAAATTATGAGAGGGGCAAGGTTCTCTTCCCCTCCTGCTAACATGGGCCTTTTTCTAGTTCAATTGTTTGGTAACAGTTCTGATCTCATTAAAAGTATTGTGATCAGAAGCAGAAGCAAGGTGGATGACAGGCCTCACTGTGGCTTTTCCAGCTTTAATTCATATGAGTCAATTATAATGAATGGATTTAATAAAAAATACAGCATGCTTGGTGATTAACTTAGTGAACAATAAATGGTGCGCTTACCCAGAGTATCATATTTGCAATAATGAAGAAGTGAACAGGAAAAGGAAACTTCATAGATCACAAGAATTGCTACTTTCCAGCAAAAGGTTGTTAATTACTTATCCTTTTGCTATATTTATTGGCTCTATTAGAGGATGAGTAATTATTGTCTTCCTGGGAAACCCATTGGAGCCAGACAGCGTCTTCATTAAATCGGAAGGCTCCTCAGAGTGCTAGTTATCCCTGTGGGATCCTCTCCCTTCAGAGTCTCCAACGACCAGGGATCTGGAGGAGGTGAAAGGGGAATGTCAGCCCATGGGCATGAGAGAAGGGGCTTCTTTAAAGTGCACTGGCTATTAGAGTAGTTCTTGCACATGAAATTGGTGATGTGCCCTTACTCCTCTGTGCCTTCCCCGCCCCTACTCCCAATGCATTCTTTCTCTGCTTGCCTCATTGCCACTCTACCCTGTCCTAGCCTTGGCCGGGTTCCTCATGGGTCTGGCTGCCCTCAGTCTCGCTCTACCTCCCCTCCATTCTCCATTCTAGCCAGATCTGGCATAACCCTGCTGGAGCACTTCCTTCGGCTGTCCTCCCCCTGCAGAATCAAATTCAAGCTCATCAGCTTGCCCTGTGAGCCCTTCATGACTTGTCTGGGCCATGGAGACCTCTCCAGCTTTGTCTCCCCTACCTACCCTGGACTCCAGGCATGTGGAACTTCTTGTGCCCTCCAGAATCCCCGCACACACGCTGCCTTCTGCCTGATTTCTCTTTCTCCTCATCTCGGTGTGGCAAACATCTATTTCCCATCCAGCTCAAATGGTCCCTCTTTCCTTCTCTGGAGCAGAAACAATTACTGCTCCTGGGCTCTCACACATAGATAGTGCATCTGCCTCTACCCGAGGCTGGCTTATACATCCCTGGAGCTATGTTTGATTCACTACTGTTTTTCAAGAGGTGGATTTGTTGAGGGCCAGCCTCTGCTTTCTCTGCCAGGGAAGATGTCTGGGGACTTTTGCAGTCTGCCTCGTTCACCATGGGACTTCATTGGGTGAAGAACAATCCAGGATACTTGCTGTCCATATTCTATGATTGGACTAGTTTAGCTCCTACTATGTGCCAGGCTATTCACAAACATTCTTTCAGGTACGTGGTTGTTTTTAATCTTCACAACACCCTCTGTGATGGAAGCTTTGCTAGTCCTCTTTCTCAGGTGTTGAAACCAAAGGCCTTAGAGATTGGCAGGGCTGAGATTTGAACTCAGGTTGTGGAAGTCTAGTTAAGGAGACTTTGTGCAAGTACAGACTTTTCCCAGAGGTTAGACACATACCCAGGAAGACCTACATGGCTTCAAATACCCTGAATATACCTTGTGCACCTTTAACCTTAGGCTGGTCCTAGAAGATAACACCCATCCACCATCCCCTCTAGGTAATATCTCACCAGCCAATAGGTATGAGGTGAAGGATGATGGAAAAGCATGGAAGAGAAAAAACAAAACAGTATTTTTTTGAAGACCTACTGTGTATTTGGTATTGTGTGTGAGGCACAGTGCTAGGTGGCTCAGACATATTATTAGACCATCTAATAACCCAACTGCATTGTCATTCTTGTTCCTGCTGAGGAAACAGGTTTAGAATTGCCCCATGTGTGGGCTTTCCTCCCAGCCCCATCCAAAGATGCTGTGATCAGGAAGCTGGCCAGTCCCTCCCCAGCATGGGGAGGCCTTTTCTCATTAGCTTTATTTTCCCAGGTAGGAGGGAGCCTGGAATCTCCCTGAAGGCAGTTGGGTGGTTGGCACTTCTCATCTTTGTGGGAGGATAGTGATGCCATTAGCTGAGATGTGAGCAAGAGAAGAGTGAGCTAGCTAGCTTCCTTCTCTCAGGCTTAAAAGGGGCTCTCCTTCTTTTGATATGCTCAGATTTGGCAGATACAGCCATGTTCCATGTGGTCACATCCTTCAGGATTTGATGGATTTCCACCAGTTTTTTGTTTTGTTTTGTTTTGTTTGTTTTATTTTGTTTTGTTTTGTTTTGGTATGCTTGCTTTCTTGATTGAAGAAAAGAGTACTAAGTTTTTTGTTCATTCTTGAAGGGCAATTGCTCAGTCCTTTCCATGTCTTAACTGGTCTTCTCTGGACTTTTCTGTGCTATGCTCTTCCTTGAAGTGTTAACCACACTCATTTTTTTTTTTTTTTTTTTTTTTTGCATAGATATATGTGCTCATTTCCCCCCATAGGTTAACACAGCTACCCATCCATTCAGCTTAGTGGAATCAAAAGAGCACAGTCTTTGGACAAATTCTGGGTTTGCCACTTATTAGGAAAAGAATTACATTTTTTCATGTGTGAAGTGGAGGCATATATATAAGATGCCTGGCACACAATTAAGTGTTTAATAAATTAGTCTTAAATTCCTTCATTCTTGAAGACACTGTTATAAACCTGGAATGGTGTATTCATTATCTATTACTGTGTAACAAATTTCCCCAAAGCTTAGCAGCTTTAAACATCACACATTTATTATTCACACACTTTCTGGGGATTAGGAATCTGAGAGTGACTTAGCTGGGGTTCTGGCTCAGGGTCTCTCATGAAGCTGCAGTCTCTGAGGACTTGACTGAGGCCGAAGTATCCACTTCCAAGTTCATTCACATGGCTGATGGCAGTAGGCTTTGATTTCTTACCACTCCCTAGACCTTTCCGAAGTGAGTGGTGGTGATGATGATGATTATGATGATGATGAGAGACAGAGATGGGAGCCAGGCAGCCAGGGGCGCACACACACACACACACACACACACACACACACACACAGCATGCACAAGACAGAAGCCACTGTCTCTTTATAAGGATATCCTAATAATGGAAGTGACATCCCATCACTTCTGCTGTAGATATTGGTTACATTGACCAAGGCTGTGACAGTTGTGGGAGAAGACTACACAAGGGTATGAATTCCAGGAGGCAGGGATAATTGGAGACTATTATAAAGGCTGCCTACCACAGATGGGTAGGTCGAGAAGAGGGTAGAAAGAAAGGAATGTCTCTACCCTGAAGCATTCTGTCTGATGGGGAGGCAATCATGTAAACATAAATACCCTACAAGGCAGTGGCTGTACTATAGGCATCAACAGAGTGCAGAGGGAACATTGGTGAGGAATCTATTAACTCTGCCTGGGGGCATCGTCAAGGGTTTCCCAAGTGCAGGTACACTGTGGTGTTCGTGTTCAAGAGCTGTCCTAATGATGCTTGATTTCTGGTTGGCATCTTTTTTAATTGAAGTTACTCATTGAGGTGATCTCCTTGGACACTAAAAATAATAACCTACCCTATATAACAGCAATCTGCTGTTTACAAAGTGCTTTCCCATGCGTTACCTCAGTCCACAGAACCACCCTAGGAGGTGGACGGATTTTATTGCTGTTGTTTTCCTCCCTAGCAGATGAGCTGTAGGGGCACAAGGTCAGTGTGTCACAGTTGGGGTGGGGTGTGGTGGGTCGAGGCTTGAGCCAGGGTCTTCCTTGTCCAAGCGTGCTGTTCTGGCTCATACCCCTTCCCTTGTGTTTGTTCAGAGTGCTTTGGGCCTCTCATTTTAAAGCAGTAATTTGGGTCATTTCCCCCTGTAGAAGCATTGCACATGTGCTTGCCCATATCAAAGCTTATTTGCCACTTTTATGCCCAATACTTGAAAGATTTTCTTTCATGAAGAAGCTTTATGAAGAAAATCATTCACAAAGTACAGAAATGTGAATTGTGCTTTTATCAGCATTCACTGTGAAACTTCATTTTGTGAAACTCCCCAGGGGGTTTGAACTTGCTCTTTGGACTATTTATTAGAAGAGGGACCGGAACCTCAATTCCTTAAGCACAAACATGCTTAAAGGACATTTAATGGTTTCAGTTCTTGTTGGAGCCTGGCTGTTTTGCAAGTTTGTTTTAGTCCTTCTGGGTAAGAGGGAAAAGGATTTGGGGACCACACAGGTGTATACGCTGAGGGAGAATCCTCCTTTGTGGCAAAGATGGTGGCATACGGGGTGAGGGTATGCTTGTTACTATAGCTCGTGTGTGACCAATAAATGCCACCATAGCAACAGATCAACCTCAGTTGTGTGTAATGGTAAGTGCATGGGTCTTGGAAGCAGGCACACCTGGATTTGATCCTGACTCTGTCCTCAGTGCTCTTGGGAGAGTCATCTAATCTCTCAAAGCTTCGGTTTCTTCATCTATAAATAGGATTATTTGTAGCACCTTTCTCTTAAGGTGGTTGTGGGGATTAAATGAGATAAGCTATGTATGAAACACATACACATAGTAGTAAGAATTAAATAAATATTAACCTTAATAGTGACAGTGACGACGATGGTAACAGTGTATTTGGGTAGCTGCTATTCATAAGTTCCTTTATTTATGTATTTATTCATGAAACATACTACAGATGTGCTAATAGTGCTGTCTGTGAACAACCAGAGGCTTCAGGGAGTCTTTGGATCTTTTCAAGTCATATGTGCATATATGCATATTTTATGCATGTGTGTGCTTTTCTGATGAGAATCCCCAAGTGATTCTTGACCCCAAAAAGGTTATGAACAAACAAAAAGTTATAAACAAAGACTTGGTGTCAGGGATCCACAAATGATGATAAGACTGTTTTCATCTTCAAAGAGTTCACAAAGTGGCAAGGTGGGCAGACTTACAGATGGGATGTTGCAAATGTCCTGTGAGGGTGTAAGTGACAGGGGCCATGTAGAAGCCAGGGTTTGTGAGACAACTTCATGGAAGGAAGGAGTGGATGGTCAAGCCAAGTTAGAAGATCCCAGGCAGAAGGAATAACACCTGGAAACCAGGCCACAAAACAGTAAACCGCTATATACTTATATGTCACAAGTAGTCGGGCAGTGACCGTACAAGTGCCCAGGGTGTCCGTGGCCCAACTTGAGGCAAGCAGGTTAGCAGAGAGGAGTTTGGCAAGAGTCTTTTGGGCCATGCTTGGAGTTTATACTTAATCCTGTGGTTCATGGGAAGGCATTGAAGAGTCATAAGCAAAGGAGTGACATGGTCAGAGTTGTGCTTTTAAAGAAACACCCCTCTGTGTGTGGGGTGGATTAGAGGAGGAGACTGTGGCAGACAGCGGACCTCATCCCAGTGGGAGATGAGTTCCCGAAGTTAGGCAGTAGCATTGAGGATTAAGAAAGGGGAGAAAATTTAAAAATAAATTAGGACATAAACCAGACTTGCTGACCAGTTGGGTATTGGGGAGGGAGGGGTGACCTGGGTGATTGTCTGGATTACAGCTTCTAATGTTCCTGTGGGCCTGTGACCAATTGGACACCTGGCTGGTCATCCTTGGAGACCTGAGAAGTATGTCAGATTGTTCCCGGTCCTAGGAATGCATGGCGTTCTGAGGGAATTAAGGGTTACATGTGAAGTACGCAAGAGTGCAGACAGTGATGGGCACAGTAAGTGCTGAGGGGACCAGGAAGGTGATCCCCAGGCTGAAGTGGTCCTGGAGCTCTCCATTGTCATCATATCCAACAGGCAGTTGTTAGTTTCCAACCTCTGAGTTTGACCTCTCAGCCACGTTCACACCAGTCACCATTCTCTTTGTCTTGAAACACTCTCCTCCCTGGCCTTTTTCAGCCCATGCTCTCTGTCTCTCTGGGACCTCTCAGTGGCTTCTGCTCGGTGGGTTCATCTTTCGGCATGACCTACTGTTTCTGTGATCCGGCTGGGGGGCAGCCCTACCCCGTGTGCATCTGCCGAGGTCTTCAGGATCATCTCACACTGCTTTCCTCAGGTCCTCTGTGCCCCAGCCACCTTGATCTGCCTTTAGGCTTTCCAGTGGGCCATGGTCAGTCTGATCTCTGGGCTGGAATGCTCTTCTTTCCTCACTTACCTGTTCTTTACAGTCTCCACTCAAATAGCCTTGTCTTAGGAATAGGGCGACCACTCAGTTTGCTCTTCAAACCAGGATACATTTGAAAGTGAAGAAAAGTTCTATTAATATTAACCCGAGGACAGCAGATGTAAACTGGAACTGTCCTTGGCGAATGAACACACGGTCACCCTACTCAGAGTGGCCCTCTTTGACTTCCCAGACGCATTTGGGTCTCCCTGTGCTCTCATTGCTCTCTGGACCTCAGTTCACAGTTCTTACCATGATTTGGTTTGCAGTGATACATTGGAGTGACTGACTCAACTCTTTCTCCCCCATGGACTGTATGCTTCATGAAAGCAGACATGTCCCTATGTGTCTTTGCCACTTGAGGCACATTGTGCTGCATAATAAGTTCTTAACGCTTAATAAGTGAATAAATCAATGATCACCTCAGATTTGTATTGTTGTGTGGAATGTACAAAGCATTTTCACACCCATTATCTTGTTTCGTTCCTATTGCACTTTGACACGTTTTCTTGTCTCAGTCTACGGAGGATACAAATGTTTTGGTTGCTTAAGATCTCATACCAAGTGACAGAAACAAGTCTGAAACTCTCAGGTCTTCTGACCCCAAATCCAGTCCTTTTTCCAAAAGGGTTTGAAGAAGAGAAAAGAAAAAGATGACTCCCAAATTTAGAACGTAGGTAACTGGGAGGATGGTGCTGACCTTGAGAAAAATGGGGAGTGGGGGAATTGAGAAACAAGGGCCAATTCAAACTGCCCCATGAAAAGCCACATAGCATTCCAGGCTATAGAGAGCTCAGAGTAGAGCCACAAATGGCCCCTTACCCTCAGGGGGCATAAGGAGACAGTTTTTTTTTTTATTGTTATTTTATTGTGGTGGAATGTACCCAACAAAATTTATCTTAACCATTTTTAAGTGTACAGTTCAGTAGCATTAAATACATTTACACTGTTGTGCAACTATCAACTCTAGAACATTTTTCATCTCCCCAAACTGAAGTTCTGTACCCATTAAACAAATAATACTCCATTTTCCCCTCTCCCTAGCCCTTAGAAACCACTGTTTTACTTTCTGTCTCTCTGAATTTGACTACTCTAACTACCTCATGTAAGTGGTTTATTTCACTTGGCATAATGTCTTCAGGGTTTCATCCATGTTGTACCAGGTGCCAAAATTTCATTCCTTCTTAAGACTGAGTAATTTTACAGTGTATGAATGTATTCTATTTTGTTTATCGGTTGATAGACAGTTGATGGACACATGGACCATTTCCACCTTGGCTACTTTGAATAATGCTGAACGTTTGTATATCAATATCTGTTCAAGTACCCGAATTCAGTTCTTTTGGGTAAATACTCAGAAGTAGAATTGCTGGATCATGTGACAGTTTCATTTTCCACAGCAGGTTTTTACATTCCCAGTGCCTAAGGGTTCCAATTTCTTTACATCCTTATCAGCACTTATTTCCTTTTTATTATTTTTTATGCAGCCATCCTGATGAGTGTGAAGTTGTATCTCATTGTGGTTTTGATTTGCATTTTCCTAATGATTAGTGATGTTGAGCATCTTTTCATGTGCTTATTCGCCATCTGTATGTCTTCTTTGGAGAAATGACTATTCAAGTCCTTTTCCCACTTTTTAATTGTTTTTGTTGTTCTTAGGTTGTAAAAGTTTCAAAACATATTCTTATATACGTATTTAAAATATGTTTAAATATATTCAGATACATATCTGATACATGCCTTATCGGATACATGACTTTCAAATATTTCCCCCTATTCCATGGGCCGTCCTTTCATTCTGTGGACAAGTGTCCTTTGATGCAAAAACGTTTTAATTTCAACAAAGTTCAATTTATTTATTTTTCTTTTGTTACCTAGGCTTTAGTGTCATATCCAAGAAATCCTTATCAAATTAAATATCATAAAGCTTATTCCCTATATTTTCTTGTAAGAGTTTTATGGTTTTAGCTCTTATGATTAGGTCTTTGACCCATTTTGAGTGATTGCTTTTTATGGTGTAAGGTAAGGGTCCAACTTCATTCTTTATGCATGTGGATATCCAGTTTTCCCAGCACCAGTTGTTGAACAGAATGTCCTTTCCCCACCAAATAGTCTTGTCATCCTTGTCAAAAATAATTTGACCATATATATCAGGGTTGATTTCTGGGTTCTGTATCCTGTCCCCTTAGTCTATATGTTTGTCTTTATGCCAGTACCATACTGGTTTTTACTTTGGTTTTTTGGTTCACTACAAAATTGAGCAGAAGGAACAGAGGTTTCACATATGTTCACTGATCCTACATATGCATAGCCTCCCCAGCTATCAAAATCTCATGCCAGAATGGTACATTTGTTGCAACTGATGGACATACATTGGCACATTATCACCAAAAGTCCATAGTTTATAGTAAAGCTTATTACTCTTGGTGGTGTACATTCTGTGGGTTTGGACAATGAATCATGATGTGTATCCACTATTATGGTATTATGTGGAGTAGTATCACTACCCTAAAAATCCTCTGTGCTCCACCTGTTCATGCCTTCCTCCCTCCTAATCCACGCAACCACTGATCTTTTTACTGGCTCTGTAGTTTTGGCTTTTTCAGAATGTCATATACTTGGAATCATACAGCAGTTAGCCTTTTCAAATGGGCATCATTCACTTAGAAATATGCATTTGAGATCCCTCCATGTCTTTTCTTGGCTTAATAGGTCATTTTCTTTTTTTAGCACTGAATAATATTCCATTATCTGGATGCACCACAGTTTATCTAACCCATTTACCTACTGAAGGACATCTTGGTTGCTTCCAAGGTTTGGCAATTATTAATAAAACTGCTATAAACATTCATGTGTAGATTTTTTTCCTGGATATAATTTTTCAATTCATTTGGGTAAATGCCAAGGAGCATAATTACTGAATCATATGTAAGAGTATGTTTACTTTTTTAAGAAACTGTAAAATCTCTTCCAAGTAGCTGTATCAATTTTCCCATCAGTAATGAGTGAGAGTTCCCATTGCCCCACATCCTTGCCAGCATTTGGTGTTGTCAGTATTTTGGATTTTGGCCATTCTAATAGTTGTACAGTGGTATCTTACTGTATCTCATTGTTTTATGTGCTGTTTTGATATCTATAGCTTTGTTGTTACGTTTTGGCATCAGGAATTGTGATACATCCAACACGTTCTTCCTTCTTAAGATTGTTTTGGTTATTTGGGGTCCCTTGAGATTCCACATGAATTTTATGATAGATTGTGGTATTTCTGCAAGGGAAAAAAAGTCATTTGGGTTTTGGTAGAGATCGCATTGAATTTGTACATTGCTTTGGGTAGTATTGACAATATAAAGTCTTAACAATATAAAGTCTTCTAATTCATGAACATGGGATGTCTTTCTACTTATGTATTTCTTCTTTAATTTCTTTCAGCAACATTTTGTAGTGTTTGGCGTACAAGGCTTTGCCTCCTTGGTTAAGCTAATTCCTAAGTATTTTATTCTTTTTGATGCTATTATAAATGTAATTGTTTTCTTAATTTTCTTTTTGGATCACTCATGGTTAATATATAGAAAAAATGGATTTTTGTGTATTGATTTTGTATCTTTCAACTTTGCTGAATTCATCTATTATTTCTCTGTGTATGTGTATGTGTGTGTGTGTGTGTGTATAATCTTTAGGGTTTTCTGCATAGAAGATCATGTCATCTGCAAAAAGATCATTTTACTTCTTCCTTTACAATTTGGATGCTTCATTTCTTCTTCTTGCCTTTAGCTCTGGCTAGAACTTGTGATACTATGTTGAATAGAAGTGGCAAAAGTGGGCATCCTTGTCTCATTCCTGATCTTAGAGAAAAAGCTTTCAGTCTTTCAACACTGAGTATGATGTAAGCTGTGTAAGTAGTTTTTAAAAAGATCTTAAAAAGAGGTGGGATTTTGAAAGTCCTGGGACCTATTTAAAATTGAGTTCCTCTGTGTTCTCAGCACCTAGAACAATGTCTGGCACATAGTCATTGTTGAATGAATGGATTAAAAAAAACACAGTTTCTCAAAACTGAATGAGCTAAAGGCATTGCTGCAAGGAGTGTTGATTTGGGATTCATGAGGTTGGCAAGGATTGAAGGGTGACTGTCAAGGTGATAAGGAGTCATGGGCTGTCGGCTGACATGGAGCAGGTGTCAGTCCCACATTGCAGGCAGCACAGCCACTTGGATCTTAGTAAACTTTGCTTGGATAGTTTGCTTTTTCGAGAAACTCCCCTGGTTAAGTTATTTTCCCCTTCTCTCTGTTAGCACTTAACAGCTGGAAGAAAATAACATATGTTGCATCTTTTTGTATTTATGACTACTGAATTAATAACTTCAGTCCATTGGATGCAATGAAAACAAGCAAAATGCTATAAATTATAGATGAAAGTTGTTCATGCTAATAGAGTGTGTAACATATGCCTTACTTTGGCACAGCTTTGAAATTATGTGAATGATTTAAAGGGCTTGAGTCTGTTTGCCTTCATTTTAATTTGGAATAGTTGGAAAACATCAAGCCACCACCATTTCATTGGTGATGCTATGTTCTCCCATTGGAACCTAACTCTCTTAACTTGGAGCAGATAAAAACCCTGATTAGCTATAGTCTTACGATGGGAAAATCAAGTGTTGCATTTAACGTGTTGGCATCTCTCTTCATCTGGACCTTTAATAAGCATGAATTGACATGTCCTCACTTTTTTCCCTTTTTAACAAGGGTCATCTGAGTTACAGATTTTAAAAATGAATTCTGTAAATGTAGAACTTATTGATAACTTTGAGAGGCAGCAGGATGTAGTGGAAAGAGCAGGCCTTTCTGTCTCACTGCGGGATTTCTGGCTGCTAATTAGGAAACCCTATAGCGTGTGCAAAGAAGGGATAGATTCAAGGATACAAGGCTGTCTTACAGGATCCAAGGACAGGGGAGACAGCCAGGTTGAGGAGGGTCTGCACCTAGGATCTAGAAGCCCTGGGAGCTAAGGTCAGTCAGTCTGTCACTAGGACCACATGGCCTTACCTTCACTTTTCTCTCTGCACCTGCTCCTTTCTTCTCTCTCAGCAGCCTGGCTGCCTTTGCTTCTTTGTGCTCACAGCTAAGCACAGCTGCCCGGCTCCGGCTTTTTATCTTTTCCAGTTCGAGGGCCAGCAGGGGTGGCTGCCTGGCATGTCTGATTTCCAAATTCCTGGAAGAGAGAATCTGGTTATCTCACCTTGAATCAGACGACCATTCCTGGGTTTGTTCATTTATTCATTCAAAAAGTCTTTATTGAAGTCTTTATTGAGACACTGGGGGATACATCCTGTCTTCACAGACTGTGTGTGTGTGTGTGTGTGTGTGTGTGTGTGTGTGTGTGTGTGATTGACACATGGGGGAGAACAGGAAGAGAGAATGAGTGAGAGAGCACAAGCAAGAGAGTACAAGCTCATTTTGGGGGGGGGGGCGGGGATTGACTTGAGAGTTGCAATTTTCAGAGAAAGAGAAGTATGGCGTGGGATTCAGATAGACCTGGATTCAAATCCTGATTCCTCTCCTTCCCAGCCCTATGTTACATTAGGCATATTCGATACCTTTCTCATCCTCCATTTTCTCACCAGTAAAATGGGAATCATTCTTTCTAGGGTAGTTACGAGGATGAAAATGAAAGGGTACTTGTAAAACCATGAGTACTGTATCTGCCACATAGAATCAGAACTCCACCCCTCACTGGGTGTGACCTCCAGCAAGTTCCTTAACCTGTCTGAAACCATTTCTTCACTTATAAAATGAGAAAGGATATCATTTACTTCACGTGCTAAGTTGAGGATTAAATCATGTGATATGTCCAGGTCCCGGGAATGTGTACGTAATAGACACTCACGATAGTAGCTGCTCCTCTAGTTCTCGTTAATAGTCACTTTTTTCCCCCCTCTGTCTTCTAGTTCCCATTTGGCCGACGCTTGCCTTGTGACATCTACTGGCATGGAGTTTCATTTCATGACAATGACATATTCTCCGGCCAAGTGAACAAGTTTCCAGGTATCTGCTGTTATTGTTGACGTTGAAAAATGTTTCTAGGCTGAGCGTCAGGGTGCCCCTCTTCTACAAGAACATGACAGCATTTTGAGCTCAAACTCAAGGACTCCTAATTGGGACTCGTGGCCGCACTGCCACAGTGCCCTTACCTCGGGAGGGAGGCTAAGGCAGAGGTACTCAGGATTTAACCCACCAAGAGTTTATTTATTTATTTTTTCAATATATGAAGTTTATTGTCAAATTGGTTTCCATACAACACCCAGTGCTCATCCCAAAAGGTGCCCTCCTCAATACCCATCACCCACCCTCCCCTCCCTCCCACCCCCCATCAACCCTCAGTTTGTTCTCAGTTTTTAAGAGTCTCTTATGCTTTGGCTCTCTTCCACTCTAACCTCTCTTTTTTTTCCTTCCCCTCCCCCATGGGTTTCTGTTAAGTTTCTCAGGATCCACATAAGAGTGAAACCATATGGTATCTGTCTTTCTCTGTATGGCTTCTTTCACTTAGCATCACACTCTCCAGTTCCATCCATGTTGCTACAAAGGGCCATATTTCATTCTTTCTCATTGCCACGTAGTACTCCATTGTGTATATAAACCACAATTTTTTTTATCCATTCATCAGTTGATGGACATTTAGGCTCTTTCCATAATTTGGCTATTGTTGAGAGTGCTGCTATAAACATTGGGGTACAAGTGCCCCTATGCATCAGTACTCCTGTATCCCTTGGGTAAATTCCTAGCAGTGCTATTGCTGGGTCATAGGGTAGGTCTATTTTTAATTTTTTGAGGAACCTCCACACTGTTTTCCAGAGTGGCTGCACCAATTTGCATTCCCGCCAACAGTGCAAGAGGGTTCCCATTTCTCCACATCCTCTCCAGCATCTATAGTCTCCTGATTTGTTCATTTTGGCCACTCTGACTGGCGTGAGGTGATATCTGAGTGTGGTTTTGATTTGTATTTCCCTGATGAGGAGCGACGTTGAGCATCTTTTCATGTGCCTGTTGGCCATCCGGATGTCTTCTTTAGAAAAGTGTCTATTCATGTTTTCTGCCCATTTCTTCACTGGGTTATTTGTTTTTCGGGTGTGGAGTTTCCCACCAAGAGTTAAAGACTGGAGGCTCAAAAACAAAAAGATGGGATTTTCTGGTCTAATTTCACTAATGGAAGAACACGATCTTCACCTTCTGGGTTATAATATGAGGGTGTAATGAGGGGACTATATTCTCTAAATGAAAAGCAATAGACCACTTTAATTATTTGCAAGAAACAGAAGTACTGAAATCCTAGGAATAGGTCACAGAAATGGCGTTAGCAGCTTCTATTGTCTTCAAGTATCATAATTGGAGGTACTATTTTTAAAACCAAATACACCAGTGTCCGTGTTGGGAACGACAGGCAGAGACAGTGCCTGCCTTTTACCTGGGGACATTATCCCAGCGCGCTTTCCTGTAAGGGAGACTTGTGCCAGGAAAATGTCAGAGTCAACACTTTAAGGCACCCCCTCACTCCACTCCCAGCCACCCAGTTGCCTTTCCATTTTATTTTTAATCTCTCCCACCCTCTTCTGCTATTGATTGCTATTCATTATTTTTAATGGCTAAGTGAGGAGGGTGGTTAAGGGAGTGGGTGTGCTCAGTGAGGGAGGAACATTGGGTTAAGCTGAGGGTGATCGCAGCCAAAGGGTCTGTGTCTTGTATTCAGAAATTTTAACTCAATATGCACAAACCATACTGTAATACAGTAATAAAGAATTTTTTTTTAAAAAAATAGCATCACCCTCAATCCCATCCCTCATTTAACAAAACCGCAATGTGAGTACTTCTATATTTCCTCCCAAACCTTAACCATATTTTTGTATCATTTTTGTATGGTTGCAGCCAGAGTGTGGTTGCCTGAATACAAGGTGTTTTCTTTTAGCGTGGTATCATTTATGCTTATTTTTAAAAGGGAGAATCAATTTACTCTTCTTCTGGGGCACCTGCCTGGCTCAGTCCATAGAGCATATGACTCCTGATCTCAAGGTCAGGAATTCGGGAATTCGAGCCCCATGGTGGACTGAGAATTTACTTTAAAGAAGATAATTCATTTTCTTTGGCACGTCCTATGCCATATCTTTAAGAAAACACCTCTCAGAAAACCCAGTAGCCATACATTGTACACTGGCGAGTTATGCCGCTTCTACTAGGGGGTTTCAATTCAGCGTGCAGACTCCCATGGGCCTCACATCGCCCAGATTCGCCTCGAAGGATATAGGGCAGGAAACACAGCTTTCCAGCCAGTCAGTGTCAGGCATTTCTCTCCAGTGGTGTCTCTGCAAGGGTGCCAGGGGCTTGTCTCACCCCTTGAGTGAAAGCTCAGGTTTAAGGGGACAAGACCTACATCAGTGAACACGGGTCTGTCTCGGCTCAGAGATCCCCTAAGAGCCGTATCCCATGTAGCTACTCTAAAGCATGGCTTCCAGGGTCCCCAGCAGGGTCGTGTTAAGTTAGAAGAATCATTACGTCAGGAAAGCCTGGAGCTACGGCTGCCTACCAGGTATTTATGCAATTTGCCAACCAGGGATCATTTTAACCATATGCTCTGTTGTCTAGTAACGCAGCTAACTTTCTACCTTTATTGGTTTCCAGGGAAACAGAGCTAGAAAATTAACCCAAGGTTAGAGGAGGAGGGAGGGTTATGTTGGAGAACAAGAACAATTCTGGTAGCCAGGGTTCTTCCACACGGTTTAATGGGATCGCTATTATTTTCTCTGTCTTCCTGCTCATAAAAGGTGACTTTTTGATGCCGCTCAGAGGACTTACTGGGATATTGAAGGGACGTCATTTGGAAGAGAACAGTCCTTTGAATGAAGACAGAGTTCTTAAGACATGAATCATCAAACGAGGCTTCATTTACATTTCCCCCTATTTGCTCATGCCTCGTCTCACAGTAGGAAAGAAGTCATGGCTCTGGCTTTACTTTTGGAACACAAATTAGAGAAAAGTACCCTCAACGGACTAGTTTCATTAAAGGTGATACAAGAATATTCATTCCAAACAAGCAAGTTAGCTCCATCCCATATTCCATGTGACAGCGATTGGAACATATAATTTTCCACTTTACCAACAGCAGTTAATTAGTTCTAATGATGAAACAGGCTCTCGAACCTCTAGGCACAGAGGCAGTGTAGCCACACCCTCTGCACTATGGAAGACAGCAATTCTTAGCTATGCCATGATTCCAGAAGGGTCTGTCCTGTGGCTCTAGTTTGTGTCCAGGCTTATCTTCTGTCTCTGATGTATCCCGTTACTGTAACAATGCATCTTCTATGCATTGTGTATCACGTAGAGTAAGTTCTACTGGACGTGGCCAGCAACTGTCAGTGTGTCACATGCCGAATAAACTGGAAACCTTTGGGGATGCATATGGAAGTGATTTATTTTGTTTGTGTCAACACATTCGATTTTAGCCACTTTTCTATGGGCGAGGTCCTTTAAGAAGTGTTATTGTGTCTTAAATGATGAATTAAGACCTTCTATAAAAAATAATCTGATTTAGATACGTCCTTGGCTTTAAGAAAGTCCCAAACTGACAATTCTCAGCTTATAAGCAACAGTTGTTTGCTGAGTTTCAAGGTCTGAGATGCATGGCCTCACATGGCAGATGTCACCTGAGAGTCTGCCTTGAGGGGGGACTTTCTGTCAGAGAGGGAGAGGGTCCCAGGGAGAAAGCTATGGGGGCACCTGACTGTCAAGCACTGGGCTGTGCTGGGAATATAAAAACAAGGAGAAAAGCATGTAGGGAGAGAAGTCAAACACAAAATAAGTGCTAGACAGAGGAATCCTGGGATGCCATGGGAGTTTGGAATGAGGGCAAGTGACCTAATTGAGATCTGCTTGGGGGACAGACCCTGGAGAAGGGAATTGCCATGTGAACTGAGCCTCCAGGGGTGGATGGGCCTGACCTCCCTGCAAAACGAGGGAGCAGAGTTGGTGCAAAGACGTAGGATGTTTAGACCAGGCTGCTCATTCAGTGAAGGGCCGGTGGCCCGTGATGGTCAGAAAAGGTCAAATGTGATAGCAGCAGTGGACAGGTGACAGGCAGGAACCAGAGGATAGCATTCTTACAGTCTGAAGGTCATGGGGAACCACTGAAAAATTGTTAAGCCAGAGAGTGACAAGGATCAGCTTGCATTTTAGAAAGGCCAGCCAGAGGGATGCATCGCATGGGAGGCAGGTGGAAGGGCTGAGCAAGGAAACAGGGTAGAGCTAAGAGGCCGCTGCAGCGTCCAGGCCAGTGATGAACTTATCGGTGGCAATGGGAACAGAGAGAGAAGGATGGATCTGAAAGCATTTCTTTGTTGTTGGGTGACTGTAATGTGTTTTTGCCAAGAATTATTGTTATCGATGATATTGGGATTGAATAGTGCTCCCGACACAGCTCAGGTTTTGTTTTTGTTTTTGTCTTTGTTTTTAATTGGGTTAAATAATAGGTCTGTGTGGGCAAGCCTAAGGATCAGTCTGTTATACTGTTGTGCAGCTTCACAGGGGATAAGACCTACCAGGCCCTGAGACTCCAGTGTGGCAGAGAGGAGAACCCAAGAGTGGCAGGAGGCAAGTTCTTGGCGTGGGAAACTCTACCCAAGTGAGAGGGGAAATCCCACAAGGGACATCTGGAGGTAGACCTCGTTGAGAGACCCAGGTAGGCAGTCGGCCTCAAAAGAACCTGTAAATAGGCAGCCAGAGGGCGGGCACAGGGCTAAAGTCACAGGCAGGAGGACACTCGCCCTTGCTGGGTAGTTTTGGGAGGAACAGAGGAGGAACTCTGGAGGGAACAAAGCAAAGGCATTGCAAAGGCGCCAGGAGCAAAAGACAGGTTACCGAAATCTGGGGACAAAGCAATGGAGAAAGTTGAAATCCTCCTTATCTAATTGGTGTACAAAGTCAAGGTCAAAGATTGCCTTGTTCCCAATTTGGTGGGGGGGGGGGGGAGGAGGAGGGGAGCTGAGGGTTAGACCTAGAACTTCCACCTCAGGTTAGAATGTGTCTCAGAGCCTAGGGCAGGGGGTCACAGGGAGGGGTCACTTGCCACAGCTGCTTGGAGAAGGGAGGTGGAGTCTAGAGCCAGCAGAGCCTGGCAATGACTGCTCTTTTCACATGTTTACTCTGGGAACGTGTGCTCTGGCTCAGCTAAAAACCCAGCTACTCCGGTCAGCATCTCACTGAGAGAAGATGACACTCCCCACATCTGTCTCTGAGCCACCACCGGAAGCCCAGACACCAGCAGCTTCTGCATGGGGTGTAGTGGGGGGTTGGGGACGCTTTCCCTGGCAGCACCGGGAGGGAGCACAGCCTAGATATGTGGAGGAACAACGGGTTTGGCGGTAAGGATTGAGGGAGGTCTACGCTGGTGCCTTCTGGAGACAGGCATTTAGGCAGAGGAGGGGTGAGCCGTCCATAGCCTGTGGGTCGGAAGTGTACGGGAAAAGCAGCCACCGGCCTGTAGGGTGCTTCCAAGTTGGCTGTTTTCAGTAGAGAACTACCTGGAGGCTGGCGCAAAAGCAAGCTTGGTGGCAGACCTGTCAGCTCACGTGGGGACTTAAGATCCACATTGTAGAAGCAGCCCTTGCAGATTTCAAAAGGATACGTACTCAGTTTGCTGGACATTGATTTTCATAAAACTTTTCTAGAGCATTCAAACCACGCTTCTGTGCTCACAGCAATGCTGTCTGTGTTGTGTGAGTCCATCCGATCTGCTCAGGGGTTTCTGAAAGAGAACCTCCTCCTGCCACAAGGCCATTAAAGGGTGGCAAGTACCACAACACTGTTTGGCCAGGAGGCTTCATCTACTTGGTGTAAGGTGCCATATTACAGTTAGTGACGAAGGGTTTTCGTCTAGATTGGTCACCCAGTATTGTCAAAGAAAAGAAAAGCTCCAAAAAATGTTGAGATTTTTGTTTTGTGCACTTTGTGTTTGGCTCCAGTGTTTCGAACTCAAAAATTCTAATTTCACAGGGGACTGAAAGGAAAGAGCTGTAGTTTTCTAGGCTCATGCTTATTTCTCGGGAAGCTCAGAACAGTATTCTCAGTGAGTTTTCTTTAATATCGAAGAGTTCACATCAGGGCACAGTTTATTAGTGCCTTTTAAGCTCTTTATATCTTGTTTAATCCTTCTCTATCTCCTTCTGAACAAGAGCCAAGAAGCTGTGCATTGACATCTTGAATCTGCGATCTTCAGATTTATTGCTCTTTTTAATATGCTGAGGGAAGCAAGAAGCAGGTTATTAAAACCGTCATTCTCGGATGTTCACCCTTCACTTCCTGAACGTGGGAATTTAGAGAAATCTCATTCATTCTGATTGTGCCCACTTGAAATGTGTGATAATTCGGACATGCCAAACTGACATGGAACTGTGTGCTTTCTGTTAAAAATAACTTTTGCTAAACAAATTTCCAGTGTCAGTGATGGAACTGTGTAGCCTCTTTGAGGGTGAAGGCCATTTTTAGTCTCCATTTTCAGTGGTGATATTTGCCTCGAGAGATAAGCCTGCTAAAATTTGAAAGAATTTCTGCCTATTTGCTTAACATTCGCTAAGGAATAGACTCTGTGTCTTCTCTTGTCAGAGTTCCCGAAGATGTTACGAGAAAAAAAAAAAAAAAAATCCGCCATCTTTTAAAATGTTTTATAAGTGAGACATTTGAATCCCCTCTGGGCAAATTAATGAGGTCTGATCAACTGTTAGTGAAGTACTTATAACTGAAGAACTCCTACAGATTCCATTTTTTCCCCCAAACTATAAATTATGCTATGATATCCTTTCCACTTTGTGTCCTTATTTCAAGGAGACAGATTTTGTGCTGAAAGCTACATATTCTTTTACTTCATACCTTTAACACTCATGAAAGATTAAAACAAAGCAATTTAATTAAGCTTCTCGTAAGGTAGGCAGAGTCCACCAGGTAATGTTCTCGAGGGTATAAGACAGAAGCAGTCCCAGGAGTGTATATGGTGGCCCCAAATTAAGGAGGATCTGAAGTTTTAAGTGCGAGATATAAATGCTTCTCTTTATCCGTTATCTAGGGGGCTGGCAAAGAATGGAATGATAGACTAGGTGGAAACTCATTCCTTGAAATTGATGCTTCATTTTTATAAGAGAAAAAAAATATCTGTCTACTGCCTCAAGTTTTTCATTAATTTGGTGGGTCTTTCCAAACCATGAGTCACCACTGTGGGGAACAGCTCATACCTTTTTTTATCCTGTCTGAGACAGGGAATACGTCGGGTGGGTGGTTTTAAAAGTCCCCAATAATGGCTGTTTTATAGCTAGTGGCCCACTGCTGTTCAAACCTCACAGCTTCTCTTCTCCCCAGGCATGACGGAGATGGTGCGTAAAATTACTCTGAGCAGAGCCGTGAGAATCATGCAGAATCTCTTTCCTGAGGAGTACAACTTCTACCCTCGCTCATGGATTCTGCCTGACGAGTTCCAGCTCTTTGTGGCTCAGGTAGACGGCGCTCTGTCCCCACGACCCTTGAATTATGTCATGTTTGCAATTGTGTCCCGGGAGCTGGGTCCTGGGTCCTGTGTGCTGGGAGCTGGGGCGGGGATCCCCAGGAAGCTGCGACTAGCCGAGGGGGTGTCACAGCAGTACACAGTGGGTGTCGGCAGCAATCAAGGAGCTTGGAGAGTTGAACGGGCAGGGTGACAGGTAGGTAAACTGAAGAAGTGGGTCTTGACCTGAGGAGACTGGCCTGAGGCAGATATTGGGAGCCGGGTCTTGGAGTCAGTGTTTGGAAAGCCAAGAAGCCAGAGCTGGAGCAGGTGGCTGCGACCACAAGCAGATCGGGACCGGGTGAATCTGGAGCGTGGTCTCCCCAGCATCCTGTAGTATGAAATGTGGGAGGTCAGACTCTGTTTCAAGGCTAGGGAAGTAGGTCTGACACACTGGGGGTTTGGGGAGGGGACCCTTTAAGTGTTCTCTGCTTTAAATCTGCCCCAGTGTCAATTTTCAAATCACCCATTCCATATCAAAGCAAAACGTTTGGGCACAAAATACTTTGCAGCCTTCACCACTGATTGTGAAAGAGTACCAGTAGGGAAGCTGAAGTCAAGATCGCCATTTCTCATTTAGGACCATTTCAAAGCCCTTGCCAGTGGGTCCCGTGGTCCATACCATACCTCTGAGAGTAACTATGCGACAGATGCCTATCTCATTGTGATAAGGCTGATACCGTTTATCGGTCCTACCGTGTGCTCCAGGCATTGTGCCAGAAGCTTACCATTACTTCTTTTAATCCTCACGGTGATCTTGGGAAGTTGGTTGTATTCTTAATCCCATTTTGTGGATAAGGAAGCTGAGGCTTTGATAGGCAAAGTGACCTGCTGGAGACAGGGATTTAAACCTAGAGCTGATTTCAAGGCCTATGTTTTTTATAATCTATTTTACTGCCTACATGTTGTTTTGGTTTTAATATTAAATCATAAAGCTTGTAATAAAATTATGATTTCGTAAGCACAAAAAAAGTTTGAAGTGGTAATTTTTGAAAGGAAGCTGTCTATGGGATGTTTGTCACATGGGTTTACACATTTCTTAAAATTCATCCAGTTATTAACTTAAAATGAGTACATTTTATTGCTTGTAAATTATGCTTCCATAAAATTAATTAAAAAAAATAAATGCTCAGCTATTCCCCATACTCACCCCTCAATTTCCCACTTCTGTGGCTGTGTTCATGTTTTTGTCCCTGTGTGCAATATGTGTCTGTCCCATTTCTACAACTCTGTGTTTAACTATTCTTTGAGTTAAAAACATTTTTTAAAATGTTTATTCATTTTTGAGAGACAGAGAAAGAGTGCAAGCGGGGGAGGGGTAGAGAGAGAGAGAGAGAGGGAGCCATAGAATCCAAAGCAGGCTCCAGACTCCGAGCTGTCAGCACAGAGCCTGAAGCAGGGCTTGAATTCAAGAGCCGTGAGATCATGACCTGAGCCGAAGTCCAACACTTAACCGACTAAGCCACCCAGGCGCCCCTATTCTGTGAATTTAAATGAGATACCTACCAACTGTGCTTTCAAAATCAGATACTTTTCCATCAACCCCCAAAATTCCTCTGTGCCTCTTTGCAATCCATTCCTTCAACTCTTCCAGCCCAGGCAGCCGCTGATCTGCATTCTCATTATAGATTAATTTTGCGTGTTCAAGAAATTCATATAAATAGAATCATATATATATATATATATATATATACACACACACACACACACGCGCACACACACACACACACACACACACACACACATATATATACTACTTTGAGTCTTTTTGTTTCTTTCAGAATTATGTTTTTGAGATTCACCCATGTTTGTTGTGTATATCAGCAGTTTGTATTTTTATTGGCAAGTAGTACTCCATTGTATCAATATACCACAATTTGCTTATCCAACCACCAATTGAGGGGGCATTTGGGTTATTTCCAGTTTGGGATTTTATATTAAAACCGCCATGATTGATCACATACAAATCATTTTGTGGATATATGTTTTCATTTCTCTTGGGTTGTACCTAACGAGTGGAATTTCTGGATCATATGTTATCTGTATGTGTGACTTACAAGAACTTGCCAAAGTGTTTTCCAAAGTGGTTGTACACCCTCACCAGCAGTGTGTGAGAGTTCTATCATTGGCAAGGCTTGGTACTGTTAGTCTTTTGAATTTCAGACATTCTTGGAGACGTGTAGTTGTATCTCTTTATGGTTTTAATTTACACCTCCCTGGGGCGCCTGGGTGGCTCCGTCGGTTAAGCGTCCGACTTCGGCTCAGGTCATGATCTCACGGTCTGTGAGTTCGAGCCCCGCATCGGGCTCTGTGCTAACAGCTCAGAGCCTGGAGCCTGTTTCAGATTCTGTGTCTCTCTCTCTCTCTGCCCCTCCCCTGTTCATGCTCTGTCTCTCTCTGTCTCAAAAATAAATAAACGTTAAAAAAAATTTTTTACACCTCCCTGATGACCAGATGTTGAGCATCTTTCACATGCTTTGTGGTCATTTGAGTATCTTCTTTTGTTAAGTGTACATTTAAAATTTTGCTTATTTCTATGGGCATTTTATTTTTAAGTTGTAGGTTCTTTATATATTCTGTGTACAAGTCTTTTCTATGTCTATTGTGAATATTTTCTCCCTTTTAACTTTTCAAAACCTTAACCTCAAATTTTCATGTTTTAACTCTGTCTTTTAAAGAGCACAAGTTTTTAATCTGGGTGAAGTTGAACTTAAAATTTTTTTCTTTTATCGTTTCTGCTTCTGTGTGATCTCTAAGGCATCTTTGCCCAACTAAATGTTGGGAAGATTTTATGCTTTGTTTTTTTTCCAGAAGTGTGTTAGTTTTAGGGTTTACACTTAGATTTATGATTCATTTCAACTCAGTTTCTATATATGGCACAAGATCAGTGTTGAAAGTTTCCTTTCTTCCATAGGGATATTCAGTTTTTCCAGTGCCTTTTGCTGCACTGATGATTGTTTCCCACACTGAATTACCTTGGCAACCTTGTTGAAAACCAATTGACCGTCTGTGTTTGGTCTGTTTCTGGAGTCTGTTTTGTGCCACTCATCTGTATGTTTGCTCTTATGCTGATACCACACTTTATCTTGGTTACTATAGCGGTAGAGTATATTGGGTAGCGCAAGTCTTCCCACTTCGTGTATCTTCACGATTGTTTTGGTTACCACAGGACCATTGCATGTCCACCTCACTTTTGTAACCAGTTTGCCCATTTCTACAAAGAAGCCACCTCGGGCTTTGATTGTGATTGCACAGTCTCTACAGATCAGTTTGGAGGCCGTGGACATCTTAACAGTGTCAACTCATCTAATCCTTGACTTTTATCTGTATTTATTTATGTCTTCCTTAATTTATCTCAGCAGTGTTTTTATAGTTTTCAGTACAGGCCTTGCGCATATTTTGCTAACTTTATCCCTAAGAATTTTTTTTATGCTATTATAAATGGTATTTTTTGAATTTCATTTTTCTATTGTTTGTTGCTAGTATATAGATACCCAGTTGACTTTGTAATTCTGAACTTGTATCATATGACCTTGCTCAATTCCCTTATTAGTTCTACAAGTTCTTTTTTTTTTGTAGATTTGTTTGGATTTTCTATGTATACAATTAATTCACTGTGAATTAATATTTTTTGTTTCCTCCCTTCTAAATCTTATATGCCATTTATTTATTTATTTATTTATTTATTTATTTATTTATTTATTTTTCTTATTATACTGCACTGGGCTAGGATCTCCAGTACATCACTGAATTAGAAGTAATTAGAGTGGACTTTTTTTTGCCTTGTTCCCAATCTTAGGGGGAAAACATACAGCTTTTCACTGTTACATGTGATATTGGCTACATGTTGTTCGTAGACGCCCTTTATCAGGTTGAGGAATGTGTCTTTTATAGTTTGCAGAAGTTTTTCATCATGAATGGGTGCTTAATATTGTCAAATGCTTTTCTGTATCTATTAAGATGATTGATTTTTCTCTTTATTTTGGTAATATGATGAGCCACCAATTCACATTAAAAAATTTTTTTTTAATGTTTGTATTTATTTTTGAGACAGAGACAGAGCATGAGTGGGGGAGGGGCAGAGAGAGAGGGAGACAGAACCCAAAGCAGACTCTGTGCTGTCAGCACAGAGCCTGACGTGGGGCTCAAACTCACAAAACTGACCTGAGCCGACATCAAGAGTCAGATGCTTAACCAATTGAGCCACCCAGGCACCCCAGGCAATCCTCATTAAATGAGTTGGTAAATATTTCTTCCTTTACTGTTTTGAAAATTTTGTATAAGATTGGTATTATTTCTTTCTTAAATGCTTGGTAGAATACACTATTGAAAGTATTTGGGCATGGAGCTTTCTTTCTGGAAACATTTTAAATTATGAATTAATTTTTTAATACATATAGGTAACTTGTTTCTTTCAAGGAATTAGTCCATTTTATCTAATTTGTCAAATTTATTGACAAAGTTTTGAAAAATAGTATTCCTTATTTTTTAATGTCTGTGAGGTATGTGGTGATCTCACCCGTTCATTGTCCATATTGGTAATTTGTGTTTTCTTTTTCTTTCTCCCTTCCCTTCCCTCCCCTCCCCTCCCCTCCCCTCCCCTCCCCTTTTCTTATTTTCTTTCTTTCTTTTCATATCAGCCTACCTAAAGTTTTATTAATTTTGTTGATCTTTTCAAAGAACCAACTTGTGATTTCATTATTTTTTCTCTATAGTTTGTCCATTTTCTATATCATTGATTTCTACTTTTTTTGGATTTACTTTTCTTTAACTTTTTATTTATTTTTATTTATTTATTTTATAAATGTTTTCTTTGTTTTTGAGAGCACAAGTGGGGGAGGGACAGAGAGAGGGGGACAGAGGATCCGAAACAGGCTCTTCACTGACAGGCTGACAGCAGTGAGCCTGATGTGGGACTCAAACTCACGAGCCGTGAGATCATGACCTGAGCCAAAACCAAGAGTTGGACACTCAACCGACTGAGCCACCCAGGCGCCCCGCTCCCCCTCTATCTTTTAAGGAGGAACTTAGGTTCCCTGATTTTTGTTTTTAAGTTTATTTATTTTGAGAGAGAGAGGGGGACAGAGGATCCAAAGCAGGTTCCATGCTGACAGCAGAGAGCCTGATGCACGGCTCAAACTTGTGAGCTGTGAGATCATGACCCGAGCCAAAGTTGGATGCTCACCCCACTGAGCCACTCAGGTGCCCCTAAGTTTACTGATTTTTAAAGCATTTTATTTATTTATTTATTTATTTATTTATTTATTTAAGTAGGCTCCACGCTGAGTGTGGAGCCCAGTGCGAGGCTTGAACTCACAACCCTGAGATCAAGACTTGAGCTGAGATCAAGAGTCAGATGCTTAACTGACTGAGTCACCCAGGTGCCCCAAGTTCACTGATTTTTAAACATTAAATCAATAAATTTCTCTCTAAGCACCACTTTAGATATATTTCAGAAATGTTTGTATATCACATTTTCATTACCATTTAATTAAAAATGTTGTATAATGCCCCTTGAGATTTCTTTAACCTGTGGATTATTTAGAAATGGGTTGTTTAATTTATAAATAATTTTGGAATTGTCCAAGTATCCTTTGTCACTGATTTCAAATTTAATTTTGTTGACATCAGAGAATATATTCAGTGTTATCTTTGTGCCTTTAAACTTGTTGAAAGTTGTCTTATGACCCATATATTGTTTATCTTGATGAATATTTCATATGTACTTGAAAATAATATGTATTCTGGAGGTGTTGGTGCTAAGTCAAATTGGTACTTGGTACTGTTCATATATTCCTTACTAATTTACCACCTACTTATTTGGTCAGTTACTGAGAGGGTATGCTGAAATTTCCAAATCTCATTGTGGATTGCCTATTTTTCCTTTTAGTTATGTCCATTTTGTTTCATGTAGTTTGAAGCTGTTGTTAGCTTGATGATTTGACTTCATTTGAAGGTAACTTTTCTTGTCCTGAAATCTACTCTTTCTGATATTCATATAGCACCTCCTGGCTTAGTATTTGCATGGTATATCATTTTACTATTCTTTTACTTTTATCTATTTGCATTTTTAAAGATTGCTCCTTGTTGACATCATATAGTTGGGTTATGGTCTTTTATCCAGTTTGATAATCTCTGCCTTTTAATTGGTGTGCTTGGCCCACTTACATTTAATGTACATTTACAATCAATATTGTTGGACTCAAGTATACTATCTTACAATTTCTTTATGGTTTATCCTATATATTTGGATTAATTGAGCATTTTTGTTTGTTTGTTTACTTGTTTTTGAGAAAGAGAGAGAGAGGGAAAGAGAGAATCACCCGCAGGCTCCACGCTGTCAGCACAGAGCCTGACATGTGGCTCAAACCCATGAATTGTGAGATCATGACTTGAGCCCAAATCAAGAATCAGATTCTTAACCGATTGAGACACCCAGGCGCCCCTAATTGATCATTTTTAGTGTTTTATTTTATCTCCTCTTTAGGTTTACTAGCCATGCTTTTTTTAAAAATGTTTTTAGTTTTTGTCTTAGCCTTAGAATCTAGGGTTTACAATGCATCTTTAACTTATCACATTTACCTTTAAGTATTACATACTTCAAGTAAAATATATGTTGCTTCACAACAGTATACCTCTATTTCCATCTTTATCCTTTATGGTATTATCATATATTATATTTCTGTGTTATAAACCCCACAATACATCATTATTATTTTTGCTTTGAAGAGTCAATTATCTTATATAAAGAAGCTGAAAAATGAGTTTATTTGTCTTGTATGCTCACCTATATATTTACATTTCCAGCACTCTCCATTCCTTTGAGTAGTTTTTGGATTCCATCTGGGAATTATTTTCCTTCAACTTGAAGAATTTTTTAAAACATTTTTTATGGTACAGATCTGCTGTTCTCCCAGCTTTTGTTTGAAAATGTCTTTATTTTACCTTTAGTTTTGAAGCTGTTTTGAAATAATGTTAGACTTATAAGAAAATTGCAAAAATAGTATGCAGAAACAGTTCCCATATTCCCTTCATTTAGCTTTCCCTGATAACATCTTATACAATTACTGAAACTGGGAAATTAACATTGATGTAATATTACTTAATAATCTACGTGGCTTGGGGCACCTAGGTGGCTCAGTCGGTTAAGTGTCCAACTCCTGATTTCCCCTCAGGTCATGATCTCACGGTTTGTGAGATGGAGCCTGCATTAGGCTCTGCACTGACAGTGTGGAGCCTGGTTGGGATTCTTTACCCCTCTGTCTGTCTCTACCATTCTGTCTCTCCCAAAATAAATAAATAAACATTAAAAAATAATCTACTCACCTTATTTGCATTTTTCTATTGTCTTGCTAATGTCTTTTTTTCCTGGGACAGGATCCACTCCATGTTCACTCATTGCATTTAGTTGTCATATCTCCTTAGTCTCCTGTAAACTGTAACAGTTCTTCAATCTATCTTTGTCTTTCATGACCTGACTCTTATGAAAAGTACTGGTCAGTTTATTTTTTTAGAATGTCCCTCAATTTGTTACAAAGCTGTAACCATCAAGACAGCATGGTACTGGCGCAAAAACAGACACTTAGATCAATTGAACAGAATAGAGAACCCAGAAATGGACCCACAAATGTATGACCAACTAATCTTTGACAAAGCAGGAAAGAATATCCAGTGGAATAAAGACAGTCTCCTCAGCAAATGGTGTTGGGAAAACTGGACATCAACATACAGAAGAATGACCTGGATCACTTTCTTAAACCATACACAAAAATCAACTCAAAATGGATAAAAGACCTAAATGTAAGACAGGAAGCCATCAAAAACCTCTTTGACCTTGGCCACAGCAACTTCTTACTCAACATGTCTCTGGAGGCAAGGGAAACTATTGGGACCTCATCAAGATAAAAAGCTTCTGCACAGCGAAGGAAATAATGAGCAAAACTAAAAGGCAACCAACAGAATGGGAGAAGGTGTTTGCAAATGACATATCAGATTAAGGGTTAGTATCCAAAATCTATAAAGAACTTATCAAACTTAACACCCAAAAACAAATAATCCAGTGAAGAAATGGGCAAAAGACATGAATAGACACTTTTCCAAAGAAGACATCCAGATGGCTAACAGACACATGAAAAAATGCTCAACATCACTCATCATCAGTGAAATACAAATCAAAACCACAATGAGATATCACCTCATACCAGTCAGAATGGCTAAAATTAACAACTCAAGCAACAACAGATGTTGGTGAGGATACGGAGAAAGAGGAACTCTTTTGCACTGCTGGTGGGACTGCAAACTGGTGCAGCCACTCTGGAAAACAGTATGGAGGTTCCTCAAGAAACTAAACATAGAACTACCCTACTACCCAGCAATTGCACTACTAAGTATTTATCCAAAGGATACAGGTGTGCTGTTAAGGGACACATGCACCCCAATGTTTATAGCAGTGCTATTGACAATAGCCAAAGTATGGAAAGAGCCCAAATGTCCATTGATGGATGAATGGATAAAGAAGATGTGGTGTATATACATACATATATATATATATATATATATATGCACACACACACAGACTAGAGTATTACTCAGCAATCAAAAATGAAATCTTGCCATTTTCAACAATGTGGATGGAACTAGAGTGTATTATGCCAAGTGAAATTAGCCGGTCAGAGAAAGACAAATATATAACTTCATTCATATGTGGAATTTAAGATACAAAACATATGAACATAAGGGAAGGGAAGCAAAAATAATGTAAAAACAGGGAGGGGCACAAACTATAAGAGACTTTTAAATATAGCGAACAAATTGAGGTTTGCTGGAGGAGTTGTGGATGAGGAAATGGCTAATGGGCAAGAGCATTGAGGAAGACACTGGCTGGGATGAGCACTGGGTGTTATACAGAGGATGAATCGCTGGAATCTACTCCTGAAATCATTACTGCACTATGTGCTAACTAACTTGGATGTAAAGTAAAAAACAAAAAAAAAAACAAAAAAAAACAAAAAACCAGAATGTTCCTCAATTTGGTTTTGTCTGATTTTTCTCATGATTAGATTACGATTACACATTTTTTATAAGAATACCACAAAATGATGTTGTGACCTTCTTAGTGCAGCATATCAGGAGATACATAATGTCAAGATGTCTTATTTCTGGTGATGTTAAATTTAATCACTTAGTTGAGGTAGTTTCTGTTAGGTTTCTCCACTAAAAAGTTGCTGTTTTCCCTTTGTAAGGTTAAGTATTTTGTGGGGAGATATTTTGGGACTATGTAGCTAGTCTATTTGTCTCATACTTTTAAAAAAAAGCTTTAATTCAGATATAATTAAAGTACAATAAACTACAAATATTTAAAGTTTGCAGTTTGATAAGCTTTGATATATGAAAAAACCCACAAAACCATCACCACGATCAACATCATGAATATATCCATCACCCCAGAGCATTTCCTCATGTCCTTTTGTAATCTTTCCTCTCTTTCTCTCCTTGCCCTCTGCCTCCCATCACCAGGCAGCCATAGATCTGCTTTCTATCAAGACTAGTTCGCCCTTTCTAGAATTTTATATAAGTGGAATAATGTAGCAGTACTCTTATTTTTTCCTTAAAAAATTTTTTTTCTGGCTTCTTTCACTCTACAGAATTATTTTGAGATTCATCCATACTGTAGTATTCATCAATAATAATTCATTTATTTTTATTATTGAGGAGTAATTCTATTTAATGTATAAACCAAAGTTTGTTATACCTTCAGCTGCTGCTGGATATTTGGATTGATTCCTGTTTTGACCTATTACAAATAAAGATGCTATGAATATCCGTGTCTGAGTCTCTGTATGGACATATGATTCCATTTCTCTTGAGTAAATGCTTAAGAATGGAGTGTCTGGATCATATAGCAGATGTATATTTGATATCAAAGAAAATACCAATTGTTTTCCAAAGTGGTTGTGCCATTTTATATTCCCATCAGCCATGTGTGAGCATTTTAGTTCTTCCACATCCTTGCCATTAGTTGGTAATAGTCTTTTCAATTTTAGCAATTCTAATAGATGTGTAGCCTTTTCTTGTTGGCTTTAATTTGCATTTCCCTAGTTATTAATGATGTTGAACATCTTTTCATGTGCTTTATCATCCAAATACATTCTTTAATGAAGTATTTATATCTTGGGTCCATTTTTAAAAATTGAATTGTTTATTATTGAGTGTTGAGAGTTCTTTATGTATTTTGAATATAGGTATTTATCAGCTATATCAATTGCAAATATTTTCTTCCATTCTGTGCATTGTCTCTTCATTGTCTTAACAGTATATTTTGAAGATCAAATTTTCATTCTGGTGAAGTCCAATTTATCAGTTTGTTCTTTCATGGATCCTGTTTTGGTGTTATGTAAGAATCTTTACCTAACTCAAACTCTCAAAGATGTTCTATGCTTTTGTCTAGAAATTTTGTAGTTTTAAGTTTAGGTCTATGATTCATTTGACTTAATTTTTGAATATGCTGTGAGGTATGGATTGAAGTTCACTTTTTTTGGACATGCATATCCAGTTGTTTCAGAAACATTTGATGAGAATACTAACCTTTCTCTCCCAAATTGCCTTTGCCTTTATGTTGAAAATAGTTGCTCAAGTGTATGTGGATGTGTTTCTGAATTCTCTATTCTATGCCATTCATATATTTGTCTATTTTTATGCTAATATCTCACTGTCTTGGTTACTATAGTTTTGTAATAAGTCTTGAAACAAGTAACATAGGTCCTTCAGCTTTGTGCACTTTTTTCAAAGTTGTCTAGGTTATTATAGCCTTTTGATCGGCCATAAGAATTTATTTTATTTTATTTTTTTAATTCAAGCTTATTTTTTAAAAAATGTTTATTATTTTTGAGAGAGAGAGAGAGAGAAAGTGAGCACACGCTGGGGAGGGACAGAGAGCAAGAGGGAGACAGAGGATCTGAAGCGGGCTCAGCACTGACAGCAGAGAGCCCAATGTGGGGCTCAAACTCACAAATTGTGAAATCATGACCTGAGCCAAAGACAGACGCTTAGCTGACTGAGCCACCCAAGCGCCCCGTATCTGCCATATGAATTTTAGAATCAGCTTATCAATCTACAAAAAAGCCTGCTAGGATTTTGATTAGGATTGCATTGAATCTACATTTTACTTTAGGTAGAATCAACATCTTAACAACATTGAGTCTTCTGACCCATGAACATGATATATCTCTCCTTTTATTTAGGTCTTTAATTTCTTTGGGCAATGTCTTTTAGTTTTTAGTGCCTATGTCTTTCACATTTTTTGAAGTTTATTCCTAAGTATTTCAAATTTTTGATGCATTGACAATGTTGTATTTTTAAACTTCAATTTCTAGTTGTTTATTGTGAGTATGTACAAATACAGTTGACTTTCATATATTATCTTGTATCCTGCAATCTTGCTAAACACAGTAGTTTCAGTAGTTTATTTTGTAGATTCCATTGGATTTCCTGGATAGACTATCATGTCTTCATGATTTCTTACTTTCCAGTCATTTCTTTTTCTTACCTTATTGCACTGGCTAAAAGTCCCATGAAATGTTAAATAGAAGTGGTGAGAGTAGACGTCCTAGACTTGCTCTTGATCTTAAGGGATAAACCTTTAGTTTTTCATCATTAAGTATGGATTAGTTATAGATTTCTTGTAGATGACCTTTATTAGATTGATGAAGTTTCCTTCTGTTCCTTGTTTCCATGGATTTTGTTTTGTTTTTAATTAGAAATGTGTGTTGGATTTTTTACACAATCTTCTCGAGTCTATTGAGATGATCATATGGATTTTCTTTTTTAGTTTATTGATATGATGAATAATATTGATTGATTTTTAAATATTAAATAAACCTTGCATTTTTAAGATAAATCCAACTAGGTAATGATATATTATCCTCTTTATATATTGTTGGATTTGATTTTATAATATCTTGTTTAAAATGTTTGCATCTATATTCATGAGGGATACTGTTCGGCAGTTTTCTTTTTTTGCAATGTCTTTGCCTGGTTTGTTATTAGGGTGATGCTGGTCACATAGAACGAGTCGGAAGTATTCTCTCCTCTTAAATTTTCTGAAAGAGTTTGTGTAGAATTGGCATTATTTCTTTCTTAAATTTTTGGTAAAACTCACCAGTGAAGTCATGTGGGCTTGATGTTTCTTTATGGGAACGTTTTAATTAAAATTTCCATTTCTATAACAGATACAGGCTATTTATGTTTTCTATTTCTTCTTGAATGAGCATTGGTAGTTTGTATCTTTCAATGAATTTGTCTATTTTTGCATTCCTACAAATGTTCTTGAACTTTGTTATGAGATTCAGTTAACTTGTAAATAGATTTGGGTCTTGTTTTTAAGGTCTGTCAGACAGGACTGGAGCAGTGCTCAGTATAAACAAATTATTCCTTACTACTTAGGTGTACTTCACCCAGTGCACCTGTGAATCGTGGTGTTTTCTAGTCTGGCTGGTGAGAACAGACAGTATTCCAGGCTCTGTGTGTGCATCAGGCATTCCTACTTCTAATTCTTTTCGGTTCTTCTTTCCTTGGCCTCAGGTAGTTTCCTCATAATCGTGCACTGATTTGTACTTGGCTAAATACTAATGGGAGACCCTCCGTGGATGTCCAGAGTTCTCTCTTTGTGAAGAAGTCTCCTCTCCAGTAGTCTTTCCTGAGAACTCTAGCTACCTTACTCTCCCCTGACAATTCCACTCCCTCAGCTTGGGGAGTCTATTGGACTCCTAAGTCTATTGGAATCTCTCTCAAGGCAGTAACCTGGGGCAATCTTAGGACTCACATCATTTAATTTTTGTCTCTCGGGAATCATTGTTCTTTGTCACCTGATGTCCAGTGCCTTCAGAACCATCGCTTAATGCATTCTGTCTAGTATTTGGTTGCTTCAGATGGAAAGGTAAACCCAGTTTCTATCAGTACATCTTGGCTGGAAGTGGAAGTCCTCTGAATGATTGATTATGTGACAATAACAATAGCAATAGTTTTTTTTTTTTTTTAACCGAGATTACCTAATTTAAAATTCTTCAGCAACCCTAACTGGGTTCTTCTGTTATTCATAGGAGAGGAAACTGAGGCACAGAGAGGTTAGGTGATTTTGTCAGGGTAACACAGCTTGGACGACTAGCCCCAGAGTTAATACTTTTACTTTCTGTGCTGTAATATGGGAGAATATTTGAATAGATGTGTGGATAAAGTATGGAACTATGCCAGAGAAAGGAGTAAAACTTGTCCAGGATGAGAAGGTTAGGGTAATCAGGGTAGAGGGCAGATGAGAGAGTGGGAGGCAGAAGGCTTCCTGTTGAGGTGACACCTGATTAGACTTTGAAATAACGAGCTTGTCTTGTAGACTAACCAAAGAAGAGCATTCCAGCTAAAACCAGTAGCTTGTGCATAGGTGCACAGATGTGAAATAGTATGGCATATTGGAATGATAAGCAGATTGGTGTTATTGGAGTTTAAAAGAAGAGGGTTTGGCAGTAGATGAAGTGAGAGAAGCAGAGGCCAGGTCATGGAGGGTCTTGAATGCCAAGTTAACAGGAGGAAGCAATGAGAGGTTCAGGTAGGGGGTGGGGAAGAGTGTGTCCAGGTTATGGTATTAGCAGAGTAAGCTTTGGTGGAGTATAGATGGGATTGGGGAGAGCGGAGGAGTGAGGCCTATGGGAAAGGATGCTCTGCTTGGCCGGATGACAGAGATGCTGAGGGTTGTATTGAAACACTGAGACAGGACTCATGCAGAGAAGGGCCAGACATGCAGGATATTTAGAAGGCGGAATCCACAGGACTCAGAGACAGATCAGAGAGGGGGGGTTGAGGAAGAAGGCGGAACTGATGCTTTCAGGAATCTGGTGGGGGTGCCCTTTGCTAAGATGCTGAAGAGAAGGAGCAGGTTTAGTGGAGAAGATGGAAAACCGAACTAGTGCTTGTTATTTACCTGTTGACTTTCTGACTGTAGCTGTTCAGAGAGACTTGTGGGTAAAATGGGAGGTGGGTCAGGTGATCAACGGGGACTAAGTCCTGAACCATCAAAGCCCTTTTGATCAACGCTAAAAGTACTTAGAACAGGTTCCCTAACATAAAGGAGGATTTCTTTGTTTCTAAAATGGTATTCATCTAGAATCTGCTGACTCAGAGCCTGGCACATGCAAAATAAGACTCTGAAAACACTACTCTGGCCACTTGCTGGAAAGCCCAGCCCGTCTGGTAAGTCCCTTCCCCCAGCCTGGGTTCTCCATCTGTTAAGTGGGTAAATGATCCGAACCTCAGAGTGATTGTGCACATCCAGTGAGTATTTGATGATGAAATGCTTTATTAGCTGTAAGCCTGATTAAAAAAAACCACCACCACCACCAACAACATGTGGCATTCTTATTTTTAATATCTCCTTTGTTTTAATACAAAACAATGCATTCATATTAAGAATTCGAATAATACAGGAACATGTAAAGTAAAAGGCGAAAAAGAAAATCCCCACTCACTAGAGATTACTTGAACACTAGTGTGTATCCTTCCAGCTTTTTCCTATGTATGAACAGATAGACACCACGTCACACACAGCTCTTTTTCTTTAAAGAAATGGGATTATCCTCTGCGTTTTCTTCTTCAGTCTGCCATTTCCTCCACTATGTTTTATACATCTTTCCATTTCACTGCTGCAAAGTACTCTGTTGTAGGCATGCATGACTTTTACAATCATTCCCCTATTGATGAACATATAGGTAGTTCTCCTGTTTCTTTGGTTCAACAAGTAATGCCATCAGGAGCACCTTCGTACGTAGGTATCTTTATACCCCCGTGCCAGCATTACCTCCAGACAGATATCTCAAAGTGGAATAGCTGTATTAAAAGAGACGTGCATTTACATTTTGACAGGTAAAGCCAAACATGAGGCTTTATTAGAAATGGTGCACTTAATTATGAGAGTAAACAGTGTCTTGCCATTGCCTTGGAAGTGAGCTGTCAGAGGTGCGTGTGGGGGCTTTGCTTTGTGACTCCTACAACAGCAGGAGGATGTGTGAGTAGCTGAACAGCATTCTAAAACCTGACACTTGGTAGGTATTTGATTTGTCACATTAATTAGCATTAAATTTATTTTGCTAAAGAACGGGGAAGATGCACATCGCTCCTATATTCCTTTGCAAAACTGGTACCCAAATATGATCAGCAGGTGGCACTAGCTGGAAGCAAGTAGGATTCTCCGTGGAAATTTTTGTGGCGAGGAGGACGCAGACTCTCTTTCCCTCTTCAGCAGATGGCCAATAAAAAAATTCCTTGGAGTTTATTTTGCATATGGTCTTCCATCTGGGTATTTGAGAAAAGTACAGTTTTGTTATCAAAACAGTATTTATTATGGTGAAGGAGTTTGTATTTCGTAGCAGAAGAATTTTTCAGTGAATAAAGCCAAAAACCTGTTCAATAATGTTTTGCAGTTTCTTGGACAGAGTCAGTGAGCATGAGGTTCTTCCATTTTCCTCTCCAGTTACCAACCTCAGTTAGCTTTTATTGATTCAGCTCCTCGAGGCTGAATGAAGTGCATTATTTGCAAAAACCCCAGAGAACAATGTTCTCCACTGGGTGTAGGAACTAGGAGAATGTGGAGTTATAAGTGGGTCAGAGTCGAGGCAGGAACAAAACCTTCAATGTGAAGTGTGTGTTCCTTGTCCTGATTCCGCACTTAGCAAACCACCTTCTGCTGGCTTGATTACTCGCATCATTCTCCTGCATATCGATGACATGCTGATTTGGCTGGCTTGGGTCACCCAATGGCTTACCCAAAGGATGAAGTTTCTACACCTTCAACCTGCCTTGGGGAGCCCTGGCCCTCTCCACAGCCTCAGCTGGCACCATTTTCCACTCCTTTCTATGGCATATCCTTCCATATTCAGCTTTCTAGGTACCGCGGCCTCCCTTACTCTGCATTTTGTACGTGCCTCTCCTGTCACCTAGAGCACTTGTCTTCATCCTCTGTGTCCCTCTCCCACCTACGATGCTGTTTTCTTTCACCTGACAAATGAGGCTCGTTCTTCAGACCGCTGTTTTCTTTTACTTTTCCTATAAACCTACTCTGCCCCCCAAGTCAGGGGCATGTCCTTGACAACACCTTGTTCTTCTCTCTTCCTGGCACTTATGTGTGCTCACTGTTTGGTAACTGCATGTTTCATAATCTTTCTTTCCTTCTCCAAGTCCCACAAGGGCAGCTAGTGATAGGATGGGTCTCACTCATCACTGTGTCCCTAGCACCTTTCACAGCACCTGGCACACAATAGGAACTCAAGTATATTTGCAAATTAATATGCAGATGCGCAGGTTTAAAAATTTTGTCTCTTGTGCGTTTAGCCATCAAAAGTTGGCTCCTCTGAGGTCAAGGGTATCAGTATGAGCTAGCCTGTCACTTTATAAGGGTGTGGGCTGGACTTGGGTCATGAGGAACTTGACCATCCAGTGAGACGGTGGTTGTTGTGCTGCCCTTTCCCTGATGATGCCCCAACCCCCACCCACACACGGAGCTCTGACACACATCTGCAGTAAGTTTGGAATGCCTTCTGTTTATTCAGCGTGGCTTCCGCCGAGGCTGCGGCCGCGGCCTGGGGTTCTGGTGCATAACCAGTAAAAGACTGAAGACAGAAGCTAGGGGACTCCATCTGTCAGAAGAAGGCAGATGATTCAGAGCTGCTGGCAGTGACTCTGTAGGAGCCATGGTCTCACCTCCCCATCTGCTTCAAGTTTCGTTTTCTTTGTTGCCAAAAATAGAACTTCACCTCCCGCTTAGATATATCATGCCTTTCTTGTGCCCCTTGCTTAACAGTTCAATTTGTTTACTGGAAAAATGATACCATCTGAAACCCAAGAGGCTACTCCTCTCTGGAAAAGCATACCTAGGTCCTATTCATTAGGAAGTCCTTTTAAGTGGCCCACGTGACAACTGGCATCTTTGTAGTTTACCAAGTACACGACCTCTGCTATCCTCACTCAATCGGGGGAGGTGTCGTTGCCTCCAGTTTACAGATGAGGACATGGGGGTTCAGAATTGGAGGTCCCCGCTCATGGTTCTATGTGGCTCTGCAAAGGCCAGTGCACTCAGATTTCTGGCGTGGTTCAGTGCAGACATTTCCTGAGACCTACTAAGTGCCGGGTGCTAGTGAAACAAACCAACTCACATACATCCTTGCCCTCGGCGGTCATTTAATGTGAAAGGAAGGGCTGGGCTGGAGTAGGTGGCCTGGATTCAAGTTCTGGCTTTCTGTTTTCCCCAGTTCTACTGAGATGTAATTGACATGTAACATGGGTGAGTTTAAAACGTACAGCGTGATGATCTGACATAGGGGTATGTTAGGAAATGATTGCCACATAAGTATAAGGTTGGTTAATACATCCATCACCTGACATAAGTACATTGTGTGTGTGTGTGTGTGTGTGTGTGTGTGTGTGTGTGGTGAGAACATCTAAAATCTACTCTCTTAGCAACTTTTAAGTACACAATGAGGTATTGATAACTGTAATCACCATATCTGTACATCAGATGCCCCAGAACTTATGCATCTTATAACTGGAAGTTTGTGCACTTTGGCCACTACTCATTTCCCCCACCTCCCAGCCCCTGGCAACCACCATTCTACTCTTTGTTTCTGCAACTTACACTTTTTTTTTTTAATATAGATTCCACATATAAGTGAGATCATACAGTGTTTGTCTTTCTCTGACTTATTTCACTTAGCATAATGCCCTCAAGGTCCATCCATGTAAATGGCAATATTTTCCTTCTTTTCTTATGGCTGAATATCATTCCACTTTACATATGCACCACATTTTCTTTATCCATTAGTCTGGTGATGGACCCCAAGTTTGTTTCCATGTGTTGGTTATTGTGAATAATGCTGCAACAAACATGGGGGTGCAAATATCTCTCAGAGGTAACCATTTCATTTCTTTTGGATATATGCCTACAAGTGGGATTGCTGGTCGTTCTATTTTTAATTTTTTGAGGAACCTCTAAACTGTCTTCCACACTGGCTGTTCCACTTTACACCCTCACCAATAGGAGCGAGGTGATACCTCATTGTGGTTTTGATTTGCATTTCTCTGATTATTAGTGATGTTGATCATCTTTTCATGTTCCCGTTGGCCATTTGTATATCTTCTTCAGAAAAATGTCTGTCTGGGTCCTTTGCCCACTTTTTAATTGAAGTTTTTTTCAGTTGAATTGTATGAGTTCCTTATACAACTTGGATATTAACCCCTTATGTGCTGTTGGGCTTGCAAATATTTTCTCCCAATCTATAGTTCGCCTCTTCATTTTGTTGATTGTTTCTTCCCCCGGACAGAACTACATCTTTAGTTCAATGTAGTCTCACTTGTTGGTTTTGGCTTTTGTTGCCTGTGCGTCTGGTGCCATGTCCCGGTGCCACCTCTTAACCGGCTGTGGAAGCCTGACCAAGTCATCTCTCCCCCGCCCCCCTCCCTGCCCCCGCTTCCAGGCGTCAGTGCTTCTTCTGCAAAGAGAGAAGATCGTGTAGCATCACTAAGGACCCTTCCACCTCTAAGCTTTTGTGATTCTGTGAATTTGCCTTTCCTGGACATCCGTAAAACTCCCCGCTGCAGTTAAAATTCTGCACAGATTTCTCCTCCAAGGTTTCACTGGAGCACCGAGGGCCTTGTGTAATCAATCATCTTCTTGCTAATGCCCGGTCAGTGCAGCCCGGGCTTAGGGAGGCGCAGATAGGGAAGACTGCACTAGGTGGCTTCTAGAAGTGCTCTCTGCAGGGCTGGCCTGCCCCCCCTCCTCACCTCTGCCCGGCCCTTCCCAGGAGGGTGACTGAAGCCAGGTCTGCGCAGTCGTCCGGGTGGTGGTTGGACGACACTAGCGAATATTGTAGCCAGGGCCAAGCCATCCTTCCTGGGGGGGTCTGAAGCCCATTCAGAAAGATTCACATCTGCTCACGTTCTTGCATCTCTTGACTGTTTCTTTTGTCAGAGACTCTCTTCCTGTGCTTGTTCACTTGAGTCTCCTGTGTCGGAGTTGATGTCACCAAACCTATGAAGGTCTTTTCTGATCCCTCCCTTCTCCCACTCCACCTCCCACCCCCCTGCTCCCAGACCCTGGGACAATTTTCTCTGGCCCAAATTCTATACCCCCCTCCAATTATAGGACCCCAAAGCACGGTACTTTTTTTCCAATGTTCCTGGTTGAAAGATAGTGAGGCAAGTGTTTGGGGTCAGTATAGATCCCAAAGTTTAAAATCCTTTTATTAAATTACTTCCTAAGTGTGCACCTTGGGGAAGTTATTTCATTACTCTGAGCCTCAGGTTCCTCACCTGTAGCACCATGGGGATGCGATGAGAATCACCCTATGTCCCTCCGTGAGCGAACATTTACTTTTCTGTTGTCCCTGCTGGACTGGAGGCCCTGGGGAGCCGGAACCTGGGCAGACTCGTCTCCACCTCCCCACTGCCCAGCACAAAGGGGCCCCTCAGGCATTTGTGTGAAATGAATGAATAATGAAAGAGGTTTTGCAGTCTTCGATGGAAACTTAAGCCGGTGCTAAGGATGCCTAGACAAAGCATTCTGGGTATTTCTGGCTTATTGGAAATGTGGAAATGGACTTATTTTAATTTTTCATAAAAACCTTATCTTGAGACTAATTATCTCACTATTTGATGAGAGATCATTTAGGAGAGGAAAAAAGTGAAGACCTCTCTCTGACTGAATGGGATCCCAGCTTGGCTTAACTTTTTTTTTCCCCCTAGATTTCTTCCTCCTCAGAGACAGCCCTGTGCAATAACACAGAGAGTAGAAGCTCTTTTGCTTAATCTCCTAAACTTCAGTTTGGCCCCAAATACATGTAGTGTTTTAAATCGCAGCTGTTCCAGTTTTGCCCCTTCGCAGTACTGATATATTATGTGGAATGTTGAGATGAACATGATCATTAGGGAGCCGCTGCCTTCACCTGCTTCTTCCCTCTAATGGCAAGCTTTTAAAAAGAAAAAGGGAGAGTGGCCCACATTTTTCTGGGAGACTACTTTAAAGGTCAAGAAAACCCTGCTTCCCAAAGCGAGTAAAAGGTCATTGTTCACCCTTCAATTTTTGTCCTTTGGTTTCATTCTGCAAAAGTTCCTAGTGATGTCGCCTTAGTCACTTGAGGACACATGTCTCATGTTCTCCCACAAAATAGTGGCCCCGATCTCGACTTCAGTGCCTGTTTCAAAAGGGAATTATGAAAATTGCTTTGCCCGTGCCTTCTTTCCTCGTCTCTGAAGAAACAAAGCGAGCTCTGCTGCTGTTTCTCGCTCAGCTCCTTTTCTGTGTCATTGCTTTTTGGGAGGTTAGTTTAAGGCAAGCAAGGCAGACGAGAGGCCCGGGTTGAGAAAGACGTGGTGATCGAGACCTCCAGCGCATTAATAACTGATTCTCTCCTCCTTTCCCGCCCCCGAAACGCACACCCGCTCTCCCACCGCCTTCTGAAATTCACCCATCATATTTTCTAGACGAGTTAGAAGGGCAGGATAGAAGGATTTGTTTGGCCAGAAAAGATCTAGTGATAGTGCTTCTCTGTCCTTTTGGACCCGATGGCTCCCTTCCGTTTTCTTTGAACTTTTTAATTTGACATAATTTCAGACTGATTGAAAAATTGTAAAACTAATACAGAGGATTTCTACACACCCTTCACTCAAATAACCCAAAATATTAACATTTTACTACATTTGCTTCGTCCCTCACCCTCTCTCTCCTTTTTTGGGAGCAAGTTGCCTGATGCCCCTTTACCCCAAAACACTTCTGTATATATTTCCTAAATAAAAGGGCATTGTCTTTCATAACCACAGTGTAAGGGTCAAAATCATGAAATTAACATCGATCCAGTGCTATTGTCTGATCTGATCATACTCGGAATTGACTCAGATTCTGACAATTATCCCAACAACGTGTAGTGAAAGAACTGGATCCAGTTGTCTCTTTAGCCTCCTGTAATCTGGGGGAATGTGCTAGTCTTTCTTTGTGTTTCATGACATTGGCATTTTCGATGAGTACAGGCTAGCTATTTAGCAGATTGCTCCTCAATTTGGGTTTGTCTGGAGTTTCCCCATTATTAGATTCAGGAAAGGCATCTTTGGCAAGAATAGCACAGAAACAGTGTCATGTCTCTCTCAGGGGTATCATCTCCGGAGGCAGATGATGTCAGTGTGTTGTCTTCTTCCTGGTGATGTTAACTTTCATCTTTTGGTTAAGGTTGTGTCTGCCAGAGTTCCACTGAAAAAGTACTATTTTCCCTTTTTGGATTGATAAGTATCTTGTGGGAAGATACTTTAAGACTATATAATACCCTGCTACTCCTCACATTTTCACCCTCTTGTTTTAACCTCCATCAGTGATTCTTGCCTGAATCAGTTATTATTGTGATGGTCACCAAGTGGTGTTTAGTTAACCCCTTCATCCTATCTACATTTGTTGGTTGAGTTTCTACTGCCAGGAGAAGCTTTGTCTTCTCATTTATTTACCTCTGCAGGTGTGCCTGCATATTTAGTGTGGACTCGACTCGTGGATTCTCATTTTACCCAGTGAGTTATAATCCTTTACCGTCATTATTTATCTTGATGTTCAGATTATCCAAGATTTGACCAGTGGAGTCCTGTGTCCTTCCTGTCGCTCTGTGAGCACTCTCTTACTTTTTTGCCACAAGATATTCCAGGCTTTTGTTACGTTTTCCCTGCCCCAGTTTCGGAATCAGTCAAGTCTCCAAGAATCCCTGGTCTCTTCTGGTGGGCGTGAAGTGTGCTCGTTGCTACAAGGTGTCATCCCACTGCCCTCCCCTTTTTATAAAAAATATTTTGTGATATTATCTTTATCATCCTGAAATGAAATATAATCAAGCTATACACGTTGTTTAAAAACAAAACAACACCCATAATGTTCTCTAAAAGAGAAAATAAAGGAAAATGTATGCATTTCAGTAAAGTAAATGCTTTGGCACTGTTATCCTGAAAGACATACTAAAGTGGTCAAATGCTTGCACCCACCTATAATGAATAACTTTGGGTATAAGCAAAGTAAGACAGTTTGATTAAACATTATAGTGTCTGTCTTTCGGCCTCTCAGATAGATAGATAGCATAAACCACCATGCCATCAGTGAGGTGACACTTCTGAAATATTGATAAAATCCCAGGGCAAGAAAGGGCAGAGTGTAATTTGCCCTCTATTTGTACAATTGTTGCATTTCTGGAAAATTGTGATGCTCAACTTAAATCAGGTAGAAAATTCTTTTTGTTTGTTTGTGACAGAGTTGTGTTCTAGGCCAGCTCCATGCTACATATCCATAGGTCTTTGACTTCACAAAGGTACAGCAGACTGCTCAGGGCACAGCCGTCTGTCTGGCATTCAGGCCCCTGCCCACCAAATGCTGGTAGTGCTCTCCCTTCACTGTGACAGGCAAAAACACTCCTAGAACTTCCCGAAGCCCTCCTTTGGTGGCAGTGCTGGCGTCCATCTCCACGGAGCACAGCGTGTTCATCTGTCTTCCTTAAGAAACACAAATGCTGTTATATTGCTTGAAGGTGTTTAATTTTTAAGAATCATATTCCAGAATTATGTCTAACATTCAGGTTTCCCTGACTCCCACTTTACTTTTGGAATGGAGGCGACCTCCTCTGTCTCTCTGCCTGGGTGGGAAAGCAGCCTCAGCTCGCTGCCTTGGGTGGCCAGAGCTTGCTCACAGGGAGGTTGTCCACGCTGGGTAGGAGAGTCGTGGCCTCTCACAGCACAGTGCCACCCTGCAAGCCGTCTTTGCCATGACCTTGTTCTCCAAAGAGTGTATGGAGGAACGCTGGAAGCCCTAAGCAGACACAGACCTCCAGAGATATTAATTAGCCATAGAGCTAAAGGAGTACCAAAGGAGAACTAATCACAGGAATTAGAAAGGACCCGAGAGAACATCCGGGCCACTCTCTTCTGGGTGAGTGCCCTCCACACCTGGACAGGTGCCCAGGCGCCAGCCTGTAGTTGGTCATTTTCAGAAATGGGCAATTTAATATTTTTCTAGGCAGTTCATTCCACTGAGGACTGTTCTAAATTTTTTAATTATTCCCAAGTTGAGACCTTTCTACCTGTATCTTATCTTCTCTTCCCCATCCCCGCTGGATATGGTTTGGTGCTGTTGGTCCCATGGAACATATATGTCCCCTGTAGAGCCTATGACTACACTTCAGAAATCTCAAAGTTGTGTCCATGTGTCCTGAGCTTTCTTGGCTCCAGTCTTTGACGTTGTACTTGACATTGAGATTATTGTGATGGACATGCCTGAGTTCTTGTCCTTACGAAGCTTTTAGTGTAGCAGGAAGGCCAGTACTGCACAAGCACTGAGCATACAGGCTGATGTCAAATACCCCTGCCTCCTTTTCCGTAGGAGTGGAAAGGTGTGGAGGAAAGAGGCTGGGTTCTGGAGCTTGAGTTGACACTGCCCACAGCTGCACGTGTGGCCTTGTGTTATTCTTTGCTTCAAGCTCTGATCCTTGTTTCATCCTCTGTAAAACCGCAGGCAGATGAACATTCACTCCACAGTGTGTTAAATAAGAACACTGTAAAGCGCCCAGCACTGTGACGCTCAATGCATGGTTGTTTCTTCCTCTTGCTCTTTTCATTCCCCCAGTGTGACATGTTTAAAGAAGCTTCTAGATATTTAGAAAGGGCTTACAGCTCAGATTAAAGTGGCTTATCAGAGTAAAATCACTCAGATTTATCTCTGCTGCTCTTGGACTCCACCCTTTGTTAGATAACCAGGGGTACTTTAAAAATTAGATGAGCAAAACACAAATAAGGAGATCATGCCTATTTGGATTCAAGGCAAAGGCAAAATAGTAACTTGTCTCTCAGATTAATTGTTGTGTGTTTAATGTTGAAACACATATTGACTAACGTCACCATTGACTGATATCACCGCATCACCATGTCTTAGATATTGAAATTATAATCAGCCCACATTATTAATCTGAATATACGTGAGCTCTTGTCAGTGTTCTCCAAATACATTATAATTAAATTTTTTTTTAACATTTATTTATTGTTGAGAGACAGAGACAGACAGAGCATGAGCAGGGGAGGGGCAGAGAGAGAAGCAGACACAGAATCTGAAGCAGACTGCAGGCTCTGAGCTGTCAGCCCAGAGCCTGATGTGAGGCTCGAACTCATAGACCGTGATATCATGACCTGAGCCGAAGTCGGACGCTTAACCGACTGAGCCACCCGGTGCCCCCAAATACATTATAATTTAAAAAGTGTTCTCTGGGGCACCTGAGAACAGGGGTGGCTCAGTCAGTTAAGTGTCTGACTCTTGATTTTGGCTCAGGTCATGATCTCACGGTTGTGAGATCGAACCCCATGAGATAGAGCACCTCGTCGGGTCTGTGCTGGGCATAGAGCCTGCTTAAGAGTCTCTCCCTCTCTCTCTGCCCCTCCTCTGCCTGCTCCCTCCTCTTTCTCTCTCTCCTTTCTTTCTCTCTCTCAAAAAAAATTTTTTTTTTTTTTTTTTTTTAGTGTTGTCTGGTCTTGAAGGTCTGGAGAATGCTGGACTAGAGAGGTTTATTATAATCCCCTTTTGATGGATGAAGATATTGATGCTGTGGGGCTAACAAATACCCTACTATTTCCTGTACATTATCTCTCTGTGGCTGCTCAGTTTATGGGATTGTATCTTGATATCCTGACCACTGTCCTGTTGCGGTGGTTGCATAACTCTCCTGTCTTTATGGGTCATAGGTGAGGTCTTCCCTAGAGAGGGAGAACTTTCCAGCGTCAGTGTTAGGGGATCTCTTAGCTGAGCCTCCAGGGAATCTAGGTGTGCTCCTAGACATGGGAAAACACTACCTTCTGCCATCCAAGGTCACTCTGCAGAGCCCTGTTGTACTGAGATGAGAATAAACAATTCTGTAAACAGGACTGTCTCATTGCGTGCTCTTCTCTGTGTTTATTTCCCTTCTGCTCTCCTTGAGTCATTCATTAATAACAGTCTTTTAGAGCTTGATCCCATCTAGGCTGTGGGGAAGTAAGGAAAGAGTTGGAGCCCATGCTTGGTTCGGGGCGTTAGCGGAGATCAAACTCCCTCCTGTCCTAAATCTCTTGTGGTGGAGACCGTGGCTACAGAGATATCCCCATGGGGAAGGTGGATTGGGGGGAACAGTCAGGGGAGCCTGTTCCCACACAGAGTGGCCTCCACTGCCACTCTCTGATGCATTTAGGAAACAGGGAAGTTTCCTTACACATGACCACTGAGGTCACAAAGGGGATGCTGGGCTGACGTGCCTGTGAGCCCATCTAAGAGTAGGCAGAGGACTTGTCCAGTGGCCACCTGCTACCATTGAAACAGAGTGGGGTGGGGGAAGCAGACAGTGTTTATTTGAGGACAAGTGCTCATAAAGCTGGCCTCCAGTGGCATGGGAGGAGCTCCTTTGTAAAACTCAGCCCAGCCTGGCTTCCAACCAGCTCGCTCATTCAGAACACCACAGAGCTTCACATGATCAAAGGCATGTAAAAGTAATTCCTACATGTCAACACCTTCGTGCTCCTTGAAATTTAAACCAGCAGTTGAAAACTGGAGCCTGGCGGGAGATCCTGTTCTCACTCTCCTGCTGTAAATGATCAGGCTAATGACTGATGAGTTCCCAGAAGGGCACTTGGCTGCCCGGCCAGGTTCTCAGAGGAGATTGGTTTCTTGGTTTGTCAGGTTTATACCCAGTGCTTTTCCGGTAGACATCAGAGTTCTTGCCCAGCAGCACCAGCACCTGCATTGCTGTCCTGCCTGCCCAGTGACCTGGGGCTGGGCACACCCAGCAACAGGCCATGCCATTGGCACTCAGGGCAGCAAGCGTCTGGGTCTGTGGCCCCGGTCCCCAGAGTCACCTCGGACATCCCTGCCACGCCCCACTCCTTACTCTCCCTGCCCTCCTGTCATTTGACGTGCCATGTCCTAACTGTGATTTGTAGGTCATCTGACTTCTCTGAACCTCAGATCCTTTCTGTGTAACATTATTAAAAATGGTATCACACACATGCACAAAGGATACTAAAGAACACAACAAAAATAGAAGCATTTTGGGCAACATGGGTGTGAAGGGGGTCAAAAGGTATAAACTTCCAGTTATAAAATAAATAAGTCATGGTTACCATAGTTAATAATATTGTGTTGTAGGGGGCGCCTGGGTGGTTCAGTCGATTAATCGACCAACTCTTGATTTTGGCTCAGGTCATGATCTCATGGTTCATGAGATTGAGCCCCGCATCAGGCTCTGCTGACAGTGTGGAGCCTGCTTGGGATTCTCTCTCCCTCTCTCTCTGCCCCTCCCCCACTTGATCTCTCTCTCTCTCTCTCTCTCTAAAACAAAGAAATAAACTTTAAAAAAATAATAATGCTGTATAGTTTATTTAAAAGTTGCTAAGAGAGTAAATCTTAAAGTTCTCATTTCATCTCATTTTTCTTAAAAATTTTGTGGCTATGTGTGGTGATGGATATTAACTAGACCTATTGTGGTAATCATTTTGTAATGTGCATATATTGAAAGATTATGTGGTACACCTGGAACTAATATGTTACATGTCAGTCACATCTCCTGAAAAAAGCGTATAAATATAGAACATATATTTGACTAAGAAGGGATAGCCAGTAAACTGAAAATCTGCCCCCTCCTCACCAAATAATAGTAGCAAACATTTATGTAGCACTTAGTACATGCCTGACACTACTTTTTAAAGATTAATTAATTAATTACAGCACCACTTTTCAAAGGCGCTTCACGCATATTAATTCATTCAGTCTTCAAGACATCCCTTGTGAGGTTGATATATCATTCTTTCTATTATATTCATGAAAAAAACAGAGGCAGAGAATTTAGGTGTTTTGCCCAAGAATATAGTTTTTAATTTTTTTTTTAAGTTTATTTATTCTGAGAGAGAGAGCGCAAGCAGGGGAGGGGCAGAGAGAGAAGGGGACAGAGGATCCCAAGTGAGCTCTGTGCTGACAGCAGAGAGCCCGATGTGGAGCTCGAACCCACACTGCAAGATCACGACCTGAGCCAAAGTCAGACGCTTAACCAACTTGTGCCACCCAGGCGCCCCTATATATATATATATATATATATATATATATACATATATATATATATATTTTTTTTTTAATAAATAAAAAAGAAAAATCAATATCAGTAGATTTTTCATAGCATAGCTCTGAGGATTCAGTAAAACATCTGTAATGTAAGTGAGTTTTAAATGCTCATGCATGGTTATTATATATTATTATTAATTACATGTTTAAAATATTAAGCTGTAAGCCTTCTTCTAGAATCTGGTATATGAAAGACGGTACGATTTAGCAGACAAGATGTAGCCTCTGGGAATTTGGACGTACACATGTGTTCAGATCCTGGCTCCCTAGTGTGCAAACTGTCTGACCTGGGGGGATATACCTAACCTGGTAAGTCCCATTTTTCCTCACCTGCGATGGAGGGGACTCTGGTAGTGTTCACTTGAACCATATGGAATTGCCTGTATCTGTATGGCTGGCTGTGACCTATGAAAATGGTGATTTCCTATGGCTCACTCTCCAGTGCCTCCCTCATAGGGTTGCTCCTAAGGATTGAAGAGAATCTCCTAAGGATTGAAGAGAATCTGTGGAAATACCCAGTACAGAGCCTGAAGTGAGCTCTTCCAGCCGCCTAGGAAGCTATCAGAATAACAGAGGTGAGAAATGCTGAGAGCAGTAGAGGACAGCAAGGCATGTGAGGAGATAGAAATGTCAGAATTTGGTGACTGGATAGGGCAGGTGATGGGCAAGAAGGTAGAAGCCAGGGTGACGCCCAGATTTCTGACTTGGGGACAGGGGTGGATGGTGGCACTGTTTACTGATACAGGGGACACAGGAGCAGTAGATCTGAGGAAAGAGGCAACGGGTTTGGTTTTGGCCCGGCTGAATTTTTGATGCCTATGGAGATGTCTAATTATATGGCTCTGGAGCCCAAGAGAGAGGTGTGTGCTAGAGATAAGAGGATGAGTAGTCAGCTGCGTGCAGGGTGCTTTAGTTGAAGTCCTGGGAGTGGTTGGAATCCCCCGGGGATTAGCCCTGGAAAGAGTGTTAACTGTGATCTCGGACAAAAGGTAACAATACTGAACAATGGAAGACATGGCATTTGCTGAGTCCCGCTCCACGCAATCTTCCTTGCTACGTGGGGACAGATGAGGGTGGGGGAGTTAGCATTTCAGTTAACTTAGCCCCTTTTTTTGTAGGACTTGCAGTATGGGAGAAAGCTCTAGTTACAAAGCACAACAGTGAAAGAGCTATTACTCATCCTGTAGGCTTTAGATCTCATGTGTACGTATTAACACTCATAGCCGATTGCCTGGCACTGATCAGTACTGCAAACGGGGGTGCTATTTTAGCCAAAAGAGCATCGGAAGGAGGACTCCTGGTTTGAATGTTGCAAAATATGACGTTGATATTCTTGTGTGTGGGGGGGGGGGGTTGGTTAAAGCTCAATGTGTGAAGTACGGTAAGAATGCAAGAGATTCAAGGACGTGGTGTTAGGAAGCAGGACAAGCTAGGGCTGGCGATCTGACGTGCTTTTGATTAGTGTGGTCATATACATTTGGAGGTGAGCTAAAGATTATTTCGCCAGTTCATTAGCAGGAAACCCTCAGTATCGAAACAAGTTTAGCTGGAAGGGGAGCTGGCTTAGTATTCAGGTGTTGCTTTCCGGGTGGGATCAGCTATGATGCCTTGTGGGGTCTCAGTAGGAGACTGTGGGGAAGGGACTCTGGGAATTTGGACATACAAGTGTGCTCAGATCCTGGCTCCCTAGTGTGCAGACTGTCTGACCTGGCGGGATATGCCTAACCTGGTAAGTCCCGCTTTTCCTCACCTGTGATGGAGGGGACTCTGATAGTGTTCACTTGGACCATATAAGATTGGTAGCAGAGCGAGGGTCTGCCTGCGGGGGCCAGCGAATCACACCAGGCTTTGGGTGGGACTCTGCCGGGGTGAATGTGAGGCTGCTGTCAGAGGGGAGCAGGGAAGGACTGAGGGGCAGGAGACAGGCCCAGCCGCTGGGCACAGTGCTGTAGTTCAGATACCAGCCAAGTAGGTCAGGGACGAGCCTCAGTATGGAAGCTGGAGGATGATCAGGAGACCAGGACAGAATAATAAAAAATAAGGGAACGTGAAATCAAAAGTAGTGCTATAAAAAATAGTAGTGGGTTAAATACGAATGCAAGGTATTCTTTCCGTCTTGTAGGTGGGGATACTGAATACAGACAGCTTAAGTAGCTTGGCCAAGGCTCAGCTCGGAAGTGGCCAAGCTGAGATTTGAACCCAGGTCTGTCTGACTCCAAAGCCCGTGCCCTCTGCTCGGCTGCTGCCCCCACAGACACTCAGATGCATGGACCTGGTGGTGGTAAAGGGGAGCTGCAGCCGGGACCCTCCTGTGTCCAAGGACCCTGAAGCCCCTAGGATGCAGCCTCGGGCCCAGCAAGCCTGGTCAGAGCCTGGTCAGGGAACTCGAGGGAGAAGGGGGGAGCCTGGGGATACCAGGCAGGGCTGATGCCTGGCTGCTGAGCCGCTGTCCCCGAGTCCCCTCTCCCAGTGTTGAGGGGAGACCTGAGAGGAAAACGGACAGTCTCACGAAATGACTGGTTCCTTCCTACTAAGCAGGTTTTATAGTACCGGGTGTATTCTAGAGTGGCTTTTTGATAGCTCACTAATGATGGATAGATTACGGCCCACATAAAGTTGCCATGCACCAAGAGTGGGATCCATTACGTTGCGCTGACAACAGGCTGGATCTGGGTAAAGCCCGTGGAGAGGCTCCTCTTTGCCTCCGAGTCTTTGTGATTGTGAGCGCCCGCTTCCTCCAGCTCGCGTGGCGCTCTGTCCGCCTCCCCGTACAGTGAGAGCATCTTCCAGAGGCAGGGTGGCTTGGGCCCAGGACTGCTGCTCCAGTTCTACCTTCTCGCTGGGTGCCCGCAGGCTTCTATAGTCTCTGGCCTCCATTTCCTCAGTCTCCCTAGAATGGAGGCTTGAAGATCGGCTAAGGCGATTGCACTTCCAAATTTATTAGAATACCAAACAAATGTTATTATTCAGAATGAGGAGAGAACTTCTTTCCAGGTTTTCTTCTAAAAGACCTCTTCAGGGGCACCTGGTAGCTCAGTCGGCTGAGTGTCCAACTTCGGCTCAGGTCACGATCTCACAGTTTGTGGGTTTGAGCCCCACATCAGGCTCTGTGCTGACAGCTCAGGGCCTGGAACCTGCTTCAGATTCTGTCTCCCTGTCTCTGTTCTTTCCCTGCTCCTGCTCTGTCTCTCAAAATAAATAAAAACGTTAAAAATAAGGAGAGAAAGAAAGAAAGAAAAAGAAAGAAAGAGAAAGAAAGAAAGAAAGAAAGAGAAAGAGAGAAAGAGAAAGAAAGAGAGAAAGAGAAAGAGAGAAAGAGAGAAAGAAAGAGAGAAAGAAAGAAAGAAAGAAAGAAAGTCCTCTTCAGGGGCGCTTGGGTGGCTCAGTTAAGCATGACTCTTGATTTCGGCTCAGATCATGATCTCATGGTTTATGGGTTTAAGCCCCGCGTTGGGCTCAGCACCGACAGCTCAGAGCCTGCTTGGGATTCTTCCTCTCCCTGCCCCTCCCCCACTTGTGCTCTCTTTGTCTGTCTCTCAAAATAAGTCAATAAACTTTAAAGAAAAATAAAATAAAATTTAAAAGACCTCTTCAGATGACTGAATCAGGTATAGTAAAAAGCACTTTGGGTTAGAAACCTGGAGGTGTTGTGTTTCAGTTCCGGCTCTGCCACTAGCTGTGTGGCCTTGGGCAAGTCTCCAGTTTCTTTGTTTACAGAGTGTGTGTGTGTGTGTGTGTGTGTGTGTGTGTGCGCGCGCGCGCGCGCGCGCGCTCATGCACACACGGTGATGACTCCTTCCTGGGCCTGGCCAGACTGGGTATGAAGATACAAGGCTGCTCCGTGGCTGTCTGGAATCACTCTTCTGACAGCAGCTGGCCCCAGCTAAAGCAAAACGAATCCTGCTTCTCTTGGCTATAACTTTGTATTCCTACAACTACCTCCTTCTATACTTTGCCTGTTAAGCAAAAGTTCCTGCATGTTAACTGCTTTGAGTTTTCCCAAAGAATAGAGTTGTCACGGAAAGATCACAGACTTTTTGAATCTGATCAACTTGGTTGCAAATAACTTTACTGTTTCTTAGCTGTGTGACTTTGGCCCTGGGACTCTACATCTCTGAGCCTCTATTTCCCTGCAGCGTTGCTGTGAGAATTCAGTAGATCGTAGCTGCAAAGCACATAGCACAGGATATGTGTTCCACAAATGGTAGTTTAGAGGAAACTTTTCTTACTTGTTAAAGTAATTTTGTTTCTACAGGAGAAGTTGGTTTATCTGGCAATCTGTCAGCTACATATCTGTTAACTAATATGCCTGCAGTTCACACATGTCATAGTAATCAAGCTTCTTGATAGTATTTTGGAAAGTATTTATTGAGCTTCCACCCCGCTACGTATGGGAATAGTGACTAGACTAAAGGCATGGTCTTCATCCTCAACAGGCTCATAATCAAGTGGGAGAGACAGAACAATAAATAATAATAATAATAATAATAGCCCACCATGTTTGCCTGGCACTTCACATTCTTTAACTGGTGTAATCTTCACAACAGCCCTAAGGCAGGGGCACTCCTATTAGTCCCATTTTGCAGGTGAGCAAACTGAGACACAGAGAGGTACGAACATTGTTGAGGGTTACCCAGCTAGTAAGTAGCGGCAACACTGGGCTTTGTACCGCTGCTGGCTGTCAGCCGCAGCCGCAGCCGCAGCCTCCGTGTTCTTAGCTTTCATAATGTACATTTCTTAACTATGTAACCGGAATACAAGAGAGCTCCAAACTTAAAGACGCAGGTGATATTACAACCTGATAGAGATGTGCTGTAGAAAGTTTAGATGCCGCAGCCATGGGAGCACAGAGGACCAGAGTGGCCATTCTGTCTGGAGGGTGATAAGCCAGGAAAGGATGCTCAGAGGGAACCTGTGAGCTGGGTCCTAGATGCTAAGTAGCGGCTCTGCCGGCAAAGAAGGGGAGGGGCTGATGGAGGCGGATGGGAAACGCTGTGAGGGTGTAGAGGAGAGACAGTGGGACAGAGGGGAGGGAGGGGACAGAAATGAGGCAGCGGCTCTAGCAGGTGAGGGCTAGCCTGCCAGAGAAGGAGGGCCTTTTAAGCCATGCCAAGGGTTTACACGCGAGTGGTCCGATACCACTCCGTGGGAGTAATTAATGGCATTTCTTTTCGACTATTCAAGGAAACCCAGGATGCTCATCAGTGATAAAACGAACAGTTTTTGTTTTTTGTTTTTTTGTTTTTTTTTAATTTGCACTTAAGTGTCTGGAACTGGAATGCTTCAAAAGCCAGGGAGTGGTGAAGTGGGTGAGCATGTAGTGGCAGGTACAGGTCCTTCCGTGGGGCCTGTGGTCCCTCCACTAGCCACTGGGCTGAGAAGCGTACTGGGATACCCTTCCAAATATCCTCCAGTTCAAGATATTCCATGTCTGAGTTTAAAAACCTGAGTCATGAGCGTCACCCCAGCCAGACAGCAGTTCTTACTTTTGCTAATGCTGTGAAAGCCACTGCGAGAGTCGAGTATGTATCTGTATGAGACAGCGGACAACGCGTCCAATTCCTATGAACAGTAAGGGGCTTGAGGAATGACGTTACGAAGTCTCATGTTGGCTCCGTGAATACCGGTGAGCGAGGGGAGCTCCCAGGTCCCCTTCCCACCCCAGCTCGCCTTCCTGCATTCCCTAAACTGTAGGCTGTGCTATCTCCCAAACCACTGAAGCCGCCTCTCTCACCTTCACCTGCATCCAGTCACTGGGTGCCCTCGAACCCACCTCTGCCTCACTTCCCAGCCCAGCCCAGCCCAGCCCAGCCCGGGCCTTCAAGACTTTGACAGCCCCAAATCTTCCTGTGTCTGGTCTTGTTTTTTCCAAACCATCCTCCTCATGCAGACGACTGGTATGGGTGCCCACCACCCCCAGGTTGAAAATCCACCAGTGGAGGGGCGCCTGGGTGGCTCAGTCAGTTGAGCGTCTGACTCTTGATTTCGGCTCAGGTCATGATCTCACAGTTTGTGGGTTCGAGCCCCATGTCAGGCTCTGTGCTGACAGCGTGGGTCCTGCTTGGGATTCTCTCCCTCCATCTCTCTCTCTCTCTCTGTTCTTCGGCTTGCTTTCTCTCTCTCTTCCAATCTCAAAATAAATAAACATTTAAAAAAAAAAAAAAGAAAAAAAGAAAATCCACCAGTGGCTTATGGGATCAAGTATAAATAGAAGACATTTTGTGATCTCCTCTGCTCCTCTAGCCTCTCGTTCCCAGGTGGGCTCATCTCCCCCCTTGAACTATCCCTGTGTAACTGGGCCCGTCATGGAGGCTACAGCCATCGTCCAGGGGCTTGATGGCCCCAGATGTATCTCCCGAGCTCCAGACAGACATTTCCGGGGGCCACAGAGCCTCTCCAGCTATGCGCCCTCCAATCTCCTCTGTCTGGATTGCCATCTCCGCCAGGCCTCCTGAGACCTCTCTCCTCTTCCCTTCCCTGGGAATACCACCACCATAACCTAGACATTCGGGAGCTGTCCTCGTGCTCCTCTGTCCCTCACCTACTCACCCAGTTCTGTCGATTTTACCTCCAAAATATTCTCAAACCTGCCTTCTCCCCCTTCATCCCCCTGCCAGCCTCTGTTCAGGCTCCTCCTCTCTGCTCCTGACCTCTGCCCCCTCCACGCCATTTTCTGTGCAGCAGCCAGAGGGGTGTTTCTAAGGACGCATCCAGTTTGGCTGTTTCCTTCTCAGAACCCTGCAGTGACTCTCCATTACTTCAAGACATTGTCCAGACTCCCTAAAATGAAGTTCAGGGTCCTTCCCTGTCAGGCCCCACCCCATGCCTAGCCGTGGTCTTTTTCCCTCCCCTTCCTCACATCCTTCCCTCATTCACTATAGATATGGGCTCTGGAACCCGCCTGTCTGTGTTTAAATCCTGACTCCGTATCCTGTTGACTGTGTGACCTTTGGCAAGCTAATTAACATCTCTGGGGCCCCATTTCCTGAACCGTAAAATAGGGTTGTGGAGAATTAAGTGAGATGATAATGTAACGTGCTTGTGCTTAGAACAGCGCCTGACCCACGAGCACCTCACTGGTGCGATTTCCAGCACTCTGCCCATTTCACTGCTCTCTGTTCTGCAGCTGTGGGAACGGTTTGCGGTTGCCCAGACTGGTCTTTCACCCGCTTTCATTAAGACCCACCGCAGCAGGACGATACCTGCACGGTTCTTCCTCTTGGTGTCACCTGTCTGCCTCCCACGCTGCCCCTTCCTGTCTGGCGCTGGGGACTGCCTCGTCCTCAGCTGACTCGGCGATCACCTTGAACACTGGGAGTAGGGATTTGCCCTGAGAGCGAGGCTCGGTCCGCGGAGGTTGGAAGGGGCCGGTCCCCGCACGCATGCGCTCTGTGACATCTGCTTGTCTTCCAGAAGCTGTTTTACCTGTGCCTGTGACACCAAGGGTCTCCGTTGCTAAGACTGAATGCAGACCCACCTGAGTGACAGAGGACCGCTCCAACCGGCTTCGACTTCCCTGGTGTTGCAGACACAGTGTTTCTTCAGCAACTGTCCTCTCAGCTGCCCTCGCTGCTAATGATGTTTTGTGGCTTAGTATTCCAGTTGCTGAATTTCTCTCTGAAAATATTTTAGCTTGCTTCCCCCAGATGCCCAGCCGACTTCCTCAAGTGCATCGTAAATCTCCAATCCAGATCTCCTGCTCTTGGAGATCTTCCCGCTGCACTCCTCACGGTGGCACAGCATAAACTCTCCGCTGATGAATGTCCCTTGCGTGTTTGTAACACAGCCTTCAACTCCGGTGATATCAAGATAAATCAATGTTCAGAACCTGTTAGATGGCAGAAGCCAGGGACCTTAGTGTGGCCTCTTTATCTTATAGGTGAATACAACAAAGCCCAGGAGGTTAGGTGACTGTCTCAAGGTCACACCATCAGAAATGACCTGACTAAATTGGGGCTAGAAATCAGATTTTCTGCTTTTTTTTTTTTTTTACTTCAGTTTTCTTCCTAACTCACCAAAAAGCTATTTATTTGCGTGTTTTTATTAAAAATTTTTAAAAACTTAAAAAAAATTGAGGTGCCTGGGTGGCTCAGTCGGTTCAGCGTCCGACTTTGGCTCAGGTCTTGATCTCACGGTTCATGAGTTCGAGCCCCGCATCGGGCTCTGTGCTGACAGCTCGGAGCCTGGAGCCTGTTTCGGATTCTGTGTCTCCCTCTCTCTCTGACCCTCCCCCGTTCATGCTCTGTCTCTCTCTGTCTCAAAAATAAATAAACATTAAAAAAATTAAAAACAAAAACATTGCAGTAAAATATGCATAACATAAAATTTACCACCTTCACCATTTTTAAGTGTATAGTTGAGTAGCATCGTCTCCAGAACTCTTTTCCTCTCCCCACACTGAAACTCTGCGCCCACCAAACACTAACTCTCTACTTCTCCCTCCCCTCAGTCTCTGGTAACCACTCTACTCTGTATCTATGAATTCTGACTCCTCTAGGTACTTTATGTAAGGGTGACCATTCAGTGTTTGTCCTTTTGTGTGATGGCTTATCTCCCTGAGCATAATGTCAGGGTTCATCCATGTTGTAGTAGGTGTCAGAATTTCCTTCCTTTTTATGGCTGAATGATCTTCTATTGGACGGGAATAGCACAATTTGTCCATCCCCTCATCTGTTGATGGACACTCAGGTTTGGCTATTATGAGTCATGCTGATACGAACATGGATATACAAATATCGGTTCACCGAGAAGTATTCCTTGTACATTTAGATTTAGAGACCCTTGCTGCTGCCCACCCTTGCCACACTCCTCTGTTTTTTTCTTTTTTCCTAATGGAAAGTTTGGAAAATACAAAAAGGCACAATGAAGAGTATAGAAGTCATGGATTTTTTTTTTTTTGGTGATATATATTTACAGGATTTTATATTCATGCTGCCCATAATTTTAAAAGTTTTATACATCCTGAGAGAGAATTTTGACAGATAGTCCCATCTATGTGGTAGGGAGAACAACGTGGAATGTATTTAAGGAACCGAGAGCGTGAACACGGAATGTGACCTTGGCCAGCCCTAGTCTTTCAGAGAGGAGTTCATTCAAAGTATGATCTTACCGTAACAGTCTACTGAGGGAGCTCTTTGTGGTGGTGCTTCCTTAAGACCATTATTAGTAGAGCGGGTTACCGCTAAAAGTCAGAATTTTGAACTGGGGTCTTTTCCCAGTCACATTTCTCAGATATCCACTAGGGGGCAGTAAAAGACATAAATTTTCCCTTAGGCCGGATGAGTAGCAAGCGGTCAGGCCACCACATCCTGTTTGCATCTCTTTCAACCACCCATGCATAGTTACAAGATAATGGATTTCACGTCCAACAGCGGCTCTGGGTAAAACTGGAGATACCACCAGCTGTAGCCTACGTGCCGGTCTTCCTCGCGTTCAGGCTAACATCAATGCAGAAAACTTCATTCTCTAGGTTGGTCCCAGATTGTATTTTGCTTTAATTCACATTGGTTCAGCGATTCTCAAGCTAAGGGAACATCAGAATCACTCGTCATGCTTTTTCCAAAATCCACATGCCCAGGTCTCATCCCAGATCTATTAAATCAGACTCTCTCGGGCTGAGGCCTAGTTATAGACCGTATTTTTATTCCGGTCCTCGAGTTCACTAAGAACCAGTGCATTAGCGCTTGACTCTAATAACCGGAGGGAAAGGGCCACCCTTGAGTAAAACCTCGGAGGAGAGTGAATATGAATTCTGGAAAAGCTCTTTCCCTTTTAAAAATAGAAGTCACTGAAGGATCTGGTGGCTATGGGAACCCCACTTGGAAGAGCTATGAGGCTTTCCCATAGACTGTGCCTCTGTCGTAAGAAGCTAGGAACCTGAGAGAAGCTCTGGAACTGGGGAAGTCCTGGCAAACTCAGCATCTGTGGTTACAGCTCCAAGAAAGCCATGCTCGGGGGCCAGCCCCCTTATTGTACAGCCAGAGTTCAGATCCCAACTGTCTGCCACATTAAGAGAACCTTCCCTATAGTATTCGGGAGAAAGAGGCCTTTAATTTTATGTTGTAGAGGTAAATTGGCATAGAGAACCTGAGGTGAGGTCAGACAGCCTCCATCTCCTCGGAACCATCCCACCAGCCAGTTAGGTCAGCTTCCCAGTTTGAATTATGGGAGGACTGGATGGCATTGATCTCTGAGGATCCTTCCAGTTCTAAAATTTCAATGATCCCATTAGTATTAATAATCATGATTTGTATGGTCCTATTCTGGCAAAGAGCAGAAGAAATATTCAGTAATGCAATGAATGACAGAGACTATTGACCATGTAGTTTAATTTATTTAAGGCATATACACTGAATTCAAAGGAGAAAATATTGCTCCCGATAATATATTGAACTGTTAGTATCTTTGGCATAGTAAAAGCTTTCCAGAGGGAAAAATTATCCATCGCTGCAAACTTGACATTTTTCACTTCCTGATCCATAACTGCCATTTCTCCAGCATGCTTATATTTACAGTGAAGGGCCAAATGTATGAATGCTTTGGATGAATATTAAATAACTACATAAACATCAAGGTCACAGTTGCAAGAAAGGCTCAGTGGAGGGCCCTGGGAGGCTTGCATTGATCTCTCGTGAACTTCCATTCTCGAATCCTGCTGACAAGGGGAAACAATTGATGTGGACCATTATTAAGGTTTTAAGTGTTTCTCCATTGTTAAAGATCTTTTACAAGCCCGGAGTAACCGATAGTGCCCAAGGAATTGGCAAAAGCTTCACTTAGAAATATAGGCTGGCCAGAGAGATAAGTACAACCCAGAGCGCAGATGTCCTGGGCTGAGCTTACACAGCAAAGGTGGAGGGCTGGGGCGAGCCCAGTGCTGGGGCCCGCCACCTCCTCGGCCCCCCAGGCTCGGCTCTGAGTTACAGAGTTCAGAATGGAAGGCCTGCTCTGGGGTCCGGCACATCACAAGCTGCAGAGAGACCGGCTGCCCCTTTCACATCCACCTCCGCGTTTCCTCCAGCTCCCCTCCCCCAGCGCGCCATTCAGTCCACAGCTGCACAGAGGACCTGACAAGTGTCCGGGGGAATTGGGTGCATATGAATTATGCAGACCTGCAGATCCAGACTGACTGTCTGGACTGGTCAAGTGCCCTGGATAATTATGTGAATGTCCTGCTGACCTGGAGATGGGAAGACAGCAGACATTATGGATGGCAGAATCTACTTTCAAAAAGATCTCCACAGACTGGAGGAGGATGGGCCCAGTCTACCAGATGAACTGAGTAATAGATATAAATGATGGCATGAACATTTCCCTGCACGAGCTCCCCGTTCGGTCTTAGGCTCGGCCCTTTGCACGTTTTAGTTTATTTCTTTACCGCGAGCCAGTGAGGGTAGGTTTGTAGATCTCCATTTTGAAGAGGAAGAAACAGAGACATGGCAGGGTAGAGGAAGGTGCAGGTGCTGTAGAGTCCTTGATCGAGATTCCAATCCCACTTCTACCCCTCAGCTGACAAATCACTTCATCCTTAACAGTTAGGAATAGCTAGGCTTCGTGGCTGCCTTTCACGAGTCAGGTTCGGTGTGCTTAGACCTTTGCGTTCATTATCTCATTTACTCTTCAGTGCAATCTCACTGCTATGTTACAGACTGAGGGAGTCACAGAGAACTTAAGTAACTCGCCCAAGGTCACGCAGTAAGCAGCAGGGCCAGGATCGAGCCCAGGCAGTCAGATTCCAGTGCCCACACTCTTAACAACTGCTGTGCCCTCTCTGCTTCCTATGTTGTAAAAAGAGAATCCTATTCTCTGTAAGGGGTAAACTCGGTAACTAATGTGCAGTGCCTAGTGGAGTTATCTGGCACATAATAGGCACTCATAAATGGTGTTAGCCATCCTCCTCCTCCTCCTCCTCCTCCTCCTCGCCATCTTCCTTTTCCTCCTTACCATCATCATAGCACCATGAGTTAAATGACTTGTCTGGGGTTAGACTTCATAACTGACAAAGACCCTGGATTTGAACCTAGCTCCTGTGACTTCAGATCTGCCCGACTCTCAGTCCCCCTTCTGGAGGACAAGGCCGAGGGCAGTCCTTAGGTCACTATCTTGGTACCTAGTACAGTATTATCTCCCTGGTGCTCAGTGAATGCTCACAGAGGCAGGGCTCACTTTGTCACTCATTCACGAAACATGTGCTGAGGTCTTGCGCTGACTTGGGGGTCCAGAATATAATGCAACCATTCTTTTTTCCCCCCGCCAGGTTCGAATGGTGAAAGACGGTGACCCATCCTGGAAGCCCACTTTTATTGTGAAACCTGATGGTGGTTGTCAGGGTGATGGAATCTACCTCGTTAAAGACCCCAGTGACATCCGCCTGGCAGGGACCCTTCAGAGCAGGCCAGCGGTGGTCCAGGAGTACATCTGCAAACCTCTTCTTATCGACAAACTCAAGTTTGATATTCGTCTGTATGTCTTACTCAAGTCCTTAGACCCCTTAGAGATTTATATAGCCAAAGACGGACTCTCTAGATTCTGCACAGAGCCATATCAGGAGCCCAACCCCAAAAATCTGCACCACATCTTTATGCACTTAACCAACTACTCGCTGAACATCCATAGTGGTAACTTTGTCCATTCGGACAGTACTAGCACGGGCAGCAAACGGACTTTTTCTAGCATTCTTTGTAGGTTGTCTTCCAAAGGTGTTGACATCAAGAAGGTCTGGTCTGATATCATCTCCTTGGTGATTAAGACTGTCATTGCCCTGACTCCAGAGCTCAAGGTTTTCTACCAGTCGGACATCCCTGCAGGGAGGCCGGGGCCCACATGCTTCCAGGTAACCCTCGCCTGTCTCCACCTGAGTTCCCAACCTTGATGGGCCCTATGGAGGGCTCCCAGCTTCCTGCGAGATGAGGGGTGGGGCGACATGGCCAGAGGCCGGCAGGGGTGGGTGCTGGTGTGGTCTTTGGGGTTAAACCTGGGTCCAACTTTCTGTTTGCCAGCTGTGTGACTTGAGGCAAGTTATTTCCCTTCTCTCACCTGTAAGAAGAGACGACCTCCCTTAAAGGACTCTTGTAAGAATTAAATGAAATAACATACATAAAGCACAGTGCTTGCCGTTTATTTATTCATTCTCCCTTCTAGCATGTTTTACCACCTGCTTAGTAGGGGCCAGGCCCTGTCGCAGGTACTGGGGAGACAGTAAGTCAGGTCTCCACTGGCCGAGGCATAGAATTTACTAATATGACAGACACGTGGTTGACGAAGCACCTGGTATAAAGTGTCGCGACTGCTAGAGTAGAGTAAGAAATGTACTGGGCACCGTGACATTGTGGGGCCATCTAACGTCCTCTAGGTGAGAGTGAGGGTAGTCTGGGAAGGCTTCGCAGGAGCCGAAATTGGATGGAGCGGGAGATTTCTGGATTGGGCTGGGGGAGACGGTGTTCCGGGGGCAACCAGGCAATTCAAGGAACTGAAAGAGGTTCAGTGTGGTTGGCGGGTGGGGTTTGAGGCAGAGCTTGGAGGGAGACGAGGGAAGAGGAGGCTGGACAGGTCGGTAGTGGCCGAGTCGCGGAAGGCTGAGGGGCCCCCCAGAGGGTGGTCACAGGGACTGGCGTGCTCAGGTTCTCACGTTACAAAGAAGAAACCAAAGGCAGAGGGGAGAGTGGATTGGGCAAGGCTGGGAGCAGAGGCTGATGAACCGATGGCTTTCATACAAGCAAGAGGTGGTGTTCACTAGGATGAGGAAGGTCTCGGTGTGGGTGGAGAGAATAGGTCTGAGAGCCATTCTGGAAGTGGAAGGGCTGGGCTGGAGATGGGGTGGGGGGAGTGTGGTGGTGAGGGAGCAGCGGAGAGCCAACATGGACTCCCAGGAGGTCAGGCACTCGGATGGATGGATACAAACCTCAGGAAGGGGACCGGGCTTGTGTGGGGAAGGTCAGGAGTTGGACTCGACCATGCCCTTGAAGTGCCCGTGTGACATCCAAGTGGAGAGGTTGAGTGGACAGTCGGACATTTGGGCCTGGAGTTCAGGAGCGAGAGGCCGGGGCTGGGCTGGGAAGTCATCAGCATTCAGTGACTCAGGCCACGTGAGGCTGCAGGGAGGTGGGGCCTCAGAAGATCTCTGTGGGCACCACCATTCAGGCAAGGGAGAGGCGGCTCGGGTGGGGGGACCAGCAAAGGAGGTCAACAAGAAGGGGCTTGAGACATAGAAGGCATATCAGGAGGGGAAGCACCCTAAGTGCCAAGGAAGGCATGCCTGGAGAAGGAGCGGGCAGGGAACGGCAGCGGCGAATGCCGAGATGTCACACGGGACCAGAACTGAAAGTGCCCGCTGAGCTTCGCGGTCTTCAGGGGAGTGATGGGGCAGGGGCCACGGTGTGGTGGACTGAGCCCAGGTGGGGGCGGGGAGTGGGAGTGACAGCAGAGGGTTTTCTCAGGGCCTTTGTCTGTGAAGTGGGTGGCGGGGAAGCTGGAGTCCAGGCGCTCAGGAGACACACAGGTTCCCACCACCAGATAAATCAGAATGGGGAGCAGATAGCAAGACCCTCTGGGACCCTGTCCATCTCATCTTTAGAATTACTTGTGGCAATCGACGTATAAATAGAATACACAGAACATGTGTGTAAGCTACGGAACGGAACAACAGAATGGTCATCCCAAACGCACCCCCCGCCCCGCCCCGCCCCGTTCAAGATTGCCAACTACTGTGCGTGTCCCGATCCCATTTTCCTACCCACCCCTGGGCTCACGTTATCCGGAATTTTATGCGTACCATCCCCTTGTTTTTAAAAATCCTTTTGTGATGCACGAATGTATCCCTGAACAGTATATCGTTTCATTTTGCTTGGTTTTGAGATTTGTAAAAACGCTGCCATAAAGTATACAGTCTTTTTCAACATTCTCTTCCACCGCATGTTGAGGTGTGGTGTTGGGGCTGTTTCCTGTGTATTGCTGTAGATGCCAGTGTAAATACACACTATTTGTCTGGGCTGTTCCTCGTCCTCCGTCTAAGGCGGGAGAGCAGCGGGTGGTGTGGAGCAAGGAGAGGAGACGCAGTGGGGCAGCGTCTCTAACGGATGGGCTGTTAATTCAATAGCAAGAGAGGGGGCTGGTCCCCAGGTGCAGGTGCCAAACAGAGAGGCCAAACAGAGAGCCCCTGGGGCTGGGCACTGGTCAGCAGGGTTTCCAGGCAGGCTGGTGGGACCCTTTGGAGGGCAATTCAGGCAGTGATCAGTTCCAGGAGGGGATGGCTGTCATCTGAAGATCTGTCCTTAGGCACTTGGACCTCAGGCTTTGGGTCCCAGGTGGGATGCCCAGCTCAGCCATCCGGTAGGCAGCTTAATGCATTAGAAAGGGTAAGTGGGCAGGATTTAGAGATAGGAATAGAGAAAACGCGTCTTATCCCAAGCCATGAGAAGATTGGGGGCAGGAGATAGTTGCAACGTGGAGGCATCCAGGGGTCATCCCGGGGGACCATGTGGTCACATCTGTTTGACGGTGACAGCTATTCCAGGAGTATCATGTGGGCCCAGCATGCACAGCCAAGCCACACAGCCCTGGCACAGTGAGCGTGCAGGGGGGAGGGGCCAGAGTGGTTGTTCGCTGCCTATCCTGCTGTGGACAGGCCGCACGGGGCAGTCATTGGGGTGGAACCAGGGGCCCACGCTGTGGGGAATTGGAGGGCAGACAGGGAGGGAGCCACTGGTTTGGACAGATCACGTCTAGCAAACGGAACCACAGCCCCCATATCTGTTTTCCATTGCTTGACCACACTAAATGCTTCCAGACCTGGGGGCCAGGGGATGAGCCCTGGGCTGGAAGTAACATTCCAAAGAAGTTCTTCCTCTTTCCAGCTGTGTGACCTTGGGCAAGCTTCTTCACCACCCTGGGCCGCTGTCTCCCTGTCTGAATCGCCTACACTCACCTCCCCACCTGCCTTCTTAGGGGTAGCGTGAAGTATTATAGGTGAAAAACTTCGACAAGGCATAAAGAGTTAGGTGTTTGAAATTTGGTTTACCCTGCATTTCAGATTCACAGTGATTGAGAAAATACTATTCTTTTTCCCTTGGGGGCCTCTCTTAGTTACTTTATTCTTATCACTTGGTAAAACACTTGTTAGTTTGGGTCTCAAATACCTGAAGTGATTTGAAACCCAGAGATTTAGGGAGAAGGTATGGTTCTGCTATCGAGTTGCTGTGTGATCTTACATAAGTCACTTAACTTCTCTGTGCCTCGGTTTCCTCACCCTCCTTACAGTGCTGTTGTCCGCCCCACACGAGATAAAGAGTACAAAGGACTTTGCAAACTATAATGTGCTGTGCAGGTATAATAAATTATTTCTTTGTCGTGAAGCCCCCTTTGCCTGTAGCCTGGGCCCGGCCCACACTGCAGCATTCCAGGACATAGATTCTAGCCAACCACATTACATTTATCTTAAACATGTGATTGTGCCCCCTTTCCAATCATAGCCACAATAACTACTTGGGAAACTGTGGTGGCCCGGAGCAGCTGCTGGCACAGCTCAGGCTGTGGGCAGGTTTCCTGTAATCTGTTGCCTAGGGAACGTGGCAACCCTGTCATTCCAGCCCGGTCCCCGTCATCGCCCAGCCACACTGCTACCCACCCCCCCTCCGCCGCCACAACACATCCCCATGTCAGTCTTCTTGGGGGCAGCAGTGTGACTCTGGCTTCAGCAGTAAGGTCCATCTGGGGGTAGATGATTCATGTGGCAGAAAAACACATGCAGAGGAAAGGTTTTCCGCTCAGCTTTCAAGAACATTCTTTCCCAATCCTGTTGCTTGGTCTGTATCTTCCTTTAGCTCTGTGTCTAATTCTCTCTTCGGCTCATGATCCTTTCCCTTAGATGTCTGGAGGAGACACCTTTCCTAAATGCTAACGCGCTTCTCTTTCTTCTCTGTCCTCTTGACCTCCTGCTCGCCTTCAGCCCCAGGCACCCCATAGGAAGGAGATCAGAAGCAGCCTTAAGGCCACACGAGGGCTTGGGGTTTGCTCTCAGACGCCCTGGGTTTGAACTAATAGCGGCTCCTTTTTCCAGCCACCCTAGCTGGTGAGCTTGCAAGTTAACCTTTCTTTGCCGTAAATGCTGTAAGAGGGCCTGTCACAGAGAAAGGAGTAATTAACTTTGCCTGGCCCAATCAGGGAGGGCTTCCCAGAGGAGGAGCTGTTTTAGCTGGAGCTTAAGCATGGAGAAGAATTTGCCAAGCAGAAAGGGGCAAGGGTCCCCATAGTGACCTGCTTTCCCTTCCACCTCACTGGCCGCTGCTTCTGTGCCCCTCCTCTGGACCTTCAGTGTTGGGGATTCCCAGGACTCAGTGCCTGGAAAGTTCTTTTATGTACAACCACTCTCTAAATACCTCACTTAGCCCCGTGGCTTTAGGTACCAGCTATGTGCTGTTGACTCCTGACTTTTTATCTCCAGTCTTGACCTGTCCTGAGCTCCAGGCTGGTATATCCAGCTGCCCCCTTTCATTTTTTTCACCCAGACATCTAGTGGGACTTTCCCATCCAACATGTCCAAAATCAAACTCTTGAATTCCCTCCCAAACCTCGTCTCCCATTGTTTTCCTATTTCGGTAAATGCACGACGTCCGATCAGTTCCACAAACGGAAAACCTGAACCATCCTGCTTTCTTCTTTTCCTCTCCTCCCTAGATCTAATACACAAGCAATGCTTGCAGACAGATCCTAAATCTAACCACGTCTGACCAGCTCCACTGCTGCCGTCCTAGTCCAGGCAGGGGTCACCTTGCACTTGTACCACCTCCGTAGCCTCCTAATTGATGTCCTGTTTCCCACCCTTGCTGCTTATGGCCTATTTTTCTCACTGTAGCCAGAGTGATTCTTTCAGAACATGCCAGATCAAATTACTTCCCTTGTGCAAACTCTCCAACGGCTTTCTCGTTGCACTTGAAAGTCCTGGCTCCTTACCATGGCCTACAAGATGTGACATGACCTGTCCCTTGTCTTTCTATCTGACCTCATCTCCTACCACTGTCCCTCTTGCTCACCCCTTGCTGTTGTTCAAAAGTGACCTTTGCTCTTGCTGCTCCCTCTGCCTGGAATGCTCTTCCTTAGCTCTTCAAATGACTTACCCACTTACTTCATTCAGTCCCTATTCATGCATCCCCTCTCGAGGCTTTTGCTTCTGGTCATGATGGAACAACAAATCTTGACTTAACAGCCTTTTGAAAATGACTAGAAAGCTGGACAATGTGCATGAAATAAGTGGTTTCAGATTTTGGACAACAGACATCTCAGCACTGTGATCCCTGAGGAAGTGGGGGATGGAACTGAGGTGAGTCCTACGGTTGCCACAACTTCCTGTCTGGGAGCAATCTCCTGGATATGGATGCGGGGAGGAGCCTGAACCAAGCCCTGTGACCTCAATGAGCTGAAGAGTTGGAGATCAAAGTTGGGGAAGGCTGAGGTATCTGGAATTCTGTGGACAGAATTCTGAAAAGGAGGGAGCTGAGCAGGGAACGGGCTCCAGAACCTGCAGAGACCCCTGTGTTGTTACTGAGTGCTAGGCCACCATGTGTGGGGTGTGGGTCAATCAGAGTGTTTGTCACTCTGGGCAAAGAGTGACTGGTGAACTGATAAGCGAAACAACTTCTGGTGCCCACACAGAGCAGGGAGAGATGTTTATACACCGAGTAGCCAGTGTGGCTCATCCTTGGTGGTCATCAGGAGCATTCAGTGGAGGTTCAGGAGAAGTTGTGCCTTAATGGACTGACTCTTCCCTGGAATGAAAGTTACTCTAGACCCACCCTAGTGAAGTTTAAACAATAGGCCTTGGGGGCACCTGAGTGGCTCAGTCGGTTAAACATCTACTCTTAATTTTGGCCTAGGTCATGATCTCACGGTTCATGGATTCAAATCCTGCAATGGGCTCCGTGCTGACAGCATGGACCCTGCTTGGGATTTTCTCTCTCCCTCTCTCTCTGCCCTCCACCTCCCCCTCAAAATAAATAAATAAACATAAAAAATAGGCCTTGGAGGTATCAAACTAATCTGCAAATAAATAACTGCCAAAAAAGCCTAGTACTTTTTAAAAAACAAAACCTAGACACTCAGCATTGTAATGTTCACAGTGTCCAGCATCCATTCCCATCCAGCATTCAGCATCCAGGCATTCCACAGAGCAGGTAAGGCAATCCATACCAAGGGAGGAAACCAATACAAACAGACCCAGAGTTACCAGCAACGATGAAACTAGTAGGGGAAGGATGTTACAACAGCTGCTATAACTATGCACGACATTTTAAAGGGAAATATGAGCTTAATGAAGAAGAGAGATGGAAGCTATTAAAAAGAACCACATGAACTTCCAGAAGAGAAAGATACAAAATATGAAATGAAAAATTCACTGAATGAGATTAGCAGATTAGACACTGCAGAAGAAATGGATCAGTGAACTTGAAGACACAGCAATGGAATAGAGAAAATGACAGGAAAAATAAGTGAACAGACCCTCACTTATCTCTGGTACAATATCAACATGTGTATAATTGGAGCTCCCCGAGCAGAAGAGACAAAGAAGATGCAGAAAGACTTTTTTTTGGAGAAATAGCCCCAGATTTCCAAATTTGAGAAAAAACTAGAAATCTGCAATCCAAGAAGCTCAAGAAACTCCAAGGAGGACACACACACACACACACACACACACACACACACACATCAAAGCTTAACAAAATCAAATTGTGGAAAACCAGTGATAAAAAAAAAAACTTATGTTCAGAGGAACAAAGAATAACCAAAAAGTTATTCTGATCAGAAACTGTGGAAGCCAGAAGACGATGGGATGACAAGACCTTCCCTGGTTATCCTTCTAAACCACCAACCCTCCCCTCCACCTACCATATCACACTCATTTGTCTTGTTCACTGGTTTATCCTCAGGGCCTAGAATAGTACGGAGTATTTAGTAGGTGCTCAGTAAATATTTCATCAGTAAAGTTGTCTTCCAGGTAGAAGAATATAAAGGAGAAAGCAGTAAAGCATCCTAGAACTACTAATAGTTCAACACAGTTACAGCCCAAGATGTGCAGGGGGGAGGGGGAGGAAATAAGGCTGGAATGCGAGACAGATGTCAGGTCATAGAGGAATTTGTAGGACATGCCGTGGACCTGGGCCTTCATTCTGCAGGCAGGGATTTTAGGCAGAGGAATGCTAATCCTCTGTTTGCATTTTAGAAAAATTACTCTGGCAGCCCCTTGTGCCAGGTGAACTAGATGTGTGAGATCGAAAGCAGGGAAATGAATGGGAAAGCTATTAAATTAGTCCAGGTGAGAGCTGGTGCATACCTGATCTAGGCCAGGAGCGGTGAGGATGGGCCAGCTCTGGAAAGCTCTTCAGGAGGCAGAATGTACACGAGTTGGTGAGCAGCTAGATGTAAAAGATGAAGGAGAAAGTTTTAACTTGTGTAATTGGGTGGATAAGGAATACAGGAGGCAAAGTCGATTTTAGAGAAAGGTGCTGTATTAATGATCAATTGGCTGTGTAATAAATTACTCCCAAAGTAATAGTTTAGCGGCTTAAACTCACAAACATTTATTATCATTCAGTGTGTGTGGATCAGGAATCTAGGCTTCGGGGACTTCCTCTGGTTCAGTCTCCTACAAGGCTGCAATGACTACAGTCACCTCAAGGCCTGACTGGGGAAGAAGCCTGGGGGTAGGCCTCAGCACCCCCTGGCTGTTGGCTGGAGACATTAGTTCCTTGTCACCTGTGCCTCCAGGAGGGCAGTCCACAGCGTAGCAGCCAGCTTCCCTCAGAGTGTGTGAGCAAGAGAGTAAGAGAAGGCCTTCCAAGATGGAAGCCCTGGTCTTCTTATGATCTGATATTGAAAGTGACATCCCATCGTTTCTGCCCTATGCTGTTTTTTAGAAATAAGTCACTAGGTGCAGCTCACACTCAAAGGGAAGGGATTACACAAGGGCATGATTGCCACAAGGTGGGGGTCATTGAGACCATTTTAGAGGCTAGTGAGTTTGGATAGTGATACTGAGTTTGGATATGTTGAATTTGAGGACTCTGGGACCTCCCAGTTGGGACTACTCTGGATACAGATGGATGTGTAGTTCTAGGGTTCAAGAGAGAATCCCCCCTCATTGGAACGTAGCTTGGACCTTGGCATGAGTTTACAAGTAATGGTGCAGGATCCTTTTCTTCCCAGGTTGTTTTGGAAGCTTCTAAAAGGGCTGAAGGATAACTCTGAATCCCCAGGGTACCCCTCGAGTAGGAGGTGTGCAACACATAATTGCTTGCATGAGGGCAGAGTATCATGTGACTGAAAAGTCCTCTCTCTCCTTTTGACAATTCTTGCTCTGCCACCAAACTGGAGGGAGGTTTTCTCCTTTCTAAGCTGCTTTTATGATCTGCATAAAGTGGCTGTTAGACTAAATTCGTAGTTTAAAAAAAAAATATATATGTATATATATATACATATATATATATGTATGTATGTATATATGGATCTCCAGAGAAGAAAGCTTTATATATATATGTATAATATATATATTATACATTATATTTTACATACACACACACACACACACACACACACACACACATATATGTATATATATAAAGCTTTCTTCTCTGGGGATCCAGTATATGAGATAGGTAAAAGTTGCTTTGATCTGGCCTCCCCAGTGCTTCCCCAGAAAAGAACCCCATTTTGAAAAACACTGGACCAAATTCCTGATTTTTTTCTGGCTCTATTCCAGAATTTTATGACAAGATCAACTCTAAGCTCCTCCCAGTTCCGTTATTCTGTTTATTGAGATCCACTGGTGCTACATATTTCATTGAACTTTTGAAAAGAAAACAATCTATATTTCCTTGAATTCATGAAAAAAATATAATAATGACCTTTATTAAATACTTACTATGTTTCAGGCACTGTGCAAAATATTTTACATTGCATTATTTTTATTTGGTCTTGGCTCCCCACTATTTATTGGATTGTAAGCTCCATGGGGTCAGGGACCTCGTCTAGTCCACTGCTATATTTCTAGAAGGTAGAATAGTTCCTGGGATATAGGAAAGCACTCAATAAATATTTTTTTGAATGAATGAACTAAGGTAAGTACTATTCTTATTCCCATTTTACAGATGAAGAAACTGGGGCTTAGAGTTGCTAAGTAACTTGCCCATAGTTATGCACATTAAAGGCAGAGCTAGGATTTGAAATGAGCTCTTCTGGACTCTAAAGCCTCATAATGCCATTTCTTGTTGGTGGGATCGGTAGGAAACTGCAAAGGAAACTGGCATATATTGAGTACCTCCTACATGATGAACATAGTCATAGGTGCTTTTTGCTTCCATCATCAGCTACTCTGCAAGGTAGCTATCGTCAACTCTCATTTTTCATGAGGTATATGAAGCTCAGAGAGGCTACGCACTGCACCTAGAGTTGTCTAGCTAGTGCGAGAGACAGAGGTAGGATTGGAGCCAAGTATTTCTGACTCCAAAGCATTTCTGTACAGGACCCTACATATTCAACGACATGCACCCAAGTTTAGGTTCTAGAAAATACCATGCCATTGGTGGGTGCAGATCAGTACGGCTGCTGAGGTTTTGCCTTCTCCAGCTTTCCTATAACTTTATTTTCAGGAAACCACTGTTCATTGAACCGAAAGAGCCCACCAAGCTGAGAAAGAGCGAGTCCAAGCTTCTAAGATGTAGCAGAAAGCAGCTGATGACTAAGGATGATAAATGCAGGCACCACAGCCCGCTGTTCTCTGTAGCCTCATCAACACCACATGCCTCAGCCCCGGTCTGCAGTTAGACTGATGATGTCACCAGAGTCTCCTAAAGGCCTCATCACTCATAGCCACTTGCCATATATTATTAAGTGGATCTATAATGCATGTAACATTTTCTACTGAATTTCCATTCCTTTCTTTTCATGACCAGGGAAAGAAAAATAGAGCAAGGGTGACTTTTTCCAACTTCTCATCCTCATTGCCCTTCACTGAAGAATAACCTCATCCTGAATTACCCCCAAAAATGGTCATTCGGGCTCTGATTTCATTAATAAGAATGAGGCTACAGTTGGATAATTACCGTCTGACTAATGCACATTCTGTATAGACAAGTAAATGGGTTTCCCTTCATCTTTTCTGCTTGATCCTCAGAGGAGGGGATACAGCTGTATCTTTTTCTTTTTCTCTCCTTTATTCTCCACTTTATTTTTTGAAACTTTGGGACTGTGTCAATTATGTCAGAAGCTTTCTACCTTATCACCTCCTAGAGAGATAAGGAGAGTCCTCCCGAGAATCTGACGTCCTTGTGGTTTGAGTCTGAATCTAATTAGAACCAGTGATTTTGAGGATCGGGAGATGTTATGCAGGTGAAGTGTTGTTTCGGGCAGAGGGAAAGATGCACAGGGTGGCTTACCCCATCCTAGGGCTTGTGAGGAACTGAAGGAAGCCAAAGACGAAGCCTCACCTAAAGCAGCACGCTGGATGGAAGGGCAGGTGTCAAGGACACATGGTGTTGGGGTTAGCCTTGGGTGTGGGTCTGTGCAGTGACACAGCACTCCGTGCTCAGAAGGGCTCCGTGCTTGGTTTAATGCTCTGCTGCCACCATCATGAAATTGTCAGTACTTTTTGAACAAGTCTCCCCCTCCCCACCGTGTTTTCATCCTGCACTGGATCCCACAAATTCTGGAGCCAGCCTTACGTGGGTATGAAATCCAACTCTGTCACTTACTCGCTAGGCGAGCTTGGGGAAATCCATTGGCCTCTGTGAGACTCAGTTTCTGCTTTTGGAAAATGGAGAGCAGGATCCTTCCTTCAAACACACCGTCATGAGGACTAAACGAGATTATGAATAATTGGTGCCTCGTGGAGTAATTGGTGCCTAATAAATATTCCCTTTCCTTAGCTAAGGAGCGTCTTTCAAAATCACAGGGGCGGGGGGCAGGGGGGCATTGTTTTTCAAAACTGGTTTGCCTGGGTTCTACTCTGAAAGATTCTGACTTGTAGGTGTGAGCTGGGGGATATGTGGTGGTTTTGAAAGGGCTCCTTAAGTGATACTGATGGACATCTGAGGTTATGAAAGGTAGCCTTGGGTTTTCAGAGATCTAGCTAAGAAGCAGCTTAATAGAGGAGAGCAGATGGAGAGGGAGAAATTGATGGGCACTACTGATCCTCAACATAATAAAAAACCTGTTAAGGAAGAAAGAGGTCACCGATATTGCTGAAATGCACCAGGAGATCTCATCCCATCATCAAGGTTCCTGTGAAATTTTCTGCTGTCCATTTAGCCTGACAAGAACACCCAGGGGCAGAGGGGCCGTGGACAAGAGAAGTCAGGGTCAAGGCGCAGGTTGGGGGCCAAGTGTGAACTTATTGTCACCTTAATGACCCTAACACCATACTCGATTCCTGAAAAGAAATTGTAGCTAGAGGGAGTAATCTTGAATTATGTGTATCCTACCCAGATTCTAGGCTTTGACATCCTTCTGATGAAAAATCTGAAGCCTATTCTCCTGGAAGTAAATGCAAATCCCAGCATGAGAATCGAACATGAGCAAGAAGTAAGTATTTTGAACGCCTCGTTGAATATATTGCCATACAACTGCACGTGCCCTCTCATGCTGTTCACTCGGCTAAACAAGGTTCAGCATTCTCAGATTTGCACAGTGAACTTCTGTTCCAGTCTAAATAGTTTCAGTTTTGTGGAGCTCTGAACAGAGTCTATAAATATAAGACCTCTCCGACCCCTGGTAACTTCTCAGCATGCCATTCTTCCAATTTTTAAGGTCTGCAGACACAGAGGCAGCTGAACCTTTCCATCAGTTTTGACGTGAACTAATTAGTTAGCCTCAGGAGATGAACTAATTGAAATTCTAGGAATATGATTTAGCCATGTCAACATACTTGAATCACTAACATAAATAGCACATTCAACAGTGGTTAGTGCATAAAAAAAGACTGGAAGGAAACACGCCAAACACTAATATTGTGTTTTGGGGGGAGTGTGTGGATTTCTTTTATTTTCTTAACCCCTTCTATATTTCCAAATTTTCTACAGCGAGCATGTATGATTTTGATAACTAGAAAGACATAGTGCTCCTTATGTATGTATTTCCGCTTTACATATTTTGTTGATTTGTTAAAGGAAACTGACACTGTAAAAGTAACATAAAGGGAGTCTTCAAAAAATTACCTTCTGTAGATGAACATAAGCAAAGCCTAACAGTTCAACCACTGGAGCCAATGCTAATAGGTACTTGGTACTGAATCACTCTCCACTGTAACACTGAATCCTTACCCATTCAAGCTTTCTCCGGGGGTCTTTGAAAATGTCCCCAGCCTTGTCGATGAAGAAGTGAAGGTGGCCGTGATCAGAGACACACTACGCCTGATGGACCCACTTAAGAAGAAAAGAGAGAACCAGTGAGTATACTTTTTATATCATTTATTTCTATCAACTCTGCTGGCAGTGTCCCAAGCAGCTAAGTTCTCTCAGAACATTGTAACATTGGAGTGAGATTTACACATTAAACAATCTCACCCATCATATTTTCATTTGTGGACATCAGCCTCCAAATATAGTGACTTGCAATCAGGAGATGGAGACTTGTATTTGAATCCAACGTTTGGGATTCAGCTGATGAATTTTTAGCTGACTGTTATTTGAATCTGGAAAGTCTCTTCTACGAACCCACTTTCCCCTGAGGTGGAATCTCCTCTCACCCACCACTGTTCACCTAGAGCTTTTCTTGGAAATGCCCAAACATAGGGAGAGAGTAAAACAAAACCAAGGAGAGGGCCATAGGTTGCTTGGACGTGATAAGAATCGTTTCCCTTTTCACTTTCTTCCTGACGTTTATACTCTTGCAGGATAAGTTTTTGGTTTCGACGTTTGCAGGGCCACTTGAAGTTCTGGGAGTTCTGTATTCTTTACAGTTATTGTTCTTTTCCATCCCACTGGCCCCAGGGTGCGTTACCCCAGTTGGGGCATTGTTAAGAGTATGTGCCCCACCCCTCCCTCCCCGGAATCACCCCAGAAATGAACAGCATCTCATCTGGGTATTTTGTTTTTATCAAATTCCTGGCTCTCGCAAAGTAAATATCGTTATGCTTGTTTTAGGCAAAAAAATCAAAGCCCTCCTTGTCCCCCCAACAAATCAGCTTGACCTAAATGCCCGCAGACAAATAAAGCACTTGTCAGCTATGGCTCGAGACCTCAGGGAGCATGGACTTCCCTTTCCTAAGCAAGTGGTGTTTTGTGAGTTCCTCTCCTGCAGCACCTCACCAGCTGGGCTCAAGCCCAGACAGTGCTAGAATATTCTGCACTGGTGCTTCTCCCTTGGCTGCATGTTAGAACCATCTGGAGAGCTTTCATAAATACCAGTGTGAGGGCCCCCGCTTCTAGAGACGCCGATTTTAATGAGCCTGGGCTGGAGGGCTGGCCACAGAAGTATTTTAGGTTCCCTAGGTGATTCTACCGTGCAGTCAAGGTTGAGTGCCACTGCCTGGCAGGAAATGTCACTCTGTAGGAGCATTTGTCATATTCTGAGTCAGGCTGGATGGTGCCTGCTCGGTTGAGTGTTCCTCTGGGGCGTTCTTCCCCTCGGGAAGCACAGATTGCCATTGTTGGCAAGACCTGGCCGAGAACATTCACCTGCAGTTCGGAGGGCCAGTCGCGCCGGATGTGGCTTCGGCCAATTAGAGCTTCAAAGTGGTGGCCTGTCAGCTCTGCCGCATCCTGGGTGTGGCCCCAACACCATGGGTAACGTGTCCATTCGTATGTGCACGTGACTGCTTTCTTCCGCCATCCCGAAGGAAAGGCAGCAGGTGGATTGCAGTTTGGTCAGATTAATTGCAGTAAAACTCATTCCTTAAACATCTACTCTCTAAGGGTTATCGATCTCCCTGATAGAGGTTAGGTCTTGGGAGATTGTGTGGCACTGTGGGGAGGCTTCAGTGGCTATCCATGTCAGTATGACACGCCAGTACAGCTCTTTGAAGATGACCTTGACACATTAGCAGTCTGATTTGTGTGTGTGTATGTGTGTAGGAACAAATCCAGAGGCCATTGTGTGGCCATGAAACAGGAAAAGATATAAAAGTATCACTGTATTTTCACATTAAGTGATATTGAAACATGATTAGCTTTCTTCTTGTTGTTTCAGTTTTTTGTGTTCCATTTTGTTTTGTTTTGTTTACCCACACCTGGCATTCTGGATCATCTCTGTGAGCTGCACAACTAAAATTTAATAGCGACGGGGCACGGGACCAAAGGAAGGTCGTGCAAGACATTTGCAGCTTACCAATCATAAGTAGCAGAACCTTGTTTTAACTGAAGGAGCACTGGCTCTTTTAAAAATTGATAACCAGGAATAGGTAAAATTTCTAGAACCTGACCTCAATTCTAATATAAATCTTTCCTCTCCCCCTTTTCTTACCTAGAATATAAGGGGGTATATGAATAGCCAAATGTCATTTACTGATAATTTTCCTAAATTTCACCTTTAAAAAAAAAAAACACAGTAATGATCGTCCATGAAAGTACTTTGTAATCCGTAAAGTGCATTTGTATGTAAGGAATTATTATTACCATTTTGGTAACTTGACCATGCAGATAAAAAAAGCTAAAATTATCCTCAACTCCTCTGTGTAGAAATGTTTCAGAATAACTTGAAAAAGCACCATACTTATGCCCACAGAAAATGCCCAGTGTAGTAATGCTGAATCATATGTGTCCAAATCAGACACCGTGTCACTGTGCAGAAAATGATGTCACAGAGACTTCTAGGATGGGAGGGAGCTTCAGAAACCAGAGTGTCTTGTGTTTAAATAGGATCTGACCTAAACCTTTATTTTTTTAAATTAATTTATTTTTATTATTTTTTTAACGTTTATTTATTTTTGAGAGACAGAGAGAGAGAGACAGGATGTGAGGAGGGGAGGGGCAGAGAGAGAGGGAGACACAGAATCCAAAGCAGGCTGCAGCCTTCACACTGTCAGCACAGAGCCGGATGCGGGGTTCGAACTCACAAGCTGCAAAGATCGTGACCTGAGCCGAAGTCGGACGCTCAACCGACTGAGCCACCCAGGCGTCCATGACCTAAACCTTTAAAAACAGATGATTTCCTAGCCTTTCCCTACAACTCTTTAGCAAACGAGGGTCTGCAGTGTCCCTCGTTACTTCGTCCTTGAGCACATGTCGTCAGCACGACCACTGAGGTGGGTCTTCACCGTCCCCATATACGCTGAGGAGAAATGGTAGATAGAGGTCCTGACCTCTTCGTGCCTCTCAACTTCTCTGGGAAGGTGCCGAGGGGACGTGTGTCCATGCGTCAGGCATCTTCCCACACCTCAGGGGCTGACAGGCTGGGGTCATTTCCTGGTGGGACTGAAAGCGGCCCTCGTGCCTTCCTTGGGCACAGGAGCTGGTGACTGCACGTACCCTTCCTGGCCTAGCTGGAGGCTTTCTCCTGAGCTCGAAGGGACGAGCTTTAAGTTCCGACCTCAGGACTGTTGCAGAGCTGTGTGAGCCTGAGTGTCCTTTTCTATAAAATGGCATTTAAATGAAACAACATGAAAAACTATTCAGAGTAGCCACTTAATCATGCTTAGCTCACCACTCAAAATAAAACAATCTACTAGAATATGAGAAGAAAACACCAAAAAATAAAGCTTAGCTATTGTTATCTTTCTGGGTATACTTAGAGTAGAATTCTGAGTTACGTATCCTAAAACTGAAGCTACGGGACCGCTGTGGACATTGGAGCTGTTTGCCAATGGAAGGTTCCGTTTCTGAGTAGCAAGATATTACTGGCCCAGGCATATTTATTTGTTGGATTAAGGAAAAATACCTTTGGCCCCTGAAGGAATAAAATAGCTGTCTGAACTATGACAACATTTTATAATATGAGGTGATTCTGATTTACACATTAGGGTTCTTTGGAGGCATTGTAGGGACATGCGAAGAGGGAGGCTGATGGGGTGGGACTCTGGAAATATCATATATCTGCGCGTATACACACATATATGGAGGTAAAATTCACATAGCATAAAATTAACTATTTAAATTCCATGGCACTTAGTACAGTCATGGTGTTATACAACCACCACCCCTATCTAACTGCTTCCAAAATGTCAACCCCTAAAGGAAACCCTGTACCCATGAAGCAGCCACTTCTCGTTCCCACCTCCCCCAACCTACTCTCTGTCTCCGGATCGACTTATTCCAGACACGTCATATAAGTAGAATCATGCAGTGTGCAGTCTTTTGTGTCTGGTTTCTTTCACTTAGCATGTTTTCAAAGTTCACCCATGTTGTGGCATGTATCAGTACTTTTTCCTTTTTACGGCCAAATAATATTCCGTTATATGGGTATATTATATTTTATTATCTTTTTGTCACTTGATGGACATCTGGGTGGAAGCAATTATCTATTTCATATTTTGGCCTTCTACAGGAGATTTCATTTGAGAGCACAGAATCTTTTTAACGTTGTTGGTTTACTCCAGCCCCGTCATTATATTGAGAGAAGCACGGACTGTTAGAATCAGAAGGGATCTAGAAACCATGTGCCAGTCGGCTCCCTGGTTCGGGAATCTCCTCCTGACAGAGGAGCAGCCCGTGTCCTGGTGAGGCACTGTATGTGGCATCAGCCAGGTCTGGGGTGAAGTTTCTCACCTCTGATCGCTGCGCCATGAGCTTGGCCGAGGGACTTTGTTCTCCCATCTGGTCTTTAACAATGGGGATGGAGATATCTCCTTGACTGGATTGTCATGGTCACCGTATGAAGTGACACCTATTGAGAGAGCCTCATGACATCTGAAAACATTAGACAAACGCTAGTCCTTAGGCCCACCAAGTGGCCAATCAGGCTTCGGGGTTCTCCTGATGGTGACCAATAGGTCACCAGCTTCTGAAGCAGCCTGTCTGTCGTACATAAAGGTTCTGCACACGTGCATCATACAAGACGAAACCCAGATGGAGAAGGTCAGTAACTTGTCACAAGTCACAAAGCCGGTCAGAGGCAGAGTGGGAGCTGGATCCAGGGTCTCCCAACTTCAACACCAGTGTCTCTCCATTTTGCCACGTTGTTCCACTGACCTCCAGCTTCTCCAAGGATTCAAAGCTAAGCTTGTAAGATAGGGGAGAAAATCAGGAGAATCAATGGAAAGTTTTGCTTTTGTCAAGGTATGTGGGTGCCCTCAGTCTTTTTTTTTTTTAACTTCTATCTGCAACAGAAGTGAAAAAATTGCATTCCTGGATTATTTTAGAAACAAAGTGATGATTCCATCAATTCATTAATTTTGGAAGATTGGTTTACCTTGGGGAGCCATCTTAGTAGCATTTTTCCTCTTTTCCTGAATGTAGATATTTCTGGGACCCAAATTCGTTTCTCAGGAATCCTAGCCCTTCAGGGCCTCAGAGAAGTGTAAGTGAAGTCAGAGACAGGAAGGCTTGGAGGAGTCTAAAGGGACTTTCTTGATATGGTGATGCCATGCAGTGCCTGGGAACTGCGATATAGACTGCCCATCTCTTATTCAGAAGCGTGTATTTGGAACACGACTTACATAAGGCACGGAGGCCTCTTTTCTCCCAGTAACATCTCACCGCCCTCTCCCAGTTCCGTTTACTTCCCATCACAGGAACGACCAGGTGTATTATCAGGGTGTTGGGGCAGCTTTTGACCTGATCTAAACAGCTTTATCCTCTGAAGGCTTCACTGAGAGCTCAGGCTTCACTTCTGACCTTGACTCCAAGCATCTCCCTTGGATCCTGCACCATGTTTAGAGCCAATAAATTAAAAGAATCCCCAGATTCGTTTGATTCCACATAGAATCTAGGATAAAGCCGGAACATTCTATGAGAAAACAGACCAAGAAATCTCCCAGTGCTTCAGTTTCACAGCTGGGGCTTGTACCAAGACCAAGGAATGTAACTCTGTCCGATCCTGGAGAAGATTATCAAAAACACATTAATCAGAGGTCCTCTAAGTCCAGACCTCTGCCACTTAAACAGACAGTGTATTCTACTGAAATCCCCTCAATGGTAGGGAAGAGAGGCTCTTAAAACGTGTAGACTAAACATGCCTTCATAAATGCAGGATGTTATCTTTCTTATCAGAGAATATTCTTCTGCAAACAGTCTTTCCGAAGAATCATCTAACCATCCTGACAAATGGCCCGTCCGTGCTTGCACGGCTGACATGTTGTTGAAATTCTGGGTCTCACTGATTCCTAAGGATTCCTTTGTGGCAAGACCCTACAGATCAGGACACACTGACCCCAGGCACCTTTGACGATTTCTACATAAATCAGGAGCCCGGGTCACAGAGAGACGAATATTTGCATATTTATATGCATTTCATTGCAAATCCTTCATTTCATGTCAAGGATTAGAGAAACAGCTATGGACTATTAGGGTATTTGTTGAGCACTTACTGTGTGCCAGGGAGAAGACTTACGAAATTGAATTAGCTCACAGGCCAGTGGGAGAAGTGAGAGAGATCCACACATACAGATCTATAAGGTGGAAAGTGCAAAGTGTTCTCTAAAGGTAAAGACAAATTGTCAAGGGAGAAAAATACAAGAAAAGATTATTTACTGATAATTAATGGATAGTTGAAAAAAAAAGGGGCACCTGGGTGGCTCCGTTGGTTGAGTGTCCAGCTTCAGCTCAGAGCAAGATCTCATGGTTCGTGGGCTCAAGCCCTACGTCAGGCTCTGTGCAGACAGCTCAGAGACAGGGACCTGCTTTGGATTCTGTGTGTCTCTCTCTCTCTCTGTCCCTCCTCCACCCATGTTTTCTCTCTCTCTCTCTCAAAATAAATAAATAAATATTTTTAAAAAAACTGACAAGGAGAAAATGGCACTTGAACCGAGGAGAAGTAATCTTTGAAACATACAAATGGACGGAAGGACGTCCAAACAAAGTCACGGGGCCCTGTTGGAGGGAACTTAGGAGTTCAAATCAGCTGGAGAGGCAGGTGCATGACGTGGGTTAATAGAGAGGAGGTGCTGCTGGGGAAGTGGATAAAGACCCAGAGGCCAGAAGGATGGCCTCGAATGGCAAGGGAAGAAAATCAAAGCTTGTTTTCAATCCAGAGTACACGAAGGCTTGAAGGGCATCTGTGAGCCCATTAACTACACGAGATTTTCTGTATGTGTGTTTTTTTTTCCTGGAAAAAGAAGCCAGACATTTCATCATGTTTTGAAATAGTTGAGAACTCAACAGTCCTATTATCATCAGAGGCTATAGGGAGCTGAGGCAATTTATCCAAGGTTGGGGTGTTGGGGCTTCAAGATATATTGTGCCCTCTGTACCTCGAAGCGCCTCACATTTTGGACGACGGTCAGCAAACTAGAAAAATATGCGTGCATTTTCAAGTAAGAACAGACAGGAAATGACTAATGATAAGCGCATTATGTTATGGGCAAGAAATAAAACCAAACAACTCTCTTCCATTTGAAAGTGTTTAAGCATTAAGTCAGGAGTAACCAGTAAAAGCCTCTTTTGCGTGAAGTTTGTTGAGCAGGAACCATTTCCGAGACTTATGGGGAAGGTAGAATTTCCTGAGCTTAGTGAGAGTGTCATTTCAGAGACCATTAGACAGGAGCCGAGCCGCTCCGCCCGCAGGCAGGCCTGCTGTCCCTCTCGCCCCCGCTAGGACCAGATGGGACACTAGACAAGCATATGGCCAGTCACCATTGTGGAGAAATGGCAGTGCGGAGTTCTGCGTGGGCCCTTCCAGAGTTACTCCAGGTAGTGATGGGGGTAGCAAATGTATTTGGAAATTTCCTTAAGCCTTGCTTCAGGGAGCCTTAAATGTTCACGGGCTTTTAAAAACGAGGAGCTGCTAGCTTTTTGGAAGGAGGCAGTGTGGCCTGGGTTCAGGAGACCAAGGTCTTGGTACCAGTTCTACTGGGCCCTCAGATAAGTCACTCCACTTTCCGGCACCCAGCTTCCTCAGCGGAAACAAGAAGAAGAAGAAAAACAAGGGAATAATTGTAGCTGCTCTGCCTCTTTCACGAGGTCCTGTTTTCTGGCGTGCTTACCGCGCATGCACAGTGCTGTCTACATCTATCCCACTTTGTGCTCACGGCAGCCATATGCACTGGGTACTAGTCCCATTTCTACTTTCCAGATGAGGACACTGAGACTTGGAGAGGTTGAGTGCTGTGCCCCAGACCACACCGCTGATAAGCAGCAGCCTGAGATCTAGAGTCAGGCCTGTCTAGCTCTTGCCTTGAGAAAGAATGGATGTGAAGCTATTTAGCGCACCAAAGAGATGTGTGCCCGCAAGGTATTCTCATCACCTGAGTGGGTTCATGCCTTTACCGTAAACTTTGGGCGGGGGTTCATCTTTTTATCTCCAAGGACTGAACATGAGTAGGCACTTATGGCGTGATCGGTTATCTCCCGTGAGGAAGCTCTGTGGCCAGCTAGGTGGTTACTTCATTTTCAATAATGCTCAAAGCCAGAATGAATAAAACGTGAGCCAGTGTGCGGAGAACCCCCGCTTACAGCAGGATCTACACATGGCACGAGAGAGAACAGTGACAGACAGAAAATCGCTGGCGTGTCCTTGTGCATCCCAGACTGCGAACCTGTGGAGAGTTCAGAAGAAGGCAGGGCAAGCCAAGCATGAGGTCGAACCACATGAAATGGTGGACATTAGACCTTTTTGCTTTGGATCTACAAGAATGGCAGTTTCCAATGACCCAGCTAACAGCTGGCCTCGAGTGGTCAAGGCAGCCTTCTTGAAGGAGGAGGGTCTTCTGTTTGCTTAGGTTTGGTTTGGTGAGAAAACAGAAACACGTTTTGGGGAGGAAGGATGGACGTAGGGGGGGTGAGGCAGGGCTGGGGAGGTGAGGCAGGGTTGGGGAGGTGCCTGGCTGGCCAGAACCACCAGTCATGCTTCCAAAAGGGCCCTCTGTTTGGGATGGAGAGGACAGAGGCTTCTTCTCCGCGACACCCTTCTTATTAATTTTTTTTCCTCAGTATAAAAGTAGTATGTGCTTATTGTTGAAAAATTGGAAAATACTAAAAACTGTATACATGAGATAAAAAGCTCCCTCAAATTCAGCCACCCAGAGTTAACCTTTATTAACTTTTTAGTTCATAAAAATCATAGAATTTCCTCTGTCTACATCGTTTTATAGTTGAGGCCATATGATCTATATAATTTTTGTGTGTTTTTATTTTTCTCCATTTGATGTGACAGTAATTTCCCCTTCTTGTTAGCCAATTCTATAAACATCATTTGCATTAATGGCTGGGCCAGAGTCTGCCTCCGTATTGGTGAATGCTCAGTTTATTTCCAGAATCTCATGCTTAAAGCGCTGTGTGCAATTTGAGATGTTGTCTTAAGATCGAGGGGGCCCCTGAGGAAGCAGGAATGGAGACCCACTCATGTTTTGAATGCACAGGTAGGAGAGAGCACAGTGGGTAAGAGTGGGCGCCCCTGAGTCAGATGCTTTGGGGTGAATCCTGACAGCTGAAAACCGCACAGAACTTCCTCCCCTTTCCGCACTTTGGTTTCTTCATCCATAAAAGGGAGTTTGCAATAGGATGTTTCTAAAGCTGCAAAGCAATGAGGACTTCTTAATTTGGGGGGAGAGAAAAATGTTACTTATTCCTAAGAGACTCTTTGTCGTGGTAAATGTCCAATCCGAATGTATTTAAATTAAGCCAAACAATATATGTAACCTGGGGGCTCTCTTTTTTTAAGGGGGAAAAAAAAGTGTGAAGGAAGAGCTGGCAAAGTAGGTGGGAAGGGAGCTCCAGCAGTGACAGGTTAATCTCTGGCTGTTAGGATGGATTTGATTTCCCTCTAATTATCTGCTAGATTAGAAGAAATGAAAGATCAAAATTAAAGCCAGGTTTAGTCATCACTTGAAAGCCCTTGGTTATCACACCAAACGGTGGGCAATATCCTCCAGCTGCTTTCTTTCCTTTTTACTCAATTTCCATTCTTCCTCCACTTTAAACAGCGTAAGATCCCCTTGCAACCCTCATCACAGAGGCTAATGTGAGGGGGGATGGGAGGAGCAGCTCAGAACTTGAACCACTCGGTTCGCTGGGACCCGCCCCCACCCTCATCCTCCGCCAGGGGCGCTCGCGTCAAGAGTGAGGATCAGCCGTGGAGCTGGCTGTTAGGCTGCGTGAGCGCTTCGCTGGGAGGATGTCTTCATTTGCCTGGAGAGGACCGCTTTCTTCCTCCAGATTGTCCACGCCTCTGCAGCACCAGAGGCCGGCCCAGAGGAGCCGCCAGCGCATGCGCGAGTGCATGCGTGCGTGCATGAATGAATGAGTGTCGAGGGATGGTGACATGTGGTCATGTGCTAAAGGCTGGGTCAGGGGTGGCCCTGAGCCTGAGCCCCAGCAGCAAGGTGAGCAGGAGGGAGGCGGTGAGAGGGGCCTGGGCAGAGAAAACAAGATATCCATGAGGACCGCAAGGCAGGAGAGCATGGGGCTCGCTGAGCACAGAAAGAAGTCCAGAACTCCAGCTGTGTGGCGCATACAAGCTACAGGCTGGGGACAGTCTAACCGCCCACCAGCAGAAGCATGGGCCAGTCACGGACATTCACTCACTGGATTACTAGATGCCAATGGAAATGTGTGAACTACGGCTCTGTGCATCCATACTGATATTGAGCAAAAGACGGAACTTACAAGAGTATCTACAGTATAGTTCCGATGAAATAAAACTCAAAACAGGCGAAACTAAACTTTATTTTATAGAGCTGTAACCCTAAGTGGCCCAAATAGGAAGGAAAGCAAGGGCAAGGGATGGGAGAGTTTCAGATAGCTGCTTCTGGGCAGCGAGGGGGAGAGCGAGGTGCGACCCGAGAGGGGCACAGGTGGGGGATGGAGCCCCTGGCCGTGCTCTAGTTCTCAATCCTGGTCGTGGCCGCATCAGTATGGAATTATTCTTTAAGCGCACGCCCCTGTTTTATACACCATCCTGTATGTGTGATATAGCACAATTTTACAGGTAAAATAAAGAAGTCCAGCATGACAGGATTATAGCAAGTAAGCAGGGTGGGTGTCAGGAGACAGGGCCAGATGCTGCAGGATCTAATGGGTCAGGCCAAGCATTTTGTTTTTGTCCTAACAGCGATTTTTTAAAAGCAGCAGGGTGGCATGACGAGATTGTTGTCTTAAGGAGGTCACTTTGGCTGCAGCAGGAAAACCAACTGGAGTGAGGTGACGGTGGACACAAGGCAGCTGAGAGTCTTGAGCTCGTGGTTTGAGAGGGGGAATTACCGGTGTTTGGAACGTTCTCCTGCGTGCACACAGCCGCCAGCCCTGGCTCCAGACAGCTTGCGTTTCTGCACACCAGGGCCTCTCCGAGGGATAGCGACTGGAAAGCGTCCTCGGAGGCCTGACTGGGAAGTGGGATTGGACCTTGGACATCCCTCCACTCAGAGGAAAGGGCGGAGGAGAATGAAAGACCCCCCCGGGGACGGCATTACCGTCGGTAGCTTGTTTCGTGGGAGAGGGATCAACTCTCTGCAGGCCCCGATGGGCAGGACAAGGAAACATGGAGATTTGCAGAGAGATTTATTTCGGCTCAAGGAAAGAAACACACGCACAAAAACAAAACGCAACCTTACCTTGCCTGAAATGATAAAAGTTGACTCCAAGGAGTCGTGAGTTCCATGTGAGTTCCAAGACTAACTGGCCACGTGCAGGGAAGACTAACCGGCCCTGGGATCAAACAGACACGGGTTCAGTTCCAGGTCTTGTGATCTTGGGCAAGTCACCTGATCTCAGAGTCTGGGTCTCCCCCCCTGCACAGTGGGACGATGGATGTCTGCAAGGATCAAATAGGGACCAAAGCAGATCTCTGGGTACACTCGTTCCGCAAGCATCTCTTGAGTTCCTACTGAGTGTGTGACATCTGTTACGTGCTTCAGCTGTCACCGGTTTGCACACGGGCCTGCCCTTGACATTAGTGGGCCCTGAGAGCGAGTGCACATTAAGGTCTGAGCCCCCTACTGTTTCCTTTTCTTCCCACTCCTGCCTCCATCCACCACTGCAAGGGGTGGGGAGATTCTCCTGTTCCCACACCTAAGTTCTGTCCACACCAACCCCCCACCCCGAGCTCGGTCAACTTGGCCATCCCTCAGATCTGGGGGAGCACACCAGAAGCACCATTTTCCCTTGAAAGGATGGACTCAGCCATAATAGGAGGGGACCCCAGGGTGCTGGGTACCAGAAAGTGTGGGGCACAGACCCCATGTGGGTATGTCTGCTTGGCCTAGGGGACTCCTTGCCCCACAGGAAGGGGGGATGCCAGAGCTGGGCTAAAGCAGGACCCTCTCAAGTGGAGAGCCTGGGGCAGGGGCCGCTTGCCAGGTCTAAGTGCAGTATCTTCTTCAAGATTCCTAAGTGGTACGGCTTAGTTGTCTTGGGTATGCTCAGCTGTGAGCTCTTCCAGGGCCTCTGTGGCCTGCAGAGAGGAAGGAGCAAAGCCAGGAAACTGGGGGGAGAGGCCCAGGACCTGGGGAGGGGTGGGACAGGGCCAGCAGCCCAGATTATAGTCGGGGTCAGGTTTTCCAAGGTAGCGGAGGGAATCTATGAGCAGGATGTTGCATAGGAGTCCCCGGGCAGTGGCAGAAAAAGCCTCCCGATTCCAGACTATCTAGCTCACCTGAGGAAGAACTGAGAGCACAGGTGCCTTCCCTGAGAGTGAGGCGGGGGCTGGAGTTGGGGAGAGAGTGGCCAGGACCAGGCCTCGGCCACGCAGCCTGGAGTTTGAGCTAGAAATGCAGCCCTACTAAAATGGCCAGCGTGGCCGCCGGAAAGGCACAGCTGGGCCTTAGACTCTGAGTCTGAGTCAGCAAGCCTACCCCGGACCCCCTTCCACCGGTGCTTTCCAGTCTGTTCATGTGCGCCCTGCGGAGGCCAGCACAGGCTGTAGGGCTGGGTGGAGGCAGAGTCTTCAAATGCAGTTCTAAGGGCTTCTGCAACTGAGCAGGGGCGGAGGAGCCAGGAGGCGGCACAGGCTGTGGATGGGTGGGTGCCACGCTAGCAGCCTGTCAGAATCACCTGGGGTGGGGGGGTTGGTAAAGCCCAGATGGCCGAGTCCCACCCCCAGAGTTCTGGTTCTTCTAAGTTTCTTACAGTCACAGGTGATGCTGGTCAAGGCCCAACACAACACTTTGAGAACCACTTGCCGGCCAGCCCTGGGCCTTGTGTCCATCCCAGACCACCTGAGGCTGCTGGACCAGAGCCCCTCGGGCCCCGTGCTCTCAGTTGGGTAGTCAGTAGGTCTCATCCTTAAGCAAAAGAGACAGACGATGCCCCTGGGGAAGGAGGCCATTGGAGACGCTTTGCCAATAACACCACTAGCGGGTGTCCTGTAGGCCCACAGCGCTGAAAAGGCAAAGCAGGGCCACTTTCTCAATTCACATTTTCATTCATGTTTCCTTTCCCTGCCTTTCTGTGCAGGCTTCTTAAGACAGATCAATATTAAATCATTGTAAAATCCAACTTTTAAGGTGCAATCAAACCCTTTTAAAACCGTTCTTCCAACGAGGGAAAATGTTGCGGATTTTTTTCCCCCTCTTCCTTCTCTTCCAGCTGGTTTGCAGGCAGAGGCCTAGATGCATTCTGAATCTGAGCCTTCCTCTACAGCAGAACAAGTGGTGGGGAAAATTTTTTCTCCAGGCAGCAGCAACATTTCTGTCTCGTTTGTCTGGTTTTGTGCCGTAACGTGACAGCTTCTGGGGCCACTGACTCGAACTTAGGTCCTTCTAGGAATGCGTCGTTCACGATCAGTGCATATATCAGGCTGTAGATTTTAGCCATTTCATTATTGAAAATGGGAATGAATGCTTCCTTGCCTCATGAATATTTTAAAAAGCAACGATAGACAAGTTGTACTTCACTCCCAGATTTCACCGTAGTTCTGAACCACTTCTGATTTTCAGCATGATCTGAAGCTTGGGAGCGAGGCCGTGAGCTCTGTTTTTCTTCAGGGGATTTGGTGACAGAGTTGTTTTGTTCCAAACCATGGAGGAGTCTAAGACATAGAGATCAGGTCATCTTAGCACCATTTAGTTTGTCCTTGGATCTGAAAATGTCCTTGCTGGAAAGGGAATTGTAGAGCAATATTTTTTTTTCTGAAGGGAGATGTCATGTTGTACAGTGGAAAAAACAAAGGGGCCTGGAATCCAGTGGGCCTAGATTTGAATGTTGACTTTTTTCTTGTTCACTCTGAAATGTGGGGCATTTACTTGACTTCTCAAAGTCTCAGGTTTTTTTCATTTGTAAAGTGTGAAGAATATAATAACTGCTTAACAGAATTACTATGATCATTAAGTGAATTAAAATACATAAGTCTGTTGCATAATGACTGGACACGTATTAAGAAGTGGTAGTTATTTGACAATTATCCTTATTGTTATTATACAAAGTGCCTGTCACAGCACCGAGCACATAGTTCAATAAATGGTAATTATTATTACCATTATTGTCATTATAATGCATACAGATGGACATATATCAAAACCAGTGTGTTCCCCCGTGCAAATTATATGTGTTTTATTTTGTAAGATATGCAAGCCAACAGGAATTTACATAAGGAAATGGACATTTTAATGAAGTTTAACAAGATTAAAGTAAATCAACGGTGCTCATATAAATAGTTTAATTAAGGTAATCCCTGATGCAAAACATTTGTTCAATTTGTGCCTTAAAATGAAAATAGGTTCCACGGATTTCAGGAACTTCACCTCTTCGCTGCGCATGGATATGGAGACCTTAAATAAGAACAGTCTTCCATGGAAAGGCAGCTCTGACCATGGGAGATGAGGTGGGCGGGGCGTCAGGATCCAGAGCCTCACCCTGAGCTTGACTCTGGGGCTCCCCGCACTTCTCTGGGCCGTGGTTTGATCATCTCCAGCATCTGCTATCGCCTGAAAAAAATGCTGTGATTTTCTAAGTGCTTGCGATTTATTGCCCTTAAAAAAGAGAGATATAAAACATAAAAAGGAAGAGTTTATCCTTTAAAAACGCTTAGACTCTGCAATTTTTGCCAGTCACTTTTAAACCACCAGGTATTAGATGCCAGATATTTGAGAGCGGCTTAATTGGGAGTTGTGTTTATTATCTGGAGCGAATGCGCTTGCTCTGTGCCTTTTACTGTCTCTTGCCATCCAGCTTCTTGCTTCCGCACAGGATGATTTGCTTCTCCACTGCATTCAGAAGAAACACTTTAGTCCTGGTTACCAGCGTTAATTAGTTTGGAGAAACAGGATGGTGTTTCTAAAAATAGCTCTGATACAGAAGGCCATCATTTGGTGCTCTTATAATCTGGCTGCTTCATCAGAGGGCCATTAGGAGGCTTTACATTTTATTCTTGGTCCGAGTTCATTGCTAGCATCTTTGAAGTTGATGAACCAGTGGTCATGATCGCTGCAATGGTGCTCATCCCTGTGCTTAGCTACTGGAGATGTGGACAGTGCCTCCCATGGTTTGGGTCTTAGCAGTAGAATGACTACTACTCCTCCCTACCAGAGGGAAATCTCTCCTCTGGTCCTGTGATAGCATAATAGTGTGAATGCACGATATCAGTGAGGTGGACAGACGAGCATTGCTGTGGGCAGCGCAATATAAGAAAGGGAAAGAATGCTGGTATAGGAGCCCTGGGCCCTTGTCTGGACTCTGCCACACCCTGTAGGGCCAGGCCTGTGCTGGGGCCTGCGGATGGGAAGAGAATTCTGTGCGGCTCCCCCCGCCCCACTCCATCATCTGGACTTTCTTACCTCTTCACTGAGCGGCTTGGGCTTGATTGCGGAGGACCCTTTCTGTTCGACCATTCTGGTGGCTCAGTTACTGAAAATAGTGGTAGTAAGTCTCAGACTTGTTATACAGGTGGGCATTTTGGTAGAACTCTGGCAACAGATGTCTGGATGAGTTCCAAATGATAGATGGTCCCAAAATGGGTGTTTAGCTTCCGAGCTTGGTTTACCCCACATAAAATTCGTTGTTGGCTTTCCATAAACTGGTTCTTGGCTCCTTCTTGGTAGTTGAGAAATGCTTTGGTTAATTTTCTATTCTGGGCTCTTAGTGGCATTCAGATTGCTTTATGTATTACGTCAGATTAAGATCTCAGAGTTGGTAGGGGCCTGGCATCTCCTTGATTTATGATGTAGTCATTTGAAGTTGTGTTTTCTCTTTTAGTTTTACATTTGAGTTATTGTGGGTGATATCACCCCATTCTCCCATTTTTTTTCCTCCTCCTTAAACTCTGTGTCCTAATCTGAATTAAATGGATGGCATTCATATAGCAAAGTAATATTTGGGGCAATCTATCACATATGTGCTGACATTTAAGCTACCTCTTCCTTAGGAAAGAGCTCTGCTCCTTTCCAAGCTTTATTTGTGAAAGGTTTGGATCTTTGAAGAAGGCCCAATCCACAGCCCTCTTTTCTGCCTGAGTTCGGAAGTGATTGAGAATCAGACAAAGGAATAAAGGGGATCAGGGCCAAAATATCACTGTCATTATGGAAAAGGTGATGTTGGAGAACGTGTCTTGTGTCCAGGGGCAAATGAGCCTCTGACGCTGAGTCCAGAGTGAGGGTCCCGTGGGCAGCGGCCCCCCACCCACACAGGGAGGACGGCGGGAACCAGAGCCGGCCCTGGTGGCAGAATCTGTGCCCCTGAGAGGGCAGGAGGAAGGGCTGAGTGACATCCCCCCAGCTTCTCTCTCCAAACTCACTAATCAGAAAAGGACTTTAGTTTCCTCAGGGGTATAGAGTGAGAGTGGGGCAGAGAGAGGCCAGAGATGTTCTGCTGAGTCCCTCCTGTCATGTGGAAGGAAACATCCAAGATAGCGAAACAGTGTCTCCCGTCCCCCCCAAAAACCCAACCATACTCACCTCACAGGAAGCAGAGTAGCTGGGGTTAAAAGCTGATAGACCCTGTTCAAGCTCTAGTCTCCACCCACAGGCTGTAGGATCAGAGATGAACTCCTTCACCTCGCTCAACCTCTCCTGTAAACCAGCAGAGAGAGTCGGTCATTCTGAAAGGCGAGCGAGATAATTTGTTAGAATGCCAGGCACATAGTAAGTGCTCGATAAATAATAGAAAGTCAAAAGAGATAGCGTGCAGAAATGTCCTTTGTAAATGATACAATTTTATAGAAATATAAAGAAGTATTATTTGCAGTGGTGGTATTAATAAAGTATTGAATCCTCTGGCTACACAGTGGTGTTAGTTATTTAAATAGGCTGGGGGTACCTGGTGGCTTGTTCTGGATACATCTCTTCTCTATCAGCTTTTACAAAGAAGATCCGGGAGCCAGAAGGAAAGAAGAAATTAAATTAACAAGAGACTTTCTTGTATCAGAATGACCAGGCCTCTGTTTCTGTAGATTCTCCTGGAAGCTGTCATGTGGTTGGGTAGCAGCCATTAGGAAGTCTTCACTCCATTTAATTTATGCCGCAAAATGATTAGTGGGACTTTGACGCAGGCCGGAATGCGGCCGTCAGGCTCGGACAGCTCCACTGGCCAGAGGCAGACCTTGAAGTGCGCTCCAGACAAAACGGGGAAACTGTGGCTTCACTCGGCCTCCTCTTGGCCCCTCCCGTCACCGTCAACAACCTCACATTTACTGAGTGCGACCGACCGCGGCCAGCTACTTTCTTGTGTTTGCTCTAACCCCATGAGGTTTTACTATCCGCCTTTTACCGTTACGTTTGCCCACCGATTCAGGCGGGCCCACTCATTTGAGAAGAGACAGCGACGTCTCACAGTGTGGAAGGAGGCTCCGGGAGGCCCTTGCAGCTTCCACGTTGGCGACGTTTGGTGGGAACCGGCAGAGCCCCCCTTCCCTTGGCAACTGTCATTGCCACTATCTAGCCACAGCTGCGTTGTTTTGTTTTGCTTTGGGGTTTTTTGTTGGTTTGTTTTGCTTTGCTTTGTTTTGCTTTTTTTAAGTGACATTTGCTTTTCTTCTTGACCGGGGAGGATTTGAGCACTGCGGTGGGGAGCGGGGCTCTCCGGAAGGTCCGTGCTGCACACGCTGTCCTTAGGCCAGACTCTCTTTCCTCTGTTCTGCTGGAGAAACCGTATTCTCAGCACCAGGTCTTGAGGGTTCGCAGAGTTGGAGTTTCATTCCATTCCAAACAAATTTATAAACCCCTCCTTTTCCAGGCCCAGGGGTGGAAATTAAATAGTCGCACCCATCTTGGATGCTTGAAGTAGTAAATGGAAAGTCCCTACAACAGTACCTGGTACACGGTGAGCACACAGCAAGAGTAGCCGTAGGGTGATTATTGGTCATGGCCCCGGGGAGCACCCAGCAGGCCGGGAATGACACTCAAACAGATGATTCCAGTACCTTTGTGTGAGTGCAGTGGTACTGGCTGCCTAGATGGCGAACACAGAGAGGAGGCTGGGGCAGGGCTGGTAGCTCTGTCAGGTGGCAGCATTGAAGACTCGGGCCATGTAACCTGGGGCAGAGAAGGTTTGGGATGACTGGTACCTATTCTCACACGTAGGAAGGTCCTCCCGGGAAGAGTACGTTTATTCAGTACTGTTCCACCAGGAAGAGCTAAGACTAACGGACAAAATGTACCAGCAGGCAGATTTTCTTGATAAATAGGAGCAAAAGGTTCCTAATAATCAGGGTTTTCTGAAGTGGAACAGGGCTGCCTGGGAACCCTGCTCTCTGTCACCAAAGGGCACATGCAGAGGGAAGGCAAGAGGTAGAGGAGGGAGAGGCCAGGCTTCGGTTCCAGAGAGTCGCACTTGAACCAAACCTGCGCACCTGCTGTGTGATCCCGGCTGGGATCTGACTCTGGGATCCCACCTAGACCATCTGACTCTGCTTGCTTTGCGAGGATCCCGTGGCAAGTGCGAAAGCCCTTTATGATCTGGGAGCACCATGCAAAGTGGTCATCGCCGTAATTCCTGCTAAACATGTCTCGATTATGTCCCATTAGTAAATGTTTGTGGATTGGGTTAGTTCATGAACCAATGATTTTCCCCCAAAGCATGGCCCTGAAGCTTGAATTTGGGTCTTATCCACAGAGCCTAGTACTTATAGTAGACTCTGACTTAAAATGTATTGCTTAAAGGAATGAGGAAGGGATTAAATATGTTAATTACTGCTACTTAACATGGTAGTCCTTGGGCTAAGCACTTCGCATACATCTCCTTTAATCCTAAACACAATCTCACGAGATGGCCCCAGAAGACAGAGTATCTGACTCAGGATTATAACACGAAGCCAGCATGGATGGGAGGCTGGCCCAGCTGGCCTGTGGGTCATTCTCACCTTTAAGATTCCACATTTCTAGGGCAGCTACACCCTTGGTGAGAAACGTTTGGGTCTCTGACTGGGGGAGACATATTCCCCTTTGGGCCCACCTTTCCCTAGGGAGCCAGGCTCTCAGCTTTGCATCGGGTTGTGTTCCTGCTCCTTGTAGCTTTGTGTCTGTACTAACTTCGTGCGCTAACGTTCGGAGCCGTGGAGACTCCGAACGCGGTGCTTTGCTCACCCCTGAGGAGTCCTGCGATGCTACCCATCCAGGAACGGTCTAACTGCCCCCAAAGGATTACCGCAGCCCGCCGCTTGGCAGCTAGAGTTCAGGGCTGTGGATTCTGTGATCCTGAGCATTACTGGGCGTCGGCCTCTTCCTAACTCTGTGACTTTGGGCAAGATGCTCTTCAAGGCTCAGTTTCTGTATTGGTAAACTGAGACAATACCGACCTCTTACATTATCATGAGGATCGATGTCAAATGCCTGTCTAGTCCATTGATTGGCAATGGAAGGGCTCAGAAAGTGGCACGGAATGGCCATCACCAAGTGACTTTTAGGGTTCTCAGACATGGTAGATACTACTGGATGGATGGGTGTTACTGTATGTAATTGCTGTAAGTTGCCTAATTACAAGAACATACATAAAACCATTTTCTCCATCTCTGTACTATTGAGGTGCACAGACGTGGTGCAAATATTGAATAAATGAAGACAAAAGTTGCAATCAGTGACAATTTCCTTCCGGCCACAAGTATCTCCATTTCTCAGTACAGAGAGCCGCCCAGGATCGTGGGTCTGGGTTCTGTTCTGCCACTGCCGTATTCCAGCTGAGCTAAGGACGGGACAGCCGCTAGAGAAGACTCCACTGTCTTGTCTGTAAAATGGGGGCAACTGTGGCCACTTCATAGGGTCATCAAAAGAACTAAATGAGATGCTATACCTCAGGGCCCGGGATTGGGCTTGACTGTGATAGTCGTTCAATAGACACCAGTTCTCGTACCAAATATGAAAAGGACTAGTTCAGTGTCGGGTTGTAAAAGGAGGTACTCAGTAAACAGGACTTTCCTTTATTCCTTTTCAATTCACAATCTCCTTCAATCCTGTGAAAGCACTGTGCCAGTATAACTAGGCTTTTATAGCTCTCGCGCCAGCTGATGGGGGAACCACGCTGTGAGGGAAAAGATGCCGGGTTCTTTGTTCAGTGGGGACCGCTTGCAGCTGAGCTCCGCGGTGGTGCCGGGAGATCACGGGGGCGAGTAGCTTCTGTGAGTCCCTCCTGTTCTTCCTTACCGGGAGGCTCCGATCCAACGTCCCAGTACTGGAGCTGAACACATCTAGCAGCTAAGGCGGAGACGAGGCTGGCAGGCGTTTGAGAGAGCGTTTTCTGTTATGCCCCCGGCGGCGGAGGCAGGGAGCAGGCACCTGGAGACACCTGTTCCTCACCTAGAACTTCCCTTTCCGCCGCCACTAAGTGACTCTGAGTCAGCTGCCTCCAGCAAAATAGCATGCAAAATGCACCAGTGCCCAGGCAGCATCTTAATAAAAATGACACATCTCTGTTTTCTGCGCACTTGAGGTTTATCGCTTCAAAGTCAAAAACTCATTTTTAACCGTTTGGGGGGTTGAAATCTTTCTAAAATGCAGTACACACACCTGCTTCCTGAAGTCGAAGGAACAGGAATTGGACCTCTTTTCTCCCTTCCTGGGGCCTTGGAGTTAAGAGGCGTGCCGATGAACTGGCTCCCTGAAACCAAAGCAGACAAGCAAACAAAAAAACTTTGTCCGTGGTGTAGATGTTCCTCCTGTGAGTGATTTCAAGCTCTCTGTGGTTCTTCACAACCAGCAGGAGAGATTTGTGAATATTTACGGGCAGCTTGAGCCCCCATTGGAGACAGGAGCCAGGAACGGAGCAGGGTGGAGAGGGTTGGGGTTGTCAGACCTGGGCAGACCTGGCTTTATTCTTCTTTTTTCCCACGTGAGAGCTGGGCTGCCTGGGACAGGATACGTAACCTGAGTTTCTTTACAAAAACGAAGATAACAACGTACACCAAGAGTGGTGGTGATGTGGGATAGCTCAGGGGTCCCAAAGTCAAGCACTGTAGGGGCCAACCGGGTGACATAATGTTTGCAACGGGCAGGGGTGCCTGGGTGTCTCAGTCGATTAAGTGTCTGACTTGGCCCAGGTCTTGATCTCATGGTTCGTGAGTTCGGGCCCCACGTCGGGCTCTGTGCTGACAGTGCGGAGCCTGGAGCCTGCTTCGGATTCTGTGTCTCCCTCTCTCTCTGCCCCTCCCCCGCTCACTCTCTGTCTCTCTCTCTCGAGAATGAATAAACATTAAAAAAAGATGATTGCAACAGGCTGGACAGGCACCCTGACAAATACCTGAAACAGAGGTCCTCAAGCTTGGCCAGAGAATTTCACCCAAGCCTGGGCCCTACCTCAGACCAGTCAAACCAGAATTTTCTCAGAGAGCCAGTAAGTGAAGTGTTTTTGTGATTTCCAGAAATTCCACAGGAAGGTCAATTGCTACGGCAGGGCTCAGGACTTGTTCATGGTGGTTAATTGTGGACTACTTTCTTTAAAGCACTTAGACATTGACCTGTAAAATAATCTTTCTTGGGGCACCTGGGTGGCTCAGTGGGTTAAGCAACCGACTAAAGCTCAGGTCATGATCTCACGGTTCGTGGGTTCGAGCCCCATGTTGGGCTCTGTGCTGACAGCGTGGAGCCTGCTTAGACCCTCTGTCTCCCTCTCTCTCTCTGTCCCTCCCCTGCTGGTGTATGCTCTCTCTCTCTCTCTCTCAAAACTAAATAAACATTTAAAAAAATAAGATAAAATAATCTTTCTCTCCAATATTGTCCTAAGTGGCAATAGTAAACTTTGGGTGAGTTTGGGAAATTGTTAGTAGTTTGGTCCAGATGGATGTAGGAAGCAGAGGGGATGAGGTACAAGGGTTGGCAGCGGTCTGGTTCAAAAGGGCCTTGAATGCCAGGCCAAGGAGTCTTAGCCTTCTCATGCAGGCAGAGGGGAGGACCCCGTGGGCACTTTAGGGGAGGAATAGCACCAGCGTGCTCTGTAGTTGGCAAGAGAATTGTTCCTGGTTGGCCCATTGAATAGATCGGATCAAGGCATTCATCTTTCAGAGCAATCCCTGCCCCAGCTCTGGGTTCCCACCCTTTGCATTTGCATAATTTCCCTTTAGTTATTGCTTTCACTATGTTCACAGCCCAGACTGGCAGGAATGGTCTGATGCAGGCAGGGTAGGATTAAACTAATGGGACCCCAGAGGACCTCCTCTGGTCATATTATTAACCTGAGTATTTTTCAGAGATTTGATTAAAAGAGATCATCTGGGGTGTGTTTTCTGCTATATTTTCTGGAGAGGACACAGCCATCGACTGTCCTTGCCCCCTGACTGCCCTCCCTGTGTGCATTTTAAAAAGCAGGTGTCACGCAGAGCTTAGGGGGCACCAATTTCTAATTAGTTGCTTGTTAAACCACAGGCCTTCAGATTGTGCTGCTAAAATTACTAGTTTATTCAATGAAGACACCCTGATAGTAATTTTCTTTCACCCTGAAAACAAGCATATTCAGTTCTTTGCTGATAGCACGTTTTTCTGAGATGGTTGTTGTTACTGTTACTATTAATTACTATTTACGGCACCTGAGGCCAGTGCTGGGTGCTTTGCAAATATTGTTGTCTTGTTGAATTCTTACTGGATCTTTGCAAATACTGGCTTTTCAGAAGAAGAAATCTGGTCTGAGAGAACTGAGTCACTCCCCAAGGTCACGTAGCTGGTATGGGTCAAGCTCAGCCTTGGGCTGGACCCATGTTCCTATTCTTGGCTACAAACGTCTTCTCTATGCTGTGCTCATTGCTATCTCCTTGCCTGTGTTTAATTGGCCATGTGTTATGATAATAGGAAGCGGTATTTTGGTTAAATAGCATCTGGAAAATAATAAAAGTAATGTTTAAATATAGCTTAGAATATATAGTAGAGACATAGATTAAACACCACTAATACTTCCCCTGGACTATTATCATTCCATGGAGTTCACTTAAAGGAACAAATGCAGTATTTCCCCCACTATAGCAGCGACGCTCCAAATTCTGAGATTCCCCCAAGGGCAAGCGTTTAGTTCTTCGGTGATTATTCATGGCGTAACCAGCCTTCCTAGGCCATATCTATCATTTCGTTAATTTGGTCCTAGTCTGTTCCTCTTCCCAGGAAAATGGTGGCTGTACAGAATCACTTTTGATTGGGGATTTGTACACATCGCAGTGACTTGGCTCCTTACTCTCTTACCGTTAGCTGTCCCCCTTTTTATCACATGAGGATAGATTTGTATTCTTTGATCAGACACGAAAAAAGAGACGAGTGGGCTTATAGGAGTGCTCACTGGTTTTTCAACAAAAACATTTTCCGGGTGCCTCCTGTGTGCCAGAGGCTTGTCTAGGGGAGGGGACGGAGCTGTGGAGCCCACCCACGGGGTCTGCTGTCGTGGAGCACACATCCCGGAGGAGGGACGGACACTAAGCACACAGAGAAGGAAAAGTAGGGAAAAGGGGGGATGTGCCAGAGGGAGCGATGCTGGTAAAGCGATGGGGTGACAACATAGTCCTTTCTCTTTGGGAGACAGACGCTTCAACAAATAGATACAAACTCTGACTTCTAGGCATTTGTAGGTATAACATTTACTACCTTGACTATGCTTAAGCAATGCAAAGATAGGTGAAGTGCAGCCATTTGTCATTTTGCTGAAATGTAAATTATCTTCCGTTGTGAAGGAAGAGGTTTTTGCCTCCAGTAAAATAATTTGGGCATCACCTAGTATGTAAGTTGTTTAGGGAGAATGATGAGTCTCCCCTGTGTCCGTGGAATCAGTCCACATAGATCTTATTTCATTTATTTACTCAACAATCCTTGCTTTAATGTCGTGTCTGTTATGGTCTGTAGACGTAAGAAGGAAAGAAGGGCCACTCAATCCCTGTCTTTGAGAAAGGAGAAAAATATGCACAAATAATTATAATTATTACAGTCTGCTCTTAAGATACATCACGGGACCTTTGTGAATCCTTAAATTGACTGTTACTTGTTAGGCAGAAACAAACGTTCTGCAGTCAGCTGGGCTCATTCAGTAATTAAGTGACTTGTTAATTCACACCTGCCCCTTGGAAGGGGTGATTCAAGGTCACGCAAGATGCTTTACCTATGTCATCTCATTTGATCCTGGCGACGATCGATGGATCGTGTGATCGGGATTGCGCTCTCCATTCACACTGTTGCATGCCGGGACCTTCAGGACTCACGCTGCCAAGGGCCTAGTGCCCCACCCTATATTCCGTAGTCCCCGGTAAGGAGTACGGGGTGCACCTTCTTGAATGAGGAGGACGTTAGCCTGGGTCTAACAGGACGAGAGGAGCTCGTCAGGCAGAGAAGGGGGAAGCACCGGCAGATGGAAGCACGCGTGCAAAGCCATGATATATGAAAGCACACACTTATTTAGGCCGAACAGAGATCGGGAACTTGGTGGTGGGAGCGGGGGTAGGAACTTGGCAGGAGATGAACTGGAACCTGCCGGTGAAGGGCCCCAGTGCGTCTGGAGGCAGGGCCGACAGGACTCCGGCCGGCCACAAAGGAGGGAGGGGAAAGAGGCATCAAGCCTGTTCCCAGGATTTGCGCCGGAGCCACTGGGGGGCACCTGGGAAGAAGGAGATGCTGATCTGTACCACACAGACATCCCGTGAGGGACAGTCCCCGAGATGGGCCAGTCGAGAGACGAGAAATGAGCGCTTTGAAGTAGAGCCGGAGACAAGGGAATCGACCGGAGGGAACACTCCCGACTCCACTCAGCAGTCGGGTCACTGGGGTCTGGCGAGAGAAGACGCTGGAGGGTGCCGTTCTGCCGTCAAAAAGGTGAGACGAGAGGCATTTTGGCGTGTGCTGTGAAGCCAGACCGCACGGGTGCGGACTCCATCTCTGTGCCACCAGCCAGCTAAGTGGCCGGGGCACGGTACTTAACCTCGCACAGCCTCAGTTTCCCTGGGGTCACGTGAGGGCATCAGCAGCACATACGCTACAGGCTGAGAGAATTTCACGACAGAGACACGGAGAGGAAGTCAGCAGGGTGCCTGGCACATTGTCAGTGCTCGGCGAACGCTGGCTATCATCATCATTGTCACCGTCATTATTGATTTCACAGCCATCAGCTCATCCGTGATCGTTGAGGCCATTGCCAAAGATGAGAAAAAGAGTGAGGAAGAGAGCTGCCTTCACCTCCGTTTCTTTTAGAAGCCGGTGCCAGAGACACATTCCAGTTCTCGGGGCTCCCTTTCATGGTGGATGTGGCTTCACTCGAGAGTTGCTTAAAATTAACTGCAATTTTAGAAGGTGAGGAGTAAGCCTCTGGCTGCGTCTAGCAATCCAGAGGCTCCCCTTACACGAGAGCTCCTTGGAACACGCAAGTACGATAATGACAGGCTCCGCGCAGTTAAAATGCTTTAATGGGGAAAAATGGATGTGAATGGCAGAATCTTAAATGCATTAATTTTCAACATTGTGAAATTAATTGGCTCTCAAATATAGCCGGCTCCTGCAGTAATTGGAGTTCTGGGGAGCTTCCAGTGTTCCCGTTACCTTTAGCCAACAGTTCTTGGTTCGGTGGTGAATAAAGACCTCTTTGTTTAATTAGAGTTGAATCATGTTTTGAGAAGTTAGTAATCTAATTAAAATTATATTCCCGGTTCATATGAAGTAGGAAAAGGAGAGATCAGCAAGTGTTCTATGGATCCTGCTGTATACCATGCACCAGGGGGGGCACGCAGAGTACCCAGAGAAGAGTGAGACAGGGTCCCTGCCCTCAGGCTGCTCGGGTCAGCGATAGAGGCAGATGGGACACAATGATATCAACCCAAGGTGATCAATGGTGGTGGTCCCACAGGGCTCGGAGGAGGAAGTGACTCCCTCTGCCAGGTGGCTCAGAAAGCACTCTCCAGAGAAGGTGACTTTGGAGGCGGGCCTCGAAGGATGCCAATCTGACGGGAGGCCAGTTATGGAATGTCGCAACGGTCCAGGGAGAGCCAAGGAGATCGAAACCAGGCACAGATCCTGGTGACAGTTAGGGGAAGCATTTTACTTCTCCTGTGGTGGCTAACAGGGTGTGGGAGAGTGAAGAAGAGAGATAAATGGAGATAGCGAGGAGGTCATACACAGGGCACAGATGGTTGGAACTCCAAAAAAAGAGAGATATGGGGAAATAGGGAGAGAGGGTCAGGGAGGAGGCTGCATGTTTCCCATGACTGTACAATTTTACACAATTTATTATTTTTTTTATTTAATGTTTTTATTTATTTATTTATTTATTTTGAGAGAAAGAGAGACAGAGTGAGAGCAGGGGAGGGGCAGAGAGATCAGAGGGACACAGAATCCGAAGCAGGCTCCCGGCTCTGAGCTGACCGCACAGAGCCCGATGCAGGGCTTGAACTCACAAACTGTGAGATCATGACCTGAGCCGAAGTCGGATGCTTAACAGACTGAGCCACCCAGGTGCCCCCAATTTTACACAATTTAAAAATAGGATTTGTGACCATCAATCAAACACATACAGGTTCATCCCTGCTCCCCATCCAAAAGCAGAGTGTCCTATGAAAGCATTCCCATGTCATCGTAAAGTGAAGAAGCAATTACCATTAATTTACACGGAAAAAAAATCTGAGCGTTCTCAGACCCCAGAAATCACCTTAGTTTTTTCTGATCCCGGAGGACAGATCTTGCTAACGAGTGCACAAGCTACATGGAGATAAAGCACGGAAGCTTCCAGGCACTGCTCAGAGCTCTGGTGGCTGATGCCGAGATGCTGAGTGTGGTTCCAGGAAGGAGCTGGCTGGGGCCACCCTCACTGCTGGGGGAGGGGGTGGGGGGTGGGGAATGCCGCCTCTACAACAGCTCCCTGAAACACCAACACTGAACACTATTCTCAATTTTTGCTTCTTTTCGTAAAATCCTCTTTGGATTTTTGTTTTTCTCTTCGGTTAGCACAAACAAGTACTAACGTAGGTCTTTCGTAAAAGCCAAGTGGCAGAATATCAACTCTTGAAAAGCACGCTCTACCTGGACTCAAAAAATCTAACATAGCTATTTCAAGCCCTTTGCTGGCAAGCTGTGCTTTGAGAGACTGGATAAAGGTCCTGCGCTGTTGTTGGATACCTGAGGGCGAGCCGGGTTGTTAGGTTCCAGAAATGAAGGAGGTGGAGCCAGGGTGGAAGGCGGAAGAGGAAGGGTGTTTGTCCCTTCTGGACAAATTACCTTCTCGGGTAGCACAAGAGATTCGCTCACCTCTCATCCCCACCACCCTCCTCCCCTCCCCTCTGCCTGCTGCTCCTGTCTTCCTCTCCTTGCTGAGCCAAAGCTTCCACTGATGAAATACTTCTCCGAGAGCTGTCACTGCGCCTGCCGTCTGCGTCTGCCGGGTGCCTGTCCTGTAGCCTGCAGGCTGGGCTAGAGTGGGAAGGGAGGGGCACGGAAGAGCCCCCAGCGATTTCCTTGTGCTTAGGGCTCAAGCTCTGTCTTGGGTTTTCTATTACAAAACAGAATTTTAAAGTTTTTGATTAGGAAACAATTTAAACATTCAGAAAACAACATAATGGATATTTATGCACTTCCCACCAGGATTCTGCAGATGTGAACAGTTTTGTCCCATCTACTCTGAATCTGTCACTCTCTCTCTCTCTTTGTAAAAAAGAAGTCACTTTACAGATATGGCATCCCTTCTTCCCCCCTCCCCCTGCCCCAGGAACCACTATGTTCTTTTACTTTTACTATATTTATAAACAATACATACAATTATTTTATATATCAATTTTTCTTTTCTTTTTTTTTTTTTTTTAACGTTTATTTTTGAGACAGAGAGAGACAGAGCATGAACGGGGGAGGGGCAGAGAGAGAGGGAGACACAGAACCGGAAGCAGGCTCCAGGCTCTGGGCCATCAGCCCAGAGCCCGACGCGAGGCTTGAACTCACTGACCGCGAGATCGTGACCTGAGCTGAAGTCGGACGCTTAACCGACTGAGCCACCCAGGCGCCCCTATATATCAATTTTTCTATGAATGATACAACACTATACATGTGCCCTTTTACAACTAGTCTTTTGGCTTAATATTATGTTTCTGATACGTATCCACTCTGATGTATTGACATCTATGCTGGATCCATATTACTTATTTTAACTGGTGTCTAATATTTCATTTAATAAACCCCAGTTTATTTCTCTATTAGTTTACTTATTAGTGTACTCTTACTAAGGAAAAGCCAGCTCGTTTCTCGTCTCTGCTGTCACAGGTGGTACAGCAGTGAACATCCTTGCCCGTTGCAAGAGTTTCCCTGGGGTCGGGACCTACAAAAGGAAGTGTACCTTCTGTGCTCCTGGTTATTTTTTAAATGTCGGACTTTATCTGCTTGGTGTGCTGCTGCATCCCTTGTCCCTCCAACAGCACCTGCCAAATACTCAATAAGTATTTGTTAAAAGAATGAACATTGACAAACTACTCTCCAAAGTGGTAGTACTAACTTGCATTCCCACCCAATTTGTAGGAATATTTCCTTTTCTTTTTTTTTTTAAAGTAGGCTCCATCCCCAACGTGGGGCTCGAACTCATACCCTAAGGTCAAGAGTCTCACGCTCTACCAACCGAGCCAGCCAAGGTACCCTGAGTATTTCCATTTTTAGCTTTCTTGCCAACAGTTGGTTATTAAACTTACTCATGTTTGCCAATCTGATGTGTATTAAACGGTGTCATATTGTTTTAATTTGCATTCCTGTGATCATTAATGAAGATGACCATCTTTTCATAGGTTTATTGGCCATTTGGATTTCTTCCTCTATCAATTAGCCATTCATGTTGTTTGCCATTTCCGTTTTCTTACTCATTTGTAGAAATGCTTTACTTATCTTAGATTGAAAACCCTTTGTTGGTTATATGGGTTCTACCTATGGTTGCTCAGGCTATAGTTTGTCTTTTACCTTTTAGTTTGCCTTTTTTTTTTTTTTTAATGTTTATTAATTTTTGAGAGACAGAGAGAGACAGAGTGTGAGCGGGGGAGGGGCAGAGAGAAAGAGAGACACAGAATCTGAAGCAGACTCAAGGCTCTGAGCTGTCAGCACAGAGCCTGATGCGGGGCTTAAACTCACTGACCGCGAGATCATGCCCTGAGCCGAAGTCAGACACTTAACTGACTGAGCCACGCAGGTGCCCTAGTTTGCCTTTTAATAAACAGAAGTTTTCAATTTTATATAGTAGAATGTATCAGTCTCATTATTTGTTAAGAATTATAGCTTTATTTCTTCCTTTCTAATCCTTATACTTTTTTTTTTCTTGTCAAATGCCTTTGCCCTAATGATTACAGACATGCTTGCCTTGTTTTTGCCCTTAAAGGGAAATGCCTCTAACATTTCACCACTGAGTATAATGTCATTTTTGGGTTTGGGTTGACATCTTTTCTCGGGTTATTTTATATCATCCTTGCAATCCTAGGATAATGCTTGGTAATAATCTATTATTTTTTTTTTTTATATTTACTGGATTTGTTTCCAGGTGTTCTCTTTGGTTCTTTTCTTAAATTTATTTTGTCTTTCCACGTCATTTTCCTTCCCTTAGGGCTTGGTTTGTTTTGTTTGACATTTTAATTATTTTCAACATACTTCTCTCGGGATTTTTGTGGTCTGCCTTGTCCTCTTTTCAGGGAGAAACGCCTCTTCATGCTTTTCCAACTGACTCTATCCTTTGCTTCCATTGACATATATGGCCACTGAGTCACCAAACATTTACTGAGCAACTACTCTAGACAATAATGTATCCGGACTCCAAGAACTTGTTGGGTGGTGAATACTTGTCACACAATTAGTGCTTACTGTCTGCCAATCCCTTGCCCAGCAAAGTGATATGAAGAGTGGTCAGAGCCTAGGATTCGGAGGCAGATGAATCTAGATTAAAATTCTGCTGTTTCCGATTCTGTGTCTCCCTCTCTCTCTGCCCCTCCCCCGTTCATGCTCTGTCTCTCTCTGTCCCAAAAATAAATAAAAAAACGTTGAAAAAAAAATTTTAAAATTCTGGCTCCACTGATTATTAAATGTGTCATTGTTAGCATGTTAGCAAGTTAGTTAACTTTTTAAAGCTCCACTGAACTTCTTCTAGTAACATGGGATGATAATTATATCTACCTCATGGAGTACAGCCCAATGCCCATGATATAAAATCCTGAGCACAGTATCTGACACATAGTAGTTAAGAACCAATCAAAAATAGCTGTGGTTATCATTTGTGTCCATTTCCCCATTTGATCCTCACAATTGCTTTAGGAGACACATTATTTATTATTTGACAAACGGGCTATGAGCATGTGGAAACATTCAGTGGAACATTACTAAAATGTTGGGTTTTTATGAATGCGTGTAAAAGGGCTTTGAAAACATAAAACATCACACAGATGGAAAGGAACGTCATTCTCTGGGATGGTTTAAACCCAAATTCTTGCCTGTATTTAGAGGTGTCATTACAGACATTTAAAATCATATAAAAGGCCTGGAGGAACGGCCTAGCATATTTGAAAAGGAGGGAGGAGAGAAAGGATTACAAATATCATTTAATAACATTGCTTAGGTGTCGCTATTATGTTTTTTAAAGCCTATAGGATGATGTAGCAAAGTGTCTCAAAATGATTTGCCTATAGCATGAGTCCTATCTAAAATATATATCGAAAATAAATATATATTTATTATAATTATTATTTATTAGTTTTTATTTTATTTTTGTATTTACTTTATTTATTATTATTTATTATGTATTAGTCCTATCTAAAATAAAAATAAAATAAGTCCTATCTAAAAATATATGGTTTATGTGCATGGAAGCTATTGGAAGGAAACATGCTAAAATGTTGAGTGATGATCCCTGACCCGTAACATTACAGATCATTGTAATTGTTTCTTTAAGCTTTTCTGTATATTCTCAGTTTCCACAATGAGCCTGCTCTGGGAAGGAAAAGAAGGAGCCAGGGCCTGCCCGTTAGACCTGTGTGAGAGCAGCCTGGAGCCCCAGGTTGCAGGGGACTCAGTGCCAGTGGGCCCTCTGCTAAACCCGTGCTGGACCTGGGATCACAGAAGTGGAATCTTGTCTCCTCTCTATCCACACCCCAACTTGATATCAATGGCCTTGATTTATATCCTCTTGCCAGCCTGTGGTGGTGGCTCCCAGCTTGCTAAGCAGCACCTACCCAGGCCGCCCGGCATCACGGACATCTTGCGCTAAGTTCGCATTTGAAGTTCTCTCCTCCTGTCCCACCACCTGGGTCTTCCTATCTCCGTCATTGTGTCATTGTCCTCGCGGCTTGGGAGGGAGGATCTCCAAGCAGGGAGACTCTCACTGGGTTGGCCAAGCTGCTCTTAGGCCGAGCTCATCTCTTTCTGATGGTAATGAGGCTGCTTTTCTCAGAAGTAGGGGTCAGTGTACCCAGAGATCCGTGGAGACTTGGTGCCTGTCTGGCCAGGGCGGCTAGTTTCCCCGAAGCTCTCCCTGGGAGCAGGTACTATGCTCTGTGCATTCTGTTCTTTCTTTCTCCCCACTCTTCTCAGTTCATCCAGGCTCCTAAGCCAGGAGCCATGGAGAGCCCCGTGAACTCTCGGTGAGTTTTCTTGAGCTCACCTCCTTGATCCTGTCATTCTCTGCCTCTCAGGTACACCACCCCCCTCCAGGTCACCATGTCTCTAGTTCAGAGAGTGCTAAGACTCTCAGAATTTATTTTTCTCCTCACCTCCTCTTCCCTCCATCCACTTTATTCTCCTTGCAGTAGCCAGAGTGATCTTTTCAAAACTCAAATCTAAGACTTAAAACACTACCTAAAACACTTCAATGGCTTTTCATTTCCTCATAGACTAAATAAAGATAAAACCATTTAAAATGTCTGCCAAGGCTTTGCATGATCTAGTCTAGACCAGCAGTTCTCACAGTAGGGTCCTCGGACCCCCAGGGTCCCTCAGGATCTTCTCAGGATAAGTGAAGCCTCGAAACTATTGTCATCATCGGGATACTAAGACATTATTTGCCTTTCCATTGTGTTGACTTTTGCACCGATGGTCTAAAAGCAGTGCTAAGTGAATCTGGCTCCTTCGCAGCGCTTAAGACAGTGGCACCCAACTGTGTTAGGAGTCGCTGTTAACTGTTCTTTACTGCTTCCTACTGTCTCACGGTTTAAAACAAACATGTGAAACAACAAACAAACAGAAGAAAATCCTAGATGAAACAGTAGAGATTATTAACTTAAGTAAACCTCAGCCCTGGAGTGTGCTTCTTTTTAATATTCCGCGTGGCAAGATGGCAAGTAAGTGTCTACTGCCACGGAAACCAGGGTGTTTGACCGGAGGAAAGGCTCTCTCGTGGTGCTGTGGGTTGCCAGCTGCACCAGTCCCTGTGGTCAAGGAACGATTGCAAAGTTCTTTTTCACGGAGGGAGCGATTGGCAGAGAAACTACAGTTATTCAGATTTAGGCAGCTGGCAGACATTTTCTTGAAACTGGAAGAAGCGGGCTTCTCCTTTCAAGGAAGACAAGCAACCACTTTTGCCGCCAATGATAAAATCGGGATGTCTAACTAAAAAACAGAATTTTAGAAAACTTGTGTCTGACACTCTGAGTTTGATGGCTTTGCAGTATCTACAGATTTTTCTGATGAGATCCATGGTGATATTAACGAATGTGATTTTCTGGTATCGTATAATGAATTACACGGCGTTTGGAAACGCTGCCTAAACCAGTATTTTCCGAATATCCAGTGCATGATGTAAAATTCTGCATGAGTAAATGATCCATTCAAAGCGCGAGAGAGACCAATAGATTTTCCCAACAGGGTGCAACATTTATCGATAGATTTCAGCTTCCACACTGTGACTAACCTTTAAGACGGTGCCACCTGGCAAGAGTTGATGTATGCCAGACTTCCTTACATACTTCAACCCCAAACATATCACAGCAGACAACGTAGAAACAGATACGAGAACCCAACTATCTTTTACTAATCCAGACATTATAGAGTTTTGCAAAAATGTAAAACAGTGCCACTCTTTTCACTCTTTTTTTATGTTGCTGTTTTGGAAAAAAAAAATATTTCTCACAAGAATATTATTTACATTAACATATAATGAATTTGTTACTGTTATTTGTTTTTATTTTTAATGTTTATTTATTCTTGAGAGAGAGAGAGAGAGAGACAGAGTGCGAGCCAGGGAGGGGCAGAGAGAGAGGGAGACACAGAATTGGAAGCAGGCTCCAGGCTCCGAGCTGTCAGCACAGAGCCCGATGCGGGGCTCGAACCCACACGAGATCATGACCTGAGCCAAAGTCAGACGTTGAACCAACTGAGCACCCAGGTGCTCCCATTTTTTTTTAAGATTTATTTTATTTTTTGAGAGAGAGAGCAGAGGAGGGGCAGAGAAAGCGAGAGAGAACATGTGAGAGAGAGAGAATGAGAAAGAGAAAAGAGGGAGAATCCCGAGCAGGCTCCACACTCAGTGTAGATCCCAATGCAGGGCTCAATGCCAGGACCCTAGGATCATGTCCTGAGCCTGAATCAAGAGTCAGACCGAGCCACCAGATGCCCCTGTTATTGTTATTTTTAAATGAATATGTTAAAAAGTTGTCTGTTTTAATTTCTGTTATGGTGACTTGATAGGCTATAAGTGTGTAAAGGACTCCCAGGCTCCCCCTCCCCGCCCAATTTGGGAACCACGGATCTGGAGCCTAGATCTAGAGATCAGATCTCTACCCTCATCTTACATCATTCCTAGTATTCTCTGACCTCCCTCCTTTCCACGACTTCCATAGTTCCTCCAGCCTGACTCCCTTCTGCTCATGCTCAGGGCCTTTGCACATGCAGTTTCTTGTGCCTCAAATGTATTTGTTCCCCCTTCGCCGATATTCTTTCATTCAATCTCTACTCTCTTGCCATTACAGCTCAGGGAAAGCCTTCTCTTTCCTTGGGTCCATCACATGCGTTCTGATCCCCTCCCTTCCAGAGGCTCCATGTTAATATATTTCATACCTGTTCTTCCACTCTCCCTTCAGATTTAGATTCTTATTATGTCCTTCCTTTATCATTTCCCACCTCCTCTGCTGTCTGTTGTGTCATATTAATCACCACCTGTCTGATACAAGACAGGAAAAACTAACCGACATTTTCAATGCTAAGGGAGCCACTTGATCAATCTTTTCCTTGAGATTTCATACATTTTTAAGAGGGTTCTCACATACCTCTTTACACACTCCAGTGTAATTTACTCTGTGGTTTTTTTTGTGTGTGTGTTTTTTTTTTTTTTTCAGCTCAGGAAGCAAAGCATCTGCATTTTGTCATTAATGAAGCTGCTTTTCCTGTCTCTTGTACGTGGAAATCTCTGAAGTGTGTGCTTATTTTTTGTATCTGCCAAACTTCCCATTTTAATGGGACCTCATCTTTTTACTGAGCTCCAACCCCTTGATGTGTAAACTCAGACCTCACCTATCCTCAGGATCAGTGGGAATTAGCCTTATTATTCGATTTTTCTTTGCAAAAAAAACTGGGTTATCTAGATCTATCAGCCTGCCATACTACTATGAAAGGTTTGACGAGATTTTCTTTTTGAACTGTAAAGAAAGCCTTTGTAATAGCACAGACTATCTGTGCCGTCAGCGAGGGGGTCTCGGAGCGAAGCTTCTCCTGGCCGCTAATAATCCCAGGCAAGCTTCTTTTCCTCTCTGGACCTGGTTTTCCCATTTGTGATATGAATGGGCTGGGTGTTCACTTAAGCTCATCCTGCCCTACGACTCCGTAATCCAAAGGCATCCCGAGAGCCTGGGATGTACCCAGACTGTGGCTGTTAACGAGGAGGGTACAGATGCAGGAGAAAACGAGGCTGCATCCGCAGAAGGGCACAGTGCTCTCGAAAAGCAAATATTTAACATTAGGTGTAATGTGAAAACATTAGGTGTAATACTGGATGATATGTGTTTGTGATATACATATACACATAAATATGTCTATATAATTTTTATATACCTCCCCCCTGCCTTTACCAGGCCCCCTGCTGCACCCTGGCACTTGATGGAAGCAGATGAGGAGAGTGTATAAAGGTCAAGTCTCAGGAACTCCTAGGCTTGTTATGGAGACAAATAGAATATGCAGCCTCCAAAGCTCAACATGCAGGGCATGTGCGGTCAGCAAGGACGTACCGGGCGCCCTCAGAAGGTGCTGACTTCACTGAGAAAAGTTGTAAAGGGGGCGGCGAGAGAAGAGCTGGGGTTGGTACCAAAATGTCTTTGCCGAGCGCGTGGTGGGACCAGTGGAACTCTCTGGAAGACAGGCGGCTACCCTGAGGGGCGAGTGGGGTGGCCAGCGTGACCAGAAGGATCCCCGAGGAGGGTCCTTGGCAGGGTTTCAAGGCCTATGTCCAACGTCCACCAAGTTGTGTACGGTTCCGGGGCGTTTTCCTTCTGTCCGAAGCCTAAGGCTTGAGCATTATCGGCTGGAAAGACAGGAGTGAGACGGGAGGGGAGGACGGAACTTGAGAACATATTCCTCCCCTTCAACCAGATCTAGTAATAGAACAGCTAATTTTAACCTCCCAGCCACTTAGCTCGCTCTGTCTTCTATCTGGGAGAGCTTGTGTGCCCACAAGGGGCTCAGAGGATGCGCGTGGCCTGGTGCCATTAGCACTGCTCTCTGCCCCGAGCGCATTAGATCATTACTGAACGGGGCTCGGGCGTTTGACAAATGGGGCAGCTGCCGCTCAGGCAATTTCCTATTGAATGGCCGAGCCAGGTGGAGCAGGAAGATAGCCGGCTTTACCGAACGGGGCAGGCTAATGCTAATCATTAGGTCTTTGAACCTTGCCATGTTACCAATTAATGGTAGAATAAAGTGAAACGAGTAATTAGATGGATTCCAACCCACCGGCTGTGCTTCCCTGCTTGAGTGCCTCCCGTTTCCTTACCAATTCAATTACTAAGAAGAAGGGCAGCGTGGGATCTTAGTACTTAAAACACGGGTGACTGCTGTCTACCAGAAACATTCAGGGGGCACTTACTGTATGCCAGAGTCTGTGCTAAGAAACCCGCGTTTAAACATGCATCCTCACAACTGCCCTGCAAGGTGTGGATAGTGTATCGACGCCATTGTAAGGGTGCCAAGGTCAAAGCGTAGAGAAGCATAGGGACCACTAGGACCACCCGATTGCGTAGCAGACCTGGGATTCAGACCCAGGTCTGCCGACACCAGAATCCAAGCCCTAACTTGCTCCTTACGGCCGACGCTACACCAGACACTGGCGGTGGTGGCTTACGTGCCCGCATCTCCTTTAATCCCCGTGCCGCCCTTGAGGCCGGCGGCAGTGTTCATTTTGGATTCATCCGTGTGGGACCTGAGGCGAGAACGGCCAGCCGCTTGCTGGAGCCACTCAGGGAGTCCCGGGCTGCGGCCAACACTGACGCCCTCTCCACTCCCTGGCGCTTCTAGGTTTTATCCACAATGGGGTGCAGGGCCTGGGGCGCTGGGGGCTGGGGCGTGCACATCTTGGTGCACCCGTGTGATCTGGAGAATTGGGAACTCGGTCCTTCTGATCTTGGACCCACGACTCTGCCACTGCCAGCTAAGGTGACCCCTGGGTGGGTCATGTCCTCTCGAGGGCTAGCATTCCCTGGTGGCTGATTGATACGGGATTGAGTTTAATTCATCACCAGCCATAAACTTTATCGTTGAGTGGCTTGTCTTGAGATATGGGACACGGTTTTAGTAATTGTGTAACTGAGAAGGTGAACCGATTCGTATCTGTACCTTCCCCAGACTTTGGGCTACTCCCTTTAGCCATCAAACTATTTGCGTAAGACCTTCTAGAGGCCAAGTGCCCTGAAGAACTGAACGCCTTCATCGCCTCGAGACCAGATATTGTGTGTTTTACTCGTTAATCTGCAAGTCACAGGAACACAGTACACGGGGAGTTCCATCCTGGTCCATCTAGAGAACACTGCTCATTTCTCTCTGGCCTCTTTCTGTGGTCTGAGTTCCGTTCCCTGGACCTCAGTTTTCTCGGATGGTGGAATCAGACTGGGTCGTCTTTAAGCGACTCTTCCAGGCCTCAAATTCTGTGATTTTCCATTTACTGACCCCTCATTGCCTCTCATTTGTGGAATGCAGTGGTCCCTGTAAGTGAGTATCTTTTCAAAAGATAAGCATTTACTTCACTAATCCATGAAGCTTTACAGTTTAGTCACTTAAATTGGAGATTTTTTTCTAAAGCTTACATATATTTGTTTTCTTAATATAGTAGATATTAAACTTTTTCTTGATAAGTTAGGTTTATCATTTTTAATGTCAAACCATAGGACCTTAGTGCCCCAAAGGGCTGTGATCCACCCCACCCCACCCCCCTTAGTCTATAAATGCCCTAAGGAGCAAAGTGGCCTGTCAGGGGTGACACAGCTCAAGAGGGACAGAGTGTGGGTCCTTAAAACCTGCTCACACTTCCGGACCAGTGCACCCTCTTTCTTTTCTGCTGCGATGTAATGAATTGTTGTCCTACAGACATCGCATGTATTCCCAGCACCCTGTACAGGAACCAGCACCCAGAGAGTGCTAATTACCATTCAAGGAATGAATGGGTGACCTCGTATCCCCATAAGTGGCTCTGCTTTGTAACACTGGGATTGGACATGAACATTTTGTCCACCCCTTCCCTGTACATTTTTCACACACACTGCGTGGCTGGAAGAGAAGCTGCAAATAAATGCCCCCTGGCTCTCCTAAAGTAAAATGCATGAATTTTATGGAAACTCTCTGCAGTTCTGGGGGCTTTGGGGCTCCCTTCGTGTTTGCAAGCTATGTTTTGTTAGCTGAAATTGTCTGCAACTGCATATTCTACTTAAAATCACAGGGGTTGTCTCTGATAGACTTAAGATTATTTTTTTGTCCAAATGAGAAGAAATAAGTCATTTTATACTAGTGTGGTAAATGTATTTTTTGTGTGTACATAAAATTGAATAAAAGGTTTCAAGACAATCTATCATGACTAAAGAAATAGCATCAATTTTTCTAGAAGCAGTAGCCCTTACCGAGTAAGGGCTAATTGAGAGGTTGTTTTGAGGCAGAATTCTTGATCTTTCTTTTTTTCTTTTTAATGTTTATTTATTTTTGAGAAAGAGAGAGAGACAGAGCACAAGCAGGGGAGGGGCAGAGACAGAGAAGGAGACACAGAATCCGAAGCAGGCTCCAGGCTCTGAGCTGTCAGCACAGAGTCCGATGCGGGGCTCGAACTCACAAGCTGTGAGATCATTACCTGGGCTAAAATCGGACGCTTAACAACTGAGCCTCCCAGGCGCCCCATGAATTCTTGATCTTCCTAAATCACAGACATGGCCATGTGTCTCATACCCCTCTCCACCCCCTTTCCATGTTTCTCAATCATCTACTCTGATACTTTAAGATTATGGCACCTGGAGCGCCCCATGGAAATCACTTGGCCACATTTTTAATAATGTCTCTGGGCTCGGGACAAGAAGCATGCATTTTAGCAAGCTCCTTGGGTGATTTCCTAAGCGCACCAAAACTTGAGGGTTACTCGACCTCTATGGTGAGACCCAAACCCAGTGCCATGGAATATACAAGATCCTCTGTGACCAGGTCTTACCACCTTACCAGCATTATCTTCCTTCACCGCCTGCCTCCCAGTGATCCCATCCAATGAACAGATTGGAGCTAAGGACCCAAGCACTACAGCTGTGTTCCTTCTATTCAGAACACCCTTTTGACCCTTTCTCTGACCAGCTAACTCATAGACTTCCATCAATGTCTTATTCAGGACAACATCCCCTAGAAGTCCTCCCTGCTTTCTAGCATAAAATAATAATAATTATTATTATGGTTACAATAATAATAAAGCCCATTTTTTTCTGTGCTCTTGTGGTATTTAACTATTTTTTTCCCCAAAATTATCAGTCTACATATTCTTTTCGCCCACCGACTATCAACTTCCTGGGGGCCTCATACGTCTAGATCTCTTTGCCTGGCGGTGCCTGGCACCTAGTAGGCATGCCGTCAGTGTTTTTTGGAGACGTACTGATCCAAAAAGCTGCATTGCGGTTCAGGGAAAGGCTGACATTTGTTGAACAAAAATAATAACCATGAAGGTCAAATTCCGAGGGAAAATGGAAAGCCTGGAGAAAACATAATGATGATAAAATAGCTATAGCTCGCTAGCTGCATAGGTGTGCATGCAGAGTACGTGCTCTGTGCAAGACACGGTGCGAAGGGCGTGTAAGCACTACTTGAATTAATTTTTACAACAGCGCTGTAGGGAGAGGTGCTGTGATTTTCACCTTTTGATGTTGAGGAGTCTGAGGCTGAGGGACAGGGAGTAGTGGGCCTAAATACAGCCACATCAGCGGGGCCCAAAGCCAAGCCTATCTGATACCAAAACCCCTGCTCCAGCCTTGAGGAGGAATAATCACCGAAGGGGGATGAGGCAGCTGGGTGACATGGGAGGAGAAGGGACGGTTTTTGTTGCCAGAGCATTGGCCCTAAGACCTCTTTTCTGCCACTGGTCAGCCCCGAGCCGTGGCTCATGCTGCTCCTCCTCCCTGGTTCTCGGATTCCTGGCCTGTGCCACGGGGAGTGGAAAGGCCACGGGGGTGGGGTGTTGGGGGGCTCCGACCCGTGACATCCTTGGCCCGGTGCTTGGCACCCGGCCAGCGCACAGTGGGTGCTGGGTGCTGTTCCCATCGTGCGTTCATCTGAGAAGGAAAGGAATTAGCGAATGGGAATAAACCCTTTATGGACCGTGTGGCTCTGAACAAGAGGAGAGAGGAGCTGTCTTCAGGGTCTAAACAAAGCGTGGGCCCCGCAGAGACCAGGAGGCCCAGTGAGTGCTGGCCCGGCCGCTGCCTGTGTCCCCAGCACCTTGCGTTGGGGAGGGGACACGGGCGGTGCAGCCGGGGGCCAGTCCTGGCAGGGGCCCAGACCTGGGCACCTTGAAGCAGAGGCTCTTCGCATCGAAACCCTCGGGGCCACTTCCTGGTGGGCGTGTCTGAAGGCGGACTTCAAAGTGTGTGTGGGGATCCCCTTATGGCTGTAAAGATGAAAAAACCCCTCAAGGGACGAAATAACCTCAGAGCCCTCACACGGGTAAACTGGTATCTGTTTGAGAGCAACCCAGAACCTCGAAGAGACTGATACGACGGGATTTTCGGAGCCCCCATGGCACGAGAAAAGTGTGAACGAGAGATGAAGGCTTTACCTTCTCGAAAGCGGGCCTGTGCCTTTCGTCCCGAGGTTAGAGGCCCTGGGGGCCAGGCTCCATTCTCCTGGTGGGTGATGCTTGGCAACAAGGGTGAGGCTGAAGGAGGGTAGTGGGCGGCTGCCATCCACATCCACTCGCTCGCTCCACAAGCCTGCCCCGAGCCGACCCCGTTCCTGGCCCCGGGCTGAGCTCTGTGCACCGGGACCCTCAGCAGACCTGTCTCTGCCACTGAGGCACGCGCACTGGGCCAGAAGGCAGTGTGGGAGCCCGCAGGGAGTCTGGGTGCGGCTGTGGGAGCCCGAGGAGGAAGCGATTCCCCCAGCCTGGGAGTGTCAGAGGGCTGAGGGGGAGCCCATGAACCTGAAGAATGAGCAGGTGTCGCAAGAGGAAGAGGAGAGAGGGCAGCCCTGGCAGAGGAGAGGCTGTGAGCAAAGTCGGGAGTGGGCCTGGTGCATCCAGAACACGGTGAGGAGCATCAGCGGGGGAGGGGGCAGGCAAAGGCTGGCAGGAGGCTGGCAGGAGGCTGTCGAGAGGCTGGCGAAGATGGGCGGAGCCAGGTAGGGAGAGGACTTGCCTCCCATCCAGGGATCCTGGGGCCTGGGACGTGGCCTGTGGGCTCTGGGGAGCCCACAGACACTGATGGAACACGGAGTCCCTCTCTCTCTGGATGTTTGATTTTGTTTTTCCAAGCTTCCACCTTTGGGGAAGAGAAAAAAAAAAAAACAAAAAACCCCACACATCTTCTGTTTGTCATGTTCTTCGGCACCTTGGTCTTTCCTTCAGAAATGTCACGGTGGAAGATTGGAACTGAAATTCTGCCGGAGATATTAGAGATCTATAAAAAGAGCCTTTCTGAGGAGAAATGAAGAGCGAATTGCCTGTGTCCTGCTTCTCTCCTTCAGCTGAGCCTGTCCTCCTCGCCGTGATGAGAAAATTCTTGTAATAAGACCATATAGTCGGATTAAAACAGGTTGAAAAGAAGCAAAATCAATACTTTGCCATTTGTTTTATTATATGGAACCCTCAGACTTGCTCACAGACGTTTTGGTTAGCTTCCAGCCCCTTGTGACAAATGACTGTCTCAGGGAGAGTTAAAATGTCTCTCACAAGCCGGAGGAAATCTCCGGAACGAATTTTAGTTGATAAAAGTAGCTGGGCTTGACGATTTTGCTCAGGTTTAAAAAAAAAAAAAAAAAAAAAAAAAAAACTTGTTATCCCCACAGGCGTTCCTGCAGGAAATTGCTTGGGCCTGTTTTTTCTCTCCTCTTTCTGGAAGTGCCCAATTTCACGGTGACCCCTGCCTTTTCATCAGGGCTCTCCCCAAAGCTATTCTCTCCACCTGTCCTCTCCTGTTTCATTTTTAAACTTCTCGTTTCCATCCCCAGAACCCTCACTTGCCCCTTCCCCTGTGTCTTGCTTTAACAAGTCTCATTCATTTTCCTCCGAATGGCTTGTCAGCATCTTCTAACTCTGAGTTTACTTTATGATTAAAAGGAACAAACCAGGAAACAACATGATACAGTATAGAGAACCCAGGAAACGGGGGAAAGCCAGGGCCAAGGGCCTTACCTCTCTCTGGCCCGTGTACTGTTAGTGAGCTGGGAAGGACAGAAACATTCCAGGGTCCCACTCAACAGTGTCACTACGTGCTAAGCCACTGAGCACCAACCCTGTGCCAGGCCCTGCGTTGAGTTTCAGGAGCATGGGAAAGGTGGACGCTAACTCCAGTGGGGAATGTCTGGGAAAGCCAATTACTAGTCTAGCATGAGAGCCAATGCCGTGGAAGGAGGAATTCTTTCATTCAAGGATGGCACTAGAGTGTCCCCCCTCTGACAGCTAAAGGGAGGGAGCATGACCCTGGAAAGGAGGCTTGGCTGGAGCCAGGCAGGTCAGGTGTGGAGCCCTGGGTAACTTGTTAGCGTCCTGAACAGGGATAGCCACCTACTCTCACTGAATCCCACTTTCTGCTCCTGTAAAAATGAGGTGTCAGACGTCTAGGGCTGTTGGGAGTACTGAAAAGTGAGTACTGTCTTAAAGTTCCTTGGAACAATGCCTGGCCCAGAGGATGTCCCCCAAAGTGTTGATTTCACCTGTTTCCAAATGAAGCCCTTTGTAGTTTTCGAACAAACAACACTAAAGCATTGAAAAAAAAGGTAATGCTAAAAACAAAATTTTGAAAAAAAAAATGCGAAAAGCACACCCAAAACAAAAAACTTCCAACCCCAACGTCTACGAACAGAGCTAAGGATTGTCTAAACTCTGTCTACCAACAGCCTTTAATGTTTTCTTGTAATGTACAAGGTTTGAGTCCTGCTGGTTTTGAAGTGACTGTGGCCTAAACTTTCCCCCACATTGCTATGCAGTCCTCACCGTCGTTCTCAGTGCTGAGAGAATATCCTAGGGAGCAGCTGTACTGCAATTTACCCCATCATTGGACATTTATGTGGTGTTCAATTTTGTTCTTCTCTAAATAAAGCCCTGCTCTGGAATTACTGAGTCAAAGGCAATGCCTATCTTTAAAGATCTTGCTGCAAAGGGACATTTTGCTTTTTCAAGGGGTTGTAAATGCCCTCCTGGCCGCCATTCATGTCTGTGTGTGCCCATTCCCCTGGAAAGCCTTAGGTGCTGACTTTACTTTTATTTATTTATTTTTAATGTTTATTTATTTTTGAGAAACAGACAGAGCACGAACAGGGGAGGGGCAGAGAGGGAGACACAGAATCTGAAGCAGACTCCAGGCTCTGAGCTGTCAGCACAGAGCCTGATGCAGGGCTCGAACTCAAAAACCGCGAGATCATGACCTGAGCCGAATTCAGACGCTCAAACTGACTGATCCCCCCAGGCGCCTCAGGTGCTGCCTTTAAACTAGTTGCCAATTTAGGGAGTTTAAGATGGTTTTTCAGTGTGTATGTCTTCGCTTGTTAATGGGCCTGAGCATATTTCCACATCACCGTTTATGTTTGCTATTTATATTTGATTTTATGGAACTTGGAATTTATCTACCTGTATCTCTTGTCCATCTGATCGTTGGGATTTTGAGGTTTCACACACACACACACACACACACAGACACACACACACACACACACACAGGCACACACCCGCAGTTAGAGGGTAATAGGGACCCGTCTGGGGCACTAATTTCAGGGCCTGGTCCCCTCCTAGCCAATCCCAGAGTGGACCTTTCCCCCACCCTCACTGTCACAGATGACAGCAGGGGCGGTCAGAGGCCGTCAGAGGGTTTCCAGAATCAGACTCTCTTCTTCTGAGCAAATGAGGTCTTTCTACTGACTCCAGGGGACCTGGAAAGTCACTGTGGGCTTTATGTCTCCTCTGGCCCCAGGTCAGCTTGCTCCCTGGTGGTCACTGGCTTATTGCAGCATGTGCAAACTTGAGGGTTCCTGGGCCCCAGGAACCCCTTCAGGGGACTCCAGTGAGAAATGCTGAATTAAAAAATTCCACAGTGCCACTTGTGATGGCTTGGCTCCAGGGCCCTGGGTGATTTTGAGCATAAATGCACATGAAGGCACAGAAATTGGGAGACAGCAACATCATTATATTACATTTTTAAAAGCGGTATCAATAAGAAGAAAACAGAGTAGGGTACAACCCTTGTGGGGTGCTCAGGGATCTCACGAGAAATGCGAGTCTAAAGGCTACTTCCTAAGAGTTAGCAGTAAACGGATCAGTGTAGACACGTAGTTGTTCCCACTCCGCTGGTTCTGTCTAATGGCTTCAGTCTCTACAATTTCCCCTGCATCAGTCTCTACAGCACCGGCAGTGGCAGCAGCTGAGGTGTGGAGAGTGCTGTTTGCCAGGTAGCGTGCTAAGCTCCTTAAAGATGTTACTTCATAATCCTCGCAACAGATGAAAAGGACTTAGCGTGTGACTGTGTCGGGCTTGCCAGGTTCCTCCGTGGGCTCAGAGACGGCTCTTGTGGGCAGACCTGCACCGCCCCCGCCCCCCCCGCCTTACATCTCTTGACTCTCCTTCCTTCTAACTGTAGAGGCAGCTGTGAACATCTAAAGTTTAGGATTACTTCCCTCTGCCTGGCCCCGGGCTTCACTGCAGGACTCTCTACCCTCCTCGGCCATCTGCTTCGCTTCCACTCTCTACTTTCCAACCCCGTTCCCTCTTTGTCTGACCACCCCCCATAGGAGCGTCTCATAATTGTGATTACTAAAGCTGAAATTCTCAAGGTGTTGAAAAAGTACACAGAAATAAATCAGCAGGTGCCAGAATTTCTCCTGAGGGGGCGACTCAGCCCTGGGGAGGGATTGCTGAGCTTTAATTTACACAACAGCTGTGATTCTAAAAGGGTGTGTAAATCAGTCCGGGGGTAATTGAAAGGTACCAGGGCGGGTAACTGTTACATGAAGGAATCCTATGGTGAGCTCTTTTGTAAAACAAATCTTACTGATCCTTTGAGGTCCCTCTCTGGTGTCACCTCCTCCTTGAAGTTTTCTCTGCTCGCCCCCCTTCCCGATTAATTACTCTTTCATCTAAGCTCCCTTAGGACATTGGTCGTGTCTCTGCCTAGCACGTGATCCAACCTCCCTTGTGATATAAATAGATCTTGGCACAAAAAAAGTGTGAAACGAATATTTGTTGAGTCAATGAAAGAAGGAACCAGTGAATTAGATTCACCTCCCTGAGGGAGAGATGTACTCTCGATTTAACTCTTTTTTTGCAAATGACCAGCAGGGGTCTTCCGCTAGGATCTCGCCCTTCCGCTGGTCAGCAGATATTTGGATGAGTAAACAACGGAAGACAAATTAGCCTCTCAATTTATCCTTTGGGTAAACTCCTCTGTTAACAACCAAGAGATAATATTTTAAGATTGTAGGAAATTTGTTGGCAGCAGTCAAAGCAATTCAAAGTGTAAGGATGCCTTCCAGGCTGTTCACATATGAACTGGATGCCCTTTTTCTCCTTACCTTCCCCCGGCAGAGGGGTCCAGGCAAAGGGGCCCTTGGCCCTCTGTAGTGGGTAAGTGTTTTCCTCCTCCCTCTTTGAGAACAGTTCCTTTCCTATGATGGGGCTGCTCACATTCTGATCATTCACAAGACTGAAATGACCATGGCCAACTTTGGTGGCATAAACTTGGAGGCTATAGTCTTTGCTACTGGTCTTTTTTTTTTTTTTTTAACTTTATTTATTTATTCTGAGAGAAAGAGAGAGAGCAGAGTGGGGTAGCAGCAGAGAGAGAGGGAGAGAATTCCAAACAGGCTCCACGCTGTCAGCATAGAGCCCTATGAGGGGCTCAAACTCACAAACTATGAGATTATGACTTGAGCGGAGATCAAGAGTCAGACGCTTAACCAAATGAGCCACCCCGGTGCCCTTCTACTGGTCTTTGTGTTAGTGCTGACATACAACAATTTCCAGAGAGAAATCTTGGCCTTGGACACACAGATCCTCCTTGACCCACTCCTGTGGAGATGGGGTGGCCATCTGCTCAGGTTCAAATCTTGTTAGGTACTGATGCAAAAGAAAAGAATTTCAACCCTACCTTCGATTTGATTGACTACCAAAGAAAATAGTTTGGGTCTAAATTTGCAAGATGAGCTATCTACTTCTTGGTGATATGCTGCCTGGTGACACCCATCCCAGTTTACTGGAAGGATATGGGATCTATCTGGTCTAGATGGTTGGATCAAGCCAACCCATCAGAGAGCTTTGCTCTTGTGTACTTACATTGTTCCAGCTGCCTTTCCTGCCTTTTCTTTGGTGCTCCCCCTGCGGGGGGAGACATTATAAGAAGCATTGATTGTAAATATGCATTGTACATGTAAAGAGCTTAAAGCAGCGCCTGGCACATGGTTAAACAGTATTAAAGTGTTAGCTATTATGTCTAGCATGGGCATAACTGTTAGCATTATTGTTAGGATGTTGTTGAGGACATCATGTGCTACATCACTAGCTGTCCTACCACAGGGGAAGTTTCTCTCCGGCACCAGCCCCAGGAAAAGCTGGGCTTCTGCTTGAGCCACTGGTATGTCTTCTGTATTGTAACATCTTGTTATCAAAGTGAACTTTTCTGTTTCCCTGTTTCCTTTGGCTACCAGGAAGCTTGGAGCCAAATCTGTGACCACTTCACCCCTGCCAGCAATTATGCAGACCTTTGAAGCATGTGTTTCTTTATGTTTAGGTCATTTAAAAAAATTATTTTTTAATGTTTATTCCTGAGGGAGAGAGAGAGACAGAGCACAAATGGGGGAGGGACACAGAGAGAGGAAGACACAGAATCCGAAGCAGGCTCCAGGCTCCAAGCTGTCAGCACAGAGCCCGTCATGGGACTCAAACACATGAACCGTGAGATCATGGCCTGAACCAAAGTCAGACACTTAACCGACCGAGCCACCCAAGAATCCCTGTGTTTAGTTCATTCTTAACCTTATCTTTTTATTCTACCCATGCCCTTCCCTTACCCCTGTTTATGTGTGGATCCATTTTAAAGCATTTATCTATCTGTCTAATCTACCTATCTGTAAACCACCTCATATACTTTTTTATTTTTTTTATTTATTTTTTTTATTATTTTTTTTAATGTTTTTTTTTATTTATTTTTGAGACAGGGAGAGACAGAGCATGAACAGGGGAGGGTCAGAGAGAGGGAGACATAGAATCTGAAACAGGCTCCGGGCTCTGAGCTGTCAGCACAGAGCCCGACGCGGGGCTCGAACTCACGGACCGCGAGATCATGACCTGAGCCGAAGTCGGCCGCCCAACCGACTGAGCCACCCAGGCGCCCCTCATATACTTTTTTAGAAAGGAGCATGTGTGTGTTTCTAAAAAAAAACAGTATTTCAAAGTATTTCAAAGGGATCAAGCAACCCCAGTGCCCAGCAACTGATGAATAGATTACCAAAATGTGGTGTATTTATGCCGTGGAATATTATTCAGCCTTAAAAAGGAAGGAAATCCTGCAGTATACTATCACATGAATGGAACTTGAGGTCGTGATACTAAGTGAAAGAAGCCAGTCACAAAAGGACAAATACTGTATGATCCCACTTACATATGGAACTCGGAGTAGTCAAAATCATGAAGACACAAAGAAGAATGGTAGTTGCCAGCGGCTGCAAGGGACAGGGGAATGGGGAGCTCGTGTTTAATGGGTACAGAGTGTCAGATTTAACAAGAGGAAAGGGTTATAGTGATGGACGGTGGGGAAGGTTGTGCAACAAAGTGAATATTTAGTACCACTGAACTGTATACTTAAAAACGACTAAGACGGCAAACGTTGTGTTATGTGTATTTTAACACAACAATGAAAACCCCACAACATGTTAAAGTATTTTCAGGCGTTGAAACTCCTGAAGTTATACCGCCATCTTTAGAGTCGTCTAATATTGATTTTATTAAAAAGCACAAGAATGGACACCCTTAAGTTTGTAATTAAGCTAGCTACCGTTTTCTCCATGACTCAGTCTAACTTGCGACTTTTATAAAATACTCCAGTTTAACTGACGTGTACCATTCATGAAGAAGAGTGCATAGTTTGTAAGTGTCACGCTCAGCGAATTGTCATAAAGTAAACACAGTGGGGTAACCCAATCCAGGGCAAGACGTGGAACATTACCAGAACCTGAGCCCTCCCGCAGACCCCTTATCACCGCCCACTGTCTCCTAACCCCCCACACAGCCACCATGCTGATCCCTACCACCATATGTTCTTTTTGCCTGCTCTTGAACTTTAGGTATAAATACAGCCAGGCAATACACATTCTCTTGTGTCTGACTTCTCTCACTCAACATTACACCGGTGACATTCATCTGTGTTGTTATATGAAGCAAGAATTCATTGATTTTCACTGTTGTATGGAGTTATTATATTTTGGGAATACACCAGTTTGTTTCTATGTTCTACAATTGATGGGTTATTTCCAGAGTTTGGCGATTATTTCGTGTATCCTTTGTGGAGAACAAGATGGGTCATAGAAGGAATTAAATTAAATGGGTGAATGAATGAATGCATCTTGTAAATTATCACAGATGACCCTCCACTCCCAAGTGGCTTGGCCATGGAGCCTCTGGAGCCAGGTCCCGCCCCCATCTGAGCTCCTTGGGCAGCCCCTGGGTTGTTTTTAATGCCATCTGCCCTAGACCCAGCTTGGGGGTAGGTTGCATTCATTCATTCAACAAGTAAGTATTCACGTTGTACTACGCGCATGCATTATGCGGAGTCTGGGGACACATCTGGCATGACAATAGAGGACAGTCACTGTCCTCACAGAGCATATGTTCTAGTGGCATGGAATTTCCCTGTCTACATTCTGGTATATCCCATTGCTCTGTGACCTCTGGTCAATGCTCTGCCCCGTGGTAGCCACGCTGTTAGACCTCATGGAATCTTGCCCTGAGCGTTCAGCCCTCAACCAAGGATGTGAGTAGTGCCCCCCACCAACCCCACACACAGACTTGCTTCTCTCCAGTTACCTGCCCCAGGCATTCTGGATGCCTCAGCTCCCTGGATGCTGATCTCTGCTTCCGTAACTCGGAGTCTGCTGTTCTCCCATCCCTGGCCCGTGGTCAGTAAGATGCCCTGGCTAGCTGGGGCTCACCTCATGTTTCCCTCTGTTCAAGGTTCATAGGCCTGCACTGCCTGTTGACCAATACTTAAAATCACTCTCCTCCTCTGTCCCAAAAAATAAATAAATAAAAAACGTTGAAAAAAAAAATTTAAAAAAAAAAGGGGCGCCTGGGTGGCGCAGTCGGTTAAGCGTCCGACTTCAGCCAGGTCACGATCTCGCGGTCCGTGAGTTCGAGCCCCGCGTCAGGCTCTGGGCTGATGGCTCGGAGCCTGGAGCCTGTTTCTGATTCTGTGTCTCCCTCTCTCTCTGCCCCTCCCCCGTTCATGCTCTGTCTCTCTCTGTCCCAAAAAAAAAAAAATAAATAAAAAACGTTGAAAAATCACTCTCCTCAAAAAATGCACCGAGTTTTCTAGCTGTTTAAGGCAGGAGTATAAGCATGCTGTCACTCTATTACAGCCCAAAGTAGCAGTATATGCTTGTCTTTTTTTTTTTTTTAACGTTTATTTTTGAGAGAGAGAGACAGACAGTGTGAGCAGGGAGGGGCAGAGAGAGAGAGAGGGAGACCCAGAATCAAAAGCAGGCTCTGGGCTCTGAGCTGTCAGCACAGAGCCCGACGTGGGGCTCGAACTCACTGTGAGATTGTGATCTGACCTGAATTTGGGACACTTAACCGACTAAACCACCCAGGCGCCCTGTATGCTTGTCTTTTTAATGGCCCTATATTATTCCATTATATGGGCAGAACTTAATTCTAGTGGGTTTTTTTAAGTGCAGTTTATTTCCTACAGAGCAATGAGAAATGTAAGACTTAGAGATTATACTCATTCTTGCCCCTGACTCATGCTCACTTCAGCAGGTGCCCTGGATTACCTATCTTTCTTTCCTTTTTTTTAAATTTTTATTGGAAATAAAGTGGAAAAACACACCTAACATAAAATTTACCATTTTAATGATTTGAAAGTATACAGTTTAGTGTCATTAAGTATATTCACAATGTTGTGCAACCGTCAATTTAGTAGATTTGAAAGGTAAGTATAAAAGAAAATTGACTTCTGGCACACGACAGGAAGTATTTGTTTGAATAAATATATGATTGAATCCTGTCACTGGAGAGACTGTTTCTGAATTTGTTGAAATGCTTTTGGCTACAGGTACCTAAAAAGCCCCACTTCATGAAAAGGTTTTGAAAACTAAAGTAGCTCTGAAGTTGGTCAGTGCGGTGGCTCAACGCATCGCTGAGTGCCCCAGTCCGCTGCTTTCTTTTGCTCTCCCATCCTCAGCACGGTGCTTCGTCCTCCGGGCTCATGCCCCTCCTGGTCCAGGGCTGGCCAGAGCCATTTTAGGTGTTGTTTCCAAAATTAGCAGCATCTCGAGGCAGGAAAGGGGTCCACCCTTCCTCGTGTATCTTTGAAGAGTGAAGAAACCGCTCTCGAAGAAGCCCTTAGATTTCCCGGCACATCACGTCAGCCAGAAGTGGGTCACGGTCCCGATCCCAAACCAGGATCATCGAGGACAACGGGCCCTCCGCGATTGTTCTAGACCAAGCAGAACTCGCCCCTGCGGCTGGGCCTTGGGCTGGGGCCGGCCTCCCTACAACGCCTAGCCTTGAGGAAGGGCACGGGTGCCTAAACAGAGAGTTCTGGAAGGAAAAGGGAAGGGAGGAAACGGACCTCAGATGGGCCATCAGTCATGTCTGCCGCAGGGTCCCAACCCGAAATCAGTCGGCCTCGGTTCCAAAGCAGAGACACTTACGTGTGAGAAGTTTGGTTTGTCCAAATAAAGTAATAAGAATCTTAACTGGAGATCAAATTCCCTAACAGTGTTTCCAACCGTCGGACTGTCGTCAGCTACAAATCTAAGTCTAACGTGACCGGCCATGCTCAGGGCCCCCATGAGCTCCTGATTCCTTCAGCCAGGCTGCTGTTCCTTCCATTCTTACTTCTGGCCACTCCTGAGGCCCAACTCAGAAAGTGTTTCCTCTGAGGTCCTTCTCTGAACCCCAGAATCAAAATGAATTCTCCCCCTTTTCTGTATTCACTTTCATACAGTTTGGAAAAACCGCTGTATAGCCACGTCTTGTTTTTTATTTCTTTGTTTAAAAAAATTACAAAAGTACTAATACATCCTACTTTTAAATAATTCAAACAATAGGGCTGCCTGTGTGGCTCAGTCTTATGTTAAGCACCTGACTTCAGCTCAGGTCATGATCTCACAGTCCATGAGTTCGAGCCCCGCATCGGGCTCTGTGCGACAGCTCAGAGCCTGATGCCTGCTTCCGATTCTGTGTCTCCCTCTCTCTCTGCCCCTCCCCTGCTCACGCGCTTTCTCTCTCTGTCTCTCAAAAATGAATAAACATTAAATTTTTTAAGTAAAAAATAATAATTCAAACAATACATAAAGTATATACATTGCAAAGTCAAACCTTCCCACTCTTTCCCTCAATCCCAACCCTACTTTCCAGTGATAACTGCTCTGAACAATTTGCTTTTATCCTTTCAAACACTTTTATGTGATATACAAACCTCCAAGGAGAGGTGAATTCATTTTGTTATTGTAATTTTTATAAAAATGGAATCATACGATGTCCTACACACGTGTTACTCTGTGACTTGCTGTGTTTACTTATCAGCATCGTGAGGACAGCTTTCTGTATCTGTAGGTCCAGATCTAGACATTATTTCTATGGCCTGAGTGTTATTCCAGTTTGGGGCCGTACCATACTTTTTATAACCAATCCCCCGATGATGGAGACATAAATTATTTTCATGTTCCCACATTTCAGCAGTTCTGCCCGGCGTGTGTGTGTGTGTGTGTGTGTGTGTGTGTGTGTCTCCATGTACCAATATTTCTGCGGGGTAGATTTCTAGAAATAAAGTCACTGGGACAAAGGATAGGCAATTTTTAAAGTTTGATAGCCAATGCCAAATTTCATGAGGGTGTTTTGGAGCCAGCTGCTGCCGGTACAAGATAAGTAATTTCTGGACTTTCAGACTTTATAAACCAATAAAATGTAAAAAGAAAAAAAAAAGGTGGACATAACAAAGAAAGTAGCCAACATTTTATTTTTTCATGTGAGGACGTTATGAAAAAATCAGGTACCAACGATTCGCTGGAACCATGTGAAATTGACATTTTCGTATGTCAAAATAGTCTAATAGCTGCCTAATATTTGACTTCATACTGAGATTGATTTCATGAAACAATGGACACCCACGCTCACACATTCACACGTGCAACTCTGCTTACTTTTCTCGTTTCACCCATCAGATGGCTGCACACTCACTTAATCTCATGTCTAGGAATCGCTGGTGGAGAATCGTTGACCAGGGCCCCTCCCACCGCCACCACCAGCATCTGGCTTTGCTGTCGCTGGGAGTGACATTGTGGTCACGTGAAGAGCAACACGGTGGGGAGGAAATGGAGATGAAGTGGTGCATGTTCCTGTCCTTGACCTTTGGCTCTGGTTATAAGCTCCAGTGAAAGAGGCGCTGAGAGTCAGAAGCTGATGAATCTGGGTGAGAGGGCCTGTGTGACACTTGCCACAAGCAGGGCACGAGAAGCCACAGGTGAGACAGGCTCTCCTCTGAGCCCCCGTCTACCTACCCCCCTGCCACGTCTCCATGGAACCTAGCTCCATTCAAGGGCTGGAAGCTTAGGGAGTATGAAGAATGAGCCCTCTTCCCATGGATGGTGCTCAGATGGCAGCCCAGCTTGGAAGGAAGGACGTTCCAGTGGGAGTGGACCCTTGGGAGTCTGTGAGGAGAGGAAGATGTCTTCTCGAGGACCCTGGCCGGCCCTGTTCATGGACGCTCAGGAGACCCTCCCAGGGAATGGTCAGGAATGCCTGAGCGATCTGCTAGGAAAGGCAACAGCAGAGCGGGCCTCCGGGTCTGTTACTGGGCAGGTTGGGGGCTACTGAAACAGTGAAAGACTTACCAGTTTATTTGGAAGTCCTGCCTGAGCCTACGTTCCTTGAAGCCATGGACTGTATCTTCACAGTATTTGCTACATGAAATCCAATGGATGCGACTGTGTCCCAATAAAGCTTTATTTACAAAAACAGATGGCAAGCTGGTTTGGACCCAAGGACTATAGTTTATCAACTCCTGCCCTCTACTATACGACAAAGAAACAAAGCAGCCTCTCTGCCGATCGGATACTATATAAGCCGCCTCGCCATAAGCTGTTTCACCTTTTTGAGCCTCGGCTTCCCCAAACATGAAGTGGGGATAATAGTCGCTACCTTCAGGATTGTTGTGAGAGTCGAAGGAGGTAGTGTGTACAGAGCGTCCAGCCGAGCACTGGCGGGTAGATGGCGTCGAGGGTCGAGAACTGCTCGTTTTCACCAAGCACGGATGCTAGATCCAGAGCCCCACCACCCAGCTCCTTTCCCCAGGCCTGTCCGGGGAACAATATGAACGAGCAGGAGGCAGGGTTTCCAAAGGCTGGCGGAATGAGATCCTTGGCACTTTGATTTGATTTCAATGCAAGCACTGGGCAGAGACATAATGTCCCTGGTCCTCCTTATACATAGCCTTCAGGTGTCAGTTCAGTAGCGTCCTGGCTATATGACATCCATCACAAGCAGCTTACAGCTTCCAAAAACACAGTCCTAGACAGATGTTGAGCCTGTCTGGGGATTAGAAATATCCTTTTCCATTAAGCATAAATTAACTTAATCACCAGGTATGAAAGATACACAACACAAACAGCATTCCCTGAAGCTTTCATTAAAATTAAAATTCTATTTAAAATTTAGCTTGTATTTTCTAGGACTTGAACCCCTTCAAAGAGATAATATCTGCTGTAAATTTTTACACTGACAGACTGGCAGAGATGAATATGCCGGGGACAGTGATGTACTATGTAATTTAACTCTGCCTCCTGGCCTTCTTTTCGCCAACGGATGGATCTGTACATCTTAAAGAAATAATTAGTCTCGGTAAGATCTGGTCTTTGACCATTTTCAGAAGCAGTCAGAGTGATGTAGAAAAATGAAACTCTGAGTCGAGATCACTAAGAGCGAGGTGCTTCAAGTCTTGTTCGGATCCATGCTGCGGAAAGTGCTCTTAGGATACACAGAAAGGAGGGGCATTGACAGATGAATTGCCAGGAGACCTCTGAACAGAACCCTCCTTGGCTTGGCCTGTTTGCTGGGGTTGGAACCGGTGAGTGGAGGAGGGGGTACAGCTGGGGGGGCTCCCTGCATCCCTTATCAAACTGTGCAGGAGAGATCGCCTGGGGGAACGTGCCCCGCCTGGGGGACAGCGTGACGCCGTGGAAAGAGCATTGAAGTCAGACAAACCTGGCTTCGGATCTGGTTCTTTTTTTTTCTGACTCTGATCTTGGGTGAGTCTCATAATTTCTCCAAGCTTCGGGTTTCTAATCTGTGAAGTGAGAAAAATAATGCCTGCTTCCGGGGATCATCATGAGGGTTAGAGATAATCTCGGTGCTTAGAACCCCTGACATTCTAGGTGCTTACTGAATGCTTAGTATTATTTATTCATTTAGGAAACCGTTGTTGAACATCTGCCGTGTGTCAGAGTCTAGACCAAGTGCTGACGATGCAGAAAGTCAGAGAACACAGCCCCCCCCCCCCCCAGATGCTCAAAGATAGGGGATTGAGACGTATAAAGAAGAAAATCACAATATAGGGTGACATGTCTGAAGTGGAATTCTGAACATGGTTCAGAGCTGATGCAGAGCAGGAGCGGTGTGCCCTGTAGGAAGTGACATCTGTTGGGTTTTAATGACATAGAGAGGCTCGCATGGTATATGGGCAGAGAAGGGCATTCTGAGCAGCAGGGACAGCTTATACAAAGGCAGAGAGGCGTGCAGAGACATTTTGTATTGGGAGGATTATAAACACGGAGGTACTATTAGGTGGGGAGGAGGGGCGGGGGGGAGTCCTAAGGATGGAGTGTCTCTTCAGGTGGGCGCACCCCCTGAAGACCTGGGTTTGAAGTGTCCCAGATGATTCCTCAGCTTGGCCACAGCGGCCCAGTGGCCACCACATGGTGCCAGTCGCCCCGTCAAGGTGCTCAGGACACCCGGACCAGAAGGCAGCTCTTCCAAAAGGAAGTCCCACTCTTGAGTTGAATGGGTTGCAAGTTTGAGAGGAAGCAGGTCCTAGAGTGGCAAATGTCCTGGATGAGGAGGTCCACACAGCCGGGAGCCCAGTCCCCACATACGGCCCCACGCGAGCTCCCTGGGAGCAGGGGGCACTAGGTGTTTCTTTCCCCTGAGTCCCGGGTGCAGGGCCTGTCACAGAGTAGAAAGTTGTAAATATTTGTCGAATAAATGCTCAGATGCCTCATCTGGCCATCTTCACCCTGTTTCCCTCACGGCGCCGCTGTGAGGACCAGGGACAAAACGGGGGTGGATGTACTTGGCAAGGTCTCAGGCTTTATTTAAATATAGGTGCACGGTCATATACAGCTGTGCACCCATTAGCACATGCACCACCGTTGACCCACCCGTTAAAAAAAATACCTGCAGGATTCCTACTCGCTCTCTCCTTTAACAAAAAAGCCACCATATGCCTTTTAAAATGATGAGGAAATGCAAACTGCATGGTTATATTTGGTGACTCGCCTTTTTTTTTTTTTTTAAGTATCGCAAAGTTGACTTAGTAGTCAAAACAGTAATTATATTTGAGACGATCAAAGATATCCCGGTTCTTTCCCGTGCAATCTAAAAAATGTAAATTTACGGGGGAAAAAAATTGAAATTGTACCTACCTACAAAGCAAGCATTATCTCAAAAAAAAAAAATTGTTTTCCCAAACATCTCCAGCTGTCTTGACAGCTCAAAACATCACTTGCTCCCAAGCCCACAGCCCTTTGTTTTAGTGATAAATGTGTTCTAAAGAAAACTGCTGCTCTACAGAGCTGGAATTGGTGTTTGGTTTGAAGCTGTAATGAGGCACCACTGTTTTCCAAACTGTTACGCTCAGCTGACAAGGAAACTGTGAAGGAACTGGAAAGTTTCTAAAGGGCTGCACAAAAAGCGGGGACGTTTACCGCACTGGCAGAAAGAGAGGCAACTATAATGGGGGTTAGCATCTGAAATCGAGCCATTGGATGCTCACTGCTGCTCGGTGACATGCTTTGGCCCAAGTAATGACTAAATAATATATATATTATATATATACATATATAATTATATATTATATTTATAATATATAATTAATATATAATTAATATATAATTAATATTCTACATTAAATATATAATTATTTATATATTATATAATTCATTACATATTATATATATTATATAATATATAATATATTAATATATATCATATTAATATAATGTATATAAAATATATAATTATTATACATTAAATATATAATTATTTATATATTATATAATTCATTACATATAATAATTACATACATATTACATACTACATATAATACATTACATTACATATACATTACATATACATTACATATAATAATTTATAATTGTATATAATATTATTATATATAATATTATAATGACATTTGTTGTTCCAACCCTGCACACTCTATCATGTGGACAAAGTAGCTCTCCCCTTATGGGCCTCAGTTGCCTTATCTGCACTCTGAGATAATAATTTCTGCCCTGCTTACCTTACCGCCTTGCTTGGAGGGTCCAGAGAGGTAATGGGACTGTTGAGCTGCAGGAAGGATTGTCACAGTGGCCGTAGCAGTCCTCCCGACCCCAGGACCCGACATGCCCCAGCCCCCTCTCTCCACTAGCCCAGAACATCTCCGGGATTCAGAGTCCTCCTGGGTCCTGCTTTGCGGAGCTGCCCCAAATGCCCTCACCTGGCGTTTCCCTAAAGCCCTAGGAGGCAGGGTCAAGAGAAGCCAGTTGCAGCTCAAGCTCTCTGCTCTTGCTGGGCGGTTCCAGGCAAGTCCTTGCCCCACGCTGAGCCTCGTTTTCTTGGGCCTAAAGGGAGACTTTGGCCCAAGTGATTCCTGAAGCCCCTTCCAACAGAAAACACTGAGGGAGCCCAGCCCATGAGCACTCATTTGCCTCAAGCAGGTCCTGTGGGTCTGGGGCTATTGGGCACCCCTGGGGAGTTGGAGTCCTTGGTTTTCTAAGTGGTCTGTGTTTAACCCTTTAAACACCCAACCCTTTCAGTCTTGCTGGGTATCTTGGCTTCTCAAATACATTTCAGTGAATTTGGCTTTTTAATTGAATGATGATTTGGCAAACTGGTTTTAAATTGTTCTGCGATGTATCGGTGCCCCGGAAGAGGTCTGAAGGGGTTTCTACCTCCTCCTCTGCCTTCAGGCTGTCACTTCCTACGCTGCACATTGCATGGCTGTGGCATCCTGTGGCGTCCCTTCTATTTGCTGGCTGTACTGTGCTATGTGATGGTCTGAAGATGAGCTCACCAAGTTGTCAGCATTGTGTGCAGAGTAAGAGTATATAGGGGTAGAGTGATGCCGCAAGAGGCTGGCCTCACTCACAGACATAAACTTCAGGGCATGAACTTTGGGATCTGCATTTGAGCTTCTCTGAGAGAGAGGGCTTCTCTCTCGCCTCCTAGTTCTTAGTAGTGTTTTAAACAGAGAGAGGAAGTGCTTGGGTGTCTGGGTTTGGACAGGGGAGAGATTTCTCGACTACATGGTTTTTGCATGAGAATTACCACATCAGTCTTTACCCTAAATCTCTCCTCTCTTGCTGCAAACACATGCCCTAGGCTCCGTCCCCATTTCTTGAGTTCCAGAATTATGCCCTTCCTGCCAAGCTCCTGTTTGTTCACACATGCCGTGTCCTCTGCATGAGATCCAGGAATAATTCTCTCTCTCTCTCTCTCTCTCTCTCTCTCTCTCTCTCTCTCCCTCTCTCTCCCTGCCACCTGAAGGCTCTACCCAAGCCTTTCATCTCTTGGCTACCTCACGGAAGCCTTGGAAGTGGCCCTGAACCCTCAGGGGAGCAGAGAGCTGCTCTGTCCCTGTGCCCACCTCATGCTTCACATGTATGCCACACTCAGTGACCTGTCTGTGTGGGTGATGCTTCTGCCAAATTGAACTCCTCTGTGCTAAGACTGCCTTTGGATCGCCAGTACCCAGTGCAATGCCTGGCACACAGTAGGGACTCGATTAGGGTTGGAAGAATGAATGCACAAACAAATGAATGAATAAGTTGATTCCCTTTTTTGGCTTAATAACGTCACTCTCAAAATGTATGGATTGAAATCTTAACCCCTGGTGACTCAAAATATGACCAAATTATTTGGAGATGGGGTCTTTATAGAGATAATCAAGTTAAAATGAGGTCATTAGGGTGGGCCCTAATCCTATAGGACCGCTGTCCTCACAAGGAGAGGAAATTTGGACACAGGGCCACACAGAGAGGGGACGGTGTGGAGACCCAGGGAGAACACGGCCACCTACGTACCAAGGGGACGGGCCTGGAGCCCCAGCCGAGGACAAGCAACACGTCTGCATGTCTGTTCCCCATAATAGGCACTCTGACTAGTTGAAGAAATCTGTGACTGGATGGACACACAAATGTAGAGATAAGTAGAGACAACCACCATTGAAATGAAAAACGACTTCATTAGTTACTTCAATATTTTATGAATGTTCAGTGCAGCACTGTCAAAATGGGAGATGGGTCTCTCTTCATTGCTCATGAAACACCAGCACGTGGTGGGATCTTTCACAAGTAGTAATTAATTACTCTGTGTGGTGAGTTGGACGGGCAGTCTCCAACCTGGAGACAAGGCAGTCTGCAGGTGGGTCAGTCCTGATGGCTGGGTTGGCAATGCTCTTAGCTGGGGATTGTCCCCTGCCCCACACTCTCTTTCTTCCTCCCTCCCTCCCTTCCTCCTTCTCTTTCTTTCTTTTTCTTTCTTTCTTTCTTTCTTTCTTTCTTTCTTTCTTTCTTTCTTTCTTTCTTTCTATTTTTGAGAGAGAGAGAGTTCATGTGCATGCATGAGTTGGGGAGGAAGAAAGTGAGAGAGAGAGAGAGAGAGAGAGAGAGAGAGAGAATCCAAGCAGGCTCCATGCTCAGCTCAGAGCCCCATGTGGGGCTCGATCCCAAGACCCTGGGATCACAACCTGAGCCTGAAATCAAGAGTCAGGCCCTCAAATGACTGAGCCACCCAGGTGCCCCAACACCTCACACACTCTAGAAGAGAGAAACAAAGGGTCTGCTTAACTGTCAGAACCTGAAGGAGCCATAAGGTCGCCTCCTCCAACCTTTTCATGTTACAGATGGGAAAATGGAGGTTGTTAGAGGGAATGGAATTCTCTGGGTCTCGTGGCTACTGTGGGAGAATCTGGGACTGGAATCCAAGTCACCTGACAGCTGGTTTCACCAGAATTCTCCTTTCTCTTAAGCAATGCACCTGCCTTTTGTTTGGGTGCTAGATGTCCGTGCCTCACCTGCATGGACAGCCCTCTTCTTCATACTCCCACTTTTCTTCCTTCCTTCTGTAGGACATAGGTATCATCATCCCTATTTTACAGATGAAAATGCTGATCCCCAGAAAGGTTAAGCATTTTGTTAAGGTGATAGGACCAAGAACCAGCAGCCCAGGAATTTTATTCCTGGCTGTCTTACTCCCAAGCTTCCCACCCCTCTGTGCTTTGTCTTAATGAATCTTTACCCTTAGGCCTTAGACATTTTTCTCCCAATTATATATAACATATTTTAAAATATCCATTTGGTTAGAAGTAATAGATTTTTCATGGCCAACCAGCTTCTATGTAAGACTTCCTAGAGAAATTTGTAGTAAGATTTAGCAGATTTCAAAGGGCTTGCCCATCCTTAAAGTTTGCTACCACATGGAAATAGTGAGCGGATGTTCTAGACACAGCGTGGTGATTGTTTGGAAGAATCTTGAATGATCTGCAGATAACTGACTGAAGGTGGTGGTCTTTGATGAATGTAGGACCAAACTATCTCTTAGTCTATCCCGGTTTTGCACATGTCCTCTCCCTCATCCGTGGATAACCTTTTAGTAGGACCACGGCAACCAACCTCCACTGTTATTTCCCCTTGAGCCCTGGGAAGGCAGAAGGAGCTTCCTCTCCCTCTCTGGATTCCATCATCTAACACCATCCTACTACCTGGGAAGTAATCCATAAATATCTGTGAAATAATGGGGTCTTCTCTCATTTTGGAACCACAGACATTTTTTTTTCTGGTATTTTTTCTCGTTTTCTGACTACTGCTCTGTGGACAGCCTCCGAGCTGGCAATGGACCTCCTTCCGTTTCTTCTTTCGGATCCATCCTATGCACCAGATTCCGAGCAAGGCAGAATCCACATGCTCCCTGGCAAATTGAAAATGGATCCTCATCCTGTTTATGCATGCCTATTGTATGTTGCATGCCTATTGTACGTCTTGGGAATCACACTAGGTTGTTCCTTCTAGGAGCTCCCAGCCGATGGGCAAGTTGAACAAATAACTCAAATATGATGAAGACCATAGCAAGTGTTAAATGAGGCACTAGCGATGAGCTATGGGAGGAAGGGTAGTTAATTTTTCCTGGAGAAATCATGGGAGGGTTCACAGAGAAGACAGATATTTCAAAAAAAAATTATTACATAAATGAATTCTGAGCAGCTCATCCCAAGTTCACATTCTACATAAGAAACTCAAAAATAGAGTTCGCTGTTTCCAATTCTGGCTGTTTAGGGTGCTGACTCAGATTCAGATTCATAGCTGTGAGGAGAATCTAAAAAATAATTAGAGATACAAATCTCAATGACTATTTCTTATTAGTAGGAAAGAAACTGTGGGTCACTTGAAAATATTGCTTAATCTCATTACTTCTAGTTCCACACACTCCTATGTGAAATATTTTTAAACCCATATTTGTGTTGAAATTAATAGAAAAATGTGTCACCCTATTTTATTGTGATTTCAATAGTTAAGTTCATGGCAACCAAAAGATTATAGATAGAAAAGCTTTGAACTGGTGACTATGATTGCATTCTCTAGCAATTTAGAAGGTCATGGACTAAAGCAAGATTATAGAACAAGGGCCTTAAAAATGTTAATACCTGTTGACTGAGAAATTTCACTTCTGGGAATTTATACCAAAGATATAATCCAAAATTATGAGAGAGATGTATTGTCTAAATATGTATATCCAAGTAGTGAAAAATCAGAAACAATTGAAATAGCCATTAGCTTGAGGGAAGTCACTCGGTCATGAAAGATTTCTATAAGGGGCGCCTGGGTGGCTCAGCTGGTTGAGCATCCAACTTCAGCTCAGGTCCTGATCTCACGATTCATGAGTTCGAGCTCCGCGTCAGGCTCTGTGTTAACAGCTCGGAGCCTGGAACCTGCTTCAGATTCTGTGACTCCCTCTCCCTCTCTGCCCCTCCCTTGCTCATCCTCTGTCTCTTTCTCTCTCTCAAGATAAACATTAAAAAAAAAAAGATTTCCATAAATAATTTTGGTGACATGGCAGATACGTGCTTATAACACAACGCCAAATAAAAATTAGGCCACAAAATTTTGTGTATAGTATGATTTCAACTATGTGACAAAATCATGTGCATAAGAGTAGAAGGGAATTTACCAGAATATTAACAGTGATCATTTCTGACAGTGAGATGATGGTTGAGAGTTGTGTGATCTCACCTATGTTTTTATATTTGTGTGTGTATATACATTTGCGTGTATCAGGAAATGTGATATTACAGCATTAAAACCAGCAATGTTAGAGGGGACCGCTGGGTAGGAATGGACAGCACAGGCCAGCACATTCTGAGGTTTGAGGGCTTGGGCAACATGACGCAGAACAGTCGCAGAGCTCTTCAGAGTGGAAGAGCGTGACCAACCACAGCTTGGACTCGCCTGGGTCCATAGCTGCCACGATGGCAGGAGGAGCATGGGAGGCCAGGTGCCAGTCAACACGTCAACTAGTTGCTGGTGGCCTCATGGTTTCATGAGCTCAGGTCATTCACAGCTGGACCCAGATGGCACAAAGTGGCCAGAAGAATGGCCACTGCCGTCCCGGAAGAAGAGGCAGCAGGCGAGGACTTGGCACAGGCAGGGGGGTAATGGTCAGGGTGTTGTCCTAGTGGGAAACTCCTAGATTACCAAACGGGCACTGAGGCAGGAACCCCATTGGATGGAATTGACCATCTCCATAAGGGGTTGGTAGCTGCTAGAATCTGAGTTTCCTCTTAAGCACGAGGATTCCAGGCTTAGAGCAGAAAGAACGATGCCGGGGTGAAGACCATTGAGCTTCCACCTGCCGGGCTGGGACTGGCCCCAGGTGTGGACGGTACTGAGCCGGTTGGCAGAGGGTCATGGCTCTGCGGGTCTCCAGCTGCGAGGGGCTGGCTGGTGTCGCTCCAGATGAACCGTATACTAAAAGCGTAATAATGTATAAAAGACAAGACGTTGTCCATGTCCCTTTGACGATCATTATTAAACATGGGAACATTTTTAGTTGCTAGTACTTTCTTCAAAGAGAAAATGCTGTTTCCAAAGATGGCTCCGTCAGGAATGTGGGAATCCGAGCCGTTTATGTTTCATTTTCATACACAGTGTGTGAAGCCAAGTCGGCCTGTATATTTAACCCACGTTATATTTGGTATCCCTGAGCTGTGCTGGGAAAACCAGCAAGCCCCTAGCTGTAAAATGACAGGATAAATATTACTCCGTTCAAAGCACAGAAGAAAAAATACACCTCAGTATTTTCTTTAAATACTTTACATTTATCTGATACTCTCTATTATACCGGTGCATTTGTTCTGTGTGACAGATTTATGAAGTGTAGACATGGCCAGCCCAGAGAGGTGGGGGAGTGCCCTGTGCCAGCCACTGTTTAAACCTAGGGGGTGTGTGTGTGCATGTATGTGTGTGTGTGCACGCGTGTGTGTAAAGTGAATGCTTTGAAATGACTTATAAAAAATATGTATATATAATCTCATATATATATGTATACTTATGTTTATATAAAACATCACAATCTTTACAACAACTTGCAAGAGAGATATTATCCTCATTTAAAGGATGAGAAAAGAAAGGATCAGACAAGCCAAGTGACTTGCCCAATGTCCCCCAGCATCCAGGAGGCAGAGTTGGGATTTGAACCCAAGCTGGATGCCTCGGCCTCTTCCAGAAGGGCAGAGGAGGGGCTCCCCGCTCCTGCTGCACTGGGGCCTGTGTGGTCATCCTTGCTCGTCCCCCTGGCCGAAGTTCAGGCGTCTGCTGATTTCCTTCCGCATACCTTTCAGTGCAGCCACAACATTTCTGTTCCTACATCTGAGAAGCGTGAGTCACTCCTGTCGGGAATAATTAGAACAAGAGGGTCTGGGCAGTGAGCAAGGAAGGGGGAGAAGGAAAGGCAGAACAGAGGAGGGTGAGTGAGCTAGGGAGCTGAGGGGGCAGCGCCTGGGGCTTCAGAACTGACCTCCCCCATTTGTCAAGAGGAGATCGGGTCCCAGGGGGAGGTGGGCCGATGGGGTGGCGGCTCCTCCAGGAGTCAGGAAGCAGGGCTGAGGCCCCCAGCACTAGCAGGGGTGGATGTTAGGAAATACTTCTGGATCTGAGCCCCTAACGGAAGGTGGGAACGTTCCAAGCCGTGCACATTCACAGCATCCTGTGGCTCTGGCAGGATCCAGAAGGTAGAGTCAACAGCTCCTGGTTATTAGGTTAGAGATGACCGAACCTTCAGATGGTGGAACACACACACACACACACACACACACACACACACACGTGTGCACACACACACGCGCGCGCCCATGCGTGCAGAAATAAGGCTCAAGGTGAACGTTGTCTGCAGCAAAGCAAAACATACTCTAGACATCTTGTTCACACTGCGAGGGAGGAAGATCCTGGAAAATATCAAGGGAACAAGTGTGGCAACTTACCGTTCCTAAATTTGAGAGAGATAAGATAAAGATAAGATGTAGTCTTTCGTTCTCTGCCTTTATTGTTGTATGTCTGTCTGAACGTAGCATTTTGGCAATGGGCTTTAATCAGGTCGTTCCTGCCCTTCGTCACACAGCGTCTTCTCAGTCACGAATCCCCTTCCTGGCGGCTTTTTGAACAAAAAGGGTTTCTGTAGCTATGTCTCGGCACTTACCGCATCGTAATGGAACTCTCTTTCTCTAGGTGTCTCCCTGCGCCAGTTGGCAGCCCGTGCAGGCAGGGGCACTGTCTTACTCGTCTCACATCCCCTCTGCCCCGTGCTCGACACGTAGGAAGGGCCACACGTTTATCTTGCCCGCTTATCACACTCGGTGCCAACTTAGAGACGCCTGTGCCCTCGGGCTTTGTTCCAACCATTTGAGGAAATGTGGAACCCGGGTTCTCACGGCCCCCTCCCCTCCGGGGTGTTTGTGGTGTCCAGGCCCTTTGCAGGCCCTGCCGGAGGCATCCTGAGCATCTCTCAGCTGCCCTGTAGAAGTTACTTGCGTTTGTCTTGTGCCCACCAGCTTGCAAACAGTAGTTCATTATGCTTTCTGATTTCAGCTTTCCAGATATCTATACGGACAGAAAACACAGATTCCCTCCGGTTTCTGACAGAATGCCTTCATCACAGCTTCCCGTAGTCAGGTACTGGCCAGTGGAGTCGACGTAGCTAAACTCGTCTACATCTCCTACACCTGTGGCTACGCCTCTCGGTTTCTGTGCCTCGAAAACTCCTACTAGAGTGTGGTCCGGCGGGCACGGGCAGGCGAACGGGGTCGCAGAAGCAGAGATGTAGTTAGAACTGACCCCGATTCTCCCTTGGTGTGTGGGAAGCAACACGGCAGAGTTGGTGGGGGGTGGGGAGACAGGTTTCAGCAGCAGAAAGGCTTGATAGGAATTCCCGTCCAACCCTTTGTCTGCTGTGCGACTTTGGACAAATTACTTATCTTCTCTGAGCCTCGGGTTCCTGATCTGTGAAATGGAGATAATGGTGCCCAACTCACAGGATACTGTGGGAGTCACAAGTGATTTGGGGGGGGGGGGAATGTGATCACAGCTGTCTTAAATCTCACATACTGTGTGCGCGCACACAACGAAAAAGAGAAACGGAAAGACAGATGAAATCCTGGAAAGAAAACTCCAGTACGTTAGCAGTGGCTGAAGGTGGATGGTGAAACAAAGGGTGAATTTTACCCCCTTTTTCTGCTTTTTTGGTATCTTTAAATATTTTTTCCCATGAACCTATATTGACTTGATAATTAGGAAAATAGAAAATAAAGAAGTGTAAAATAGGAAAAGAGAAATAATATGCATTAAGTACCAGGCATAAGTTGGCACTCGGTAAATGGTAGCTATTTTTACTAATTAGTCATTATGCCTAATAATAATAATTAGGCATAATGATTTCCTCTGGGACCAGGGGTTGTGAATTAGCCTGTTGGAGGCGGCTGATGACTCCCTCTAAGTGAGAGGGAGTTCTGGGTTCACTTCCAACCAGGCCACCCCTCCCTTGCCTCCCTGATCCTTCTGCCAATGCCTGAGTGCCAGACCCACTCCCTGCTCCCGCTTCTTCCCCCCCAAAAGCAGTCTGAGCAAAGATCCTGTGCCCCTAGAAAGGGAAGCACAGTTTCGGGCAGGCAGAGGTGTTCTCCATGGAGGAGCTGTCCAAGGAGAGTGGTGGCGGTCAGGGCGGGACATCACCATCCCTTCACTGGTGGCAGCCAGTTGTCTAGGGGGATAGAGTGAGAGGGTCAATAGTCCCTTCTATTTCTTCTGTTTGGAGAGTAGACAAGGTCCCTGGGACAAGAGTTTCCCAACACCTAAAACTGACTCGATGCTGTTAGTTGGCAGGTCACAGAAGTTAAACGTGTCCCCTCTCTTCACTCATGGCACAGTGAAAATACTGGTCTCACTGGGTCAGCCCAAGTGAGAGTTTTGGACTAACCTACCAAATTCCTCAGGGTCCCCACAGTTTCAACCAAACAGAATTAAACTTCTGCCAAAAGGAAAGAGAAAATGAGGTCCCGAACTAGCTGCATAGCTGTGAGCAAGTCAGAAGACCTCTCTAAACCTGTGTCCTAGGTGTAAAATGAGAGATCAGCACCGCTGGTCCCTGGAATCCCTGGACATTCTCAATTCCGTGACATGCTGATAATAAACACAGTTGGTTCTGAGAAGAGAGCGGACTCGGAGGTTTTCTCTACTCAGCGGGCAAGCTGCCAAAATGGGATGGCTAGGACAGGGAAGGACAGGAATTCTCTCTGGGGCTGACACTTAATCAGTGTGGCCCCCAGAGGTGACAAACGATGGCAGGACATCAGCTGGTGGCTTCTAGAACAGTGAAAACAGCAGGTCCTCCGCCAGTGCATGCGAAGCCTCCGTTACGTCAGCGTCGGGTGTGAAATGCCTTCCCAATGCCGGGCACGGTGGCAGATGTCACACAGATCACACGCTGTGTCCACCCCTTGGTGCCCTGCAGGATCAGCTTTGCCATCGCTCCGCAGGGGAGGCAGCGGAGACTCAGAGCTTGGCTCCCTTTCTCCCTTGACATTTTCTGTGCCTCGACAGCATGCTCAGCGCCCCGAGAATCTGAGAGCGAACAAGATGATCCAGCCCCCGTGGAACTGGCAGTTTAGAAACAGCTAGAGATAAGCACATGGGCAGTCATAGTACAGTGTGGAAGAGTCTTCAGAAAAGAGAGAAAAGTAGCGTTGTGAAGCACAGTGAAGGGGTCACCCACACCCGCAGAAGGGCAGGGCAAGGTGGGGGCAATGACATTCCAGGCAGAGGCCACAGCACGTGCAAAGGCCCCAGGGTGAGTATACAGCGGAAGGACTTGGAGAGCTTTGTGGTCTGGCTGGAGTTCACATGGGGATGTGGAAGGACAGGGGCTGGAGGGGACAGAGCCGGCACGTGAAAGGACTTGACTAGGCCAGTGACCTTGCAGGCAGAGGGGAGTCAGTCATTCATGCATTCACGCACTTGGCCAATATTCAGTGAGGGCCTACTGTGTGCCGGGACTGAGGAGCCAGTGGTGAACAGAACCATCACAAATGTCTGCCTTTGTGAAACTCACATTCTTTATTGGGGTTGGGGGTGGTAAGAGGGCAGGAGACAGACATCAGCTAAGTAAACGAGTAAAATCTATGCTCTGATGAATGGCAGCACGGCTGTGGTGAAGAACAGAGCAAGGCGGGCACTCAGAGGCTGGCGAGGAGTGGGCGTCACAGCTGTAAGCAGAGTGGCCAGGGGAGGTCTGTCGGGGAAGGGGACGTTTCCACAAGCACTGGAAAGAAGTGAGTGGGAGAGCCAGGGACGGGTTCAGGGCCACGGCTATGATATGGAAGATGTGTTGGAAGGGGAAGCTGGAAGCAGGCAGACTCGTGATGGGGCTGTTGAAATTCAGGTGACCCACCATTGAAGTGACAGGTGATGGCAGTTTAGATTCTGGGGAGCAGCAGTGGAGATGGAGAGAAGTGGGTGGACCGAGGTGACAGAGGAACAAGACTGGGCTACTTGTGGGGTTTGGGAGTTACTCTCTTCTGTCTGGTTTCTGACCCAGGCACTGTGTGGGTGTTAAATATCTTCTCTGAGTCGCGAGCAAAGCTGGCGGCTCAGTTTTGGGAGCAGAAATTGAAGAGCTCAAAAGCGTTTTGTCCAAGGGCACCCATGTTCATACCTGCACTGCTCACAACAGCCAGCAGGTGGCAGCAGCCCAAGTGACCATGCAGGGACGGAAGACAAGATGTATATGCACACAAAGGAATATTATTCAGCCTTTAAAAGGAAGGAGGTTCTGACACCTGCCACAGCATGGATGAACTTTGAGGACATTGTGCTACATGAAATAAACCGGACACAAAAGGACAAATACTATATGGTTCCACTTACTCACAGGAGGTTCCTAAAGTGGTCAAATTCATAGAGACAGGAAGTAGAATGATGGTTGCCGGGGCTGGGGATGCGGAAAATGGGGAGTTCATGTTTAACAGACACAGAGTTTCCATCTGGGAACGTGGAAAAGTTCTGGACGTGGATGGTGGTGAGTGTTGCACAACAGTATGAATGTACTTAATAGCCCTGAACGGTACCCTTAAAAAATGACTAAAACGGTAAAGTTTATGTTATGTCTGCTTTATGAAAATGTTTTACAATTCGTTTTAAGTAATTTACTCGAAGTCACATGACTATCAAGTCCAGCCCAGCCCCAGAGGCCCTCTTGTATTCCTGCCTCTTATTCTGAGGTCTCCCCGCCTCTCACTCTTCCCTGGGTTCCAGACTGGCTGGGATCCCCTGGCAAAGTGACTTGGCATCTCTGGGCCCATTTTTCCTCACCTGCAAGGTGGAGATGACCCTTCATGGGGTTGCTGTGAGAATTAGATGGGTTCACACCCATCACTTGCCTGGCACCGAGTAAATTATCATTACACATCATTGCATAGCATTGCTCTTTCTTACGTCAGAACTCCCTGACTTTGGTAAAACAGCACAGACCTAACTAGAATCCATGCCCTAGCGGTTGTGGGCTGTGTGGCTTTGGGCAAGCCACTTGTAAAGTGGGCCCAATAATTTCTACCTGGCAGAGATGAGGGCAAGAGTAAATAGGACCTGTGTTCAGGGTCCCCAGGGCAGGGCCTGGATGCCACAGTCCCTGATAAACAGCGGCTGATCCTGTACGGACACAAGATCATAGTTACGCGGGGAACAAATCAACCCAGTGACGCGACAAGTAAATTTCGCATTCTTCTCTACTTCCGCACCGTTTTATAGGCAGATACAGCCCTCCCTTCTGGTAGTTGAGGTGTCTGTAGAATCCTGAAATGACACCTTTGTGTTGGCTTCGGGAACAGGTCTGCATCTGATTTGTTTTACAAAGGAGATCTCTTCAGCCAAGTCTGAATAACAGTTATGGAGCTCCTGCTTGGCCCGGTCCCAAGCTGCTGCTGCTGCCAGAGAGTCAGAAACGAGACAGACAGCGGCCCTGTCTGCACAGAGCTGATTGATATTAGCCGAAAGAAGTGGCAAGGATATTGTCACAGCAAACTGCACTGGGAAATGGGAAACCTGGACTCCTCCTGACCTGTAAAGCCCAAGCGCCAGGAAACCTTGGACAAACCACTCCCTGTCGCCAGAGCTCGGTCCGCGTCTACATACGGGAGGAGGACCACCCCCCGTCCCTGTGACTTGAAGCTCTTTCCTTTCTAACTGCATTGGTTGTGTTGCCCCGTCTCTCTCTCTCTCTCTCTTTCTCTCTCTCTCTCTCTCTCTCTCTCTCTGGAAGCAGTCTGTGGGGCATAGGGTGTTCAGGGGAAGCTGGACAAGAGTCACCGCCTTCTGTGCTGTACAGACCTGGCCTTGGGGGCTTAGCGGTCAGCCAGGAGGGGCTTGACCCCATGGCACGCTGGGACTCCAGCCTCAAGATGGTGAGAAGAGGGAGGACACTGGGGCCATGCAGAGCCCGGAATGCAGAGACCTGGAGTAGGTTCTGGAGGCCAAGGCTAAAGCAGACTAATGGGAATGGGGCATGGCTCGCTCCAGACCCCCGCTGTGGGCTGGCGCTGCCTGGGTACCCCCACATCGTTCAGGCCTGACTCCCAAGGCGCACAGCAGCCAGGACAGGAAGAGGTGGCCTGTGAGGGCAGGTGCGTTCTGGCCTTCATCTGCCCACTCAAGGGGCGGGAGCCCCTCTCCTCGGATCAGATTCCTACCCCGAGGACAAAGGAGGAGAGGACAAGCTACTTGGAGATCTCGTGAATCCTCATTTCCCCTTTGCCTGTGGGGCAACAGGGAAAGTGTCCCTGCGCCTCCCTGACTGCTGGTCTGCCTTCTGCTGCTTCGTCTATCTCATGCCAAGGCACGGTCTGCTCATTTCACATGGGATGCCGCACCCATGTGTTCTTATCTTGGGCCGGAAGTGAGTCAAATCCAGCAAAGCTGCGTTCGGGTCCCGGGGATCATCGGTCTGTGCGCCGGCATAGCGTCTCCTCGTCAAACACTCGGTAGCCAACCCAAGCCAATTAACGTGAGGAAGAAAAATTGCACGTTATCATTCAACTACTGCTGCATCCATATGCATGAGGCCAAGGGACCTGACTCCCTTGCAGAATTAAGATAACCTTTAGAGGGACGCATTTCTGAGAACTCCCTACCCACTCCCCCTGCCTGCTCCCCAAGCGCTCCCCTACAAGCCAGAGCAAATGTTGCTTCCGATCTGTGGCCGCCAAGGAAACGGCCCGGGCTGCCCACATGCCGTCCAAGTTCTTGAAGAGTTTGATGGGCTCCTGCCACTTAAGAAATTGGTCACATTTAGAAATATTCAGCTTCAGTGAACATGTCACTGCTGCGTATAGGAAAAACATACTATTATCTCTAGAGCTTGCCTGAAACAACAGGCTTGTTCCCGAAACAGATGTTTTGTGAAATCCACCGTGACAGGCTCATCAGAGCTGGAGAAGGGCCAGCACTTAGTTACCAGCCTTGCAAGGACACAGACATCCCTGCTGGCTTCTCGTTCATCCTCCACACCTGGGCTCCGAGGAGATCCTCCCCGTGGTTCTTCCTTCTGGCTCTTGGGTTCTGAAGTTAAAACATTTTACAAGCTTGATACTCTAGACAGAATTCAGTCAGCCAGGTGTGTCCTGGGGAGAAGTTTTCCAAGGTAATGACTCAGGATATCTTAATTCGGTTCCACTAACACTTACCGAAGGCCTACTGTGTACCCGCGACCGTTCCGGCTGCTCTCAGTCACATTATCTCGCGGTTACTGGTGGGGTTGCCCAGTTCAGAAACAAAGACCTTGGGTTGGTGTCCCAGGGCTGCCGAAACAACTCACCTGTTGGCCTCAAGCAACAGACAGGCGTTCTCTCCTGTTCTGAGGCTGGACAGCGTCAGCCGGGCCGCGCTCCCACCCTCCCGAGGCCCCCCCGGGGCGACTCGCCCTCACCCCTGCCAGCTTGTGGTGGCTCCCCGCCTTTGCTGGCCTGTGGCCGTGCCACTCCAATCTCTGCCTCGTCTCCACACGGCCTCTTCTCCGCCTGTGTCTGTGTCAGATTTCGTCCCGCCTTTCTCTTCTCAGGACACCTGTCCCTAGATTGAGGGCCTAGTCGAAATCCGGGATAGTCTCCTTTCGAGAGCCTTAATGTGATTACACCTGTAAAGACCTTTTCCAGATGAAATCACATTGCCAGATTCTAGGGGTTAGGGCCACTATTCAGCAAGCTACAGACCTCTAGGTATTTTCTGGTTGTTTCCCCAAAGTCACACAATGAGAAAGTGTCAGAGTGGGAGGTAAACCTGGGCTGGCTGGCTCTGAGCTCAGACCCTCCGTCAGGTCCTCACCCTGCAGACTCTGTGATGCAAAACGTGGGCAACGGGCCCTGCTCTTATGAAACTACAGCTACATGGGAAGGAGCTTTGCGTGTTGGTTATGAATGAGGCTCTTGTGTCCAGCCGATCCTTATGACCTTGGGCAAATTATGTCACTGCACTCATGTCTCAGAGGAAAATGCCTTATGCCGAGAATGGGAATCATATTAAGAATAATAATAGCCTCACACGGCTGTGGTGAGGATCAGATGAGAGAAGGCGCTTACCCACAGGCATGGAGTCAGCAAGATCCCAGACGCCCTGACCCCGCAGCCTCTGCGGTTAAGCACCGTGCTCCCTGCTCCCACTCCCCAGAAGCTTTGAATCAGAGCCTCTGAATAGAAAAGGGATTGTGTACAGGTCCCCAGGAACCCAGGTGAGGAAGATGGAGAAGCCAAAGCTGACTTTGGGGTTTTGAGCTTGGCTCACTTAGCGGAAGGAGCTGCCAAAAACAGCACGGGTGGAAATGGCAAGAAGCAGGTTTGTTGGGGGGCCGGGGAGCAAATCGTGCTCAGCTTGGATGCAAGCGGGACACCTGGGTGGATTTCACTGGCAAGTGCTGGACTTGGAAGGTGACTTTTAAAAGCGCCCCAGAGCTTAAGAGTAAGGGAAAGAACTGAATCTGTTTGGCAAATTCAAGCGCTATCACAGATTAAGCTTCTCAGGGGGCAGAGAGCAAGCGAGCAAAGACGAAGTGAAAGTGTCGGTGCTCACTGCTTCGTGGTCACAGCACTCAATTTTCTCACCTGTAAAATGGGCATATGCTTGTTTCTTCCCAAGCGGTTGCTCTGGTGGCAATAGATGCCAGATGGGAAATTACTCCATACGTTAGGGGTTGAACCACAGCTAGTGGCCGTAGGTACCGGCATCAGCCACCTTTTCCCAGACACCGAGCCTGGCAGGAGAGGCGCCCGGGGGTCTCCCCATCTCTGCGTCATGGCTGAAGAAGCAAGAACTGTTCATTCACCGGGTTGGAACGGGCCTTCTGCCGGGCTCCACGTCTATCCATGATCACCAAAGGAACTACAGTAACAACTTGAATTTCCCCGTTCCCTGGGCAACGGGTACACTTCTGCCAGGGTTTTCGTGTTTCAGAAAACCAGCTGAGGGTACCACCCGCAGTGCTTCTGTTCAATGTACGCTCACCTGGACCCCCCCCCCCCAACGTGTCCCCCTGGCCATGTACCCTGGACTCCCCCCACGTGTCCCCCTGGCCATGCACCCTGGACCCCCCCTCCCACATGTCCCCCTGGCCATGCACCCTGGACCCCCCTCCCACACGTCCCCCTGGCCGTGCACCCTGGACCCCCCCCCACGTGTCCCCCTGGCCGTGCACCCTGGACCCCCCCCCCACGTGTCCCCCTGGCCGTGCACCCTGGACCCCCCCCCACGTGTCCCCCTGGCTGTGCACCCTGGACCCCCCCTCCCACGTGTCCCCCTGGCTGCGCTCGCCTGGACCCCCCCCCCCCACGTGTCCCCCTCCCCATCTCATAGGGATTTGCAGGAAGGGGTAGGTCAGTGACGTTGCCATGACAACCAAGGAAGAGGCCAGCTCTGACTTCAGCTCCAGGAGGTGCTTGTTAGCAGGGAAACTAAAAGATAGGCTTTCTCTTGTTTTCTTTTTTGGGGTGCGGGGCGCCCGCCCCATTCCTCTTGGCACAGAAACCTTTCACTTCCGCCAGGTGAGCTGGTCAATTGAGGATATTTAACTCATTTGAACGGGCGCCCGGAGAAACCACTGTGAAAGAAGTGTCCGTGTGCCGTGTCCGGGATGTTGTGTCACAAAAAGCACACTGCTCCTTAAGGCTGCCCCTCAGGGGGTGGCTGGCAAGTGGGCGCAGCAGCCTCTAGACCCCGGTCTGCACGTCTCCACATCTGTGGGATTTTTAAGCTGTCTTACACTGAGGACCAGTGATCTGTCTGGCATTCTACGGGGTTCTTTACATTTGGTATTCCATTTGCTTCTCACCAATGCCCTGTGTGTTTAGTATTATTGTCACCATTTTGCAAATGAAGAAACCGATACTCAGAGAGGTTAAGTACCTTCCCCGAGGCCACTCAGCTGGTAAGTGGCAGTGCTAGAGCTCAGCCCCAGGCCCGCTTGATGTGTAATCCCCACAACTGTTGCTGTCCTGCCACCCTGCCTTAACCTTGTACTTGAACCTATGCAGTCTCTCTCGAGCTATCAGGGAGGCATCATCTAAAAAATGTGCCATGATAACTAAACATTTAGTACTTCTGCGAGAAACACCACTGCACACAGTCTGGATGTCTGCTTGGGGAATTGTGCAGTGACAAGAGAAATTAATACTCTAATGGATTTTGACAACAACTCTATGTTAGGGGAATTCAAATGGCGTGGAGAAAAAAGTTAGGCTTTCTCTCTGGACCTGGTTGCTAATATGCATATGCCTAATTTATTAGCCGTGTTGTGTAAAAAAAAAAAAAAAAAAAATCTCATTTTGTGAGGACCGAAGTTCTTGGAGGGATGGAATGCTACGTACGGACTGGAGGAGGCAGTTAATTCTTCCTGGCTGGGCTTCAGCTGACCGGAAGTCCCTGATTTTTGTTTGACATTTCGTTCGCACTCACTGTGCTGCAGCCAGGACGCTAGCCTTTTGTTTCCTGTCACCCTACTGAATGCCTCCACACCTCTGTGAGGGGGTTGCTGTAGTCCATCACCATTTTACAGAAGAGAAACAGAGACCGAGCCTAACACAACTTCCCCAAGGCCATACGGGTAGGAAGTGAGTGGAGCCAGGATGGCTGTTATTCTTATTGCCATAAATTCTTCTTGTTGCACTATTACCCTTAAAGCAAAACAAAACAACAAAAAAAATGGCTTTCTAGGACCTGAAGCTGCAAATGACACACAAAGGTCACCCCCCCCCCCCCCCCCCCGCCGTTTTCTTGCCTACGGCAAAATTACACCAAATTCTTCACATTATTTGTTTTAAAGAATGCTTTTCTTACACAGTCATCTACGAGCGTGCCTTTTCTTTTGCATTGCCTATGAGATGTAGAGTACTATTAGGGGAACAAAAATGGGTTCTATTTTCAGCAAACTCACAGTCTATGGGGGAGAGAGGCCACAGACTTCCACGGCTGTAATATAAGTTTAGAAGATGATTGATTGCACAGGAGAGGAGCAAATGAGGTGCTGTGGGAAATCCACAGGAGAGTGTATCTGGTGGGAGGGACGAGGGGGCTTGTGGGTGGGTTGGCACCTGAAGTGACCTCGGCAAGGTGTGCGGGATTGGGGCCTGGATGTTGGGGGGGGGGGGTGGCAGGGAGCAGGGCACAGGCATCGGGGCAGTGGGTGTGAATGGGAGGGCCTAGGGAGCCCGGGGTCGGGGGGTGGGGGCAGGGAGCAGGTCAAGGACAGAGGCTTAAAGGACACTCTACCACCAGGAGGGAAAAAAGACAGAGAACAGAAAACCACCAGGGCATGGGCACAGAAGCCAGGAAATGAGAGTTCCAGAAAGCGTGGTCAAAGCGTCATCAGATGCTCTGAAGAAGCTGAACTGGAGAAAGACCGAGAAGGTCGGTGGCGATCAGGAGGGTCATGGTAACCCCAGGAAGAGCCGTGCATTTGAAGCAGTGGGAGCAGAAAGGCAGTGGAAGCTCGCTCAGTACTGAGACCAGGAGCGCATCGAGCACCCAGAGTGACCTTCTCTAGGCCATGCCCTGCTGCACCAGGGCTCAGACTGCAGTGTCCTCACAGAGGGTCAGCAGAGAGCCCCCTGGGCACTGGAGAACGCCGATGGAGGCCTAGAAAGAACAAGGTCTTGAGAGTCAGAGCCAGATTACCAGATGCGACCATTTAGAGGCAGGTGACCTTGAGGACTTCATGTAACCTGAGCTTAGCTTGGTAACAGCTAACACTTATTGAGTGCTTACTGCATGCCAGGTATGGTTCTAAATGCTCTACGCATATGTATTAGCTCATTTCATTTTCACAATGATGCTGTGACGTAGGTAGAATTATTATCCCCGTTACACAGAAAAGACACCAAGGCACGAGCATGTTAAGAGACTCTTCCAAAGCCACCAAGCTAGTGAGCAACAGGGCCAGGATTCCAACCCAGGCATTCTGCTTCCAGAATATCTCCATCTTAATATCTCTATCTTAAGGTCTCGTGTGGCTTAACCAGGGTAATTAACGTACAGAAGGGTTCCTGGCCCATAGGAGGGGCTCAGTAGGAGCTATCCCTCTTACCCCCTGACCACGTAGGAATACAAACTCTGGGCATCCTTGCCTGAGAAAGGTTGTGGGATCAGCCCCATAAGGCCTCACTCACGTTAGTGAAAACCCCAAACAGCACGACACACACAAAGACTGCCTCAAAAAGTGGGATACACACGCCTTGAGCCCCTGGGACACGAATGAAGATAGTTTTGTGTTCAACACCCTCACTGCGGGTTGACCAGCCAGCCGTAAGGCAGTCCTGGGTGGGGAGGGCCCTTGAGGGCAAATCAGGGACAGGTGAAATCCACCAATCAAGCAGATTTCATCCAAAATTTAAGGGGGAAGGATATTCGGCCTGGGATATGCCCACTGAATCCCTGGGTACCTGGTGTTCACCGGGCACATATACAGTATACAAAGGAGAACTAGGAGTACCACAAAAAAGGAGCTGCATTTGGATAAAATTGAAAGCCAAAAAGAATTACAGTCTAAGCAAAGGATAACTTCTACACATGGTTTCCCCCACTTATCGTCTGTGTTCACACAGGCCTATACTTTGGTGCAGAACTGTGTTTAAACACTAAAACGCTTTGTGTTGCAGACAGGCGCTGAGTGTGTAATTAAAAGGATCCCTTCATTAGCAGAACTAGACAATGAAAGCTCGAGTTGGCCTTTTCTGCTAATTTTGGAGGTGGTAAAACAGAGGCCAATACAACCACTGATTACAATCGTCACATAGATGGTGCCTTGCCGTTGCCACCAGGAAATCTTGGCTCCTCCTGTAGACAGACAGGCTCTTCCCATAGCTGGGAGGGACAAAGAGAAGGGATGCATTCTGGCAACGGATGTGGAGGGGTGTGGCGGTGGCGGTGTTAAACACGTGACCCCGGGTTCCGGGCCCAGCCCCATCACTTAGGCAGCTGACTTAACCTCCCCACGCCTCAGTATCCTCAGATGTAAACTCGAGTTAATACTGCATCTAATTAATTAGACTGTTGTAAGAACTCAGTGAAACAATGCCCGTCTGTATTCGCCGTCCGATGTTTTGAGCACCTACTGTGTGTCCGGAACGGTGTCAGAAGAGAGATTCATACGTGAGTGACAGCAGGGCCCGCCCTCCTGTGACTCGCAGTCTAGGGAAGGAGACAGGTGTCAGAGACAGTCATACCGACAGCCATTTGGGTATGATGGCGACAGGCGACAAAAGGAATGCAGACCGTGGGCTCTGCTCTGGGCAGGGTAGAGATGAAACGCTCAATACTTACATCTTGGGATGAGCATGAGGATGATGACGATGTACAGAGAGTCCAGAAGGTCTTAGGGAAAGGAATGGCTGCTTCCAGCTCCAAAGGCTGAGGAAAGCTTTTTGGAAAAGGCGATGCGAAGTCTAAGATGTGAAGGACGAGTTTTTTCGCGTGGATAATTTCGGAAAGAACGTTTACAAAGAAGGGGAAGAGCGTGGAGAGGGGGAGGTGAGGTAGGCAAAGTAGCCCCCCACCCCACGCCAGTGCTCTGCTCACGAGGAGGGAGGGCCCGGTCGAGGGCGCCTGGGGCAGCCAGTGTGGGCCAGGCGCAATGAAAATCAGGAAATCCTTCTCCGGGTTCCTGTGAAAAGTTGAGCACTAGCCCAATCATCCACAGAAAGATGGTGGCCAACCACCTGGTGGGGTTAAAGATGGGACAATGCAGCCCTTTGGTGGAGGCGGGGGGTGGGGGGGGTGGAGGGGGGTGTGGAGGAAGAATTCTCCTCCCTGCCTGCCAGGGTGGCCTCCACGGTCGGAAGCCTTTCATTCAGAATCAGAATTTTGGCCACTCCGGCATTTCAGTTTAGCGGTGGTTTGGTTTTTGTTGTTGTTGTTGTTGTTGTTGTTGTCCCCTTTCCTTCTTCCTTTTTTAAATGCTTTGGACAGGAAGCCAGGAGAACTGGGTCTGCCTTTGCCAGCACCTCTCGCTGGCCACCTCACCCCAAGCGAGTGTCTGCCTCGACTTCCTTGTATCATTCAAGAGAAAAATGAGGCGCAATGACCGCCAGGGCCCCTGCTAACTCCACGGTTTAACTTTTTCTTTATGGGGGGAACAGCAGTGATTTTGTGACGTTTCTTTGTGCGTTATTTTATGACATTAGTCATCCTTAGTAGAGAACCAGGGTGTCAGGTGAGGGGCAGTTTTCCAGTGAGGTCCGAGAAGATGAGACTCATATGGGGGATGTATTTAGGGCGAGACGAGAGGCCGGGTGCAGCTTGCAGTGAGATTTCCCGCTCAGAGAGCAGGAGGGCAGTCTAGTGTCTAGTAATGTGAGCTGGGGGCAGAGCAAACCGTCAGAAAGTGGTTAAAGAAACCCCATAGCCTCCGGAGTTCCCAGAGATGTGTGCTGATCTCTCCCACTGAGCCTGGTGACCAGACAGTGAGCCTCTGGAGATGATGGCGGGAGATCAAGTTGGTGATTATCATCACAGCGGCTAACAGGTACTGAGGCGCCGTGCCAAGCACGATGCATCCACTTTCTCTGTAATTTACATCAGCCCGGTAGGTTAGGTGCCATTATTATTCCCATTCTTTGTAAGAGGAAGCTGAAGGTTTCCTTGAGGTTGTATGACTTGCCCGAGGTCGCCCAGATCCAGAGGGCAGAGCCGGGACTCCAGGGGAGCAGCAGGCTGGTGCCCTGTGGCGAGGAGCTGCCTGGCATCACCCCTCCCTGACCCATGTGACAGTGTGCCTCATTGACTAACTGCCCAAGACAAAGAGAGCAAGAACGACGGCAAGATGCTGGCTGTGTGCGGAAGGGCGGAGCAGAGAGAGCCCTGTTAGGAAAGAAGCGTATTGCGAGGTCTGTCAGTTCCTTCATCCGGAAAATGAGAGGGCCGAGCCCCGTGACCCTTGACGGCCCTTCCCGCTCTGAAATAGCATGCGCTCTGGGTCTGTGGGGATGGGGGCACTGGAGTAAGTCCTCATGTTTGTCCTTTTGTTAACTCGGGGCCTGGCAGGAAGATGGTCCTGTGGCAACCCCAGCCTGGGGGCTCTGGGAACTCATCCCCAGCAGTGACTGAGACCCGGTCTGCTGCTGTCGCCACTGGGGCCCTTGTCAATTCATATACGCGACAAACGCCGTGCATCGGTGACTCATGTGAGCCTGTAATGGTAAAATAGGGATTCATTTGTTCGGCAACGGGGACCAGCCCCATCCAGATACGTGCTGGTTACTCCCGCGTCGTCCCATTGAGGTCAGTTACGAGCCCCCAAGCAGATCCGTCTGGATGCTTCATAGGGAGGCTGTGTGTTTGATCCTAAGCAATGCAATAGTCCTGGGCTAGGCTTGGACGGGGTGCCCTCGCAGCCACGCTCCCTCATAGGCTGCATGACATCCCAGAAGTAAGAGACTTCCCTCCACCGTCAGGGAGGAGAACGTGTGTCTAGAGAAGGTGCGTAACTACAATGAGTTGTAGCGTGACAGGGTGGAGAGCGCCTGGGCTTTGAACCCAAACAGACCCAGGTTCAAATCCTCACTCTCAGCCATGTAATAGCTGAGTGACCTTTGCAAAGTAGGGTAACCTATCTGAAGCTAATTTTTCTCTTGAGTAAAATGGGGCCACTGATAGTACGTAAGTCATAGGATCATTGCCAGGCTCAAATGAGATGTTACCCGTATCCCGCCTGACTCTCGGGCACTCAGTGCCTGGTAACTCCTCGTGTGTGAAAGAGGGTCGTGCACCGGTTAGAAACAAGGATGCTAGCACCTGCCTGCCTGGGTTTCTAACCCGGGTTTCTAACCGGGATTAGACTGTATCTTCATACCTCAGTTTCCTCATCTGTAAAATGGGCATAATAATAACACCTACTTTGTAGGATTGAATCAAGGTTAAGTTTGTTTTAAACTGCAGTACCTGGCACATAGCAAGTGCTGCCAATATCCGATATCGTCACCGTTGTGTTTGTTGCTGTTCCTGTCACGCCGTGCTGGGGAAAGAAGTGATCCAGGGAGGTGGCCGCGGCCAGGTGAGCCCTCAGAAGAACATTGCGTGGAGGGGGACAGGTAGGCCCAGCCTGGGCCTTACAGGGACTGGAGCATCGGACAAAGTTCCCTCCCTGAGTACTTTGCCTCATCAATTTGGAAACACCTGCCTCGCCCTCTCTATCATCTACTGCCTTCTGTTCAAATAGCATCGCATCACCATCAAGCAAATGGGGCCCTGCGATGGCAGAGATTTATCAAGTGACAGAGCTGGGCTACGTGGTAGTTCCGTTTATTTTTAGTGACTTCACCCTCCAGCTCTTTAAATTAGCTGCTGGGCTAATTTAAGGCACTTCTTTGGTACGCGGTTAGCAGTTTCTTTAGGAATGACAAGGCGCAGTTAAATCCCCAAGAGACTGTGGGGACAGGTCTTGGTCAAATGGCAGGGAAAGGAGCCTGCTTACCTCGGTGCAGCACCACCACTGCCCACGAGGCTCTCCTGCCAACCCACGGATTGCCCAGCAACACAATCCAGGGTGTTCTCTCCCTTTCTGACCCCCATGGTCAAGCTGTTGCCAAATCCACCCTCTTTCACCTAGAACCAGCGATCCTGAGATCTTAGCCTGCCTTGGAATCACCCACGAGGCTTGCTACGCAGATTGCCTGGCCCACTCACAAAAGTTTCTGAGTCCACAGGCCTGGGATAGGGCCAAGGATTCATATTCCTAACAAGATCTTAGGTGATGCTGATCCCGCTGGCCGGGGATGTACGCTTTCAGAATGATTGACCTGGAATATTCCAGTAGCTTCCTAACATCGTCCAGTCGCCTGCCTCGATTCAGGACTCGTGCTGCTGGCAGCCTCGTTCACCTTGACCACACTTCTGGTTTTGCCACTCCCCTCCCCTAAATCCACCACTGCTGTTCTCCCGCACTACCAAATCCAAACACCCTTGTCTGACCTCCTAGATCCTATGAGACCCAGACACCCCCACCAGCTTCCTGCTCGTATTCCCACCCATTCCCCTTCATGCATACTACCCAGCAAACCAACCTCCTTCCATATGTTCTAGGTCCCACTCTGCATGTTCAACTGGCCAATTCCGCCTAGCTCACTCATTGTTTATGGATGGGTCTTGTCTCCCCCGCCCGCAACGTGGTCACGTGCTTCTGGGGTGGTGAGAACTGTGTCCACCTCACCGAGGCCCCTGGGACAGGGAAGTCCTCGGACAAATAAAATTATCGAAGGGCTGCTTAACTAAAAATGGTGACTATTTCTCTGAGAGACTTGGCGCACTTTCTCTGACACTGGAATTTGACCTTGCTTTATCTACCTTCCGATTTGGTTGCTTTCTGGGGCTGTTACGGAGCGTCTGCCTAAGGAAAAAAGTCTTTGGTTGGATTTAAATCCAAGTAGCACAAGAACGATACAGTGAGCTAAGCACGGAATGTGTAGTGGTATAGTCCGAAGTATGAATTCTGATTCCACTACTGATCTGTGAGGTTGGGCAATTATTCCGGTTCTCTGGGTCTTGGGCTTTTAATCTGTAAAATGGCACCTATCTCGTAGTTTCCGCCTACCTCGTAAAATCGTTATGAGAAACAAATGAGGTACTAGAAGCAAGTTGCTGGGCCCAATGCTTGACGTACAGTAGGTCCCCAATACATAGCAGACAAAATAAGAGTTAGGTGGTTTTTCACAAGAGTTTTAATAAAAAAGAATCCCATTTTATTTGAAAAGCGATAATAGATAAAACATTCCAGAATTTTAATGAATCAAGGATATACCAAATTCAATAAAAAAAAAAAAAGAAATTACCCCAAAGGACTAGTAAGCTTGATTTATGTTTTCTTTACCAGTCACTTTTATTTCATAAACCCGCCGTTTCCATTAAAATGCTATTAAGTAAAAAGAGGATTTTACAGTATTTGTGATAACTTGGATCTCGATGTGATCATTGGAATTAGCTCAAGCAAAGATACCATTTCTCACTGTTTTATCTCTTCTTCTGTATCAGCTACATCTTTACGGCCTTCTTCCAGTTGAGTAAAACACTTCCCCCTAAATTTGTGGTTTTGAGTCTATGAAAATTATATCTGTGGCTTAGAAGGCCCTTGTCATCTTGAGCATATTAATTGGCATTCAGGAAGGAAGGGAAGCGGTAGTCAGCCAGTAAACACAGCAGCCCTTGAAAGAATGTGAAGGGCTCACGTAAAGGAGAAAAAAAAAAAAACCCACTCCATCTGCGCGGCTCTGGGGCAGACCCTGTGGCAGGCTGAGGACGCTGTCGAGAGACCTCCTCTGACATGCATATCAGCGGGAAAGCCTGCCCAGCCCAAGAGGTCCCCTGGAGGTGGCGGGGTCCCCGTCGCCAGAGCAACCCAGGCAAAGGCCACCACCCTGGACCATCTGCTAATTAAGGGACCCACTGATGGTAGTGGCCTTATCTGCCCGGGATTGAAGTTTCTTCTCTGAAATGGCATTGCCATGGAAGTGTTCTGGAACTAGATAAGAGGTGATGCGTACACAACACTGTGAATGTACTAAATGCCACTGAATTGTGCGCTTTAAAGTGATTAAAATGGCACCTTTTACGTTGCATGCATTAGACCACACGCCAAAAAATAGATGGCGTCATTGCACAGAAGGACCTCCAAGTCTGCGGCTAGCTGTGATGTGTCCTGTTTCGGAGAGGGAGCACATTCACTTAGGGACCGATCACCACATTCCATTTAGTCACAGACAGGCCATGTTGGGGCACCCGGATGGCTTCAGACATGCGCCTGACTCTTGATTTCAGCTCAGGTCATGATCTCATGGTTCGTAAGTTTGAGCCCCGCATCGGGCCTTGCGCTGAGCGTGGAACCAGCTTGGGATTCTCTCTGCCTCTGCCCCCACCCCCCAACCTCCCTCTCTTAAATAAATAAAAATTTTTTTTTAAATAGGCCATGTAGACAGTCAATAGCCAACTGAAGGGGGCGGCTAATTAAATTATGGTTTGGCTTTAATACCGAATATTTCACATCCGTGAGAAATCACCTTCGTGAAAACGTGTTTAATGCCACGGGAAGATACTCTGGATGTGGGGCGCCTGGGTGGCTCAGTCGGTTAAGCGTCCGACTTCGGCTCAGGTCGTGATCTCGTGGTCCGTGAGTTCGAGCCCCGCGTCGGGCTCTGTGCTGACAGCTCAGAGCCTGGAGCCTGTTTCCGATTCTGTGTCTCCCTCTCTCTGACCCTCCCCCGTTCACGCTCTGTCTCTCTCTGTCTCAAAAATAAATAAGATGTTAAAAAAAAAAAAGATACTCTGGATGTAACTTAAAGTGTGAAAAGAAGGATTTACACTATATGCAATGTGATCCTAACTTCATAACTATAGATAAGAAACCAAAACATAGTGGTCTTTATCCCTGAGCTGTGGGTCACAAATGATTTCGATTCTTTTATACGTCCTCAAAATGTCTGCAAAGAGCATGGATGACTGTTATACTCTGAAAACAAACAAAAAACAACCCAACTATTTAAAACACAACATAAATAACAGTACTTTGGATTCTGTGGCCCACCCTGTGAACCATGCTGTGCTTTCTAACAGTAGAGGGGCAACGAACGAGCCCTGGTTAGAAGGGCTGATTTACAATCCTGGTTCAGCTGTGACAAACCTTGCTGGAGCTCGGTTTCTTACCCGGAACAGAAGGCATAAGAGTAACAGTCACCTCGGGGCGACTGGGTGGCTCAGTCAGTTAAGCATCGACTTCAGTTCGGGTCATGATCTCGCAGTCCATAAGTTCGAGCCCCGCGTCGGACTCTGTGCTGACAGCTCAGAGCCTGGAGCCTGCTGCAGATTCTGTGTCGCCCTCTCTCTCTGCCCCTCCCTGGCTCACGCTCTGTCTCTCTCTGTCTCTCGAAGAGTGAATAAACATTAAAAGAAAAAAAATTTTTTTTTTTCAAAGAGTGACAGTCACCTCACAGGGCTGCGTGAAGAGCCAGCGAGGTACTGGAGATAGGACAGCTGATTGAAGGGTTCTCGGAGCTCTCTTCATTGTCACAGAGCATATTCAAACTGTACGTTTCCAAACCTTCCCTCGACCAAAAACCTAATGAGTGCTTAGCAAGTCAGCAACTGCCACTTCTCCAGTAATTTAAGAGCTAATTTCCAGAACACTACTACTCTTTCCTCATCTGTCTTCCTGTAACCTTCGTGTGGAAACATGTCATTTCACCTGAAAAGTAACCACTGACTTTTATGTACTGTCCTAAAATTCAAGGAGATGATGATAAAACCAGCTTAGCTGAAAGGAGATTGTGCAGTGTCCCACCCAGGAGCGTGTGCTTCTCAGGAGAAATCCTGGTGAGATTGAGCATTTGTTTCCCCAGAACCATCCACACGGCTGAACTTCAAAAGGGGTTTGTTTTCCTGGGGGCGCCTGGGTGGCTCAGTCAGTTGAGCGTCTGACTTTGGCTGGGGTCATGATCTCGTGGCTAGTGAGTTCGAGCCCTGCACAGGGCTTGCTGCTGTCAGTGCAGAGCCTGCTTTGGACCCTCTGTCCCTCCCCCCACCTCAAAATAAACATTAAAAAAAAAAGAGCTGGTGTACAAAGCATCATAACCTCGGTATCTTACTTGAGGCATGGCTTGCCATTAAAAGCAAACTTGCCCACTTCAACAAATTCAACGAAACATTTCACAAAAGCCAAAAGCGTTCCAGGTCCTGTAGAGATAGAGTTGAATGAGATGTGGTAAGAGGGATTGGTCTACAGACAAATGCAGTGCCACTTGACCAGAGGAACAAAGAAGCAAGTCCAAGGAACAGGAGTGGAGCATGGAAAGAGTCATTGGTGTGGTCAAGGAGACATCTGAGCTGGTTCTGGAAGTGGACCAGAAGAAATGCGCCGGGCAGCCAGGGCCAGGGGAAGACCTCAAAGGCCAAGGAAAGCAGGTACAAAGATACCAAAGCGACCCAACTTGGTGACTGGTGATGAGCTCACAAGTGGGAACACAGGGGATGTGGCCACTTAATAAAGAAAAGAGTAGATAGTGGCCTTGAGCTCAATACCATGTGACGTGGTTGTAATTTTCCTGGATTAGTTAGCCAGTTGGGCAGTATGTACTGACCAAGTACAGCCTGCTCAGGGTTGTCTCAGGAATGGATGCACACGTGGAAAAGGTCACACCTGGCCCTGGACCAGCTGAGCGACGTGAGCTGCAAGGAAGGGCAGAGAGAGGCACCAGCTGTGGAAGAGAGCTGGGGTGCAGTGGGCCCCAAGTCTCCGGTCCGGGCCAGACCACCTGGCAACAGGGGAGGGTGCAGGGAGCACCCCAGGCCTATCTAGGGGTAGTGATAGGAAATGAGGAGGACGGAGAAGAAATCGAGAAGGGCCTTGAGTGCCAGGATGAAAAGGATGGGCTTCATTGTAGGCACTTGGGAATCCCTAAAGAGTCGTAGTAAGGGACAACCCAGCCAGGTTTGCTTTAGAAGAGGTGCCTCAGGGGACACGGGGTGGGGGGGGGTGCTGAGTCAGTTGAGCGTCCGACTCTTGATTTTGGCCCAGGTCATGATCCCAGGGTCGTGGTATCGAGCCCCACTTTGGGCTTCACGTGGAGCCTGCTTAAGATTTTCTCCTTCTGACCCTTTCCCCTGCTCACGGTCTTTCTCTCCTCTCTCTCTCTCTCAAAAAAATTTTTTAATTAAAAAAAAAAGAGGTGCCTCAGGTGCCAGTGTCTATGGGTCTATGGATGGGAAAGGCTGGAGGCGGTTGGTATGGTCCAGGGGAGAGCCCACAAGACCCAGGTTGGGGAGAGCAGAGCTCCCCAGTCAGGAAATACTGAGGAGGTAGGCCTGGCATTTATCCTGACATTTTCTGCTTGGGTAGCTGGCAGATGGGGGTGACAGTCAAGGAGATGGGGAGTGTAGATTTGGGGTGAGGGAAATGGGAGGGTGTTTCAGCCTGGGGTGACTGGGGCCCATCCTGAAGGTGCAGCAGGTGATGAATATGTGGGTCTGGAGGTGAGAAGAACATTCCAAGCCAGAGGTGGCTATCTGGGAGTTTTAGCTGTGACTTTTCTTGACTCTCAGAATAATTTCAGAATAAAATATCCAGACTCTGGGATCACAACATGATAATCATGGTTTTTTTTTTTTTGTATGAGTTCCAAATAAGAAAATAGTTAAGCCAGAAAACGTAATTGTGCCTATTCCTAGAATTGGGTAACTGATGTATCTTTGCAAATTGTTCATTGAACTGTGCTTCTGGCTTCTTGCCAGCCCTCAATGAGATTTTTTATATTTCTTAATTATTCAATTACTACCCACAAGTAGGAGTTTGAAATCAAACCTAGGCTGCTCTGTAATAGAGTACTCTCTTGAATCACGAGTACGGTAAAGGCAGTTGTCCACATTGGGAAACCAGGATGGGAGAACAGAGGACGGTCCTGGCTCTGTCCTGGGTTCGAGTCCCGACCTTGCCACACACTAGCTATGTGAGCTTGAGCCACTCGCTTCTCTGAGGTCAGGTCGCTGGTCTGTACAATGAAAACAGTGTCAGTGATAACACCTCCTGAGGTATCTGAACTGTAAAGAGAGGAGAATATGTGTGAGAAGGAGCTGCGTCCTATGAGTCCTGCTGCACCTGTTGGTTCATTAATTGCTCATGTACTTCAGGTCTCAGCAGCTTACGAAGCCATTAGCTGCAAAGGAGGATCCTTTCGACAGTGAGCCGGCCAGCGCCTCCGACGGCAACACGGATCCCGAAGCCCACCTGCCCTCCATCTGCCTTAAGCAGGTGTTCCCCAAGTATGCCAAGCAATTCAACTACCTGCGCCTGGTGGACAGGATGGCAAATTTGTTTATCCGGTTCCTGGGGATCAAGGGGACGATGAAGTTGGGACCAACAGGCTTTCGGACTTTTATAAGGTCAGTGAGACCGGCCCCTCGGCTTGGGGTTCGGGCAGGGTGGAGTCCGGCCCCGCATCTGGCTGATCCCATCTCCCTGACCGCTTGGGGCGGTGGCAGGTGCGGGGGCGGGGGGGGGGGGGGGGCGGGGTCTGCAGTGCCAGGTCAGTGCCCCAGCCGGGGCTGGATTGGCCCCGTGGCTGGAGCTAGGCCTGGCACACTCTAGTTGGTGAATGAACTAATGAATGTTACAGATCTGACAGCTTTCGCCACCTTACACTTGTGGTTAAAACACAGTTTTGTGCTACCTTAAACTAGGTCCTTAGGCCACATATAAATAATTGCCCCTCGGACTCAGACAGACCTTGTGTTTCTTAAACTGGGGTGATGTTCTCCCAGTGGTAGTGGCTGGGTGCTGAGCATTTAGGAAGCTACAGCAAAAAAAAAAAAAAAAAAAAGGCACATCTTCCCAAAGTGTCCATGTCGGGAGAGAAAAGCTAAATAATTCAGCTGATAAATAATTTAATGTATTTGTCCTGATATAAAAATAACACGGCTATATGATCGAGTATAACACAAAATTTGCATGAATTTTAAACATGAACCATGAGATAAATCAGCTGCGTTTTCGCCAAAGCCAACAAAATAAACCACGGCACTCGATTATTCCTTAACTTGCCTCTCCTCTCTGGGGCACTTTGGTGCAACACAGGTGTGAATAAATGTCTGAAGCAATACTGACTAGCTGTGTAACCCTTGAGCAAGTTAGTGACCCTCTCTGAATCTCAGTGATCCCATAAAACGGGGATGGAGCTAGCAGGATCGTGTGTCACACACCTCAGGGAAACTATCTGCTGGCATTCGATGTTGCTGTTGTTTTCTCGTCATTGATTTTAATATTTCTACCTTCCACTTCAAAGTCACGCTCTCCATAATTTTGTTCACTAAAGCAAATAATTAGAAGTCTCGAATTGGAAACATTTTGTCATGCGCTTCTCTCCAACTGAATTTTCTGAATTCTAACTCTGGCTCTCTGATATTCCTGATGGGATGGTGAACAGAAGAATCAGCAGGAATAATTGCCATTTTAGGAAACCTGAGTTCGTACTTGCACGGTGATTATGAGAAGGGCTTTGTGTTAGCTCTGGGGGGGTGGGGGGGTGGGGGGTGGGAGGGGGAGGGGGAGGGGAAAGCCCAGTGGAAAGAGTCCAGGCTTTGAGTCTGGCTTCAGGACCAATCACATTACTTAATAGCTGTGTGGCTTTGGGCAAATCCCTCGCCTTCTCCAAGGCTCAGTTCCCTCGTCTATAAAATGGGAACAATCTCTCCTGCCTTTCAGGGTTATTATGGGGTTGGGATGTAATACATCCTCAAGCACCTGACCCAGAGCCTAGTTTACTGGAGCTATTTGTTAGGTGGGAGTCTTGTGACTATTATTTCCATTAGACAATGGACATTCTCAAGAAAGTCAACAGACGCATGTTGTTACTTCCCTGAAAATACTACCTGATACCTTCTGACTCATTTAGGAATTGCATTTGACTCATAGTAATAGATACTCATCTATAAAGGGTTTAAAATAATAAGATTAATTTTCTCTCATATAATAGGAAGCTTGACAGTGGGGATTCTAGGCTGGTTAATGACTCCACAATGTGATCATGCCCCACTTTCTTTTTGTCTTTCTGTTCATCCATCCTAAGCATGTGCTTTTCAAGCTTCAGGGTTGCCTCAGGGTCACAAGATGGCTGCTCAAAATCCAGCCATCATGGTCGAGTTCCAGGCAGGAAGAAGGAAGAATGGAGGAAAAGCAGAAGGCCATAGAAGAAGGGGGCGGGGAGAGATTTGAAAAAAATAGCTTACTGTAAGAATCACACTCTTGGTTGCCTCCAGGGTCAGGCAGGAAGCATAAGCCAGTGGGTGGGATCTGGAAGGTTGCGGAGGGGACATCCCTGGATAAAAGGAAAGGCTGCTGCTGGGCTAGTGTCACCAGAGCTTTTGATTTTCCAAGAGAAGCTAGAAATGCTGATTTTTTAAAGTTTTGATTGATTGATTGACTTAGAGCAGGGAGGGGCAGAGAGAGGAACAGAGAGAGAATCCCAAGCAGGTTTCCCACTATCAGCGCAGAGCCAGACGTGGGGCTTGATCTCACAAACCTCGAGATCATGACCTGAGCTGAAATCAAGAGTTCACACTTAACCAACTGAGCCACCCAGGCGCCCCTAGAAATGCTGATTTTTATATAAAATCTCAATACGTGCATATCCATGTTGGCTATTCAGAAAATAATTTTGAAACACTGGGTGGGTTCAATCAAAGTGTGACTGACCACAGAGCCCACCGGCATGTGAGCTCCGGCATGAGAGGTGGGGAACGTACCAAGAGGGCTGCTAGGCTCATTCACGATCTGGAGAAGAAAACAGAACTGAGAATGGTTCTAGCAAAGGAGACTCCTAAAACACTCTCAGACTGGAACTAATGTCAAAACTATTGCTACAGATCTGTCTCTGTGTGATAGGCCTTATGATTTTTCCATCCTTTTTTTTTTTTTTTTTTCGGAATAATTAAGGGCATTTGTCAGTAAAACCGATTTCGGTGAGGTTGGAGGCCCTCAGGTCACTGTCTGTTGCAGCACTGTCCACGGGAGCCTTGGTGCCCTGAGTAGGGGGAACAATGTCTTCAGGTGGGGAGCCGGACTCCGGCAGTGAGCCCCTCTCCCCTCCTTCCACACCCACCCAGCCAGTGTCCTGCAGGAAGAAGTGGAGAAAATGTTGCACAATCGTTAATAGATCTTTCCTTTTGAAATATACCAAGAGATCCCAACAGCAACTTAATCGTAAAAGATGATACTCTGCACTTAGATTTATCTGAGTATGTTCAGTCTTGCCAGCTAAATTTAACAGCAAGCGTTTTCTCTTGCTAACAACTGCTCGCTCTCTCTCTCCTTTCCACTTCGGTTTAAATTTTGCTTCATTATGAATTAATAATATTTATGCCATATGTTAAATCGAGCCAAGTGCCCTTCTATGGAGCACTGCGCAGGAGACGTACTTGCTGGCTAGATATACATTCCTCTCAGATCTCCCACACAAACGACAGAAGCTGAACTTGGCTTTCACCTGGACGACCCACTCTTTCTCTCCAAGTTCCTTAAAGAGAACAGGAGGGAACAAAACAAACATCCAACTGAATTTATTTTCAGTGACCATCTCTCATAATGTGCTGCATAGATCAGCAGTTTTAGGAGTGAATTATGCTAATGCCAGTCTGGCCACATTCTACTTTTCTACCAAGAAATGAGAAATAATGAACTGTCGTTCCCTTGTCTAGACTTAACTCATCGAACCAGCTTTTCATGTCGTTTCCTCAGGAGGCACATAATAGTAGCACATATTACCATGAATTAAGCGCCTCTTTCCCCCCCCCCTTTTTTTTTATGTCATAATAATTCCTGGGGCGTGGAGACTTCTCTTTCTCTGAGAAATAGAAATTGTCTGATTCTTCAACTTGACAGCTTTCTTTGAGGGAAATGCATTTTTGCTGTTTTCCTTCCGTTGGATTACTAATCTGGGGGGCTTTCTATGTAACTCACTAAGAACACATTTTCCAAATGTATCCTATATCAGAATTTGACATCAGTTTGCACGTGCTGGCGTTTTCCATTTCCACAGCCTGAACGTTAAACACTTTGCCAAAACCAGGTTCGTTTCTGGGAAATGGAGGCCACTTGGAGGGCCCTGCTCAGCCCCTTTGTGGTTTTTGATCCTGGTCTCCTTTTAAATTAGAGAATGGTTTTTCTCTTTTTCCTTTTTTCCCCCCTTCCATTCCCTTTTCTCATAGGGAGATATTAATATGTTTCATAATGGGTAGCTGTGGGGGGTTTTATGCTCTGAGAGGCAACATGGTGTGTTAGAATGTTCTGGAATAGAACTGTAAAGGGTCTTGTCTCCCCTTCTGTCATTAACTCCTTCCGTGACTTTGAAAAATCCCCCTGTTCTGTGATGATCTCTTTCCAGCAATATTGTGAGATCCTATGCCTGCGATATCAATAGCCTTTAAAAATATACATGTTATAAACCAGAATCATCATTTTCCCTCCTAGATATTTAGTGTTGGGTTTTTTTTTAATTAACAAATATTGATTACTTGTTAGCCTTCACCTTATAGAAAACTCTCCAGGAAAAAATAAGCTTCTTTTATTTTACAGAGAAGGATGAATGCGAAGGAAATTCTATAAATAGAATTTTATAGAGTGGAAAAAGTTGGTTTCTAAATTTCCCATGAGATGTCAGTAGTTGTTGAGAGGAAATGAGGATGGTGATTTCAGATCTTTCTAAACTTGGGCTCCTAATGAACTTGAATGATTTGTGATTGTCTCCCACCATATGTGCCCAAATTCCTGTGATTCTGGGAGGAAAACAAAAACAACAAAACAAAACATTTCTTCGAAGTGGTTCTACATCATGGAGGAGGGCTGGGAGTCGTCATTTGTTACTTCCCCATGTGTGCCAGGCACTGAGCTAGTCCTTAAAATGGTTTTGTATGTTGAGTAGCGGTTTCCTTGTTGTACAAATAAGGAAATTCTGATGCAGAGAGCTTCAGTGACTTGTTCAAGGTCACGTCACAAAGTCAAGATTCAAAGTCCTGTGCATTTGACTCAAAGCTCTTTTTTTTTTTTTTTTTTTTTTCCCGTACACATTTCCAGTCTATCCTTTCTCAAGAATTGTTCTGGTTTCTCATGTTACCATATTTCTTGGACTTCTCTTCCACTAAAGAATTTACTCCTCTACTCCTTAGTTATTTGAGGAACTGCATCCCAGGGCATAAGAGGAAACGCTACCAAGATTAAGAGCTACCAAGGCTTCATGTTTTTACCCCAGACTCTGAGATCTCTTCCACCCTCTGAGAGTGGTATCCAAGACGGATTGCGCTCTGTATCACTCACTGGGCTCAGAATCCCACCGACACATCGTGGACACAAAATCAATTCTGCACCGAGTGGATGGATAGATGAAAAAGTCATTCGAAAGTCTTGACCCTCCAAACAAGGAGGCTTTTCCTGTTTGCGTCAATGAGAATGTTGAGTGGCCATGGGGACAAACCTAGGAGAATCTGTCTCCAAGTGACCCTGGTTGTCTTCCCCCAGCCTTATATCCCAAAGCTTCCCAACAGGGTCTCTCTAGAGGCTCTGGCCTTACTGGGCCCTGCCTGGGACTATGTCTCAAATCCCGGGTTCTTCCTGTAGCCCTGGGCTGGGCCATCTCCCTACTTCTCCCCAGAGCTCCTAAGTCCACTACTCTGTCCTCCAAGGGAGGACTGGATGTGAATCCCAGCTGTGTGATCTTGGGTAAGCTATGTCCCTTCTCTTGAGTCTCAGCTTACCTGTCCCTGGAATGGGACTAAGAGTACTTCCTTTGTAGGGTGGTTGTAAAGATGGACAGGAAAGGGCCTGGCATACTAAATGGGTGCCCGAGAAATAAAAGAATCAAAATTCTTTTAAAGCATCTCCTGTCTCCTGCAGCCAGCATGGGTCCCTCCTTCCCCTGTCCCCATACCGGATGTTACAATCAGCTGTATTTGCAGGCATCACTAGGGAGGATGAGTTACCTCGGAAAAGGGATAAACGGAGAATTCTCTTTGGTAAATTACGGCCCCTGCTAAAGGTTTGACACTTCTATTTTCTACCTGTCAGAAAAAAATAACTATATACCAGTGGTCAGTTTGGTTTCCCTTTTTATACTCCATTAACCCACAGAGCAAGCCAGGCAGAGCTCCTGTCCCGTGGGGGAGCAGGTAGTCCAGAGGACACCGATACAATAATTAGAGAAAAGTGGTGGCCCTTCCTAACGAAGCTTGGAAAATGAGCAGCGCAGGTTGTTGGAACACCTTGGGAGAGACTGGAGCGTCGTCTCCGGTGGAGCCCAATAGAGATAGCCATCTTGGTGACAGGCGACATGAAAAGCTCCGCGTCCATGGACATGTTGTTACCAGGGTTCCATAGCTGTGCGCTGATGTGTTTGAAGTCCGCCACCGGTGACTTGTGATTGAAATACGGAGCAGGAGCCCAGGAGGAAGCAGGATGTGAATTGATGGCCTGAGAAATACTGGCAGGGAAGAAAGGAAGGAAGAGGGAGGGCCGGAGGGAGGGAGCCAGGGTGCTGGCATATAAGGAACACCAGCCTCGTCTGGGCACCATGCCGGGCACGCTCACGGCCTCCATCGTCAGGGTGTGTGTGGGTTTGGAGGGGGGCCTCGGGGGTGCCCAAATCCTGCTTGCCAATCAACCCCTCTCCTGTCGGGCTTCTAAGGGACCTATTCACACGAGGGCCGATGACAAATGGGAAATCAAAGAACCACTTTATCATTAGCTGGGGCAACGGATGAGGCCATATTTGGAGAGTTGAAAGCAGCATTGAGCGTAATGCGGCCAAACGGACAGCTGGCCCAGAGGTATGACTCCAGGATCGCGAGGGCAAATCCAGCTTGTGTTGGGACTCGCTTCCCAGCACGACCCTGTTCAGGAAGGTGGTGCATCTGGACAAGCCAGGGGCTACCTTTGGTCTGGATGGAGAGCCGGGGGCCCTGACATCCAGACGCTCTGACTGGTGAGCTCCATTTCCCCAGAATGGACGGGGCCACTTGCTGAAGGGTCAGCCCCAAGCAGCCTCCGAAGATCCCACGCTCTAGTTCTGGAAGAGAAAACAAAAAGTGGGGAGCGGTTGGGAAGAGAACCAACAACAGTGGGCCAACCGGGCGCCAGGCACCACGCCGGGTCCTTGGCCCGCACCTCCTCATCCTTCTTCACCGCCGCCATGGGGGCGGATACTATTCTCTTCATTTTAGGTAGCAGCAAATAAAGTCACTGAAGGTTTAAGTAAATGCTCATGGTCACATAGCTAGAAAAGGCAGCAGAGCCAGGGTTTCTATCCTGGTCTGTCTGATGCCCAAATCACGTTCTTTTCAGTGTGCCAGACTGCCTCCCCACATCTCCAGACCAAAAAACAAAAAAAAAAAACCCAAAACCTAGAGGGGAGGCAGAGGATTGCAAACATGCCTTTGTGGCTTGGACAGGGAGCAGATGTGGGGCTGAAAACCTGGTTACCTTGGCCTCTGTGCACTGGAGGAAATAAACCGGGGGAGCCTCCGAAAGTCTGACGCCAGCCTCTCCCCACCCCTGCTGCTTCCAGGTGACTCCCCAAAGTCAGGACTGAGCGTGGAGGGGTGTGGGCCAGCCGCGCTCACCTGCGCTGGGAGTCTCGGGCTCACCGTTCGGGACCCACGTGAAATCTTCAGGTGACAGATTCCAATGGGTGACGTGCAGGAACCTCCAGCCCTGTCTGTAGGTTTGGGCCCAGGGATGCATCCGGGAAGCATTCCAGTGGGGAATCACTTCCGGACAGAAGCGGCACCTTCCGTCTGTTTGGGTGACAGAGCTGTTTTCATTGGGCCATCCGAGTGTGCCACTGTCGGCTGCCTGAGCACTGGTAAGAGAGCACGGTGCCCAGGTCCAGCCTTTCTCTCTGTTCCCAGAAACGAACGCACGTGAAGGTGAAGAGGTGCAGACGTGCATGTCCGAAACGAGGAATTCCCTTTCCCTCTCGGAGCAGGCAGAGACCTCCCCTGGCCTGTGTGCAACAGGCCGATCCCCAGCGGCTGCAGAAAAGATGGACTGTTTTACAGGGGAGGAACGTGAGGTTCCGGAAGGGGGGCTGGATTAGCCGGGACCATTAGCTTCTAAGTGGCAGAGCCATTCAACTCAAGACCGGCCGTGTCCGGGCGCCGGGGTGGCTCAGTCGGTTGAGCGTCTAACTCTTAATTTCGGCTCAGGTCATGACCCACAGGATGTCCGTGCGGAGCCTGCTTGAGATTTTTCTCTCTCTCTCCCTCTGCCTCCTCTCCCCTGCCTGTGTGCGCTCTCTCTCTCTCTAAAAAAAGACTTGTCATCCTAAAGTCCTTGCTCTTTCCAGCCCTTTAGAATTAACCAAATTACAGGAACCCACATGATCTAATCTCAGCTTACATTTTCAGCCTTTTCTTCCCCTGCCCCCCCCCCCCACCTGCCCTTCATCAGCTCCAGCTGTGGGGAGAGAGGGCCTTCCAGGCAGGGGTGAGGACACAGCACCCCCCCATCCTCCCCCCAACCCCCGGCAAAGGCACAGAGGCAGGCCGGAAGAGGCCGCGCTCCTTCTGGCAGTAACATGTCCCTTCGCGTCTTTGGCAGGAACTGCAAACTCAGCAGCAGCAGCTTGTCCATGGCGGCCGTGGACATCCTCTACATTGACATCACCAGGAGGTGGAACTCTATGACCCTGGACCAGCGGGACTCAGGTACCTGATGACTGGCCTCCGCCCTGTCCGGTGGGAGTCCAGCTGGGTGGGCGGTACCCTTTTGGCTCCTTCTTGTTTAAGGGTCAAGGTTGGGGAAAGAGGAAGGCTGTCCTGTTCAGCTGTAGACATCCCCAGGGGGACGGAGCTGAATTTGAATCCAGGAGCACTGTCCTGAATTCTGCTACCAAGGCTGGGCCCCCCCCCCCCCAATTCTAGTTCCACCGTCAGAATCCCTTATCTTTGTGTAAGGCTTTGATTCCATTTGTACTGGAAACACTCAATTATCCGTTCACCCCTCGGCACGCATGTGCTAGCGTGTGTGGGCCAGGCCCTGGGTAGACAGGAGAGAAGAGCGCTTAGCTCTCAACCGCGGAGGAGCTCGCTGTAGGGCAGGGGGGCAGAGGAGAGCCCAGCCCTAGCATGGTGTGCTACCAGCCCAGGGGGGCACCGAGGGGCTATCAGGAGCCCAATGGAGGCGCTCCCATCGAGGGAGGCCCAAGGAAGACTTCTTGGAGAAGGGAGCGTGGGAGAAGCCACTGAATGGGGTGGTGTGGACTGTCTGGCAGGTGTGGCTTGCCCAAGGCACGGCCGCTCGTGGAAGGCTCAGATAACCCCAAGAAGCTTAGAGGGACTGGAGCAGGAAGGGAAGGGAGATCGGGAAAATGGGGTTGCAAGAGCCACTGAGGCCTTGAATGCCACACTAAAGACTTTGCTCTTGATCCTCTAGATTACAGTGGGGGACGGGTGGTGAAGGACTCCGTTAGAAAGATCCGCTTTGGGGTGAATGTGTTTCTGATCTTGTTTCCTGACAGAGGGTGTTTTTCTAAAGAGTCATACTAACCGTACCTGACATTTGAACAGCTCATCACAAAATTACCCCGAGCTCTCATGCATAGTCCTTCATTAAATGTGCCCGTGAACCAGTGCACTGGGTATCCACGTTTGAATTTCACAGACGGTAAACTGTAGCTCAGGTGACCCGGCAGCCGGGCTTCCCTCCCCTGGGCTGCATCCCTGCGAAAGGAACACGGGGCGGAGGGGGCGCCTCAGGAAGCAGCTTTCTTCCTCCTGTGGTTCGGTGGAAAGGACGAGAAATCAGAGGTTGGGAGACCCAGATTAGAACTGACTGTGCCATTTTCTACCCATGTAAGCTTGAAAAGCCATTTCACCTCCCGAATCTCCGTTTCCTCTTCCGTAAATGGTGCCAACAATACCCGCTCGCCAGGGGGGCCCTGAGGTCTCCTGCGTCAGTGGATATGACTGTGTCTGGAGCTCTTGCTGGCAGGACAGAGCAGTAATCCCATTAGCAGGCTCCACTCGGGCTGGGTCCGTCTGAGCGTGGGGTGCTCCCGGTCGCGGTCAGCCCTGGGCTACAGCTTTCTGGCCACGGGGACCATTACCTTTTAATAATGACGCCACTGGCTGCCAGTTGTTGGGCAAGTCCTACGCAGAAATGCTCTGCTGGGGGCTCCATATGCACGGCCCTGGCTGGAATTCCGGAGGTAGGTACCCTCAGCTCCACCGCAGAGAGAAGGGTGCTGAGGCTCAGAGGCACAGCTGGTGGGCACGGCTCTAACACCACACCGCCTCAGTTTCCCTTCTGGGCTGCTTGATCCCACGAGCCGGTGCTGGCGTCGGATGGCCTCCAGGCTCCCTACCGCTCTCCTTTCTGAACTCTCAAAGCAAAACCCAGGGAATCCCAACACTCACTGACTCCACAAGGTGGGTGCTAGGCGTCTCGGCCGGTGGAGCGCCCTCACAGCCTTCCCTGGCAACCAGGAGAGGCTGGCGATGGAGCGTCGTCTGGAGAAGCAGGCAGATTAATTATCATCTCGAGGACCGAAAGCGCTCGCATGACAGTCGAGCAGCGCGCTTTTTGCTGACGCCTCCAGAAAGTGAAGGAGTGTTTGCTCTGTGAGTTGAATGCAGGAGTCATCGCAGGATCCCGTGGAGGGGGCCAGAAGAGGGGGTGGGGTGGCAGCGGAATTATTAAATATTGAAATTGATCAGGAGTAGCAGCAGGAAGCTATTTATCATGTTTTATTGCTTCAAACTAGCATTACCATCTGGCCCATTGTTAATTCTGAATAGCTTTTCATGTTTTGTTTGCCTCTTAAATTGCTCTCTGTAAGCGGAATCCACAGGGGCTGTCCACGGTACAGGCGCGGGTGGGGTTTTCCGGGGTCTGCCAGGATCTCTCCGTTCTGCTGACCAAGCTAAAGAGAGGAGAAAAGTACTTATTTTTAGCACATACTGGCAAGCGAATCCGGGCCTGGGATCTCCCAGGCCTGTTGCCACGCCTCAGTAATGATCGTTAGCAGGGACCGGGATCTCGAGAGTCCCTCCCAGGTGCATCTCGCTGCCCCTTCCCACACTCAAACACCAGACCGTCAAGCGGGTGATTGTGTCCCATTTTACAGATGAGGATCCTGGGTTTCCAAGAGCGAGTGGCTTGTCCAGACTCCCATAGCCAGTGAGTAGCAGAGCCCACATTGGAAGTCAGGCCTCCTGCCTCCTGGCCCAGGATGCTGTCCCCAATCCAGGGGGCCTTTGTGTGACTGGGCTGGGGGCGGGGCTTGTGAGGCAGGGAGGTGAAAGGTCGACTCCTGGAGCACAGGGCCTATGGGAAGATGAAACTGAGTGGGAGGTGGTTGCCGGTCTGAGCCTCTGTCTCCCGGCATCCTCAGAGCTTAGACTCCTGTTTCCATGGCTCCTGAAAAGAAATAACAGATGCAGGGGGGTGGGGGTGGGTATAGGCAGTGGGGGCTGGGCATTAAAGCCAGGAATGAGAAGCCCGTCTTGTGCCCCCGTCTCAGCGGCCACTGAGGTCTCACAGCTGGCGAAGCCAGGGCCCGGTCCTTGCTTCCTGAGAAGGCTGGTATGACACCCCCGATTCTCAAGGAGAAGCAGCTTCTGGAGCCAGCCACATTCTTAGGAGCATTCAGGAAGCTCCTGCATAGCAAAAGAAGACAGCTGTGGTTGAGTGGTGGTTCTTCCCTGGGGCAAGTGTCAGCAGGAAGACCAGAGAGTTCTCCTTCCCCGCACCGCAACCCCCACCCACCCCCCCCCCCCGCACCCTGTGGTGCACAGCCAAGGGATTCTCATGCCCTCAGTTCCAGTTAAGTCCTGGCCATGTCAGAGGGGGGCAGCATGACCTGTCCCAGAGGCGTCTTGGGGCTGACAAGAAAGAAGTCGGAAGAGTGATAGAACAAGGGCTTGCATTCTCAAAGGGCAGGGGCTCATTCATCCACTCATTCAACAAACAGGTAACGAGCAGGTTAGCAGGTGTCCGGCCTGATAGAAATAGAAAGAGAAATTTCTTGCAGATCCCACTCTCGAGAAAAAAAGAAATAGTAGAGACCATTTACTGAACATTTACTATGTGACGGAAATAATTCTCGTTATGAGTTATCCCATTTAATTCTCATACAGCCCCGTGAGCTAAGAGTTGTTATTCCCGTTTGACAGATGAGAAGTCTGAGGCTTAAAGAGGTGAACTGTGGATTGAAACAGCTGCATCTAGTATGTCAGTGGGGACCCTAGGATTTGAACCAAAAGCAGTCTGCCTTCCGAATCCATTGCCTTTTCATCATACCCAGTGTCTCCAGCCATACACATAAAAAGGACACACGGTTGTCATAGGGTGTGGCCAGAGTCGGGGTTGGGGGGGTGCGGTGTGGGGGAGAACAACAAAGGGGTATTGCCGTGAGGGTTAAGAAAGAGAACACAGACTGGGGCACCTGGGTGGCTCTGTTGGTTAAGCATCCGACTTCGGCTCAGGTCATGATCTCACGGTTTGTGACTTCGAGCCCCATGTTGGGCTCTGTGCTGACAGCTCAGAGCCTGGAGCCTGCTTCGGATTCTGTGTCTCCCTCTCTCTCTGCCCCGCCCCCGCTTGCACGTGTGCGCACGCTCTCTCTCTCAAAACTAAATAAATATTAAAAGAAAGAAAGAAAGAGAGAGAGAGAACACAGACTTAGCATCCCAGAAAAGGCACCCGCTGCGAGTTTTGTATCCCTGAGACTAGCACAGGGCCCAGGGAATGATGAGCAGACAAATAGCAATAAAAAAATATCCTGCACCTGCAAAGTAAGGCGTTCTGAGTGTAAGAACCGTGGCTTATAGTAGAGGTGGTTACTGACAGGGTCTCCTTCCCCTCTCCTCAATGTCTGGCATGAAACGCCAGCTCATTCGGATAAGACCTTCACCCCACGCCCAGCACTAGCTATGTCCAACTACTCGCGCAAGGTCCCCTTTCCGGAAGCCAGCCCAGACCTTCCTTCTGGCCTCATGAGACTTTGGCACCTACTGAAGGAGCTAGCCAGATTCCTGATGTCTGAGACCTTAATGAACTTTTATATAACCTGCATGGGGAGACCCTAGTATTGAAATGGAAGAATAAAAATGGTATTTATAAAGATTAACGAGGAGAAAAAAAATCAAAACTACTATTAAAAAAAGAATGCACGTTTTGGGGTCTAAATCTCAGACCATCCTTTTAAGTAGCCTTGTTTTCTATTCTTTTTTGTTTTTGAGCTCAAGTGCATAGAATTGGACTAAAAATCTTTGGTTCGTGAGACCTTCTATCCGAGTCCATGCATAACCTGCTTTTATTAAGTTAGCTTTCTGAATTAGTAATTTTTAATAATGTAATAAGCATCCACAGACTCACCACCCAAAACAGAAGCCAAGACTTCACAATAACCCGCATCTAGTACGTGGCTCTCCCCCAACACCAGCCTGCCCCCCCACCCCCGGCTCTCCCCACCCACAGAACCCTCATCTGCAACCCCAGGCTCATCAGTCCCCAGATAGTCTTGCCTTTCTCTCTGTTAGAAAGTCAATGGCTATTTAGGAGCTTGATGGAATTTAGTACTAGGCAATCTCACACTCCCCAGCCAGCCGATGTAATTGACATAGAAATAAATAAATAAATAAATAAATAAATAAACGAATAAAGACTTCAATGTGTAATTCTAGAATTTCTAGCAGAACAGAAATCTAAATGAGGGTCTTCTCAGAAAAACTGAGGTCTGGCAGTCCCGTCGGTGCCCAGAATGAAATGAAGACACAAATTTGTCTGTGAAGATGCGGTTACTTCATGTAAATTGCACTCACGAGCGCCTCCTTATCTCTGAGACTTTGCTCTCAACGCTTCCCAGAGTGGAATTTCACTTCTCTGTGCCAGAGACGAGGACAGCATCAAGATTAGGCAATAAAAGGTAGTTTTACTGCGTCATCTCTGAGAGGGAAACGTTTCACTCGCGGAGGGAACCTCTGAGCCCAGCACCTGGACATCTTGTCCATCTAACACACAACCGACCTCTAGGGTCCCTCCCAGTCATCAACGGGAACATGACTGCAAAGCAAGGAAACTCGGATTCAGGAGTCTCTTCCGCCCCCCTCCTCCACCCATTCAAGCACACCCACACCTGGCCCACAGAGGGAAATCTAAGAGTGGCGTAGTTTCATGTCTCATACATCCTGCACACTCTTTGACTAAAATAAGAACCGTTTCTTCCACCGCCTGAAGGATGCCTGAGCTACGTGCCTCCTTTCCTGGGGCTGCCTTGGTTTGACTGGCAGTATATCCAAAGCCACAGGCTCTGGGATCGGACAAACCTGGCTTCGAATCCAAATCCGGGCTCCCTAATTGGTAGCTGCGTCACCTCCGCAAGTTACATAACTCCCTCCGAGCCTCGTGTTCACCATCTGTAAAGTGGGGATGATAGCGGTGCCCGCCTCATAGAAGCATCGCTGTGGATGAAGTGACGCCAAGCGCTCAGAGCAGGGTCTGCCGTCCGTGGGAACTGCTCAGTAAGGGGGCTCTCCCTGCGCCCCTCTCTGAGACATGCCTCCCTGCACCTGCTCATGCCAGCCTGGGGACAGGACAGGTGCTGGGACCAGACAGAAAGAAGTGCTTGATGCGAGAGGTGTGGCACACGAGCGGTGGCATCACATTTCCCTCGGTGCCCAACGGAGTGCTGCCCCCCCCCCCCACTTCCCCTCCACGACCGCCCTCACCTGCCTCTGGCCAGAACCGTGACCGCAAACAACCTGGGGCCAGGCCGCCCGCGGGTCCCGCTCCCTTGCCCCTCAGCCCTGGCCCACACCGTGGGGTGGTTCGGCTGGGAAGAGGGGGCGCGAGGTGGGTGCTATGAGCCTGGGGAGGGTTGGAGACCTTCGGCAGGAAAAGCGGCGCTGGAAGGCTCGGAGCTGCGGGGCCTGGAAAGCTCGCCAGTTGCGCTCCACGCCAGCTGCGGTGTCTGATGAATGGCTGTGGCCATCCCTCCACATGCCCGCTCTCACCCTGGTGGGCGCTCGCTGCCCAGGCTGGCTGTGCCGGCCTCCAGCCCCCCGTCTGCATCACCTTTCCATGCAGAGCCCTCTGGCAGCTGCCTGCAAGGCCGGCTGGTCTAAGACTCCAGTTCCAGGGTAGAGCATCTGAGTGAAGGAGGGCCTCGCGGACTGGGGCCCCCCTCTGCAGCCAAGCCTCCCCCAAAGCCCCCTACTCACTCGCTCCGGCCAGGAGAGCGGCCACCTTGGAGGTCCCCCACCGAGGCCCCTCGCCTCTCTCCGGCGCCCCACCGCCCAGGCCGTCTCCCCAAGGAGACCCCCAGACGGCGCCCCCTCCCCATCAGCTCCAACAGCGTCCGGCCCTGCTCTCCATCCGGATCACAGCTAACTAAACGCCGTGGAATGAAGTGTGTGGCATCTCTCTGAAGCTAGACTCGCCTCCGCGAAGCCTAGAGCTGTGCGTGGCACACAGTAGGTGCTCTGCAAAAGTGTCAAATGAACTAGGATCAGACCCTGACAGTCGACAGTCAGCAGCAGCGCCTGTGGATGTCTGAGTCTTATGACGGTCTCTCACCAAATTTCCTCAGTCGACTTATGCAAATCATCTGCCTCCTGTACTTTCATCAGCTGGAACGAGCCCCCACTGAAATGTATTTGGTTAACGATGTACTGAAATATTTAAAAGTATTTTTACTCGGAATGTTGAGCGGAGCCTCGCTTATACATATACATGGGTGGCCCCCTCCCTCGGAAATATGGGAGCCCGCGGATAACTAGGCGGGTTTCATGCAGCGCCTCTTGCGACGTGTCTGGCACAAGCCACATTCTGCAGCCTTGAAATTATCTCGAAGTCAGATGGGCCTCTCTGGATGGGTGCCCTACACGCTTACAAAATAGTCGGCATCAGAATTAGTTTTAATAAAAGCAAGCGAGCGGACAGAAATGCCAGCTCGCCCTCTCCCTCGCACAGACACTTCAGGGCCTGCCACTCCTGGGCTGCGCCTTCTGGAATTACTTCTCCCCTTTGCCAGGGCCACGAGGCCCTGTGTCAGGGGCACCTGTTCTCCATCATCCTCTCCGCTGTCACCTCCCGGGTGGAGGGAACAGGATCTCTGTCCACTGAGCTGGCCTGACCCCCCCCCCCCAAAAAAAAAGACACAAGAAGGGGAAAGCAGAATGATAGTTTATGCAGCCCCCCTCCCTTGCTTGTACCTGTGTGGGTCCACCTGCGTGGATCATCACAGCACCATGGAGGCTGTGGGGAAGCGGGAGCCACATGGACTGCAGTTCAATCCCCAGCACCTTCCCTCTGGCAGCCCTTAGTGGTGGCACTCCCGCTCTGGGAGCCTCGGTCTCCTTTACAACGGGGCGGAGGACATCCGCCTTGGGTTGTCGTAAGGATTTAGTGAGGAAGCACAGGCCCCCGACCACAAAGCGCTCTCCCAGTCCGTTCGTTTACTGAGTGTTCACATGCTGGTGAGCTCGGTCTTATTCCCATGACCCCCTTCTCAGAGGAGGAAACCAAGGCTGGGGTCAAGAGGGATTCTAGGGACAGAGCAGGAACCCCACCCGGAGCCTTTACCTCGTGCTGCCTGGGGAAGTGACAACAGTCACCAACCTCTTGAAGATGGAAGGACCCCGTCAATCCCCAAATGTCCCCAGGCTTGAGAGCCGGATTCAGTGACTGAGGCGTCCCTAAAGTTGGGCAGAGCTGTGTTTGGTAAGACAATGGTTGGTCCCTGATCTTGGTTCAGGGAGGCGTTCACAATGACAGACACATGGGGGGGTGGGGCGGGGGCGGGGGACTCTGCCCCCAGGCATCCCCCACCTGCTCCTCCTCCTGCCGGGAGCTGCATAAATGTTCCCACCCACTTTATTGTCACAAATATGGCACCGGAAGCTCCCCAGAGCCTTGCTCTCTGGAGTTGAGGAAATGAGGATTAGATGGGTTAGGGGTCACACCCAGCGGTGCCCAGCCCATACGCAACACTTACAGAAAAATTGAGCAGGTAGTACCAAGAATTCAGTTATATCCCCCCACATTGTCCCCTGTAATATCTTGCATTACCGTACATTTGTTACAGTTAGTGAATAAATACTGATATGCTATTAAAGTCCACAGTTTAGGTTCAAGTTCATGCCGTGTTGTATATTCTGTGTGTTTTGACAAGTGCATAATGTAATTTCCCCAACATTGCAGGACCCCACAGAATATTCTCACTGCCCTTAAAAGTCCCTGTGCTCCCCCCCCCCCCCGCCCATTCATCCTCCCTCCTGTGAGCCCCTGGCAACCTTTTTTACTGTCTCCATAGCTTTGCCTTTTCCTGAATGTCATAGGGTTGGAATTGTACCATGCTGCCTTTTTAGACTGGTTTCTTTCATGTAGCAGTATGCATTTAAGGGTCCTCCAAGTCTTTTTGTGACTTGATAGCTCAGTTCTTTGTATTTCTGTGGAATAGTCCACTGAATGGATATGTCACAGCTGGTGAATCCGTTCACCTATGGAAGAATATTTTGGTTGCCTCCAAATTTTGGCAATTATGAATAAAGCTGCTACAAACATTTGTGTGCAGGCTTTGTGTGGTTGTAAGTTTTAATGCAACTGGGCAAATACCTAGGAATGTGATTGCTCGATCATACGGTAAGACTATGTTTAGCTTTGTAAGAAGCTGAACTGCCTTTCCAAGTGGCTGGTTCACATTTCCACCAGCAATGACTGGGACTTCCTGTTGCATCAGAGTCTGGTCAGCATTTAGTGTTGTCAGGTTTTAGATTTAGCCATTGGAAGAGGAGTATAGTGGTATCTCATTGCTTTACTTTGCATTTCCCTAGAGGCGTATGATGTTGAGTATCTTTCCATTTGCTTATTTGCCATCTGTACATCTTTGGTGAAATGTCTGTTGAGATCTTTTGCCTGTATTTTAACTGAGCCATTGGGTTTGCTTTTTTTCTTATTGTTCAATTTGAAGAGTTCTTTGTATATTTTGGATACAAGTCCTTTATTAAATATGTCTTCTGGAAGGGTTTTCTCCCCGCGTGCGGCTTAGCTTCTCGTTTTCATAACAGTGTCTTTCACAGAGCAGATTTCTTTAAATTTTTTTAATGTTTTACATGTATTTATTTTTGAGAGACAGAGTGAAACAGAGTGCGAGTAGAGGAGGGGCAGAGAGAGAAGGAGACATAGAATCCGAAGCAGGCTCCGGGCTCTGAGCAAGCATTCAGCACAGAGCCCGATGTGGGGCTCGAACTCAATAACCATGAGATCATGACCTGAGCCGAGGTCAGACACTTAACCGACTGAGCCACCCAGGCACCCCCACAGAGCAGTTTTTAATTGTACTAAAGCCTAACATCATTTTTCTGCTTTCATGGATCTTGTTTTGGTGTTGCATCTAAAAACGCATAGCCAAATCCAAGGCCCCCCTAGGTTTTCTCCTATGTTATCTTTGAGAAGTTTTATAGTTTTGCATTTCACACTTAGGTCTGTGATTTATTTTGAGTTAATTTTTGTGAAAGGTATAAAGTCTATGTCTAGATTTTTTTTTGGGGGGGGTGGTCTGTGGATGTCCAATTATTCTAGCTCTATTTGTTGAAAAGACTAATTTTTCTCCATTGAATGGCCATGGCTCCTTTGTCAAAGATTAGTCGGTGACATTTGCCTGAGTCTATTTCTGGACTCTCTATTCTGTTGCACTGATCTATTTGTATGTTCTTTTGCTAATACCGTGTTGTTTTGTTTACTGTAGCTTTACAGTAAGTTTTGAAGTTGGCTAGTGCCAGGGTTCTGACTTGGTTCTTCTCCTTCAGTATTGTGTTGGCTGTTCTTCCCTTTGTCTTTCCATGTAGATTTTAGATTCGCTTGGTTGATATCCACAAAATATCACAATATTCACTTGGCTGATATCCACAAAATAATTTGCTGGGATTTAATTCGGAATGTGTTGAACGTATATACCTTTTCTTTTCTTGTCTTACTATATTAACTAAGGCTCTTAGTACAATGTTGAAAAGAAGTGATGAGAGGGGACATCCTTGACTTGTCTCCAATCTTAGGAGGAAAGCATCTAGGTTTTCACCACTATGATGTTAGCTGTAGGTATTCCTAAATAGATATTCTTTATCAAAGGAACAAAAAATTTTTAGAGGTTTTTTTTTTTAATCGTGAATGGAGATTTGAGTTTGTCAAATGTGTTTCCTGCATCTATCGATCATATAATTTTTCTTCCTTAGCTTATTGATGTGATAGATTACATTAATTGACTAGTGAACATCGAAGCAGACTTGCATACCTGGAATAAATCCCATTGGTAATGGTGTATAATTCTTTTTATATGTTATTAGATTCCATTTGTCAAAATTTTGGGGGGTTATTTGCACCCATGCTCATGAGAACTATTGGTCTGTAGTTTTCTTTTCTAATAATGCCATTATCTGTCACTAGGATAATGCTGGCCTTCCAAAATGAGTTAGAACATGTTCCTTCTCTTTCTGTATTCTAGACAAGGTTGTAGAGAACCGGTATAATTTCTTTCTTAAATGTTTGGTAGAATTCACCGGTGAAACCACAGGGCCTATTGGTCCACTTGATCTAAATTACCAAATTTGGAGGCAGAGAGTTACTCATAACATTCCTTCATTAGCCTTTTAATGTCCATAAGACCAGTGAAGCCTCCTTCATGGTCTGATATTAGTGATTGTTAATTACTAGTTAGCTGTCTAGCAATCTACTCTCCTTTTTTCTTGGTTAGCCTGGCTAGAGGTTTATCAATTTCTTTGATCTTTTCACAGAACTAAGTTTTGATTTAATTGACTTTCTCTATTGATTTCCTACCTTGCTTTCATTGATTTGTGCTCTAATTTTTATTATTCTTTCTCTTCTGCTTACTTTGGGTTTAATTTGCTCTTCTTTTTCTAGTTTCCTAAGGCGGAAACTTAGATGATTGGTTTTAGATCTCTCATCTTCTCTAATATATGCAGTCCATGCTATAAATTTCCCTCTAAACACTGCTTTTGCTGCATCCTACAGGATTCAGTAAGTTCCACTGTCATTTTCACATAGTTCAAAATATTTTAAAATTTCTCTTGATACTTCCTTTTTGACATGTTGTTTAGACATGTGCTATTTAATCTCCAAGTATTTTGAGATTTTCCAGCTATCTTTCTGTTACTAATCTTCAGTGTAATGCCATTGTGGTCTGAGAGCATGCTTTGCATGACTTCTATTCTTTCATATTTGTTAAGGTATGTTTTATGACCCAGAATACAGTCTGTCTTGGTGAGTGTTCCATGTGAACTGAAAAGAATGTGTATTCTACTCTTGTAAAGGGAAGTATTTTATACATGTCAATTAGATCCAGTTGATTGATGGTGCTGTTCAATTCAACTATATCCTTTCCAATTTTCTGCCTGCTGGATCTGTCAATTACTGAGAGAGGGGTGTTAAAATTCTCTGACTTAATAGTAGATTTGTCTGTTTTCTCTTGTAGATCTATCTGTTTTACCTCACGTATTTTGACACTCTGTTTTTAGCTACACTTGTGTTGAGGACCATTATGTCTTCTTGGAAAATTGACCCCTTTATCATTATGTAATGCCCACCTTTATCCCTGATAATTTTCTTTGTTCTGCAGTCTGCTTTGTCTGAAATTAATTTCGCTGCTCCAACTTTCTTTGGTTAGCGTTAGTATGATATCTCTTTCTCCACCACTTTGCTTTCTGTCTGTCTTTATGTGTAAAGGGGATTTCTTGTAAACGACATAGAGTTGGGTTTGTTCTTTATCCACTCTAACAATCTCTGTATTTTAATCGACATATTTAAACCATTCACATGTAAAGCAATTATTGGTATTAATTCGTCTTTACAAGTTTGGTAGAATGCACCAGTGAAGCCATCTGGTCCTAGAGTTTTGATTGTTGGGAGATTTTTGATGACTGATTCAGTCTCCTTACTAGTACTTGGTCTTCTCAGAAATTCTATTGCATCATGACTCAGTCTTGGCAGGTTGTATGTTTCAAGAAATTTATCCATTTCCTCTATGTCGTCCAAAGACGCTGTTCCTGGACATTCTCCCTTTTTACATTCTTTCTTTTCGTATTTTACTTTGTGACATTTTGATTGACATGTTTTCAGGCTCACTGATTCTTTCCTCGTCTGTGTCTAGTCTCTAGTCTACAGTTGAGTCCACTGGGGGCATTCATCATTTCTGTTACGGTGTTTTTTGCTTCTAACATTTTCTTTTGATTCTTTCTTAGACTTTCCATCTCTTTCCTTACATTACCCATCTGTTCCTGAGTGTTGCCTACTTTTTCCATTAGAGCCCTTAACATATTAATCATCATCATTTTTAATTCTCCATTGCGTGATTCCAACATTGTGTCATAGCCACGTCTCCTTTTGATGCTTCCTTTGTCTTGTCAGACAAATGTTTTCTTCTTGTCTTTTAGCAGGTCTTGTGATTTTTTGGTTGAAAGCCAGACATGGGAGATCAAGTAGTAGGCTTTCAGTGTGAGGTTTTCTGTTAACCCAATGAGGAGCTAGGCTGTGTTTAATGTTTACTGCAGCTGTAGGCACCAGAGGCATCAGTTTCCTTGCTTTTATTTTCTCTCCCTGTTGTCCTTGGACTTTCCTAAAAACTCCTTGAATAGAGAGTCTTTATCTTGGAGCTGTCAATTGTTATCCACTGTGGTTACCTTGGAACCCTTTTGATGGGTGGTAGTGAGGTGTTGGGGAGAGACAGCATTTAATAATCTTATCGCTAAATCTCAATTTCTTAGTGGGCTTGGGTCCCTGGACTGCCACATTCAGAAGTGTTCCTCAGCCCTTTTTTTCTGCCCTTATGTGAGACAGGAAGGCCAAAAGGGCTGGAGTAGTCTAATCACACTTCCCTCAGGTCAGATGAGTCTCTGGTAGTGTAGTCTCCCGTGAGGGCAGTCTTTTGTGATGGAGAACACTCAGAGCACATTTTGGAAAGGTTACTTCCTCACACACCTCCCTGCCTGAAGCATGTGGGATTTTTCTCCAATCACCACCTTGAGAACCCAGTGGGGCTCTGGAGGTACAACCCACAGATGCTTGAAGGACCCCTAAGACTGGGCTCCCGGACTTTTTAACGCTCAATCTCATCCATTCAGCCTCCAGCAATTCCTCCGTCACCAATGAAGCACTGACCTGGGCTATGATTCTCTGTTGTCACTTGCCTGTCTGGTTTTCAGGGTGACACTTTGCCCTGTGACCTCAAATCTCTGACAGATGTAAGGACTGTCATTGATTTTCAGTTTGCCTATCTTTTTTTCTTATTGTGAAGATGGGAGTGATGACTTCCAAGCTCCTTACACATCAGTGCTGAAGCTGGAAGTCCTCTATGTGCGTTTTCCACTTTTCACACCAACCTGGAGAGTTAATCCTTCTACTCCAGGTTACAGAGAAGAGACCTGACGTTCGGAGAGGTTACCTAATGTGCCCAGGGTCACCCAGCTAATGGGTGGAAGGAAGAGCCAAAATTCTTTGTCTTCTGCTTCTACCGATCTCTGAGAAACTACCAATCCCAAGCATTCCAAATATGTTTACAAATACAGGCTTTTCCTGGAGATTTTCATGGAATTCTTGGAGAAACCTGGGCTTGGTCATTTAGCCTGAGAATGAAATGAGAACCTCATGAGCCACCTGACCAGTCTCTGTCTCTCATCAAGAAAATGGCCAAATTAGCCAAGATAGGGGCACCTGGTGGCTCAGTCGGTTAAGTGTCCAACTTCAGCTCAGGTCATGATCTCGAGGTTCACGACTTCGAGCCCCACGTCAGTCTCTGTGTTGACGGTTCAGAGCCTAAAACCTGCTTCCAATTCTCTCTCTCTCTCTCTCTCTCTCTCTCTCTCTCTCTCTCTCTTTGTCCCTCTCCTGCTAGCACTCTGTCTCTCAAAAATAAATAAAACATTAAAAAAATTTTTTTTCTTGAATTAGCCAAGATAGATCCTTATCCAGGCCTCTCACATGGGGCCAACTTCAGCATTCCCTGGTAACACTCTCCAAATTGTGTTTACTGCCATAGAGTCATAGTGTTCAAAACCAGAAATGCCTGAGAGATCACCAATTCGAACGCCTTTGCTTTACAGGTGAGACCCTGAATTCTAGGGACTCTGAGACCCTGGTAACTTAATGGGAAAGCCACCTGCCACCCATTGGCTTTCTACCTTGCCACCTGGCTCTTCTTCCTAGATCTTTTAGGAATTAAATTCCACACTTATTTTTGAGATAGCCCAGATAACCTGCAGTACTCTGCCCCATCCTTTGGCACATGGGGGAGGGGAAGAGGCAGACCCCATGCCGGGGCCGTGAGGTGTCCTACATCTAACTGGGAGATCTGGGAGACTTCTGGTGGTCAGCTGTGTCGACCTTCATAAGTCTGGGCAGACCAGGGGTTCTCAATTAGGGTATGATTTTGCACCTCCCCCCACTCCACACCCTGGAGGACACTTGGCCATGTCTGGAGACATTTTTGGTTGTCACAGCTGGGCAAGGAGAGAAGTTGCTATTGGCATCTTGCGGGTAGAGGCCAAGGATGCTGCTTTACATTCTTTAAGAAAAGATTTTTTTAAGTTTATTTATTTATTTTGAGAAAGAGACAGAGAGAGTGAGCAGGGGAGGGGCAGAGGGAGAGGGAGAGAGAGAATCCCAAGCAGGCTCCGCACTGACAGCACAGAGCTTGAACTCACCGGGCTCGAACTCATGAACCATGAGATCACTACCTGAGCCGAAACCAAGAGTCAGATGCTTAACCGACTGAGCCACCCAGGCACCCCTTAACATTCTGTAATGCATAGGACAGATTCCCCACCCCCAACAAAGAAGTTTTGGGCCCCAAATCTGGAAAGTATCAAGGTTGAGAAAGGCTGAGCTGGAGTACGCCCATTCAGGATCTCCACGACTGCTCTGGGCTTATTTTGAAATAGCCACACTTTCCCTTCGGCTTCCCTACCACAGCTCCCGGGCTGGGGGAACAGTCCCCCGTGCCCCACCACGCTCGGAGATTGCACCTGCCAGCCACCGCGGGGTGAGGGATGGCGGCCTCTGGGGAAAGTGTGTGCACCTGAACTGTTCAGCGAGACCTTACATGACTGAGGTGCTTTCTTCTTGGTGGCAGGTGGGTGTCTCTGCCCACACTTCCCCACTGATCACGTCTGTGAAGGGAGGAGGAAGCCTTATGTAAGCGCAGCCTCGCACAACCTTCTGTCGTCCTGGCATTCCAGGGCTTGGGAAACCCCCTCCCTCCCGAAGTCTCAGGGGAATGTGGTTCTGTTCTGAACCGGCCCTGCCTGCGGGGGCTGCTTACCACCTGAGGATAAAATCTGAGCCCTTCAGCCTTTGAGATTAGCCTGGCCAGCCTCCCTGTCACCCCCCCTGCAGCCCCAGCCCCCCATCCCCGCTCCACTCTCCTCCCACGCACTCCAAGTAGCAGCCTCACGGGCTACTCTGAGCCAGACTGACATGCTTCGGCTCCTGCCTCTGCTCCCACTCGGCTCCCTGCCTGGGACACCTTGAACACCCTTCCCTTCCTCGCCTGCCTGGACAATGCCTACCTGTGAGACCCTCCTTTGGGACGCTTCCAGGCCCCTCTCCCTGCCTCCCCGCCGGCCAGTTCTGCTCTCTCCTGTTCCCTGTCAGTTCTCGGCACCGCCCTCCAATAGGCCTCGCCTTGCTGGATCCTCAGTGTTTGCGGATGTCTGCCTCCCTCTCCACCTGCCCCCCACCCCGTGGATGCTGAGCCCATCCCTGGTTCACGTCGAGGGCCCAGGGTTTAGCACAGGGAAAGCTTCCTGGCAAGGTGAGCGAGTGAATAAATGAAAGAAGGACTAGATAGATGGAATGTCACTGCTCCTTATGCTCGGAGTGGCCACTTCCAGGATCCTCATGAGTCCCTGTGGCTCACCTGGTTTCCCAGACACAGGACACATGACCTCAGCTCTGCCTCTTTCTGCCATGGATGCTGTGTGATCTTGAACAAGTCACTTGCTGTCTACACTGGGTGCTGTCTACAGGGTAACGAGCTATAACACTGTAGCGTGGCCCAGGTGCGATCCCACGTAGAGGAGGAAGTAGAACCCCGACCAGGTTCAGGAGTCCCCATTTGCGGTGGCCCCCACTGGCCCCCACAGAGCACCGCTCCGGAGCATGAGTACAGTGGAAGAAACATTTCCTGCACTAATAAAATTACCTTCTCTAAAGAAGGCAATTTGCATGTTAATGTTTTGGGTAATTCTGTGCAGCTCCAGTGCCCTCGAGGCTGCAATTTCTCTCTGACAAAGTGATAAAAATAAACTCCCGCATAAAAGAGCATTTCTCTTCTCTCTCATTTGCGCTCCAAAGTGACATTCTTAATGTGAGTCAAGCTGAAACCCACTTCTCGATCTTGTTTTTGACACTGATCTGCCTCCCCTCACCTCTCCCCGTGACAGACCAGCTCCTCAGAGCGCCTCAGAGGGGTCTCTTCCTGAGGAGCCAGCTGGGTCCTCTTGGGGAGCGGGCACCCCCACGCTCGAGGCTCCAGACTCTGGGCTTCTGCAAATTCCAGCAGGTGCAGCCAGTTAACTGGAGGACAAACATGGGGCATGAGGAAGAGGGCTGCCTTCGGTGGGTGAGTTAGGGCGGTCTGTCTACCCCCAAATTGCCCATTTTTTGGAAGCAACTACAATGGCTGGAGATTCTGAGACTCTGCCCTCCAGGGCGGCAGACTGTTGACCCGCCAGGCTTGGCCCTTCTGATCACCTAGAGGTAATCACCAAAGAGGCTCGGATTTGGGGTTGTCCTTCCGTGCCAGATGCTGGCCCGGCCCTTATATCTAAGTTCTCTCATTGAAACCCCACAAGAGCTGGGCAGGGTAGGTAGAAGCTGAGGCTTCCAGAAGGGAAGGGAATGAGCCAAGGTCATCTAGCAGCACCTAAGAGACAGACCTTGAGTTTGAACATAAGTGCAGCCTGCTGTCGATGACCCAAGCCGTGGGAAAGGAGGAGAGAAGCGACATTGACCAAACACCTACTATGTGCCATGCGTTATGTGTGTATATTTAATTCAGTTAGTCTACTAGTGTTCGTGACAGTGTGTGCAGTGACCCGTAGGACACCCAGGCCTCGTGCCCCTGACAGTCTTGTAGCGGAGGCAGACAGAGATGAAACATAGAAACACAGAAATAAACATGTATTTACGTGCAATGAGAGAAAATGACTAGGTTTTAAGGAGGATAGCGGAGAAGACCTAATTTACATTAGGAGGTGGGTCAGGGAGATCTGTCAGTACAAGCAGCATCGTAGTTGATGTCTAAGTGCTAAAAGGTGAGGACCCAGGGAAAGAATGTTCCAGCAGAGGGAATGGCTAATGACAAGGAGCCCTGAGGTGGGGGAGGTGGGGGCACGCAGGCAGAGAGCAGGCTTTGGCTCACAGGGGGCTGCAGAAGCGGGAGGGACTCCATCTTGCAGTGGCTCCGAGCAGGTTAAGGCATGTGGGTGTTGCTCTGAATGCTGGTGGCGAGGTGACAGCAGGATATGTGGCTTGGTTCGTGTTTTAAAAAGGTCATTCTGGCTGCTGTGTCAGAAGGGGCAGTGCTGGAAGCGGGGAGGCCAGTGAGGAGGTTGCTGTCGGTGGTGGAGAGGGATGGGAGCTGTGGGAGAGGAGTTTCAAAAATGGTTCTCCGACTTCTGGCTTGAGCACTGAGGTGGGTGGAGATAGTATTTATTGAAATGAGTAGGATTTAAAGCAAAGCTGGATGGAGAGGGACGACCAGGAGGTCCATTTCTAACAGGCTCTTTGAGATGCTAATGAGGTATCCCAGCAGCAAAAAAGCAGTGTGGCCGGGAGCTTGCGAAGGGAGGAGAGCCTTGATTCACGGAAGATATTTAAAGCCTAGGGAAGGAAGGACGGGAAGGGAGACCCGGGCCCAGGCGGAGAGCCTTGCAGGACCCCATGCCCTGCGAACCTGAGAGGAACCACCAGAACACCAGAGCCCCCCCACCCCACCCCACCACCGAGCCAGGACTTGCCAGAAGGATGCAAAGAAAAGCCAGAGAGCGGGCATCAGAGAAGTGGGGAGGACGCACTTCAAGGAGGGAGGCTTCCCCTCTGACCAACGCTGCAGCGAGAGCTGGGAAGGGGAACGGAAGGTGCCCGGTCTCTTGGCAGGAGCAGTTCGGGGGGAGGGGAGAGCTGATCCGGGAGCAGAGCTAGAAAGGTGAGATACAACGTCAAGGCAGCCTTTAATCAGTGCGAGAGCCTGGTATGTTTGGTGGCCGATGGGCGAGGTTCAGAAGCGGAGACACTGCTGAGCTGGGAGCACCAGGCACAGACTCCAAACCACCTACCTCTCCTCCCGCAATTCTCTGCTGCTCCCCCTGCCTTCTGACCCTGTCCCCTCCCCGAGCGTGAGCGCACGCGTGCACACACACACACACACACACACACACACACTCTTTCCTGTCCGCTCTGGCAGAGGAGGGCTTGCACACCTGTGTATCCACTTGGTGGCTGTTGGCCAGTGTTTGTGGACTTGAATCGAATCGCCCCGGCTCCTGGCATACAAACCTTCTAGAGCCAGGCCATCGTGGGGAAGAAGAGTTAGATTTGCGCCATGGAAAGGGACACCCGTGCAGGGCTTTGCTCAGTTGAGCTCCGATGGAGGCAGAGAGCTGGAGCACACGGTGAGAAAGGGTCTCCTGGGGAGGTGATGAGCACCCCACCGCTGGAGATGACCAAGTGGGGGTCAGATGCCTGTTGTTAGCAATGCCAGGAGGGCAACCGTGGCTCAGAATCTCACAGGGGAGCTTCAGTCGGATAGACGGTGCTAACAGCAGTTGTGCTAAGGTAACTTGTGGCTCCCTCCCTGCCTCTCTAAGTAAGCCTGATGCGGGGCGCAGAGTACCAAGGGGACAGATTCACAGCCCGGGTTTGAATCCCCACTCCACCTCCAGGCCACTGGACCCTGCCTGAATGTCTGTGCTTCTGTGCACCCCAGAAGCCTGCAGCGCCCAGATAACAAACAAAACCCAAGACAAAGACAGTTTTGCTGGTAAACAGCCAAAGGGTTATAAAGGCATCTATCCCCCAGACTTTCATTTTGAGGGTGAAATGAGAGGTGCCCCTCGAGAGCTGGCCGCAGGGCCTGGTACATATTGAGCACCACTCAGATTAGTTCTTACCCTTTTGAGTGTTACTGTCCTGTGGGGGCCTGGATTTCGTTATCTCTGAAATCCTTTCCAAGCCAGAGGTTTTGACCACTTGCTGCAGAATGTGTTGAGCCTCGGAAGGTTCTGCGGGAGCCATTAATCCCAGGAGAAACGTCTCGAGTGGCAGGAAGCGGTGACCAGTCCTATAGCCCATCTTCCCAGCCAGAGACTCAGGAACTTGTGTCTGCCAGTGGTGGAGTCGGGTGACGCTGGACGGGTCTGCGGTGGGACCTTGGGCCACTTTGCGCTGTGTGCCCTGTGCCTAACGAAATGATGGAAGTCCTGCTTGCTTTGGTTGTGTTCGTTATTTGGGTGTCCCAGGCTCCTGGCGATAATGGTTTTTCTGCAAGGTCTATCTATGGTTCCTTCCTGACACTTACTAATTTTTCCATCCAGACAAGGACAAAGGTGATAGTGGCTTGTTGCTGCTGTAACGCATAAATACAACGACTGGGTGTGTCCCATTCTGTTCTTGAGCTGGGTGGGGAGTGGCAGGAGGGAGGCTCTCTCTTCCCTGAAAGGATGGGCCTTCTGGAGGTCTCCATCTGGTTTGGGGAGAGACAGTGCAGAGCAGTGGTGGGAACCCTGGCATAGCCACTGTCCAACGGTGCGACTTTGGGTGGGTGGTGGGACCGCTCAGGGCTGCCACCAGGTTACATGAACGGGCAGGGAAAACGCACAGTGTGACTCCTAGTGGGCAGAACGCCCCCAATACGTGCAGCTTGTGATTTTTGTCGCTACCATTTTTTTTAAAACATTCAGAAGCCACCATCCCTCCCAATGCTCCCGGAGTCCCAAGAAATCACCCAGTTTGCCGCTCATTTTACCGAAGGAGAAACTGAGGCCTTGGAGAGGGGAGGTGACTGGTTCAAAGCCCCGCTGTACTCAGGGACAGCCGCCCTTCCGAGAACCCCGGTCTCCTGACCAACTGCACGATTTTTCCTGTCTGTAATCCCAGCCAGTCTGCTCATTTACTCCACAAACAACTGCTGAGCACCTGCTCACGGTCGCTGGAGATGGGGGCGAAGATGCCCTGGCCTCATGATAGTCTAGTGTGGAGACAAGCAGTCAGCTCCCCGCCATAAAAGAAGAAAATGAAGCCAATGTCACGGTGGCACCCTAGGAAAGTGTGGTGACGGCACAGAAACCTTGGATGGGGAGGTCACCGGAGGCTTCGGGTTATCAAGCACTGTGTTGGGCTTCCTCTGGGTGGTGCCGTGTAAAAGCCAGTTGGGGAAGATGTGACGTCCCCACTTTACAGACGCAGAAACGGAGACCCGCTGAGGGGAAACCCCTTGCTGAGGACGAGGCCGCGAGGCCATGGCAGAGCTGGACCCGGACCAGTGCATCTGTCCCCCAGTCACTGTCCCATGAGCCCAGTGCCGCCTCATGGGAGATGCTCCGGTCCTTTGAGACCCCAGCCCTGGCCCGGAGCGACTGCACTAATGTCTGGAGGGATTGTGCCGCAGCAAACAAGAGCCAGGCTTTAAGGTGCCCTAAGGATGTGGGGAACGCTTCCGGTGATTAACCACCTTGGAGTTGGTGAAGGCTTCACAGACAACCCTTGCGGGGAACATTCCACCGCGCAGATAGGAATCATTCAGCTAATTCCAGTCAAGATCGTTCAGCTTTATTTCCCACCAACATGTCCAGCCAGAAAGCGTGTATACTTACACGTTTGGAATTTCACTAGGAGACGGAAACATCTATTCTAGGTGGGTAATAAGAAAGATTTAAATCATGGGGAGACGGAAGGAACTGGCATGTAGCCGGCCTAGCCCAGCACACCAGCACCTTGGAATAGAATTATAGCAAGGAAGCTCAGGTATTTTCGAGAGGAAAAAAAATGTCTCCTATTCAGTCTGGGATAATATGCCTGGCTGTCAACAATGATTTGGATTTAATTATATCATCTATGCAAATGTATTCTGTAAACTGTAAAATAATACATAAATGTCAGATGTTAAGAAGATCGTCATGCAGGAGAAACAACGAGGTTTGGGCGTCAGGTAGGCATGGGTACAATGCTGTCTGGTCCCCCTCGCAGGCCACCTGGCCTCTCTGGGTCTGCACTCCTCAGCGACAGCGTCTCCTTGTGAACATCACCCTGAGAACCAGATGAGAAAACGGATATGCCTCGTAAGCTGGCGAGGCATTCTTGCTGTTTCCGTCCTGGAGCCCCAGAGTAGATGATGGGGTCATTGGAGGGCAGCCCCCAGCGCTTTCATTATGTCCTGTGCGCGAGGACCCCTCCCCAGGGTTGGGGGTGATGGGACTTTTGAGGCCAGAAGGAGCCCGTGGGCCCACCCTCGCCCACTGACCGACAGAATGAGGCCATGGTCCGTCAGGGGCCGCACCCCAGTAAGCAGGTGGCAGTCTCGGGTGGGAGACGTGTGTACGGCCACATCCAGAATGTTGCAAAGTCTGCTTTCTCCAGTGACATCCATCAACCCAAAATAAAGTTGGGGAAAACGCTCCACGGCTTATCTTCAGGCATGGGAGGCAGGTGGAGGATGCCTGTTTGCAGAGACTGGCAGATCCACACCTCCTTGCCGACAGCCAGCAGAGATGGATGGGGCCCGTCCCTCCCCCGGGGCCAGGTGGGCATTGTTCCTTCATTTCCTCCTTCTAAACGACCCGACGTAATGCTCCGACTTGGCCATCTCTTTGAAGGCCCTCGAAGCAGCCACAGAGTAAAGAAGTTTCGAGAATGGTTCTTGTGATCTGCCCCCTTCCAGCTGTGCGACTTTGGCAAGTCTCTGTGTAAAACGGGACTGATATTGACACCTGCTTTGAAGGGCTTCTGTGGGATTTAAGTTAATGCTCACGAAGCCTTTAGATCAGGGCCTGGCACATAACGAGGGCTCTATAATTATTAACTATTATGGTTTATTTTCATTACGTTTACGGTGACAGGTCGCTAAAGCAATGTTACCAAAGAGATGCCTCCAACTCCAAGTTTGAGCTGTGAGGGTTTTTCAGGCAGCTGGCGGAGGAGCTGGAAAGGGCGGGGGGAGGATTTCTTCTATTTCTCCTCAACGGCTCAGGTGATCTCAAAGACTTGGGCGGCGGTAGGAGAGTGTGTCCGGCTGCTGGATGAGCCATAAACAGAACCGAGAAGTTGGGGTGCTATGGAATTGTTAAAACCCCAACCCCCAATGTGACTGTATTAGGAGATGGGGCCTCTAAGGAAGTAACAGTTAAAATGAGGTCATAAGGCTGGGGCCCCGATCCGGAGAGACTGGTGTCCTTATAATAAGAGACCCCAGAGAGCTGGTTCAGTGTCTGTGCCACATGAGGACACAGCGAGAAGGCAGCCATATGCAGGCCAGGAAGAGAGCTCTCACCAGAACCGAAACCTGCTGGCAGCCTGATCTTGGACTTTCTACCTCCAGAATGGTGAGAAAGTAAATTTCTGTTGTTTAAACCCCCACCCTTCCCCCCAGACCATGGTCTTTTTGTTCTGGCAGCCGCAGCGGACAAAGACGGTGAAGGGAGGAGGGGTGGGCAGTGGGGTTTCGGAGGAGGACGTTTGTTCTGGGCATCCCCCATGGTTCATGATTGCCCACAGCAGGGCCAGCCCAGCACTAGGCTTCTTAACCTCTTTACTTCCCTGCCTCCTCGAGAGCCTTTAAGGAGATGGCCAAGACAGAGCGTTGGTTCCAAAGTTTCCCGATCACCCGTGGGTGCAGAGTCCCCAGCCCTGCGGGTACAAGTACAACTCCAGGGGCCTCATGGCCAACACACAGAATCTCCAGGAGACAGGAACAGGAGCCTGCATTTCTGGCAAGGTCCCCAGGTTATTTTATGCATAAAACGTTTAAAAACCATGGTCCTTGAGGGGAAGGCCAGTCCTCCCCTGGTGTTAGAGGTCCTCCTTCATGAGGGCTCTTGACTTGCCCTTAACATCCACGTCCAACCCAGCAGCAGCTCTCAGACCTGTTGCACTGCCCTCAGACTCTGTCTGGAATCTTATCACCCTTACTGCCTCTGTCACTACCGCTCTGGTCCAAGCCACCCACAGCCTTTGCTTGGACTGGGGCAGTAGCCCCTCGGGACCTCCTTGCTGTCCTTTCACATGTGCCCCGTCTCCCTGGTCTCAACACAGCAGCCGCACTGATCACGTCACTTCCCGTCTCCCCGGTGGCCTCCCGTCTTCCTCGGCATAGAACCCAAAGTCTGATCATGGTCCACAGGGCCCTCCGTGGCATGGCCTGTGAACCTTTCCAGCCTCATCTTCCTCAGCACAGCTAGAGAAGGGCAGGGCCTTGGCGAGGGCAACGGAGCTCTGCCCCACTTAGCGGTCAAGGGATGGTGCCGGGAGAGACGGGGGATGTGCGGTTTCTCGGAAACCAAGGAAACCGAGAGAGGACTAAATGCAAAGCTGGAACAATGTCATGGCTTTTTGGCTCCATCATCTGAGATTTTAAAAATAACTCCCTCAGAACGTCTTAAAAGGCAGACCTTCTTAGCCCCAAATCCAGCTTCTCAAAGCTCGGGGGCAGGTCCTTTTGCAAATAGGCCGCGTTTTGCAGATGAGTGTTCAGGGTGGAGTGTGGACAGACTGGACTCAGCAGTGAGGAGGAGGATGGGGAGGAAGGGATGGGTTCTCAAAGTGGGGTCCCTGGACCAGCAGCCTCAGAGGCACCTGAGCACGTGGTAGGAGTGCAACTCCTCAGAGCTTCTGAACCCGGAGCTCCGGGGGAGGGACCCGAAGTCTGTGTTTGCACGAGCCCTTCAGGGGACTCTAGACTTCTAGAGCCTCCGGTCTGGACCATCTTGGTCTCATGAGTCTGCACGGCTTCTAAGAGAAGGGTTCTCAGAGGGTCGTCTTTCCCTGTGCCCCTTGGCTTACCTTGCTGGCCTCAGGTGTAAAGTGGCAACAATAACACCTGCGTCACAAGATCGCTGAAAAGGTCACAGCCCATTCAAGGGGATTAAATGGCTCTTTATTGGTGCCTGCTGTGTGCCAGGCTGTGCTGGGCACTGAAGATGCAGAGAAGATTGGGGCAATGTCCCCGCCTCCAGGAGCACACAGTCCCACTGGGGAGACAGCCACGTACCCATGGATTTGTCCCAATACATAGGAGGAAACAAGGGGCGATCCCAACGAAGGGCCATTAGCTCTACCTGGGGATGGGCCAAGTGTAGCGTCCTAGACCTCCAGACATTAGAGGCTGGGTTGGGGTATTTTTAAGATTTTATATATATATATATATATATATTTTTTTTTTCCTAATTATTATCAACAATGAACATGCATTATCTTACTTGGAAAATACAGAAAAATAGAAAGAAAGATACAAAAATACCCTATAAGTCCCTCCCCCGCCCCCACACGGTGCTGTAAGTTGCTGGTGAATACCATTGTGTGCTTTTTGTTTTCCTTTGGAAGAAATATTTTGAAATACTCGCATGGCTCTAAAAACTTTTGCCGAGTTGCTTTTCAAAAGTCCCTAGCAATTTCACCATCAACTCACCGGTAGCGTTGTTTTACATTTTTTGTTAATGGGTGAGCAGTAGGCTTCAATGGCAGGTTTTCTCTCTTCCTTGCTAATGTATGTGAACTACCCATTCACGTGCTTTGTCCATTTGAGGACTCTGTAAGGCTTAAGTATTTTTAACATGAAATTAACTACCAAAACCAGACTTAACATTTAATGCCCCCCACCCCTGATTCCTAGGGTTTTATTGCAAAACAATAAATGCATCAGAAATAAAAACAGTGATGTGCCAAGTGCTTATGATCGTGCTTATGTTCTCATTAATAGTGAAGCAAATGTAACTAGCCTCGGTGTTCAACAGTGGGGGATATGGCGAAATGATATACAAAGTAAGATTTGATGGAATATTCTGCCACTATTAAAATAATGTTATGAAGGCTATAGAGCAACATACAAAAATGTTTACAATACCATTTTAAGCACAGTAACTACAAAGTTTTGTGCATGCTGTTATTACGAGTGAAAACACATCTTCTGTAGACAAAGAGTGGTTTGAAGGTCAGTTGCCAAGGACGCTTAGGTTCTAGAAAGCGGACATTCATGAGCTTGCCTTTGCTTTCTGTTGGCCTTCTCACTGTATGTAAGAAAGAGGGAGAGGGGCGCCTGGGTGGCTCAGTTGGTTAAGCTCAGGCTTATGATCTCGCGGCTCAGGCAATGATCTCGTGGTTCCTGAATTCGGCTCAGGCAATGATCTCGCGGTTCCTGAATTCGAGCCCCTCATCAGGCTCTGTGCTGACAGCTCGGAGCCTGGAGCCTGCTTGGGATTCTGTGTCTCCCTCTCTCTCTGCCCCTCCCCCAATCTTGAGCGCGCGCGCTCTCTCTTTCTCTCTCTCCAAAAGAATGAATGAAAGAAAATAAAGGAAAGAAGGAGAAAGCCCCAGAGGAAACATGTGGACTGTCAGTGAGGATCTGGAAAGGGCAGGGGAGGCCATCCGGGTGGGAACCCCAGCAGCCCTACCCCGGGAAGGCCACTTGGACTATCTGAAGTGCATTTCCTCCTCCTGTTTTCTTCCTCCCTCCACCCCTAGTCCCTCAGAACCCCACAAAGGCTCGATTCTCTGCAGCTCAGCAAATATCGAGCTGAGTCCGGCCGCCATTTCCTGGGCCAATTGATGAAATGAGGAGCAAGACACTCAGCCCCTCAAGGCGGCCATTGTGGGGACCGGCGACCCACATGTGCATGGTGTGCAGTGTGGGGTGTCCTTCTTCCCAACCCTCACTGGGTTTCTTTCTTATTTTGGTGCTGGTGATGGTAGTGCAGTTTGAGGTCTGGAGACCTGGGGTCCTAGTCCTGCTCATGCTGGGCCTCGATTCCACTCCCCTCTTCTGTAAAAGGAAGTTGCTAGACCAGGCTTTTGGATCGCGGGGAGGGATGGTGCTCGGCTGGGTATGAAGAGACAAGAGTCCCTTAGATGAGTCCCTTCTGGTGAGGGAGGTCTGTCAGGGCAGGGCTCTGAGCCTCCACCCACCTCACAGGATTGCGTTCGAGGAATAAAGCCAACAAACACACTCCACTATACAAAACAGGAATCCCCTGACTGGAGAATGTGCTCAGGCTGTACGAGGCATGGGACTCCGCCTCGGCTCGCTCTCCTCGGACCCCTTCCGTGCCCCCCGGCTCATGTCCCCTGGCCTTCCAGTCCCCTCTGGTCTAGTCCAGCTGCCCCTTCCCCACCTGTACTGCGGCAGGTGCCCGGGGCCATCACTGGGGCCACACGCCCCACCTCCTCCTCCTTCCTCCCAATTCTCGGCCCAGCCCACCCCTTCCGGCTCATCTCTGCCCATCAAAGCCCTACCCATTTTGCCCATTCCTTATTCCAGGAATGAGATTCAGGACCTGCAGTGCATGAGGCCGGTTCAAATCCATCCCAACCCTGCTGCCCTTATCAGCATGTAACCCGAGCTCAAGTTATTTGGTCTCTCTGGGCCTCTGTTTTCTCACAGGCACAATAAGAGTCGTAGTGGGGTCAGAGCACCCCGCACAGGAAGCCTGGTTCCTGCAAGAGTCAGTAATGTCCCTTACTCCTCACTCTGCTTCTATTTTCCTTGCATGCATATAAACTGTATCAAAGCAGAACGCGTATTCAGGAAGGTGGCATTGCATTTTCTTCAAAGCGATACATGCACATAACCTCAAATTCAAGTGGTAGCAAAGGGTTCACAGTGAGAAGCAGCTACCCCTGCCTCGCCTCTTTCCACCTCCTAGAATTTTCCATTGCACGTTTTAAAATTGGGTCCGTGACTTATTCATTCCATAATGGGAAGCCTGTGTTGCCCTCTCGACCCTCCTACCCATTTTGTCCACCCCACCGCCTCCGGCAGTCATCAGCTTATTTTCTGTATCTATAGGTCTCATTCTGCTTTTTGTTTGTTTATTCATTTTGTTTTGTTTTTAGATTCCGCAAAAAAATAAATAAATAAAATAAGGTATGTGTTTACTCGAGAAAATCAGGACATGTAGACAAACAAAAACAAAACCCAGTATAACACAGGATGTCTCCTTTCTCTTTTTAGAAGGTCTCCTTCCAGATGATTTAGTCATATTTTTCGCCCAAAAAAGGTCCTTTATATTTTTTCTGTGCATTACTGCTTCAATCGTAGCCTTATTAGTTTAATTAAGGGAAAGAAACTAATATTGGTTGAGTAAAACGCATTCAGTGCTTGCTACTCAGACTGTGCTCCAAAGAGCAGCCACGCGGGCACCACCAGGAAGCGTGTTGGGAATGCGGTGTCTCAGGCCCCACCCCGGAATCTGCATTTTGACAAGATCATGCATGGTAAATTTGTTTTTTAATGTTTACTTATTTTTGAGAGAGAGAGAGAGAGAGAGCACGAGCAGGGGAGGGGCAGAGAGAGAGGGAGAGAGAGAGAATCCGAAGCAGGCTCCGTGCTGTCAGCGCAAAGTCCAGTGTGGGGCTTGAACCCACGAATCGTGAGATCGTGACCTGAGCCCAAGTCAAATGCTCCACTGACTGAGCCATCCAGGCACCACAGTGTCATGTGCATTAAAGTGGGGGGAAGGGGTGTGTAGACCAGGGCGGCTCAAAGTTGCAATCCACGAACTGTTCTGTACAGTCCTGGACAAGAGGCTTTGAGCCAAAATGTAAACCAGTGCCGCTTCCTTTGTAGAGAAAGACTTGCTACAAAATACTGCCAGCTGAACTAAACAATGTGATTGATGAGGAGGGTGATTTATATTCTGGCCCAGGCTCCTTATCTTGTCAGAGACCGGGGACACACAGTTCCCGGACTCGGCACCCATCTGCCGTCCACACTTTGAGTAGCACTGTCGAGATCACACGGTTCTGGAATGGGAGGCTGGGGCTGCATTGGGTTTCTCTGGCTTTGGATCCTGGCCCCTTGCACCCTGCTTGGGTCTGACCCTCCCGCTGACTGTGACAGACGCACGTGCACGCATGCACAAATGCACACAGGTGCACACGCATGCATCCACGCTCACACTCTAGGAGAGCCCGGGCCCCTTGTCGGTGATTAGGAAACCCCTGTCTCTCGATTCAGACGGAAGCTCCCTTTTCCCTGTGTCTCTCTGCACGAGACCTCTGTTTGTATTAAGAAGGTTTTACGCCAGGGTCCCTGTTCCCTTTATCAGCTCCTCCTGTCAGGGCCCAACAGAGCCCTGGAGAGAGCATCTGGAGCCAAGAAAAGCTGAGCAAAAAAGCTTGGATGGATTCGGATGGAGACAAAGAAACAACTTTGCTCAGCTCAAGTTCCCAACACGAGAAGAGCTCTCAGATCCCAGGGTCCATCTATAATCCAGTATTTAAGCCTCCAGGCCAGGCTTCTGCCTGAGGACAGAAGCAGGGGAGCAAGGCCACTGGGAAGCTATGATTAGCAGAGGCAAAGCCAGCCTCCTCTAAAATGCCTGTGGCATTCCGTCCAGCCTGAGCGTCACCTTCCCTGAGGAGTCCAGGCAATCCCCTGACTTTGGGTCATGGGGTTCAGTTTTGCTTGGACATTGGAAAGACTCAGAACTTTGTATGTGGTACCACTTATTAAAAAAACTGGGAGTCAGGGGCACCTGGGCGGCTCAGTCGGTTGAGCTTCCGACTTTGGCTCAGGTCACAATCATGAATTACAGCCCTGCATTGAGCTCTGTGCTGACAGCTCAGAGCCTGGAGCCTGCCTCAGATTCTCTCCTTCTCTCTCTCTGCCCCTCCCCTGCTCGCACTCTCTCTCTCTCTCTCTCAAGATAAATAAACATTTAAAAAATCTTAAAAATACATAAATAAACTTAAAAAAAAAAAAGAATTGGGAGCCAGAGTTTGAATTTCCAGGCCACTATTCTCTGGCTGCGTGACCTTAGGGAAGTTACTCAGCCTCTCTGAATGTTGGTTTCCTCATCTGCAAAGCGGGGCATAATAACACTGATCTCAAAAAGGTGCTGTGAGGATTAGTGGCGATGTCTGTGAAGTACCTAGCACTAACCCATTTGTTCACTCATCCATTCATTCACTCACGTTGTATATTGAGCACTGGGCATCTGGCCCTGGGGGAGCAGAGGTGAGCTGGAGGTCCCAACTCAGCCGGGAAGAGAGAGGCTGTTGGAAGGACCACACAAATGAACACCGAACAGGCCGCCGTCGGCTGCAAAGGAAAGGGCTAGAAGCCCGTCCCAGCGGCCGCGTCTGATCTGGGGATCAGGGAAGCTTTTCCTGAGCGGGGGATTTTGAGCTCTGATCCCAACGATGAGTAGGAATTTATGAGGCAACGTAAGGGAAGAACGTTTCAGGGACATAGCGGGGGCTGCCATGACCTTCTAGAATATCATTTCGGGGAGAGAGAAGGGGTAGAGAGAAGTAAAATTTGCATACAGCAAAACGCACAAACCTTCAGGCACAGTGTGTGACAGGCCCCCACACCCACGTAACCAACACCTCTATCGATATGTAGGGCATCGCCGTCAGGGGTCTCTGAGGAGCAAACTTTCCCCGTTGTTATCGACGTCAGGGGCTGGGTTTTGACGTGAATGTTTTATGGTGGCACAGAGGGATGAGGCCTTGGGCCAGGCTGCGTATGAGCTCTGCCACCTCCTACCCGTGTGACTTTGCCCAGCGGGCTCCGCTTCTCTGAGACTCAGTTTCCTCATCTGTAAACCAATGCTAACTGAGCCTCCCCCACATGACTGATGAAGGGGTCGACTCCGCAGATGGTCGTGAACGCCCAGCTGGTGCCTGGCACAAGGTAGGCCCTCTGGGAGCTTAACCCAGAAACTAAAGTTCCTGGGACGGAAATGGTGGTGAGCAAGGAGCCCGGTGGCTGGAGCGGCGCCTTCCCCGGGCAGCGTGTGGGCCCCTTTGGCACACAACCCCCGCCCCCCCTTAACGCTGGTCTCTCTGTCCGCAGGAATGTGCTTGCAGGCCTTCGTGGAGGCTTTCTTCTACCTGGCTCAGAGGAAGTTCAAGACGCTGCCGCTCCACGAGCAGGTGGCCTCGCTGATCGACCTATGTGAATACCACCTGTCCCTGCTGGACGAAAAGCGCCTGGTGTGTGGCCGCAGCGGCCCGGCGGGGGGCCGGCCCCTGGACAGCGGCAGCCCCCCGGACGCCACCCCCTCGGCCCCGCCGGTGGAGGGCCACCCCCCGTCCTGCACAAACAGCGCCCCCAAGGCAGCGCATTCCGGACACGCTCTGTCCTGATGGCCACTCGATGCTGCCGATGAAGGGTAAGCCCTCCGGGGCCGAAGAGGACCCTCTGTGCTCCCCGCCTGTGGACGGAGGGCAGGCCGCGGAGAACCCCCGCGGGACAGCCCCCTGCCTGACATGCCGTCTCCATGTTCTGCTGAGCTGTGCTTTGAAACAGGCTGATGGCACCCGCCCGCCTTCCTCTCGGTGGTCCAACTATGTGTGAGTCATCGGTGGACATATGACATCCCAAACGCGACAGATGGCATCTTCTATTCTGGGCTCACAGGAAGCAGCCACCGGGGTAAAACTGTTGCGTTCGGGGCACGGGGCGCCAGCGATCCTGAGCCTGAGCTGCGGAGAGGAAAGAACTCGAGAGAGCTGAGACTTGGGTCTGCCGGGGCCTCCGAAAGAACACTGGTTAAATCCCGGGGACATCACGCTGATTTCCTGCCACCGTGCTGTGAAAACCGAGTGGAGCTAGTGTGTGGGCACGCCCGACTCTCCCATCCCGATCGTGTGCTCCCCGGGTGTAGTTAACAGACTGGCCTCATTTATTTCATTAGCTTGCCTGTCACTGTCATGTTCGGTTTGTTATTCATTAAGAACTAACCAAGAAGTAACTAGGTAAAGGCTCCTAGAGTCTCAGGGCTGACAGGAGCCTCAGAGGTCATTTTGTTTGATTTTGTTTGACCTCGACCCCAAAGCAGGAGTCCCAGGGTCCTGTGACGGCACCCCCTCACCCCACATGGATGAGGTGCCATCGCCTGGCCGGCAGGTGCCTGGCAGGCACTTGCCAGAGGGCCCCTGGGTGGGAGGAGGGGCTTCCGAGGGGAGGACAAGAAAACCCCCTTAAGGGCCGGTGTGAGGGGGAGCATGGTGTCAGAAGCTCAGGACAAGGGGCGCTCACACCCCCCCTTCCAAGAGACCCTTTCCTTGTCTCCATCTGTGTCCCCAGGCAAACCCCTTCTCAGAGGGGAAGGTTCAGAGGCAGCCAAAGGTGGCATTTTGGAAAACCAAGCCCCGCAGAACGCGCTCTGGGCTGCTTGGTGACAAGAGCCACCTGTAATGACCTTGTTTCCCAAGCAAAAAAAGCAGGACAGGTGGCCTAAGACGGGAGGGGTGGGAGGAACCTGATGCGCCCCTGCATAGGGACATTCTAGAGGTATCAGTCAGCTCGGGTAGTTTCGTAACACTGTTCCCATTTTCAGAGGAGCAAAGGCCGGCCTGGGGGGTCCCGTGGGAGAGTGAGGCTTGGTCCAGTTCTGTTGGTTGACCCCTGAGCCCCATTTCCTTTATGTCCCCTGGTGAGCGTGACTCAAGTTCCAATCGCCTCTGCTCCAGGTCTGCCTGCCCTCCCCAACCCCCCCCCCCCCCCCACCCCGGGGCCCTGCCCGCTCTCCTGCAGCCCTGTGACATGGGCCAGGACAATCAGTGATTCTAAATGGTCTGCTGTGAGAAGCAGACTTTGAAGGCCCCGTCCCCGCTCTTCGGTCCCCGTTATTGCCAGAGCAAATGGGCCTCGCAGTGAAGGAGTCTCTCACACGTGTTAGCAGCTGGGAGCAGCAAAGAGTCTTTTCAACACAGCTCTTTTTTTTTTTTTTTTTTTTTTCCAGAAAGCATTCACTTGCCAAAATGGAGTGCAGTTTTCAGTTCCAAAATCAACCAAACACATTGGACTGGGGGGGGGGGGGGGGGTGTTGGGAAACCGAGCCACATTGTTTGGGATGATTTGAGCATGTCGCTTCTCACAGTGAGGAATGTCCTGTCCCCACCCTTGCAGGTCACATGCAGGCAGGTGGCTCTGCTCAACCCTTCACTGTCTAGAAGGAGCCCCTCCTCTGCAGGCAGGGCCTGAGACCTGCACCCCACGGGGTGAATGTCGGGAAAATCAGGCCGCCATTTTACAAGAGGCCAGTAAGGGACAGACTGGGCCCTTTCTTCTCAATGCTGTTCAACAGGAAGAATTCGATGCTGCTCCCTTATCAGAGTGAGCGACAGGAGATGTCCCCCGCCTCCTTGGTGCCTATGGGAAGCCCCACTTACCCCCTTTGTTTCCCACACCCCTCACGTTTCAGGGTACAGCTGAAGTGATAGCAAAGACAGACACGTCCTTTCTCCTGGAAGAGGGGAACCGGAGACAGGGATCCGGGGCCCAGAGACGCCCCATGAGGAGCTGAGTGCCCCGTGTTTTACCTGTGTTATTTCTGGGGTAGGGCCCTCAGGATCCATCCGGGCCTCTTCTCCCCTAGTCCCCCTTCCTCCCCCTCCCACTGATTCACACACACACACACACACACACACACGTATGCACACACGTGCACGCACTCCAGCCACATCAGCCCTTACTGTTCCTCTGGCTGAGGTCCCTGAAGGGCCAGCTTTCTAGAGCAGGTCCAATGAATGGAGATCAGGTTCAGCCTGTCTCAGCTCAGGGTACATCACTGGGTCTGGCCCCCACCCCACCCTTTCCTGCCACACCTGTCACTTTCGGTGCACCGGTTGGCTCCCTTTCCCTTCCACACTGGTCATCCTGCTGCGCTCCTTCCAGCCTCCTAGGAAATGTGCTTGGCTTCTCTGCTGTCACAGCCAGGAGCTGTGTCCCCACAGCCCGGCCAGAGGGGAGCCTGCCGTAGGTGCTAATAAAGGCACATCCGATTCAGTGCAGTCGTTAGCAAGTGCTGTCCTAACAGGCGTGGAGGCAGGGCCTCCGCCCCCAAACAGGCGCCCTCTCGGTTCTCCTGAGGGTCTCCGTCCACTCTCCCTGGCTCAGACTTCACCACCTCCTGCCTCTCATCCCCCTCAACTCGTCCTCCGTCCTCCAACCCTAGTGGCCCCGAAGGAATTCGGAGAACCACAGAACCGATCACACGGTCCCCTAATTCAGCCGTCGTCTCTGCCCAGATAAAGCCCGTGCTCCTTAACCCAACGTTCAAGCTGCTCATAATCCAGCCCCGTCCTTCCTTTCCATCCTAAAGCCGTGCCTGGTCCATGCTTTTCCGGGGAAGGCCTCTGCCCCCACCCGTCACCATGCTCCCATGGCACTCTCTGTGTGTTGTTGCCCCTGGGGAAGAGAATGTGCTGGTTTCTGCCCCAGGGCCAGGACCTGCTCCTGGCTCTCCCTTGTGCTTACCCTTCCGTGCTGGACGGCCTCCCTCTGTCCAGTGGACACTTACTTACCTTCAATGTCCAGCTCAAACGCCCCACTGCAATCTCCCACACCGAGTGAACTGTTCCCTCCGTCTACTTGTCAGAATCTGGAAAGTTCTGTTATTACCATGCTTGCCCCGTGGCATCACAGGGTTCTCACCCTTACCAAGCTGGGAGTTCTTCCGGGTCAGGCAGGTGCTGGATTCACTCAGGCCTCCAAGCATGGGGTGGGGGTCTAGCAGGTGCTGGTTGAAACAATACAAATATCCAGCAAGTCCCAGGGGAGGAGTGGGGTCATGGCAGTCCTCCTCCCGAGCCTGTGAACACCCTTAACAATCATGGGATTTTAAACCTTGCCAGGGCCATTCACTCAATACCTCCGTGTCCCCAGCATGGTGGCTGCCCCATGACCCTGAGCGGACAATGGCCCTTCTCACCCCGGGTAGTGTTTCCATCGTCCTTTGTATCTTTGTCCTGGGCTCAGGTGCGGGCAGTGCCCCTGGTGGGCACCCCCTCTTCTTCAGCCTTAGAAAGGCCCGCCAGGCTGGGTCATGCGCACAGGGGTCCTGTGTCAGGTGTCCCGCCTTCTCTTCAGCTCTGCAGGACCCTGCGTCTGTGTGGGGTTGGAGAGCTGAGTAGATAATCCCCATGTGAATGTGAATGTCGATGGTTGGGGGGTGGTAGGACCGGTCTGCGGAGGAGCCCAGACATTCGGAATGGCGTTTCTGCTTTCTAGAACCAACTCGTTTTCCCACGTGAATTGAACCACATCTGTTCAGTGCTTCACAGTTTACAAAGTGCCGGCACCTCCATCCTGTCCTCTGACCCTCCAACAACCCGGCGAGGGATGGGGGTTCTCATCACCCTCTTCACAGACAGGGCACCGACGCCCAAGCTCGCGGCTGGAGAAAAGGCAGAGCGGGGACCCACCGTGAGGCCCCCTGCTCCCTCCTTGGCATCGTGCCTGCTCTGCACAGAGACTCGGCGCTCCCAAAACCCAGAGGGCAGAGGCTTTGGGACCCATTTCAGAGACGTGTGAGGCTGGGGGCTTGTTCAGCTCACACCCAGGCTTCTGGGGCCTCAACATGGGCCTGCCGACCTCCTCCTCCCAAGTCGAGCCCCCCAGGAGGGCTCTGGGAGCCACCACACTCCCGGGCTCCGGGTCCCTCGGCCACACGAGAGGGTGACAGGCACTCCCTCACTTGGTCCCTGGGAACTAAGACAAGACACAGCAAGCACAAACATACACGAAAGTGTTTTGCAAACCAGCGGGCTGCTCAAATGCCATGCTCTCTTCGGCCCGCTCCGGCTTCCTACGAAGTGTGAAGGGACGAAGGAAAAACTTTCCTTCTTGAATGTTGTCATCCATCAAGACAAATGAAGCCAAAACAGCTCCTCGCCCCCCGCCCCCCGCCCCCTGCCCTTCATCCTTACACTTAAGACACTCTGCAGGCTGAAAAATGGCCTGTGCCGTGCCTCCGACACCTAGAATCTGCCTTGTGATTGGCAGAGTATTACGCCAAAAAAGCTTCCTTCTTTTTTTCACTTCTTGATTAATGTCCTAAACTCCTTGGCCCTATAACTGAAAATTGGGGCTTGAGAGGGCCGGCGTTTGAGCACCTTCCCTCGAAGCTCAGAACTGATGAACTCTCTCACCGGGAGCTGGTGTTCCTGGTGGCCGAGGGGGCCGTCCTCCTCTCCCCCCCGCTGAGGTCAATTAACCTAAAATCCACCTCGCCTCAGTTGATAACTTTTGCCAGCCTCCTATTTGCTTTGATGAATGTGAGAAGGATTTTCCCACATGGCATGTGAGTTTCTCCCTCGTGAAATAAATCCACAGGTTTTTGTTTTTTTTTTTTTCTGTTCCCGGGCACAAAGGAGCTCTGCAGAACACTCAGCCTACCCCGTTACCTCCGTCTCTAGTAACCAGAAGTCTTGGTGTTTATTTAACTAGGAAAACCATGCAGCACAACGCTTACAGGTACACACACGCGCACACGCACACACACACACAGCACCACGGAGCTTGTATAAAATGGCAAAATTACTGACGATTTTCTCATTTCTGGCAATTTCCTTCTAAGTCTTATTTAGCGAGCAGAGGGAAAAGGGCTGTGCACAGGCCCTGGGGTAACATAACGCACTCACTAAGGGACTCCTGGGAGACATTTCCTCCAATGTGAAGGTGCTTGCTAGGATTCTGACCAGGACCGCGGTCCCGGGCCACGGGGACGCTGCCTGCTCCTGACTGTGGCTCCCCTGGGGCCTTCCCAGGCTGCGGGAGCAAGGCCAGGGCTGCTGATGCAGGAAGTCAGGAGGGATATTTTCCCTGCAGAACCACCTGCCTCACAACAGGGACACGAGGGCCTGCTTTTGCTGGACCTGCTGCTCTCTCGCTGTGTGACCGTGCACCTGCGACTTCGCCCCTCTGCCCTCTTTCTGGCCCCCACGGTGGCAACTGTGTCGTAATGAATGTAAGAAACCCGTCTTGGGCTTGGCGCCTGGGAACTACCTTAATAAATGTCTAGAACAAGACGGATGCCAGGGAACCTGGGCCCACCTGGATGTCCCCGACAGGGAGGCCCTTCGAGGCCCGGCGAGAGGCCCCGCGCTGGAGCCCTCCTCCCTCTGAGCAGGGCTCTGTTGCGAGGCTGAAACTCCTGCCTCTTAAAAGCCTTTAAACATTCTTTATTAAATTTTCATGGCACATAAAGTCAAGGTTCTGTGACTTGGCCTCAGTTGTCTTGGTAACTTCGTAAAATGCAATAATAAAACAAAGCTGAGTGTTGCTAAACACAGGCTCATTGTAAAAACGGCTGCGAAGTATTGACAGTTTCTTCTGTGTGATACTTCTTCACGGCAAATCCACCGGGGTGGACAAAACTCGCTCATTTTGGGGCAGTTGGCAAGAAGAGAGCTCCTTTTACATTTTTTTCTCCCCTGATGGTGCCTGTTTGCCTGGGAAGCTCAACATTGCCTCCAGTAAACTGTGAGATCCTAGGGGAGAAGGAGGGAGGAGTCTGGAATATCCCCCAACCTTTGATCTGCTGCGGAGAGTCTCCCTTAGGGAAGGAGTGATGTGCCACCAGTGTGGCCACCTGTCAGAGACTCTGTGGCAGGGACAGCTGCCCCGGGAGGGAGGGTGGCCCATCCAGCCCCGTGTGTGCAGAAGTCACTGCCTGCAGGGCCGAGCTGAGCAGGTGTGCGTGACAAGCTCCCCCCTCACGGGGAAGCGGGAGGCAGGGCGCCTCCCCAGAGAACTGAGCCATTCAAGCTGCACCGAAAAGGTGATTCCTGGTGCTGCCGGCTCGCGTGGTGGCTCCTTCCCTGGGAACAGGGCGCCTCCTGGACCCACGGCTCCTCTGGACTTGAAGGGAGCAGCCTATGTCTGCTCTGAACATCTCCCAGACTCCACACCGCCCAGGGAAAGTGAAAAGCAGATCGCCTGAAGTTACATGGGGATCCCCGCCCCGTGAAAACCCCACCGCTCGGTGGCCCCAGGGAGGCACTCATGTCACTGAGCCCCCTCCACAGTGAGCGGGCCAGGCAGGCAGGCTCTGGGTCCAGGGAGCTCCCTTGTTCTTTGGACCCCGGGTGCACCATTTTAGGAAACACTCAGGGGTTATGCATTCCTTGCGTTCTCACTGTAGGCCGGCCGCTGGTCCTGGACTCCTGGGTCTGCAGGTCAAGGCTCTGCCACGTGGCAGAGCTGTCGGGAGGGCACCCAGCAGCCCGAAACGCTACATCTGCCTTGGCTCTCTGCAGCCGCGGCCAGACGTGTCTTTGGAGGAGCGAGTGGGGACATCGAGGCTGCAGGGCCCTTTCCATACCTCTGCCTCTCCCCCCGGAGCCCTTGGGCATTTGGTGGCGCCCCTCAGGGCTCAGTCCCCACCTCTGACTCTAACCCAAATCTCCGATACACAATGGACTTGGTTCTAATATTGTATCCTTGGCTGCTACATTCCATGTATCAGTGGTACCAATAAAGCAAGGGAAGTCCAGAGAGGGCAAGGGCCTTGCCCCAAATGCTCAGCAAGTTCGGGATGTGAGCTAGCACCCCGTCCTCCTCGGGGAGGGACTCTGAAGAGGAGAAGCCAGCGCCAGCCCAGGGGGCCTTTAGGTCAGGAGTGTAATACTTAGTTCCCACAGTGCATTTCAGCCGTGAGCTGTTTTCCACATTGACACTGCAGGTAAGGAAAAAGCTTCAAATGCCATCATCATCACTTCCAATTTTTTTTTTTTTAAACCGGTGACAAAGCTGGGGACCTTGGAGAAAACCCTTGTTCAAAGTTACAACCACAGCAGCATCCTCCCCCGGCCACCTGGCCAGCTGTGACCCTACCACCACCCCAGCCACTTGGACCCCTGGAAGACGTGTGTCGTCTCTGGACTGGTTCACACCAGGGCCTAAGAAGGTGCTGGGCTTGCCCAGATTAGACCAGCTTCTCCCACCCGCCACAGAATGGGTTGGGGCTGGGGAGGAAGGTTGAAGGCTGGAGCTGGCCTCATTTCCTGCTTGGTTCTAATGATGAGACATTGGAGATCCTCTCGGAAACACTCCGCCTTGCAGCTCCTTGCCGGTACTTTAAATCTGCTTTGCGCTATTTCTGGGGCCAGCTGCTGCAGCACCCGTGGTCACCGGCTCTACCGCTGACGGTGCTGGGGTACAATACAGCCCCGACTCCAGCAGGTCAGAAGTCTCTAGGTGTGAGCCACCTGTTAGAAGCCTCATGTTTTCGCTTTCCAAGTCTCATAAATACCACCTTCCGCTCCGTATCGTACCCTTATTTTATTTTATTTATTTATTTATTTATTTATTTAATTTTTTTTTCAACGTTTTTTATTTATTTTTGGGACAGAGAGAGACAGAGCATGAACGGGGGAGGGGCAGAGAGAGAGGGAGACACAGAATCGGAAACAGGCTCCAGGCTCCGAGCCATCAGCCCAGAGCCCGACGCGGGGCTCGAACTCATGGACCGCGAGATCGTGACCTGGCTGAAGTCTCGTACCCTTATTTTAGTCAGGATAGGCGAGGCAATGCCGAGGTGACAACAAATCCCCCGAGTCACAGTGGTGTAACCCAATGGAGAATTTTCTACACGCGCAAAGCTGACCAGTCAGATGGTTCCCCAGGAGGACTTTCCTCCACGCAGGATCCGGGCTGCTTCCAGCCTGGGCTCTTCAGGCTCTCGAGGCTTGGCCTGGCTCCAGGAACGGTTGAGGACCTCAGGTGGTGGAGACCTCAGGCGGTGGAGGCAGGAGGAGCATACTCCGCCCCAGCCCCTGGGGCCCTCTGGCCTGCAGGCAGGTGGTCCGGCCAAGCCAGCTCCAGCCGCCCCTGCGACCAGGCCCGCTGAGGAGGGCAGGCCCGTACAAAGCAGCCTCCGTGCGGTGAATCGAATGGCATCAGGGGTGGGTTCAATTAGCCCAGGGCGGTGGGGCCGGGCCAACATAAACTAGGTGCTCAACTCAACAGCCACCGAGCACATGCAAGGGCCAGACGGCGCTGGGCACGCCGTGCGTATCAGTTTGCTAATCTCAGACGCAAGTCCAGGAAATGGAGTCTCCTCTCATCACCCCATTTTACGGTCGGAGAGACCGAGGTTCCAAACCGAGATGAAATGACTTGCCCGAGGTGGCACGGTTTGTAAATGCCGAAGCTAGTGTGGGATCTCGGCCTCGTGGGGCCGGCGTTCCAGGTGGTTCTCTGTGCCGCCGCCTCGCTGGGCTCTCCCCTTCCCACGGCGGTGAGTCCTGCCAGGGAAGGTGTCCGAGAGCGTGTGGGAGTGGGAGGCGCTGGGGGAGGCCTTGAATAGCACCATATCAGCAAACGTTTCTCTAAAAAGCTCTGGCATGTAGTAAAATCCTTGAGGTAAGGCCTCGACGGTCATGCTTCCTGGAGGCTGCCCCAACCCAGATCGGGGGGGGCCTTGGGAATTGCTCAGCTCGGCAGCCGAGTGACAGCAGAGGGGAACCTAGAGGGACCACACTCCCATAACCAAAGCCTCTGAGTCTGGCTGGAATATGCCAGGCAGCGGGACGGGAGGCTGGGGGCAAAAATGGGGACCATGTGTGGTTGCATCCCAGGCAGGTCCCAGGCACCGCCCCAGGCACCGCCCCAGGCACTGTCATCACTGAAGCCATGCGGGGGAGGCCTGTGACATCACTTCTCTATTACAGCCAAGGAAACTGAGGCTCGGAGAAGCTTCACACCTTTTCCGGGCCCACAAGGCCACCTTAGAGGCTCTGAGGTGAGACAGTAGGGAGAGGGAGGCAGGTGCCCACATCCCTGCAGGTCGGAATGTCCCAGGGCCCCACCCATCCAGGGCCATCAGTGTGTGAGCAACACATCACAACATCCAGAACGTCTGCCCCCAAGCCCGGGCTCCCGGCTCCACAGCCTGGAAAGAGGCTGGAAATGACACTCTTGTCTCAGCGCTCTCACGTGCTGCATGTGAGGTGACACTTGATGGAAGCAGAAGGGATGAGAGCCTCAGCAGAGAGGGGACTTTAGTGCAGGGGCAGAGAGCCCTTTGCCTCAGGGCCAGCCAAGAAATGTCCACCCACATTCCACATTCTTTACCTGAAAAAATATGGAAGAATATTATACATTTTACGTAGGCTTCCTTAAAAAAAAAAAAAAAAAAAGGTTTTTAAAGAATTTGATTCCTGTAATATGTCTGGAAATTTTACTTTCATGGAAATTCATTCCCCAAGGACACTAGGTAAAATGAAAACCCCACTGCATGAGAAAGACACTCAACCACCTGGGCTTCATGTTATTGTTATCAGTTTTTTTAAAAATATGCGATTATACACACACACACACACACACACACACACAATGCACATATGGCATTAATGGATATATATGCTTAAAACAAACAAAAACAGCACAAAGATATACAGTCATAAGTAATTTCCCTCCACCCCTGTCCCTGTCCCTCAACTCTGGGGAGGTCTGTCTCCAGAGACAACTAGTATTTCTGGGTTTTATATGTTCTTTCTTTCTTCCTTTCTTTTTAAAAACAATTTTGTAATGGTTATTTATTTTGAGAGAGAGAGGAAGCAAACGAGTGGAGGAGGGGCAGAGAGGGAGAATCCCAAGCAGGCTCGATGCTATCAGCATGAAGTCCGACTCGGGGCTCAATCTCATGAATCGTGAGATCACGACCTGAGCCAAAATCAAGAATGGGACGCACCACCGACTGGACCACCCCGGCGCCCCTGTATGTTCTTTCAAAGACAGTCTGTGCATATACAAGAATTCTTGTATCTGTGTGTATACCCCTTTTCCTCTCTTTTACACTCTGCCTTTATCACTTGACATATTTCTTGGACACTGTTGCATGAGACGTACAGATAGGCTGGCCTCAGTTACTTAATGACGTCGTGGCATTCCTTTATACGATGCATTATAATTACTTATAATACTTTAGTTTGCTTAACTGGTCCCCAGTCGATTCACACTGTTTCCCGTTCTCCATTACCACCTAAAGGGACTGTACCTGTATGTGCACCTTCATGTACTCGTCTGACTAGACCCGAGAGAGCAAACTACCCGGTCAAAGGAGACATGCATTTCAAATTGCGATCGATAAATTGCCAAAGTGTCCTCCCAAGAGGCTGGGCCAATTTTCGGTCCCACCAACAATGTGTGAGAGGACCAGATCCCCTCATCCTCCCCAACAGAGCACATTATCAAAACGCTAACCTTTGCCAATGGATGAGCGAGAAACGTGGCATCGTCTGATTATAGACTTAACTTCTGTTTCTCTCGTTACGAATGAGGTTGGGACTCTTCTTGACGTGTTTAAAGGCCATTGGTATTTCCTCGTCTATGAACTCATGTTCTTTGCCCGTTTTTCTACGGGTCTTTTCTTTGTTGATTGGTAGCATGTCATTGCAAATGGAAAGAATCAGCCTTTTGTCATATTTTTGCAAAATATGTGTTCTCTATGGGCCATTTTTCGGCAGCCAACTGTCTCTCTGCCTCCAACACATTCTCCACAGGCTGCCAGAGTGGCCTTTCTGAAATGCCAATCTGATCATGTCACCCTCCTACCAAGATAGAAGACAGCTTCCCACCACCGCGTCCAGCTCACACACCTCACTTGGTTTTGGGGGTTTTCAGTTCGGGGCCCAGCTTTCCCCAGCCCTGACCCACAAGGCCAACCTCGTACACCATGAACGTTGTGCACAGCGTGGGGGCGAGGACGCACAGAGGAGAACCCAGCGCGCCCCCTAGAGGCGACCCACGGGGCCTCCCATGAGCGGCTGCCTCTGTCCCATACACCTTACCTCAGGACTCACCAGAGTTTTGCCATTCCCCAAACGCCCCGTGCACTTCCGTGCCTTCCCCAGCTCCATCCACGTTCTGCCTTCTAACGCCCTTCCTCCCCTGTGCCCCTAGTGCCCTTCCTCCCCTGTGGCCTGGGGAGATTCCTCCTCCAAATGTTGATGGTCACCACCTCTGCAAAGCTGACCCCGCTCTCGCAGGTGGGCTCACCTTCCCCTGGGGCCCCACAGTCCTCCTGTTACCCCTTTAACCCACGTCGAGGCAAACCTCTCCCTAGGGCAGGGCTGTGCTCATTCCTGTCTGAATGGCACGCCCAGCCAGGGCCTAGCACCGAGGAGGAAATGCGTGCGGAATGAATGAAGGACTGAATGAATGAAGGTAGCCTTCTGACTGCCCAACTCGGTGGGCATGAAGCAAGGGGAAGACCCAGAACCTCAGCCTTTCAGACTGATGTAAAGTTGTGTATTTACCCAATAGGTTGTTCTTGTGCATAGATATCCATTAAGCACAAAATGCAAATTTAAAAACATGCAGCAGAATGGTCCTTTCCAGGTAATTATATAGTCTGCCCTGCGAGTCTGCAGTGAAGGCCTTTTCATTTAGTGGATCCAGTGCTCTTTTCAAATAATAAATTAAGGCCCATTCAGGAAGAAGGTTCTCGTCCCTCCCCTAATTCCCCCAAAGGGGCATCGTAGGAACACTCAGGGGAGGGGGCAGGGCCCCAGGGACCCTTCCTGGTCTGTAAGGGCTGGTGGGATGTAGGTTCCCCAAACCCCCACCCCCCGCTCCCCACCCTTGTCCATACCAGCCTTCCTGCCAGTCTCCTTGGGTGGGGAATGTGCCCCCAGCTCTGCCTCCATCACCCCCTGGGCACCTGCTGGGCCTCCTGCTGTTCTGCCCCCTCCTCAGCCTGCCAGCACCCCTGCATCCTGGGGACTTTCAAAAACAGAAGTCAGAGGGGTGGCTCAGTCAGTTGAGTGCCCTTCTTCGATTCAGGTTGTGATCTCACAGTTCGTGGGTTTGACCCCGTATCCGGCTCTCTGCTGTCATCACAGAGCCTGCCTCGGATCCTTGGACTCCCTCTCCCTCTGCCCCTCCCCCGCTCACACTCTCTCTCAAAAATAAACATTGAAAATATATATACATATATATAATCAGATGAGGGCCCTCCCAGCTGCACTTTCCCCTGTGGCTTCCCTTGCCCTGCAGAGTAAGGCCATGGTCCCTGCCTGGCCCCTGTAGCCCCTCTCGCCTCCCCGTGCCCTGCATCTTGTGGGGTCCATCCTCTGGCAGCCCCAGCAGGGCCCCTCTGGCCTGGCTAAGGCCCGCTCAGCCCGCAGGGCCCAGGCCTCTCTGCCCCTTTTCCTTCCTGCCCCTACTTGGTGACCGCTGAGCACTTGTCTGGGTGCTGACACGTGCCAGGCCCCGGTGAGGCAGCGGCCACGTGAGCAAAACCAGCCCTGCTGCAGCTGAGGGTCGGACAGGAGGGAACTAAGTGCACAGGGCTGCGGGTGGGGAGGGTGGCGGTGCAGTGGGGAAGCAGCGGTGAGGAGGGCGGGGGCAGGGAGAGGCTGGCAGGCAGGAGAAGGCCGGGCCCGCAGGGGCAGCAGGGTGGCGGCTGTAGGCCGTCAGTGGCTCTGGAGACACAGGGCACAGACTCAAGAAGCTTGTAGGAAGCAAAACCGATGGCTGTTCTCATGACGGTGGCTTGATCGTGGTCTCACCCCGCTTCGAGCAGGCAGGGACTGGACGTTAGCACTGAGAGCACAGCAGGTGGAATGTTCGGGGGATGAGTGAACCTACAGGTGGGAGAGGAAATGCTGAAGCAACGAAGGGTTTGACACACGGGGACACTGACACTCTAAGTCGTGGGGTCCTAGGGGCACCTGGGTGGCTCAGTGGGTTAAGCGTCCGACTTCAGCTCAGGTCATAATCTCGCGGTCTGTGAGCTCGAGCCCCGCGTCAGGCCCTGTGCTGACAGCTCAGAGCCTGGAGCCTGCTTCAGAGTCTCTGTCTCCCTCTCCCTCTGCTCCTCCCCTGCTTGCTCTCTGTCTCTCAAAAATAATAAACACTAAAAAAAAAATTCCTTTAAAGTCACGGGGTCGTGTGTCACCTGGAGGGGCCGGTGACCATCCCAGGCCCGGGCAGGCCCCACGGCAGGGCCGGGAAGGAGGAGGAGACGGGCTGCCTCCCCCGGCCCTGGGGCAGCGAGGAAACCCCAGCTCCTCCCACCTGCTCACGAGGACTTGTCATTTCTCCACACACCCACGGGCAGGAACACGCAGTGTCCCAGTAAATAAATCTGGGCCACTTTTCAGCATCGTTTAACGTCCCCGGGAAGGTTGGATCACGTGGCGTCCGGCCGCAGCCCATTAGCGGGCAGGCTGAAGCATGTCATATTGAATTCCACGGCCCGCGGAGCCTGCGAGCCCCCACGCCGCTCTGAAATCTGCGCTCGTTTATTAGAACGCACTTGTGGGGCTGATTTCCCATGAGGAACACGCTGCCCCCCTCCTCTTGCCAGGACCGGTTTTCCAAACCTCCACCAGGGAGGCAGGAGTGGGAGAATCGTGGACTCACTCCTCAGAGTATGGGGCACCCAGGTGGCTTGGTTGGTTAAGCATCTTTTATTTTTTTACTATTTATTTTGGGGAGAGTGCAAGCAGGGGAGGGGTAGAGAGGGGGACAGAGGATCGACAGGCTGACAGTAGCGAACCTGAGGTGGGGCTTGAACTCACGAACCTTGAGATCATGACCTGAGCCAAAGTCAGACGCTCAACAGACTGAACCATCCAGGCGCCCCAAGCGTCTCTTGATTGTGGCTCAGGTCGTGATCTCCCAGTTCGTGGATTGGAGTCCTGAGTTGGGCTCTGCGCTGACAGCACAGAGCCCTGCTTGGGATTCTCTCTCTGTGTGCCCATCCCCCACTTCTGCATTCTCTCTCTCTCTCAAGAGTAAATAAATAAAAAAAAAAAAAAAAACAAGAGGGTATGACGTGGAAGGAAGCACGTAGAGGCAGGTGCTATGTGCTGGGGGCTGAACGGAGCTGACCTTGGGTGCTACTCACAGAGAGATGATCTCAAGGCACTGAGCTGTCCTGCTGTCCTGCCCTCTGGTCGCCTGCCTCGTCCCTGGCTTCCCTGGCCCCTGCCCCACTACTACGGCAGGACGTAGGGCCAGGCTGGCCAGGGGCTCAGCCTCCGGAGCTCATGACCCGGCCACAGCACAGTGTCTCTCCCTCTGCCACACCTCCTGGGGGCCCACAGGCCTGGGCTTCTGCCTTGGGCATGTGCCACACACACTGACCACAGCTCTGCACAAAGTAAAACGGGGCACATACCCACACTGGTATGCAAGCCACAGCTGGGCAGAACCACACACAGACACACCCACAGATACCGGCTCCCATCCCCGTGTGTAAGATACACACACACACACACACACACACATACACACAGTCACATATACACTTCTACATGAATTTTTTTTTCATTTATCTTTGAGAGACAGAGAGAGCACAAGTGGGGAGGGGCAGAGAGGGAAGGAGGCAGAATCCAAAGCAGGCTCTAGACTCTGAGCTGTCAGCACAGAGCCCGACGCGGGGCTTGAACTCACAAACTGTGAGATCACGACCTGAGCGGTAGTCGGACGCTTAACCAACTGAGCCACCCAGGCGTTCTCTACGTGAATTTTTGATTTCCAAGCAGCAGATAAACTTTGGTTCTTATTGAAGGATAATTGACATACAATATCCTATTAGTCTCGGGTGTACGTCATAGTGACTTGATATTTTTATAGAATATGAAATGATCCCCTGGATAAGTCTAGTCACCATCTGTCACCATACAAAGTTATTACAAATTATTGACTGCATTCCCTCACGTTGTACCTTACATCCCCATAAACCTTTGCTATTAATTCCTACTTTTGCTGCTCTGTGGTCAAGAAATATGGCTTTTCCTTCTTTGAACCTATGATGTACCGAGCGTTATGTTAGGTGCTAATTATACAAAGTTGAATAAGTTTGGACTCCAGAGCCTAATAATGGAGAAGACAAATCCACATGGACAATTCGACCTGACACATGCATGGCAGAGGAAATGTCACAACCTATATTTTCTTTAACATATCTTATATCTTTTTCTCTGCTTAGGTTGATTCCTTTTTCGTTTCAATTACCTAAACACTTCTGGTAAAAAAAATAGGTAATTTTGTGTCATACCCACATTTCCTCTTCTTGAATCATTAGCATGGATGAGCATATTCTCATTCATTGTCATTTGTAGTCTTTCTTTGCCTGCTTTTCTGCTGGGAGGATTGTTTAATTCTTCAAGTTTCCCGTGATTCGTCTTCTGCAATATCCTTGGATAATTCTCCAAGCCGAGACTCTGAGATGGATCGTGACTTTGACCCCCAAGCACATGCGTTGTGGGTTTTGCTCTTGGCGATGGTTCTCTCTACCCCCAAGGTTTTGTTTTCAGGCTGCACCTGTCCTGTAGCAGCACACGCCCCCGTGTGTTGATGGAGCATTGTTTGAATTACCTGATCATTCCTTCAGGACCACTGAGAGGTTTGCACAAACCTGACACGCTAAGGTTGGGTGTGCTGTGGGGGGCATCGGGAGAGAGGACTGTGGGAAAAGGAACCTCTCGGAGATTTTGTCCAGGTTGGCAGGCCCAGCCACTCCCTCCGCTCAGTCCCTGCTTGTGCTGTTCTCGCCCTGGGGGCCGGCAGCCCCACCTGCCTCCTGCGGGTGGTCTTTCTCTTCTGCTCAGTCTACACCGGCTCTTCCTGCCTGCCTAATGTAGGAACCACCGGGGCACCTGCAAAACTTCAGACTCTATGGAATTGGAGGCATACATACAAAATCATGATATCTGAAAGGGGAATATGTCTGTGTGCACCTGTATATATGTATGGACGTATATTTGTATGGTATGTATATGCGTACCTGTGCACACGGATTTATACACACACACACACACACACAATCACATTATTTGTTTCCTGGCTTTGCCTGCTGAAAAGGTGAAAAAGAAAGAGCGTTCTAGTAGCTCTCAGATCTTGGTCTGTAATTCCAGTCCCCAGAGCTGCTCAGGGAAATGACGAATCTGGAAGGGGTAGTGTAAGTACGAGGTAGGCATGCACCTCTTACGATGTTAGAAATAAAGAAATATTCAGAAACAGCGCTGAGCATGTCACCAGGACGTGGGCACCAGCGTGAAGGGGCTCCTTGTGGCCAAATCTGGACCATTTGAACACCACAATCATCAAATAACGAATTACAAACCCTTAAAAATAGGACTTTATGTGTCCATACCTATGGTAAATAAACAGATACACGTGGAGAAGGGAGCTCCTTTGTTGGTAGCAAAGTTCTAAGAGGCAGCTGGTGCTAGAATTGCAAATGTGTCTTTTGCAACCATCCTAGTAAAGGCTGGATCAATTAAGAGTCGCTAATGGTTGCTAAATCGAGGGGGGTATTTTGATGAATACCAGGAAAGTTGCATGGTCTCAAAACATCTCCCCATAGGCCACTTGTTAGTTGCAACCAAGACAAGAAAAAAAAAAAACAACAGTAATTATACGATGGAGAAATTGGACCACATCTCGATCAGGTGATCAAAATTAACATCACCAGCGAGGGACAGACAAGGGACAGATGAGGATCATGTGCCTGTCACTCTGCAAAGGATACAAGCATGCCCCCTGCAGTGTTTGGGCCAAGAATGAATCGCCACAACCTAGTCACAAGGAAGCAGCAGGCAAATTGCAACATTATATTTCTATTGAAGAAAGAGGCGGGGGGCAATAGTTGGCGGTAGTTTTCCAAAATTCAACGCCAAAAGACAGAGAAAAAAGCCATAGAAGAAGTCTAGATTAGTAGAGGCTAAAGCGACCTGACACCTAAATGCAGTCTCTGCCCCTAAACTGGATCCTGTGCTGGAGGGGAAAATACTCTAAACGATCATTATTGGTTCAGCCGAGAAGATCGGGATGTGACGTTAGATTACAACACGGACCCATGTGAAACTGACTGAGGTTGATAGCTATCCTGTGATTATGCAAGAGAGTATCTCTCATCTTAGTAAATGGGCGCTGAAGTACTTAGGGGTAAAGGACCATGACGTATGTCACTTATCTTCAAAGAGTTCAGAAAAAAAAATCGTACGGGTGTGGGGAGGAGACAGAGACCAAATGATAAGGCAAATGGGGTAACAGTGTTCATAGGAGAATCTCGGTGTTGTTCTTTGTGCTGTTGATTTTAGCGAATTCGCTGTAAGTTTGAATTCTTTCCAAATCAGAAGGCTGGTTGTTGTTGTTGTTTTTAAAACTTCAGATCCCAGGACTTGAAATGTTAGGCTATGGGCAAGTAGAATTATTAGAAAGCAAAAATAAAAAGGAGGAGGAGGACGAGGAGGAGGAGGAAGGGGAGGAGGAAGGGGAGGGGGAGGAGGAGAAAGAAGAGGAAGAAGAGGGAAGGAAGAAGGAAGGGAGGGAGGAAGGAGGGAAGGGAGGGAGAGATAGCTTAGAAAAAGAATTACATCATGAAATGGTGTCCATGATAAACTGCCAAGTGAAAAAAACAAACTGTCCGTTGGTGTGGAGTGTGACTGCATTTTTGTCTTAAAAATATTAGTTTGTATGCACAGGAGGAAAGTCGGTCAGAGACCTTGATCAGCAGGTGACAAGATTTCCATGGAGAAGAGGTTTGTGAATGAGGGAATCCCTTTTAACTTCGTATGTCTCTGTTTGTTGTTTTTCACAAAATTTGTGAAAGACTTCAAAATGGGGAATGAGGATTACCGGGGCCCCACAAACTGCTTTCTGTTGTCTTTGAGCTACTTTACAAAACCCTGATTAAAAGGCACGTGATTCTTACCCATAGAAATACAAGTAACTCGTGTCCAGGGGGATGCACTTGATTATTGCCCTGTGGGTAGACTCCCTTTGCAGCTATTCGTAAAATTTTTTCAGCATTGGCGATTCCCATATAAATGTGGCTCTTTGAATTCTCCTTTGAATGGGTTGTGACCACTGGCAGGTCCCCTCATTATTTAATGAGTTAAAAAATGCCCAACATGCATTCATTTTATATTATTTGGGTGAGCGTCATAGCTTTGTCATAAAAAAAAAACACCCCTTATCTTTTAACACAAGCACTTGTTACTCTCATAACTAAAGGTAAAATCCAGAAACATTTTAAAAGAAAAGCAGAGATTCTCCAGGGAGCTAAGTCAGAACTGAGGGGGGAACCCTCACTTCCTACGGCAGTGCTGACCCTGATGGGCAGAAGCCCAGCTTCGTGCGCCAGCAAAGTATGGACACCCCAAGTGTGGGCTCCCAGGGACCCCACCCAGCCTTCCCCAGGGATCCTGTGCCTCAGGTGAGTGGGTTCTCGGCCCCCTCTGCCCCTGTCGCTGTCCCAGAGTCACTGGCGGGCGGGGAGGGCGTAGCCAAAGTCGGACCATCGTCCTCGGGGAAAGAGATTCTTTATGTTTCTGACTGGCGGGGCCTCTCAGAGAGCAAGACAGCCCAGATTCATTTGTTTTCTGGACGTTCCAAGGATATATAAACACAAAGAAACGCCGAAAGAGAGTCACCAAGATAGCAGTAAATTTTAAACATTTATGTTGGATACATGAATGTTTTAATACAAACTCGATAAACAGCACAGCATCTGTACTGGTCACCAGATAATAAGACCAGGGTTCTGGGGCTGTGGCGTGTGCCCTGGGGACAGTCTCTTCCACTCGCCAGGGCTCTGGTCACCATCCAGACTGCGTGGACAACCTCGCTGGGCTGTCCCGGTGTGAGGTTCCCTGTGCGTGGCTCTCCAGGAAGCCACAGCCCGCAACCCCCGCCCCCACCCCGCGTTAACAGGCACCAACCGGTATCTGGAGAGGCAGGTTCAATTTTGTAGACTCATTGTGTATGTGGACGCTTTACCGACATCGTGACCATCTTCTGTGATTCCCGGTGAAATTCTAAGACGGCCCTGTCTTTGGCTTTCTCTTTCCCAGGAGTTACAGCTAACTTCTTGCATTTTGCCATGGACATGTGGGGGTCCTACTTCCAAGCCTTGTTTCTTACCTCACCGGGAATCTCTCTCTCTCTCTCTCTCTCTTTTTAGCGTTTATTTTTGAGAGACAGAGACGGAGCACGAGCGGGGAGGGGCAGAGAGAGAGGGAGCCACAGAATCCGAAGCAGGCTCCAGGCTCTGACTTGTCAGCACAGAGTCCGATGCGGGGCTTGAACCCGCCGACTGTGAGATCACGACCTGAGCCGAAGTTGGATGCTTAACCGACAGGCGCCCCATCGGGAAGGTCTTTATGTTTTACTCTTAAGAGTGATGTTGGCTATTGGCTTGAGATAGCCTTTCTTTTTTTTTTTTTTTTTTCATGTGTTTTTATTACAAAAGCAAAACTACGTTCAGAAAAGAACAGAAAATACCGACAAGCATGGAGAGAGAGGGAGAAACACAAGGCCTTCGTTATCTTCGATATCTTCGTTATCTTCGTTATCTCCCTTGGTCAATGTTTTGTGAACACCTTGGTGTTTGTCCTCAATGATAGTCATTATTAAGATTTTCATAGAATGATTCTTATTGCTTCCACAGCAGGTAACGTTTGTTTAGTTACGTGTCAGTACCCGTGGAAGGCCAGGGTGACAAGCAATATTTCCAGAGAGCCTTCCCGGAGCCTTACAGAGACACCGTCAGCCCTGCCTTACGGTCGGAGCCGTGGAAGCTGGGAGGGCTTTCCCCACTCCCCTAAAGCCCCCTGGCTCATCCACAGACGTGAGGCCTTGAAACCCAGGCTCCTTCACGCCCAGGCTCAAGCTCTCACCTACACTCTACAGCCCCCTGAGCCAGACTCGCTTTTGCAAATAGATTGTAAATCCTAAACTCAAGGGGCGCCCGGGTGGCTCAGTCGGGTAAGCGTCTGACTCTTTGATTTCAGCTCAGGTCACGATCTCACGGTCGCGAGATGGTGCCTCACGTCTAGCTCAGCATGGAGCATGGAGCCTGCTTGGGATTCTCTCTCTCTCTCTCTCTCTCTCTCTCTCTCCCCTTCCCTCTCTCGCTTTCTCTCTCTCTCGCTCTCTCTCTCTCTCTCTCTGTTGCTTTCTCTCTCCCTGCCCCTCCCATGCTTGTGCTCTCTAAATAAATAAATAAGCAAACAAACTAACCTCGAATCCTCCCATATGGTCCTATTATCAGTTTTTCCACCTAATAGATTATCAACCACTCTCATTATCATTTGTCATTCTACAGATGTAATGGCTGTACCGTGTTTCGTTATGTGGGTACGTGCTACTTATTTTTAAACGGCTCCATTTCAGAATAAGAAATAAACACTGGTTGCAAAATACCTAAACAATGATAAGAATATGACGTAGGGGGGTGCCTGGGTGGCTCCGTCCGTTAAGCATCCAACTTCGGCTCAGGTCATGATCTCACTCTTCGTGGGTTCGAGCCCCGTGCCGGGCTCCAGACTGACAGCACGGATTCACTCTCTCTGCCCCTCCCCTCACTCTCAAAATAAATACGTGAACTTAAAAAAAAAAAAGAATATAAAGTAGAAAGTGCAGCTTCTCCTTTCCCTCTGGCTGAGCCCCCTCGTTACAGAAGTCACCATGAGTAGTGGTTTTATTTCTACATAGCGAGTCTATGTCACTTACTATGCATGGTGTAATTTGGTTTTCTTTAAAGGATAAGGGGCTTCTGGAGCCACTTCCTGCTGTCCACACACAAAGTATCATGACCATTGTTCTGGACCTATCCATCCTTTTTCACGCACATGAATCAAGAAGTCACATTTGGCTCCTGGCTCGAGCCACTGGGCAGATGGCAGAGCCGTTCTGGGGTCAGAAAAGTCAAGAGTTCCGTTTCGGACGTACCAAACCTGTTGCCAACTGGTGACGTTAAGTGGGCACGCGGCCCTGTGAATGGGGGGGCTCGGAGAGGGGGAGCTGGGCATCGACACGCGGGGGGTCCGTGAGAAGAGAGTGGCTGATGTGGAAATCCATGGCTGTGGTCCCTGCACCTGTAGAAAGTGGGTGTGTTCTTCATTTCACCCCAGTGAATTCACCCCACCTGTCCCTGCTGTCTCTGAGTGTCATTGGAGGTGGGCCTGCTTCCTTCCGTCACTCACATCGCCTGCCAGGTCACCGAGCCTTTGTGCTTTGCATTGTCAGGGAATATTCAGAAAAATCATCCAACCTTGGAATTAAGGCAAAAGGAGGCCGACCTGTCACTCCAGGGTCCCCACTGGATTGTGGTTGGAGAGGGCTGCCCCACGACTGTTCCATCTCTAGGGAGTGTACATTTTTGACTTGCCATTTACTATTTATGTATGCATGCAGCATGGGTAGTTTCACGCTAACCTGTAGATTTGGGGCCGGTGAAGACACAACCCCATCGTCTGTGATTTTATAGCCACGCAGGGCATTTGCGAGTCTTGACCATGGCCAGATGGTGCTAACCGGTCTCCCTGTAATGTCACCTTTTTTTTATAAGCATTTATTTTATTAATTTTTTAAAAATGTTTACTTATTTTTGAGAGAGGGAGAGAGAGAGTGACAGAGCACGAGCAGGGGAGGGGCAGAGAGAGAGCGAGACACAGAATCCGAAGCAGACTCCAGGCTCTGAGCTGTCAGCATAGAGCCTGACGCAGGGCTCGAACTCATAAACCGAGAGATCATGACCTGAGCTGAAGTCGGATGCTCAACCGACTGAGTCACCCAGGTGCCCCAAATGTCATCATTTCTTGCTGACACCTCTCACCCACACTCCCCACCAGGACATCTCAGGAACACCGTCGCCCTCCGCTCTCTGGGGCCACCATTCCCCAGCTGCTCCTCATTTAGGTGGATGGACTCGGCCACCCCTTCCTTCCTCATGGCTCCTGGCAAAGGCCAGTGATCAGCACAGCTCCAGCCATGTTTGGGAACATCACGACACCTGCAAGGGGACTTCTCCCATCTACTGTGCTGTGTTCCTTCAACCTGGACACAAGCACCCTCCCTTTGCTCTGGAAACTTTACCTTATTATGCTTTTGATCCTTTTCTCCCTTCGCTTTACTCTTTTCCCTGCTTTAGGAATTCCCAATAGTTGGATCTTGGGACAGCCTGGATTGAGCCTCTGGATTTTTTTTTTTTCCCCTCTCTCTGTCTCATTTTCTACTTGTATATTTCATTGTACTTTCTGGAGGAATACCTCAATCTTGTATTCCATTGCTTCTGCTAGACATTTTGTTTTTGTAAAGAATCTAATAGAGTTCTTTCTTGATCTTGTTTCCTTTTTCATGACATCCTGTTCTTGTTTAAGCTCCATGATGATATAGTTTGAGGTTCTTCCTCTTCTTCTTCTTTTTTTTTTAATGATCTTTTCTTCCCTGCATTGTCTCTATTTCCGGTTTCCTTTCTTAGGCTGGTTGGTTTAGTCTCTCTTTCATATTGGAAGCTTTCTTTCTTTCTTTTCTTCTCCTTCCTCCTTCCTTGCTTCCTTCCTTACTTCCAACTTCCCTACTTCCTTCTTTCCCTCCTTTTTTCTTGAGCTGTTATATTTGCAAATAGGGGGCTTTATTGTCATAATGAAGCAGAGACCCAGGGAAATTCTCATCTAGTTCCTTTTATTCCCTGGAAGCTTTCCTCAGCTGTCGGAGGGGAGGACCAGCTGTCCATGCTCTACCCACACATGTGTGCGCACAGGACACGTTGACTGCTAGCTGTCATTATGGGATGCTGGGACAGAGATAGTCTTTGCATTGGGGAAGCATCTGGAGGTCTTTTCTCCGAAGTGTTTTCCAAAGAATGTTCCAGTCGGCTGCCTGGGGGATGGGCTCTGGACATTCTGGGAGCAGTGCAGGCACCTGCGGAACAAGCACTCCTGAAGGCAGAAACTCACTTTACTCCCTCCCACTGCCTGCAGACCTGTACCTCACAGAGCCCTCTGCTCTGTCTGGTGTCCCCGGGTCTGGAGCACAGGTTGCTACCCTGATTGCTCCAGAGAACAAATGTCCAGTCCCTTCCAAGGAGATGAGAAGGTAAAGAGAAGTCTCCTACCTGTGCAGAACAGGGGAGGAGGCTGGGGTCTGGTTCCCCTGTGTCCAACCTGGTGCCCTGGCCCTGCCCCCACCACACTGGGACCCCCCACTTCCGAGCCTCTCGGGCTGGGCTGTTCAGCACACCTCGGTTGTCTCTCCCCCTGCTCTGTTGATCTAGTCAACACTCCGTCCTCCCTTCCCACCTGCCAAAGCTTTTCAAATTCTGTTTCCGGATATCTCCTCTCATATTCACTTCTGATAATCTCCTCAGTCCCTACCTGTCAGGGTGGCGGTGTTCAGGGAGTGAAAGAGACAAATGCGTGTGGTCAATATGCTTTGTTTAATGAGAAGTCAAGTTTCTTCCAAAAATCTAATTCTGTTAATTCAATATTTATTTTTTTTAAACATCCTGATGGTAAGGGTTTTTTTTTTTTCCCCTGATTAAATATTTATTAACGGTTTCTAATTTTATTGCTTCGAGGCACAGAATGTGGCCCCAACAGTGTCTTTGGGCGACTTTCTGAGGGTTTCTAGTCACCTTTGGGTGATGTTCCACATATACTCAGAAAGAAGGTATGTTCTCTCTAGGGCAAGTGCGAGGTATCCCTGCTTTATTAAACCTTATAAATGATTAAAAGCCTCGGGGTTCTCATCGTCTCCTTGATCTGTAATAAACTAATACCGGTGGTGTGTTAGTCTCCAAGGTAATTGTATTCGCGTCGATTTTCTTCCTTTGCATCTTCAGGTTTTGCTATTTGACTCCACTTAGTCCACACACGGAGGCTCACGGCTTTCGTTCCTTTGTTAAAGATGCCCTCTGTCAACACGATGTCGGCCTCCTTCATCGCCACTTCCTTGAACCCGGTGTTGTTCCCGTGGTTGCCGCCCCAGCAGAGGGACGGGGGTCCTTGACCTTGAGGACGGAGGACAGCAGCGCGGAAGCTCGGAAGGGACTCACGGGCTTGGCAACGAGGGGGCAGAGGTGCGGGAGGGGAAGCCGGGCCAAGAGTGGGCTGAAGAACGGAGGTGAGGGGGTGGAGACGGAGGTCTCCTGGGCAGCAAGCCTCGGCTGAAGGGGAGGGAAGAAAACCCAGCTGGGGGCAGGTGAGTAGAAAGAGACCCAGCACTTCAGACGCCAGGAAAGAGCAGTGCAGCTGAAGTTTCAGGAGTGATAAGGCAGCAAGGGTGGGGGGAGGGCCCTTGCTGGGTCAATGGGGGAGTCTTCTGCGGGGGGGGGGGGGGGCAGCAGGATGGCCCTGTGAGCAGGCAGCAGTCAGGCTCGGGAGATGGCAGAGGTGAAGGTCTGGTTACTTGTAGTGGAAAACAGGAAAGGGACACAGAACCCACAGGGGTCGGTGCGAACTGGGGTGTTTTCTTCTGCTCGGCCGCCCAGAGAGCATGGGCTGTGGGTAATCCCAGGGCTGATATGATCAAAGAATATTGCCGAAAAGGGGGCTAAAAAGGGAGACCACAGGGGTTGAGCTTGGTGGGGAAGGCGGTAAAGACACAGAGAAGGCCCCTGGGAGGGAAGGGGTCCGTCTAATGCAGGGAGTGGGGGTGTGGGTGTTAATGTAGACAATGGGGAGGGTGGGACAGAGGAAGGGGTCCTCACCAGAGACCAGAGGTTGAGAGTCAGAGGCCAGAGGGCCGTGGTGGAGGGAGGGGCACAGCCAGGGGAGCGCTGGGCAGGCAGGTGGCAGTGTGGGCGGGTGGGGGAGGGGCGATAACGTTTCCTAGTGGCTGAGGCGAGGCGTGAGCATGGGTTCGGGGAGCAGGAGGCCGCCGCCCCCAGAACCACATGGCTTTGGAGTCACCCGGGGCTAACAGGAACAAGGGCAGGCTGGAGTGTGTAGACAGTGACATTGTGGTTCTGTTACCCCCTGCCATCCTGCCGTTCTGCTCTTGAACCAGCCCTCCCATTACCTTCAAGGATGAGCACAGGAGCGCCCGTGGGCTTTCTCTCTGGGAGTGCTGGACAGCCAGGGCCCAAGTCCCTGGCATGAGCTAGAGACACCTGTGTAGGTGACAGACCAAGGTCTCCATCGGGTGATCTGACTGGATACATCCCCGCCCCCTAGAGTATCCGGGCTCCTGTGCCTGTGTCGTTTCCGAGGGGTTGGGCTGAGGCCCGGATGGGCCCCCTCTTAGCCATGTGTCAACAGGAGAGGTGTTGACCCCTAGGGGTTACTGGGTGGTGCCTGGGACCTGCTGAGTAGGACCCAGGGCTGCAAGGTCCCCGTGCATGGGTGCAGACGAAGGGGTTTGGGGGATGGCTTGTTTCAGAGGCCCTGGGTTTGGCCTTGCAAGTGGGTCTGGCTTGTGACAGCCTCATGAATTGGGGCCTTCCAGGCCTTAGGAGCTTGGTTTAGCCCAGCTCAGCCATGACCTGCTGGGGACATGGGCCAAACTCTCCCCTCTCCCCTGGAGTCAGATTTTAGTGGGTGGGAAGGCATCTGAAGCAGAGCCTGGCAGGAGACGGTATCTCCTGCAGCGAGTGCGGGGGCCACGCCATCCCCCTGGGGGTGTGGGACCAGCAAAGAGCTCCCTTCTGAGCTGGTCAGAGCCCGGGAAGGGCCCTGGGAAGGCAACGCTCCACTGCCCAACGGGAAACAGTCTCAGGTCACTCGGTAAGCCAAGACCAACACCACTACCGGTTCCGGGAGGGCTCCCCTGTCTGCAGGTACCACGGGAGGGAACCCCAGGGCCAGTCCCTTGCTAAAGGTCAATACAGACCCACAACTCAAGAGTCACCGCCTAGAAAATCTCCTGAGATGCAGCTGAATGGAGGCGAGTCAGGTTTAAAATAGCTAAATAAATCTTTAATATTTCTAATTGCAAATGTACAGAAATTGCACAGCCACACAGTCTTAGAACACCAACAACTTTCTCTGTACATTATTACACAGTTCAAAGTCGCAGCTGGGAGGGGCTCCAGCCAAGACTCCAACGTTTGCGTGGTTTTCTTTTTCACATACTTACAAAAGGGGGAGCGGGGGGCGGTGTGGGGCCGGGGGTGGATTTGGGGCCAAAGGTGTAGAAAAGAGGGGCTGTTTCCCTGGACAGCCTGCCTTCCGCTGATGGGCGGGGCGGCAGGGAGAGGCGTACCCCATATCCCCCCCCTTGGGGGCAGACACTCTATAGGGGGGAGGTTGAGGGGGGGGCATGTGGAGCTCTGGCCTTGGTTCCCCAACCCCCCCCTTTCTGGGCAGTCGGAAAAAAGTCTTCACTTATAGGAAGTTTGGCAGTTTCCTTCACCCTAAACATAAAAGTTAAGCAAAGTCAGGCCTCTCTGTGCCGGCCAGGGAGGACAGTCGTCTCCAGCAGGCTCTGGGCCCAGGGCCTCACCTTCCCGGAGCAGGGCCTGCCTTCCCTCACTCCCCCTCCCTCTGGCCCTCTGGCACCCTGGCCCCACCCCGGGACGCAGGTTCTGTGTGGCCCGGACAGGGTGCGTGTCCCCAGCACCCCACCCAGACAGCACGCTGCAAAGCCAACGGGTACATGCCACAGGTGGGGAGAAACCCCGACACTGAACCCCAAACCCCCTTCTCCTGCCCAATACTGTTCTAGATTAAAAAATAAAATACAAACCATCGGAGAGCAGCGGTCCCGGGCAGCCCTCGGCAGCACCAGGACTAAAGGACTATGTACAACCATTAGGTGAAATAGTTACATTACAGTCGAACACCGAGAACATTTACAAAAATTGTCAGACTTGCAATTCAGATAAAAATCTGTGAAGAGTCTGTACACTTTTACAGTTTTTGCACTAAGTAAATAAGGCTCTCGGCCTGAGAGCTCACACCCACGCCAAGGGCCACCAGCACCACATGCATGCTGGCCTCCTACGCCCTGCCGTCCGGGCCCTGGGAACCTCCCCCCGTATTGCTAAGAGGCGCTCAGTCCGAGGTTGCTCTACGAGGCATCGAGGCATCGGTGGGGGAGGGGTGGGGGGGAGGGGAGGGCTCACCGGGCAGCGGGGGGATGAGACCGAACCAGAGGACATCACTGGGGCCAGGCCCTGCCTGTGTGGCCACAGGTGGGGGCGGGGCCACAGCCCCCACGGCCTTCCTTCCTGAGGTCTGTGACCCTTAGGGGCCTGCCCTCTCCTCAGCGGCAAGTCTCTGGCCTAACTGAACTGCAGGTTTCATTTAAAAGCCCCTGCCCAGAGGCCAGGATGGAGCGCAGCGTGGTCTGGGCCACCCTTCCCGCACTCGACCTGGTGGGCTCTGTGGTGACCGTGGCCCTGGCTGCAGCAGGAAGGGCTCAGGGCTCTTCCCCAGGGTCTCAGCTTCCTGAGGCCAAGGCAGAGGGGGCAGCTCGGGCAGCTCGCCTAGCCCGGGCTCTGCCGGGGAGGGGGGCAAATGCCCAGCTCTTGCTGGAGACTCCCCAGGGCTGGGGGTGGGACCAGGGAGGGACTGAGACAGACCCAAGCTCCTGACCACCTATGTCCCGCAAGGGGTGGGGATCAGGGAGGGCTGAGAAGCCACAGAACGGCCTAGAGCTGAGGAAAACCGGCCCCAGCTGTGGGATGTGCCCCTCTCCTGTCTGCAGCGCCTGGGTCCTTGGCTGGGGGCCCGGGAAGGGTGAGGAGGAGGCCGGCCGCACACACGGGGCCTGGTGCAGGCCGCTGCTGTCTTGGAGAGGGAGCAAGTCTAACATCCTCCAGGGCCGCTATTTCCCATGCAGTGCGCACGCTCAATTTAAAAGGCCCCTGCGTTCCAGCAAGCGAGCAAGCGGGCTTTTGTTTCTAATGCATACTGTGAAAGGAAAAAAAATCACAGTTATCCACCTTCTCAGGGCCTGCTGGCATTAGAATTTCTTTTATTCATCATTCAGGAAAGATCAGCCTTCCTCTCAGGGTAAGCACCACCAGCTGGCCACTCCCTGCAGGGCCACGGTGCCCTGGTGCACTGGCCCCGGGAGAAGGGCAGGGATCGGGCACAGTGCCATCTGGGCCAACTCTGCCCAGATCTTTGGCTTTAGGGAGCCCTCGGCCTGGGCAAGTGAGAGAGGCTCCAGATCCTCCCCGCAGATACGAGGGCCCAGAAGAGCGGGCCAGGATCCTCACTGGGTCTGTTTGGCAAAATAAGGAAGGAAGTTGGGGGTGGTGGGGAAGAGGCAGGGAGTCTGGGGACAGGTACAGGGGTGAATCCTCGGTTCCTCACAGCCAGGCAGGTCCCTGGACAGGCCGCATGCAGTGGCAGGGGCTCGGGGGAGCCCTGCAGGACAGGTACTCCGGCAGCTCCGTCCTCCCCACCCTCTCCCTGCCTGCCGACCAGCCTGTCCGTCCGCCCCTGGAACTAAGGGACAAGTCCCTCAGGGCAGGGGCCTGGGCCCCTAGCTCTCTAACCCTCTGCCCTGCGGGCGCTCTCTCCCTGGGGAGGGGGAAGGGGTACATGCACTTGGCCAGGTCAAGGAAGAAAGGTGACACACACCAAACTCAGTAACCGACGGAGACGTACTTTGGCAGGCCCCCTGCTCCCCCCAGGCCGCCCCACCCCCAGCGTGCAGGCCTCTCCGGCCTGCACCGAACTCGCTTCTCGGGCCAGAAGAGAGGGGAGCGGGCCCACGCCGCGTCAGTCTGTCCAGGCTCCCCGTGCGGCACCTCCTGGACCGCAGGCGGAGGGAAGGGGAGGAGGCCTGGGCACCCCCTTGCCCCTGCGCGGGAGGCTGCGACTGTGGGGGCACTCCTCCCCAGGCCCCAGGCCGAGGCCTGCTCTGGGCCACCACGGTCCTCCCTCCTCGGGCAGGTTAACAATGGCTGCTGTTTCGGAACTCGCCGTTCTCGGTAATCTGCAATTTGGTGGGGTTGGTGGGGGAGACGCCGTTACGGGCTTGCATGCTGTACCTCTCTTTCAGCTGCGTCAGGGCGCTCATGAGGCGGGCGTTGGCGGCGTCCAGTGAGGCGATACGCTTCTCCTGGGGGCAAACGGGGCATTAGTTGGGGCCACGGGAGGGGTCCTTGGGCCAAAGGGGGGCTGTACCGGGGCAGGGGTCTCCCTGGGGCTAAGTGTGCCCACCAGGGGTGCTGGGAGGAGACGGGGTGGGGGCACCAGGAGTACACTAAGTGTGAAGGGCAGAAAAGGCGGGGCAGTGGGTGTGCTGGGGAGGAGGCTGGGAGGAGGCTGGGAGGAAGCAGGGAGGAGGTGGGAAGGAGGTGGGAAGGAGGTGGGGGACTGGGAGGGGGAGGGGGGGTGCTGGGAAGAGGCAGGGAGGAAGCTGGGAGGAGGCTAGGAGGCTGAGAGGAGGCAGGGAGGAGGCCGGGAGGAGGTGGGGAGGGGGCCGGGGGTAGGAGGAGGAGGAAGAGGAAGAGGAGGAAGAGGAGGAGGAGGAGGAGGAGGAGGAGGAGGAGGAGGAAGAGGAGGAGGAGGAGGAGGAAGAGGAGGAGGAGGAGGAAGAGGAGGAGGCCTCCACGTCACTGACAGAGACCTCCTAGAGCCTGCCTTCTGACGACGTCTCTCACACCACTGCTGCTCACCCAAACAGCAGCCCTAGTGGTGTCACCTGTCAGCCACCTGAGCCCCAAGGGTGTGCGCCCTGGCTCACGTGCATGTGCGAGTGTGTGACACAGAGGTCACAGCTCCTGGTCAGCCTGTGCTGTTTACAGTCTGACCAAGGCCTGGTCCTATTCCCGGGTGAGTGAGAGGAAACAGTGCAGTGAAGGAGAATGGTGGCCGCAGTCTCTTATGTGCCACATCTCTCAATGCAGCTGGGGACCACAGATAAGAGCCCCCCTGCTCCATCTGCCCAGCCTGCTGTCACCTGAAGCCATCCCCGTTCCCCTCCCACCCGCTTCCAGTCCTTGCTCTGTATCCTTGGGGAAAGGCAGTGCCCACCAAGTCGTCCCGGTAGGGAAGGACTTGCCCCACCACTTTCACAGCCTGTCCCCATGAGCGTGTGGTCCACGGAGACCTTCAAATCTGACTTTCCAGACCAGAGACGCTGGCCTCCTGTTCCTCCTCAGCTTTTACAGTGGGGGGCATTAATGAGGATGTAGAGATCTCAAAGTCACCCGCTGCCCAACCCAGGTCCTTTAACGCCTATGGCTGAGCACAGGGCCGGAACCCACCTGGGCATCGATGATCTTCTGTTTGGAGTCTACAGCTGCTTGCATCTCAGCGTGGTCTTTCTTCAGCTCCTCCTCCACAGACATCAACCTGTGACCACACACAAGGACAGTCGAGCTGGCACTTGAGGGAGGTGAGGAGGTGGGTGTGGGGGTGTGGGGCATGGGACCTTGTGGGAAGAAGCCATCACACCTGCACAGCGGGGACACAGCAGGGGAGCCCCTCCAGCTGGCCTCCAACAGGCAACATGAGCTGGGTCTACTTCTTCCTTATGCTTTACCCACTCCAGACTCTGTTCCCAGATCCCCCAGAAACCCTTGGAGCTGCCCATTTCCTGATGTTCTTCCAGGAGCCACGGTGGTTGGGGGTGGTGGTTAGGTCCTCACCGCCTCCCAGAGCAGGGCAGGTGGGGTAATGCCGTAAGACCCATGGCACAGGCGGGAAGACGAAACCCTGAAGGGCTCTAGGGCTTTCTCCGCCGACTCGGCGGAGAGTCGTGCCAAGGCCGTGCCAAGAGGTACCAGGCACTCAAAGTAGCGAGATGAAAAGTACAGATCTCCATCGCTCAAAAAGTTCACAGAGCAGCAGGGACACAGGCAGACAATAGCCTAGAGGCTATGGGAACAGAGAAGAGGAAGTAGGCAACTGCGCTGGAGGGTGGGAGCACATACTGGACATCTGAGGGACAAGCAAGTCTGAATATGGGTAAGCGTAGGGAAGACGGGAGGAATACCGTCTGCAGAGGCTCAGAACTAAGGCATGTGTGTGTCTGTTGCCAGCTGCTCCCTCCCTGAAACCCTTTCTGGCTTCACCTTGCCGGGCCCTCACACACCTGTCAATCACTGCGGATGACACCCACCTTCCGATGCTCATCCTTTAGCTTCCGGACCCCACGCTCTCTGGGTTTGCCTCCTAGCCCCAAGGCTACTGCTCTGCAGATGCCTGTCCTGCCTGCTCCCAGCATGTCTCCACTGGGGTCTGTCCAAGCCCCCGCTCTTGCTCTCCAGACAAGCTCACCTACTCCCAAGGCTTCATCCCCCTCTCTACCTGCACAACTTCTCCAGGCCAGCAGAGCGGTCCCCTAACCCCTGGGTGAGCACTGAGCGCCTGTCACAGAAGGTGCACAGAGAGGTCAACGGTGCTGGGGCAGGTACCCGCAGGGCTGTTGTGAGAAGTCGGTGGGATCAGCGGTTGGGGAGCACTGATCAGGAGGAAGGGGTGTGGGGCCATGCCAAGGGGGGGTTCCTTGTCACAGAAAGATCAGACATTGAGAAAAGCCTGTAAGAAGGGGGAAGGGAGGAATAGGGAGAAGACGGGCATTAGATGGTGTCAGTCAGAAGGGGAGAGACGTGTGCTTCTGGCTGGTGGGGTAACAGGGACTGGATTTACCCTTTTGCCGTCAAACAGTGACCACAATAAACAAACCAGAAAACCGAATGAAATGTATGAAAAAGTGGCGTCCAGACACAGAACAACTGGCAGTGTCTCCTAAGAGAAGGGAATGCACGAGCTGAGCCCCTCTCACGGCCTGGAGTGTCCAGGCCAAACAAAAAAAGAAGGGAAGTAATCTCATGGAGTAGAGGAGACCCAGGGAGGCCATACCCAAGAAGAGGAAGACACAGAGAGAGCTCCACATATATCCTGAGGGCTCCCCTTGAGTCTCTGGCTGAGGACTGGTCTGCATGCACCACTGAAACATGAGAACAAAACAGCCCCAGGAAGAGTTAATATTCCTACCTGGCAGGGTAGAAAGACGTGCTAACACAGGGGCATAAAGCAGAATCCTCAGAAGGAAACTGCCTCAATATGGAGTCAGATTAGGCTAGATTAAAAGCTGTCCAGACCCACCCCAACAGAGCTTAAACGTAAGCCTCAAAAGAATCAGACTAATTCCAAATAACCTCATTGTGTCCCAGAACAAAGCCCAAAAACATTTAAAAGAACACAAAACATTCCACACCTAAGCAAAAGTCACAATGTCTGGCATCCAACCAAAAATCACCAAACATACAGAGAAGCAGGAAAGTGTAACGGATAACCAGAAAGAAAATTAATCAATAAAAACAGACTCAGAAATGTCACGGATGACAGAATTAGTAGACACTGAAACTACTGTAAATGCATTCCACATGGCTGAGAAAATAGAGGAAAGCAGGAGCATGATGAGAAGAGAAATAGAATTTAAACCAAGCTGAAAGTCTGAAGGTGAAAAATACAGTATCTGAAACGAAATGAAAAAAATACTGATAGGATTAACAGCAGATCGGACATTGAAGAAGAAATGATTAGTAACCTTGCAGACGCAGTAACAGAAATGATCTAACACACGGCAGGAAAGAAAAGGGAAAAAAGGAAACAACAAAGCATCAGTGCAGTGTAGGACAATATAAAGCAGCCTAACGGAAGTGTGATGCGATTCCCAGGAAAGAGACTGGGGAAGCAGGATGGTGGACTCACAGAGCCAAAAGCTCAAACCCAAGAAACATGAAGGAAACTAAGGCAAGGATCCTCATAATCAAATTATCGGTGATCAGCGATAAAAAAAATCTTAAAAACAGCCAGAGAAAAAGATAGCTTAAGTACAAAGGAACAAAAATGATGACAGAATTGCTACTATTATAGCTTGAGAATGAGGGCCCGACTGGGCCCACTGCCTGTTTTTGTAAATAGCCACACCACACACATAGTTCTGCTACAACAGCAGAGTTGAATACTTACAGGGGCCATATGGCCTGCAAAGCCTAAAATATTTATTATCTGCCTTCTTATGGGAAGTTTCCAACTCCTGCCCTAAAGTGACAACAGAGACATAGCTAGTAAGACAATAAGCGATAAAATGCAATCATAAAAAATGCTCAATCCAAAAGAGTTCGGGGGAAAAAGGGAACAAAACAGATGGTACAAATAGATAATGGTAGCGAGATAAGAGATTCATACATAATTATATTGATAATTACATTAAATGTAAATGGTCTAAACACTCCAATTAAAAGGCAGAAACTGTCAGATTAGATAAAATGCAAGAACCAATAAGGTGTCTATAAAAGAAATTCATTTATATAGAAAGACACCAATAGGTTAAAAGTATAAGGATAAAAAAGGATACACCTGGCTAATATTAATCAAAATAAATTGAGACACCTGTAATTAACATCAAACAAAGTAGATTTCAGAACAAAGAATGTTATGAGGGATAAAGATGGTGATGTTATGATAATAAAGAGATCAGTTCATCACCAGCACGTAACAATCCTAGATGTGGTTGCAGAGTTTCAGTGTACATAAATCAAAAACAATAGAAAAGAGAAATACACAAATCCATATTATGATTAGACATTCAATATCCTTTCCCCAAATAGTGATAGAATGGTAAACAAGTAGACACAAAAACTGGTAAGAATCTAGAGTTAAACAATGCTAGCAACCAAACTGATCTAATTTGACATTTCCATTACGGAGGAAATACACTGTGATAGTTAGTAGAAATAAATGCGCTAAGTAAGCCACTGAATTCAGAGACCACACGCTCCTCAGAGAAGAGATACAATGAGGAAGAGGTGGTTAGTTTGAGAAGCATTTCCATTCCCGGAACCACACACACAAAGAACAGAGCTGGCTGTCAAGTGAACAGTGGATTAACAGTCACTCTGGTTACAGGATCTCTGCTCACGTTAACCATTTTATAATGAACACACCCATAGGTATGTGAAACAAACAGTAATTAGGAGCAGAGAAACGGGTAGTCTAAGTAGGAAGAATCCGGAAAGGGTTTCTGTAGTGGACAAAACATGAGGCCAGGTGGGGAAACTTCTGGGTATGGCACACCTACTAAATCTGTCCAGCTGACAGGCTCTTATGCCGTGAAAACAAGCTAGAAAGTCCACGCTATTTCCTCTGCTACCTTGTATTACTGTCATAAAGACGTGAACTTCACGATCGGGACGCTGTGGGATGGCTGGGACGCTACACCTTCACTGTGCTCCCTGCCTACAGACGCCCTACCCATGGGTGGAGACAGAGAGAGAATGAGAGAGAGAAAATCAACACAGGATGTCATCGAAGCCATCAATAAAGGTGAGAGTCCGCATCAGAGCCAATGGTTCCCTGGAAATCTTTCCCAGGTAACCCAAGGGCACCTTAAACTGGAATGGCTGGGACACCCCAACTGCTCCCCTCCCCAGACCCTCATCTCAGCAACTGGCACCAAGACACCCAGACGCTCTTGGTAGAAACTTGGGGGATATTTTGCCTTCCTCCGCCCCCCCCCCCCACCTTCACCCGCCGAATGTAATGACATTTATGCCGACTTTTCCTGCCCAGAATTGGGTCCTCACTGTGTTTCAAGGCGCCCCCAATCCTAGCTCCCCTGACAGGGCTTACCAAGAAAACAGGACTCCTTACAGGGCCTTGTCTGACCTCACTCCTGCCACGCCCGACTTCGAGTTCCACCATCAGTGCACCCTGTGCCAGGTAGGGCTTCCTGCGGTCCAGGCTGCCTAACGCCACACGTGTGCCATGCTGTCCCCACTGCCTGGGACGCTCTCCTCCTTCCACCCTTGGCTCATCCTGCGGCTGATCAGCCCTTCCCCTCATCAGGAGGACGGCCTGCCTGCTCTGTGTGCGGGGGACCAGAACCGGCTGCTCTCACCTGCTGATGATGCCCTTCATCTGGATGTCCTTGTCCTCCTGCTGCCGCCGCAGCCGCTCCTCACCCTCCTCCAGCCGCGCCTGGTACTCCAGCACCAGCTTCTGCGTCGTCTCCTCCTGGCACTTGAACAGGGTCTCGTACTCCTCCAGCTTCTTGGTGGAGATCCGCAACTTGTCCTGCAGCACGGCCAGGTCCTGCCAGGGGGGCGGCGTGCCAGGGGCACAGCACCCAGGACAAAGAGCACACCTCGTGAGCCCAAGCGGGAGCACGGGTAGCAGGGAGCCCAGCTCGGAGACTCCTCAGGAGCCCAGCCAGAGGGGTGGCGGTGACACGCAAGGCCTGTCCCCACCCGGGGCTTTCTCCGCTTCAACCTCCCACCCCTGCAGCCTGGCCTCACAGCTGTGAGGGAATGAAGACTCACACCCAGATCTCGGAAGTAACGGTTTAACTAGGGCACTGAGGTTGTTGTTGTCGTCATTAATACAATAAACAAATGTTAAAAACACTCTTGGATATATTAAGACCTGACAGCATCCTGAGAGATAGGGGCTCTACAGGAAGGGAAACCGAGGCCCAGAAGGCAAGGTGACCCGGTCACGTGGAGAGTGACTGACCAGTGGGGTAAGGTCCTAGCCTCCCAGCCTCTATGTGAAACTAAAGCAAGGGCATGGTGTGGGGAAGTAAGGGGGAGACAGAGAGGTTAAAGGCAGGTGGGGCTGAAGCTAGAATCAAGGGGCTGGGGGCCAGGATGCCATGACAGTATGGGGGCTGGAGGAGGCAGGAAGAGCCTCTCCTTGAGTCCCAGGCAACGGAGGCCTAATTCACTTCAGCAAAGGACTGCCCAAAGGTTAGGAGGCGGCAAATCCAGAGACCGGTGAGAGACCAGCCCCAACTCAAAGCAAAGGTCCTACAGCAAAGCTGGATCCACAGAGAGCCTGGCTCCGGGAGAAATGACCTCGGCCCGTCCCAAGTCTTGCTGAGCTGGCCAGAGAGGGGTGGGGAAGACCCTCCCAGGTCTCCAGGGAGCTCGAGGGAACAAGGCCTCCTGGATTTGCCTGTAAGGGTTAGTAGTGGAGAGGGTGAGAGAAACAAGAGCTCGTTCAGCCACGGAGCAGCAAGGAAAGGGGACACCCCGGCTGCAGCCGGACCCCTGCAAATGGTCCGGGCGGTCCTTGCAATTCACAAGTGGGAACTGGAGTCTCAGAGACGTGCAGAGCCCAGCCCGGCTCACGCAGGGAGCCCGGGCGAAGGCTGGCTCTCCTTGCTGCCCAGCCAAACGCTGGCTCTTGGAGCACTGTGCCCCACATCCCCTTGTCCCCTCCACGTAATTATGGTGAAAGCAGGTGGATGCAGTGGACTAAGGGGATGGTGGAAGGTGGCGGAATGCAGCATGGACATGAACCTCGCCTTAGGCCAGGAGGAGGGAGAGCTGCCACCCTGACCTCCGTGGAATTGCCTGAGAGGCTGCTACAGGCTTTCCTGGGGCTGAGAGGCGAGGGCACCTAGGGAAGCGGGGGATGTGGCTGCCATGCTGGGGTGGCCTTGCAAGGGGCCCCGTGTTGACCTGGGCCTGCAGGGGGACATGAGAACCAGCCATGGATCCAGGACAGGTGCCATAACAGCAGGGAGAATTTGGGAGGACAGAAGCCCCTCCCACTGCCCCCGCCAAATGCTGGATGTGTGTGGTGGGGTGGAATCTGGATATTTTAGAACCATTTTTTCTCCCTAGGGGGAAGCAAGCCTCGCAGTAGCAGTCTGGCCCCACCCCTTCACCCTGGCTCTTTCTCTCAGGCCCTGGCTAGGCACAAACCCAGAGTGGGGGGGGCCTGGCTGGGGGGCAGCCCTCCCGGCTGCCTTGGGGACCCACACCTCTCTGCTGCTCATGCACGAAGCGCCCCACGACGGTCTCCATGTGCCTCTTTGGCATCCCCCAGCCCGCAAGTCCGGCACTCTCAGAAACTCAGCTGCCCGGTCACTCAGGGAAGGGGCCTCCCAGAGGTCTGAGGACCGAGTCCTGGGAGTCTGGGTTCAGTACAACTTCCAGTGAGTCTCGTGTGCAGCCTATACAGGAATCCTCAGCTCTGAACTAAGCCCTTCTTGCTGCTTCTACTTCCAGATTCCACTGGCTGCCGTCCTCATGGGGGACCAATGGTTGAGAGAGGACTAGCCATACACAGGAAGAAGCAGCACCCTTCATTCAGCGCTCAAGGGGAGAGAATGTTGTCGGGCAGGCAGCCCCGCCCTGCCCCACACTGCCAGGGTCCGGCTTTACCTTTTCTGCTTGGCTGAGCTCCTCCTTACTCCTTAGCCTATCCCTGTGGGGGGGGTCTGGGCCCAGGCCCTCGTCTTCTAACAACTGCGCGTTCATGGTCAAGAGCCAAGCGGCCGTGCGGTCCAGGGCATTGGGGCTCACGGGTGAAGGGCCCTACAATGAAACACAGCCGTGAGGGGCTGGAGGGAACAGGGGGGTGGGACGAGGTGAGTCACGGGGACAAGTGGCTCAGAGGCATGGCAGGGGCAGGGGGTTTCCAGCTGGCCAGGCGCCTACCGATACCACCCCCAACTCAGGAACTCCCATTCTCGACGGCGGCCTGAGGTGGAGTCAAGAGCCCAGGTGGCCCAAGCACCCCTCTCTGCCGCCCAGGTGAGAGCAAGTGAGCTCGGCCAGGCAGATGGTCATGCAAGTCACAACACATCTGTCCCACATACTGTGTGCGGCCCCAGGGTGACAGGAACACCATTCGCCCCAGCAGCTGAGCCCTGGAGGCCAGCTGAGACACGAAGGTGGGGGGGGTGGGGGTGGGGGGGACGTGCTGGGGGTCTGGTTGACTCCTACCCTGGGCAGGGCTTTATCAGGCCTCCAGCTGGAGATGGATAGAGCCCTCCCTCCTTTCTCTCCCCGACCCCTGCTGCCCTTGGGAGAAGTGGCAGAGAGACCCTCAGGCCGCGCTGTCCCTGATTCAAGGACTCGGGCGGGGGCCAGTGGCCCCCGGGGGAGGGGAGGTGGTGTGCGTGGCAGGCCAGCGGGATGGGCCACGTGCGGCATCACTCAGCGTGGGATGGCAGCTGGGCACAGGTGAGATGACCAGGAGGAGCAGCGCGACATGGGGGATGATGGCCCGCCCTCGGACGACAGCACTGACCTGCTTGTGCACCGCGCGAGGCTTCAGCTCCGGGCTGTCACCCTTGGATGAGGACGACGGCTGCCGGAGCCGGGCTCCGGGGCCAGCCCAGTCAGGCGAGGCCGACGCCAGCGGTCCGCTCGAAGGCCGCGGGTACTGCAGCGTGCTCAGCAGGGCGGGTGGCGTCCGGCCACGGGGCGCGGGGGGTGGTGGTGGGGGCGGCGGCGGCGGCTGGTCGATCCTCCGCTGGGGGCCGGCGCTGTTCTGCCGTGGCACCGTGGGCTGCCCGCCCTTCTCAGTCAGTGACACCTGCCGCCGCGCCAGCTCCCCGGGCCGCCGTGCCAGCTCCTCGGCGGCACCGCCGAAACTTCCCAGCTTGGCGGCAGCTGCCAGCTCCTCACTGTTGCTGTGGGAGCTCAAGGAGCTATGGCCCTCGGAGCCCGAGTCACCAAGGCCGCGGGGCGAAAGCGGCAGGCCCGCCGCCATCTGGTACACGGGGTTCTGGAAGGAGAGCGGCGCCAGCAACTGGGGCCGGCCGGGGGCGCCCTCGGAGGTGCCCGGCGTGGTCGGCGTCTGGCCCGCCCGCCGCACCGTGGCCAGCCCCGCCAGGCTCGCCGGGGCCGCCCGGGCCGGCCACCCGGCCACCAGCTGCGATGCCGGCGCCTGCCCGTCGGCAGTGAGGGCGTCGGGGCCCGCCGGGGAGCCAGCCTCCCCGTCCAGCGTGCGGGCATCTTGCAGGTCCACCATAGACAGGCTCTTGCCACCATTGGCCATCTGAAGATCAGGCTCGTTGGCTTCCGAGTAACTCGAGCTGCGGGCAGGTGAGGGCTGGACCCCGGAGGACCTTGTGACAAAAAACAAGTCCTTGTTTTCGGGGGTTGGAGACGGTAACCGGGTGAAATCTATCAGACTGCAGGGAGACAAGCACACACAGGGAAAGAAGGGGGAAGAGAAGAACTGTGAATGTGGCCAAGGCGGGTCCAAACCGAGCGCCCCGCCGACCTGCCAGGGCCTGGCAGCCTGAGGCAGGGCTGGGGAGGAGGGAAGATGGGGTGGGGGAGAGGAGGTGCGTGGGCTGCAAAAGTGGGAGAGGCTGGGAGCGGTGGCCCAGCCGCAAACCAAACCACAGCCCTGGCAGCTGACCCCGGCAGAAGCCCCCACGGGGACTGAGTGGCCAGGGTGGCCGTTCCTGCACAGAACCTCTACTCTAGGGGCCAGCGCTGCTAGTTCCAGGTCAGGCTGTCTGGTACGCCTGTTCCTGGCTCAGCTGCATCTTGGGACACAGAGTGCTGGGGCCTGGAGTGTTCTGGGAAATTCCCCTTAGCTAAACCCCAACCCACAATGCAGTGGCTCTCTGCTATCCAAGGGTCCTGCACTAAGAACTCTGACTTCAAAGCCGCAAGGGCCCCTGCTGCCTCTTCCCTCTCGTTCCTCACCAGACTGATAACCAGAATGGGGACCCAGTGAGCACCCCCCCCCCCCCCCCGCCTCCTGCTGCCACCTTTGTCTGACTGGCAGGCGGGGGCTGGTGTTCCTGGCAAAAACAAGGACTCAGAGGAGGATCCAAAGGTGTGACTCAGGCAGGGAGGGTCTGCACCTGCAGAGGCGGAGCCGTACCCACCCCCAGTCTTCCAGCCTCTTCCCTGGCCCCTCCCCGGAAGCCCACTCCTTAGAAGGCACAATGTGGGGGGTCAGGTCCGCTGTGGAGGGAAGGCTGGGGGAGGTAAACAGGCTCTGAGCGGGCAGGGGTTTCAACAACGGGGAGCCTGGGATGGAGAGGAAGTGACAAGTCCCAACTGATGGAACTTGGGCGGGGCAGGCTGCAGCCACTCGGCTGGACACCGGCAGGCAATGGAGCCGGAGAAACCCAGACCGGCCTCAGGCTTTGGCTGTCGTGCTACACACGCGGTCAGGTCTCCTCAGAACCCACGCGCCTGGCTACCTCTTAACCAAGGTGCGTCCCCTTCCACCTGACCTGCTCTCCTTCATCTGGCAGGTTGTGTGAACGGACCCCCCGGGCTCAGCGGGAGCTGGGAAGCACCCCCAGTCCTGTGTACCACACACCCTATTCTGGATGTCCGCGCCCTCGCCTGCTTACGAGCCCGCTGCCGTTGCCACCTCAGAGCAAGACCCAAGTCCCAACTCTGCTGCATAAGCCTTACCAGCCGGTCCAAGATGCCCCCTGGGAGGGCAGTGTGTGAGTGGGGCACAAACGGTTCACTACACATGCCAAGTCTTTCAAAGGAATGTCCTCATTTTGACATTAACATCCAAGAACATTCTGCCTCCCTGTCCTCAGTCTGAGGGCGGGGCCTCAACACCTCTCCTAGTTTCTGGAGCGCCCAGCCTCAAAGCCTTGCAGAGTGACCCAGACTCCTGCTGAAAACACATACACTTGAATGCCACTCCTGGAGATTCTGATTCAGACCCAGGAAATACCAGAAGAGGTATTTTTAACACACACCTGGGTAATCTAAAGGCATTTGGGACTAGTGATCGTTCTTCAACAGAATGTATTGTCTTTCTCCAAGCCTTTGTTTGTGCTAGTTCCTCTACATAGAATGCCTTTTCCACCCATGGAAATGTTGCTTTTCCTAAAAAGCCCAAAACACGTTACCTCCTCCAAGAAGCCTTCCCTGATTTTTCCCAAATGGAGGCTCACTGCCTACAGCCTGCACAACACATTTCAAGTCTCAAGTAGCTTATTTTATAAACGTTTGTGTAGACATCCTCCTCCCCAGTGGAAACTGCAGGCAGGTTGTACCTTGTCTACACGCGCACCCCACAACAGCCGGTACACCTGGCCTCTCTTACCCAGAGAGATCATTCTCGATCACCATCTTCTGCAGCCCGGCCGAGATGCTGCTACTGCCAGAGCCAGGAGTGGAGGCCAAGTCGTTGGTCCCCGTGAGCTGCCCACTGCCTGGGGTACTCAGTGCTGTGTGGACATCCCTCAGGATTCGAGGCAGGGGTCCCAGTTTGGATACAATGTTCTGCAAATACACAGCAAGTGGCAGGTGTGACCTGTGGGCGCCACTTGGGGAGGCCAAGTGCACTGCACCTGCTGCGGTTCAACACTGCTGAGGAGCCACTTGGAAAGGCAGGCCCTGCCCTACCCTCCCCACCTGTCAGACCCAACAGAGCTGGGAAGGAGCTGGAAAGCCTAGGAATCTGCAAATGAACATTTTTCCCAAGCCCCCCCAGATACTTCTGGTTGGGGGAGGGGGGGCGGGTGAGAGGCCTAAAGGGAGAAATGGTGACCTAGTCCAAGCCTTCCACCTAAGAACATCCCATCTCCATGCCCCAGAGAGGGGAGCCCACGAGGAACCCCAGAACTTCCCACAGCAACACCTCCCTATCCGAGAGACTTCTGGGATTGGCCTTCTGCTTATGCACTGGCTTCCGTGGTTTTGTGCAAAAAAAGTGTGAAAACTCATGCAGTCAACAGCATAGACTTGAGAGGCAAACACCTCGATTTCAAATTCTTGCTGCACTGCCATCAGCTGTGACGGTGGCTGCCATCTCCTGTGCTTCCTGCCTGCTTGTGCAGATGTGGGTGTCGGAGGCAGGCACGGGACGCCGTAAGCAGTGGCAGTTAGAGTGACTGGTGTTGGCAGCAGTGGAGAAAGAGAGGGCCTTGGCCCCACTGCCGTTTCCTGCCCTGTGTCTCTTGAGCCAAAGGGGAGTGGGTATCAGCGAACAGACACGACCGCAGCAACAAGACGCGGGGATTAACCCGTGTGTCCGCAACAGGGGCTAGTGAAATGTGTACTCCTATGCGGGACAGCCTGCGGCCATCCGAGGGGCCACAACGGCGGCGCAGCCCCTAGTGACACGGAAAGAGGACAACAGAGCCAGGTGAGAAATGCACTTAGCAGTGCTCACTTCAACACAAACAAAAACGGAAAAGAACTCTGTGCATGCATGGGTACTTAACACACATGCAGACATATCTAGAAAGCTACACACTGGAGTGCCCTGAGTGGTCACCTCTAGGGAATGGGACGGAACCAAGGAGGCCTTCCATCCCTGTTCAGGCAGTAACCACGTTTGTAAAGTGGTCTCTTTAAGCCCGGGGAAGCAACAGATATTGTGGAAGTGGATCCTGACCGGACTGTTTGCGGTGTGGGCTGGGGCTGCTGGGGCGACAGTGGAACCCCGGGCCACCGAGGGCGCAGGCCAGGCGGCCGCAGCAGGATCAGACATGTCTAGGGAATCAGATTTTCAACTCATGGTCAAGGGTAATTCTGGAAAGGCCTGTAGCTTCCTGCCTGACGTGTGGAGGTGCAGCATCTTCAGTGTCTATCTTTTTCACATCAGTGGCCTTAAAACCTAGAACGAGGATATTTTCAGAGAAGCAGCTAAAGATGATCACGTTTCTCACAGGTAGGGGGCACACCTTCACACACTCAATGCTGAGTGTGGACAGCTAAAGCCCCCGTGGGCAAAGTGGGCTCCCGTGGCTGGTGCTGGTAACTGAATGGGACACTGTCCATCAAGGGAAAGGGGCTCAGGGACCCTGAGGGCAATGCTCACAGGGCCTGGGCTGGAACCTTGGGCTCTGGCACCCAGGCAGGCGAACACTTTGACCCCCACAGTTAGTCCAGAAGGAGGGGCAGCCCTGAGCTCTGCAGCTACCTCTGGCCCGGCTCTGTCCCCCCTGGAGCCCGTGGGGCCAGGCACCTGCTCCAGCTGGCTGACGGCCTCCCAGAGCAGCGAGTGCAGGCTGGAGAGCTCGCGGCCCAGGTCGATGTAGCCCTCGAAGCCGGCCGTGTTGGAGACGGTCTCGGGGTTGGAGATCTCCAGCAGGAAGCGTTGCATGTTGGTCCACTCGTGCTCCAGGAACTGGTTCATGAATGACATGTACTCCTCCTTGCTGCCAAACCTGGACAGAAAGCAGAGAGGGTAAGTGTCCCGGGGCCGGTCCAGGAGACCCCCTTTGAGTCCCCCAGCCCCCACTGTGGCTGCCTCTCCCACCACTCACTCCACCAAGCCAACACATCTGCTCTGGCTCAGGGCCCTCGTTCCCGGCTGAGGCCGGAGACCCTTTCCCGGACCTCTCCTCACAGGACCAGAATGTTCTGTGGCCCTCACTCCCCATTCACTGCTGGTCAGTCTCCTTCCCTCTTTCTTCCAAGTTTCAATGGCTTGGTGTGCAGGTGACTTTTAATGCACACTCTCTCTGCTGAGCTTTCAGGCGTGTACAACCACAGGCACCTCCCCTGTCCTCAGCCTGGCCGAGTCTGGCCGACTCAGCGCTGTCACCTCAAACCCATGCCGCGCTCCTGGGCTTCCTACCTAAGTAGGGACACCGCTGTCCCCCAGAGAGCTCAGCCAGAAGCCTGGGGGTGGCCAGCTTCTCCCTCTTCCTCCCCACCCGGCTAGGCCTGCTGACTTTACCTTCCAATCACCCCCGACCTTAGCTGCTCCCCACCCCCCAATACTTCCACGGCGGTTTCTTCTGTGGGAGGGAACCACAGCTGTGCCCTCTGCCCTGTCTCTCTGCTGCCTGCTGTGCTCTCTCCAGCCCCCATTCCCCATGCTGTCAGGCTGACCAGTTCAGGACCCAGAACGGACGAGGGCCATCCTCCCTGTGGGGGACCCACTTTCCCACCTGAACTTCAAGATCCCGCTGTCCTCTTGGGTCTCGCACCCCTCTTCTCCGGGCCTGCCATGTAATGACTCGGGAATGCCACGGTGCCTCATCAAGCCAGCACACGGGCCTCCCGGGGCCTGCCCCACCTCTGTTCCTGCTGCCTCTCCGTGAGCAGGTGACTGCCTCCCCACCTTCCCGGTCCTGACACACAGCAGGGGGTGCATCTCCTAGGAGGACAGGGCTGGGGCCCTCCTAGGAGGCCTGTGTCTCTATCACTGCTCTGCTGCTTCCTGCCCTCTCTCCCTGATCAAATGTGGGTCCAGGAGGCTGGAACCAGATGTGACTCAGAGCCCAGCACAGAGAAGGCTTGCAGCACGGCTCTGTCCACACTGTGAATGAGCCCTTCCGTTTCCACCCACTCGCTCTAGGGTACAGTCAAGAACACTGAAGCGCCTTATAAGCAAAGACATTCTTCACAGCATCAAACAAGGACAGTCTGAAACAACCTGAGAGCCCAACCACGCAGGACGGGTTAAGGAAATATGGGCCATTCTCCCTTGAAGGCATGTTAGTCATTCATCGCAAAACGAGGCTTATGAATGTTAAGTACACGGGATAATCCTTATGATAAAAATGTTAGTTCAAAAAGCAGAAGGAAAAAATATCTCCTTTTCTCACCTTTGAAAATTAAGGAAACATACCCAAATGCCATGTACTTTTTGTAGGGGGAGGATGGGAGGTGGAGATCTGATTTTGAAAGAAGGGGAGGAGAAGAGCTGAGGAGGACAGGGACAGAAGCAGGGCCTGCCGTGCGGCCCCACCCCAGGGCAGACACACCCACGGCCTGTCCCCAGGGCTCCAGCGGATGCCCACGCCTGGACCCTGGCCGTCCGGGCTCACGGCACTCACTTGGCGAAGTTGGCCAGGTTCTGGGTAACCTTGGCGATGAGGGTGAGGGTGCGGGCAGTGCGGTCATCGGGGTACTCCTGCAGCAGGTTGAAGAGTGAGGGCGACATGATGGCAGGGCAGAGGAAGCGCAGAAACAGGGAGGCGCTGATGAGTCGCTCGCTGATGTCAGGCCGGCCACGGCTGCTGCACTCCTGTCGCCATGAGGCAAATACCTCTTTCAGCTCCCGTGGGAAGACACTGGAGGGACAGAGGAAGGTGGGCCAGTCATCGGGCAGGGGGCTAGGGCAGGAGGGTGCAGAGCAGGGACCTGGTGCTGGGTCTGATGGAGCCCTGGATTCCAACGCCTCCACCGTGATGGCCTGTGAGCTACTGAGCACAGGACTGCAGCACGGCAGCGAGGGCAAAGGGAGAGCCTGGCCTAGGGAGCAGGGACACGGAACCCCAGGCAAGGCCGTGGGCTCTCTACAAATGGGCCGAGAGGGGATGGGCGCAGGCACACAGGAGCCAGGTCTCGGTCCCAATGAGATTCGACGGCAATGGCCAGCTCCTGGGCCTGCCCCGGGGCTCCACCCTCTGTCCCAGACACCAGGCACGAGGATCTCGGGGAGAGTGAGGAAAACACGACTGGAACAGACCACTGCCCCTTGGATGCCATCACTGGCTGCTGAGACTCACTCCCTTTGCTTGAATATTATAGGAATGAGACATTTTCAGAAGAGCTCCAAATGATCAAGATGGCAACAGGCTAATCACAGGATGAGAACACAGCTCCCGCTTTCTAGGTGGGAAGGGAAATGGAGGAAGTGACCTCCCCAGGGGGTCCAGTGAAGGTGGGAAGGGTTCCCAGTACCCCACTGGGGGCTCTCTCTGCCAGGCACCCGCAGCCTGCTGCAGTCAGGCCCCACTGGCCAATCTTTACGTGGTTTTCCTATCTTTTCACCCTGACAGACATGCCTCCCACCCTGGGGCAGTCCAGGCCCCAGCACTCTTTGGACTCTATGCCTGGCTCTGCCACGGACTCAGGGTGCTCTGAGCAAGTGCCTGGCCCTCCCTGAACTTCATTCAGTCCCCTCATCCTTACACTGAGAACAAGGTCGGCCCTGCCACATTCATAGGACCATCTCAAGTCCATCAGACGCCTTGATCAACTCCGAAGGCTTTTGCCCAACAAGCCCAGCACCTGCTCAGCAGGCTCTCTGCAGTGAAATAACAAGAACATGCTACAGACAGTGACAGAGGAGCAGAGCAGGACACGACCTTAAGCCCTGACCCTCAAATTGCCTGGCACAGGACTGGGCAGGGGGCAGGTGCTGAGCGATGACATCTATCGATGGCCTTGTCCAGGACAGAAAGATGCCTCCGGGCCTCGGACAGATATCAGAAAGAGGAAATGGAAAATGGCTGTCTATGGATATGTTTCCCTGTGTCCCACGCCCAGTCTGCCCTGGGAACTGGGCGGGTACCGGGTAAAAGCACAGCCCAGCCCAAGGATGGGAAGTATGTTCCCAAAGAGTTCAAGGCTGTGCCTCTACCCCAGGCCAGGGGTCATTTCTGGCCCAGCCCGAGGGGCCAGGATGGACCTAGGTGAGCACCTTGTGCAGCCCAGGGGCAGAGGGACCTGGTAGAAGGACATCCACTCTATGCGCTCTGGCTATTCCCTCTGTCCCCTTCCCAAGGCTGCTGCTAACCTAGCAGGCCTGTCTCTGCCTGTTTTTTGGGAGTAGCAAACCATTCCCGGGCCTTCCTGGGTCCAGCCCTGAGCCGGGGGTATCTGTCTGCCCCCAGGGTGCTCCAGGTACGTGCGGGAAATGGATCTGGACACAGGCACAGTCCCACTCTGATGGGATCAGGGCTGTGACAGCGGGTGCCGGGAGGAATGAGACAACTGCGTCTGATACCATGACGGGCGGTGACAGAGGGAAGCAGGCACAAGGCCTTGAAGCAGGAAGGGAGGGAGTGTGTGGAGGTGAGGTGTGGGGTGAGGGAGACCCTGCCAAAGAAAGGAGTGAGGTACGGTAGGTGCAGGAGGGTGTCACCCCTGTGGACAGCTGAGGGGTCTCACCTGAAGCTGTCCACCTGCCCCACGTGGGTACCTGAGCAGGGCCGTCGGCCTCGCTCCTAGTGCTGCAGCTCCAGCATCAACGACAGTGCCCGGCACATGGAGGGTGCCCGCTAAGAAGCGTGGAAATGCACTGCCGTGTCCTGCATATGTTCTGGGACGCTCCCTTACATGAGCGAGCCCACAAAGGACCAGGACGGGGCCCGGCAGCCCATCAAGACTCCACTGGGCCAGGCAGGGTGTGTCATTGTGCCCTCCCTGCGTAACCTCTGCTCCGTCATTTAGAAGTCGGGGAAGACGGAGCCTAAGGGCCTTGCCGAGCACACGCACACTAGCACGGCACCCAGCGTCCTGCATGCAGGAAGGGAGACACAGGGGTGGGGGCCTGGACGGCACTGACCAGTAGGAGTTGATGATCTTGCAGAAGGCTAGCTCGCAGCACATCTTGAGGTTGCCCTGGTGCTCGGGGAGGTCGGCGGCCGAGCACTTGCTCGGGTCCACTTCGCAGTTCTCATCCGACTCGTACAGAGCTTTGATGAACTCACCTGGGGCCAGGAGGGCAGGGAGAGGGAGTGAGGGCCCGGCAGGCACAGCCCATGCCCTGCCCACCTGCCGGCCCCACGCCCCACCCCTACCTAGCGCATCTTGCAGGTACTTCTGGCCCACCAGCTTGAGGTACTCCTCGATGGCCTTGGTGGCCAGCGTGTTCTCCCGGAAGATAAGGTGCTCATTGTCCCCACAGCGGTCCACCTCTGACATCATCAGGTCTGTCAGGAAGTCCTGGGGAGGCGGGAGGTGAGGAGAATGGACATGAGCAGGCCTGCAAGTAGGACCCTAAGATCCCAGACCCGCTCCCCAGCCAGAAGTGCCTCCTTCTCAAGGCTGCTCCACTGCCACGCTGCTGGTGCCCACCCTGGAGGGGCTGCTGGGGGCGCGCACAAGGCAGCCTGTGCAGGGGAGATGCCTATAGTTGGTGAGAGCTGGGTCTAGGAATAGGGAAGGCAGGCCTGGGCAAGAGCACGCAGAGCCATGAGCCAACTGCACCATGGTCAGGTCTGCTGGACTCAAACCCTGTTCAGCCCTGACCAGGCCTGGCCAGGTCTCCCTTCCCATCACCAACAGCGCCGAAGAGGACAGACAGGCCACCCTCCCTCTGTCATACAAGCAGCTGCCACTATCTACCCACCCGTTACTCTGAGGGGGTCTCCCACCCCAGAAGACCTGTTCTATGCAGCCCCACAGTGGGGAGTTGTCCAGATGCCCTAAGGCAGTGCGCCAGGGCCCAGATGGCGAGAACACGGCCCTCAGCTTAGGTGGGAAGGCGGCCCCTCACTGCTATGGGTCCCAGACTTTCTGGAAGGCAGCTGTGAAACTGGTGAGCCTGTGGGTCCTGTACACAGTGTCACGGGAAGACCCTGGGAGGAGCCTGAGCCCACGCACGCCCTCCTGACTGCAGAGATGTGGGCAGTGTGAACCTGCCTCTCTCAGGAGCCCCTGCCTCCTCATGCCCTCAGCCAACCCTGTGACCTGGGGGAGGGAAAGAAGACAGGCAGGGAATCAGAGACCCGGGGTAGGGGGGAGGTGACGAGGCGGCAAGGAGGCCGGTGTGGGCCAGGGTTTCTGGGGCTCTGGAAATTTCTCACTCCATTATGTACAACTTTGGGCCCTCTGAAATTGAAAGTGGACCTTAGACTACAGAATTGAGTTCTAGGCCCAGGAGACCTACTGGCCAATGGAGAAAGGGTGGGGGCTGGGGGAGGGAGTGGCCACTGCCTCTCTGGGAACCACACAGCCTGAGGACCCCTTCCTGTCCTACAGGCAACCCAGAGAGCCCCTTTCTCTGAACACACAGAGCAGAGGCAAGTACTGCATGGAGCCTGGTGGCTCCACAGGGCTTCTAAACACCTGGGGTGGGTGCCAGGCCCAGGCTGGGATGAGTAGGAGCTCTTTAGAGCTAAAACCCAACGAGGCATGGAACAGGAAAGTGACCTGCCTGAGCCCACCCAGCTATCAGGGCCGGATCTGCCTCTTGTCACATTGAAAGGAGTGGGGATGACGGGGAGAAGGCCTGGGAACCCAAGGACAGGGACTCTGAAAAGACACAGCCCAGGAAAGCAGAGCCCGGGGAGCGGGCAGGAAGGTGCGGAGATGCCCGCTCACACAAACCTCACCTTGGGACTTCGGGGCCCTTGTCAGACGCTCTGCTTCTCACCAAGAATGTCCCTTTGGTTCCCAAGTGTTCAGATAGAAGGGGCTCATAAGCACATGGCCCTAGCACATGAGTTACTTTCTATGCTTCTGCCTATTGATCCCCCAAGGCCCACTGAGGCGGCTGGAGCCTGGCTTCCAACTCCCTCCACAAAGCACCGTGAGCCCCGAGAACAAAGGTCACTGCAGATGGAAGTCGGCTTTCCAGGCTAGCCCAGCCCTTGGGGGTCAAGTACCGAAGGAATAGACACAGCAGCAGAAGAGGTCTCCCTTGCTCCCTCTCTGGGGGCCAGGGACTCCCTCAGTTCACTCAGTTTCCCAGCAACCCCCAACACTGACCAGGAAATTAAGGACAGTATAGCCAGAGCCGGTCCAACCTATCAGGTCTGCAGCTGGGGGTGGGTAGAAGACAATGAGGCCTCCCTCCCCTTATGGAAAGCACAGTCAGGAAGTCCCTTTCCTTGAAGGACAGCATGAGTCCAACAGGCAGGGGGGCTCTGGAGGCCTGAAGAGGGCCACAGACTTCCGGGAACAGATAAGAGGATAAGGGGCCCTAATGGAGTCATGTGCCTGGGTCCCCAGCCTGTGTCTCCCCTGTCCTGAGACTGAGAGGGCTCAGGACCCTGACACACGGTGGTCCCTCGTCTCCATCACAGGCTAGTTGGTCCTCAAACCACACCATGTCCAGAGGGCAGAGGCCCAGTTCCTTCTTTCTTGTCTTAAATGTAGGTAAGAGATTCATCTTTTATTCTCCTAGGACACAGGCCAGCATGCAAGGCCTTCTGCAATGTCCAGTCCTTCTCCACTGCATCCCCTTAAGGCAACTCCCACCAGGAGGGGACGGGGGGAGCCTTCCTGAAGGAGCCTGTCTCCAGAACTAGGTGGGAGGGACTGAAGCATGGCCTGGAAGATAAAAAGAGGTGGGCAGAAGCCCTCCAGGAGGGCTTGCCCAGATGGCTACGGGACAATCCCTGTTCTGGAGGCCATGGGACCAGGGATGGCTGTCACCATAGCTGGCTGGTTGCTGCGTGGAGGCAATACACTGCGCTCTGTGTGTGAGTCTGTGTGTCTGACGTGTGAGGGCTGCGACAGGTGGTCACTTGTGGGGATGTCAACTGAACTCTGTCTCACTGGACGTGTGTCTGGGAGAGGCTGGCTCCCCTCAAGCCTTAGACGCCAGCCCTTGGGTGCAGCGGGAAGGTTCCTAAAACCCACTTCCTCACTGTAAGCCACAACCCCACCCATCGGCTCCATATGTGTGTCAGCGATCAGCTCCAACCACGAGGAGGAGGAACAAGAACCCCCCCCCCCCCCCCCGCCCGGCAACTCTATGACACAACTCTTGGGTTTAGGGAGCCCACCTGGCTGCGACGGGTGCTTCTGTTAGAGCTGAAATCACGGACTCGGACACGGGGGGCAGCAGATAACCTAGTGCGCATCCCAGGCCTCTGCATGGGGCCACACAGCGTGGGGGACCCACCTGCGCCCACACACGCACCTTCACCTTGCCCGTGCTCTGCAGGATGTGCACCAGGGCTGATGCCATCTCCTCCTTGGTCTTGGCGCTGAGGATGGGCTCGAGGGCTGCACAGAGCCCCAGGTAGTGGTTGGTGATGTGCTCGGCAAACTCCTTGTACATCTCCATGGGCAGGATGGTGACGGTCTGGTAGCGAGCCTTGATGCGGATCATGGGCCCGGGGCCCTTGCCGCCCTTGGGGTTGGGCGTCACCACCGGGTACCACTTCTCCACGAACTGCCGCCCAGCCACCGAGGCGGCAGGCAGGCTCACCAGGCCCAGGTAACTGTTGCGCTCCTTCTTCTTCTTCTTGTCAGTCTCCCGGTACAGGTGGACGGTGACGGTGCGCAGAGGGGGCAGGTTGTGGAACTCGAAGTGCTCACCCCAGAAGACATTGTCCGTCTTGAGCTTGCCCGTGGTGCGGGCGTAGAGCACGTCGTCCAGGCACAGCTCACACAGATACTTCTTCTTGGCCGGCAGGTCCTTGGCCTCGATCACCCACAGCTTTAGGATGTGCTCCACACGCCGGCTGTTGTCCTGCACGTGCACAAAGGGGCCTCGGTCACTGGGGGGGCAGGGAGAGCGTTCAGACGCAGGAGGGGCCCAAGCCCGACACAGGACAGGGGTGAGGCAGGGACCGCTCGGAGCCTGGCGGACAAGGGGCTGGATCCCTGCTCTGTCTCGTACGAGCCCACTGACCTTAGGCACATGACTTAACCCAAGCCTTGGTTCCCTTTCCTGTGAAACAGGAATGAAACAGAGTAACAGATCGAGTAAGAGGTTTGCACAATGCCTGGCACATAGCAGGTGACTGTGCCATTCACCAGCTCTTCTGGAGTTTGCTGGTCTGTAACGTCACTTAGGAGGTGACCACTGCTAAGGCCCCTTCCGTAGTGAGGTCATGGTGACCAGGGCTCAGCCCAGCCCCAAAGGCAGCCACAGAAGCAGATGATTATAGGAGGGGATCCAGGGACCTGACGGGGGTGGCTTGGGGGCACACCTGCCTAGGTCAGTGGTGCTCCCCTGAAGGGGACAGATGTCTAAGCTGGAACTGGATGCGTAGGGAATCAGCCTGGGGAAAGGGGGACATCCAGGCAGCAGAATGCCAGCACTCAAGTCCCCAACAGCCCAATGCTCAGTTCTCTGGCCCAGCCTCTTTAGCATGTGGCTCGAGTCAGTCTGGCCAACTGGAGCTCCTCCCTCAGAGCCCAGCACCTACTGCTCACCTGGGCGCTGCCTCCACCCCCCATCACAGCCCACATCGGAGATCCCTGCCTCTCCCCTCCTGTCAGCGTCTAGGTCCACTCTGGGTCCAGCCTCAGTCCACCCTACTTGGGGACTGGGGACACAGGCTTACCTTGTTGGGGTGTACCGCTCGCCGAAGGTTCTCCATCCACTTATCCCGCTCGGCTGCCGATCGGCAGGAGAAACACTTGCTTCCTGATGACGTGGTCACCTGTGAGAGACAGGCAGGACCGTGTCACAGGGGAGGGAACACAGTAAGGCTGGTATGACGGAAGACCTCTGGGCCCTGGGCGGGTGGACTATGGCCACCAGGTCTGAGCCACAGCCACAGGGCAGCTCACCCAATGACCACGTTTGCAGGTGATCCAAGGTCCCAGAGCAAGTCAACAGCAGGACAGCGGAGCCCTGCGCCAGTCGGTGCCTGGTCCCCACTCCCCACCCCTGCCTCAGCGTCCCCGTCCACAGGAGAGCATCTTTCTGGCTCCAACCTCACTCTCCCAGAGATGGGGAGAGAAGGTGTGGGCCCCCTGCCCGGGTCAGAGGGCAATGCTCAACTCGGACCTCCCCCCCTACAGGTAAAGCCACAGGCACCGAGGAGACAGATACAAAGGATCACCTCAGTCCTTAGCGGCTACCTCTGACAGTTCTCTTTAGCCAAGTGGCTAAACTTGGTCACAGAAACTTAACATTTGGGGGACAACACTGGAGAAATAAAAATTGCACTGTCTAGATGTGCTGGGCCCTGGGGTCCTCCTGTCTGAAACCCTTACCCTCCTCCCCAGATTCCTGCTCCTCCTTCAGTCCCATCCAGGTCGGGGGGCCCGACCCAAACTGCTCCCACTCTGTTCCTGCTGTTCCCTGCTGTCCCGGCTTTGTGGGGGAAACCAGACTCCTCACCCAGCTGTTCAGGCACTCCCTGCTGTGGACAAGCGGGCAGGCACCATCTTCAGCCTGTCCCAGGCAAAGAAGTCAGAGCCCGGCCGGTCCAGGCGTCTTGAGCCAGAAACGGCACCCAGAGGCCCAGAGCTCGGGGCAGGTGCGCCAGGCAGCACTCCGCCTCTTCCCCGGGGCCAGGGGGGCCCCGGAGGTTGTCCCTGAGTAGCTGATTTCCATCACCAGGCGAATTCATTCCTCTACCAGAGAGCTCCCCTAATTATGCAAGACAGTTGGGGGTGGGAAGCTTCCCAGAAACAGAGGTGGGAAGAGAATATGAATAATTGGAGAAGCAATTAGGAACTCCCAGGAACACCTGCAACATTAGCTACCATGGTCTTGGTTTGGCCTCAGGCTTTTGTGTGGCTGCTGACATCGTCCTGCCCACTCTGGGCCTCAGATTCCCGATCTACGATGAGGGGGCCCTGCACAGGTTGGGTGGCTGTCCCCCTGCTCTCAAACTTGGGTCACAGAAAGCTAGGGGAGGAAAGGTTCTGGCTCTCATTATACAGAAGGGGAGACAGGCCCAAAAAAGGGGTACTCTCTCCTACCCCACATTGCACTTGAGGGGTTTCTGAGGAGGAGTGAGCAGGCTCTGGGGGCTTAAGCAATTCTATACAGGCCTTCACTCCCTTCACCCACTGGGGCCTCATGCCGTTGCACATGGGAGACAGTGCCGGGCCGTGTACAAAGAGCCCACGGAGCGGGAACAGAGCCCCCCATTTCCCAGCTCCACCCGGTCTCTTAGGAGCCAAAAGCGCTGGGCAGATTCCAGCCTGGCCCCAAAGAGCCTGGCCTTCACCAAGGCCACAGAGCAACACCAGCACCCCACCTTGCTCCTGCAGTGGGACCCACCTCGAAGCAGTAGTCCTGGCCCAGGATGCTGCTGTGCACCGGCTTGATGACCACCTCCTCCTCCATGCTGAGGTCCAGCGCCTCTACCGCGCTGCTGGGGCTGAGCAGGGACTCGTGGGAGCGAGACTCCTTCAGCCTGGGCATCAGATGGGACCTGGGGGTGGGCGGTTCTTGTGTCAGGCCCAGCCTGCTGCTCCCCTCCCTTCCCCCTTCCCCGGGGGGCCTGCCCAGACCTCCCAGCTGGAGGCAGTCACTCCTCCCGGGAAGGGGGGACTACAGCGCTGGAGTCACAGACACCCGCCAGGCCCTCTTGCCCACGGCGGGACTCCGGGAGAGTGGCTCAGCCTAAGGGAGCAGATGCCAGAGGATCAGGCCACCACTCAGGAGCCAAATGTCAGCACCGAGTGCTGGGGTAGGTCCTGGCCTTGGAGACCCATGGGACCCATGCGACCTTCTCTACCTCCTCTCCTCGGCCCTGGTCTCCCTCCAAGACCAAAGTAGTCACCCATTTGTCTAGAAAGTCACTGTCAACAAAGCTCTTTCTCACACATCATCCCACTCCCCCCACCAGTCCCACTCAGGGCAGGAGAGCCACGGGGACATCCGCTGCTCCCACCTTACAGAGGAGGACCTGGGGCTCAAACGGGAAAGAATACCACAGTCTCCGCACAGTACCTGAGACACTGAGACTCAGACAGGGTCCATGTCCCGGAGCTTGGGGGCCCAGGCCAGGCTCAGTGGGCTCGACACAGGCATAAAGAGCAGAGATAGTTGACATCATCTGGTGCCCAGGAGGAGCCCAGACTAGGACGGACTCTGACAGACCCGGCCTTGGACCTGGGCCCACTGCTCACTTGCTGTTCCCCTTTCTGAGCCTGTTTCCTCAGTACATCACATGGGAGGTACCTCAGATGGCACCCACACCAGGGCTTGGTAGAGTCCTTCCGAGAGGCGAATGTCCCTTCCAGAGCCAACGGCACACGGCAGTGTCCCACCAAAGCCCCCTCCCACAGCTGTGGCCTGAGGGCCAGCAGGCTTTCTAAGCCCTTCCTGGCATGGAAGCCGGACAGGTCTTGCCCCTACCCCTGTCCACAGCACAAACCCCTGGGGGGCTTGGCCCACCCAGACCTCCTTCCCCCAGCACCCTCTGCCTCTCAGCTCCTGGCCTCCAACGGCTCCAAGCTCAAGCCATCATTCTCTCCCTGTCTCACCAAAGACCCTACCTCAGGCCAGGAAGGTCCGGCAGAATCACCAAACACTTCCTGCGGAGCACAAACCTGGTAGCCCGTATCTCCGTGACCACTGGAGGTAAGCCACTGGGGTAAGCCCCGCTATGTTGGGGCTCAGGAATTCAGAGATGAGCTGGACGGATCCTGCCCAGAGGCCCCCACAGGCTGCAAGAGGCCACCGTCCACACCCCAGACTCGAGGTGCCCATGGCAACAGACCTCTCTAAGACGGAGTTCTGTGCTAGGCACTGCAGAGGAGTCAGAGCCAGAACTGGGACCCCAGCCCACAGGGACCCCACAGCCTGACCCAAGAGGCCCAGTCAGCCCCGCCCACCCCCCCGTGCCTAGAACGAAGCTGGCACAGGGCAAGGCTCAGGTCCCTCAAGCTGAACTGACGCATTCAGGTAGGACTCCTGAGAGCTTGAGGAGGGTGGCCGGACCAGAGGGAAGCTGTGAGGCAGGCTGAGGTCAGGTTAGAGCCCAGCCAAACCCTCACTCACGTGTGGAACTCGGTGAGGCCCGAGCCTTTCGGCACGCCAGCGACACCGCCTCCGCTCCTCCAGCTCTCTCTCTCTGGAGGCAGCCCTCACAAACCTGCACTGTGGCCACCACCCCACTCAGTTCTGGGTGCTAACAGAGCTCCCCCGGCCCTGCTCCAGTGGCCTATTCACCCCCATCATAGCACTGACCTAGGCGGGGGGCGGGCTTGTAGTCCCCTCAGCTGCAAGACTCTACCTCGGGCCGCCCCCCACGCGAGGCAAACTCCAGGCCTCCCTCCCAGGATAGGGCTTCATACCTCAGTGCAAGAGATGCCCTGCCCCAGGTGCTGGAATAGCCACCCTGCCTAGGAAGGGCTGGGAACCACAGCACCCTAGGCTTGCTGTCCAGGGCTTAAAACCCAGCTGGCAGGCTGGGACCGAGCTGTTTTCCGGCCCAGCCTGGAAATCCCTGCCAGGTAAGGATGCTGGGAAGGCAGAGTAGGGACCCAGGATGTACAGAGGGAGGAGCTGGTGTCCTAGGGGGCTAGGGCCCCCTCTCGCCTGAACAAGGTGGCTGGGGAGAGGAAAGGGAGGCATGGTTCAGTAGACTGGCTCTGCCAAGGGAGAGCCAACGAGGCTCTGGGTTCACAGCCCAGGAACCCAGCAGGCCCAGCCCAGACCCCAAGCAGCCAGATCCTGGAGCCTATGGCTGCACAGCCCTCCTCTTTCTTCCCTACCACCCGGTTCCATAATCACACCCCAGCGGGCCCAGGCCTCCCTGGGAAGGTTCCTGGCTGAACAGAGGGCTGTGGGGAAACTCACAGTAAAGGCATCCTGACTGTAGCTGGGCAGCTGTGACCCTCCCAACCTCCTGTGGGCTTCTCCAGGCTGGGGGACCCAGAACAGAGGCCGAACCCCTTGCACCCGAGTTGACTGGGAGGGGGAGTCGGGGCAGCTACTCCAAGGTCTGGCAGGCTATTTCTGCACCGTCTAGAGGGCCAAGCTCTAACTGCTGGCCTGTGGGATGGGGGCAGGGCCAGTGGGCCTGTGCTCCCTGATTCCCATGCAGACACGTATCCTTCCCGCTCGGCCTGGAGCCCGCCCGTTCCTCCTCTCTTCCCCACAAGGCTCCTGGCGAGAGAGAAAGGGGCACATGAGGTCCAGAGGGAGTTGTTCTTCTGTGACCCTGGTGGGTAAAATGTCCTGGCAGAGGTGAGTGTGCCCCTGGTGGTGGCTATAAGATGACCGGGTTTCGGGAAGGGAGAGTGGTCACTTGGTCACTTCCTCAACCCAAGAGGATCACCAAACGGCCTAAGAACCACCTCCTCCAGGAAACCAGCCTTGACCCAGGCCCACAGGACCCCCAAATACCCCCACACCAGCCCACCCCATCAATTACTCAAAGCAGGCCTTTACCACACCATTCCTTTGCCTCATGTCAGCACTGGTAGGCCAGCATCTTGCTTACCTACAGCCTCTGCCTTCCCAGGCTGGGCAAAAGGTTCAATAAGGCAAGGAGGGAGGGTGGAGGGTACCGCAGACTTCCCAGGCCCTAAGGGGGCAGCAAGTAGGCACGGACTCCCTACCCAGGAAGCTCAGGAAAAGGAGGTGATCAGGTGCTGGCCGCTGCCTCGCTCCCACTCTACTCCCAGGAGAGAAGGGCTCCACCCACAGGCACTTGCTTTTTCACTCTGCACAGGGCGCTCAGCTGCTCACTTTGGCGTCCTTTTTACCAGGAATATTCATCTACTCATTTCCCAGAAAGGTAAGGGGTTCAGGAAGCAGCAGTTACCTGATGTGTCCAAAGCCCCTGCTAGGACGGGGCCCTGGTTGCTCTGGGAGCCCTGACCACGGCTGCCTCATGTGGTGTGGGGGGTCCGGGGCCTGATGCCATTGTACACAGGGTCTCTGTGTCCCCCAACCCCTGCATCAGGTCCCTTCTTGTCACTCCCACTGCATGGCCTCCTCCTGTGGTCCCTGGAGACCAGAACCACCACACCAAGCAGAGCCAAAGGCCTTCCCACGTCTGCAGCCCAGGAGCGAGCTCATTCTCACAACAACCCTGCCGGGCATGCCACATGTCTACACTGGGCTCCATGCACCCGGCCCTCCTCACCAGGGCAGAGCTGGCACCCCTGGGCTGTGCCCACAGGAAACATCACACATATCCCTTTGATGAACCCTCACAAGGCCAAGAGACAGATACTGAGTTCACCCCTACTTTACAGGGGAGAAACGAGCCTGCTCGAGAGGGCAGCCCCTCTCCACACCTCATCCCCCTGGGGCCACTTCTTTATCCGGAAGAGGAGGGTGTTATTTCAAACAGAAATCAATAGTAATGAACATGCACTTAAAAGGTGCTGTAAAGAGGATTTTTCAGGGAGACCCATCTCTCGGGCCTTGGAGTCCAGAAGATGCGGTTTCTGGTCAGGACTGCATGGGATTCAATGCCAGCCCCGCTGGCCAGAGCCCACCTGCCTGTTCCACCTCACCCTGGGCTGCTCTTCTCGACTCCCACAGGCAGGCCTCCAGGTATAGGCTGTCCCCTCATCCTAGCCGACCTTCAACTCTTGGCATCAGTGCACCCTCCTCCACGAAGCCTTTCCGGACTCCTCAGAGACAGCAACCTTGTACGTGGTCCCAGAGCCTGAAAGTCATCAGGCTATGCTGGGAAGGTCTCTCGTGACCCTCTTTCTGCCTGGCAGGGGGCTCCTAGTAGATAGGGCGGGGTCTGGCTCAGCACCAAGGCTCAGGGCCCTCGAGTTCCCAGACCAAAGTCCCAGTATCCCAGCAGCCAAGGTCAGCTAAGCTCCGGGAAGGAGGAGGAGTCAGCTAGGATAAGGACAATCCTCCCCGGTGACAAAGATGAACCCAGCTTTGGTCATCAGGGCAGCTGCCTGCTCACCCAGTACCTCTGAGAAATGCCCCTGCTCTGGCTTTGTCCAGGTATGGGGGGCTCCCTCCACGTCTCCCAAGGCCAGGGGTCACTGCACCCTCCATGGCTGCACCCCCCTCCCCACTGTCCCATCCCTCCGAGACATCCCTGAGTCCTAGACACAACTGATTCTCTAGACTCTAAACAGACCCAGGGGATTAGAAGCCCTGGATCCCCTCCCCAACCAAGGCCAGTTGCTCGGGCCTTTACCTCCATCGCATGGAATCCTCATACTTCCTGGCAAGGGGATGGTGCCATGGTTCCCAGACCATCGATGAGACAGCCAAGGACACAGGGTAGGGAGACCTGCCCTGGACTCCTCTGCTCCAGAGAGCTATCTCGGCCAGGGCCCGGGGGGCAGTGCGGGAGGGCCTCCCCACTGGCCGCCTCCACCTAGACCACAGCGGCAGCCTTCCGCCGGACAGGCCCCTCTGCCGTGCCCTCACAGCCCAAAGAGAATCAAGCCACAGTGCTCCAAGCTGGTGTTGAGCCCTCCCTGAGACGCCCCTCACACCACACCCAGACAAGTGACCTAGACTCTCCTCCCCAGCTGGTCCCTGCCCTGCCCTGAACCCCTTCCCCCTCAGGGCCTTCGCCAGTACAGTTTCCAGAAGCCCCTACCACCTCTCCCTGCGCCCCTCTGCCTGACGAAATCCTTGTTTCTCAGCTGTCAAAGCCCAGCCCGCATTCGGCCACCACCACCGTGCCACTCCGGTCTCCCGAGGCAGACAAGGGCTCACACCCAGGCCACGTGGCCGAGCCCCGTGCCACACCACTTGCCCACCTGTCTCCTCACCTAGCTGTCAGGACAACCACCAGGACTGAGGTACCGCACCCCAGAAGGACAGGGTGGGTGAGACTCGAGTGAGCCAAGTGAGACTCGAGCCCCGTCCGGCAGAGTCTTAAGGCTGGCTCGATCGGTGCCCCCATCCCTTCTCTGTCACCCCCAGGCTGCCGAGCAGCCAAAGGCCACGGGCAGCCGACCTGCTCACCATGACCCACTCATTCCAGGTCCGGGAGGAAGAGCCAGGGGGGCTGGCGAGGGTGGGGCAGCCCCTGCCCAGGAAACGGGCGAGGGAGCCCCTGCTAGAGATACAGCCAGGCCCCACAGCAGCTCATTGTGAGGGCTGGGGAGCAGGAACAAGAGGACATTGTCCCAGCTCCTGGGCCACTGCCTTATCTGATAGCCTTCCAGCCAGCCCACGAGCTGTTTTTCAACTCCAGCCTTTTTTTCTCTTCAAAGGTTACTGACACAGAAGTTTAGCAAATTCCCCATTATTTCAAGGAGGGAGGAGACCCACAAACAAAAACTTGCGATAATTAAAAAGCCCTATCTGACACAGGGAGGACGTTCTCAGCTACTATGGGAGGGGGGAAGGGGGGGTGCGCGGGGAGCTGAGAGGTTGTATAGCCTGGAAAATGAGAGGCTCAGAATCTCTTTCCAAATCTCAAAAGGGCAGAGAGAGCTGCCCTGCATGCCCCCACCAGAGGGCAAAGCCGGGCCCAGGAGAAGCCAATCGTAGCTCAGGCACAGCTGACCCCAAATGGGTCAAGCTGGTTTGGTTTTGGAGGAGTGAGCACCCTGTCTGTGGGAGTGTGCAAGCAGGAGCTGGGAGCCCCTTTAGACATGCTGCGGAGGGGATGCCTGCGCTGCTAGACGGCTGCTGGGTAACAGGCCAGGTGCACAGGTAGGCAGTGGAGTAAGGCCCAGGGGCAGACACACATATACCCTCCCCACCCACAGCTGGGAACAGGGAGGAGGGCAGGAGGGCCTGGTGTCACCAGTGCCCAGCCATTCCTCAAAAACCACTCAGCCTTGATCATTTGTAAGTCATTCAACTCTCCAGGCCTCGGTTTCCCCATCTGTAAGTGGGGAGAGTGACATACATTCCTTACAGGACTGTTGTAAGGATCAAGTAGGAGTGCAGGGGAGGGGCGCCCGGGGGGCTCAATGGGTTAAGTGTCCGACTTTGGTTCAGGTCATGATCTTGCGGTTCATGGGTTCGAGCCCCACACTGGGCCCTGTGCTGACAGCTCAGAGCCTGGAGCCTGCTTGGGATTCTGTGTCTCCCTCTCTCTCTGCCCATCCCCCACTCTGTCTGTCTGTCTGTCTCTCTCTCTCTCTCAAAAATAAACCTTAAAAAAAAAAAAAGATAGTGCAGGGGAGAGGCTCCAGAAAGCAGGGGTAAATAAATGCCAGCCGCTCATGACAGTTCCAGTCCTTCTGTCTGCTCTACACACTTGCCTCAGTAGGAACAGGGGGGCAGCTGTGAGCAAGGCCAAAGCTTCCGGGGTGGGTGACGCTGCTGACATTTGGGGTGATAAGGACCCCTCAGGTCATTCTCTGTTCCTTTCCTCTGACCACTCAAGTCCCTCGTTTTCTCCATGCCTCAAGTCTTCCCCATCTGCAAAATGGGGACAAATTACATCTCCCCAAATGCTCTGGGATGCCTCAAAAAAAAAAAAAAAGCTCTTAATTTCCTGAAAGAAAGGAAAGGGTGGTCAGTATACCCTGCTGAGGGGGCCACTTTAGCCCCTTGGCCCGTGACTCCTGAGCACAGCGTTCCCCGACCCAATGTCCCACTCATGCTTGTGTGGTCCCCTGCCACTGCCCACGGCCACAACCAGGACTGGAGGGGGTAAAAGTCCTGGCCAAGGTTGGTCTCAATGGAGGAGGTGCCCACCTGGGGGCTGGCAGGACCTGTGGACTCTGGAGTCATGTCAGAACATGCCAGGAGGTCCAGGGAGCTGTGCTGGAAGCCTCTGCCCACAGCGGAAGGAGCCCGGTGCTGGAGCGCAGTCAGGGGGGAGGACACCGCGTCCCGGGACACAAACAGGGCCGCACCCCACCGGGAACATCCAGCAGAGCTCTCTCTCCCCAGGCCCAGCCTTGCCCCTCCGGCCTGGGAACTCACTGCTGAGAAGGCCAGTGCTCACTCTGGCCCAGCTGGGGCCCCAGGGGAGGGGAGAAGAATGCAGCTGCCTGGTGGCTCCCATGGCCCAGGGGAGACAGAGCCTGTCCTTAAAAGGCAGGCAGGCAGGCAGGCTGCCTGCCCTGCCTGGGAAGCGTTCCTGGGATGACAGAGCCTGGAGGCATGGCCCCTCTCGGCCCAGCATTCTGTCAGTCCAAGGCAAGGGGGGGCAGTCCTAGCAGTCACTAGATCTGGTGTGACCCTATCTGAGGGCTACACTGAGCCCTGGGCTGGCCGGTGCCTGGTCTCCAGCCTTCACCCTACCCCTGCAGCCCGTGCCTCCCCTCATACTGCAGGGCTGAGCTGGCAAAGGAGGGTCCACACCCTGACTACCAGGACAGGAGGATGGGACGGCTCATCACATGCTATGGCTACGGTGCAGCCCGAGGCCTGGCTCCCAGGAAGTGCCCCAGACATGCCGATTTAATGATCGACACTGTGGCCACGTGCACTTAACAACCACTTAAGCACCTACTATGTGCCCAGCTGTGTGACAAGTATTCCTGCCAAGACAATGGCCTTCTCCCAACATGGCCCCGCACAAAAAGCAGACGGGGGAGCCGGCACTCAAATAGGTCCTCAGAGCCCCAGCTCATGGAGTGACCTTTCCCATGCATACCCCGGTAAATCCAAGGACTTGATGAAGGAAGCTTTAAGACACCAGAGGCAACAGGCTAGGGATGTGGAGTGGCTTGGGCGGGTCACAGGGTCCAGAAGTGAGAGCTGGGATCCTAACGGCCACATCGCCCTCAGCTGGACAGTCCTGGTACCTACGTGATGCTGGGCCAGGCCCTCACTGAGAGGGAGACAGGAGGGCGGGGAACCTGGCCTGGGGGGCCTGGGCTCCTGTCCGCCCTTAACCTGCCTGTGACCTTGGGCCCCCCTTTCCCTTAAACCCACAGACTTGCTGCACAGCTCTGAACAAGCTCCCTCCTCTCTAGGCTACAGTTCCTCACCTGCTTCCAAGAGCGCCACAAAAGCCCCGACACGTCAACTCTCGAAGAACATAAGGGACCGGATACTAAATACTACAACTCCTCCCACTGCCACCACAGCCACAGTACCTTCAGAGTGATACCTCACTGCTGCCTGCAGGTGACTTGGGGTCACGGTGCTTGGGAAGAGACCAGGGACGTGAGGAGTACTGGTTCTGGTCCCCTCGGTGTCCTGGCCACCCCCCACCCCCGCCATTTCCGGTGTGGTTCTGCAGCCCTAACGGAATTTTCAAAAAGCATTCGGGAACACATTTACCTCCGCACATCTTACTTTCTTTTGGGGGGGCTGGGGGGGCAAGGGGCATGCAGAGTGTGAAGAAACAAAAAACTTTCCATCTAATCCCCCAAGTCATCCTGCAGCCTGAATAATTTTGGGTTTTTAATCAATAGCTGTCAGACTTGTCAAATTACTTTGGGGACCGCAAAGCAGTTTTTAAACATTCATAAACCTCAGTAGAACAGCGAAGTGCCCTGAATTTTAAAAGAAGAGAATCTGAGCAACACTCATTGAATAGGATGAGATCTGGGCCAATCGAAAGTGAGTTGAGGCCCAAGCGCCCCTCCTGTTCCTGCTCCTGGTCCCCAGGAGAAACAGCCTAGAGCCTAGCCAGGGTGCTCAGAAAGATCGAGGGTGACACCCTCAAACCCTCGGCCTCCCTCATCCTCCCCCAGTAAAGCCCCCACTCCCAGCCCCAGAAGCACAGCACCCAAAGCTCTGACCCGGGCCTCAGGCGCTGACATGGCAGGCCCCAGAGGACCTGGACTGTACCCCGCGGCACGCAGGTTGGGCCTGTGCTCGAATGCCCTTCCCACCTTCTCCACTTAGACGACTCTTGAGAATGGTTCAAGGCCCTGGCAGAGGTGTTCCTTCCCCGCGAGCTGAGTCTGTGCCTGTCTCCTTCTCACACATGTGAACACACCCATCCACCCCCTTGGTCCCGCAGATCACACAACTGAGTATGGGACTGGTTTCTGACTGGTTCCCCAACAACGCCCCCCTCCTGCCCCCCGCCCCAAGCAGCAACCATAAATACCTCCAACAGCTGCCTCCGGCCTTGGGGACTCATGACCCAAGCGGGTAAAGATGATGAAATTAAAAACAAATGAGCTGAAAACCAAGGACTTCCATCCCACGGAAGCCACTTCCCCTCTGGCTTATCTAATTCCTCTCAGCTCTCTACCTTCAGGAAGCCCTCCTAGGTTCAGCTGGCCCCTCCAAGGAATGTGAGGGAGGGGGCTGGGGGCGGGGCACAGGCAGCATCTTCTCCCCTCTCATCCCCTCCCCCTACTACCCAAGCGCCATGCCATTTGGCCTTCTGTTCTGTGCAGGTTGTCAGGTTAGGGTGACAAGGTGATGTGGGGACTGTCCTTCCCCCATTCCTGGGCACCAAGCTTCCTGCCTCAACCTAGGACCAGCCATTTGTCACCACAGCCCCAGCTCCTGGCACCATGCTGGTTGATGACCAGTCTAATGTAGTGAGGTCTCCTTCCTTACAAAGCTCCGTGACTTAGGTCTCCGTTTTTTCATCTGTAAAATGGGGATGACACCACCTCTGACATGCAGTGAGCCCTATGACCAGCCCTGGTTCTACCCTTCCCTGGGCACTCTGCCCCTTCCTGCCCCTGCTTATGCCCCCACTGCTGGTTTGAGTTAATCCAGCCCCCCAGTATATAGCTACTGAGTGCCTCCAGTATGCCAACACTGAGCCCGGGGACCTTGGGACGCCGGCTCCCTCTTCCTCCCAAAGCCCGCTATCTGGGTGTCCCAGCGGGTGGGACACCAGAGCTCTGCTTCCCAGACTGTAACTGGCAGGAAACAGCCAGGATCATTCGACAGCAGCAACACAGCAGGAGAGGGCGGCTGCCAGCCACAGGCTCTCAGGCCACCAACAAAGGCAGGAACTCAAGATGTCAAAGACTGGGGTGTAGCTGCTGAGTTCCTCCTGCTCCTAGCGACCACGCATCAGAGCCACCTGTGGCGCTACAATGCCTGCCTCACCTGCGACACCCCACACCTGGGAAGGGCAGGAGGCAGCCAAAGGGTCTCCTAAATGTGGGCTTCTGATGCTCACGCAAGCGCAGCCACCTCAAGACTTTGCAGGGCTTCCAAGGCCAGACAACATGCCAGACGCTGAGAGCCCACCATCTTTTCCCACCCGCACTGGCTGACTCTAGGATAAACTAGCCCAATATGTCACTTGCCACTTGGCGCACAGAATTCCAACCAGTAACGCCATATACTTTATTTTTTCACGTAGGCTTCCACCCAACGTGGAGCCCAACGCACGGCTTGAATTCACAGCCCTGAGGTCAAGACCTGAGCTGAGATCAAGAGTCGGACACCTAACCAACGGAGCCACCCAGGCACCTCTGTCGCACGCTTTTAAATACAGCTTCCCAGGTACCTCTCAACCCAGCAGCACTGGGCTGTCCACTGATGCTTGGAATGCTCCCAGCAGCCAAGTTCTCTGTACCCATCAATCCTGGCTCAAAGACCACCACCTCCACGACACATGCCCCCGCAAAACCGACAACTCCCTCCAGGGTTTGCCTCATGCACACCACCCACCCCCTCACACACTGGGAAGTGGAGGCTCGGAGGGGTCCAGCAGCTTGCCCCAGGTCACAGTTCACAGCCACCAGGGCAGGGCTGGAGGCCTGGCAATTTGGGCTCTAGCTCCAAACTATCGTCACTGCTTGTCAAAGCCTCAGGCTTTCACCAAAACTACAGAAATCATATGAGCACATGCAGCAACTTTCAAGGAACTCACAGAAACCCTGGGTCACCAGAACTATACACTGAGCCCTGCCTTTGTCACCTCCCGTGCGACCCTAGGTAGATCGTTTCCCCCATCTGGCAAATGGTGAGAAGGACACCTTGCTGGAAGGAGTCCCATCCACCACCGGCCTCCCGGTCGTGACAGCAAAGGTGGCTGGGACCAAGGGACGCGGAGACTTGTAACAAGCCAGGGACAGTGCTTAGCACTTCACAGCACTGGCTCCTTTACCCTCGCAATCTCTCCACCAGACAGTTCATAACAAGCTGAATCCCTGCCTCTTCTGGAGACAGAGGTACTTCCCCAGGAAAGACTGCCACCTCACAGTACCCTGGCTCCCAACTGCTGTTTCAGACATGGAAGCCGGAGCTGAACACACCCCGGGCCCAGAACAGCCTTCCAGGTCTTCCACCGCCCCCAGCCTGCAGGCCCACGGATCAGGGAGCAGACACAGGCGGCGGGTGGGGGGGGGGGGGGGGGGCGCGGTGGCGGAGGAGCCCGGCTCCGGGGTTGGGGGGCTGGGGTGGAGATGACATGGCCCCCCAACCCCAGCCCGGCCCCACCCAGCCTGGCCCAGGGTGGGGCGACTCAGAGCAAAGGCCAAGATCCTCCGCTCAGAAAACTTTTCGGCCATTCCTAGCATTTCCCGGTTCTCAAAGAGGTTAGGCCCAAGATTTGACTGTGGGAAGAAGCACCCGACACTGGATTTCCTCTCTTTAAAAAATAAAACCGGCAGCAACACTTCTCAGTTTTCCGCTTTTTGGCGGGGCTCATCTGTTTTCCACATTCTGGGCGGGCGGCACATGTCTACAGAGACACCATCACTGGAGAACAACAGAGTCCCCAAGATCGCTACCTGTGACAACCCCTCTCTGCCCAGCCTGCTCCCACCCATCTCACGTGGGTCTCCCTGGGCCCGGGACACTGGTCAGGGGCCCTGGGGCTGGCAGCTTCCCGCATTCCAACCTCCACTCAGGCCGGTCAGGACAATCAGGCCACTCACCATCCCTCAGCACGGCCACCAGGATCACCAGGATCACCAGGATCGCCAAGCCGGGGGAAACCGAGGGCCACGCCAGCCACCGGTCTGCCCGCCGTCCCCCACCGGGCCCAGCCAGTCCAACCGCGCTCTGGTCCTAGACATACCACTCCGGCTCTGTCTGCTGGGACTAATCACTGCTAGTTAAACAAAGGCTAAGTTCCAACTCTCTGTAATGTGCTTTTAAAGGGCCAGTGTCCCACTTGGGGCTGCCGGGGACTTAAAGGCACAGATCCCTTTTTCGGTACAGGAAACCAAGACCGCAAAAACCAAAAAAACTCCCCCGAAGTCATGACCAGAATGGAGGCCTTGGGCTTCTCAGGAAGATCTAGACAAAATGCACAATACTAAAAACCCAAATTTCACCTGAAGAACCCCCAAAACCCCAAAACGCGGTTGCATCTGCAGAATTAAGAGCAGACACCGCAGCCACAATTCTTAGGCGCTCACTATGTGCCAGACACAGCGCTTCACGCCTCGCAGCACTGTCCCAGGATTCCACACAGCCACTCCACAGACAAGCATTCCCTGGACCCCATGGAGGAAGCTGCAGCAAAGCCGGTGAGCCCAGGCAAAGCCAGGCTTCCTGCTCCCACCTGGCCCCTCCGGAGGGAGGCCCGCTTTCCCCACCCCGGCCCTTAGGTCCCACCTGTTCCATACCCACTAGCATCTTTCCTTCGTGGGTAAAACGCGGGGGTTACATGGGGACTCACTTGTTGCAGGTGTCCAACCACTGGGCTTTCTGTCTGGGCCTCAGAACCCTGTGAAGCCAGTTGTATTGTTTCCCTTCTTACAGATGAAAAGACTGGAAATCATGCCTGGACACAACACGGCAGGAGATAGACAAACGCTGGGTAAGGGTGAAATACAGAAAAAGGAGAGAGGAGGAGGTCAAGGAGAGGAAAGAGGCAGGTCCACAGACCTGCAGGAACGGGCACCTGACACTCAGGCCCTCATTCCTTTCCTGAAAGGCTGTAAGGCCAGAGGTGGGGACAAGTGAGGAGAGCCGTCCTTCCGAGCACAGGGCTCAGGCAAGCTGGCTAAGGCCCTTCCACTGTCCATGAGAATGGAGGTAGGGCTGCAGGACTTGGGGCTCTCTTAAGGCCCCTAGGATCCAAGGGTGGGCAGGGCCTGCCCAGCTGCTAGAACAGAAGTGGGCAGGGGGGAAGAAAGGAGAGACCTCACTGCCTGGGCCTTGGTACCTGGCCTAACCAGCCCTCTAAGAAAGGTGGGCCATTTCCTGGCACCTGGAGTGGCTGGGCACACTGTAGGTGCTGTTCAGCCATCCTCTATCAATCAGAAAGGCCAAGGCCAGGCAGCGTCCTCAGGCCTAACTCTGAAAGGGCCAGCTCCTTCAAAGATTACCTTTCTTGTTTCTGTTTCTGGGAAGTCTGGTAATCAATCAAGTTTGAAGCTGGGTAGGCTGCTGGTTTAAGGACACGGGCTCTGAAGCCAGACAGTTCAAATCTGGGCCGTGTCACTTACAACCTGGGTGTCTGTGGACAAGTCACCTGTTTCCCCCTCTGTAAAATGGACACTTAACCTCACAACAGGGTTGCTATGAGAAATCGATGAATTACAGAACAAGGCCCGGCTCAAAGTGAGCACTTAAGAAAGAGCAGCCGGATTAGCTAGGTAGAAGGAGGCTGCCCCAGGATCTGCTAGGAGGCACAAAGTGGGAAAAGGCTTCCCGGGTAGTGACCCTGGGCAAGTCACTTCTTTTTCCAGTCCTCAGTTTCCTCCTGTTAAAAAGGTGGGGTGGAGGTCCAACTGGAATCCTCAGGGACTACCATGCAAGACCACCCACCCCGTAGAACTTCCCAGATGCCTGCCTTCCCCCAGAAGCATCCAGGCCAGAAAGCCATGGAGACTGGGAAAGGGTGGGCTGTGGCCCAAATCCTTAGAAACCTGTAAATAGCCTGCCTCTGTGCTGCACTGCTCCCAGGCTAACTGGGGTCTGCTAGGAGGAGGGAAGCAACAGAGAAAAGCCACCTGGCCTGTTGGGAGGGAGCATAAGGCCTCCTCCTCATCCTTCCAGGGAGAACCCAGGCCCACCCCTGCCTTCTCTAGGTCTCGGTCTCCCCACACTCCCCACTGAGGGGGTAGGCTCCATCTCAGGTGTCTCCCATGGGATGTTAGGCAGCCAAGCTTGCTTTCCTGTGGGGAGTTCGGCAACAGCCACACAAGCCACCCCACACCTGCTACACAAACAGCCTCCCAGAAGCTGGGGGCTCCCTTGGCTCCAAGAGCCCCCAAGGCTTGACCAGTTTCAAGGCCTGCCTGTGCTAAAAAATGGGAGGATATGGAGTACCAGAGGAAACAGGTGGTCAGGAGGAATGTCCTATAGCCTTGGCAGAGCATATGACCACTATTTGTAAGGGGCAGTGAGAGACCCGGTGCCCTACACCCCACCATCACCTCCTCACCCACAGGGTTAGTCAGTAAGGATGGTCTCACTGCCGGGAGTCAGGGTGGGGGGGAGGCGGAATGTTGCAGGCCTGGGATGCAATTCTGGTGGTGTTACTTAGCAACTATAACCTCTGGACAAGACTTTTCACTTTTCTGGGCCTCAGTTTCTCCGGGTGTAAAACAAGGAAATACTCTATCCCCTGCAGGTAGCAGATGTAACACTGATTAACCAGATGCAGAGGAAGCATTTAACAAAACAACCCAGCAGCCCAAGGACACAAATATCTGAGTGTCATTTATTCATTCAACATATACTGAGAACCCACCTGAGGACCATTAGAACTTAGGGTGTCCCCAACCCTAGGGTCCCTCCCCCAAGCCAAACACTTTCTAAACTCCCTGCACAGCCAGCCAAACCTTGGGGGAGGTCAAGGTCTTGGCTACCAAAATGCCCTGAAAAAGATCTCAAACTTCTCTGGAAGCCAAACCACAAAGGAGCCTTCCAGAGCAAAGCTATCAGTATAAATGAACCCTAGCTGTGCTCTGGGAAAAGTGAAAAGACCCTCTAAGTAAACCTAGCTCTACAATGTTCTTCTCTAGGGGCCTTGGACCCAGAGACAGACCGAATAGGGAGAGGGGGAAGAAAAGGGACAGGCGGTCCCACAGGCTAGGAAAAAATGAGCCACTACAGGGCAGTTAGGGAGCCCTGCAGAGAGAGGGAGAAGGAAAAGCCCAGAGAACCGCTAAAGAGCATTTCAGGGGGCCCCTCCAGCCCTCTGCATCAGCCTCCAAGGATTCTGCTTATAGGATTCGATGGGAGCACCAGCCACTGGTAAACCCAACAAAGAAGGAACGTCTGAGCCACCACCTGATCCTCCCCTGCTTCCCAGGGACTGGGCGGTTCTTCCTGCCCTTCCCTAACACCAGCCTCCTCTTCTATCCAACACACCTGTCCTATCCCAGTGGTTCTCCCCATGGTCCCCGAGGGCCTTCATGGGGCCGGGGCCAAGCACGGTTTCCATCCTCTCCTTGCTGACAGAGGACAGCCCACACCCTCCCTGAAACCCAGGTCACCAGAGCCTCCCTGCCACACTGAGGTTCTCCCAACTCCTTCCCTGCCACCTCACGCCCTTTCCTCCAGGGGTTGGAATTGCTCAGGCTCTCCAAGGGGGCACTCTCCTTTAGCAGGACACTTTGCTTTGGTGGTTTCATCTGCTCCTTTGCTTTCACCTACTCTAGTGTGCTCAAAGGCCCCTCTAAGATCCTATCCCCAGCCCTCCCGTCCTTTGAGCTCCAGACTCACACATCTGCACGCTGGGCTGACATCTCCTCTTGGACGCCTCATAGAAGCTCCAGCCTGAAATGTCCCAAGTGGAGTCTCAGGAGCCTCAAAAGCCAGAAGCCCTCCCTTTCCCTGGCCTTCAGGATCCAATCCATCAGCAAATCCTATTGCTACCACCTCTAAAGTCTCCCTTGCCTGCCCCAGCCAGGAGCCTCACCGCCCCCCCACCCCCCACCCCCCCTGGCCCCTGCTCCCTACCAGGGAGCCAGACGGATGATTTAGAAACGCAAATCACAAATCGGATTATTTAACGCCTGGGCTAGAAACCCTTCCAGCCCTCCCTCCAGCACTCGGAATAAATCCACACTCTTCCCCAGGTGGAGGAAGGCAGGTGCCTACTCTGACCTCATCCATCAAACCCAACCCCCGCCCCCTCCCTTTCAGCCTCTGCTTTCCCGCCTTGGGGACTTTGTACTTGCTGCTCCCTTGGCGGGAGGTCTTGTTCCTCCCCTGTCTGGGAAAGGCTGCTCCTGGAACTCAGTTATTCCCGAAGAGCCCGTCTATCACAGGTCCTGCCCCACCCCCATCACTCCCCACTGAAACACTTGTTTCCTTCATAGCATTCTGCTCATTCAGCCAGCAAATATTTATTTAGCGCAAACTATGTGCCAGGCACTATTTTAGGCACTGGGAATCCAGGTGCTGAACAAAGCAGACAAAAATCCCTGACTTACATTTCAGTAGGGCAACTTCACCCAATCTGGAATTACATTGTTTCTCCACTTATTTATGATCGTCTGTCTCTCCAGCACGGCCAGGGCGGGGTCTTGAATTTCTGCATCCTAAGGGAGACTCTGGAGAGCCCCTCCCTCTCCTGGTGTGAGAGCTCAGGGAGAAATGTGTGAAATGAAGAACAAGGCAGCAAAAGAACCAAATCCAGAAAGACCAAGAAGTCAAGCCTTTACTGTCTCCTAGGGCAGATGACTCTCACTGCCCGAGGGGGTCTCAGGCTTCTACAACTCCCCCCACCTTCCCCGCCCCCCCCCCCCACCAGCCCTTCTGGGGGACAGACAGCATGCACAAATGGCAGCTTTGGTTAACTGCTGGAAAACAGAGGGATGATTACAGGTCTGCGCAGTCAGGGAAGGCTTCTTGAAGAGGAAATCTGAACAAGGCCAAACCCCCACCCTTCCAAATCTAGAGAGAGGAAGGAAAACAGATTTGTGTTTTAGGGCTCTGATGTTCTTTGCGCTAGTAGGAAAAAAGAAAAAAAACCCTGCTCCAAAAAAAACCCTTTACTTTTTATTAGTGTCTGGATCAATAAAAGTTTTAGGAGTAAAGCTTCTCTCCTGCAATACTAACTGCCAGAGAGACAGGCTAGGATTATTAAATCTGTCTCTAAGAGGCAGTGCTTTGCCCTTTTCCTCACCCGTGCGAGGAGCCCCAGGCTAAGAGAACAGAAGCCCGAGGGTTCTCATTGGCTCCTCACTGGGCAGCTTGGGGTCAAAGCCCACCTCACCAACCCTGCCAGGTCCCTAGGCCCAGATCACCTTCCAGGCACCCCACAGCCTAGACTGTTTTGGCCTCCTTGGTCCTATGTTCCTGGGCCTCTCTCTACCCTGCCACAAAGACTTGAAGTTCCCTCAGAAGAGGGCCTGATTCCCAGGAGAGAGCAGCCAGCCTAGCAACCCCAGCGGCACCTTCACTCTTCCCAAGCCCCGAGGGGTTCTCCCATTCAGTCCCCAAGGAGCAGCACGAGAAGGGGCCTGGGCTAGCTGTTACAGTAGACCTTCTCAGAGCACCCAGGAGAGCCTGGCCTGAGGGCAGATGGGGTCCCGGAGCTGGGCCTCTTTGGAGCAACAGCCCCACACCCTCCAGCCAGATCCACACCCACCCACCAGGGAGGAAGTTTCCTGTGCCCCCTTCCTCCCACTGAGCCCACCACAGACCTTAGCAGTGGAAGCGCAGGCCTCTCAAATGACCCCGGTCTGGACACTAGGGGCCTGGGAGCCAGATCTGGTTTTCGAGGATGGCCGGGTCTCCACAGAGCAGGTGCTCTGGCCCGGCCCAGAATCCTGCCAAGGTTGTCACCAAGGAGTCCGAGGCCACAGAGGCCCATTCCCGAAAACAGTGTGCAGCCGGGTGCCTCTCCCAGCCGGATCAGGGGACCTCTCAGCTTGGGCCAGCATCTAAGAGGTGTGTTCAGGCGTGCTTCCCCTTCCTGCAAAGCACATGCTGAATCTGTCTTCCAAGTTGAAATTTCAAAAATTACTTAAAAAAAAAAAAAAAAACAACGGTGACAACATCTAGAGATTTCCGGGTTCTCCAGGGAACAAGTGGAAAATTACAGTCTTCCATACATGTAACCACATGGCACAACCTCCAGGTACAAGAAATCTAGAAAGACTCCAGAAAACCAACAGTTGCTTCCAGCCACAGGCAAGTCTTCCGGAGCACCTGGGCACAGTGCAGACCTGGCATCAAGCTCTGGGTCCAGGAAGCTGGAGGAGCCTCAGCCAGAGAGGTCCCTTGCAGGCTCCTCCCATAAAGTGCTGACTCCGCCCAACGTACTATCCTGCCCCAGTCCCGCCTCTGGGCCTTTGCACTTGCTATTCCCTCCGAGCACCTCTGGCTCTGGGCAAGGCTGGTTTCGCCTCATTCCGGTCTCATATCAAGTCTCCTATCAAGTATCCTAGGAGAGGCCATCCCTGGCCCCTCCAGCTAAAGGAGTAACTTCCACCTCCACCCCCAAGTTACCACCCAGCTTCGTTTTTCCTGATCTGAAATCATCATGTTTGGCCCCCCTTTTCTTCCACCGTTAAGAATGTCAGGTCTGTGAGAACAGGGACCTGTTCACCCTGGTAAGCCCGGAACACCTCGGATCAGTGTGTGCTAAAAGAATATCTTTCAGCATCTTTCTGCAGCAGGCCAGCCACAGCTTTGCAAGCCTTGTGGGGTAACTTGGGGGGCGCGCCAAGCGCCCATCCACCAGCGGCTCCCGGCGCATTCCAACGGGCGGCGCCACGCCCCACTCCCCAGGCCGGAAGCGGCCGGCCCGGGAGCCCGCCCACTGGGAGCCGCACGCCCCGCCCCTCCCAGGCCCCGCCCCTCCCAGGCCCAGCGTCAGGGGCCGGTCCGAGCGGCCAGCTGCCCCAGGCTGCAGCCACCTTCCGCTGTGCTCCAGCCGCCCCCGCCCCCGCGGAGGCCACACCCAGGTTCCTCGGCTCCGAGCGGCAGCCCGGGGGGGGGGGGGGGGGGCCCCCACCCCCTCCCACCACGCACTTCCATTGAAACATTTTTAAAGTGTGAACAAAGGCGGAGGTGCCGGCAAGGCAAGGGATTTGCCTACCCAAATCACCAGAAGGGCCGAGAGGAAGCAGGCCTTGCTTGAACTCCGTCCTTGGTTCAAGTTCCTCTCCCCCCAGGTTCCTCTCCTGTAGGAAAGCACCCATATCCTGAGTGGGACCAGCAGGGCAGGTGTAGGATTAACTGCCTGGAGGGAGGAGACACTCCGTGAGCAAGGTCAGTTGCCCAGGTTTGGGAAGACTGTGGGGGCAGACAGCCCCGGTCAGACCGTGGACCCAAGTGCCACCCCACCCGCTGGCCTGGAGATTCATCCTCAAGCCACCCTCACATAGCCCTCACTGAAACACAAATCCCCCTGGGAAGGGCACCCCCAGTCAACCCAACATTTTTGCCTGGAGTCACCCCCTTTTCCATTCCACTTGAGAAGCCCACATATTGAGCCTCTCCCACACACAGGGAACACCTCCTCTTCCAGCCCCCCCCCCCCCCCCCCCGAAGCCTCCACGGGGCAGGGGGTGCTGCCGCCCGGCTTCCTGATACAATGAGATAATGGTACCCAATCCCTCCATGTAAATATGGAAAGAGAGGCTGGTGGGGGAAGAAAGCCCCATCCTGGGGTCCTGCCTACTCCATAGCTTCTATATCCAGAGGCACCACCGGCCCCAGTTGAGTCCACGGTGGTTTCGGCCTGCTCCAGTTCCTCCGCAAACAACTGAACTCCTATCAGGGGCCAGACCGCCCAGCACCTGTGTGCACGCAGGCAGGACTTGGGCCAGGACTGGGGCACCAAAGGCTGCTGAAGAGGTCTGACTGTGGTGTCACAGCAGTGGGAAGCCCCAAACTGGAAAGTCTGTAACTCACTCTGTGCCCTGCTGTGTCCTCACTTGGGCTCAGCTCCCGCAGGTGATTCTGGCCACAGGTGAGCCAATGAGGCCTGCAGGTACCCACAGAGCCCGGGGGGCTCCTAGGCCGAGGGGCCCTTCCTTAAGCTCACAGCTTTCGTCTGAGTCTACCCAAAGTCTTCGTGAAAATTTCAAAATAGGAGAGAGGTGAGGCTGTAGTCACAAGAGAGGCCATGTTCGGGCAGAAGAAGCCCCTTTGGCTCCCAGAGCAGCCAAGGCTATGGGAAGGAGGGACAGAGAACATCTCCCAAGCATCTCCTCTAGGGTGCAGGCCCTCAACAGACCTCCCGCTTGAACTCAATCTGGCTCAAACAGGCAAGGCCAATGATGTGACCACTTTACCGATGAAGCAGTCAAGTCCAGAGCAACTCGGGCACTTGCACAAGTTGACCCAGCTTCATCTGAAAGTAGATGTGCCTCGCCCCAGACAACCTGTTACCCATCCTGTCCTCTGACTCCATCTCCAATTCCAACACCTCTTCCTCACGGAAGCCTTCCCAGATTTCCCCCAGGCAGGAAGCCATCCTACCGGATGCTCCACCTACTTCTAATATTTTGTTATGACAAAATAGGCCCCTACGACAGGGGCTTCTCAGTACAACAGCCGTCACGGAAGGGGGTCAAAAGCCAGAAAGAAACATAGCCTTTTCATAACATATATAATTGTCAAATCACAATGTCGTACACCTGAAACCAATATATTATATGCCAACTGTACTTCAATTAAAAAAAAAAAGGAAACAAGCCTGTATTTGCGGTCAGAATCCCATCAGGCTCCCACGCTCACCAGCCGCTTGATAAAAGCTTCTTCCTCCATACCCTTCTAGCCTCAGCTCAGAGGACTGCATAACCTCTTGGAAGCTCCTTTCAGAGTCAACTTGAATGATATGTAAAAGCACAGAGCACACAGTGACTTGGGGGATTTCAGAGGCTGCCTGGATCCAGACCCTCCCGGTTCTAGCACCTCCAGTGAGCCAGGCCTTCCTAATCATTAGGTCCTACCTACCCATTGCACTGCACCTCCCCTTCATACTAGCAGCCAGCCTCGGGCTGGCCTTTTCTGCTCGGCCCCAGGCATGCCCTGCCCTTCCTCCAAGCTCCACCTTGGCTCCCGGGGCTCTCCTCCCCTCCAGCCCCTACTTCCCATTCTCATTCAACTTTCCAGACCTAGCTTAATTGCCCCCACCTCTGGAAAGCCTTTCCCAGGGTCCCCAGGCACAGGAAGTACAAAATCTCCCCCTCCCTCTTCCGGAATTCCTGACCTGTCTCCTGCCCGTGCCCCACTGGGTCCTGCTGTGTGCCCTGGCAGGCCCCCTCCTTGGGGTCCATTCAGCTCTGGTTTTCCAAGTCCTGGGACTCAAATAAATGGGTGATGAACATGTACACCCTGCAGGCCAGTCTTCTCCCGAAAGCTCAGAGCCCAGATGTGGCATCACCTTTTAGAGCTAAAGATGTCTCACCAACTGGGCTAGGCTCTCTGGAGAACTCTGGAACCCTCCTCCCTCAAGGAGCTTCCCCTTTCCTGGTGTGCAAGAGCCAGCCCCAAGATTGTCAAGGAACACTTCCACACAATGCTTATACATCCCCTTTGGGAGAGACGTGTTCACAACCCAGGAGGGAGGACCTTTCTTGTGGCCACTGCTCTCTTCTCTCCAGAGCCCATACAGATGATGGAGGCCCTTTCTGACCTGCCCAGAACTGGCTCAGCTAGAGGAGGGTGCTGATGTCACCCACTGCCTGAGGATGAGTCTGTGGGACAAAGGTGGGCACTGGGACTGGAGACAGATGCCCTGCAGGAGAGTCGGCCCCAGGGACTGGCTGTTCATGGTCAAGAGCTGCTGAAGAGACAACTGCCCTATTTTGCCGAAGGTGAAAAACAAACTTGGTAATAGACTAAGGGCCGCCTCTGGATAGCAGCTGCAATGCACACCAGCTGTTAATTTATGCGAGCACATCTATGCTTATGTGGTTTTACCATCACCGACAAACAAATGTGTCCTGGCACCTGCTATGTGCCAGGCCCGGTGCTAGGCTTTTTACATACATTATCTCGATTAATCCTCCAGAGAGCCATAAGCTGTGGGTAGCCACAGCGACATTTTACGAAAATGAGGCCGAAACACAGACAGGTTGGAAGAGCTGTCCAAGGTTACACAGCTTGTTAGTAGTGGGAGCTGGGATTCCAGGCCGCTCAATAATCTGGTCCCCCACCCCCTGTCTTTCTGGTCTAAGATGCCAGCGCTCACCATTCCAGAGCCTTGGTTCTCGGTCCCTCTCTCTGTGCTCCCTACTCACCTGGTTTTGCATGGGGAGGGGGGGCGGGGAGGGGAGGTTAATGTATAGTGTCAGCCCACAGCCACTCCCTCCCTCCTCTCCACCTGCTCACACACCTCCCATTAGGCCAGCCGGGCTCCCCACCTTCGCCACCTCCTCCCCCATTACTCCCATCTGCCAAGTCCCCGACCGGTGCCTTGTGGTGATGACTTCAGCTGGCAGAGAATCCTGGAAACTTTTCCTCCCCAGTGATGTTGACACATGTTCACTCAAAAAATGCAATGTTCCCATCAAAGTATTTGGGGCGGGGGAGTTAATTCCCACCCATGTGAAGCCCCCTTGGGAAAACAGAAAGTAAATTTACTCAAACTTGCAATAAGACACAGTCAGCATTTCTTTCTTGGTTGTCACAGTGCCAAGTGCTGGGCAACACTCAGCATGGGGTTCCAGGGACTGAATGCTACCAAGGGGCAAGGGGGAGGGGTGGCTACAGTTTATGAGACTGGCTGCTAGACCCCTATCATGCAGTACTCTGGGGTCGACCGGTGGCCAGGTCCCCTCATCCCTAAGCCCTGCCCCCAAAGGCCCACGTTCCATTCACAGTGCTCCATCAACCAGGGCCTAGCTTCCGCATCTCTGACTAGGTCACTCACTGCCCAGTCCCCAAGTCCTGTCCCCACCCCACGACAGCAGGGCCCTGCCCTCGTGGCCATCACCCCATCACGTCTACACCAGTCCCAATGCCCGCGTTCACAGACCGGCCCTCCAGTTTCACCAAATCCCTAAAAGGTCAAGGAATTCAACCCTCCCTGAACTGTCCCCTTACCTACTGTGTACCCCTGGGACCAGCAACACCCCCAGTTTCCAACACCAGGCACTGTGACCTGGGTGTCTTCCTGGGGGGCAGCGGTGGCTGGCTAGGTACTAATTCATCCCAGCCCGGCCACTGGGCAACTAGAGGTACTGCCCTGTGAGGCCAGAGCAGGCTGAACTTGGGAAAGAGCCAGCCCTCTGCCACAGAGAAGATGGACACAAGGAGAGGCCTGTAGACCGACTACGCCCTGCCCACAATTCTCCACGTAAGGAGACAGCACTTCTGCAACAAGATGGCACCCATAGCCCATGCCAGGGTTCCCGGAGCGCCGGTCTTAGATGTTCCCGGCTCCGAGAGGGTGCACAGAAGCATCTGATTTGATTTCCACCCAATGTTTTCCAAGAGTCTATTACACGTATCTTTGTACAGAGCTGCCAGAGTCTGACGCTCCTAGCCTCTCTCCCAGGACATGTGTCAAAGCGAGGCATCACTGTCCCACTTTACAGATGAGAAAACAGGCCCGCCAGTCCAAGATCACACAGCTAGAACGTGTGTGACATCGGTATACGAGCAAGTGAACAAGACATGCCATCTCTGCCCCCAGGAAGCTGGCAGTCCAGCACAGGAGGGACAGAGACAGACACCAGCGCCACCAGCGCCAAACGAAAGCACACTCAGCCTGCAGGCCCAGAGGCAGCTGTGAGAGCATCGGATGCAGGGCCTGGCCCGACAGGGGACCTGTCTACAATGGCTGCGGGAACAGCACCTCCAGTTTGGGCGCAGGGAATCAGGAAAGGTTTCACGGAGAGGGTGTCCCAGCCCATCCACCTTCTGAGATTCGGGTCTCCTACCAAGCCCTGTGCCCGGCACACGGCACAAGGGAATAAGCGTGGCCAGGTTAACTGTCCACGTACCAGGTCGCGTTCCCAGTATGACAGCCCGGCCCCAGGAGGCGTGTCGGGTACCCGCGCTGACCTAGGGATGAGGGGACGGATGTGCACAGCAGTCGAGCTCTCCGCTCCAAACCATGCCGGTAGTCAGGTCCCGGCAGACCCGACTCCAAGGCCCTCCTCTCCCACAAGCAGCTAATTTCTGTGGGGCTTCGTTTCCTTGTCCGTAGACACTCCGCTGTCAGGAGCACCTGTACTGCGGCTGGGTGCTGGACATTACACGCCCCGCGCCTGCGGCCTGGGCCCGGGAGGTGGTGCCCGCGCGCCCCAGCCCCTGCTCCGGCAGCCTGTTGGGTGAATGGGGTGTTCCTCTTCCCGAGCCACGCGTGCTGGGGGGTGGCCACCGACACGGAGTTATAATTGGTGAGCCTGGCGGCACAAAGCCCAGCAACACACCCGGCGGGTGATGGCGCTGCGGGGGAAATAGCTGAGCACAGCAAATACAGCCGTTGACCCAATTCAGTTCCGTTCGGTCTTCGAGAAAATAATTGAGTTTAAATGAATAGGTTTCCCGTGTCCCCTCCGGCCTCAGGAAGGGTGGAAAGGGAGAAGGGGAGACAGGAACAGTTCCCCAGGCTCACTGTTGGTTATTTTTGAGTCATTAGGCCCGTGAAAGGTTCCTTTCTTTCCACGGTGGCCAGCAGGGCTCAAACATGTCTGGTGGGCAGTGAGGCAGAGTGAAAACTATGCCAGGTGGGCGGCGAGGACAAAGTGCAAGGCTTGGCCTTACCAACACCAGCTTTGTGGAGGGGCCCAGCGGTCCCCTTGGGCCCCAGGCTCAGTCTGTAGAAAGGGAACGATACCCCCATGCCCCCGGACACATACCTCCCAGGGTCACTGGGAAGTGCTCAGGCAGGCTAAGCCAACTTGAAGGTCTCGCAGGGACTAAACGAGTCTGGGGTGATTTGCAGTGGCCAGTTCCCTGCCCTTCAGGAGTACAAGCCCAATGCCACCACACCTGTTCATTCGGGAAAAGCCAGAAATCCAGATTTCTCAGGACAATGTTTCATGGGTGTTGAATGACTTATTGGTAACCCATTCTTAAAAAGACACCAAAACTGGGGCGCCTGGGTGGCTCAGTCGGTTAAGCGGCCGACTTCGGCTCAGGTCATGATCTCGCGGTCCGTGAGTTCGAGCCCCGCGTCGGGCTCTGTGCTGACAGCTCAGAACCTGGAGCCTGTTTCAGATTCTGTGTCTCCCTCTCTCTCTGACCCTCCCCTGTTCATGCTCTCTCTCTGTCTCAAAAATAAATAAATATTAAAAAAAAAAAAAAAGAAAAAAGACACCAAAACACCTTTGCGCCCTCTCAGACCCAGTGAAACCTGCCTGTGGGCTATGTGTGGCCACGGGCCACCTGTGTGCCACCTCCGATTTAATGACAACTAGCGTACAGCAATTTATGATGTGCTTGGTGCCCTCCTGTTTGTTGCCTTATAATTTTCTTTGGCTGTGAGGCCAAGCCCAGCACTGCTACAGTGGGAGAGGCAAGACACGCCCTCCCCTCAAGGTGGGACTCTTGAGACCCCAGGGAAGGATGAGGAGGGGCTGCTCCCCCCTCTGCTATGGGAAGGTAGGTGGATGGGCTGGGACTGGTTTCATCCTAGAAATGAGGGGCCCTGGTCTCACCTCCTTTGCTGCCCTCGATTCCCCGTTAGGGTCTCAGCTTCCTCTTCAGCCAAAAGGGAGTTTCTTTCTTTTATGTTTATTTTTGAGAGAGAGAGAGAGAGACAGAGAGAGACAGACCAGGGGAGGGGCAGAGAGAGGGAGACACAGAATCCGAAGCAGGCTCCAGGCTCTGAGCTCTCAGCACAGAGCCCGATGTGGGGCTCGAATCCACAAACTGCGAGATCATGACCTGAGCTGAAGTCAGACGCTTCACTGATGGAGCCACCCGGGAGCCCCAAAAGAAAGTTTCTGAGAGGACCAAATAAGAAAGGGAAAGCTGCGAGAGAAAAAGTGAGCATGTGTGTCCAGTCTCCGCAGAGAAGCAGTGCCGCACGCAGAGTGGAAAGAGTGAATCAGCAAGACCTCGGGTCATTTCGCCAACTGCCAGCTCTTGGCTGTGTGGGCCTAGGGAAGTTACCTAACCTCTCTGTACCTCGGTCTCTTCCCCCGTACACCGGAGGTAAGACGCTTTGGCACACAAGGCTGTTGTGACGATGAGAGGACATGATCACTGTCAAATCACTGGTAAGATGCCTGGCACACAGCAAGGGATCAAAAAATGATAGGCATTATTATTATTGTTATTGTTATCTTCGGTGAAAAGCATGCCAGAGAATTCCGAGTGATTACAATAATGTAGCACAACCAGGCAAACTTGTTGTTAACAGATGAGGCCACCTATAATTAGCACAATCATTACGTATGCAAATGGAGCAGCTTAGATGCTGGAAAAGGGTGTTCTTTGAAGTGTGTTTAAATAACCCCTCTCCTCTGGCTGCCTGCCCTCCCCAAATCTTGTTTACACTATTAATTTCATTAGCAAACATTTTCTTCATAAAGCAAGACGGATTTCCAAACCAGTATATATATATTCAAATCGAGGAGGTTTTAAACCATTTGAACCCCCGCCCATCTGACCTGGGGGCTCTCCCCGGAGGGAGAATTGTTTGCAGTGGGGGGTGGGGGAGCGCCTCAGTCAGATGCAGGCCAGGGGGGCTGCCAGTTACTGCCTCCCCAGCCTCTTCCCTGCTTCCCCTGCCCCCCCACCCCCACCCCAGCAAGTCAGGCCAGAGGGCTCCACCAGTGAGCATGCAGAGCTGGGAGAGGAGAGGGGGTATTGGAGGGGTGTTCCTGGTGCGGAGCAGGAGCCGCATTGGAGGAGAGGTATTCAGCAGCTTTAATATGACTGGTGAGTTCCTGGGAGCCTGGGCATGTGGTATCAGGCATACCATAATACCCCTTTACAACCAAAAAAGCCAAGTCTCAAAGAAATTTGAGGAAGGACGTTGTCCAAAGACACATAAATAGTAAGTTGTAGAACTAGTCTCAACTTGGTTTGGCCTACTACCTCTGGAGTCTGCTCTTCTGGCTTTGCGCTCAAAGTGCACTTAGCACAGGTCCCTACCTGGAGAGGACAGAGTCAGTTAAGAATCTGAAATTGATCCCAGAGCCTTTGAACTGGGAGGGATCATCAGAGACTGACCTGAGTTTTGAGCTGAAGATACCGAGGCTCAGAGAGGTCTCGTCTGTCCCACTGGCAGAAAGCAGAACCTGGGACCCAGGGCCATTTGCCCTAGGCTTCCTGCTTTTGCGTTCAGATCTTTAAACACAAGACAATTCAACAGTCTTCCTCCCCATTAATAGCTGGGTCAGTGTCTTAACCATCCCTGTATCCCCTGGGCCCAACAAGACCCAAGCAGACCAAAGATGCTCAGGAAATGTGTGCTAAACGGTCTTCTTACCAAAAGAGACAATGCTTAACAGCTGGAACAGTGAGGCCAAGCAAAGGAGATGAGCGGTGGCTCAGGGACAAGGGCTACGGCATCCATCCTCTGTTGGGAGAGTTACACAGAAAGCCGGACAACTTGGCCACCCTCAGCCTGGGAAAGGCCCCCCTTCAAAGCTTGTGTCCGCTGAAGCCTGCTCCAGGGGCAGGCGGTGAGCTGCCTGGAGAAATGAAGAGAAGTCCTAACAGGTATGTCAGCCCCTCCCTGCCCCGGCTGGCTCCAACCCCCATCAATCTTCTCCTCACTCCCTCCTTGGCCCCAGAAATTGAGTCTGGGAGAGAGGGAGCTACTTGCCTGAGGCCGGCAGTGGTAGAGCCCGGGACCCAGACTTCTTTGCTCCTTCAACCAGGCCCTCTTGTCACCCCTCCCCACGTGCCACATCTGGCCCTAGGAAACCTAAGGGGGCCTTGATAAGGATAGCGAAGATAATCACCCTCACCCTTGCCCCTACCCCCATGGCCACCTCTGCCAGCAGCTAAGGCAGACTAGACTGGGCCCCTCCTATGTGTGGATGCTCTGCCGGGCCCCTCCCCCCTTTAAAGACAAATAACCCTCACAAATATCCTGGAAGTAGGTACAATTATCGTCCGCATTAACAGACACGGAACACTATAGCTCAAACAGGGCAGGCAACCTGCTCGAGGCCGCACGGCAGTGAAGTGGGGCAGTGAGACTCGATGCCAGGCAGTCCGACCTACAGCAGAGGCCTGAGCGATTAATGGCTCCACTCCGAGGTGGGGCCCAGGGAACCCCCAGATAGGGAGCTGGTGGGGCGGCATGAGTGTTCTGGCACCACAGCCTGTAGGGGTCATTCCCTTACCTCCAGGCATAAACATAGGGTAAGGATGTGCTTTCTGGGACTGAAGCCCTGGGGACTTCCAGAGCTGCTCAGGTCCGGCCAAAAGATTTTCCGGGGATCACCCTAAATCCTGACTTCCCGCCATTTCCAGTTCCCAGTCCACCAGTATTCCAGGGGTGGGGACTGGAGTTCCAGGCGGTGTGGGGGAGGGGAGGATACAGGGGAAACAAGTGCGAGCTCCTCCCCCTCTTCCTCCTCCTCCTCCCGCACAGCCAGGGAGCTGTGAATCTGACCAGGCCCCAGCCCCTCCGAAAATCCTTCCAGCTACAGGATCAAGTCCAAACCCTGCCTGCCTTCCCACCATCTTCCACTCAAACTCCTGCTACTGCCCAGCCCAATACACGGCGGCCCGCGACACCCAGACGCCAGGCCCCCCAGCAAGCCCTTCCCTTACCCTCTGCAGGGAGATCTTCCACCAGCCTTTACCTTCCCCCCGTGGTGCAAACAACTCTGTGGAGCCTTCTGTGAGCCCCAGTGGGGTCCCCAGTCCCTTCTCTGTCCCACGCAGCCCCTCTAATGCAGGGTCTGCCTCCTCCAACCAGTAGGAACCCTGGAGGGCAGAGCCTGGGTGTGACTGTGCACAACACAGTGAGTGTGCTGGCCTGGCCAGCTGGAATTTACTGCACTGGGCTCCCCAGGGTCAATGAGGCCGGATCGGAGGGTGACCAGTGGAAGGAGGGTCTCTTGGAGGCTGACCTGACCATAAGCCACCGACCCAGATCGGGTTAGGGCCTGCCGACTGGCTGGCTCTCCTAACCTGGCTCATCAGGGGAGTATGGGCAGTGCAGGCCCAATCTTTCCATGGATGCCTGACAATGGTGTCGAGAATCACAGGAGATGAAGTCACTGCTCCCAGAAATAGGCTGATTGAGAAGACGTGACAACAACGCAAACAGCAAGGCTGGAGTCTCTCTCCTTCTCTCACCATGTGTTTCTCTGCCCTGGGAAGCTGGGCCAGGCCTGAGCTCCTCTGGGGGACGAAGCGTGCCAGGAACCGGTGCCAACGCAAGGAGCCTCTGGGAGCCCTGGTGCCCAGGGCTGCTCTCTTCAGAGACTACCTTGCAGAGGCTTCCTGTCCTGGCCCTTGGTGAGGTGCCCGACCTGCCCTCTGGCCCTCTCAGGCTTCCTCTCACCAGTTTTCCTCACTCCCTCTTGCGCCCCACCCCTCATCTCTTCTTGGGGTACAGTCTCACCCACGGTTCCTGGTCCCTCACATTCTTGTCCTCTCCTGGAGGGCAGGCCTGCCTAGATTCCGGGGAGATGGGAGCTTCCACTGGCTAAGACAGGACTCTGGGCTACAGACACCTGGCTCAAATCCTGGCTTTCCCGGCTTTGTCATGTTGCAGCGGTGTGACCACAAGCTAGTCAATCCTTCTCTCTGAGCTTACCTTCCTTGTCTGTAAAAGCACACAGCAATGTGCCTACCTCATGGGGTAAGAGTACATGAAATACGTTGATCTGTCCATTCACCAACCTTGTGGCAGGAGGCCCTGTTCCAGGGATTGCAGACACATCGGGAATAAGACATCAACTTCCTGCTCCCCCGGGGCTTACAGTCTAGTGTGGGAGAAGTACACAAATATACATATCTGCGTGATAATATCAGGCGAACTCTAGCTAGGAAGAAACACGCGGTAGGGTCTAGGCTAGAGGGGGAGAAGGAGGCTGCTTGACCTCATGGCTGGGTGAAGTGAGGGAGCAGGTCACAGACATCTAGGGAGTGACTGAAGATGCAGAGATCCTGGGCTGGGGTGCTTAAGGCTCAGGGGGCAGGGCAGGAGCTGCCCCCGCAGGGACAACAGGAAGGAGCCTGGAGTCCAGCCGGAAGGGCTGGGCCACACTGGGGGGACCGCACTCAAGGGGAGCAAAGCCTGCAGTAGACACTGGCCTAGGTGTGGGCTGCAGGGTCCTGGCACAAAGTGAGGCCTCACTTCACTCTTCTTGTCCCTATCCCCCTGTCACCAGCAACACCCCCATCATCTTGACACTGGTGCCTAAGCCAAAAGGCTGTCAGGAAGACCTCCACACCTCATCTTACAGATGACCAGGTGCCCAGTGCCCTGCTCAACATCCCTGGAGCAGTGACAGGCAGGGCCAGCACTTGGCCCAGCATGGGCCTTCTGGCCTAAGCCGACGGGTCTTCTCCATGTGACCTGCCCTTCCCCCACCCAGGGCCTCGCTGGGGGAAACAGGAGACTCCGCACCAAACAACACCTCACAGACTCCCCAGGTTCTCACTTGTTGAGAGAGAGGTACTCAGAGCCCCATCAAATGATGGACCAGGACTGAGAAAAGCTCTTTCAGATCTTAGGTTATTCCACCTCCTCCAGAAGCTTCCCCGAGCCCAGGCAAACATTCCTCCCTGGGCCTGGCTATCCCCCAGCCCCCAAAAGTCCTTTAGGGGCTACCCTCCAGGTAGAGGCTCTGGAGCCCCACCTGGGCCCAGAGGAAGCAGCTAAGTGACAGACCCCAGCTAGACATGGTCTCAGTAAGGCTGCATACATCTCTCCCATCCCAGGCTGGGAGCTCCTCCAGAGCAGGCGGGGACCGCAGCTGACTCCTGTCCCTGTCCCCAGGGCTGGGCACAGGTGAGCAAAACCAGGAATGACTTGATCCTGAGGGTCCCCTGGGGAGTCCTGTCTGCATGAAAACCCTGTGACGGCCATGCAGCCCGTCTCTTTCCCTCTCTCACAGTCTGAGTTTGGGGCTCCCACCATGGCACCGCCTGAAAAGCCACCCCACCCCCAGAGGTGTGGGGCTGGAGGATGTGAATGCAGGGACAGGGGGGACAGGTCCTGGGGTGAACGCCCCCTCCTGCCCAAGGGTTCTGGGCCAGAACAGCCAGCTTTCCCCTCCTCCCCTCTCCTTCCAAGGAGGAAGGATTACACTAGACGACATGTTCTCAAGCACCTAGACACAGACAGTATTTATTTGCCACAAAAAACTCTGCAGAAGAAACCCGTGCCAACAGTCAGTAGTGGTTTTTGTGGGGTGGGGAGGTTCTATGGTAATAGTGGTATAGACGGAGAAATGTCACTTTTTGCTTTACACCCCCCCCCCCCCGTATGGCTGGAATTTGGTACTCTGTGCTTATATTTTTAATTACCTTTATGCTAAAAAGAAGACTTAAGAGTAAAGTCAAATTAAGTAAACGAGAGGGCATTTGGTGAGGCATTCGGCAAGCACGGACACCTGTTCCTCCCAGAAGGTGCCTCCTTGCATTTTGTCTCTTCTGCCTGGGCCCCACCCAGGCCGGCTGCAGCCAGCCGCCCCTCATGCTGAGGAAAGAGCGAGAGCAGAAGGGGCTGGGAAAGCAGCCAGCAGCCCCTGGCCTCGGACACAGGCATCTAGGGATCACGGAGTCACCTCACCTCTTTCCCGACGGCCCCGCCCCTCTTTGCTTCCCACAGATGCTGGGGCTGGACCCTGCCACTGTCCCTGGGTTGTTGGTCTATTCCATCAGAGCCCGGCCACATCAAGCCCCTGGGCTTCAGTCACCTGTGTTTCTCTGGCCCAAGATCCAGCAGGCAGGGCTCAACGAAAGTTTGCTGGACAAACTGCCAGGACAACCTGGAGGACCCTTGAGGCAGGTGATCATTCAGAAAGAAATTAAAACATGGATTATGGAGGGAGTGGCAGCCAGGGCAGAGAAACAGAAAAGTTATGCCTGCCAGCCTGAACAGGAAGACACCCAGACAGGCTTTGGCCCGAGCAGTTCAAACCCTTTGAAGAATGCAGGACCCCTGCAGCGGTGGGGGGAAGAGTGAGCCCCCTTCTGAGGGCTTAGAACTTCCTGTTCCTGAAGGAGCTACAGCCAGCAGGAGAGCGAATGTAAAGGGCAGGGGTAGGTCATGTGCACATAGCGACATGCAGACGGATGGACTGCCCACCCAAAGCTGTGGAGTTACACCTTTGCTAAAGATCTGGATCCCATGTGTCCCGGGGCTCTTAAACACCTATGACCTTTCCTCCCCAAGCTCCTCCCTGACCCGGTGCCGGGCAGAAGCACCTGGCTAGGGACGGGGGACACGGCTGCAGCAGGCTCAGGGTGGCCAGGGTCAGGCCTGCCACTTACCTGCTGCTCCAGGGAGCATGTCACACGAACTAGGATTAGTCCCTCCCAAGGCAGGCATGGCCTCCACCATCAGGTGTGATGCTACCCCATCCTGCCACCCCAGACCCCTCTGCTCTGGTCCCAGATCGTCCTGCCAACAGTCGTGCAGATTCACACAGCCACACCCCTGCCCAGGTGGCCCCTTCTCCAGGAGGCCCTCCCTCCTCCCCTCTGCTCACCTGGGTTCTATCCAACACTAAGATAAAGGTCTCTAACTAAAGAGTATGGGATGTATTTGGTCAACATTCGTGTTTTGTTAGCCCACATAGCGTCTGACATTTTTAAGTTTTGAATCAATTGCCAACATGTAAAGATGTGAAATTTTAAAATGTCACCCAAAACGCTCTAGATTTCTGGCTTCTCTTATAAATCCAAAGACCCGGTGACATGGTGCAGAGGCTGCGGTCCCCCCTTAGCAGGGCACACACTCCCCAGGTTGTCACAGTGCCCCTGCACCTGCGGATGGTCTCAGCCAGTGGTTCCTGTCCCGGCTGGCAGGACAGAGTCAGGACCCACAGCACATCTCTCCAGGGACTCGCTCTGCACCTGGCACACAGGAGGGGGGCACACAGGCTTATCGTTTGTGGAATAATGAACAAAGACACAATGCCTCACTGTGCCCAGGATTTCCTGGGCACGCTTCCTTGAAAGACCCCAAGCACTCCTGGGGTCCCCCTTCCCGCAGCTGGGCACACATGGAATGGGGCACGGGGGTCAGCCTTGGGGGCTGTGTCCAGATTCTCCCACCAGTAAGCTGCGCCTTCTAGAGCCCAGTCAAAACAGAGCCGTGATCCTGGCATCTCCCCGCCTTCCGTAAAAGCGGCAGGATTCCAGGCCAGCCCACGGACACTGATCCCCAGGACTTCTGTTAACCTGAAAAGGAGAAATCCGGCAGCAAGAACTGACAAAGCCAAGGCTTCCTCAATGCCCGCCTGCAGGCGGCCTGCCCCCCTTTGAAGCCTGCAGCCAACTCTTCCCTTTTTCCGGGTTTCCAAGGTCAGAGTCACATTGGCAGGAAGGGTTCTCTTTGTTCTCCTGCCTCTGACTTACCCCAAACACAGTCACTGTCCCCGACAGCCAGGTCCTCAGCAGTGGCAGAGGGGCCCCTGTTCCTGCTGGGGTGGAGCAGTGAGATCGGGAGGGGCCCTGCTCCTGGGATCCGGAGTCTCCCGGGGGCCTGCCTCCCCTGCCGGTCGGGAGCACCATCTCTGGCCCACGGTGCCAGTGCTCAGTTGAGGCTGGCAGCAGAGAAAAGGCTGCCGTCCCCCAGAATCGGGGGAGTGGGCTCTGCCTGGCTCCGCCCCTCACTGGCTGCTGCTGTGACCTCAGGCTACTTGACTCCTCTCTGAGCTTTAGTTTCCTCATTTGGAAAATGGGGAAATGAATACCTGACCCGAGACAATGGACCTCCTAATAGGACCCAGAGGAGCTTTGTGAATCATGAAGTGCCAGGCCGAAGTAATTATTCCAGCGCCTGGTACAGAGCCCGGCATGCAGTAGGTGCTCAATCTATCTGTCATTCATAGCGTGAGAGTTTTTTGGGCCCCTGTGCTAGGCCAGGCTGCGTGCAAGGTGCCAGAGGCCCAGAATGCACAGGAGGTCTGCCCTTCAATGGGGCACACAGGCAACTGTCGGACCCTGAGAACTGCCAGGAAAGAAGGATCAGCATGCTGGGAGGCCTACAGGGGTGTCCTGGGCTCCCCAACGAGGCGGTGAGGGACCAGGTCTTACAAGAGCCCCACCTCTTGGCTTGTGGGCAGCAAAGGCCAGAGTTGGGGCTGCCCCACTACAGGCTGTCTGGCCCTCGACTCACGTCCCAACAGGCCTAGTTTAAAGAAGAGTTGCCAGGCTCATTTAGCGACCCAATTCTCCGAAGGTGCCCACTGTGCATGTGCACATCTGTCCACCGTGTGTGCTGGGCAACTAATAGTGACACGACATCTCTGCGGACCAGACCCCTGTGCCACACCTTTCACGTACACTCTCCCAGTGGCTCCCACACCTGGGTGGGGAGTAGTTAAAATAACAGACTCGTGGGCCCCGCCCCTAGAGAGGTGGTGCTGCCCCCATCCCCGGCAGGCAGCCGGCACCGGAGCCTGGAGAGTCAAGACGCCCCCGGTTCCCATGTCGGCTCTGCCCCTTACTGGCCTGTGAAAGCTGGGTCCAGTCACCAAACCTCTGGACACTGGGTCTCCCCAGCTCGCAGGTCGCAGTGAGCATTTAAGAGACAAAGCACCTCGCACATAGCAGGCGTTCATCCTCGCACCAATCCTCCCCATCCTCCACTCAACTCAACCCCATACACACAGATCCGGGCCCAGCCCCTGCCCAGCCCACCTCTCCGTCTCTGAATCTCCTCACCTTCCACTCCCTAAGCTCCCAGCCCTTTCTCACCTGCCAGAGCAGCCTCACACCCCAAGAGGACAGGAAGGTTCTAACATCTGACCCCTGGGCAGGTGTTCATGGGCTCCCTCTGCCTAACCACCCTTCTCCCCCCTTTGCTAACTGACGAGCTGCTCCTCTTTCAAACCTCAATGCCTGTCACTTCTGTGATGCCTTCCCAGATTCCTTCTAAGCAGGCCCAACTCCTGCTGGCCCCAAAGTGGAGAAGAGTGGAGAGAAGTTATGTGGGGCCGCCAACTCCTTGTGACCCTGGGGTTGCTCTTTCCCCACTCTCGGCCTCAGCTTCCCCATCTGTGACAGGACCGCTGACTTCTCATTCTAAAGCCCTATGAATAAGCTTGTCACGTACTCTATTGGAGGGGGGCAGCTCCAAGTTCACCCCAAGGTTCTGGAGGATTGTGAAGGAGACAGACTCTGCCTCATTCTATTCAGAAGGGCAGGACAAGGACAGTTCAAGAGACCCAAGCCAGCACCCTCAGGAGGCCCCACTTGCAGAGTAGACCCAATAACAACAAAGCACAGAAATCAGGCACCATAAATGCAGAGCAAAGTGAAATCTGCCTGAACCTGGGGCGGGGAATGAGGGCAGGCCTCAAGCAGAAGAAGCTAGGCCTTAGACAGACGGGTAGGATGGAAGTAGGAAGAGCAGGGGAAGAGAAGGCGGCCCTCCAAATAGGGGAGCAGCACGGTCACGGCTGACACGTCTCGAGTGTTACCGCGCATATCTCAAGGTGCTCTGCTAAGCACTTAGCTACAAATCGCATTTATTCCTCTCGACATCCCTTTGAGACAGATATCGCCCTTATCCCCATTTTACAGAGTTAAGCAAGTTCCCTGAAGTCAGAGTTGATGAGAGGGGAGCTGGGATTTGAATGCAGGCATCCACCTGCGGAGTAAGTCTGTCTGCATGAGTAACATGAATAAACAGGGGCCACTGGGGCAGGGAGGCTCCGGGGAGTGCAGGTGCAGCCAGGATGACAGCCTAGGGACTCCCAAGAGACTTGTTAAGACCTGGAACTGGGGCTTTGTTTCCTTGCAGCCCGGTCTCGAACGGCACCCAACCAAGGCCGACAATGTCGATGAAATCTCGAAGGTGACCCCCACCCATGCCCGGCAGCGTGCAAGCCCACAGGCAGAGTCCAAGGACCCCAGTCCTGCACTTCCTCTGCACCATCTGCCTAAAGGATGCGGGAAGAGAGCCTCTGCTGCTGCTAATGAGTGAGCGAGCGTGAGGAGCAGGGGAGGGCGCGGGCGAGTACAGCCAGTCAGCAGCCAGGGCTGTCAGCGGCCACACGACAGGCTGGCGCGGAGCTGTTGCCAGGGCAGCCCGGAGATTCTGCCTTCACAGGCAGAGTGATTTAGAACCCGTAGGTCTCTTCTGGGCCACCAGCTTGGCCAGCCGGGGGCTCCCCATCGAGTGCCCGGCCCTTCCAAAACCTCAGCATAACATGTCAGGGGCCCCCCGTCGGGGGCTACCAGCATGAAAGGCCATCAAGACAGAGAGAATGGGCAGACATCACACGTCGGAAACAAGTCCCTTGTCACAACACAACCCAAACAAGGACCCTGGCTGGGGGCTTGAAGCTCCTGGGCCAGGAGTTCCAACAACCCAAGTTCATGTTGTAGGAGGCCCAGCATGACCAGTGGCGGTGCCTGGCCCCTCTGCTGGGGAGCAGGCAGCCCGCGGGTCTGGAGGGAGGCAGGACAAGGAAACGGGGTGGAGGAGGGAGAGCTGAGAGGAGAACGGAATGAGGGAGGCAGGACCCCGACTGGAGTCCCTCTCGGGCCTCCCTCCATGGCCAGTATGTAGCTGCCACCCGGCGGCCAGAATAACTCCAGGTGGGGGGTAACCGTGCCTGGGAAGGGAACGTGATGTTCAATGCCGAATGCCCAGGCACCGGATAGCACGTCGCCCCTAGTGAAACACATTAAGGTAAATGGCTGACAGCCAGATAAATATGTGTGTGAAACTTCGGTGAATCTACCCAAAGGCAGGTTTGCAGACCCATAATCAGGACCCCGGCGTAGTCGGGGGTGGCTGCAGGAAGCCTATCAACTAGCTTTCTGTACAACCGCGCCACAAAGGATGCCGTATTTCCTCTCGCTTAGAAATGTGTTTCCACTAGTGCCACGAGCGGCTTCAAGCGTGACTGGATAAAAAGAGCACAGGGCATCGCCGTCCTGTCTGTATCTGCCCTAACACTCAGGAAGGCTCAGCAAGCCAACCCTTCGCACGTGGCTGCTTGGGCTCCAGAATTCTTTTGCTCCTGAGTCCCACCACTCAATGGAAAACGCTGGCCCCCGAGCCAATGAGGACGTCCCTGCCAAGGGAACACTGTGGCCTCACCTGGGAGTGGATCTACGGCGCAAGGTGCTTCTCCAGGGCGGAAGGACAAAGCTGGGGGCTGCCGGGCTTACCAGAGGCGGTGGCGCTGTCTTTCTGAGGGCCTGTGCACAGGGCAAGGTGCTGCATAAGACTCGCCTTCGATGAAACTCCCTTCCTGATCGTAGCTGGAGCCAAAGGACGTGGAGTCCCACCACTGCTAATGATTAGAGGCTACAGAGATTTACCTCAGGAACCTGACAACAGCTAAGCGGCCACCTTGACTTACGAGGGAGAGAAGCAGGAACGACCAAGCGGAAATGTGTGGTGACCAATTGCCAGGCTTGCTGCTCAGCAGCCCAGGTTGCCCTGGATGGTCAAAGACCATGGTGGGAGCCATGGAACCAAGCTCAGGAGACAGTCCATTGTCCGCCTGCAAACAACAGAAAATCTGAAAACAAGCAGGAACCCAGAGTGCCCAAGGGGGCAGGAATTGAGGGATGTTAGACTGGAATCCATCCATGGCCCGGGTGGAAGAAGAAGTGTGTGGGACAAGGCTTCATCAGGCTCCTTCAATTTCACATCTGCCTGGGCTCAGTTTAGCCCGAGTCTGCCACCATGGAAGAACAGGGACTGCCTATAGGGAGATTCAAGATTTGGTACCCAGACTCAGAGCTGTTCAGGGACTCTGAAACACCACCATGAGTAGGTCTGGCCTGCCTGGTTTTCTGAGAAAGGGACTGGCTCCCCGAGAGGGAAGTCGGACCTCAGTGCACCAATTCTGGGATGCCACTGATAACTCCCTGTAGCAGCACACCGGGGTGCTGGATCCACACAGGGCTGGATCCCCTCCATACCCTCAGGGCAGCCTTGGACCTACCTGGAACCCCACAGAGGTGTCCTGCTGTTTATCTGAAGAACTAAGCAGAATTCTTTTGGAAGTGGAAACTGAGCAGGACAAAGGGCCCTCAGCTGGGGCTCTTCACCCAGACCAAATAAACACTCGGCGTCTGCCAGGGGGGCTGTGGTTTATATTTGGAGAGGGGCAGGGAAGAGTCCATCCAATCTGAGTTTGGACTGAAAGTGGGCTTTCAGCCAACAGCAGTAGCCAAGCACCAGAGGCCGAGTTCCTGCCTCCTCTGGGGCTCAGCTACCCACCTTGCTCTGCCCTACCCTAGTGTTCCTAGGGGTGCAGTGAGGCCTGGTCCCCCAAGCTGGAGCACCCAGTGGTACGTGCAGCCCTAAGGTTCCTCTGCAGCCTGATAACCTGGCACTGCACCCCGACCGTCCCTCAGAGGCACGAGACCATACCAGAGAGAGGAGAATACACAGCTACTAGCTAGAGGTCTCAATACTTCAGCAGGTCTCGGAATCATGCTGGGGCTTAGTTTCCTTAGCTCACTCCTCTCTTCCTTGGGGAGGCTGTCCTAACCACCTCCACCAGATCAAACCTCCTAGTTCCAGGCTCTCACCGCCCTCAGGACACACGCCCCAGCTGCAATTACATCTTTACCTGTGGGGCAGTTTCTTGCGGCCCGGCTCCTCCACCACGGGAGGGGCGCTCAGCACCGCATCCCTGGGCACCGCCTAGAATGCAGCGTAACTGAACACGATCCCCTCGCCTTGGGGCCAGGCCGTCGGAGCTCCCTGTCCCACCACAAACTCCAGACTTGACCCCCCGTAATTCCTGATTCCAACCCCTACAATACTGAAATCAGTGCCCTGCCCTAAAAGGACCCTCTTGGACCATCTACCACCTCAGGAGCCTCACGACGCTAATAGCTGCTTCTTGAGACTCAGCCTCGCAAGGCTCTCCAGATTTCTCATAGTAACACCTTCTCGGAGTTTCGGAAGCAAACCAAAGTCATTTGCCAACTATTTTCTCCCATTAATCTCACAATGCATTTGCTATTTTCCCTCCATAATGACTCATTTAGCAGCAACAGAACAATTAGGCAGACCAGAGAATATTGATTTTCTAAGTGGGAGAAACGTCCACACAAACATCTTTCCATGCCTGTCTCACGCTGTCTCCTGCTACACGATGGGGTGGACGGACCCCAGGAAGGCTAGGCCGCTGCAGCTGGCAGGGCGCTGGGGTCTCACACAGAAGCTCAAAAGCATGGCGTGCGCAAGTGTGAGTGTGTGTACGCACAAGAGATGATAAAATTATGTGACGTACGTGATCCGTGTGACCTCAGAACCCTAGGAGGCAGGCACCATTATCACATCCATTTTAAAGATGAGGGGACTGGGTTTCAGAGATCAGGTGACTTTTCCTAATCACACAGGGAGACAGGGAGCCAGATCCACGCCTGGGTCCGTGTGCCAGCAGAGCAAAATTCAGTTCGTCGGGGTGTCCTCGTGGTGGCTTGCTCTCTATGGGAACAAGGTGGATGTGCCACTAGGGGCAATGTGGTCCCTTTCACGGTGTGACCCAAGGAGACTCCCGAGACAAAAAACAGTTGGCCTAGGTCCTGGAGTCACACTTCGGCCTCGGTCAGCCTCTAAGCCGAGCGGCTATAAACAGGTTCACCCCAGGCTGCCCCTAGCCAGCCACCAGGCCTGGGCCGTGGCTCTCAGAAAGACCTGCCCTCCTCCACCCCTCAACCGGCACCACCAGCCCAGGACAAGGGCCTACCCAGCTCCTGGGAGACTTCTAATATCCCCACCCCGTCAAAAGGGAAGGCGGAAGAGAAGAGTCAGGAATGGTCTGAGGAGTAGGACACCTGGTAGTTTAATGCCCATATTGGCATCTGGCTCCAAACACAGGCCCCACAGCTAGGATGCTATAAAACACTTCTCACTCCCAGAAACTCACTCCGACCAAGCTAGCAGGGGGGCTATGAGAGGAACAGGTCCCCAGGGTCCCAAGGACCAATGCCAACCAACATACTGACCTTTATATGGAGCAAATGGTTTCCTTGTGGCCACAGGAAAAAACTAAAGGTCCAGCTAGCAGATGTGGCTTTAAATGCACACTTTATCAACATCTAGGTGTCTTGGGGTAAGATAATCACCCTCTGAGCCTCAGTTTCCTTGTCTGTAAAATGGGATGATCCCTGCCACCTCTCTAGCTGGTACGGGGGCCGAATGCTAATGCTAAAGTGCCACATAAATGCTAGCTAAGGAAGCTCAAAGGGGGAGGTTTCCAAGAGTTGGCACAGCCAGCAATGGCATGGGCGTCTCCCCATGACTGCACGTGTGCAAACAGACCCCGGAATAGTCTGTGTTGATGGGGAGCAGACATCCTACATGCCCTGTTGTACGCTCAGCATGTTAAAGGCTCCCAGGGCTAGAGCACTAAAGAAACCTGCTGGCTCTGGTTTACCGGATGTTTCCCTGGCCTGTCTGAACTATGGGATCCCCTTGTCCCTTAATGAGTTAAGCACCCACCAACATCTACGAGAATGTGGTGTTCTGTGGAAACCAGTTTGAGAAACACTCCTGCAGAAGATTTGGACAATGATTAGAGGAGGCTGGGAAGAGACCAAGGCCTTTCAAGGACACCCTTGGCTTGGAGAAACTATAGGACCTTCCCCAATGTCAACTACAGTTCAGGAGCAGACCCAGCCCTCAACCTCCCTTTCTAGCACGCCAGGGAGGCAAGACCACATCTGTGGAGGGAAAATTCATTTCTGTTAAACTATATAAAAACGGACTTAACCTCAAATACAAGTCACTCTCAAACTCCTCCTGACTTTAACAAGCCCAGAAACTTGGAGGGGCCGATGACGAAAAAAGACCTCACGCAGAAATGCCTCATTGTCCCCTGCTCCTGCCTTCAAATTCATCACCACGGCCCTTACCCTCTGGGTCAGTAGTGGTTCCTCCAGCCTACCTGGAAAGAGAGCTAAGTCTCTACAACAGTTGATCATGTTTCAGAGAAGAGTTTGTGGGACCACAGAAAGCAAGAGAATACAGAATTCCAAATCGTCTGTGTGCTTGAGATCCTGTTTGTGGATCCTGGAAGAAAGGAGCAGATGCATTACCAGCCCCGCCCATTGTGATGCTACAGGCATCACGAGGAACCCCCCCCCCCCCCAACCACCACACACACAACCCCGTGCCCTCTCCTCTCTCTAGGGGGACTCCATGCCAGGAAAAGCCAAGGAGTCCGGGAACCATTGGCTCCCTGGAAGAACTCCGGCAAACCCATCCATGGCGAACCCATCCATAACGGTGCAGTCTTTGCTCCCAGCAAGGACAGAGCTTTATTAATTATTCAGGGGACGGTGCAATTATGCAAATCAGTGGGCAGCCTCTGCCCGGCTGCTGCCTTCTGCAGGAGTCCAGAGGGGGATGGGGACGCCCAGAGCCCAAGCTGCTGGGTACAAGAAAGGAGCCGTCCATCCTGCAAAAGAGGAAATAAATGCCCCATACCCCAGGCCCACAGAAAACTCTGACCAGAACCAGGCCCATCCTACACATAGGAGTGTTGGTTGCTGCTCTGAGGAATGATTTTGAAAACCCGGAGATGATTTTTTTCCAAAAAACAAACCCCATGCCACCTGCTGGGCTAGCAATGCCATCGTTCAAAGCTTACTCCTATCGTTCCTAAAGGCCTGGAATACTTCCAAAGGTCCCTCTTAAGAGCATGCTTCTGAGGAGAGGTAACATCTCAAATTAGCATTTACCCAAGAAAGTTTGGCAGAACACTACTTCTCCGCACATGCCCCTGGGGTGGGGGGTTGGGGGTGGGGAAAGGAAGCTCCGGATTAATGGAGGTGAAACGGATTTCTTTATAGGACCTCTATGGGCCTTCAGTGTCCCGGATCAAAGCATCCTCCAGAGCCAGGATGTCCACAACCACTGGAGAGGACAATACCTAGTCTCACCTCCAGGAACTGAGTCTGAGAACCTCTGGCCAGACTGCTCACTAACACCCCCACCAGCGCCATCACCCCTGGATTCTGAAACCCCTTAGAGTAGGTTCTCATCATTCGTATCAACAGCCACCATCTGAAGCGCAGACCTCACGTCCTAGGACACCTGGATAAGACCACCTCAGGCAGGCCGCCTGGGGCTCCTGGCAGAACTCCTGGCAGGGCACCGTCACTGCCCGCATCAACCTCCGGCCGTCTCCCTGAGGCCTGGCGGCTGTGCCCCGCACCTTCTCAGGTCCGCACAGGCCTCGTCCGTCAGGAGTGTGGCCCCATCGGCACCAGACTCCCCCCCCCCCCCCCCCCCGCCCCCGCCAGAGGTCCGGAACAAAGGCTGGTCTGGGGAGGCCCTGCCCGCCTTCCACCATCACTCTGCTTCCCCTTCACCCTCCTGGGCAATGATGAAATTCACCTCCATGTGCTGACCCAGGGTGGAATAGGAAGTGCTGTGCAAGGCGAGTTAGCCTGCCCGTGACCTCTTCCACCTGCCCGGCCTCACCCAGCATTACAAATCAATAGATGTAGATGCAGCCACAGCTCATCAGCTCTGCCAAGAGGAAGAGAAATATGGGAGCCCAGAACCCTGAGAGGCCCACGGAACTAGACACGTATCATCACTGATTAAGTACAAATGCAGGGGACAGTCACCAAGCCGGCCGTACCCTCACATTCTGGAGACCCTCCCCGCCAACTGAGGCCAGGAGGAAGGCCTGCCTCCATGCCACCACCACCTCAGACTTCAGCACCCATTCCAGCCTCCTGCAGAGCCCCCGGTGGCCCTGAGATACTCCTGCAGCCCCCACGGGTGGCTGTCATGTTCTCTCAGGTGGGAGACAATAAAACAATCCAGAAAGATCTAGGTGCAAATCCGATCTCTGCCATCACTTGCTGTCTCACTCAGGACAAGTGGCTTTTACCTGTCAGAGCCTCAGTTTCCTCATCTGTAAAATAGGGAGAAGGGCAATACTGGGCAGTAGTTCAGAGCACGGACTTGGGCGCCAGACTACTGGGGTTCAGGTCCTGGCTCTGCCATTCTAGCCACGCGACTGCTGTTTCCTGGCTGTAAACGTGGGATGACAATAGTGTGCGGCACATGGGCTGTGTGAGGGAAGTGCTGAGCCTGGCCCACAGGACGTGCCCATTGTATCAGCCGCTGAACTAGAGAGGGCCCAGGCTTTGAGTCCAAAGAAAGCTAGATTCTAAATCCATCATGAGGGTAATCCCCGATAAGTGATTTTACCCCTCTGAGGCCAGTTTTGTCACCCATAAAACGGGAGGAGGATAAAACGAGGGTAGTCAAGAGGATTAGAGATGACATACACACAACACACAATGCCTGGCATGAGGCAAGACGCTTCGTAAATGGCAGGTAGTTGACTGATGATGTTACTGACTGGGTATGTAGTCTGTAAAACGGAGCGTTATAAGCAGAGAGCATGCAGAATAGTGGTTGATGGCGGGCCCTTATACAGTCAGACTGCCTGGGTTTGAATCCCAGCTCTGCCACTTACGAGCTTCATGACGTCGGCAAACTACTCAGTCTCTCTGCACCTCAATTTTCCTCTCCGTAAAATGGGGACAGTAATAGCTCCTCTCCATCCCAGTGCCGTTGTAAGGATGAGATGAGAAAATGCAGGGAAAGGCACCAGGTAAGGAGGCTGGCCCATCGTGAGTGACCACGCAGGGCAGCACAGCACCAAGAGAAGCTTGCCAGGAGGAGAGCAAGAGTGAAAGGCACGTCGTCGCACCCGGCTTCCACGGCTCCGTCTACGACACCTGCAGGGGCCTCAGGACCTTAAGGCAGTGCCGCAAAGCCTGGGAAGGACGACACTCTACCCTACACTAGCTGCACTGAGATGTTAGCTTTTGTTTTTGCTTTGTTGAGATGGGGAAAGTGAGGCTCAGGGAGAAGCAGTGGGTGGAGCTGGGCCTTGGACCAGATGACTGACTCAGACACACATACCATTGACCTCCTCAGCTCCTGGCAGCGCAGGAGATGGGGCTTTACGGCAGTCCTGGGTTCAAATTCTGGCTCCGTGCCCCACAGGCCCCCCTGGCCTCCCGCCCCCGTCGTTCTCCCACAACCTCCAGCAGGTGCCTGGTTTCCTGGGTCAGGAGTGCAGCCCACCCCACCAGGCCTGGACTCTGCATGGACAGCCGTCGCGTCCCTGAGCCTCTAGACTGTGCTCAAAGACTTCCACTCCCAGGTGGGGACCAAAGATAGGTCCAGCCCCAAAAGGTTGCCTCGTCCTGTTCCATGGGCTTTCACTCTGTGGACTTGGGCCTGGACTGCATCACTGCCACTCGCTTGATCCTGGTAAGTGGCTACACCTCTCTGAACCTCAGATTCCCCACTTGTAACTGAAGAGCTGGCAAGACGAATAGGTCTTGGTGGCACAGGTGGGCCAAGCGCTGGGCCCAGAGTTAGAAGACACGTTCTAACTCCAGCTCTGCCCCTTCACCTCTCTGAGCCTCGCCCACCTGTAAAATGCAGATCAGTCATACATGTCCTGACTGCTGCAAGCACCCTGGGAAGACGGGGGGGCACTGGTGTGAGAGAGCTTTTGACAGAGGGGAGCCCTGTGCAAGCACAAGAGGGAACTACTGGCACTCCTCTAGGAGGGGAAGGCTTATTTCAGAAAGTATCACAAGCTTAAAAAGAAAGGGCGTGGCATGACAGTGGGGGGATGGTTGGCATGATAGTGGGGGGATGGTAGGCATGAATCAGGGAACGGCTTGCCAGGGCATGAGGTCCCCCAACGTGTGATTCTGGGCCAGTCATGTTCCGCTCTTGGAGTTTCTATTTCTATATCTATGAAATGGCAAACAAAAACCCTCTCACTACAAGGAATCAATAAGAAGATAGCCTGGGCAGTGTCTAGGCAGGTCGCTGGCACACAGCTGGGGCACAATTCCTGCCCCTCTGCAAAAGAAACCAACTTTGGGCAGTGGTTCTCAAACACTCCGCCAGAGTCTAATTCTGAAAGGTTTGGGACAGGGCCCAAGAATCTGCATTTTATCAGGGGTCCCAGACAATTCCTCTTCATTTGTGTCCTCCCCAGGGTGGGTCCAGCTCAGGGGCCAAGCCCCCAGCTTCTAAGACACAAGCAGGGTTTCGATCAGAGCTCATTCTGGGGCTGAGTTCCCTGATGAAATCTGGGGAAGCTGCAAAAGAAGGAAGGAGGCAGGCAGGGGAATAAGGAGTAGAGGGGTGGGGCCGTGAACAATCTGTTAATCAATCTCCTCCCTAGCCAGAAACAATAATTGAGGCTCATACATCCTCCACGTGCTAACAGTCTGCAGCTGCAATATAAAGCTTTGATTACAAATGTCAAAAAGACAGGGCATGAAATTAACTTCCCCTTAGTCGGTGGGCACAGGGAGCCGCAGCACTAATTCACTGCCCTCGGTATGAAAACTCCCCATGACAACGTCGCATCAAATTAGGGCCTGTGCTGCTGGGGTGGCATCTATATCTTTGCCCAATGTGCTCTTTTCAATTAAGCCAGGCCTTCAAACAAGGGCCTTGAGGGTGTGGGAAAGGTCAGGGCAACAGGCAGGTGACAGTGCAGGGTTAACTGGGAGGTGGCCAGAGCCAGCGAGGACAGGAGCCAGAGAAGAGCCCCTCAGCTCCCTGACGGGGACTGCCCACCAGAAAAGGGAGGAGGGGGAGTCATCATGACAAGGAATAACTAACCTCACAAGGCATCTGATGCAGAGAAATGTGAAACCCACCTATCTCGGCCAATTCCTGTCCTACGAGCCCCGCATGAGAGATGGAAAGACAGGCTGAGGGGGCTCCAGTGGCTTTTCTGAGGCTGATCACACTGAGTTAGCAATGGAGCCAGGCCTGGGAGCCAAGTTCCCATAACTCCTGCACTCCGTCCGCTCCAGGCTGGCCCCTGGCAGCCAAGGTACAAGGGGGCGGAGGAGGCAAAGCCGTGCTCAGGCTGCCTTTGGGAGAACCTTTACAGGGCAGGGCTTTGAGGCTCCCTCTGGCCCCTCCCCTCTTAGACAACCGAAGCTTATACAATATTCACTGGACAGACACACAGCACCCGGGGAGATTTTTTCCCAAAAAACATAACCCCATGCCATCCTGCCTCCCTCTCCTTCCTCTGGTCTACTCAGAGGGGACCTCTGGTGCACAACTGGTGGCTTTCCAAATGCCAGGAGAAGTTCTTATGTGTGCATGCCCAGGTGTGGCATGTGGGGTGGCCTACAGACAAGACACGGCAGGCAGCCAAGGCTGTGCCCTGTGGTGTGTGCGAGACACTGTGCGTCCACCCACAAGCTCACGCCCACACGTACCCACAGAGGACAGAGATTCCCTCTGCCTCAGGAGGGGAAGCTAACACAGGCCACCCTTCCCGGCACTCCCAGCTGGGAGGGGGATCTCCCACATCCTTTCCTTCACAATAATCACAATAATCTCCTCTGAGCTTTCAGCTGGTCCTGGGAGGTGGGTGGGTGGGCTGGATCACAGGGGACTCCCCCCACCCGCACCGGTGAGCGGGTGGGGGGGGGGGGGCAGAGAGAGAGGAGGCAGCAGGCCCAGGGAGAGACTGGGCCCTGTAGGAAGCTGCCTCAGGCTCTTAGGCTCTTGGAAGGGGTGGGGGTGGAGGGCTGCAGGGAGCAGCCCAAAGGCCCTGGAGAAGTAGGGAAGAGGTTACTCTTCAAGGCAGACTGGCCAGTGAGCGTCCCTCCCATGGCTCAGGCCTGGGCAATGTTACCTGGCTGTGCAGAGGTTTCAGAGGGCTGGGGCTTGGGGTGGCTGGCCCTGCACAGCTACTCACAACACCCCACCCCCAGGCCGGGTATGAGGCCCAGGCCACTCCTCACAGATGGACGGCCTGATGGCCAGAAGACCATCTCTTCATACAGGGGCACCCCTTCACTCACCCGCAGCCAGTCCCCACAGTGGGGTGGGCTGGCAGGTCACAGCAGGGAAAAGGCAAAGTGTGCCCTTCTACCTGGGAAGGAGTCACCAAAGCCAGCCAGGGGCACTGAATGTTTTCCTTCTTGCCTTTCCAGTCTCCCTATGATCTCCAGCTCTCTTCTGTGGCCTTCTAAAATAGCCATTAATTAAAGCCTGGTAATTAACTTTCTGGTTCAAGTAGTATTTTGCAAAGGAATTCCATTAAAGAGTCAATCTGCATATCCTCAGACGTGGGGGCCTGGAAATGGGCAGGGTTACTTGTGGAGAATGAGAATGCCACAGGCCCCCATGGCACCCCAGGCCTGGACTCTGCTGGCACCTAAAGGTACAAGGAGATTAAGGGGACAGCTGTCCTGCAGCCAGGTATATGCTGAGCCCTGAGGCTCTCTCCAAGCAGTTGGGCAGTTGGTTCACAAAAGTGACCAGGTCACTGGCCACACACCCAGACAGAAACTGCACACAGATTTGCACACGTGAGAGCTCAAACATACAACACACTATACACACAGCGTGACACGGTGTATACAAACTCACGTGCACACAGCGGTAGACATGCACACGTAAGAAAACGGACAGCAACGATAGCAGTCAATGCTCAGTGAGCACTTATTAGAGTGAACCGTCGTATGCCCATATTCGACCTACAAAAACGGCCACTTCATATGGTCCAACCTAATACGAAGTGCCAGGGACTGTTCCAAATGATTTACATGTGACTAGTCATTTCAAATGCAGACGTGTGCAAGGACATTCACATACAACCCACACACACCTTCACGAGGGCAGGTGTGTACCTGCAAGACGTACAAAAACACGCACGCACAGATGTACACAGGCCTACATGCTTGTACAAAGAAAGGCTTCTCCAGCCTTTGAAACCCCAGCCTGGGATGATCACATTCTCACTAACTAATTTCCACTGTTCCTAAAAATATTGCCCGGCTCGGATCTCTGGAAGATACACGAGGGAGCCACAGATCTAAAAGGAGGGCGATAAAAATGAGAAAGCAAAAAATAAATTGGTTCTTCCCTACGTCCAGGTCGTGTTCTATGGCTTTCCCCTCCCTCTCTGGAGATGAGGCTCAGAATCATGCGCTTATGTGCGGGGCCTTGGTCAGCCCTGCCACCCCTCCCCCCCCCTCCAGCCAAAGGTGCCCATGAAGCTCCAAGTACAATGTTGCAGGCAGGATGGGACCTTGTCACCAGGCTGGCTTCTGTGATGGTCCCACCTCTGTGCCTTTGAATGCGTGCCTCAGTTTCCGTGAATCTGACAGCGCTCTCACTGCACACCTACCTTGCAGGGCAGAAGACCTCTCAAAGTGCTGTGTAAATGCCACACCACCTTATGATAATTATCGGATTAAGAATTAAGTCTGATTCCCTTCTGGAGGGGAGGGAAGGAGAAGGGAGAGGAGAGCTGGGTGAGCCTTCCTTGCAGGTAATTAATGAATTGCCTGCCATATTTCTTGGAAAGCAGAAGCCCATTTAACAAAGATCCACCTACATGGGGCCTCTCAGAGCCGAGGGGAGCCAAAAGGGCAACCAAGAATCCTGCAAGGGGCCTGTCAGAACGTTCGGAAGGCAAAGGACAGGATGAGACAAGGCTCAGAAGCAGCAGCACTACTGGCCATTAAACTCAGGAAAACAATATTCAATCCCTAACAAGCAAAGAAATGCAAGTAACAAAGAAATGCCATTTTTCTGCCCATTTGAGTGACAAAGATTGTTTTAATGATGGCACCCAATGTGTTTGAGGGTGTCAGGAAACAGGTGGGGAATCTCAAAAATCACTGGGGGAGTGTAAATTACTATAGGCTTTTCAGTGGGGGGACATTTTTAGCAAAAGCCTCAAACTGTTAATAGTCTTTGACCTAGTAATTCCATTTCTAAGACTTTATCCTATAGGAACAATCAGAGATGTGAACAAAGAGAAATATTCAAGGATTTAAATAACAGCATCGTTTTGGATAAAGAAATGCTAGACATTACCTAAACACTTAAATAATTAAAAACAAGTACACGGCAAACATAAAATGGAACAATGGACTTTTAAAACAGACTTTTAAAACACATATAGGAGAAGTTTGCTTTCCCTGGTATAGACAGGAACAAGGGTTACTCTGCCTGGCTATTTCTTGCATTCAAGGTAATAACGATTCTCTGTACAGCCCTTTTTACCTTTCAAGGGGCAGCAACATCCAATATCTCTCTTGAACCTCAGAGCACAGCATGATTGCTAGTTATTATTCCCACGTTGTAGATGAGAAAATGAGGCTTAACAAAACGAGGTAACTTTCCCCCCACCAATGTTAACTACTCCTTACTGAAAACCTACAACATGCTAGTCTCGCCTCTTTCGCATGTTATTTTGTATTTAATAAAATTTTAGAAACATTTAAGAAATGTGCAAGACCTGGTGTTAGTTGCTAAGGAAACAGCACTGAACAGGACACTTTCTATTAAACACGTGCTGGATATATTAACATTAATGTATCCAACGACACTATCATCGTGAGGCCCATTCTGCAGATGTGCAAACTAAGGCTCAGGAAGGTTATGTGATTTGCCCCAAGAACGCCTGGCCTCAAAGCCAAAGATCACATACTTCCCATTATTCCCGGAAACTGTCTAAACTGCACAATCATCTCGACGTCACCCAAGGGAAGGCAGAGGACCAGGCACTCCCTGTCTATGGTAGGGGAGGGAGGGAGGCAAGAAAGGCCAAGCCTTGATGCCCAGCCCCTCCTGCACCTACTGTCAACAACTAACGCAGGGAAACAGATCCCATTTCTCATTAAGCTTCCTCTCCCCTCTCCAAGAGCTGCCTTACCCAAAGGGGCGGAACTGTTTCCTGCCTACTTAGAGCCAGTTGCGGGTTCTTGAAAGCCCCCACCCCCATATCCAAGTATCTCGCTCGCTAGCCTTACCCTGCCTAGAATCCCACCATTGGTAACTTTCAGGTGTGGGAACTCCAGGCAACATTCCTGAGAAGGGGTCATCAATCTCCAACTCTGCACACAGCAGCCTCGCATACCTGCACCTGGCTTGCCCACATTTACATGACCAGCTCTCCACCGGGCCAACTGGGAAGAATGGGAAGGGGCGTGGGGACAGCCACTTCAGAGTAACTACAGGGGTAGGGGGACAGGTTGGGAGCCAGAGGGGGCACACTCTCAGAGCCTGTGTGGGGCCAGAGTCACCCAGAAACAGCGGCAGGGAGAAATTGCAATATTGCCAGCTGACCCTCCTAGCTACTCAGGAACATTAATAAATGAGTGACTTGGAAATTATCTTCTGGGAAGACAGAAACACCACATCCTAGATGGCTTTTACCAACATTAAAACAGCCTTGTAAGTGAAGCGGCAACATTTCCAGCCTGCAAAACAAAAATGCTTCTGCCAGCACACCTTTCACCTGGAAAATCCCTGAGCAGCATTCATTTCTGTTATCCAGGAGAAATGATCACCTGTCCTTGGTGCACACTTCGAAAACCTCCGAAGAAGAAATGAGTGTCTAAGGGGGCCAGAGATTTGGGAGACCAGCTAGAAACCTCCCCTAAACCATCTCAGGAAAATAAGGATAAAGGCTCAAACTGTCCTGTGGCTCTTGAGACCCCCAGAGCCCAGCTGTGCCCACCAAGCCCTGGCTGGCCTGACTCCAGCCTCACGACCAGACATCAGCCCTCTCCCCCAACCAGCCTGGCTCAGTGTCCCCACCCCTGAGCCAGACTCCTTTCCCAGGGAGCCAAAGATCCTAGCACAGAACCAACTGGTTTCCAGCCTCCAGATGAGAGAATTCCAGCCCAAAAAATAACCTCCACAACACAGCAGTTTGCAGAACACAGGCAGACAGCGTGCAACAAAGCCACTTTAGCATCCCTGAAGCAGACAGCGTTATCCAAAGTCTGAACCCAAGTGGCCGCCCCAGAGTGCCCTGTGCTGTTTATCGAAAGGGGAAGCCATGGGGACCAGGGCTCCCACTCGCCACCTTAGAAGCTCCCACCCTCCTTCCCGTTCCTATCCCCTCACCCAGCCTGCACTTACACCCATGGGGGTCCCATGGAGCCAGGATCCACCCCCCTCTCTTCACCGTTAAGCCAAGCCAAAGGTAGCCCATTCTGTCCTCCCAGCCTTCAAGAGCACAACCACACCACATCGGAGAAGAGGGAGGCTCCTCTCCATTCACCCAGGTTTGACCATGAACGGTCTTTTTTTTGGGGGGAGGGGGGGCGGGTGGGTCACCAGAGGTGGTTTTACTCAGTCAACTCTAAACAGGACGACTCCAGGGACTGCCCCCAGAGAAGTACCTGCCCCAGAGAAACATCTGCCCATCCATCCCCGGAGCAGCTGATACAGCTGTTATTTCTAAGCAAAGCAGCGAACAGGAGATCCCAGTCCTGACAGAGCCTATTTCAGCTCCAAGGCTGGGTCGAGGGATTTCAAACTCAGTCTCTCTGCCCGTCCGTGAGATATCTGGGCTCCTCTCCTGTGCCAGAGAAGCCACCAAGCCAGATTTTGTTTATAGAAAATTAATATGACAATTCCACCCCACTGCCAGTGACGTTCTGCTCCAACTGCTACTGTTCACACCGTTTCTAGAAACGGGCTTATAGTTTCACTCCCGACACCCCCCACTCCTTGCCCCTCAGACATGTGGCAAGGCTGACCCGACCTGAGACCAAGATGGGCAGGAGCTGCTCGAGGTCACCCGGGCCAGGCCCCGACCTCCAGGCAGGAGGCCGGGTTGCCGGCCAGCACTTGCCGGCTTCTCGGTGCAGGCTTCCCGCTGGAGGGACGTAAACATGGCATGCACACTGTCTGCTCCCGGGAGGGCAGACGCACTCAGAGGCCGGGACGCCTGCTGGCTCTCCAGCTCCCCAGACAACCAACACATGCACACAAGACGGGGTACGTACACAAGCCCCCGCATGCGGGTGCAGAGGGTCCTGACCCCCGCCAAGGAAAGCGCAGAGAAGGGCATGTTCCCGGGGGAGAAAGCCGGAGGCAGGGGCTGGCGGAGGGAGGAAGGCAGCAAACCGGGTGGCCTGCCGCCCAGACAATAACAAAGATGGGAAGCGAGATTTTCAAAGACGCAGTGGCTGCACCCAGCGCTGAGCTCTGGCCTGGCCGCCTCCTCCTGCCAGGGCACGCCTGGTCCCCTGGGGCACCACGGCCATCAGAAAAAGGCTGAGGGTCCTGCCTCAGGCTGGGCTTGGCAGCTGGGGCAGGAAACCAGCTGCAGGCAGCAGTGGGGATGCATTGGAGAGCACCTCTGGGCTGATGGAAATTAAAGGTCTAGTGATTCTCCCAGGGGGTGGGAGGGGTACTCTCCGGGAAGATGCTAGGGGTCAGTCAAACAGCCACTCAACCTTGGGCAGGAGTTGGGCTATAACTTGTACTCCTCTGCCTGCTGGAGCCAACGGGAAGGAGAGAGACATTTTTATTCTACCTGTGCCTCCCCTACAGGGAGTGCCAACTTGCCAATCATACACAGGGGCACAGCCCTACGAAGGCAGATGCCAGGGGCCTGAGATGTCGGGGCTGAATGCTGAAAAGGCTCCTTGGTGCCTGCCTGTTCTTTCACCTCCACTAGCCGAGCAGGGACGTGTTCTAACTGGCACCGGAATCCATCACTGTGCCTGTGCCCAAGTGGAAAGGTGCCGTGGCTGGTACCCCGCACGGAGGGGGACCTGGGCCCCGAGGGACCGTGTCTGCCCAGTGCCCCCGAACACGGACAGGATGGCTTGCCCTTGCGAGCTGAAGCCTGCTCTGTTGCTGGTGACTGGGAACAGGCTGAACCACCTTCTCCCTCTCCTCCTCTGCCCCACAAGCCACCTCCCCCTGGAATTTCCACACCTGCTCCAGGCTTGCCCAGGAAAAGGAAACAGGGGAACAGGAGACACCCCTGGGAGTGGAGAGGTGAGGGAGGGAAGCAGCTGCCCAGGCTGGAGAGGACGAGGCCCTTCTCCCCTAGCCTCAGGCGATGCCCCTGAGCTCAGAGCCCCGGCACTGCCCCCTGTGCTCACCCCAGCCCCCAGCGGAGCACGCGCCCTACTTAGAGCAGATGTGCCCCCTAAGCGGCCCAGCCCCCTGCTCCTCCCCTCCAGATGTTCACCCTTTTCCTCACCACTGAGTCTCGGCAAAACCCAGCCGAAAATGCCTTTTGTATCGGACACCCGGGGGCTCCAGAGGCAGGGGGATGGGTCCTGGGGGTGGAGGCGCCACTTCGGTCCCCAGCGCCGGGCACCGCACCGCCCGGGAAACAATGCCCACCTCGGCGAGGCGAGGCAGGACTTCTCGGCGAGGGCACTTCCCGCCCGGCCTCGCCCGGGGCCGCGGACACCCGTTCCTCACCCCGCGGGGAGAGAGAAAGGTCCTCCCGCCGTGACCCCCCCGTCCGAGGTGGCCCCACAAGTTGCCGGAGGGCGGGCGTGCGGTGCCCTCCCGCTTCCAGCGCGCCCCAGCCCCGGCTCTCGCTTTGTCCCCGCGCCCTCCGGGGCGCATCCCGGGGCGGCGGCGCGCGGAGGCCGGGCCGGGCGCTGGCGGCGGCGGGCTCACCTCTCATTGTCCGCGGCGGCGGCAGCGGCGGCGGTGGCGGCGGCGGCGCTCCGGAACCCCGGCAGGATGTGGCGGAAGCTGTGGTTGCGGTCCAGCTTGGGCTGGCTCTTGGTGCGCTTGATGGAGCCCTTGAGGCGGCGGCTGAGGAAGCCCTGCGCGCGGGGCGACAAGAGGGGGAAGGGGAGGCGGGGTTAGCGCGGCGGCGGCGGCGGCGGCGGCGGGCCCGGGACCCGCGCGGGACCCGCGCCCTGGCTCGGGCGGCCGCGCGGCCGAGGGCGGGCGCGGGCTCGGGCTCGGCCCCAGCTGCTCGCGGCCCGCGCCGCCCGCCCGCCCGCCGACCGAGCGCCGACGGCCCGGCCCGCGCAGCGCGGCCCAGCCCACCCGGCGCCGCCCGGCCCAGCCCGCCACGTCGCCCCCGCCCCCTAAGCCGCTGTTGCCATGGCGACGCGGAGCCGAGTCGCGCCGGCCGCGGCCGAGGCCGCCCGAGCCCCCCCCCCCCGACCCCCCCCTCGGGAGCGGGGCGTGGGGGGGGGGGGGGTCCGGAGGCGAGGGGCGGGGCTGCGAAGGGGCGGGGACCCCGGGGGGCTGCGGCGGGCCCCCTCACCTCTTCCCAGAACGAGGTCACGCCCCCACCCACCTAGAGGAGTCCACGCCCCGCACCCCATCCCGGCTTGACACCGTGCGGTCCTCCACCCGCGAGGTCGGGGTTCTCAGCCCCAGGTCTTACAGATGAGGAAAACTAAGGTTCTGAGAGCTGGCATGTGATCGGTCCTCTGGGGCCAGTGCCTGATAGTACCCTGGCCACCTGGCCCCCTAACCTGGGTGCCTTCCCTACAGCAGGCGACTTTCAGTGACCCTCGGGGTGAAGCCCCTTGCCTGCAACCTTGGTTGCCGCAGCAGGGGCACTCCAGCAGGGGCAACCTCCTCAAGGACAGGGTCCCTAGCACCTAGCTCAGGCAGGGGGCAGAGGCTGAAGGGTTTGCTGAGTATCCCCAGGGCATGCTTCAAGGTTTGCAGCCACGTCAGAGGGAAGGCTGGGCAGCCGTTGCTAGACGAGCTGCTGCAGGGCACCATTCATGACCCATGGCGGGTAGGGGTCCCTTCCTAGGAGGAGTATGGCAAGCCCCAGCCAGGGCCCCCATTCAGGCCATTTCATTTGTCCATCTACCAGGCTGCGCAGCGTTGGGAGGACAGAGCTTAATCCCATCCCCAACTCCAGGAGCTCCTGGTCCCACGGAAGAGACAGGGAGGAGGACAGAGTTCAATACATCCAGGTTGAACCAGGCCTCCCTTTATAGGTGAGGGAAGATTTGGGGGCTCAAGCTATCCAGGCTGTGGAACCACAGAAGGTTAGAGGGAGAAAAAAACTCAAGGGAGGTGGGAATCCCCTGACGGAGGAATTGAGAGGGGTTCTGGGGGTCTCACCCACCCCAGCCTCAATTCCAGGTGATATAAGGACAGAAGGAAATGGGATAGTAACTCATTTTGAAGTCCATGTTGTACCCAGTGTGATCAACACATTTCATCCATCACACAACAAAGGCTAGGCTTGCAGCCCTCTCTGGCCCAGGAGGAGGGGTGGACATTTGCCATAAGCCATGCCCCGTGCGGGATCTGTCCACCCCTATGACCCCAGCACCCCATCACTTCATGATGAAGTGAGCCGTCAGTTGTACACATCATCTCATGTCACCCACACAAACAAGAAAATGACAGAGAAACATTACCCCTTTCTGCAAACGAAGAAACCTTGCTCAGAGAGGTAAGATGGCTTGTCCAAGGACACACAGCTTCCGGGCCTGCCTAATGCCGGGTTCCACTAGGACCGCCCCCCTTCTCTGCCCACCCTCTTCAGGCTTTCCCTTTTCCTATCCTTCCACCCTTCTTTCCTCTCCCTCAGTCTCTCACCTCCGTAGGAAGACGACCTACCCCGTGGTCACTTGTCAGAACTCTGCACATCCTCCAGGGCCTAGCTGAAACACCACCTCATCCAGTCCTTCCAGGCAGTGGGTCCAAATCCTTCTCACTCTGCAGCTCAGTGTCACCAAGATGCTCTAATCAGCTGTAGTTCAGCGAATATTTCATAGGTGTGAGGGGCCGCAGGAGGGAGCCTCCTCCAGAGGGCAATCCCTAATGGAGAGGGACCACAAATGGTGGCAGGCCAAGGAACAGGAGGCTCTCAGGGGACACAGCACAGAGGCAGGAATTCTGGATCAGCTCTGGGCACCCCCAACCTTGGCCTCCTGCCGGGTAAGGCCAACTTGGATGGGTTCTTCTCTCACAGCCAATGCCTCAACGGGCTTGTACTTTTTCTTGGTTTTCATTTTCTACACTGATGACAATTTCACAATTTTTACACTGCTTGTGGTACAAAGAACCTCGAGGCATTTTTCACAATTTATGTAGTTCATTATGTAGCTATACTGACAGCTTTATCCTATTTCTGAGTCTGTTTGTTTGTTTTTTTTTTTTTTTTAAAAGGCTTTCTTCCTTCTAGGAGGTTGAGTGAGGCCAGTGTCACTCCTCTGCCTCACCCCTCCCTCTAAGGCCACACTTAATGCTCCTCTGACCAGCTGCCTCCCCCCTAAAGCCTACTGTTCCCCACTCAAACCGACCATGACCACCCACACCACATCACATGTGCCCACCCTGGAGGACCTTGTATCCCCCAGAGGACCCAGCTCAGGACTCTGCATATAACAGACTTAGCAGAAGGCTCACCATCCCAGAAAGCCACAGCTGGAAGGGGACTCAGGCCCAGAAGTCTGTATATAAGGGCAGACGAGCCCCAGAGACAGGAAGGGACTTACCCAAAATCACATATCAAGGTCAATCAAAGACCCCAGACTCCAGTTCCCTACTCTGCCCAGCCTCGTAGCTTGCTTACTGACCTCCTTTATGGGGTGGAGGGCCATGGGCGGCTTCTCACCCAGCCCCGGATGAAGGGAGACGAGCCTTTTCTCCTGTCCCTTCATGGGCGGGTCCAGGGACGTGATTTCTGGAGGTGGTTGCAGCTCTAAACTCAAGAAGTCAGAAAATCTTACTCTAAACCCAAGTCAACCTTAGTGAGAGGCAGTGGCCAAAGGAAGGAAGTGGTCCCTTCTTTGTAACAGGGTTCTTGAGGTCTGCTTTCTAGAACTGTGGTGGAGCCTCCTGACAGCCCAGTGGCTGAGAACGGGGAGCAGGGGGCAGGCAAACCAGGGCTCAGGACCAACTCCACAGCCCCCCTGGCCAGAAGATGGCAGGCAAGGCCCAGCAGCAGTGTGTGAAATGGGTGAAGGGGTGCAGTGAGGAGAGAGAAAGCTGTGGACCTTCCAGGGCCTGACTCTGTCTATCCCAACCCTCCCCAGGAGGCCACCCTGCTGATCACACCCGTGGGCCAGCATCACTTGTGTTCGTATCTTAATTCAGACAAGTTGTGGGCAAATTACTGGCCTGCTCCACTCCAAGCCTCAGTGTCCCTATCTGTAAAATAGGCTAATGATACCTACTTTAGAGGGTTGTGGGAAGGATCCAGAGGCAAGATATCACCAGTAATATAGTAAATAATAAGCCACTGAACATGGGAGTTGCCGGCTTTATTATTATCATTGCTGATGTGGCTGTATTCCAGCCACCAAGTTTTGCCCTGAGAAGGTACATGACCACCACAGGCGGGAGTCTGCCCCGGGCTCTCCCAGGAGCCTGAAGGCTATCTCGCAGCAGGGACAGGCTGGTGTCATGCCTAGTGAATGAATGAACAGGCTTGCAAAATGGTCCCAGAGCCACAGAACGTCCTCCGGGTTGAAGGCTTTAAAATAAGCACGTTTTCTAAAGCAACCTCACAGAGCCTCTCAATGTGCAAAGTGTGCGAGCCGGGGGCAGGCGGGGCCGCTAGGTCCCCAGACCAGGGACCGATGTCTAAAGCTCGGCGAGCAGCCAGTGAGCCCTGTGGGGACGGAACCCACTGCCTCCCCAGATGGGGTGTTCGGCCTCTACTAACACAGCCTGTAGCTGTTTTTCCACATGCTTCTCAGCAGCTCCCCCATCCCCATCCAGCCATTGTGCCACCATCCTGACATCTGGCCCCAGCCCTCCTCATCCCTTCCTCAGGATGTTCTGAGAAACTCTCTCAAGGGCCCCAAGGAATTCCAGACACGTGATGTGTTCATTCACCCACTTCAGTCAATTCCGAGCGGGGCCGATGAGGAGAGATGACCAGTTACGGAGCTCCTGTTCTGCAGCGTCCCTGCCCCTGGCACTCTTTGAATACCCCCCAAGTCCCAGGAAGGAGGCCTGGGGGGATGGGCCTGTTATCAGGAATGCGGGGAGGATGCCTCAGAACTCAGAATGTTTTGGGTTTTCAGGTGGGGAAACAGAAGCCCAGAGAAGCTAAGCCCCTCGCTAAGAGTAGCAGAGCTATTAGGCGGCTGGGGGTGTCTATACATATGGGGGCCCTCGACATATGTGCCCGCACGTCCTCGCCAAACAGCTCAGCCCCAGGCTCCGGGGGCCACAGGCCAGACCAGAGGAGAGAAAGGAACTGCACTCTCTCCCTGAGCACAGCAGTGTCACGGGTGAGGACTGGTGGCTCAGGGAGGGGACACCTTGCCCAGGCCCAGCCTCACACGTGCCTCACACACGAGTCCCCTAGGCAGCACCTAGGGGACCCCGGGTTTGCACTCCAGCACCACCCCTTGGGCACCCAGAGGTGGCAGGCCACCACTGGTCCTCTGAGCCATCTTGGACCCTGAGTGTGAAGCGCCGGGCACCGTGTCTGGCACACAGCGGGCACTCTTGTCGAGCGGGAGTCCCTTCTCCTGGCTCCATCATCTGTTTGGTCCTGCATCCTCGGTCCTGTCTTCAGGGCCTTTCCCCTTCTAACAGACAGACCGGTGGTGGGCCTGACCTGCCTTTAACTCCCACTGAGCGCTCAGGATGGAGGCAGAACCCGGCGGGCTCTCCCTCGGCCCAGGCCCCGCTCCTCCTCCAGTGGCCGTCTCCAAGGCCTGCACCCACACAGAGAGCCTTCAGGGAAGGAAGCCGCCTAAACAGGCGTGTCTCTCAGTATCCTTCTGCAGCTTTGCACAGATGCCAAAATCACACCGAAAGACACAGGAAAGGGAGCGGAAGACCCCATCTAGATAGTTCCACCTCTCTCGACCCTAGGAGAGGAGATCTGCTGGGCATTACTGGCTGGCAGGCAGCCTCGACGCCTTAGGCTCCGGGAAGACGTCCTGCTTCTAGAGTCGCGAGGAGGGGCCAGATCAGGCAGCCAGGGCAATGCCCACATGGTAGAAGGCAGGAGGGCAGGAGGACTTCCCAGAAACACTGAGCAAGGCAGTAGCAGAACCACGGCAGAGCCTAGGTGTCCTATCTCCTCACCCAGTGCTCTTTGCCACGCCTGCACCCCACCCTTCGAGAACCTCTCCGGCTCCCCACATCTCCTCTCTCCAGACCTCAGTCTTCCCTTCTGTATTATAAGGGCTGGGTTGGGTGATCACCAGGCTCCATTCCAGTGCTGATATCTGGTGATTCTAAACAGCTAAAGCCAGAGCAGCTGTGCCTTCCACAGCTGGGCTCCCCCAGGCCTGGCACTAACAGGACCAGAGGCTTCTCTGGCTTTTCCTCAGTCCTTCAGACACACCGTTCCTCTTCCCTGTTCCTGGGGCTCTGCCCTCAGCAAGCTGCCAGGCTTCCCTGGCTTCCTCCCCTGGGAAGTATGTACCATCAAAGAGGGTCCCAGTTGGGGAATGACTCACTCATGGTGGCATGTCCGACATTGTGACAGCCGTAAGAGGACAGGCATTTTAAGCCGGGATGAAGCTGGTGCCTTCCTGGTAGTCACCTACTCACGGGCCACCCTATGCCCACATTACCCTCTGTAGTCGCCTGCCAGTGCTGCTTTGAGGGTAAGACCTCCACACCCCAGCTTACCCAGAGAAGGCAGCCAGACTACTCGGGCCGCAGAACAAGAACCTATTCAAGAGCCATGAGAGCCAGCAGGGGGCTGGGTTTTGGCACAGAAGGGTCACTCTTGCATTAAAATATTGCCAAAAAACCCACACTTCAACATGTTTCTATGGAGAAACACACACAGCCAGAAATGCACACAAATTCAAAGACATGCATGCATTCAAAGACACATGGTGGGGCGGGGGGGTGCGTGCCCACAATGAAATGCAGGCATAAACATACAAGTCCCCTCATCACTACCACACACAGATACACACACATAAACAAACGTGCACACTGACCAGCACACAGAGAAATACACCCATACGGTCATGAATCATGCAAATGGAGATACAAATACACCGGAACAAACTCACAAATATACATACATACTCAGCTGTCACCAGGCACATACAGAATGACCAAACATACCAGCTCATATGGACTCATATTCACAACCACAAAAAGCTAGGAGCCCAGGTCTTGGGTCAAAGGGGAGAAAATGCTGCTGCTACCATAATCCCCATGATCTGTGGGCAGGACCTCACTTTGCACCAGAATCTCTATTTGCTTCTCTCACACCCTGAAACTTTGCCTTCACAGCTCCCTGAACATGTGGTTTCTCCGAGTCATGTGGCCTCAGGGCCCCACCTCCTGTCCAGAGTTGGGAGATCCCTGCCCCAAACATTTCTCCTCCTGCCATCATCACACCTAAAACTCCACCTAGGTCCTAGGGTTACCTCACTCTCTAGGAATCCCTGGGAAAAAGGCAGATACTTTTTATCCCCCGCCCCCAAGAGGCATGGCAGCAAAGGGTTCTACCACTTAATGACTACGGGCCCTAGGCCAGTGACCTAACCATCCGAGTCCATTTCAGTTTCTGTAGAACGAGGACAACAGTCGTCACCTCCAGGTTGTTGTGACAAGTCAGTGAGATCACACATGTAAAGAATTTAGCCCTTTTCCCGGCACTCAGGAAATGTCAGTTACTATCATCTTCGTTTTTATGGCTTGGACTTTGACCACCAAGGGCCAGCCCAGCCATTAGCCGGAAGGAAAGAGAGAGCAGGAGTTTATCAAAGCAAACTGTAGAACCCAAATCTCCTTTGGTGGGGAAGACTGCTGGTCAACAGCTCATTCAGGGTGTATTCTCTGAGCCTCCCCATGTGCTGAGTCCTGGAAGGGATGGGATTTCTGCCCTCAAGGATTCCACAGTGCAGCTGGAGAGGTGAACCTGGCCCTTCCTAGACACCTCCAGGAGCCTCCTCGCTACTTTGCTATCTCCGGTCTTGCCTCCCTTCCCCTGTCCATTCTCCAAGGGCATCCAGAGGGGTCCTTGTAAAAGCAGATCATATCCTGCACTGACCAGCTCCACCCCTTTCCGCAGCTCCCAGAGCTTTGGGGATAAAAGCCTAGCCCCTTGGCAAGGCCCTTAAAGCGCTTCATAATCCATCCCCTGGGCTCCAGCCCCAGTGGCTTCAATGGGACTTTCAGAATCGCCAGCCCCTCCTGCCACAGGGCCTTGGCATAGGCTGTTCCCACTGCCTAGAATGGAGACCCCTTGGCCAGTGGATCCTGCACACCTTTTTGTCTCTCCTCACAGTCTGTCCTGAGGTGCCGACAAAATGCCCTCCGAGTAGGCCAGGTCCCCCTGCAGACTTATCACCGTTGTAATTATACATGTATTGATTTCATGCCTGCCTCCCTCACAGGACTGTGGGGACCATGCTGGCCTGGCTCCCCAGTGCAGGACACATGGCAAGTATTCCTCAATACTTCCTGAACTAATTAACAAATATTAACGATATGAAGGAAAAAGGAGAAAGGCTGAGAATATGCTCTGGGAAGTTTTTTTTTTTTAATGTTTATTTATGTTGAGAGAGAGAGAGAGAAAGAGAAAACGCCCATGCGTACACACATACACACAGGGGCGTGTGCAAACTGAGGAGGGCAGAGAGAGAGAGAGAGAGAGAGAGAGGGAGAGAGCGCACCCCAGGCGGGCTCAGCGCTGTCAGCACAGAGCCCGATGCAAGGCTCGATCTAACGAACCGTGAGATCATGACCGGAGCCAAAATTAAGAGTCGACGCTTAATCGACTGAGCCCCCCAGGCACGGCCCGTGCTCTGGGAGGTTTTTAAAGGGATTCCCTTGTGGTCAGTCTGGGTGGGTTTGCCGGAGGAGACAGCTTTTGAGAGCATAGTAGAAACACTGAAAGCGAGGCAATGGGTGGTCTTGCTGAGCTTATCTGGGGCAGGGAAACCACAGATGAGCATTCCGGGCAGAATCCTGGCACGGGCAATGGTGCAGAGGTATGACAGCCCGAAGCCTGGCTGCCTCAGAGGCCCATGGAGTGAGCACAGGTCTCTCTGACCTCCCAGTTACACCCCGCCACCTGAGCCCAGGCTGATAACGTGGGGCATGACCCCTCCCCCAACAGTGCAGACCACACCCGGATCGAGGGGGCCCCTAAGGAAGCCTGGGAGGAAGGAGGAAGGGGGCACCCAGTTGGGAAGAGGATGAGCGTGTGCAGGTAGTAGGAGGGGGTAACGGGGACATCAGAGATGCCCTCCTGATATGTGCCAGGGCCCAGGACTGAGTGGCATCAGTGAACACTGATGAAATGACACACACGTTTCTGAGATCTCAGGGAGGGAGGTGATAACCCAGAGCAGCCAGGGAGTGACTCACTGCCCCATAAATCCTCTGGCTAGCCGACACTTGCCTTAGCATAAGCAGCCCGTCCCAGAGGTCTGGACAGCCACAAACACTTCATCAGCTGCTTAAGCCCTTGGCCAGCCCTGACCCCGGGCTGGGGAGTCCAGCACCGAGGGCTGCGTGGCTGCAGGGAAGCTGGCTCCGTCGGGGAGCCTCACCCCTGCAGCAGGATCTCCCCCTTCCTTTCTCCCCCCTCCCCCCTCCAGGCCCTGCTTGAAGTCCCAGCACCAGGCCAGTCTTCCCGGGGTGACTCACTAACTTCAGAGCTTATTCCCTGTCCTGTGCTCTGTACACCCTGCATGAGTGAACACCCCTACCAGAGGCCACCTGGCAGAATGGCAAGAAAACCACGTTTGGAGTCAAGAAAGCTGAGTCCAAAAACCCAGCTTGGCTATTAATAAGAATGAGGACCGTTCCAACGTGCTAATAAGAGTAAGCCAGATGTACTTATTCAGCCCCAAGCTTCAGGCGCCGTATTAGAGCTTCACGTGACTTTCCTGGTTTCGTTCTCACAACCCAACGTGCAGATGACAGAATGGAGGCCCAGCGAGATCAAGCAACTTTCACAGAGCCACACAGCCAGGAAGCGGCCAAGCTGGGGTCAGTCCAGATAGCCTGTGCCAGAGCCCAAGCTCTTCCATAATTCCATTATCGCACGGCGAGGCTCTAAGCAAGTACCTTAGCCTCTCTGTGACTCACTTTCCCTTTCTCTACAATGAGGGGATTGGTCTGGCTGAGGTCTAAATCCTTTCCAGTGTAGGCATGCCATCTTTCCCCTCCCTGGTGACCCATTTGCAGGTAACAACAAATGGGAGGAATCTTCTGGAGACCACAGCTTTCAGGAAGGAAGGGTGTGAATGGTGGGGACTCCAGCTCTGTGCTGGGCCACAGGGGGCTTCCAGGAAGTCAGTTTCTCCTCCTGCCCCTCCCGCGCCCCCCCCCCCCCCCCGGTACCTAGGTGGTCTGGAGTAACCCTGCATCAGCAAGGCAGGGAAGAGGTGCTACCCTTTTTCTCCCTGGACCAAGAGCCACCAAAAAGCATCAAGACCCCAGGGTGCCACAGCCCCAGGGACGAGAAACATTAGTGGGAGGGAGAGGTGAGAGGCAGGTGGAACCCTCATAAATCCACCTGAGTGAGCAATGCTTTTTAAAGCCCTTTTCACTACAGGATACAAAATGCACCGTTTGGGGAGAGGATTTTATAGGCTATTTCTCCTCCTGGGTGATTTACCATCTGCAGGCCTGGCTTACCTGGGAGTTCTGCCCCTGAGGGATCATGGGAACCCATGGAGTGGAGTCAAGGTCAGTTTCACAACAAGGGCTGGTGTCCTTGCCAGGGCTCTGTGGTGGTCCGAGTGACTTGTCCCGACCTCCTGGCCTCTCCTCCCAAGATGGGTGTCCACCTGGCCCCAGAGACATCAAGCGGGGCTCTCAGAAGGGACTTCTGCTCCCTACTCATCCCCCTCCCCACCCTGCACTCACTCACCCAATCCATTCTCTCTCACACACCTTCACTGCACAAGCCCATCCAGGGGCCCACCACACGTGAGGCCCCATCTCAATGCCTAGGGTTCAGATAAATCAGAAACAGTCGCTGCCCTTGAGAAAGTCACCGTCTGGTAGATGGTTAAGTCACAGTCTGACTGTGACTGAGCTCTGAAGCCTAGGGGAGGAGATGCCTGCTGGAGTGAGGGAGTGTGGAGGAGGGAAGGAGCTCTCAAGGCAGGGAAATGGAGAGGGCCTGTGGACAGGACCAGCCTGTACGAAGGAAGGCACTGAGGCTGGGACAGGCCTGGGGGGTGGCAGCTGGGGAGCTGGATCCCACCCCCTGGAAGCCGTCTAAGGTGCTGGAGCAGGGCAGTAACAATCGTGGCTTATTTTAGGCATTCTTTAAGCAATTCCAGAGGAAAAGTAACTCATCCCAATGCAAGGCCTTGTATCGGAAACAGATGTCATTGCAGCCACCTCCAAAGAGGGCCTCCTGGCTTTAGAAACAATTCTCACCTGAAGACTCAGATATAATTATGTCTGTAATCCAACCCAAATGCCACTTGATGTGACAGAGACAATTGCTTTGTTTTCCCACGAGGGGGTGGGGAAGTGAGGGCATCTGAGCCCCGCCCCCCCACCCAGAAGAGGGCCTGCAGAGGCCACAGGGTGGGGTGAGACGAGGGGAGCCATTCCTTTCTGCCCTGAACAGACACCTTTTGACCCTTGGGGACCAGGCCAGCTGGAGGTAGGGACGAGGCAGGATGAAGCAGGGAAATGGGGAAGCCCAGGTTCAGATGCCAGATCTGTCTGCAGTTGGCTGTGTGACCTGGGACAATTCGCCTTCCCTCTCTGGGCCTCAGCATTCTCATCTATAAAATGGAGAGAACACGACTGGTTGGCAGAGGCTGGGCTGGTGCTGTGGGCCAGGCTCTGCAAGAACTTCAACACCGTTCCAACAGCAAGGGGCTGGCAGAGCTGGGATCTGAACCCACGTCGGCAGGACTTTCGGCCCCAGTTCTGACAACCACCCCACCTCTGCCAGAACACCTGCCTTGCTCCCTTTCGAAGTACTGGTGGGGGTGGACCAAGACACCTGCAAGCCATCAAAGGATGACCACCAGAGTGTCTGTTAGCCAGCCTGACGATGGCGGCAGTGCCCCGATGCTGCCTGGCGGCCCTCAGGCTGGTCGGCCTCAGCCTGTGCCTCTCCTGCTGGAAAGCGGCCTTGGCCCCAGGCCTTGCCCCATTCCAGTGTCTCTAATTTGGGCCCTCTCTCAGGGGTCCCCCAGGTCTCTGGCCAACCCGGACCCAGTCAGCTCAGCCACCAGGGCCAGACCCAGCTGCCCAGAGGTGCTCCTCGATTTGAGTTGTTTCCTCCACCCAGTGGTGAGCTCGTTTAGCTCAGCCGGGCCCCTGTGGCCCTGGGGGGGGGGGGGGTCACACAAACCCCAGGGACTTCCATTCTCCTCTGGGAGCGGCTGCCCAGGCGTCCACTCGCTGCCCTCTGCTGCCCCCAACTGGCAGGAAACGGCCCTGCGCAGACGTCTCCAGCTCCCCGCATCTGTACTCACCACCTGGGAACTTTGTCTCTGGTCCCTTGGGTATCACTTTGCCCACCTCCACCTCCTGGTGCCGGGGCTGAGCCCTAGAAGCTCCACCAAAGGCAATGTTGCTCTGGGGCCGCAGATAATGGGTACAGAAGGGACGGGGTCTGTCTGATTACCTGGGACTCTGGGGGAAGGTGTCTGGAAGGAGTGAGCCCCACCCACCAGAAGAGGGAACAGAGGATGAACGTTGGCTGAAGGCCAGACACTGGGCCCTCACAGCCACTCTGTGAGTAAGGGGCTCCTGTGCCCATCTACAGATGGGGAAAGAGAGGCTCAGAGACCCGCGATGATACCATCATTTATTAATGAGGCAGGCAGCTCTCCAACAGCACCAAATACCACAGCCCGCCGTCACTCACCGGTCTGACCTCAGGTTCAGGAGGCTCCAAATAGCCCCTCACCCCATATCTCTGCCCCAAAGAGCGTCCTGGCCCACCCTGGCTGCCCTGGCCAGCTCTCGCCCCCGGGTGGCCCTGTGATAACATTCCCGTCTCCTCGATTCCCGCTGCAGGAAAGGAGCTTCTCCCTGCAGAAGGTGGACACAGACCAAAATGATAGTAATTTCCCTTTTGGGTTTGAACAGTTTAATAACAATTAGCCTCTCTCCACCACCCTCTCATCCGCAGAACACTTGCCACCCACCGGGCCGGGAGACTCCAGCTCACAGGCCTCCACTGAGCAGGGTATTGCGAGGAGGGGCCCGGGGCACCCATCTGTGGGACCCCGATCCAGGGCCCGGCCCTACTGCTCAGTCACACCCAACCACGGCCGCACGGCTGACATCCCCACACCGGTTTGGGGGCCACAGACACAGACGGGCCCAAAGCAGCCTGGGGTGGCGGAGGGAGCCCCGACAAGTATTCCAGGCAAGCCTCCCCTCTCTGGGCCTTAGTTTCGCCACCTGTGCAGTGACAGAGGTGGCTCATCTGGTCTGTGAGCCTGACCAGCTTTTCCGTCCACCACCCCGATGCCTCACTCGAGTCGCCCCAGCTGAGAAGGGGCACGAATGGAGGAAGAGAGGCAGACCAGGAGATGGCAGTGTGTGACGAGTGGGCAGGAGCCATCGGAGGCCTCTGGGGACCTTCAGACCCACAAATGCCCATTTCCTTAAGCCTCTCTTCCCAGGAAGCCTGATGGAGGTGGGCAGAAGGACTCAACTGCAGGGAAGAGAGGGCTGGAAGCGGCAAGGCGTGAGCAGCCCCGAAGGGGGGCACGGACACAGGGACACCTGGGCTCGATTCCAGGCCCCGTTCCAGATAGGCTGTGTGACTTTGGGAAAGGACCCTCCCCTCTCTGAGCTCCAGGCCTTCCTCTGTACGGGGAAGCGTTCGTGATCGCTTCCAACGGCCTTCCATGGTGGTGTCGAAGGGGTCCCCCTCACAGGCCTGTGTGTTTATGTCCACGTGCCTGGCACTATGTGTGTGATGGGAAAAGACAGCTGAGTCACGAAAAGGGCGCAGGGAAAAGCTGCAGGAGTGGGGAGAGGCGTGTGGAGCTGGAAGTCCGCATCCCAGAGATCTGCTGGCTCCACTCCTACCCAGCATCGCCTGTGGCTCCTGTGCCCCACAGGGGCAAGTCCAAAGCCTCCACCCACTCACTTTCCTCTCCCGTGCCCCCTCCTTTATGTCTCCAACTCACCCAACACTCTAATCACACAGGGCCGTTGGCTTGTTCCAATTCACGTACGTCTCCCCCAGCTGGAATACTCTTCTCCCTTTGTTCCTGACAAACTCCTACACATCCCTCAAAGCTCAGCCCCAAAGATCCTCCTCCAGGATTTCTTCCCTACCGTTATCAGCCGATGGTAACTGCCCCGTGTTCTGCATTCCCACAGCACCCCGGCCGCACCTCCATCCCACCACCCGGGGTGCGCACAAATGAGCATCCAGCAGAAGTAGGTGATTGAAAGGAACTAAGACCCCCTTCCAGAAGCATCTGCAATCAACCCGCGACTGAGTTTGTCTGCAGCTTCCGCCACCCCCCTGGGCCTTCCCCTCCCTGACACTTCTCCTTCTCCATCTTGCAAAAAATAGCCCTGAGACCTAATTTCAGCTAAACCTTCAAACACGATTCTCCACTTTCAACTTCCCGAAGAGGAATCAATTGGCTGTCAAGTTTCCCAGAGTCTCTGCCGCCTCCCACACCCCAGCCCTGCCAGCCCTCCTCAAGGTCGATGGGAGGGGGTGGGGGGCAGACAGGAAGGACCCAGCCTACACCAAGGGGAGGTTGGGTCTGGGGAAGGTGGCGGGCTGAGGGGACCCGTGGGGAGACAGGTAACAGTCACCATCACCTTCCCCCCAAATCAAACCACGAATTCCTAACATGGAGTGGCAGGTGAGAAGGGGCGGCATGCTGCTGTGCTAAGGACCCCTGGGCTTTGGGAAGGGAGATGGGCCCAGGCAGAGCCCCCAGACCCCGTCTGACAGCGTGTGCAGATACGGGGCCCTGGCTTGCTGCCTGCCTTCCCTCTCTTCCTTCCAGGATTCCCTACTGATGCAGAGAAAAGGGTTTGAATCTTGGCCTCGACATCTCGGTGGAGCCCGAGAGCTGAGGGCCAGAGACGGGCAGAAGGCCCATGTGGTCACGTGCTCCCAGCTCCCTTCTCCATCCTACCCTAGTCCAGGGTCCTCCACAGCTCTCAGGGCACACCCCAGCCTGCTGGCACCATGGGTCCTAGTGGTCCACTCCCCACCCCCAACTCCACCTGTAGATAGAAGGAAGTCATACCAGATGGGCAAAGGTTCTGTGTCTTGCCCAGGTCACAAAGCTGATATGAGGCTCAGCCCTGAGTCTGCTGACTTTTAGCTCATTCTTTTCGTTACTGCATCGAAATCTTTTTTTTTTTTTTTTTTTTATTTTTTTTTATTTTTGGGACAGAGAGAGACAGAGCATGAACGGGGGAGGGGCAGAGAGAGAGGGAGACACAGAATCGGAAACAGGCTCCAGGCTCTGAGCCGTCAGCACAGAGCCTGACGCGGGGCTCGAACTCACGGACCGCGAGATCGTGACCTGGCTGAAGTCGGACGCTTAACCGACTGCGCCACCCAGGCGCCCCTGCATCGAAATCTTTAAGCGCCCACTTTATGCCCAAACCACATGTTGCCTTACAAAGTCCATACTCCTCATTTTAGAGAAGGGTAAACTGAGGGTCCCCCAGGGTCACATGATCTCCAAGAAACAGAGGTGGGACTTGTGCCCAGCCCCTGATGCCCTGTGGGGTGGCTGCAGTCCCAGGCCAAATCACAAAAGGTTGGGGCCACGTATGGGTACAAACAGCCGGGACCCAGAAGTGCTCCCAGCTGAGGGGTGACCTTGGACAAGTCCAGCCTCTCCCAGGCTTTAGTCTTCATGGGGGAGGCAGACAGAATGAATCCGAACGAACACAACATGTTGATTCTCCATTAAACTCCATGGTTGCACAAGGGCGTTTCTGTGAGAGGGGGTGACATCCTGTCCCCCGAGTTTCAAACGGCAGCGAAGACACCAGTTATTCAGGTATATCCTGTACTGTGTCTCCTGCCTCCCCCGGGGCAAAACCATGTTGCCTGGGTTCCCTCGGCGGGGGAGGGGGGAGGGTACACACAGCAGCAGTCAGCCAAGCACGTGAGGATGCGGCCTATGGCAGCACATGTGAGGAAGTGCGAGCTGGGCAGGAGAAGAGGGTGTGCTTCTGGTCCTACAAGCGTCCGTCCCCAACACCCAAGCCCGGCTCCCTCCCACCAAACGCCCTGTCCTTGGCTCTCCACCCTGACCCTCCCCAGATCTCTACTGTTCCAAAGCCAAAAAGGGAAATACGATTCCAAGGATAATGGCGGATATTCAGTATTGAGTGTCCACCCTGGGTCAGACGTGGGCCTCGACGTGCCAGGACTCACGAAGGTCCACCACAGTCCTTCAAGGAAGGGTGGACATTCCACACGTTACTGACACAGACCGGAGGCTCAGAGAGGCTGAGTGACTAATGAGGTCACACAGGTCACGGAAGAGCCAGGATTTGAACCCAGATCCCTATCTCTGAGCTCTCTAGCACCCGTGAGCTCCAAGCACAGCCCAGTATAGACACTCACACCCTGAACTGCTCCACACAGAAAAGGGCCAAGGTGTCTAGGGAAGGACACAAAACGTGAATGTCCAATGGTCCTGGCATCCATCATTCTGGAGCTGTGTGACACCGAGCAAATGATTTCATGTCTCTCAGCCTCAGCTCCCTCATCTGTGAAATGGAGACACGAATGGTCCCTCCCCTCCAGGTTGCTGTGAGAAGTGGGTAAAGTGACAAGTGAACACGCTTTCCACCTTGCGGACCCAGCTCGTGCAGGCGGGACTGAGTCCCAGTGCCTGGGGGTCCAGAAGCCTGGGGCTGGCTCTGACCCACACACGGTTAATGGGGCGAAGACGTCACTACAAGAAGGACGCCAAACCTACCCGGCAGTTAAAGCGCCGCAGTGACAGCAACTTCAAGGTGTGATGATACCTCTATCAGAGCAGCAAAAGGAAGGGGAACAGGCAAGGAGAAACACTGGGAGGTTCCGGGAGGGCACGGGGACAACGGCTCCCCTGCTCACGGCCGGGAGTGCACACTTGTGCCCTGACGTCAGAGAGGCTGGTCTCAACCTTGGCTCCACCGTTTAGTGGCGCTTGGAGCTTAGCTGAGTGACTTCCCCTCTCTGAGCCTCAGTTTTCTCATCTGTGAAATGGGGTGATCAAAGTTTCAGCTTCAGGGCTGTCTTGAGGATTAAAAAAGATCATCTACGTAGGACCGGAAGCATAGTGCAGGTGGCTACGTTATTATTAGTCTTTGTTCCCTAAGGCCCCTGAAGGCTCAGCCCCAGAGGCTGTGGCCCCTAGGGCCCAGGGGAAGGCAGGACTTGGCCTCAGCTCCAGTTGACTGATTGGAGTCAGGGTCACCCAGGTGTCAGCGTCTTTGCCCTCCCTGCAGGCTAGAGATGGTCTCCCAGGGGCCCCCACCACACCCAGGGGAGTGACCCTGAATCCACTCTCGGCACAGGCTTCCCTTTCCTCCTGCTGCCCAAGGCCAATTCAGAGCCTGAGGCTCACACCCACCTCTTGGGGGAGCTTTTTAAATGCAGATACCCAGGTCCTGCCCCTGGCCCACTGCACTGAAATCTTGAGGGAACCTAAGAATCTGTTTTGCAAGCATTCTTATGACACACAGACAGGCGGGAGAATCAGTTGCCCCATGGAAAGCCCCACCCCGCTTAGCCTGGCTTTTGAAGCTCCATCGGCCCCAGACTCAGCCCAGCTGCTCAGCTGCCTACCCAGTCCTCCATACCCCTCAACTCCAGTCCCACCACGCATTTCACCGTTTCACAAACACATCAGTTTCTAGTGCGCCTCTATGCCTTTGCAGCTGCTGTTCCCCCTACTTGGAACTCCCTCTTTCACTGTGCCTGCTTACCCTTTAAGACCCAGCTCATAAAGTCAGCCTCCAGGGGGATACCCTTTCTAATGCATAGGGAACAGCTAGTTACTCCTAGCTCATCTGGAGCCCCAAAATCACACCGCATGGTGACAGCCAGGCCCGTGCCCTCTCTGTTCCATCCACCCAAAACCCTCTTTCCCCTGCTCCCCATAGGGCTGGCGCCTCATCCCTTGGGCCTCGGCGCAAATATCACCTCTCGACCACACCACCTCAAGGAAGCCCCCCTGTTGTCCTCTATCACAGCAGCCTGCTTTTCTTCACAGCACGTAGCTCGAGCATGAGAATGTCTACCAGGTCCTCTCTTGGCCACCTCCTCCCACTCAGCCCCAGTCCCAATAATGGTGCCTGGCACACAGCTGGCTTGCCATAAAAACTGCTGGATGAAGGAATGGATGAAGTATCGATCAAACATCCACCCGTCTCCTCTATAGACCATGAGCTCCCAGGGGAAGAGACGGCGTGTTCTGCTTTCTCCCTGTCTGTACTTCTCTGTGCCTCCAGTGGCCGACAGGGCACTGGACAGAGGGGCGCACGGGAACATACAACAGTGTGCGTGCTCGGCGAGGACACAGCGGGACCCAGAGAGTCAGATGATAAGGGTCACCGCGTTCTATCTCTGTAAAGCTGTTCGGGTTAGTCATAAAAAGGTGTATGCTAATGAGGCCACTGAAATCAATAGCTGAAGTATATATGCTGTGCTTTGTCAATTCTAAGGCCTCTTCAGTTTTAAGATGCAGCATTATTTTATGGGTCTCCAAGAAAGAAAAAACACAGCGATTAAATTATGACACGCCACAGACTGCAACGTGAGAGATATTAAAACGCAAAAATTAAAATCGTGCATCTTAAGAGTCGCGGAAGCGTGGTGTGCATGTGCACACGTGAGGGTGTGTTTATCTGGCCTCGCTCGCGCTAGACTCTCGCTTCCCCGGCCAGCTTGCTCTGGGCCCCGTGGCTGCGGGGCTGTCTGTCCTCCGTCTGCCCCCTCCCTCACAGGACGGGACCCCCGTGTGGCCCCCAGGCTGAGCCACAGAGAGGGGAGCAGCTGAGTGATCGGATACCTAGAACAAGGGAGGCTGGATGCTCTCCCGGTCCGTGAGGCTCCAGGAAGGGGGCCCGCGGGGTCGCAGAGTGGCACCCCAGGCCAGGTGGCGATGGTGACGCAGAGATAGTTACCGTGACCCGGAACGGCGTGGTGGCCGAGGGCTCCATGCTGGGGTTCTTCTCTGAGAGGCTGCCGGGCAGACTGCGCCGGGAGCCCGGCCTTTCCTGGGGCGACTCTGTCAACAGAGGGAGAGAGAGGGTGAGGACAGACGATCGAGGCCACTCGGTCAGGCCCTCTTGTCATTCCCCATCCTGCCCAGGACGACAGGCAACTGGTCCCCCTAAAAGAGTACAGCCACTGTGGAAAACAGTTTGGCTGTTCCCCCAGAAAGTGAAAGACAGAATTACCCCACGATGCAGCAATTTTTCTCCTGGGTATATACCCCCAAGAGTTGAAAACAGGGACATACACAGACTTGTATGCAAATGTGCACAGCAGCAGCGTCATTCATAATAGCCAAGAGGTAGACACAGCCCAAGTGTCCATCCACAGATGAATGGACGACCGTTCATACATACAGGGTGGTACATCCATACGATGGAATGCTATTCCGTCATAAAAACGAACAAAAGTTCTCACACACGCTGCAGTGTGGACGAACCTTGAAAACATGCTGAGCTACCAAAGCCAGACCCAAAATGTTGTACGAGTCCACTTACATGAAACACCTGCAATCGGCAAACTCATAGAGATGGAAGGTAGGTTGGAGGTAACCTAGGGGCTGGAGGCAGGCGGAATGGGGAGGTATTGCTTAATGATAAGAGTTTCTGTTTGGAGTGATGGCAAAGAGCAAGAAACGGGTAGCAGTGATGGTCACACCGCACTGTAAATGTATTTAATGCCATTAAAGTGTACCCTTAAAAATGATTAAAATGGCAAACTTCATTATATATATATATGTAATTTATATAAGTATATATATATAATATATATGTGTGTGTGTGTGTGTATATATATGTATATATATGTGTATATATATATAGTTGTGTATATTCCAATGTGTTTTAAAAAAAGCTCTCTCTAAATCTTCACTTCGAGTCATATATCTTGTGACATAATAAAGCTTCCTGTTCCTGGAGGTATACAAGTAGTCCCTTCAAACATGAGAATCTGTGATCTCTGGCTTCCAATTCAGACCTTCTTTTCTAGAGGCCTTAAACTTGATGGGAGTGCAAAAGCTGGTAGGTTTCAGGATCAAGGGTAGCACCCAGCTGGTTATTTCAGTGTAGCCATGGGGGGGCCCAGGGTAGCCACGGCTTCCCACAGTTCAAGAGAAGCTGGAAACCCGAGCTTTTCAAAATACGAAGTGTTTTGATTTTTAAACGGTGACAGCTTACTTACAACTCACAGCCGTGACCTGAGCCTGCCTGTTCAAAACCTCTCAGGTCAGTGCGACCTGGCCACTTTCCTGGCTGGCTCCCCCACGCCGTGCTCGGCACTGGCTATCTCTCTGCCTGTGCTCCAGCTGTGGTCCCCCACAGAGGAATCCGGTCCATCCCATCCCACAGGCCCCGGAGGAGACCCCTGGTAATCCCTCTGCCCCCAGCTCTCAGCCCCCTTCTGGCTCCTCTAGCAACAGCCAGGCCAAGCCTCCTACCGATGATCTCACTTCGCACACAGTACGTGTCTGCCTGTCTGTCTGTCTGTCTGTCTCTCTCTCTCTCTGCTTGGCTATGGAACTCCTACCGCCCGTGCCCAAGCTGGCTGCATCTCATCCCCAGTATCCTGTGTGGAGCCTGGCACATGGGGGCTGCTCAGGAAAGTCCTGTTGGCTCGCAAGGAAGAAAAAGGACGGGGGGCAGACACTTCCCCGGTGCATGTGCACACACAGGGACGCATGCCCAGCCACACACTCACGTCCACATCTATGCAGACACTCCAACGGGTACCCACGCAGACTCATCCGCAGGGACACATGCATTCGAGGACGGGTGGACGTGTGCACATCTACAGAACAGATGACGAGAAGCAAGCTGTCCCAGAAGGCAGAACGGCAATGTCTACATTTTCCGGTCCTTTCCCTCCATGTAGCCAGATTGGACAGAGGTCTTCAGAAGTGTGGAAGGACAGAGTGGAGCCCGTCACCACGCCCCCCAGGATAGGCTCCAGTACTGAGCCCTGGCCAACGGCCAGGAAGGCAATGCCACCCTGGGCCTGGGGGAAGTGGGCCACCACGGGGAGGGGTTCAGGCGTAGCTGACTACCAGGCAGGGGCTGATACCATGTCCAGTTGTGCACTAGCCAGCCCTCGGCCACCTCTTCCAGAAAAGCTTCCACTACTCAGCATCTCCCCAGCCCAGTGGCTGCGATCTCCCAGGGCCTCTCTGCCTCCCTTGTGGTGTTTCCTGCTGAGAACCTTCTTCCCTCCTCCTCCGCAGTCCCTGCTAGTCACACTCTAGGAGACACCACTCGTTCTGGAGGTTTCCCTAGGAAATCTCTTCTTGGGCTCCTCGGTCTACCTTCACCTCTCCCCCCACCCCCCCATCACCTCCACCTGGGTGTCCACTATAACCACTGTGTCCTACCTATGTATGAGGCACTGTGCTCAGCGTCCAGAAGCCCCTCAGGAACTTCGCCTCCCTTCCCCAACACACACACACACACACACACACACACACACACACACATACACATCCCTCCACCGCCCTTCCTGGGCATGTGGGCCATCATGGCTCCAGGCAAGACATACATGGAGCCACCAGGTAGGGCAAGAGGAACCCAGCAAGGCTGCCTCTCCTCTGAGACAAAACCTGATATCCCCTGTGCAAAACAATGCCTCTTGCCTACTGGGTCTTAGCCAGGGGCCTTTGGGGTTACTTGATCCAACCACCCATGGTACAGATGAGGAAGCTGACAGCGGAGGAAAGGAACTTGTCCATTAGCCAGCCTCTAACTCAATAGGACTATAGCACAGACTCTCTCTCAGGTGCTCCCAAAATAGCCTTAGACTTCAATTCAGAAGCCCTGGCCACACCCCACCCATGTGAGAAGGTAGAAACGCAGGAGGAGCCTGCAGGAAGGGATAGGAGTCCCCTCCCCCCTGCACAAAACAGCCGGATCTTCTCACTTTTCAGCCTCCCCTGCATGCTCAGGGCAGGGCCCTGCCCTCCAGAGGAAAGTGACAAGGGACCTTCCTACCTCTGCAGGCAGCTTCCACTGGCCCCAGTTCCATCCTCCACTCTTTTCCACCCTGCCTTCTGCTCCAGGGGGCTGACCTGTGTAGACCCCACGAGCTGAGCTTCTGGACCCCCCAGTTTCCATGAGGTTAGGCCAGTGGTGGGGGGCCCTGGCAGGAGATCGGACGGGGGGAGGGGGGGGAGAGGAAGAGTCGCCCACACTGGCTGCCTCCCTCCACTGATGGTCCCAGCTCCTATCAAGAGGACCCTGTCCCCTGAGCGCCCACACACCTCCCCTCCCTCAGCCTTGGTAGATCATCCCCGGTTGTCACTGGTTCTGGGGTCCCACACTCCTCTTCACGGTTCCCCACACCCGCCCACACCTCAAATCATCCTAGTGTTAAGTGCCATCTGCTTCCTGCTGGACCCTGACTGCTTAAGACCAGTCTGGCTCCCCCAGCTGCTTAAGACCCAGCCCCCGCTTGTGGAGCAGAGGCAACTCCTTTACAGAGGGGTGGGGAAACAAGGCCAGGAAGGAAGCTGTGTCTTGTCATGGGTCTTCAGGGGCAGGGTCTGGGCCGGGCCAGGCTCTCTCCCCATCTGACACCCCAAAGGGCTTTCCCAAGCCTGCCAGAGGCTTGAAACACTAACAAGAAGCTTGTGGATTACGGAATTCTGAACCAGCATTTCTTTACCTTTTATGCCTTATCATTTCCCCTAAGAGGTCTTTTTAGGCATTTTTTTTCTAGATTCCCCCCCGCCATAAAACTCTAATACCATATACAGTAGCTATCTTTATGTACTGTACAGAAAGTAAAAAGAGTGAAATTTTGGGGTTCGTGGGTGGCTCAGTCAGTTGAGCGTCTGACTTCGGCTCAGGTCATGATCTCACGGTTCGTGGGTTCGAGCCCCGCATCAGGCTCTGTGCTGACTGCTTGCTTGGGGCCTGGAGACTGCTTTGGATTCTGTGTCTCCTTCTCTCTCTGCCCCTCCCCTGCTTACGCTATGTCTCACTCTGTTTCTCAAAAATAAATAAATGTAAAAACAAACTTTTTTTAAATAAAAAAAAAGAGTGAGATTTTTTTTTTTGCCCCTTCCCTTCTGAGAACCAACTTTTTTCACCTACTTGGGGTAATATCACCCCCAAGTTCTGGAGCCATTCAAACAGAATCCCCACATGACACCTTGGACAGCTATGGTGAGCTCCACCTTCCAGATGAGGAAACTGAGGTTCTGCGAGGCAAAAATGACTTCCTCTAAATTTCCCCCAGGCAGGAAGTAAGAGTATGTGCTCAAGCCCCTTAAACTGTTCCCCAGCAACCCACACTGAGGACCTCAGAGAAGGCAGAGGGTGGCTGGAGCGTGGGGGGTGGGGAGGGGTGCAAGACTGGTACCGGGAGACAGGATTCCACCTGGCCTCTGCTGTGTGACTCCAGGCAAACCCCTTTCCGTCTCTGAGTCCATGATTTATCATCAATCCAGTGAGTCAGGAGGGGGTCAGGGCTGTGACTATCTCTATTCTCCACCACCAGAACAAAAGCAAAGACAAAAACCCAAATCTTTCTTTATGGAAAGTTGATCACCTTCCCCCATCCTAATTCTGCCTGCAAGGGATCAGTCTGAGTCCTCGACAAACACACAGAGGCCTATGTCCTTTGATTTAGCAGGACTTTTTTTTTTAATCTGGGGACGCAGACACTGGCCTCACGTCCTCAGAGGTCTAAGCAAGACACCTAGTGCCAAACAGAATCCCGGAGACGTTAAGTGACCTAACACTGTGCAGCGTGAAGGTGGCATCCCTAGACCTTTGGAGCACTGGCCCAGGAGTCTCCTCTCAGCTCACACTCTCTCTGTGACCTCCACATGACCTCAGGGCTCCCAACCTGCAAAACTGGGCCACCAGCCGAGCTGACCCCAGATGCCCTTTCCACGAGGAAAAGAAAAAAAAGTCTCCATTTTACCAGAAGTGCCAGGCTGTATGCATTTTAACCTTCATGTGTTTGCAAAAAAATAATAATAATAATAATAATAAAATAAAATAAAATCGGTTTCATTCAAATGCTGCCGGCTTGGTAGCCATGGATACCACCTAATCATGAAGGATGACTGTTACTTGTTCCCATGGAAACACGGAGGCCTGAGGAACATCCTGTAATTTCAGACAAGACACCAAATTTCAGTTGTCGGGTTGTACTGCCCAGATCTTAATGCCCAAAAACAGGTAGAGGCAGCAACCTCTAATACTCACATCAGGAGAAAAGAATTCAGCACGAGTACAGAAAAAGGAGAGGAGAGACAGGGGTGTGTGCATATGTGCTGGAAACAGTGACTAGGAAAATGCAGATTAAAACTACCAGATGCCATTTCCCACCTTTCAGATAGACAAACATTAAAAAAAGAACAGTGACCCCAGTGTTGACAGGGATGGGGAAGGCTCCTTCGTCACTGCCAGTGGAGTGGGGAGGGTTTGGAGAACAATTAGGCTAGAGCTAATGGAAACCGACACACGCATGCGCCCTAGGACCAGACTCCCCCCTACATGTCCAGTCTAGAACGATGCTTCATCCTTGCACATGGACGTCTGCACGAAGATGTCCCCTGCAGCACTGCTTTGTAGTAGAAAAATGTTGGGAGCAGCCTAAACATCCACCGAGAGGGGAATGGAGCACCACACCCTGGGGCAATCATTTGGAGGAATACTATACAGCAAGGAAGAGGGTATGTCTCCGGGGGCTCCGTTCACATGGCACACAATGGCACTACAAAGGATCCGGTTGTGTGAGATCAACAGGAAGCACACCAGAAATATGACGTTGAGTGAAAAAAAGTACGTTGCCAAAGGAAGCAATGCAATCCGCTTACATGCTCCCCCCCCCTTTTTTTTTTTACAAGAATGTTCCTAACATTTGTAATAGCTAAAAACCGAAACAACAAAACACCCTTCAGTAGGTGAATGGTTAAACTGTGGTCCATCCACTATGTAGGAGGCTGAATATTGGCCCCCCCCAAAGAAGTCCACTTTTCTTCCTAATTCCCAGAACCTGAGAATATGTTATTACCTTACATGGGGACTTTGCAGACATGATTGAGGTTAAGGAGACGGGAGTTTATCCTGCATTATCCAGAGGGAAACAGTCTTAACCGTGGAAGAGGAAGGCAGGAAGATGAGTCAGAGAGATGTAATGATGAAAGAGGCAGGAGACGTTCTGAGCACGAGAGGAACGATGGCAGAAGGGGATCACAAGCCAAGAAAAGCTGGGAACCCTCCTCTGTTGACAGCCAGTAAGAAAACGGGACCTCGGTCCTACAACTACATGGAGCTGAATTCAGCCAATGAAATGGATTTTTCCAAAGGAACCCAACCTGCTAACATCTCAATTTTAATCCCGTGGGACCCACAGTAGACTTGTGACCTACACAACTCTAGGATGACAGATCTGTATTTAAGCTAATTTTTTTCTAGTGTTTATTTTTATTTATTTATTTATTTTTTATTTTTGAGACAGAGGGAGACAGGGCATTGAATGGGGGAGGATCAGAGAGAGAGGGAGACACAGAATCGGAAGCAGGCTCCAGGCTCTCAGCTGTCAGCACAGAGCCTGACATGGGGCTCGAACTCACAGACCGTGAGATCATGACCTGAGCTGAAGTCAGACGCTCAACCCACTGAGCCACCCAGGCGCCCCTAAGCTGCTAATTTTTTTTAAGGTTTTTGTTGTTATTGTTGTTGTTGTTGTTAGTAATCTGTACACCCAACATAGGACTCAAACTCACCATCCAGAGATCAAGAGTCGTGTGCTCTCCTGACTGAGCCAGCCAGGCACCCCTAAGCGCTAAATTTTTTTTTTCAATATATGAAATTTATTGTCAAATTGGTTTCCATACAACACCCAGTGCTCATCCCAAAAGGTGCCCTCCTCAATACCTATCACCCACCCTCCCCTCCCTCCCACCCCCCATCAACCCTAAGCGCTAAATTTTAATCTGTTGTCGCACAATAAGAAACAAACACACATGCTGTGAAATATTACACAACAATGAAAAAAGAATGCACTAATAGATTTCCACAACTTCGGTGGATCTCAAGGGCATTATGCTCCGGGGGGGGGGGGGGGGGGGCGCAGAAGCCAATATCAAAAGGCCACGTAGTGTCTGATTCCATTTACGTGGCATTCTTAAAGTGGCAAAGTTCTAGAGATGGACAGTTGAATAGTAGTTGCCCGGGGTTGGGAATGGTGGGGGGTGGGCAGGTGGGTGTAGCTATAAAGGGGCATCACCAGAGATCTTTGTGGTGCCAGAATAGTCTTGTGTCTTGATTGTGGTGGTGGTTACATGAATGTGGATACATGTGCTAAAAATGGCACAGAATTATACATACACGGTCCCAAGTTTCAGAAGGGGAGAGAAAAGAGTGGATGAAAACAGCCCCTGACATCCAGAAGCTGACCTGACATGCACAGCTACATCATGTTATTCTCCTTCTGGACATAAACAATCTTATAGGGTACTAGTCTGAGACGAGGTTACCATGATAAAGTGAGACAAAACAAGGCCACTTCATAATTTTGTCTAAGCAACTGACAAAAGCTGGGTCACTGTACCACCCGCAAAACAGCAAACACCCTCCCACGTTGGCTATAATGACAGACCGCTGCTGCTTTAACAATGACAGCTTTATTATCGTCATGCTTACCTCCTCCCCCCAAAGATAAATTTTGAGATAACCTATCATGGAAGCGCCCCGCTTTCTGGCAGCAGCCAAGCTAGAGCGGACCCCACTTCCTCAGACTTCCCCAAAAGCACCCAATCAAAGCCCAAATCCTGTAGCAGGTGTTTTTCTACCATATTCGGACTGAGACGCCCTGTGGTTCCCGGTGGTATATGTTGTCCCTCGCTGCCACAACAAAAAATAAATCCAACTTGTCTAACTAGAGGTGTGCTCTCAGTGGGTTTCTGGCTGGAGGGCATTGATGTTGAAGGATATTGTAGGATAGTCATGTGGGATGTAACTATCAGGGGAAAGCAGGTGTAGGGTGCACGGAAACCACTCTGTACTCTTTTTGCAACTGCCTATATAGCTGTGATAATTTCAAAATGGGAAGCTAATGCATAGCCTGTTTAGAATACATGGGATCATAGCTGTGTGTAAATAATTGAGATTTTCCATCCCAAGAAACGAACTGCAGAAATATATTGGTATCCGGTGTCACCTAAGTAGAGAGAGTCGCCAGTGGTGTAGAGGTAAGAGGCACAGATATATAAAAATCACTGCTAAGGCTTACCCTAGACGATGTAGGCTGAAGTTCATTTGCTGTCTATGTGATTAAACTGATACGATGTTTTACCTTCCCTTTGTATGTGTGTTTATCAAAACATTATCATCAGAGGTTGCCTTTGAAGAATGGGATGGGCTATGGTAGGAGCAGATGACTGTACCATTTACTGAACGAGGAATAATTTAGACTTCCAAAAACTAACAGTAAAATTAAAAATACACATAGGTGGTAGAATGATTCAGTACGAATTGCGCCGCCTGAACACGTAGGAAAGGAAGAGAAAAACACAATCAGAAAATGAAACAAATAAATCAGTCACGGCAGCCCAAATGACCAGTTACACAAAGTGGATCAGGAAAGTCCAAAAAGCAGACTTAGGAACAAACCGGTGGCCAAGGGCACATAGCTCCCCATCCCGGAGTGCCAAAAGACTGGTCCCCACCCTCCTCCCCGCCCTCCACTGCGGGAGTGGCCAGGTAAACAGCAGGAAGAGCCAAAGGTAAAATCACCATGGCAACAGGCCATGGAATCTTCATGTTGTTAGAACTTCCCAGACACAGCAGTCCAACTAGATGCCTCTGTGTCCATCTTTGTGTGTGTTAATGAAGAAATCCGTCCCTTATTATTATCTGCTTCTAACAGCTGAATAAAGAGGGCCTCCTCCTGCACACTTTTTCCAGTTCAGCCTTTGGTCGTCTGTCTTTGGGAGAAGGACAGGTGTTCCTTAGAGGTTACTAAACCTTACCCACCTGCGGTAGGCAGAATAATGGGCCCCTAAGAACCCACATCTTGATCCCTAGAATCTGTGAATATGTCACGCGTGTGGTAAAAGGGACTCAGCAGATGTGATTCAGTCAAGGATCCTGAGATGGGCAGTTTACCTTGGATTACCTCCTGGACCCAAAGTTATCCCAACAAGAGGAAGATAGGAAGGTCAGAGAAGGCAGAGCTGGCGCTGTAGTAAAGGAAGCAGAGGTTGAGAGGCGGGGGGGTGGGAGGGGGGTGGGTTAAAGACTTCCAGCCGGAAGTTTCTAGAAGCTGGAAAAGGCAAGGAGACTGACTCTGCCCGAGAGCCTCCAGGGGGAAGAGTGTCCTGGCCACCACCTTGATTCTAGCCCAGGGACACTGGTTTCAGACTTCTGACCTCCAGAACCGTATGATAATAAATCTGTGTTGTGTTAAGAGACTGAATTTATGGTCATTGTTACAGTAGCAACAAGAAACCAATACAGCCACTGATAAAAGCACGACTTACTCTAATTACACTAAAGTAAAGATAGAGGGATAGCACTGTCAGATCACTGGCCGATTTAAGACAGGGGACACTCCAGGTGTCTCGTCTCTCGTTCTCCAAAGGGACAGCTGCTTTAAAAAAAGGAGACAAGATTCCTTCTAGAAATCTTCATCACCCTATATGATGTAAATTTGTGTCTTTCTCCATGATGTACTTGTTATCAAAGGACATACATGATAACCACATATACCTGGAAACCACAAGAGGGTAGGGTACCTTTGCTGGCTATTCCGCAGTATAACTTAGAGATGTTTTCACATCTGTGCCTGGAGAACATTTCATCTTTTCAGCACCCTGTGTATTTATCCTCAGTATAGATACTATTTACATCAATCATCCTTCCTCTAGGGCATATAAGTTCTAATGATAGCACTCCAGAGGGAACCATGATTATTTAAACCTAAAATATTCAGATGTGTTATTAAATTTATCCTATCTTTCATTCCATTCAGAAAATATAAGCTATTTATTTTTTCCCCAAAATTCAACCTCAGGACTTACTGTTTTACACTTTTGTTTAAAAACCATACTATTAAATTAGAACATGGCTATAGATATAACAGCCTTTATTTTTTCTGACAAATTAAAATGGGCATAAAGCTTTAAGTGTGTATATACTGATTTTTTTTACATATAACTTTAAAACTCTCTTTACCTTTCAGTACATGACAACTCGGAATTCAAATTTTAAATTATCTCCAAGTTTCTAATTTAATGGTTTGATGCTAAAGCAAACTGAACTTCAGTTCTTTGTATAATTTTTAGCCTGAGGAACAGCTGACCCCCGAGATCCTGTAAGGGACATGACGCTATAATTTGGAAAAACAACAGAGCGATCATTTTATGTTCTGGAACAGACCATCTGTGACTGCCCTAGGAACTTGGGGGAAAAGGGGACTAATGTAAACATGAAGCTCACGCTACCTGCTATGCCCAGAGTCCTTTGTCTCTGACCCACGGGGCTCGTATCTTCTGCCAGTACCCGTGAAACTACCAGGCTAAGCTGCTAGTTTGCAAGTAGGCTAACATCTCCATCCTTCAGGGTAATTAACAAAGACCATCAAAAATACTTAGGAGTAAATTTAATAAAAGAAGTACAAGACTAATAACTAAAAATACAGTCCTGGGAGGCTTTTTTAAAAAAGACCCAAATAAATGGAGAGATACACCATTTTGTGGATTGGGAACACTCAGTGTTGTTGAGACGGCATTTCTCCCAAACTGATCTATAGATTCAATGAGATCCCAATTAAAATCCTCGCAGCCTTTCTGAAGACGCTGACAAGCTCAATTTTAAATTCAGATGGCAAAGCAAAGGACCTAGCATGGCCAAACAATCTAGAATAAGAAGAAACGGGTTGGGAGACTTACATTACTTGCTTTTCCAGACATACTTTAGAGTCTTGAAATACAGCTAAAGCAATCAAGACCTCGTGGTATTAGCATAAGGACATAGATCAATGGAACAGAAGAGCCTGTGGAAACTCTACAACACGTATATGGTCAATTGATTTTTGGAAAAAAAAATGCAAAAGTAAATTGATGTCGTGAAGGATAGTTTTTTCAATAGCTAGCACCAGAACTGGATACCTGTAGTGATAAAAACTGGCCCACTAGGAAATGGGGAGAAACAGATGTGGGGACGGCGACTGTGCCACAGGAAGAAACAGGTTCAGAACCCTGACCACAGGGCTAGGAATGCAGAAGGCGGGATTCAGCCCCATAATCTTTGAACCTAAGGGTTTTGCACCATGATGGGAAATGAGCCTCCATGCACAGATGAGTGACAGGACAACGGGTCCCAAATCAGCCAGGAAGCTGAGTTTCCTGCCTGCCCTTGGTCTCTCTCTACGTTTCCAGGTCCCATCACAGCCCAGCCACAAGGCAGAAAGAGAAGAGGGAGGCCTCACTGCGTATCACATTTTGTTTCCATGATGGTGGGCGTGGGGAAGGAAAGGAGTCTTGAGACCATGGAACTATTAACAGTCTGTTGTCTCTCCAGTGGAACTGGGATCAGAGTTCGAGTTGTCTTTAAGTTCAGGACGTTGGTTCAAAGTCAGGCGACTTTGCTGGGGGTGGGTCTGCTGGGAGAGGGGCATGTCCAGGGTACCCATCCCCGCCCAGAGCATTTGGGGGAGGGCACAGCAGCTCCCCTAGAGGGGACGTGGAGGGGAAAGGCTGCTGGTACTCAGGAGGTGGAGGGAAGAGCCAAGGAAACAGCGTTCCTCTCAGTTAACATCCCGGGACCTCACGAAGGGGCCTCTCCAAAAGCACAGTGTGGGGTCTGCCCCCTGGCCCCTGGCCGGCCTCATGGACAGTCCAGGATAAGTCCTGCAAACTTCTCCGCATCTGTAGACACTGTCACCAGCTCTTCTTTAGGACCCTCGACTCGAGCCTCTTAACAATTGCCTTTGACAGTGTATGCCTCCTATTCCTCATCCTAACGTGTGCCTCACTTTCAAGGACTTCCCAGCCTTCCAGAAAGCTCCGGAGTTCCTGGTCACTCCAAGGACTCATAGCCTAAAGGCTTCTCTGGTCCCCGAATCTCTCTCCTCCTTTGCTTTCTAAGGATCTCTAGGAACTTTGGTCTACAGGGTCACCTCCTCCGTTTCTATTGCTGTGTTTCCCCCGCAGCTCGTTGGTCTGGAGCCTCAGGGCCTGTCCCGGGGCAGGCAGAGCGGGGCCATGTGTTGTGTGCTGGGAACGTAAGGAGCTCCCAGGGTGCAGACACCTGTTTGCTCGCCTCCGCCTAGGCGCAGGTTCTCCACATCCGTTCTTTAAAATCGTGCCATATTACACCTTTGGAAGGGTTTGCCTACCCAGTAAAAGCATAAAAACGCAGGTGGGCCGGACACACACTGCCTTCGGGAGGTTGATTATCCCTGGGGAGAGGACAGGGCACTTTAGCCACACCCCACGGGTCAGCAAATTTTTCCCATAAAGCATCAGAGAGCAAATATTTTAGGCATCTCTCAACGACTCAACTCTGCCAAAGTAACACAAAAACAGCCACAGGGGTGCCTGGGTGGCTCAGTCAATTAAGGGTCTGACTTGGGCTCAGGTCATGATCTCACGGTTCGTGGGTTCGAGCCCCGTGTCGGGTTCTGTGCTGACAGCTCAGAGCCTGGAGCCTGCTGCGGATTCCGTGTCTCCCTCTCTCTGTATGCCCCTCCTCTGCTCATGCTCTGTCTCTCTCTGTCTCAAAAATAAATAAAAACATTAAAAAAATTTTTTGTTTTAAAAGAGGAAAGAGAGGGGTTTAGCCCTAACTGGTGGTCTCCCCTGGGGACCGTCGGTAACCCAGGAGCTGCCTCCATAACGTCCCCGGGAGGGGCTTCCCAGGTCCCCAGCCCCAGCGCTGTCTGTGTGGGTGGGACTGGGGGCCACAGCCTAGGTCCTCTGGAGCTCAGGGCGCCACCCCGGGAGAGCCGCTGCAGGAGGGCCTCGTGCCCCAACCTGCTTGCTGTTAAACCTGCAACTCCAGTCAGGTGCGTAGACACCAGTGGATCTGTGACCGCAGAGATAGTTCGGGAAACTCAAGTTTCTCTTGGACCTCAGCTCCCACCCAACTTCTCCAATGGTCCAGCTTGGCACACCACTCCCGGCCCTCTGCCCAAGCATCAAGAGCCAGAGTAGGCTTGCCAGTCGAGCCCACAGCTCTGCCGGCTCCCACCCCGCCCCAAGTGCTCTAAACTCACCTAGGTCTTTCCGAAGGACTTATCCCACTACTTTTTTGCTCTCCTGAGTGCCAGGCTCCTACCGATTTGGAATTTCACGACCCAGTTCAATTTTCATGAGTAAAAACAACGCCATAGCATCATGTGGGAACAGGCAACAATAGGGCCTCTGACTGCTGGTCTTGCCAAATACAATGGTCAAACAACTATCACCATCTTGGGGCGCCTGGGTGGCTCAGTCGGTTGAGCCTCCAACTTCGGCTCAGGTCACGATCTCTCGGTTTGTGAGTTCAAGCCCCACATCGGGCTCACTGCTGTCAGCACGGAGCCCTCTTTGGATCCTCTGTCCCCCTCTCTCGGCCCCACCCCACTTGCACTCTTTCAAAAATAAAACATTTAAAAACATTGTCACCATCTCGCCTCTCATAAAAGGCATGTTCGAACCCCAAAAAGAGTCCAAAACCCACCATCTCAGAATAAAGAAACGTGACTCAAATGGATTACGTGGAAATGGCTGTCTTGGGAAACTCATCGCACTGGACTTACACTTCTTTTGCTGTCAGTCAGGGAGCAAATGTGGCCGTGTGCCCAGTACTGGTCCTCAGATGGGGATGGCATTCCCTGTACCACCTCCTCCAACCTTGTCAGCTTCTCTCCACCGGCCCTCTGCCTCCCCGAACCCCACACCCACTGGCCTCCCTCCGGATTCTAAAGGAAGCGTGAATGACCTCCCTGCCCGGCCTCCCAACCCTGCTTCACACCCAAGTCTTTAAGGACACCTCCTCCCACACTCCCCCAAATGGGTCTGGTCCTTCTGTCCCTCTCCCAGCTCAGACCCACTGTCTCCTGCTTCTGGACAGCCAACATGGCCACCTACGTTCAATGATGGGCACTCTGCCGCCACCTTCTCCCTGACCCACACCAATCTCGAGCGCTGGTTACTAAAACTCACGCTCCTAAACCACAGCTCTGGGACGTATAGTGAGGGTTAAACATTCTGACTCTGCTACTCAGCAGCTGGGTAATACTGAGCAGGTAACTTACCCAATCACAGCCTCAGTTTTCTCATCTGCAAAATGGAGTAGATCAGAGAAACTGAGAGAATGAGGATTCAATGAAATGATGCAAAAAAGGACTTAGCAGAGCCCCTGGCACCATGCAAGTCAGCGTTACAATTACCATTATTTTCAAAATCTTTCCCTTGATTCCCTGTGGCTTGCTAGGGGGAGTTGCAGCCTCTTGGCTCACCATTCAAGGACCTGTCTATCCTTCCAGCCACATCATCTGCTAACCTGATTATAGGATACCTTCTCCCAGGCTCGGCTTCCTGAGGGTGGGGACTGGCTGTATCCTCCATGAGGGTTTGCAAACAGTAGGTGGCTCACTAAAGCTCGGTTGCTCTGAACAAGTACAAGTGACACTTGTAGCAGCCTCTGGGGGAAGGGATGCCAAGGAACCATCTGGATGGTTCCGATCTCCACAGGCATCACATTTTATTTCTAGATCAGCCCTAATAAAGGTGCAATTAACCCCTCAGGCTTTGGATGAACAGATCATGACAATTCACCCACCCTATAATAATACTCTTTGTTTGCTACAAGTGCTTCTGGGCCCAGAGACATTTAGTGACTTGTCTGAGGTCACACAGCATTTATGACATGCAGTGAGGACTCCCACCCTGGCCACACTCCTAAGCCAAACTCAGTCCCCAGAAAAGAAGTATAAACGGGTAAGAAACGATTTTTTCCTCAGACTATCCCTAACCAATTTATTGGTTTCCAATGTCTACAAACCTCCCACTCCAAGAGGGACACCCAGAAGGAGCCCCATCTCCCATCTCTGGTTGCTGGGCTCCTCTGGCCCCTCCCTTCCCTCTCCCCTCCGCTCCCTCATCCACTCCCTCCTCTTCTGCCAGGCGCTCAGGGGAGGGGACGGAGCCTCTCCCAGCCCCACATCTTCCTCCCCATCCTCCCTGCGCTCTGCCTTTTTCATTTCACAGCCATGTCAACTCATCACCTCCAAGGGCCAAGAAAAAAGAAAGAACATGGCCTAGATGCCGAAAGTGCTCTCCTGTCTGTCAGGGAGAAGAGAGGAGGGAAATAAAAGCTAACAAGACTTCTAAAAGCAAAATCCCCAAACCACCTCTCGGGCACCCAGCAGCTGTCAAAGTCAACACAGGAAACTGGCAAAGGAGGGAAAGCCCATCCCGAATAAAACCCCGGCAGCTGTGGAGTCTGGGATGGATAGACCAAGCGCGGCTACATTTCCAAGGGCGAGATGGGCGTCCTCGGCAGACTCGTCTTTTCTGCTAACGCACAGGTGGGTCTGTCTAGACTGCAGAAGTGAGCCAGTCTTTTCTGAGTATCAAGGCTACTGGTCTTTTCTTTTTTTTTTTCTTTCACTATCATTATTTGGAGGGCTATTGAGATTCCCCTCGCTTCCTTATTTATGCAGTCAGAGGAAATCACAGCACAGAGAGCCGCTTCCAAACTCAAGGCCACGTGGGCCAATTTCAGATGGATAATTAAATATTGAACAAACGCTCAAATGCCTCTGCTGGATCGGGATGGCTAAAAATAACCACCCTGCCACTCCGCGTGGCATCTCGCAGGCTCATTCTCAAATCCCTCCTCCCAGCTACTGTCAAATACAACCTTCCCAGTAACGGTGGGGAGCTGGGCACAGACTGCCCAAATTCCCAATCAACAGAAAACAAAACTTCAGCTCCCGGTGAGCTCTGAATGTTCCTGACCAGGAAATACTCTCCCTTTCCTGACATTTAAACCAAGTGGCCTCAAGAGGAAGGTGCAGGGGAAATATCACAGTCGTTGGCTTTTCTTTTAAAAACAGTCCAAAGGCTTCATGTCACTTCTACGCAAAACATGTATGTGGTCCAGGATGTGAGCGTGTTTGCGTCGAGTTACACGGGAGTTCAACCCCCATCCCCTCCCCCAAGAAGACCCAACGAGGAGCCCAGCTGCCTCAGTTTCCCTTTCTGTGCTAACCTGAGGAAAAGCCACAAACAAAGCCAGCGCAGAAATAGAGCGCAAGGGTCAGAATTCCAGAGCCGGATCTCTCGTTAACTTCTTTGCATAAACTTGAGCACGCGCCCTTGGCTCTTCGGGCCTCGGTTTCCCCAGCTGTCAAAGGGAACAGTTAGCCCCCTGGTGCTGGAGATGCCACGAGCCCTCCCACCTCCATCAGCAGCTGAGCAAAGCAGGCTCCGGCCCCCCATACCACCAGGTTTCAGTAAGAAGAGACACAGCCGCGAAGCTGACCCCACTGAGCACGAGAGAGCGTGAAAAGGGGAAGCGCTGGGTTCCTGGGCACGGTTCTAAGTGTGAGTGGGCTTTGGAGTCCAGCAGCCGCCTTTCACACCTTGCCTCTTACAGCCACTTACTTCACATGGCAACTCAGTGTCCCCACCGGGCAAAGGGAAGTGATGATAAGGCCCCCTGCCCCCTAGGAGGATGGGGGAGTCAAAAGAAATATAAGATGATCAGACACAGCTTTTGGCCCAGGGCCTGGCACAAGTTCAGCCATTATCTTCCTTCTTATTAAAGGTGATAAAGATGGGCCAAGAGGCTGACGTTCCAGCAGATTCACTGGGACCTGGGACCTCTGGCCTCCCTCAAGGACATGAATAGCTCTGCGGAGTGGGCCTCAGGCTGTCGGCCCGTCTTCAGGGACCTCACCCAAGGGGACCCTGACCGCTTAGCACAAAGCGATGTGGTGAAGAAACAGGGCTGGGGCTGTTCAACCTGTAGCCTTCCCAGGGAAAGCGCATGGTTGGCAGAACACGAGTAAGGATACAGGGGTGGGGGCGGGGGGTGAGACTGGGCCCAGGGCATCACCTGAGCGGTCCCAGGCAGGCGGGCGGAAGAGCCGACCAGGAAGCCTGACCCCCAACAGACGCCAACAGAATCATTCCCCTGCCTCCCTCCCGAGTTAGGGCCAGGAGCTGGGGAGACAATGGCCGAGAACACTTAGTAGAGTCACTGTGCAAATCGGATAGGAGGAGGAGGCCTTATCCAAGCCAAGGCCTGACCTCAGAAAGATCTGCCTGCCCACAGAATAGCGAGGTGCTGCATCTGTAAGCTCAGGAGCTGGAGTCTTGCAGAGCTGGGCTCCACCATTTCTGAGCCGTGTGATGCCGGACAAGGCTCCCCAGTCTTGGCGTTGCAGTCTCCTCCCCCATAACATGAGGATAATGCCAGGATCCGTCTCACAGGGTTGTTGTGAACGTTAAATGAGATAAGGCAAGCACAAAATTAGGCTCACTGCTGGGCACTGAGAAAGCACGCAACAAACAAAAACCATTTTAACTTTATTACATGCCATGAAAGGGAGTGAGCATCCCAGCTCCTGGGGTGTGTAAGGGTGAGGAGGGCCTGGAGAAGCTGGGGTCAAGCCCCGCAAGAGGGATTGTGTCTCAGCAGGTACAAATGAAGAGATGAGGCAGGAAAGGATACTTGTACAATGACAGAGGTTGCATTTGGGGCAGAGAGTTGGGACTCGGAGCCTTGGGGGGGGCCAAGATGGCGGGGGTGAGGGGACAAAAGACACAACCAGACCCCACGCTCAGAGCCAGCTTGCCAGCCCGCGGGGCACCTCAGCAGGTCTCAGTGAGGCCAGGGTCCCTATGGAGTGGTTCCAGCCCCCGCCCTTCCCTGTGGTGGCACACAGCCGCTTCCCTAGCCATCGCTCCCAACCGGGGAGTGGCTGTGTCAAACCAGTACCCTGCCCCACCCTGGTTCTATGAAGGTGCTTCTGTGCCTCAGTGTCCTCATCTGGACCCCCCCGGGTTGGATCACTCAGCTGCCATATCTCCTTAGGAGGTCAGCCTCAGCCCTCCTGGGCACCACTGCGAGGCCCTCTTGCCCGCATTTCTCCAAGTATGCTCAAAGCCCCGCCAGAGGCCCCTCAGACAGACTCCAGCACACCCCGAAAGGAAAGGGGTCCGGGGAAAGGGGAGAGGGACCACACAGCAGCCAAGAGATAAGGCCATGCAAAGGGGCTATGCATGGACGTGGAGGAGGGCCTCACCATCTCAGGAGAAACCATCCACCAAGTCCCTAGCGCCCAGGCAGGGTCGGGCACGTGGCCGGACCCCTGGAAAAACTCAGACAACAACATGAAGAGAAGAATCAAAACTTCTCATGAGGTCAGGTCTCCCGACATGTCAGGCAGCAGGCGCAGGGTTAGCCCTGCTTGACAGAGGGGGAAACTGAGGCCGCGGGAGGTCCCCAGAGTCACACAACCAGCTTGTTGCCGAGCTGGGAACAGAGCCTGTCTCCCACCAACCACGGCTCTGTACCCTCAAAAGGGCTCTGTACCCTCAAAAGGGCTCTGTGCCCTCAAAAGGGCTCTGTGCCCCAGGGCACCTCAGCAAGCCAGCCTCCTCAACCATCTGGCGGCTTGGTGAGGGCTGGGAGCACGTGCCATTCATCCCCATGTGCCGCCCAGTGCCCAGGCTGGAGCCCAGCACGTAGTAGGTGCTCAAGACATGTTTGCTAGTTGGGTAAATGGGCCATACTTTATCCAGAGAGAGAGGAAAGCTTGCATTTCACCCCAGCGGCCCTGGGGGGACAGATAAGTCAAACAGACGGACAACACTTTCCTTGACCTTGGGGAAGGTAAGTGGGAAGGCACCCTGGCTGATGACACTCTACCGGGGACAGGACCCTCTCATATCCAAGAGCCATAGCTAGCCTTCGAGTGGACTCAGGGTCACAGAGCACAGTGTGAAATGGCCAGATGACCCTTACTATCCCAAAGTCACTCTTTCCACCCTGCCTCTGGCCATTGTCAACTGCAGGTCTCACTCTGCCTATTCCTCAGATGGGGCAATCAGGGCCCAGAGAAGGAAGAGCTCTGCTTAGTGCCCCCCTTTGCTCCAAGCTGGGGGCAGGGCGTGCTGCAGACACTGTCCCTCGCTTGCAGCCCTGCCAAGGACAAAGGCCTGCTCTCAAGTCCACAGTGAGGCCCCCGCCACGACTCCAGGTGGCAGTGGGAGCTGTGCGCAGGGGGCTCCCCCAGAGGTGGCAACCTGGCCACACCCCTTTCAGAGCCCCGGCCAGCTGCAGATCCCGGCCTCCAGCAATGCTTTCCTGCACTTCTCTGTCTCTGAACAAACACACCCCCTGAGTTCTCAGTCATTGTCCTTTCTCGCTAGTGGCAGAGGCCAGAATGGGTGTGGAGCGACGGGTTCAGGGCTGGGGCGCTGGAGACCACCCCGCCGGGCCCTGATGTCACCACTATGGGACCAAGCCCCCATGGTCCTTCTGAGGTCAGAAGGGACTGGCTCAAGGCCACCGGGTGGCTCCCCCCACAATGACTTACCACCTAAGTTTGGGCGCTGGCCTCAGGAGGAGGGCCAGCCCTGGGGGCAGAGGCAAGGACCTGGGGATCTAGTGGAAGGAGGTCCGTGGCTGCTTTAGGTGGCCAGGGGCCTCCAGCCTCCACCTCTCACCCTGCCAGCCAGCTCTCATGGCCATCCATGACTCCCCATCACACAAGGCCCTTTCTCTGGCCCAGACTACTGCTCCCCTCCCGGGTCCTTCCCCTCCCCCACCCCAGGACAAATTCTGTCCACGACACCCAAGGCATTTTCCTTCTCCCTGTCGTCGTACACAGGCTGTTTCTCTGGCCAGAGTAAGAACGCCAACTGAGGCCCAAGTTGCAGGCAGCACAGGCTTCTAGCTTTCAGTGCACTTGCTCTCATTCTTAAATGACCCTTCTGTCACTACACCTGTTTACCAGACAGGGCCCCTGAGGCTTAGAGGGGTAACCGGCCAAAGTTTTGTGCCCAACTGGGGTTTGAGCACACATCTGACTCAACCACCCCCTCTACCGAGGGAAATGCTATCCACCTTGTGACTCCCTGTCCAAATGTCACTTCCTCTGTGAAGCTCTCCCTGATTTTCCCAGATCGAACTTCTGTTCAATGACAGTCTCCACCCCACTCCCTGCAGGCTTTGAGCTCCTTCAAGGCTGGGACACAAAGCAGCGGCTGCTGCACAGGTGGGGCCCGGAAGCTGGGGCTCAGCTGACCGCGGGACACAGGGCCTCCTGCCCAGTCAGCTGAGCAGAGGGGGACTTCTGTTTCTCCCTGGGCCTCTGCAGTCAGGGACAGAAGGGCACTGAGGTGCAGACGAGGTCATGCAGGGCATCTGCAAGGAGAGGGGAGGGGCGGAGGCCTTGGGGTGGCCTGAGCATTACGGGGCATTCGTACACACCCATTTCTCATGGCATAAACCCATTTCCTCACTGAGCCCTACAAGTCCTGCCAGCCCTCTTCACAGCTTGAGAAACTGAGGCTCAGAAAAGAGAAGTGACTGGCCCAAAGTCTCAGTGCTTGAACCCAGATCTCTGGTCTCTCAGGCTAAGCCTGGATGGGGGTGGAGCAGCCAGAGGCCACTTCAAGGAAGGCAAGGGGATGTGTGTCACAGGCCTTGAGAGGCCCTGGAGGACCGAATTCCCAGCACACACCTGTGCACACTCTCAATCTCAGCTTGAACCCATCCACGAATGGGGAACTCACTACTTCAGGAACTCACTACTTCCTGAGGAAGCCGTGTATGTTGTTGTTCAGCCCCGACTGTGGGAAAAGTCTTCTCCATGCCGGGGGAAGCAAATGAACACGTACTGCCTGACTTGCCCTCAAGCTGATGGTAAAACTGAGGTTCAGGGGCAACACTACAGGGCTCAAGCCACACAACCAGCACCCAGCGGGGTGGGGGTCTGACCTCACGTCTGCTGGATTCCAAGCACAGATTTGCTCAAACCCAGGCCTGATCAAACTCAGCCTTCCCGTTTCCCAAGATAACCTACTCGGCCCAGGTCCCTGCTGGGTGCTACCAACCGCCTGCGCTCACGTGCGTGCTCTCTCTCTCCCTCTCTTTCTCCCCCTCTCTCTCCCTCGCCCTTGACCAAGTCCCCTTTGAAGCCCTCCTCCTTCCGGGGAGTCCTCTCCCTAAACTCCATTGCACCCAACCTGGTGCCCAACCTCGGAAGGAAGTTGTGCTTCCCCGCCCCCCCCACCCCCACCCAAAAAGCAGCCTCCTGGATCACATGCGCTCCCAACTGAGGATCCTGTTACTGGAAAAAAGAAAATGCTGTTCCCATTTCCCCTCCTCCCTGTCCTGCCTCCTGACTTGAAAGAGAGAAACTTTTCAAAGGAGGTGGGCCCACCCACTCCGAGGGGTCCCAGGCAGATTCAAAAGCTCCAGCTCCTTTGGAGCCAAGGACTCATGGGACAGCACCCTCTGAAGTCCAACCACCTGTCCCTCCACCCAAGAGGGGGAGAAGCCTAAGGCCCTGGGGACAGAAGTTGGGGGGGGGGGGGCGCTGAGACGGGCGCCCGGCCCTAAGCTGAGAGGCTGAAGCTCTCAAGGAAAGGTAAGGAAAAGCCAAGACCCTCTCAAAATTACTTCATTGCCAGGCTGCTGGGTACACTGAGGCACAGTGGTGCAGGAGGTGGAATCTGAGAAAGGGAAGAAAGAGAACCCCGATGGCAGTCTTCCCTTCCCCTGCCCCAGGCACAAGGGGAGACGGGATCTTCGGATTCCCCAGGACGGTGGCGGATGAGGGAGAAGCTGGGGGGGGAGGGGGGAGGGGGATCAAGCGGACACAGTAATGGGCAGCCAGAAAGGGCGCGGGGGGTTCCCGTTATCTAGACTGAAGGAGGATCGGGGGTCCCTGGCATTCCGGGCATCAGGTGGTGAAGTGGCGGTAGAGGGGACCCAAGGGTCAGGGGTCGGGGTGGCGCCTACCCCTGGCGGGCCGGGTCCGGCTGCGGGAGCGGCTCCTCTGTCGCTGCAGCCGGGGCCGCCGCAGCAGCCGGTAGTAGTAGGAGGGCCTCCCGGTGCTCTTCCTGGCGCTGCCGCCCGCGGACATGCTGCCGCCCGCCGGGCACCGGGCCGGGCCTGGGCGCGCTCACACGGGCCCCATCGCGCGCTCCGGCCCGCCCGGCGGGCGTCCCTGCCTTCTCCCGCGCGCTGGTGCGGTCGCCGCCGAGGCCACGGCTGCCCCACAAAGTCGCTCAAACTCCTCCTCCCGCCCCCGCCCTCTCCGAGCAGCCGGCCCCGCGGCGGGGGCCGGGGACCGGGAGGGAGGCCGGGCTGGCACCGGCCCGGAAAGTCAGTGCAGGAGAAATCCCGGCCTGGAGTCGGCGGGGCGAGGCGGCCCGGAGTGCCCCGGGACCCCAGGCGGGTCCCCAGGAGGGTCACCGTCCGCGCCCCTCGCGCCTGAGAACAGTCGCCCGACCTCAGGACTCACGGGGCGCACGAGCTCGCCCGCGGGGGTAGACGGTGCACACTCGCGTGCGCGCGCTCCCGGACACCGGACAGGACGCACGCAAGGCGGCCTGGCGGGCACCGCGCGGCGAAACCGGTCACCTTCAATTAGGGTCCTAATGAGGCTGACGCTGCAGGGCGCGTTTCTGCCCCAAGCTCACAGGGCGGAGTGTGGATCCACAAACAGCGCCTGGCGAGCTCCTGGCCCTCGCTGGCTTGAAAAGACATCCCTTTCACGCAGAAAACTTGCCTATTCTTCACAGTTTAAAAATGGTCCCGTTGGATACACATATTATTTGTATATAATTACAATTGTGGTGTTTCTCTCTCAAGCGCACCGGAAGTAGAGAGAGCGTAATGAACACCCGCGTATCTCGCAGGGTTGGCCAAATCTCAACATTCTGCCCCCTGTGATCTAGACCGTCCCCCAAATACGCCACCACGGAGGCCGTGAGGTCTGCCTCCCGCCGAGCGTTCACAGCTGCTCCGGGAAGGCAGCAGAAGAGTCCCGACGCTCCTGGAGAGACGCAAAACTGAGGCTGGGAGAAGAGAGCTGCCAGCTCCTGCTATGGCCTTGTGCTGAAAAACTTCTCCAGGTCACTCACTCCCCAGCTCAAGAACTTTCCACGGCTCCCCAAGTCCAAACAACCTTCCTTGGTATTTGAAGCTCCAACCATTGGGCCCCAACCAAACCACTCTCTCCAGCCTCCCCTGCAGCTGCCTCCTTCTCACTCCTCTTTGCCCTACTCCCAAAAGGGTCTGCCTGGCCCAAAGACCCTACTTCCAGGACCCAAATTCTCTAGCCTTCCCTGACCATCCTGGCCCTTGTCTGTCTCTGTCTCTCCCCTAACTTGTCCCTGGAGCTGGATTTACCTTGTAAATCTTTCAGACAACTACCTGCGGGAGCTCCCTTCCCTTAAGGGGAAACTGAGGCCCTGCCAGGGAGGGCTGACTTGCCTTTGTCATACAGAAAGTGGCAGAGGCTAGTGGTCTTGCCTCCCAACATGCAGTCTTAGGGGGTCATACATGGGCGCTGGAGACAGTCTGGAAGCCCTCCAGAACAGCTGGAAAGGCGTGGCCCTGGGGGGGGGGGGCGGCGGGGCAGTCTGGGCAGAAATCCAGGCCGGGTTTTGCACCTCGCAAAGGGAGCCCCCTCTCGGGCTCCCTCAGCCAGGGGGAGGGCCCCCAGGTCAGGAGGAGCCTGGATCACAGCTGGAAGCCAGGCGCCATCCTGGGATGGGGGGGGGGGGGGAGGGGCAGGAGGGTACTGCTTCTCCAAACCTAATCTGGGTTGTCCAAAGAACCCTTCTGGCCCCTCTCCCCCGAGTGCTGGCCAGTCCCTGGGGCAGATGGAAAACCACAGTGCCTGCAAGGATACCATTAACGTCCGTGGCGTTAAGTATTGCTCTAGCTCATTCTTATTAGCTACTAACACTGCCCAGGAGCCTCTTTTCCAAGAGCAGAGGCCCCAGGGAAAAGCTGTACCCAGTCCCTCCGTCCAGAGGCAAGCTCTGGGCCATCTTAGCATTCATCATCCTCTGGCTCAGCCTCCCCACTCAGGTGGGACTCCCACAGACACCTGTCACTCTAAAGAATGACCTCCACAGCCAGGCCCTCCAGTTTTGGGGGCTGGAGGGCTCCCAGGAAGTCCAGCTCAAGGTGGGGCCAACAGTCCTGTTCCCAGTGCTTGGAGTTCATCAGGCCCGGTTTCCTTCCCAAAGCAGGAATGCCCTGCTCAATCAGGGGACGAGAGGTTCCCTGCCAACAGACTCTCAGTGGCTAAAGCGAGTGGTCTTGGCCTGGCCTCTCCAGCTGGCAGATTTAGTTGTTGCTGTGTGTGCGTAGACGGAGGGGGGATGTAGCTAGGAGCTCAGGACCTCATCTGTAAACACAGTTGGGCTCCAAAGGTTTGGCATAGTCTCTCTGCTTATGCTTGGGCTTCTCAAGTCCTCTGTGCCTCAGTTTCCCCACCTGCAAGGAGAAGCTATGGACCACCCCCCCCCCCCCCCACCTATCTACCTTGTGGTGGGAAGAGGGTCAGCTATAGAAGAGGAAGAAGCTTCTGCATTCCTGGCCTTTGAACATCTCTGCAGACCTCAGGAGGGTCTGGAGTAGGAACCAACTGGGGTACTGAGGAGGCAGGGGACAGGGGAAGAGCTGGAAGACAAGGCGCCTGGGCCCCCTGTCCCTCCTCCTGTCCCGGGACCCCCAGGGCGGCAGGCAGACAAAAGGCAGCTCCCTGCACACCCCAGCAGAGCATCTGGAATCAATCCCGCTGCTGTGGAGCAAGCCACCCACTCCCTTTCGCTGCCCCTGTGGCCTCCTCCTTTTAAATGTAAGCAGCCCTCTTTCTGGAGGCCACCTAGACAAGAGGAGGGGCACTTCAAAACACCCTCCCTACCACCATTTCCTGCGACATTCCCCTCCAAAGGGAAGCCCTCTGTGATTGCCCTGGCCAGCACAGGCTTCCCAGGCCCTGCTGATCCGTGAGCCGGGGTCCCACAGAGCCCACGGTCTGTCGGTGGTCTTGTTCTCCACTCCCCTATCTTGACCGCAGAGGGTGTCCTGAATAGGCCCACCTCCCGCCTCCTCAACCTGCTGTTTTGGGTTGGGATCAAGGCTGCAGCCTTCACACCCCTGAGCCTCCAAATCACCCCATTCGTTAAACATGTATATTTCTGGGCTCCCCCAAGACACTTCATTTGGTGGTTCCAGATGGGGCCTGGGAGTCTGCATGTTTAGTAAGTGTAGGCAGGCAGGGGACAGGGGCTGGCTAAATCAGATCTAACCCTCCACCCCCCTCCTCCTGCCCTCAAAAGCCTCCACAGGTGAACTGGCAGAGTACTGAAAAGGACCAAGCTCTGTCACAGAGCAGCCACATCCCCTCGTACCCCTGCCCACTCCAGCCCCTTAGCGATCTGCTCCCCAAAGACACCTGCTCCTTTCCACCTGCCTTTGCATTGTTGATCAGATGGCTGCAATGAAGCTCTTCCTTCTGCATCTGGTGAACCCCTCCTTATCCCTCAGGACCCAGCTCAAATATCACCACATTAGAGCAGTCTGGGCCCCACTGAGAGACCCTCTGGAGCCCGCCACACCCCACCACTTGGGCTGTATAATGAGGACACCAGAGAAGATCAGGAAGAGAGGGACCCCAAGACATTCCCTCTGGGTAGAGAACTCAGCATCTGGATGTCAGGAGAAGAATAATACCCTGCTGGGAAGCGGTGGGGGTGGGCAGCCTTAGAGCTGGGCTGTAAGTCCAGGTAAACCACAAGCCAGGCAGGGGCCAGGTCAGGAGAGGCACCAGAGGCAGGGGTGGGGGCCAGCCTAGTGCAGTCTCCCCATCCCACTGTTAGCTTTAAAGTCAGTGAGGGAGGGGGGCGCCGAGGGCCTCAGTCAGCGAAGCATCCGACTTCAGCTCAGGTCATGATCTCACAGTTTGTGAGTTCGGGCCCCGCATCAGGCTGACAGCTCAGAGCCTGGAGCCTGCTTCGGATTCTGGGTCTCCCTCTCTGTCTCCCCCTCCCCTGCTCACTCTCTCTCTCTCACAAAAATAAACATTAAAAAATATTTTTTTTAACTTAAAAAAAAAGTCAATGAAGGAGGAACAAAAATACCTATTGTCAGAATTACCCCTGAAAAGGCTTAAACTGCCCGTAAAGGACAATTTCCCTCTAGTGTTAGGACAGAGGTGAGCAGAAGGCAGAAGGGCCTGGCCCTTACTGAGGGGCCATTCTGTGCAAGAGCAGGAAGAAGCATTCATCTAACATTAGATTCCACCCAGGGAGGAGAGGTGCTCACCCCCGAAGGGGACCACAGAAGTCCAAGACTTTCCACAGAGGAGAGTTACAAGTTTGTCCTGGAAAGGTCTGTCTGAGGATGAAGTTTGTATTTAATACTGATAAACCATATTTGGCATTTATTGTGTGCCAGACCCTGTCTGTAGCATTCAGTGCACATTATCTCCTTAAATTTCACATAAATCTTGAGGCAGGTGGTTACCGCCTTCGTTTTACAGAAAATATTGCGGGCACAGAGAGGGTTAGTAACTCCCCTAACGTCACACAGCTTGTGCTAAGGAGTCCGGATTGGAACCCAGGCAAGCTGGAAAAAGCAAAGTTCTTAAGGTTGAGCAGGACTTAACCCAGAGACGGAGGAGGGGTAGCAGCCTGGAACTTTTCATAAAAGCCAGCTTCGACAAGGAACAGGAGGAGGTGAAGAAGATTAGCAGTCCTGACAGGGGAAACATTGGAGCCCACGCCAGGCCCCACACAATGGGTGTCGAGAGGGCTCAGACCTGTCAGGCTTCCTGTCGGGACGAGGGTAGACAGCAGTGACCAGGGGAAGTCCCGGCCAGGCAGCCTTGAATGCATCCGCCTCCCAGGCCAGCCTCAAGCTTTGAGTGGCTGAAGCCCTGGGCAGGGGTATGTGGGGGTGGGGGCACTGATGGTTGAGGTTACGGGCCTCTGCCTGCGTCCAGGAACACAGCAGGGCCAGGAGGAGGACCTCCGTCAGGCTGCGGTGGAACAGGGGCTCTCCCCACGCGGTGGAAGTGGAAACAAGCCCTGTGAGGTCACACTCGAGGCCCAGCCGGGTGTCCACCAGCTCCGCTGCCCCCCAGACTCCCTCCCTAAAGCCACCAACAAATTTTCTAACATCCTTCCCAGACAATGGCCCACTCAGGGCCGTGCTGACCCCAGGCTCGGATGGCTCTGCGCCCCCTCAGCACAGGTGGCACTGGGGGACTGGCCAAATGTGGGTGCAGACCCCTGGGGAGTGTATTTTCTAAAGCCACCCACAGCTGGACTGAGGGTGAGCCCTTGGGAGACACCAGACCTCCAGCAGGGGAGGAGGCCAGTTGGCAGGTCATTGTGTTTCTTTGGGTGCTGTGTGACTCAGAGGAAGCCTCTTGACATCTCTGGGCCTCAGATTCCCTCGTGTTAGGGATGAGACATCTCAGCCCAGCCCACCTCCACAGGATTCCATCAGGATGTAGAAATTTCTTCCAGTCTCAAACCAGCACCTATGTGTTCCCTCCAGAGGCCCAGAGAATATGTATTTCCTTCATCAGTGCCAACAACCTGCCAAAAAATCCTGGGATGGCAGAGCTAGAAGGCACCGGCAGAGTAGACGATGGAGCCGGAGAAACTGAGGCCTCATGGAACAGCCACTTGCCCCGAGGACGCTGCCTCACTCATCACAAACCCAGATGTGGCATCAGTTCCCCAATCATCACGGGTCTGATTGCCCCTCACACCCCAGCACGGAACAGTCACAGTGGGGCAGCGTGACTCCCCACAGAGGGAAAAGGGACGCCAAGAGAGGTTGTGACTCGCCCGATGTCACACGTGGGTGTTGGGGGGTAAGGCCAGCTTGGGACTTAAACAGAACTGCCAAGACCCCCTTTCTCCTTTCAGTCCCCCAGACCGCCCCTCCCAGAATGCCTGCCGCCTTCTGCCCGCAGGTGCACTGGGCTTCCACTCCGGACCGGCTGCCCCCCAAGCTCAGGGCTCCAATCCCAGGGCTGGGGAAGCCTGGGATCCAGTCTCCAGGGCCCAGCCCCGGCCCTCCTTCCTCACCCCCTCCCTAGCAGCCGGCGTTTCAACCCAGATGGCCAGGCCTGGTGCAACTCTCTCCCTGTACTTCCTCTCCCTGCCCTGACCCAGAAATGCTGCCAAGCTCCAGGTGGGCCCACGGCCCCTCCTTCTCGGGGCCCAGGCCTGGGGCTGAGGCTCCGGGTCTCGGGGCTTCCTCCTCCCCTTCCATCTGATGGGCCCAGACAGCTCCACGCCCACTGGGTGACCAGAGGGGGTGGCATATGGTCCCAGCGTGAGGTTGGAGAGCCCCCTCCCTTCCCAGGCCGTCCTGCCTGGTCATCTGTGAGCCACTTGATGGCTGGCACGGGCCTGGGTCCCAGCTGGGAGGGGCCTCACTCAATCCTCGCAGATCCCACTGAGGAGGACAGATGAACTGGCCCAGGAGCCAGCTCCTATGAGGCTCCCGTCTAGGCGGGGTGCCGAAAGAGTGTGGGATTCGGGGTGAGGAACCAGCACTCCTTGACTGCGTGACCCCAGATCAGTGCCTTCAGTTCCTCAACTGTAGAATGGGCTTAATGACACTTCTACTTTGTGAGGTCTCAGAAGGTCAAATATCATAGCAAATCAAAACCTTGTGTATAGGGGTGCCTGGTGGCTCGGTCGGTTGAGCAGCTGACTCTTTTTTAAAAATTTTTTAATGTGTATTTATTTTTGAGAGAGAGAGCGAGAGCGAGCGCAGAAGTGGGGGAGGGGCAGAGAGAGAGAGAGAGGGAGACACAGAATCTGGAACAGGCTCCAGGCTCCCAGCTGGCAGCACAGAGCCTGATGCGGGGCTCAAACCCCTCGAACCGTGAGATCATGACATGAGCCGAAGTTGGAAGCTTAACCAACTGAGCCACCCAGGCGCCCCAGAGCATCCAGCTCTTGATTTCAGCTCAGGTCATGATCTCACGGTTTGTGGGATCGAGCCCCACATTGGGCTCTGCGCTGAGAGCGCAGAGCCTGCTTGGGATTCTCTCTCTTCCTCTCTCTGTGCTCCTCCCCACCGCCAAACACAGATAAACATTTTTTTTTTAAGTTAAAAAAAAAAACAAAACAAAAAACCTTGTGTATAAACTGGTCAACATCTGTCCCTCAGGCCTATTTCTTTTCTCACTAATCTGGGCCCCTCGAGAGCGGGACAGCCACAGCTGGTCAGCATAGTTACCAGCCCAGAGTGAACTCTCAGTAAGACTCACTAAGAGAGAAGGTGGCAGCAATTGGGGAAAATGGGTGACCCCATCTGATTTAAAGTCAGCACTAAGGAATTCAGAGGAGGGAGAAGTCCTGGAAGACTGCCTGAGAAAAGACTCACTGGCATTGAACCAGAAGGCTGAGTAGGATTTGACTGGGTAGAGAGCAGAGGACTGTATTCTTGGAGGGGGAGACGGCAAGAACAAAGGCCCTGAGGTAGAAACCGGGAAGGCATATGCTGGGGGCAGTGTGTAGAATGGAGAGGCTGAAGCAGAGGATGATGTGGGGACTCCGGAGGAGGCTGTATGGAGCATGTGAGGGGTGGGGTCAGGCAGAAGAGATGGGGAGGTAGGCCCAAGTGGCAGTGAGGCCCAGGTGGCACCTCCATATGGGGAGGAGTGAAATGTAAGGAAAGAACCCTGATCGTGGAGGCAGAGGATCAGGGCTCTAGGCCTAGATCTGCCGCTGTGTGACTGCCTGACTTTGGTAAGTCATAGCCCTCTCTGATCCCCATTCTGCAACGATCAGGGAAGGCCTGGCTTTATAAGGCAAGCCTGCAGGTGAGGGGATAGGCCAGATGCCCAGGAACTACATCGGAACCTTCAGAAACAGGTTCTGGGGCCCCACTCCCAGCATCCTCGAATCCAAATCTTGGTGGGCGAGGCCAAGGAAGCTATATTCTTAAAGGAGTTTTCTCACAGCTTTATTGGAGAGCCGCTGGCTGAGATGGTTGTAGACTTGACTAGATGTCTTTCCAATCCCTGAGCATGCCAAACATGGCCCCGCCTCAGGACCTTTGCACGTGCTGTTCCTTTTCCCTCACACACTGACCCTGGAATTTCAGATGGTCAGCTCCTTCCTGTCATTTAGGCCTCAGCTCAAATAACACACCTTCAGAGGCCTACCCTCGCCGCCTTGTCTCAAGTGCCTCTGCCCCAATCCCCACCCCCTGTCCCACTGCCCTGTTTTATTTTCTTCAACTTACTGCATCCTAAAACTATCTTATCTGTGTATTTGGTTGTTCACTAATCGCTTTTCTTCCCTCAAACTGTAATGAGGGCAGGGGCCTTGTTTAGTCCTGTCACAGCCATGTCCCCAGTGCACAAAACAGCATTCAATATATACCCGGTGAATGAGGTGACTGGAAGGAGCCCGGCTCAAAGCCCCCATTCTTTTCTCAAGAAGGGCAGCTGTGGTGCCAGGGGCCAGTCACTTCACCTCTCCGGGCCTGGCTTTCTTCATTGTGACATGTAGACAGCAGGCTTCAGAGTTTACTTTTAAGCAGCAACCTGGAGCTGATCAGGAGGCCAGGCTGTAAGTCCTGACTCTAACCAGGAGCTTGCACAGAATAAACGAACGGATGAATGAGTGCCTTTGCTCTGCTGTGTGCCTCTGAGCAAGTCCCCTCCCATTCATAGTCCCCTGCCCCGTTTCCCCTCCTGTAAAATGGGGTTGGCCTGAGTGAACCCTTGGCACTGACACTCAGAGCCTCTGTGCCCAGTCTGGAACATAGATGGGAACCACAGCAGGTGTTAGAGGAGGGGCAGGCTGGGCCAGAGCCATGGTTCTCACATTTACTGGACTTTTCCTGGAGATCCCACCAGGCCCAAAGCTGGCATCTCAAGGCCACATAGGTGAGAATTAAGTGTAGCTTCTGTGACCTGTCACCCCTCAACTCTAGACAGCAAGAACAATGCCGGCCCTGCCCCCACTCTGGGAACAGCATTTTGTCTGGAAATTCCACCAGGGGGAGGAGGAAGGGCTGGGGCCCTAGAATTTCTGTGCCTGCTCAAACAGGAAGTAGCTCAAAGTTTGGGGCCAAGGAAAACAAGTTCAGGGGCATCCTGGAAATCAGCAGTCCCCTTGGCTGGGACTTGCCCCTCTCACCAGGTGGGGCTCTCCTGGTGACTAATGATTAACATAGACAGACAGATGGTGTGTGAAAGGGGGATGGTCCAGGACCACAGGCAAAGGCCTAAAAGGAAGCAAAATTCACCCAGTCTCATCTGGCATACCTTTGACAATGGGGAGCTCACTACCAAACTGGCCCCTGTCCTCAGAAAGTCTAAAAGTGACAGTGCCTTCCCACAACTAGGAATTGCAGAAGGCCTTTAGGGATCTAGTGGTCAGCCCACACTTGACCCAGGAGTCAGAGAGCTTGGGACTTGCCCAGGGTCACTCAGATGTCCCCAGGTCCTCTCTCAGTTCCCAGTAGCAGATGAAGCTATTCCGGGCACAGTAAGGAGGAGCTAGTTTGAGCAGCCCCACCCCCACACCCCTCCTGGCTAAAATGCCTAAGTTGTGGGGGCGGGGGGGTGACCTCTGGCTGATCTTTATTAGAAAGCCCAGAGGGCCCTGGGCCTGGGCGGGGGGGGGAGGGGGGGGGGGGCTGAGACAGCATAGGGCAACATGGGTTATGAAAGCCCCTGTGCTGCCTGCCTGCCTGACCCACAGCCCTCTCCTCTTCCCCTGTAGCCTCTGCCCCAGGAAGCTGCAAGGTGGCTTCAGAATTTTCTAGACCTGCTTTCTCTGACCTCTTTCTTGTGTCCTCCTGTTGCCCCTGCCGGGGTGGGGGGCCCACAGAGCAGCCCAGAGCCCTCAGGAGCGGCCTTCAGTGCTGCCCCCTACTGGGCTATAGATCCCTAGGACAAAGTCCTTGGCCCTGGTGCCCCGTGGGGAGGGCTGTGCCCTTTGAGATCCCCAGGGTGTCGTGGCACAGGGTTCCAGCCTGCTGAGTGACATGAACTGGCCTCCCCCACCCTCTCGGGGGCAAAGGGGATGGCGCAAAACCTCGGTTCTCAGATTCGAGGCGCTTCGGTACCCTGGAGAGCAGGTTAAAATGCAGATGCCCAGGCCTACTGGGGACAGCGGTTTAGCCAATCTGGGAAGAGCCCAGGAGTCTGCCTTTTTACCTAGCAGAGAGTGAGCCCACGCTGGCCACACAGGCCCCCTTTGGCTCTCTCTCAGGTCCCTGGCTCTGTGGGTTCTGGGACTCCAGCCCTCAACAGTGTCACAAGCCTTTTCTAAACTGCAACCTATCTGTCTCCTGTCCCTTTCTCAGAACTCTACAGTACAGACGGGCAAACTGAGGCTCAGAATGGAGAATAACAAAGTTTACCCACAGTCCTCGCCCCTCAGAGAAGCCCCCGGCTTCCACCTCCCTCCCCAGCTCCCCATAGCCTGCCTAGATTCTGGGGCCCAGCAGGTCAGCTCAGGCCAGGCAGCAGCCCTGACTGGCCCCCTTTGTCCTGGTCTGTGTGCCCTGCGACCTCACCAGGTCCTGGGCTGATTAAAATATCCCCTTACAGCTCCAGTAGGCCTGGTGTCCCTTTACAGGGCTGGGAGGGCCACAATCCCATCTGAGGCGACACTGACAGCTTACTGCTGCCCTCTGGCCACCCTCAGAAGCTGGACACTTGCCGGCCCCACAGAGATTCGAGAGAACCTTCACCTGAAGTATTTGCAGAACCAGCCAGGAGAAACCAAGGCCCAGAAAGGGGAGAGCCTTGCCCAAGGTCACACAGGACACAGTTATTAACCCCAATACAGAGCTCGCTCTCTGCCAGGCAGCATTAATTCAATGAGTCCGTATAACAACACCCTCTCCTTTTTTACAGGCACGGAAAGGTGATTGTGGCAGACGCGGGACTCGATCTCATATAGCCTAGTCCCTAATGGTGACCCAGTACTGCTGCACGTAGTCTCCCCTCACGTGTCCCTGGGTAATTTTGTTTGCAAAAGGGCGTCGTGGAGCAGTGAGGCAGGGCACTTGGCTTCTACTGCCTGCCAAGATGGTGGTCCCTGGGTGTGGCCCCAGTTCCTGATCTCACCTCTCCAGCCTACACCCACCCATTTTCCTTGGTCATGTTGGTCTCCAGCGACCCGCACCCCCCTTCTCTCCTTCATGTCTTTGCTCCCACTGTTTCCACTCGGAGCATGCGTGCTTCCTAGACTCTGAGCCCCTCTGTGAAGCAGGCTATTGATCGTTCCAAAGACTAGCTTGGGTCCGTCCACCTCTCTCCAGCTCTGCTGTCATGACTCAAATCCAGGTGACCACCGTCTCTAGCTTTGGGGACGCCCACAGCTCCTGACTCGTCCTCCCAAATGTTCCCCGAGTCGATTCTCCACGAAGCAGCCGGAGAGAGCATTTTACAACAGCCCTCTGTCCCAGCCACCCTGGCCTTACTTGCCTTTGGACAGTCTTTCCAGTTCATCCCTCCAGCCGGGAAGCCCTGCTTCCCCCCAAAGGCCTGCCCACACCATTTTCTCCGGGCTCCCTGCACCTTTTCCTCCAGGGAGCCCTCATTGTGCAGTGACATCTTTTTTTTGGTGATTCATGTCACATTTACCTCTCCCGGCACGCTGCCCTCCTGGCGGATCGGGTCCTGCTTGCCCGGCTCGCATCATAACCCCGGTGCCCAGCCCGGTGCCATCGCATGGCTGCTGCCAATCAAGAGGCGGGGGCATCACAGTCGTGAATTCGGGAAAGCGCTGTCCACATAAACGTGCCACGAGGGTCCCCAGACCTCCGGGCCTCAGCGCCATGAAGCGAAATGGGGCCAAATGCCCTCGGCCCCCACCCCAAACGAGTCATAGCTCAGGACTCATTAATTTTCCTCCCCACAGGTTTCGGTGCTTTCATTCTGTGATTTATAGCCCATCCGATAAATTTCCCCCATTATCTTTCGCACGCAGTGTGCTGCCTTTCTGCCAGTTCATAATACAGTTGGCTCTCTGGCCTCTCCCCAGAGAAATCGAAGGCTTGGCTCCAACTCGGGAGCAGGCCCACGAGGCCACGTGGGATTCCAAAGGCTCCTTTCAGACCCAAACCTCAAGCAGGTCTGAGCGTCGCCCTCAGGATTAACTGGGCAGGTCCCGATTGCCCTCCTCCCCTCCCTCTGGCAGGAAGTCTGGCAGAGACCATGTAGGCTGAGGTGTCCAGTGCCCACGGGGGCCTTAGCAGCCAGTTTTAAGGCTGGGCTGCAGACTCTAGCGCTTTCCCCAACCGGCCTCGACAGTTTCCCAAGGCTCCACAGACATGATCTTTGTCTACCTCTCCAGCTCCCCGAGAAAGGCAGGACCTCATCAGACCCGTTTCACAGATAAAGAAGCCTCTCTAGAGGTGCCTGGGTGGCTCAGTCGGTTAAGCGTCCGACTTCGGCTCAGGTCATGATCTCACGGCTCGTGGGTTCGAGCCCCGTGTCGGGCTCTGTGCTGACAGCTCAGAGCCTGGAGCCTGCTTCGGATTCTGTGTCCCCCTCTCTCTCCTCCCCACCCCTGCACCCCTGCTTGTGCTCTGTTTCTCTCTTTCAAAAATGAATAAACATAAAAAAAAATTTAAAAAAAAAGAAACTTCTATAACATACAGGAAATTACATCCCAGCCCTGCTCACCCCACTGGGTGCTTGCCAGGTTCAGGTGCAGCCAGTAGAGATTTCTGAGGGTATCCTCTGTGCCAGGCAATGCGCCGAGCGCTTGACTTGGGTGGTCTTCACTCGCAACAAACATTAGAGGCCAAAGTTACTATTGTGCCCATTTTACACATGGGAAAATCGAGCCTCAGGGAGAAGCAATTCTCCTAGGTTTGTACAGGAAGCAATCAGCAATGCCCCAGAGGAAATGCTACTAGGGTAAGGCATGAGAAAGATCTGGAGGCACAGGGAGCACACAGCTGCAGACAGAACAAACAAAATAAAATAAAATAAACAAATAAAATAAAATAAAATAAAATAAAATAAAATAAAATAAACAAAATAAAACCAAAAGTGTCAGGGATGCAGGGCCAGCTCAGCACTTTAGGGGTTGGGATCCCACCCCTGGGAGTACTCCACCGGGTGACCTCGGGCAAATCCCTTAACCTCTCTGGTCCTCATCTTCCCACTCTACAATATGAATACTGTCCTGCCCAGGACTATCACAGGGTTTGCATGAGGCAACATGTAGAAAGCTACCTTGTGAACTGCCCGGTCCGGGGCCGAGTCATTTCTGCGTGTTAGAACAGTGAAATGAGACATCGTGCAAAGACCTGTAGGGAACCTCTGTGCTACTCCAGGCTAAGTGTGACTGGTGGCTCTGAACCGTGCAGGCATCTGGACAGAAGACACGGGCTCCTCCTCGGATCACAAGCTGCTTACCTCACTCCGGTCCCGGGCACCTCACCCCCCGAGGCTTGGGAGCCACCGGGTGGCCCTCCTGCTCCAGGGCTCACAGATCCCAGCACTGACCAGCTGGCCCTGGGGCATCGAGCAGAGGACATTCCAGACTGGCCTGGGCCGGGTCCCCCCCACAGCCGCGGCCCTCGGCCACTAGGTCTGCTGTCCTGAAAGTTTCTGCTTCTACTTTATGGTTTCCGTGGCAACCACCTCTCTTTCTCCGATTGTTTTCCTATCCTCAGTCACTTTGCCATCTTAAGAGGCAAGTTTCTCTCTTCTTTATACTAAAAGGAGAATAAAAGTGGGTTGGGGCAAGAGGTCTGGCCGGGAGGATGAGGACAGAGAAGGGATTTCTGGAGTGCAGCCACCGTTTGCCCCCCAGTAAAGACCACTGGGCCTGGGACTGTCCCCAGGGTCCTCCACAGCAGCTCCTTCAATGTGACTCCCTGCTCAGAGGGCCTGCCGGGCCCTGCAGGAGCCGCTCAGGCTGGGGAGTCCAGGCTTCGCAAGCTGGCTGGGCCTAAATCTGCCTGCTGCCGTCTGTCTTCACCCACCAGCGCCCTGCGTTTGGACGGCATCCACCTCCGTGCCCCACGCTCTCTGCTTTTGGGAATCCTTCCTTTCCCAAGGCCTGGCCTCGAAGTAGTGCCACAGGAAGTCCCCGCTGATGTCGCCACCACCCCGTCAGACCTCCTCACTTCTCCACTGTATCTGTTGCTCTGCCACCCAACCTTCCTTCCCGACGGCCTTCTGCCCTGCGGGCTGGGCCGATGCCTCCCTCACTCCATGTCCGAGCAGGGCCACAGGAGGCCACGCGGAACCTGGGGCCGTGGAGCCCAGGGTTCCTACCACCATCTGGCCACCGGCTCTCCCCAGATTTGCTCCAGAACTCTATCTTCCCCCCCTGGTCAAATAAGGATGGCACTCACTTCCTCCCAGGCTGGTGGAGACTGAAATGAGTTTGCAGGTCTGAAAGAGCTTGGAAAATTCTGAAGTGCTGTGGGGAGTCCGGGATTATTTTTAGGTACTGAATTAGTGCCATCCAATGAATAGCCTGAAGGCCTCCTTGACCCCACAGATCTCAGGCTCTCTTTCTCCACCTGCTGACCTCCCGAGGCATTGACTGCCCGCGATGGCCAGCTCCACACCAAGTCAGGGGCCACCAGCTTTCCTGACACACACACACACAGACACACACACACACACACACACACACAGCCCCTGACACACTTGAGGCCTGGAGGCTCAGCCACTGCCTTCTCCTGTTCCTCCAGGACCCACCCTCTTCCCGCCTGGTCCAGTGGGCTACCCAGGAACACCTCCCAAACGCGCTCTCCCCAGAGAAAGGCTTCTCTCCCTCCCCCACACCAGGGCCTCCCTGGTGCTGACAGTGAACTTCACCCCCACTGCCTGCCTGTCCAGCCTCAGACCTACACGTCACCCCTTCCAAAATGCTCACGGAGCCTGCACCTGCCCAGGCTTGTGCTAGCATAGGGCTGGTTTTCACGAGCGAGGGGGCGCCTGGGGCTGCTGTGCACCCTTGAGGGCCGATTCCACTTCCCTCCAAAGACCTGCAGAATCAGAGGGCTTTAAGCAGACTCAGAGGAAGAAGAATAAAGACTTGTGAAATGTCACAACCAAGGGAATGAAGAGATAGAGGGTCAGCCATGGCCTGCCAGAAACTTCCTCCTGTGCCTGCCCTTCTGTCCCCACTCTGGTCCTGGTTCAGGGCCCAGGACTCCCACAGCTGGCATCGGGAAGCCAGGTCATTCAGCCCCCACACTGGGGTGCATAAGAGACACTTCCCAGGAGCAGGCATTTGAAAACCCATGTAAGTATTAGCACAGTCCTGTGAGGGCTCAGACACAGTCCTTGTCCTCAGGGAGCTAATAGTCTGGTAGGATGCATGAGCTCCCAGAGGGACCCACCAACAAGGGCCCAAGGCAGAGGAAGCATAAGGAAGGAAGGAACTGATCCTGACTCGGCAGGGCAGGTGGAGATCAAGAAAGGCTTCACAGAAGAGGTGGCATCTGGGCCAGGCCTTTGAGCAGGATTCCAACAGGCAGAGGACAGTAGGGAAGGGAGGGGGCCCACTGAAGTTCAGCAGCAGCCTGGAAAGCACAGAGAGACACTTAACTTGCCTTCCCTTTTCCAAAGGCCACGTGTTAGACCAGGGTGAGAGTCTGGGCTTGGAGGATGCTGGCCTTGTGTCCAATCAGCTGGGACTCTTAGGCCAGGCAGGTGATAAATGCCCCCAAGATGGCCCAGAAAGGGGCAATTTCCAGCCTGGCTTCCTGAGACCAGACCCTAGGGCAAGGTCTGTTCTGGTCATTGCTGTCACGGGGCAGTGGCCCCAGAGTGCCAAAGGGAGACAGAGCCTGCCAGGTCTTAAAAGCCCTGAAGAAAAGAGTTCCCTGAGCAGCCCATTCTGGGATTTCATACCACCCCACGGTCAGCCAGGAAGTTCTTCCCCCTATCTAACCTACATCTCTCTTGCTGAAATGAACACCCACCTTGCTTTGGAGACACAAGAATAACAAAGCCCAGGAGCTGAAATGCCTCACCAGGAGCTCTGTTTGCAGCTGAGGTGGGAGTAGGGGTGGGTCAGTGGGCACAGACACAACCCTGGGCTCTGACAAGAGAGGACAAGGCCCCCTTTGTGTGCATGATTAATTTATAGGCCTGGGGAAGGCCAAGCGAGAGGGAATGTCCTCTCTCTGGGCCTTGGAGGCTTCCCTGACCCAATTTAGAAGCTGTGTTTATTGTGTTGTTCATGTCAAACCTTCCCGATGAGGTCTCTATTCCCAGCGTGCTCATGAATTTTCCAGGGGTTTAATAGCGTACAATCTGAGAACGATTTATTAAGAAGATTAAACCCCCCAAATATGCTTCCGCATGCTCTACAAAACATGGTAAATTTATTCTCCAGCGTCAGTAGGCTCCCACTGCCCTGAGCGGCACAATCACTCAGCAAAGTTAAAGCTGGAACCCCTGGCCCTGGGGAGGCAGGGAGGCCACGTGGGGTGGGGGCGTGCCCGGTGAGGGTCCGGCGGGGAGTGTGGGAAGGAGCACTTTGAAGACCCGGCCCTCGTCCCTCGCCCACCTTGCCCCGGGCTTCCCCACTCGGCAAGGGCTCCTGGATGCTGGATGCAGGACGCTGGTCTAGACACTTTCTGGGACTTGGAATCAAAGAGGAGCCCCCTAACGTCGTCTCCCTGGGCACCCCTCTCATTCTCCACTCTAGGAACTCCTGGAGGGGGAGAACTGGGCCAGATATAGCCAGAGGTGTCGGAAAAAGACCAAGTTTTTGCTTGACCCTTTCTGGGGGGCCACACTCAAGGGGCCGGGGGAGCCTCGCACAGGCAAAGCTGGGTGGAGGATGTGAACTCGGGGAGGTGGCAGCCACGCCCTCACCCCTGGGACAAGGGGAAGACAGCAGCACCCAGGGCCCACGGGGGCGGGCGGGGAGCGGCGGGAGCCGTGTCAGATGCTGGTGCAGAGGCCCAGGCCTCAGTGCTGATCCGAGACCTCAGACCGGCCTGTCTTCTCCCTGCAGCCCCTCCCGTCCAACGGGTGCCCAGGACCATCTGTTTTATCACCGGTGATAAAATATGTCACAGCTATATGGCACGTCCACCACCTACTCTGTGCCAGGCACTGTGCTCAGCTTTAAACACATCGTGCCATGTCACGCCCATGCCACCCTGTTACCCTCGTGTCTCAGAGGAGGGAGTGGACCCTTGAGACGGTAATGCACATGCCTAGGCCACGCAGCCAACGGCCGAAAGAAGCAGGATTCCAGCGCTGGTGCTCAGACTCCAGTGTCTGAGGCCCCAAGGCCCTCCCACCCCACCTAAGTCCACAGCTGGGGCAGTTCCCTCTCGGTCCCTCGGTTTAGGCCCAGTGTAGGCCCCCACCAGAAGACTGCCCAGGCTCCTTGATGGCCACCCAGCTTCCTGCCGCATCCTCTCCCGTCCTCCCTCCACCCGGCAGCCAGAGGGACCGTCCCGGTCACCTCGCTTGGCTGCAAAACCCTCGCCACCGTCCCCTGGCCAACGGCACGGGGTGCAGGCTTCTTTGCCCTAGCATTCATGGCTCCCGCTCACCTCCTCCCCTCTGCCCTCTCTCCCTCCACCTCGTCCACACTCACCACCTGGGCCCCGGGCCTTCCAGTCTCCATGCCTTTCCTCACACGGCTCCCTTTGTCTGACATGCTTTCCCCGTGCCTCTTACTCCAAAACTCTCAAGGCCCAAATCCAATGCCACCGTCCGCATGAAGCTGTCCCAGGATCAGGACCCTTCGGCAAAAGTGCCTGCTCCCCACCCCCCAACAAGCCTAGGAGCTCCTGGGGGGGCTGGGTCTTCTTCCACTAGAAGCTCCTCCCGCCTCGTCCCTGCATGCAGCTGGTTGAGTGCAGACAGACGTCTTCTTGACCCCTCGACCTTGTGAGTAAGGGGAGGCAAGAGCGGCCTGAGTGCCCAGCCTGCGAGTCCTTTACCTTTGTGAGGGCGCCATGGACCCCTGTGGCCTCTAGCAAGGTCTAAGGCTCCCTTCTCAGAAAAATGTTTTGGGGGTTTTGTTTAAGTTTATTTAGAGAGAGAGAGAAAGAAAATGAGTCGGGGAGGAGCAGAGAGAGAGGGGGACAGAAGATCCAAAGCAGGCTCTCTGCTGTCAGCCCACAGCCCAACATGGGGCTCGAACTCACGAACTGTGAGATCATGACGTGAGCCAAAGTCAGACGCTTAGCCTACTGAGCCACCCAGGTGCCCCGGAAAAAATGTTTTTAGATGCATAAAATAAAATACCAAGATTACAAAGGAAACCAATTACACTGAAATACAGTTATCAGAATATGATCCAAAATTTTTTGAACAACATATGTGCTTTTTATTAATGCTTTACATAATAAGATCTAGTTCTAATAACTACAGTTATTTTGCAGCATGAACAAACGCGTTATTTACAGACTCCCACAAAGCTATCCTATGACTTGAGAGCGCCTGTGATTTCCATGATTTCTACAAAATCATAGAATAGCTAATGCCACTGTGGTTTATCACCTACATTTGTAATTGAAAGAATTATAATTTGTAACCATAACTAGAGGTCAGAGAAAACAAAGGTGGGATTTTTTTTTTTCCTATCTGCCTTCTTGGATTCCACCCAGAGACGCCTGCTTAAGAACCTGGTTAAGAAACCCTGGCTTAGAGGCGGGGGGGTGTAAGGGGAAACAGTGGGGTTTGTCCTGGAGCCCAGGTTCCGGCTATGCACCGCATGGCATGTCGCGGACCTTCTCGGAGTTCCATTTTCACCCACCTGCCTCGGTGTGATCCCGCAGGAGCCAAGGCCCGTGCCCACAGCTGGTTGTCCGGGCTTATCCCAAAGCGCTTAGGTGGGGAAGGCTTCGAGGAGGCCCCTTGGAGACGCTGTGCCCCAGAAGGCCCAGCTCAGGGCCTCAAGGCCCCTGGCTGCCTCCCAGGAAACTTGTTTTATGTCCCGAAAGAGCAGGGCTGACAGGCGATAAATCGCCAAGGAAGGCTGGAGGGGGCTCACACTGTCTGCCCGGCGCCCGCCCAGCCACCCTGGACCCACCACCACCCTCTCAGAGAGGATAAAAGCACCATTAATTACCGGGGAAGAAAGGGCGCCGCGAGGACGCGCCCAAAGCCTGCTCAGAAATCATCTCTGGCCACATTTTCTGAGTGTACAGCCAAGCCTGGGGGCTGACTGTCAACCTCCCCGCCCTCTGTCACTAGCGGGCAGAGCTCTCCTCCTTCTGGGATCCCCCGGGGCTGCCTTTTAACCTGGGCCTTGCCCCCGAAGACCCCTGACCTATCCACTGTCCGTGAATGGATTGCTTTTTGCAGACACGGCCCCTGAAGAGTGCTCCCCAGGAGGGGGTGGGACCCTAGAGGGGAAGGGAGTCAACCTGTCACCTCTGCTGCCTTCACCAGCACAAACCCATCCCCGAGTCCCGCGGACTCCACTGGGGAAGTGTCTCCGGCCTCATCCAGACCCCACTGCCAACTCAGTTATCACCTCACACCCAAGAGGACTGAGTCACCCGCCAGGCAGCCCTTGCCGTGCAGGTCTGGGCCAGCAAGGGTCCAGGCAAGAGGTCAGACAATCCTCCAGCCAGCCCTGTGAGCAAGACACTATTATCATCCCATTTTATAGACACGGTACCTGAGGCTCAGACAGGTTAAGTGACTGGCCCAAGAAGGCACAGCTAGACACTGACAGAGCCAGAGTTTGAGGCCAGTCTGTCTGGCTCCCAATCTCCCCATTAGCAAAGCTTTTCGGGACCTGCTTGGTCCCCCCTGCAACTACAGGTGGCCGGGGAGTCCCTCTACAGGAGGTTTTTAAGGCCCCCTCTCTTCCTTTCCTGTCCCGGCCCAGGGGCTCCCCCAGAGACTTGTCTCCAAACCCCATTGGTCCCAGTCTCACCTCCTCCAGGAAGCCTTCCCTGAGTACCCACCCTCTGTGGAGTCAGAAGTCTTCCAGTACCTCCTAGCACTTAGCAGAAGCTGCCAATCATGGCCACTAGCACGGTCGGTGGGTAGGGGCTAAGTGAGTCTTTTTCTTTGTCACCCCTACCACCACGCCCTCAGCCAGACCCAGACACCCCACGGATGCTCTTCCAAGAGGAAAAATGAGGAAAACCATGCTGGCAGATGAATGAGGGAGCCACGGTTCATGCCAACCTTCGACCAGAGGCAGGTCTGTTCACAGGCAGACAGGGGGCAGCCGCCCCGGGATCATCGGAACGGGGGCCACCAGACCAGTCAACCAGGATGGCTAAGGGGGGTGCTAGGAGTTGACTCTGTGGCAACTCTGAGCAGAGAGGAGCCCTGGGCTGGAGAAACAAAATCAGCAGATGCACTGGACCCACAGGTCACTCTGGAAGAACCCAGACCCATTTTCAAAGCCAAGGCCACACTGTGACTTCTGCTCCAAGGTCACGGCAGGAATAACAGCAGTGCTGTTCCCGGCAACACACACTTCCCTAGTAAATGTCCCCCCAGACAGGGGGGACACTGGCACCTGAGCCTGGTAGCCTGCGGAAAGCTCAATGCAGCGGACGGAGACAGGGAGGTAGATGGAGGTCCACGTCCTGGCTAGGAGCACCTTCCAAAACTATCTGAATGCAAAAAAGTAAGTTGCAAAATGATAAATGATTTTTTTTTAATTGTTAAACAGAATCCTAGATTTTCTGTGGATACATAGATATATACGAGAACACGAAAGAATCCTGAGAAAAGCACATTCCAAAGGCCTGGCTGGGTCCTGACCCAAGCCACACACCCAAACTACCCCCCCCCCCCCCCCCCCCCCCCCCCCCCCGCTCTTGATGCCCGGGGGCGAGCATGAACATCGCCACTTTCAGCCACGGGAGGCAGCAGCCTTAACCGCCCCAACCTTGGTGGAGGCCAACTCGGCAACACGTATCAAAAGTGAAGATCCCTATAATGTCCATTTTAAATTCATGTATTCTCCTTCTACATCCCGTCCCTCAGGTAAACTCTCACAAGCGTTCAAGAACAGATGTACAAGGATGTTTACGCATCTGTTTGCAGCAGGAAAAAAACCAACTCTGTCAACAGCGTCCATGTCCATCACTGGGGGGGGCCTGGCTGAATAAATTACGGTCCCTTCTGAAAATGGAATCCCATGTGGCCACTCTGCAACGTGAGGCGGAAAACTGTAATGACACAGCGCCCCGCCGGGTGGGGGTGCGGGACGTTGCGGGGGGGGTGATGCCCTGGACAGATAAGCTCGTGGAAGCATGCATGGAAACAGGTTCTTGCATATTCTTCAAAAAAATAAACAGTGGTTCTACTGGGGAGCGTGTGTGCGTGTGTGTGTGTGTGTGTGTGTGTGTTGAGTGCGGGGCAAGAAAGGGGAGAGGCTTAGTTTTCACGTTATAACCTTCTACAATGATTTGATGTTAAGTCACGGAGTGTGCTGTTTTTATATATTAAAACACGGATCCTGGTGCTATGGATGTTGATGGTGGCGGAGGCCAGGCACAGCAGGGTGCAGAGACTTTACGGGAAATCTCTGCACCTTCCCACTCAGTTTTGCTGCAAACCTAAAACGGCTCTAAAAAATAAAGTCCATTGGAAAAAAAGAGAGAGAAGAAGAACAGAGTAAAAGCCTCTGGAAATGAAAAACACACGGAACTTTCCCCCCAAAGTCCGCACTGCTCCTGGGGGGAATGTCCCTGCGTCTTCTTCAGTCTTGGGCAGGTCCTAAGTCCCAGTCATTTCTCACACGGGGAGGCCCACGCGGAAAGGTGGGGCCACGCTGGGGAGCCCTGCTGAGGTCCCAGCCCTAAACCTCTGCTCACACCATCTCCTCCGGCTAGAATGTCTCTGTACCTTCACTGTTCAAACATCATCCTTCCTGTACCCTCACCTCCTGAAACACAGGCTCTCTGAGGACAGTTGTGTCCTAAATATCTCTTTGGACCTGCCAGGGTTGGCCAGTGCCTGGCATAGAGCAAGAGCTCGTTAAACATATGCCCAGTCTGTGGATGCCCTACTAAACACAGTAACATTTCTAACATCCCCAAGCTCTGTCCAAACGTCTCTCTGGGGCCACTCATTTTGCCTTGAATTATGATTCTGCCTGCCCTTAGCAGCAGTGAGATCTTCAGAGGGGCTCCGGGACCCCCACCCCGATGCGTGCCCCAGCTCTGTGGCCCACCCAGCTCAGGAATCGGAAACACAAATGCCAGCGTGGGCCAGGAAGGGAAGAGAATGAGCGAAGCAGGCCCTGGACGGCCAGATGATCCAGTTTCAAGAGCAGCTACGAGATTTTAATGTGAAAACCTTCTGATTTGGGAAGCCTGGATGGCTCAGTTGGTTGAGCACCTGACTTTTGATTTCATCAGGTCATGATCCCAGGGCGGTGGGATCAAGCCCCACATCAGGCTCCACACTCAGTGTGGAGTCTGGTTAAGATCCTCTCTCTCTCTCTCTCTCTCTCTCTCTCTCTCTCTCTCTTTCTCTCCCTCTGTCCCTCTCCTCGGCTCATGCTCTGTCTCTCTCTCTCTCTCTCTCTCTCTCTCTTTCTCTCCCTCTGTCCCTCTCCTCGGCTCATGCTCTGTCTCTCTCTCTCTCTCTCTCTCTCTCTCACAAAAAACAAAAAACACAAACAAATCTTCTGACTTAAATATAAGCAACCAATTCACATTTAAAAGCAAATGCCACACAGGTCGTAACAAACAGGGCTGCAGGCCTGAACCCGTCTAGCCCCACTACCTATGGCAGCCTCAGGGAGCAATAGTTCCAAATTCAGAGCAGCCATAATTTAAAAAGAATGGGAAAGGCAAAAAAACCTCTCCTTGATCCTGCCATCCCATCAGCCCAAACAGCCCTAGAGCCCACACCCAAACTTCAGCACCCCCCCCCCCCCCCCCGGGACTCAGAGATCCAGCTATTCTGCAGGCGGCCATCAGCTGTGTGACCTGGGGCAAATGACTTCACCTCTCTGTTCTCTCCTCTGCAAATGGGACAGAGAATAATAACAGTACCTGTCTCCTAGGGGTGTTGTATGGATGCTGGACGGTCCTGAGGGAGAGGACCTAGCACCTGGGAGAGGGTCACAGCCTGTAAGGGTTTCTCCTTATCATGACAAAGAGGGATGGCCAGCCTAAAGGAGGTGAGGGACACAGCCCCATCACAGAGGGGCTGGGTGGCAAAGCAGGGCCCCCCTCTCCTTTGGCCTCCTGACCATGACCCTGATGGGGCAGGGGATGATTATTAGCCTCAGAGATGCCCAGGAAGGCCTCTTATAGACACATGCTCTTCTCCAAAACTGCTACATCCCCATCCCAGCTCCTGGCCGGGTCCTGCCACAAGGAACACACCCAATAATAACAGAAACCAGCATTCACAGAGCATTTAGTACCTACTTGGGCACCATGCTAAATGCTTGGAATAAGTTCCTGTCATTTCACTTTCTCAGCAATCCTGGAAGGTAGTTGCATTGTACAGATGAGTAAACTGAGGCTCAGAGAAGTGACCTGACTTGTTCAAGGCACCTGGTCAGTGGTACAGCCTGGATGTGGCTGTAGTCAGTCTATCCCTGCTCTCTCAGCCACCACCCCAGCTCAGGTGTCTTTCCACGAATTGCTGTGATTCCCACAGTGGGCCAGTGCCGACCTGGTCTGGGAACTATCAGGAGCGAGACCAGCTCCTACTCCGGACAACCTGGGGCACACAGGCAGGGGACCATGGACTCCACCTGGAAGAGCTGATCGGGGACCATGAGGCCCCTGAACCAGGGCCAAGAGGCGAGGAGAAGCAGAACCAGAGATGCACAGGGGAGCAGTGGTCTGGTTGCACCAGAAGGGAACCCAAGGCCTCCTCTGGCTTTGAGGCTGGAGCTGGGAACTACAGTCCAGACAAAGCCAACTGGGCCGGACCCCAAGGCAGGTGAGAGAACAGAGAGCTAATGTCTCTCTTGAAGGAACATGAAAACGTGGAAGAAAATGAAAGAGCCAAACATTATGGAGGTGAACATGATTCAACACCGGAAAGCTTAAAACCTACTCTTGGGGATCCCCAGCCTCCAAGAAGAGGCCTCTTGCCCCCAGCAAAGCTCTGCTGTCCCAGTGTCATCCTTGGGCGGGGGGTGGGTGGGTGGGGAGGCGGTGTCACTGAAGCCTAGGGCTGAAAGGTGTTCCCTTAAAATTCACACGGTGACTTTTCTAACCCCCAGGACCTCAGAATGAAACCTATTTGGAAATAAGGTCTTTAAAGAGGCGATTAAGCTACCATAGAGCCATTGGGGGAGGGGCTTAGTCTCATCTAACTGGTCTCCTTACAAGAAGGGGAAACTGGACTCACAAAAAGGACATCACGGTGCTATGTGCACAGAGGACAACCACGTGAAGAGGCTGCGTGAGGGCGGCCATCTTGATCTTGGACTTCCAGCTTCCGGAACTGTGAGAAAATAAATTTCCATTGTCTAAGCCACCCAGTCTGCGGTCATGTTTATGGCAGCCCTAGCAAACTAAGATATATGCAGGGACCAGCCTGTTGTGTCAGAGCAAGGACCCTGGCTTAGCCATCTGGAGTCAACCTTGGGCATGGCAAGCCAATGTCACCTGCCAGCTGGGGGTGAGAAGAGCTGGCCACTCACCTAACAAGGACGGCACAAGGCTCAGATTCAGCACACAGCAGCCAGGTGGGGAGGGGCAGCCCCCGTGCCCTATACCCCCATGTACACACCCCCGGGCACCCCCAGTCCTTAGGAATGTGTCCACCAGCCCTAGATTCCTTGTAACATCAAAAAGCATCTGAACCTTGAGGTGCCTGGGTGGCTCGGTCCGTTAAGGGTCCGACTTCGGCTCAGGTCCTGATCTCACCGTTCGTGGGTTTGAGCCCCACGTCGGGCTCTGTGCTGACAGCTCAGAGCCTGGAGCCTGCTTGGGATTCTGTCTCCATCTCTCTCTCCCCCTCCCCCACTCATGTACACACACACACACACACTCTCTCTCTCTCTCAAAAATAAACATTTAAAAAAAAATTTAAAAATAAAACCAAGACAGTTTCAGGGAAACCAGGATGAGCCGAGCACCTTGCCCTTGGCCCAATTGTCCATCCCTGGAGGACTGGGTTTTTCAAGGTTCAGATGTTTGGGTTGTTGAGACAGAGAGGGAGACCCAGAATCTGAAGCAGGTTCCAGGCTCTGAGCTGTCAGCACAGAGCCCGACACGGGGCTGGAACCCATGAACCGTGAGATCATGACCTGAGCCGAAGTCGGACGCCCAACTATCCACTTGGGTGGACGGAGCCACCCAAGTGTCCCAACTATCTCAGTTTTACTGAAAGTCCCCTGTCCTGGGAACCCCCTCAGCCCTGGGCAAAGCAAGATGGTTGGTCATGGTAGCTGAGGGTTCGACCTCTTCTGAGGCCTTCATGCATTCATTCATGCATTCACGTGACAAGTGCTTACCAAGGACCGACTACGAACCAGAAACTGTGTCAGGTGCTAATGGTGAAAAGCCAGACAGGGAGCCTCTCTGCCCTCATGGGCTTTCGGTCCAATGGAAACACACAAAAACAAGCATTAAAAAACTACAAACACACACACACACACGTACATATAAAACTGTGACATACGCAGGGGTGCCCAGTGGCTCAGTCGGTTAAGCATTCGACTCTTGGTTTTGGCTCAGATCATGATCTCATGGTTCATGGGTTCAAACCCGGCATCGGGCTTGGCGCTCAGTGTAGAGAATCCCTGCTTGGGATTCTCTCTCTCCTCTCTCTGCCTCTCCCTTGCTTGTGCTCTTTCTCAAAATAAATAAACTTAAGAAAAAAAAAGAACTGTGATATGGGCTATAAAGGAAAAATCGAGTGCCATGGCAGAGACTAACTGGGAGAGGGGTCTGCTTCTATCAGACACATGTTCCCGAAGGAAGAACATTCAAGGTGAGAGCTGAAGCCGGGACATTCCAGGGAGGAGAGGGGTCCAGGCCAAGGAGCAGCCTAGGCAAGGTCCACAGGAGGACGGGACTCACAGGCATGAAAGGAATCAAGGAGAGCACGTGTGGGTACAGAGGAGGGAGGACGGAGAGGGTAGAGGATCCGGGCAGGCCCACGGGACCTCAGGGCCAAGGCCAGGCTAGCTGTGGTTCTAAAAGCAGTGGGATCGGAAGCAACGCGAACTGATGTCCAGGAAACTTAAGCAGCACACACTCGGCTACTGCGTAAAAAGCAGAATGTAGGACAGCAAACAGGAGTGAGCCCAATTAGCAGCGCCCTGTGGTCAAGCATTGACGGGCCGGCAGCCTGGATCCGGTGAAACCCGCGAGCCTGGAAAATGAAGATTCATATGCTCCCCAAGTGCTCCTCTGGTCTGGCAGACCTTTAACTCAGCAGACACACTATCCTCACCCCCAGAAAACTCCCAGTGATCAAAGAAAGTCAAGGCCCAGCAGCCTTGGCCATGGCCCTTATCTCCCCCTCCCCTTCCTTGCACACCCCATGGTACCTGTCGTTCTCTCAGCCAAACCTGTCCCTAGCCGGCTGTGAATCAATCCCTTCCAAGGGCCCAAGTGACCATGTGGTTTCCTCCCCTCCCCCCCAGGGGGCATGGAGTACTGGTGGTATTTTTAAGCTATTAACAATTGACATCTGTTAATTATTAGTTTGCCCACCTCTGTTTTTCTTTCACCCACACCATTGCTCAATCCACCGTCAGCCCTGGCCCTGGGAAGTAGAAATATTCCCTCCCAACAGAGAGCTGAGGAAGCAGAGGCCCGTGGCACAAGCCAGGGTAGGGCTCGCAGTCACTAGGCCCTAGGCAGCTAACAGACCCCGGTGAACTTCCAGATCCTGGATCGTAGGAAGGACAGCTGGCTCTGTGCCAGATACTTGGGGCGGGGGGGGGGGGGGGGGGGAGGGTCCCCATTCTGGCCCTTTCGAGCCCTGCATTTCCACAGGCACCCACTGCCTCTGGACAGGTGGTCCTCCTAGCCAGACCAGACCCTTCTCTTGTAGACCCCAGAGATTTCCAGGCTGTGCCCCAATCAATCAAGCTGCAAATACTATGGACTCTATGAAAGGGACGTTCCCCAGGGGCCAAGGGGAGCGTAAGAAGCACAAATAGCCATGCTCTCCTGGTGGGAGGCAGGGGGCTGGACCGCATGGGGCCCTGCGCCCCTTTCTGGCTTGGTGAAGCTGATTAGACAAGGACAGGATCTCGACAGGTAGGCACAGGGCTGAGGGACAGCATTCCAGGCAGGGGGACCTTGAGAACAAAGTCATGGCAACAGGGCAGGTGGGTGACCATCTAATATTCGGCTGGCTGAGTGCAAAGAAAGACGCTGTGGACAGAGGCTCCTACCAGAGTTTGGAGGTCTCTAAAACTTGACCTCAGAAGTCTGGACTAGATCGTGGGGAAAACAGGGAGGCTCTCAAGATCCCTGAGAAGAGGGGGGACTGGTCAGACCAGGGTTTAGAAAACTCCCCTGGAGGCGGAGTGGAGGGGGGTCGGGAAGCAGGCCACGAGACAGGCTGGTTATTCCCAGTAGACAATGGGGCGGTGATGGAGGCAGGAGCCAGCGCCAAGGGGACCTGGTAGTCTGGCACAAAGGAGGAAGGAGGGAAGGGAGGGAAACCACCAGGCCGGGATTCCCTGGCCCCGGAGCTGGCCAGTGCAGCCTCACCTGAGAAAGAGGGAAGTCGGGAGGTGGAGGGGTGGTTAGGGCAGGAGGAAGTGGTTTTAGCGGGAAGAAAAAGACTTCCCTGTTGGATGGCTGATGTGCCTTTAGAGCATCTGGTGAAAATCACTTCTCCATCTGGAACTCAGGAAAGAGGATTATAAGAGATTTACAATCCAGAATGGGAATAGTCCAGGTTCAGCAGTCATTGACGCCCCGGGGTGAACGGAGCTCCCAGATGAGAGCTAGCAGGTAAAAAGAGGAGCACACCCAGGTGGGATCAGAGGGCATCAGTCAGGGGCCCGGAGGGTGTGGTGTCCGGGAAGGCAAGAGTCAGGTGGCTGGAGACCCCGTCCAACCCTGGGAAGGCTGGCCAAAGCCCTGAGCGATAGTGAGATTACAATCAAAGATCCCATGTACTGAGTTCCTTTTACATGCCAGGCCTTGAACTTGGGACCTGACATGCATCATCGACCTCGCCGACGCCTCCAAAAACCCTTGGAGCCAGCACTGCCATCCCATTTTACCGATGGGAAAGTCAGCAAAGAGCGGCTCAGTCACCCAGCTGGTTGAGCCTAGTCTTGAACCCAGCTGGACTCCAGAGCCCACACATCCTTTGAACCACTATATGGGGTAGGGGGGAGGTCAGTATTTGCTGACCAGTCAGTGGGGGGTATTTTCATGGGGGAAGGGGTTCCTAGAGGCCAAAAGGTGACCAGGTAGAAGCAGACAACTGTTCTAGCTGGGAAGAGTGAGAGGGCGACTCTAGCAACTTCCTCCAGCAGCTGGCCCAGACGGCTGGAATAGGAGCCGCCCATCTGAGCGGAAGGATCTGGAAGGCTGCAGCAGGGGGCCAGAGGCGGGAAGGACCTTTAGTTCTTGTTCTGCCTTTAGGATCCAAACTTGGAAAACAATGGCCGCTAAAAGTGATTTGATGACTAAAATTTTTGACTGTGGCTAAGTTTAGCACTCAGGGTGGGGTAGGCACAATAATGTACAACGTGCAAACCTTGACTTCCGCCCCCAGCCCTATGTTGTATCCTGGCCCCTGTTTAACTCCTCTTTTTCCACATTTCCAAATAATAACCCAGGGAGGGCTCAGAGATAATGAGATCCCCATTCGGTATCTCCTTAGCACCGAACGCCTAAACTAAAAAGTACAATGTTTAACCCAAAGGAATCAATCACTAATGGCGGAATTTCAGGCACCAGAGGTGGTTTGATAGGAGGTCCCCAAATCATATGGCAGTTCTCAACCTGCACTGAAACAGTGTCTGGCACATGGTAAGCACTCAGTAAATATGTGTCTCCAGGCAGGAGCCACAGAGCTCACTGTTGTCACAGTCCAAGGACAAGAAGGCCTCCCTGGAGCCTCACAGCACCAGAAGGCACACCTTCCAACAATCGCTCCTTCATCACACCCAATCACATTGTAATTTATCCGTCGGTTCTATAGGGTAATATTGTATCTGGCCAGAAAGGGCTTCCAAGCACATGAATTTGACCTTTTAAAGTTTGGGGGAATCATTCAAAATTGTTTACGTTCAACCCAATTGTTTTCAATCCTTGAAAGCATTTGCACAACACGAAAACTCAGACCAGACTAGGGATGGCAAACAGGCCACACAGCACACCAGCCCCCGCCACCCCCACCACCAGGGCCTAGGCGCGCCTCGCTAACTGATTACAGCACTCTCTTCTGCCGGGCCACGATGTGGCTTCAGATCCTCTCAATGCCCAGGGTTTGCTTTGTTTCGCTTATAGGAAGTGATATGAATACCATGTGGATATTGTGTCTCCAATGAACATTCCTTCTCTGGGGGAAAAAAAAAAAATGTCTACAAAAATCCATTGAATTTACTAACCACGCATGGCATGTGCATTGTTATTATGGCTCTTTTGCTGTTTTTGTGTGTTTCTGCTCCCCCTTCTGCCAGGGCTGGCACCCCAATTTTCCCTGAGGATCCCCCCTCCCCACTCTAATTCAGTGGAGAAATAGAGCTTAGAACTGGGGGAAGCGGGAGGAGTGAGACAGATAGGACATCCTAACTAATTCATTTAGTTAGGATTCATTGAGCTTCCTTGAGTTCTTTATATACGTGAGTTCATAAAATCCCTCTAACTTTGGCCAGTTTGGGGGGGGGGGGGCTTTGTTTCCTGGACCTGAAAGGAACCCCTGACCCCTGTGTAAGCCCGGAGCTGGGCCCTGAGGGGTGACCCCAAGGTGACAGAGAGACCTGTCATTCAGGAGATCCCCAGTGCAGCAGGTGGATAGCCGGACCCAAGAAACCAGGCCCAGAACTGACTCCAGCTCAGAGCCATGGCGGAACCAGAGAGATCACCGCCCCCCTCTTCCTGGTTGCCCCCACCCTCCACTACTGCCCCCAGAGGTCCTGGTCTGGGAGTCAGGAGAATGGTGTGAGGCCTTGCCCTGCTCCTGACTCACTGTGGGAACTTGAACAGATCACCCTGGGCCTTGACTTCCTTGTCAGCAGAATGGGGGTGGAAAGGCCACGTGGCAGCCAGGCTGAACATCAGGGAAGGGAGTGCATGGTCCAGACCTCCCACAGGGAGGGTGGTGGTTATGACCACCGCCCCTGGTCTGGAGAAGAGAGACCGCCTCCCCCGCTTCCGCCAAAGCCCTGGGCACCGGGCTGCCTCCTCCATACAGGCCCCGGATGAGAGGGATCCGAGGAACCTTCCAGTCCGAGCTTTTCCTCCCACGTCCAGACCATTCACTCATTTGAAACCAGGTCTTCTCTGGGCATTTGCAGGGGGACCGTTTCTGGCAGGAAGTCCCTCATACTGCCTCCCATCCACTGAGCAGTAAAACTCCCATGTCCTCGGCGCTCCCCACCACGCCGAGGCCCTCCCTTCCTGCCGTCCCTCAGGCGCTCCGGGGTCCAGAGCCAGCACCTCTGTCCGCCCAGGGGGAAGGTCAGGCCGATTCACAGCAGCTGCCCTCCCTAAAGGCTCTCCTGGGAGTCGCTGCAGCCTCCCTCACCCTCCAGGAGGCCAGAGAGTGAGGGCCAAGGTCAGGGTCAGGTCGGGGCCAATGCCCAGCACTGAACTGCCTGTGGTGAGCAGTGACCAAACCCATTAGACCTGACACCTGCCCTTCGGCTCCTCATTTTCCTGCAATAAACCTGCCCCAGCCGCCACAGTCAGATGAGCTCTGTGCAAGCCAGGCATCTTCAATGCAAGAGGGGGCAAATTTAAAGGTAAGAAATACATTATCTGCAGGCACTGCCCCACCCCCCATGCCCACCCTCACCCTCACCATCACCAGCAGCCACTGGCCACCAGTGCCTCTGAAAATGCCTTTGTGGGCATCCCCCTGCCTCTGCACCAGCACCCTCCCCCAAAACAACACTCAACAGCTCTGAATTACCAAAATCAATTACTCCAAGAAGGAGCTCAGGCAGACAGGCGTTAGAATAAAAACAGCAGATAATTCCCACCGTCAGGTAATTGCTCCCCAGAGAATTTCAGATAATAAAAGAGGAATAAAAAAGAGAGCATTTTCCCCCAGAAAGGAAGGGGAGACAGTGCACTGATAAACAGAAGGCTATTCTCTTCCCTTCTGCCTTCTCTCCACTTCCTCGGCTGCGCTCCTGCCAGAGGACCCAACCAGCGTTTCAGAAATCCACGGGGCTCAGGATGGGAGGTGGGTGGGTGAGTTCCAGGGTCCCGGGCCCTGGGGACAGTGCAATGTTCACAGCGGACATTTGACTCTCATGTCCTTCCTTGAGCAGGGACGCGGGCGAGGCCAGAGCTCCCGTTACACACAGGCCCAGGGATACATGATTCGGCAGTTAATCTCTCTGTGTGCCACACGTTCGTCTCATCCCCTCAACAAGGGCAGAAGCTTTGTGACAGCAAGTCCTTGGCTGACACCAACAGCATCTCCTTGCCACCTGGCCCCGGATACCCACATAAAGGACCTATCAATTGATCCGGAAGGTAGGGGCATGCAGGTGTTTCTGAGGCCTGTTACTTGGTTTCCTTGATTGCAAAATGGGGAAACAGCACCAAACTATCACACGGATGTCTACAGCACCGCAGCCCCAAGACAAAGCCTTGTCAACAGGTACTCAAAGAAGAAAAATACCTATGGTTAGAGGTTTGGAGAGTCCTGGGGTAAAAACAAAGTTCGGCTGGTTTCTTCGCTGCAGACCTTCTCAGAGCCTTCAAAATTGCTAACGTGAATTGGTACCGTACGATTGCTCATAAAGCATGCAGCCTTTTCCAAAACTCTTTTTCTGCTAAGTACCTCCCCAGACTGATAGTCCATGGAACGCAGTAGGGCCAACAGTGGCTGCAGACCTAAGGTGGGTGTAATAAGGCATTTAAAGGGAACCGGTCAGGGGGCTATAGGAAAAATTCACGGAGGCGTAGAGCTTAAGATAAATTCTAAAGGAGAAAGGAGGGGCAGAGACAAGGAAGGGACATCCCACGCTGAGGAGACTGCCCAAGCAGGAGCCTGGGGGTGGGGTGGGCGGGGGGGGGGGGATCCCTGGGCTTGCTGGGTCCAACGATTTGCCTTAACTGTTACCTGGAGAGAAGGAGGGAAGGCTGGAAAGGCGAGGTGGGAAGGGTCTTGGGATAAGGAACACAGCAAGGGTTTTTTGAGGTCCTTGAGCAAATAATGGCTTGCTCGTTGAGTAGTTACCGTGTGTAGTGCAATTCTCACAACGCTCCTGTGAAGCAGGTTCTAGTGTATCTCTCTCTCCTTTCAGAGGCAAGGGCCGGTCAAGTGGCTCCCCCAATTCCCGTAGCTCCTGAGTAGTGGGCAGGGATTGGAAGCCTCCAGCATATCAATTACAGAACTCGTGCCCCTAAGCACTGCACTGTGAGGGACAGGGCAGAACCCAATGCCGCCAACAGCATCGAGGTGTGGAGAAGAGCCAATTATTCCCTGCCATGTTGAAGCTTTGTCTCGATGCTCGGGTTTTTGATCTATACTTCACCGGCAAGAACACCCCAACTATATACAGAGGTCATTAGTTCTAGATATTTAAAGGGAGTTTTTGCAACCGTCCCTCCGGGAACGGGCAAGAAGGTGCCAAAACACAAGTTGGCACCGATAGAAACGTGTGGCCGAACCCATCAACATCCTCCACAAGATTTATGTTTCCCAAGCACGTGGCTGCTGCTTGATTTATGGGGCCTGTGGAGCCGTCCTGAGGGGGGAGCAGACCGCTCAAGGGAGGGAGGCATCATGATCATCAAATATTTCGATAATCATCTCCATCGCAGTAAAGAAGGCACCAGACCACTTCCTGCCCTGGTGCGGGAAAGGAAGTGAAATTGTTTCCCTTGATTCAATCAGGTAATTAACTAGACAATGCAAAGAGAAATTCCAGCAAGGATATAAATACTTAAAATCCCTGCACTAGCTGGTGAGGAGGATGTCAACAACAGGAGCTCTGGCGGAGGGGAGAGGTGGGGGCGGAGAGGTGTGTCCCGAGCTGAAAACAACAGCGGGCCGGCCGGCAGCGGCTCATAATGACAGGCCCTCGCCCCGTGCCAGCTCTGTGATAAGCACTTTACACGCATTACCTCACTTACGCCTCAAAACAACGCAGTGACGTAGGTGTCACTATTATCCTCATTTGACAGTTGAGAAAACTGAGGTGCAGGCAGGGAAATGACTCGTCGCAGAGCACACCGTGGACACGCCACACTCGGGTCTGATTTCAAAGCCGCGTCTTCATCCGCAGGCCTCTGCTCCCTCTCCAAAGGCATGCCCCAAAGAAAGGGATGTTCAGGTCTAAACGAGGAAACCGAGGCAGGATTGGCCACTTCCCTCCTGCCCAAGTGTCCTGCCTAGCCTGGTCCGTCCTGGCTGCCGGGCCACCACAGAGAAGCAGGGAGGCTTGGGAGAAGGGGTTTTACAATCCTATTTGCAGAAGCCTGGGCAGCTGTCCTCCCGGGGGGGTCCCTCCAGCCTCCCTTCCTCCAGGAAGCCTCCCTGACTGCTCGCCCTTCCCATACACCCACCTGTGGCCTCTCCAAAGATGAGGTACGCTTTCTCCCTAAGACTGGACCCCAGAGGTTCTCGGGAGAGAGGGAGAAGCAGAAACTACCACCGGTTTGAGTCGTCCTCACCTTCACCTGGCAAATCTATTTCAACAAAGCCTCATCCCAGTGATTTCAACAGCAGAAACGAGCTCTAGTGGAATGTGAATGCGAAATACAAACTTCAGGCACCTTAAAGAAATCTTTTCCTCTATTATCCCCTGTCTCTATTCATCAATGCAGTGCACTTAAAAACCCATATTCGAAAACCTTTTTGTTCCGGCAATTTGAGTCGCTGTGTGTCTTTACAAGACAAATAAACGAGCCATTCATATAGTCTCTTTAATTCCAATTTCTATATGCCCAGAACTGCCTTCACCAGACGCAGAAAGTTCTGGAAAGGAGCACAGGCCGGAGTATTCCAAGACCAATGTGAAGCAGACTGAGAAGGCCCTCATTAATAACAGTGCCAAGAATGGAAAGTAATAACAGAACACTAGCATTTATTGTGTATGATGTGTAGACACTGAGCTGTGCTCTTGGCTCGGTGCCTAATTTTAACCCAACAACAGCCCTAGAAGATAGGTATTGCTGTTATGCCCAATTTACAGATGAGAATACTGAGGATCTGAGAAGTGAGGTAACTTTGTCCGTGTCCCACGGCTGCTGGGTGAACCAGCCAGGACTCCAGTTTCGTGGGCCCCAGACCACCCCCCACCCTTGGCCTCTCTGCAGTACTAGGCCCTTCTGGGGCGGGAACAGGCCGCTGGCTTCTTCCCCCATCTCCCACCCCGAGTCCAGGACTCAGCCTCCAGCAACAGACCCCGCTTCCAAATCTGAATCAACATCCAATTGGTCACTCCACTCAAAGGGAAATGGGGGGAGGAGGGGAAAGGAATTAACATCGACATCAAAAAAAGCCAAGAGCTACAGGGGCCAGAGAGAAGCAGGCCCACGACTGGGTATCTGTGAGAGCATGGCTTTTAACGTGCCCTTCCCTCGTGGAGCCTGGATACAGCCATACCTGCTCTCCTCTGCTCCCTCTCTGGCTGCTCAAGGCCACTGTTAGAGGGGAAACATGGGGGGTGATGTCAGACTAGAAAAGGACTCCACAGTCACCCCCTTCCTGCTCCTCACCAGCTTAATCGCACCCAGTTTCTCTGTATTTATACTTACGTGGCAGCTGGAGGGTGGGAAGCACAGTGTGGGGTAGAAAAGACTTTCATTCAAACTCTAGTTCTCCCCCTTCCCTGCTAGGTGACCTTAGTAACTCCTCCTCTCTGGGCCTCAGTTTCCTCATCTGCAAAATGGAAATAATAATAGGACCCCATAAGTCTGTTGTGAGCACCAGATGTGCTAATATCGGAAAGTCCTCAGCCCAGTGCCTGGCCCAGGGGAGCACTCAGACAGTGTGGGCTGCTAGGAATTATTATTTTACAGCCCAGACAGGTCCTGCACCTTGCACAGAACAAACACTGACACGAGCTTCTGGCTCCTGGTTCAAGCTCTTTCTTGACACAGAGCTACTCTCTTGGGAATGTGAAACGGCCCAGCCCAGGAGCTCTCAGGGCCCAGCAGCTTTCCCGTCTCTGCAATTCACAGGCCAAGTACAAAGTCCCAACCAACAGGTTTGTTTTTCTTACACACACGTGCGTGCACACACACACACACACACACACACACACACACTCGACAAGTGGCTCAGAGTGAAAGTTCCCAAACCTTGGCATCCTCCCCCATCCAGAGGTGAGTAGTGATCTCATCCCTGTGACTAAGCCAACGCCAACGCCAAGAGCCCTCTCTGGGAACCCGCGGGCTTCGCATCACTGCCTCTCAGGCCCAAGAGGAGCCAAGGCTGCGAAACCGGGATTCACACTGAGCTGGGAATCCCAGCTCTTGGAGGTGAAAACTCAGAGTGGCTCCGAAAAGCAGGGGGGTGTTGCCTCCAAAGACCAGGAGGGGCAGGAGATCTGGGCTCCAGTCACAGCTCTGCCATGAACTTCTTTTTTGTTTTTAATTTTTTTTTAATGCTTATTTATTTTTGAGAGAGAGACAGAGCATGGGCAGGGGAGGGGCAGAGAGAGAAGGAGACACAGAATCCAAAGCAGGCTCCAGGCTCTGAGCTGTGAGCACAGAGCCCGATCGGGGGGCTCCAACTCACGAACCCGGGAGATCATGACCTGAGGTGAAGCCGGACGCTTAACCAACTGAGCCACCCAGGCTCCCCTGCCATGAGCTTCTTTAAAGCGAACGCAGGCCTCTGTCTGCCCAACCCTAAAATGGGCAGATTTCAGGTTTCCAATGGTCTGTTCAGCTCAGATTTGGTTTAACTCCTGTCCTGCCCACCAGGGGCCTCTGGCCCAGCTGGGGAAGGAGCAAAGCGCTAAAGAAGGTACAGGTTAGAGGGCACTACGATGCATGAAAGGAGAGGCCAGGGCTGCTGGAGCGAATGGCACAGGCTGCCAGGAGAAGCTGGGCCTGACTAGGGGGTGTGGGTGGGGGGTCCGAACTGAGGGGTGGGGCTGGGAGGAGAGGAAAACCAATCGTGGTAGTCAGAGCTTGTCAGGGGCCAGGAACACAGAGCTGCAGGCGCCAGAGTAAACTGTACAAAATTCCAGTGAATCAGGCCAGGAGAGGAGAAGAGCCTTCTCCCAGAACTTCGGCCACCGTCTCCCCCTCGTCACTCCCCCCACCAGGGTCCAGACAGTCAGAAGAACCTGGATACAAACCAGGAAAAGCCAAGAAACCCAGATACAGACTCTGCCCCAGAGCTGGCTCCTAGCAGAACCCAGAGGCAGCGGCAAACGAGAGCCTCTCTCTTCTGCGGTGCTGGGTTCCAGGAGAGGTGGGGACAGACAGAGGGTCTCCCCAGGCTTTTCTAAGAAATGTGCTCTACCAAACACCATAGAATGACACCTGTAGCAAAGCCAGGGAGCACACCATCGCACTGCACTGTTGATAAAGCGGGTGACTGCTGTGCTCTTGAAACCTCAATGGCTCCCTGTTGCCTGCAGCATCCTGTTCACCCTCCTTACTATGCCATTCAAGGTGTTCGATGTGAGGTCCCAAGGGGACTTTTTCACTCCCATCACGGCCCCACCTCCCCCCGCCCCCACACCCTCTAGAGCCACGTACACTCTCCGATTCTCTAGCCCCCTCTGGAGCCTTTGCCCGCTGGGGCCGTGATCTGTCCTTGTCTCCTCACTGCCCTTGCCATTTTCCTTAATAATCTGCCTCTATGGTTTTGACCGCCCCCTTGCCCTCTCGGACAGCCTGCTGACTTTTAGACTTCAATCGGGCTCCTTCCGAATAAAGAACGCAGACGGAGGGAACAGACCTGGCTTCCGTCACCACATTTTGGGTACGGGCTCCAGCGAGTAATTGGGCCCACGCCTCCACGTGCCCATTTGCAACGCGGGCAGTGTGACCTCTGCTTACGTCAACGGCTGCCGAGCCACTCGGGTGAGATAATGGAGCCAAAGGGCTCTGCACAGCCTCAAGTGTGACACGATCCCAAGGGATTAGGATGTCTATTTTTAACTCCCCACATCCTGGCCGAAAAACAAATCCCTCACATACCCTGCAGATCCCTATCAGGGGGTTTGGCAGAGCCTTTTGGGAATTGTCTCCTCCCGGAAGCAGTGCCAGCTTTGATGGCTTTCCCTCTGCCGGGAAAGGCTCCGAGATCCCTGCTCCAGCCAGGGCCGGCTTCCATTATGTCCGGCTGGGTCCTCGCTGTCCCTGTCAAACAGCCATTTCCTGGTGGACTCAGTTGTCACATGTTCTCCAGCCGGTGACAGCCAGACAGGGTCACCCAGAGGGGTCAGCCTTGAGGGACCCGTGCTAGGATGCTCAGTCTAGGGGCAGAGGCAGGGGTGGAGGCGGGTAAACCAATCAAGGGCAAGAGAGTAGGATGTTTAGTAACAAAGACATCACGGGAGGCCACCGGGCTTTGAGGCCCCTGCCAGCTTCTGAGCGAGGGGCTTGGGCAGCTTCTGAACGTAAAACCCGACCGCTTGGGGCGCCTGGGTGGCGCAGTCGGTTAAGCGTCCGACTTCAGCCAGGTCACGATCTCACGGTCCGTGAGTTCGAGCCCCGCGTCAGGCTCTGGGCTGATGGCTCAGAGCCTGGAGCCTGTTTCCGATTCTGTCTCCCTCTCTCTCTGTCCCTCCCCCGTTCATGCTCTGTCTCTCTCTGTCCCAAAAATAAATAAACGTTGAAAAAAAAAAAAAAAAAAATTTAAAAAAAAAAAAACCCGACCGCTACCAGTCTTGCTCCTTTCCCTCCAGCACCCCTAGCATCCCTCGGACCTCACTCCAAGATGGGTCTTTTTTTTTTTTTTTTTCAAGTTTATTTATTTTTTGAGGAGGGGAGGGGCAGAGAGAGAGGGGAAGAGCCCAAGCGGACTCCACGCTGTCAGCAGCGAGCCCGATCGGGGCGCAAACTCAGCAACTGTGAGATCATGACCCGAGCCAAAGTCTGAGGCTGAACAGCCTGAACCACCCAGGCACCCCCAAGATGGGTCTTTAATAGGTTATCAGCCACTGTGACCTACAGGGAGACGGGAGCTTCCTACTTCAGGATAGAGCTCCTACCCGTCACTGGTCCACCTGTGTGGGTGTTGGCTCAGTTCATCAGGACATTGTTTGTTCTCCCAGATCCCACCTCGGCCACTACCTACTACCTAAGTTCGCTCTCATCAAAGGACGCCAGCAGAGAAAATGACCCTGACACAAGAGTTGCAAAGAAAAAAAGCCTTGTTCTGAATGGGGAGCCTTCAAACCCCCTGGATTCACAAACCTCCCCCACCGCTGAACTCAGGGACAGACAGTTTCACTGGAGGTTCTGCCAGCAAATAGCTGTACATCCCTAGAAGAGTCACGTGACCCCCTGGGTGCCTCTGCTTATGTCTGAAAGCCCCCAGCACAATCCCGATGAGCCCACAGACTCTTCCTAAGTACTTTGCAAACTCTTAGGAATTCTACCGAGTCAGAGGCATCTTGGTGATGCGTGTTGGTGCGCATTGGAGACCTGAAGCGCTGAAGTTCAGCCTGCGGCGGGGGGTGGGGTGGGGGGTGGACTGATACACCCTTTTCAGACCCTCTTCCAGGCTTCTCTGTCTTTGATGCCACAAAACAGAATAAAAAAGCAGATCAAGACCAATCCAAAGGAGGCAGGGAAGTCTTGCCACAAACCAAAGGCATTTCTGTCCGTCCCTCGGCTGCAGGCAGGCTGGTACAGAACACACAATGACAGGCCCCCCCGGCTGTTTGCCCTGGGAAACAGGGTGCCGGCAAAATGCTCTGAGCCAGGAACAGAAAAACCAAGCCCAGTGACAACCAGTCCAACCCTACAAGGCTTTATGAGCATTTACTAGCCCAAAGAAGGCCCCGTCCGGGTTCCGCCCGCTCCGTGGGCACAGAGATGAAAAGCAAGGCCCAGGCCTTGCCCTCAAGAAGCTCAGAGCCCATCCTGGGCGACGGGCAAGCTGACGGCAAAGTGTAAAGGAGGCAGTTGATAGGAGCTACAAGCCAGGACCGCACAGGGGACGGTTCACCCTTCGTGGAAGGATGAGACCAAGTGGAGGTGACATTTGTGCCAGACCCAGAGGGGCAGGAAGAATCTGGGCAGTGAAGCAGTGGCCGAGAGAGAAGGGCATCCAGGAGTCACAGGCAGAGACCAGGAAACAGGCGTCCTGAAGAGCAGAGGGAAGACAGGATAACAGCAGAGGGAGAATGGCGTGGATCGCGGGTTCAATCCGGAAGGTGGGTAACAGGGAGCCGCCCCCGGGGAGGGAAGAAGGGGCTGGATGGAGGGAAGCAGAGGGCAGGAGGCTGGTGGAGGCTGCGGTTAACGAGACCCAGCTTTAGGAAGCAGGGCTGCTAGGGGCTCACCCCGGGCATGGAGAACAGGGAACTGGATCCCCTCAGCCAGCTGCTCTGCTCCAGGGAGAGGCTATAGCCCAGCTGGCACAGACCCCAGCTGGGAGGGGCCGGCCTCAAGGAATGCTGGGGATGTGCAGGGGAGAGGCATGTAGTGGCTCGGGAGGGAGACAGGGACTACTACAGACGCTCAGGGCCTCTCCGCCAAGGTTGTCGTGGGCAGAGAGGGGGCTCAGCTGGGTTGGAGCTGGGTTGGTCTCAGAGCCCCTCTGCTGCTCCCTCGGCTCCCTCCCACAACCCCGGCCAACCCCCCCATCACCCCCCCTGCAGTGTTCAGAGCGCAGACTACTAATTCCAGAGGTGAGCAAGCTGGCCCTGCCCTGGGCTCCCTCCCGCTGCCTGCACCCGCAGCCCTCGGCTCCCTGAGTCCCCTGGACGCTGAGCCCACAAAGCCTTGCTGACTGGTTTCGCACCAAGCCAGGGCTGCGCATCGCCCTCCAACCCAACCCAACAACTCATCCGTGCCCTGCGCCCGTCACGGAACCCCCTCTCCAGAAATGCAGAAAACAGAGTGTAACCTGTGAATGCGGGGGTTGAAAGGAACGTCAGAGATCTAACTAAACGCTCCCACCTTTGCAGACAAGGAAACGAAAATCAATCGTGAGAGATGACCGGCCCTGCCCAGGGTCACGCAGCCCAGTGGTGGTCCAGCCAGAACCCAGGTCTTCAGGCTTCCAGGAGGGTCTGGCACCAAAGCCATGACCAGGTGGGGCGGTAGAACACAGGGTATTGGATACAGTACAGAAAAAAAAAAAAAAAAAAAGCCCTGTGCTTATGTTCAAGGGACCTGGGTTCAAGTTCTGACCTTCCCATCTTTCCCATGCACGCAGACATTAGAGCTTCGGACATGTCACAGCAGCTTCCTGGACTCCAGTGACCTCTTCCGTAAAATGGGTGTTTAATGGGGCGCCTGGGTGGCTCAGTTGGTTAAGCGACCGACTTCGGCTCAGGTCGTGATCTCGCAGTTTGTGAGTTCGAGCCCCGCGTCGGGCTCTGTGCTGACGGCTCGGAGCCTGGAGCCTGCTCCGGATTTATCTCCCTCTCTCCCTACCCCTCCTCTGCTCATGCTCTGTCTCTCTCTGTCTCAAAAGTAAATAAACATTAAAAAAAATTAAAAACAGAGACACTGTCTGCCCCTCCCCTGCTCACGCTCTGTGTCTCTCTGTCTCTCAATAATTAATAAATGTTAAAAAAAAATGGGTGTTTAATAACTCTGTGCTTTCAGCAGGATCAAACAGAATAAAGGTAGACCAAGTGTTCTGTGTAGAGCAGAGCTAGGAGGTCAGGACTGGGATCCTGCTGAGGCCCAGGCAAACGATTCCTTTACCTTCACTGCTCTTGGAAGCCAGCCCAGCCCAGCCAGCCTGAAGTCAGACATTTCCCCCAGAGCTGCCCAGGGGCCAGCAAAACAGCCCTCCAGGGGAAGGGCTGGGTGTCCACTGGGTTTACAGCATCGATGCGCACAAGGCAGGCACACCCGCTCCCCTCCCCAGGAAGTCCCTTGTCTGGGAGGACAGAGGTCATCGTGGGGCCACAGAGGAGGAAGGAGAGGGGAGGGGGGGTCCTGCTCCCTTCTCCTGGGTCCTCACCGTCCCAGCTGAGAAATCTGAGCACAAGTTCCTCACCCAAGGTACACTGATCTTTCTAGAAAGCAGAGGTCACAGGCTTTGAGGGGAGGGAGGTGGGGGGCGCAGGGCCTCCTGGGAACCACAGGCTTGCTGCCATGCACATCCAGACGTGGCAGGAGAGGCTCAGCTCTGTCCTCCAGGGGCCTCCCCAGAATGCCTGACAGCCACCCAGGAGACTTCCACAGAAAGCAATCAGCCCACCAGTGGGTATAACATCCTGCCTGTTTTTCAATGGAGAGAAAGCCCCAGAAAGGGAAACTAACCAGCCAAAGAGAGTGGAGCCAAGGCTTGGACTTAGATTGCCTGGAACCCATCTCCCACACTCTCTTCCTGAGTGCACCTTAGAGCTACGGTTCCCAGACTGTACTGTGCATGAGAAGGGCCCTGGAGTGTTCTTATTTGTTATTTTTCGGAATGTTTATTTATTTATTTTGAGAGAGAAGAGAGACCGTGTGTGCAAGTATGTGTGTGGGGGAAGGGGACAGAGAGAGAGAGAGAGAGAGAGAGAGAGGGAGGGAGAGAATCCCAAGCAGGCTCCACACTGAGCTGAGCCTGATGAGGGGCTCAATCTCACAAACCCTGAGATCATGACCTGAGCCAAAATCAAACGTCAGATGCTTAACTGACTGAACCACCTAGGCACCCCCATACCCAGGGAGTTTTTAAAAGTACACATTCCTCTACTCCCTAGGTGTGGAGATGAGAAATCTGCATTTTAATAGGTGCCCCAGGTGGTTGTGATAAAGCACACACCAGAGACCTGGGTGAATGCACACATGTATACACACTCATGGGCACGCACGACATGGGCCAGCACAGGACGAAAATAACGATTAGAAGCTAGGGCTCTAAAGGCAGATGCTGGGTTTGGGATGCAGCTCGGCTCCTTAGGGGTTGTCTGACCTTGGGTAAATCTCGAGACCTCTCTGAACCTGTTTCTTCACATGCGAAATGAGGATAAGAAAAGAAACCAGCCTGGGGCGCCTGGGTGGCTCAGTCTGGTTGAGCCTCCGATTTTGGCTCAGGTCATGATCTCATGTGAGTTGGAGCCCCGCGTCGGGCTCTGTGCTGACAGCTCGGAGCCCGGAGCCTGCTTCGGATTCTGTGTCTCCCTCTCTCTCTGCCCCTCCCCCGCTCATGCTCTGTCTCTCTCGGTGTCAAAAATAAAATAAAAAAATTTTTAAAAAATTTAAGAAAAGGAATCAGCCTCAAGGTGTTGTCCTGAGGGTAATGATATGTCCCAAGGAAATAATACATGTAAAGCCCTCAGCACAGGACCTAGCGTATCATAAACACTCACTAAACGGTGCTACAATCATTGCCAAACTCAGCTCAGTGTGCTCAATGCCTAAGGGAAGAACAGAACAGCAGGCACCAGGGGACCACAGTGAATAATTGAGCCAGTAAGAGATGCCTGAAGGGTTGTACCAGAACCAGTGGGTAGAAGTAACAGGGACACAAATCTCCGCTCCACACAGGAAGAAATTTTTTAACAGACTGGAGTTGCCCAATCATGAAACCAGCTGCCTAGTGGACTGTCACTAGAGGATCCCAGCTAAAAAGACTAGAGGTTCACCAAGTAGAGATACAGCACCAGGGAAGGAAGAAGAGAGGGTGGCCTAGAGCTCTTGAAGGTGACTTTCAGCCGGGTTCTACAGGTCAGTCCCTCTCCCTGTAATGCTGGTTAATTCGTGCATTTGCACTGCTCTGATATTTACAGCCCTTACCTCCACAAATCCAAAAGCGATGGGGAGAGGTCAGTGGTAGGTAGAAAGGCTGATGCCTTCTGAGCAGTTTACGGTAAGGAGGGGAACGGATGTAGCTGTCTTAAATCTGAGCCCTACAAACACTGAAATTGTATGCCTTGGAGGATATGGGCATGTGTGTACTTTTCCCAAAAGGGCTGGTTAAGAGAGGCTGGTTCACACCAACTTTTGAGAGGAGGGGAAACTGAGGCACATAGGGGCTGGGGGGCTCAGGCAGCAAGGGGGCCCAATCTCCAGGATACAGATTGGAGCCCAAGGCTGTTGTCCTACGAGCCAGGTGCTTTCCAGGCCTTACCTTTCTAAAGCCTCAGCACATCCCCCTGGGGTGAGATCTTTGAGCTCAGAGAGGTTAGGAGCCTTCCCAAGGACACACAGCTAGTGAATGGCTGGGGTTTGCACCCAAATTCTCTAGGCCTCAGAGCTAGTGTTTGGTTTGGTGTTTAACTCTTGGCTGTACTGTCTGAGGTCAGGAAAACACAGAAGGGTGTTTGGCTTTTGACACTGAGGGCAAATGATGTTAGAGAAGATGATCCCCATAGGTGATATGCTACCTATTCCTCCACCCTCAATTAAAATTAAATTCAAATCAAAATTGATTTCACACCTAAATAGCAGAAGGGGGGCAGGAGGAGAGGGGCTCAGCTCCCATATGACTCAAGCCAGACAGCTCAAAAGAATGGAGCATCTGGAAACCAGAAAGCTCAACCATTCCCACTAGGCTGCGATCTGGAACCTAGACGGGTTTGGTCCCTGCTGCTACCCTGCTTAGCTCACCGTTCAGGGCAGCCCAGGAAGCCAGAAAGAGACCTCTCTTCAATGACCCCGCCCCCTGAACAGTGAGGAGTGGCTACGGTGGAACAAAACAACACCTAAAACTTGGGTGCCCTGGGGTGCCTGGCTCCGGGATGAGAGGAGTGGCTGTTCAAGTACCAACCCCCAGGGTGAGCTGAGGAGGGTCTGAAGTTTGGGGGGACCACTGGAAGCACTGGGGTTGGGAGGCTGGAGGAAACCCCCCACTCTCAACGCGCCGCCGGCTGCAGGCCCCCAGCTGGGGTGCCAACCTTGTTACCCACCCCCGCCCCCCCTCCGCGGTTCTCTCCCCAGGACCCAGTGATCAAGGCCGGGCGCACGGGGAAGTTAAAAGGGTCATCGCACCTGGCAAAGACCCTTGGGCGGCACAGGAGGACTGTAGGGTAGAAGAGGGTTAAGTAAAGCAAAGTCGCAGCCCCCTCCTCAGTCTGGTCCCCCCCATACCTTCCATTAGGGCCCCCGGATCCTCTCGGACCCCCTCTGGGACCCTTGCAAGCCCCGGGGTCCCCCCCCCCCATCCCGGCGCGGGGGCCCTAGCGCTTACCTCTACGCGCCGGCCGGGCCGCTGGGCGCTGCCATCCTAAAGGCTCCGGAGCCCGAGCCGCACAGGGCCAGGGTCACGAGGCGGCGGGGTCGCGGGGTCGCGAGGCCGCAGGAAAGTTTCCGTAGCGCCAGCCAGGCGGAGCGGACCAAGCCGGCGGCGGGCCCGGCAGGAGCGCGCTCCGGCCGGCTCCGCGCCTCCGCCTGCGCCGCGCTGCTCGGGCTCCAGGGCTCCCGGGCTCCCCCGGCCACCCGGCCGGCCCAGCCCCGCCAATCGCAGGCCCCGCCACCCGCAGCTCCGCCCGCCGGGCCGGGACCCGGCGGAGGCGGGGAGGGGCGGGGCGGGGGCGCACCTGTTTGGCCAATCGACCCCACTCCTGCCACCCCGCCCCGGCCAGCCTTCCAGACTGAGCAAGTCCGGTCCCCTCGGCTCTCGGCACACGCCCCCTGTCCGCTCTCGGACCCGGGATCCAGGCCGGGCCACACGCTCCCCTCCCTCCCCTTCCCGGTCCCAGCCGGCCGTCTCAGCCAGCCCGCCGAGGCCCTCCGTGCGGCCGGGCTGCGCTCCTTCCCCAGCCCCCGGGACGTCAAAGACAAAATGCCGGCTTCGGGCTGGGGGCTAGGGGGGTACAGGTCTGAGAACTGCACCGCGACTCTCCCCACCCCTCTTCTACTCAACACCCTCCTCTCCCACAAGGATTCGCGCGCGTCCTCGGGCCCCTTACACTTCGCGGTGAGCTTGCCTGGATCCCCGACCTCCGGGGGCCGCGGGGCTGATGCGGGTGCAAAGCTCTGGGACCGGATGGCAGGTGAGGGAAGGTCCCGGGGAAGGCCCTTGCAGCCCTCCCACCAACATAAACTCTCCAGAACCCCATCTGGATTCGGGCCAACTTCTCCAGAACCCTTGCGATCCGCGGCAACGGGTTCCCCCAACTTCTCTCGGGGTCACAGCGAACACTAAAGCTTGGCGATTTTGTTATTCCCATTTTCCAGACAGGAAGACTGAGGCCGAAGGGAAGCGAACGCTTCTCAGACGTGGTGGCCGGACTGCGACTTTTTCAAACTAAAGGTGAGTTTGCAGAGAGCGCCTGGCTTCACTCCCGGAGCCTGGCGCGGATGCCTGGCCTCTCTCCCTCGCTCGCCCCCCGCCGCGGACCCGGGGTGGGGAAGGAGAAGGAGGCCCCCGCCAAGTGTCCGGGAAGAGCGGGGGCACGCCCGCCGCCGGCCCTGCCTTACCTCGGCAGCAGAGCGGGTCCTCGCAGAGCGCGCCGGCCGGAGGCCCCAGCAGGGGCAGGGAGGCCCAGGCGAGCGCGCGGGAGGCCCCGCCGCCGGCTCCCATCCCGGACGGCCTCGGCCGCTCCTCGGCCCGCTGGCCTGCCACCCTCCGCGGCACCTGTGGGGACGGCACCGTGCCCGCGGCTTCCTCCGCGGCCTCGGGGGCGGGACTGGGCCAGGCCCGGGGTGGGGCGTCCGGGGCTCCCCCGGTTCCTCGGACTGTCGCGGCCCGGGACTCCCACAGTCGCGGCCCCGGCTCCGGGCCAGCAGCGCGGGGCAGGGCGCTATTTTTAGCCGGAGCTGTTCTCCCAGTTGGACAGACAGAACCAGTTAATTCGGCCGCTCGGGAAGGGCCTGCACCGGGAGCTCCCCGGAAAGGCAGCCGCAGCTCTGCTGAAAGCTGATCCTTCACATTCCTGCCTCTCGAGGCGGGAGGGCGGGAGGGGTTGCCGTGGGGGGGGGGGGACGCCTCTAATTCCCCCCGGGGAAGCCGGCGTCTCTCTGAAGGCAGCCCTGGGCCCCAAGTGCGCGCCCCGCATGGGGCTCTCTAAATTGACTCTGAAACTCCACCTGCCTTCCTCCTGCTGTCCCCCAGGCTTCAGCCCACTTCCCATAAAATGTCCACCTAGGGTCCCACCCTTCCTACTGGTCTCCAGCACTGGGGAGAGGCCCCCCTCCCCCGCCAGAAATGAGATCTGAGTCCCAACATCTTCAGAAGCTGGCACACTCACCTGACTCGGGAGCTACCGGTTGAAAGAAGGAAGAGTGAAAAATCCTGTATGAGATGAGCCAGAGGGTCAGGTAGAGGCCCTCCGAGCCTGGGCTATATGGGGTAGATGGACAGGGTGGCTTCGGAATCCCACAGAAGCCCTAATCCAACATCTTCCGGTTGTGTGACCTTGGCAAGTCTTCTCACCTCTGTGCCTCAGTTTCCTTTCTGCATAAGGGAGTCTTAGCAGCCCAAGAGACAGCATGTGAGAAAGAAAGTCTTTGCAAAAAAAGAAAAGCCTGGTAGGCATGTTCATGTAATGAGTGATAAAGCAATGCATTTATAGATGAATAGGCCAGTGGACTAGAACGGAGGCTGCACAAATAGACCGACACATGTATGGAAACTTGACATGTGGCAAAAGTGGTGTCACAAGTCCCTGGGAAAGGGGTGAACTCTTCAGAGGGACTGGATGTCCATGTGAGGGAAAAAATGAGGGGGAGTCCCTACCTCACGCCATGCATTAAGAAAATCAATCCCAGGTGGATTCAAGACTTAAACACAAAGAACTTGTGTAACAGGGAAAGATTTCTTAAAGACCCCAAAAGCACAAACCATCAAGGAAAAGATTGATACACTTCGTTAAAGTATAAAACTCCTGGGACACAGTATCCAAAACCTACAAAGATCTTCTACAAATCGATTCTCAAAAGAAACAAGAGAAAGTTGAGCAAGACATAGGAACAGGCAATTTGAAGAAGGGAAACCGTGCATGGCCAGGAAACATATGAATTCGCAGAGAACCTCCCTCTTAATCAGGGAAATGCAAGATAAGACCCCGGGGAAGCGGCATTGCACACCCCTGAGATCAGCAGAGAGCAAAGAGGCAGGAGGGCAGAGGGTTGATGAAGATGTTGCACACAGGGAATTCTCACGCACGGCTGGGAGAAGGGGAAATGGGGGCCACCACCCTGGAAAACAATTTGACGGCATCCGGAAATGTTGAAGATGTGTAATATACCCCGGTGACCCGGAGAACTTGGCTTCTGGGATAAACCTGGGGCTTGCTCATCGCCACAGTGTGTAATCCTCATAAAGAATCGGAAGCAGCCTCGGTGTCCATCAGCGGAAGGAGGTATAAACAAAGGGTGGATCAGTCAGTGAAGTTTTATACGGTAGTGAAAAATGAATGGAGGTTCCTTACGAATCCTAGGTTGGGGGATGGGGAGCAAGTTCCAGAAGATCACATTGGATGAGATCATTCCTGGAGATTTTCAAAACGTGAGAAACAAAACGATGCCATATATTTCCAGGAATGCCCAGTTTGGGTAAAAGTATGAAGAAATTCAGAAGAGTGATAAATACACCATTTAGTGAAGCGTTTGCCTCGGGGCGGGGAGAGGGAGATGTGAAGGATGGTGGGAAGGGGCTTCATCCATATTGGTTAAGGTTTCATTTCTTGACCTGGGTCAAGGTACTTAGGTGTTTGTTTTACGCTTTGTGACCTTTTCTTTAAAACCTCTTTTTAAAAAAAATTTTAGGGGTGCCTGGGTGGCTCAGTCGGTTAAGCGTCCAACTTCGGCTCAGGTCATGATCTCGCAGTCCGTGAGTTCGAGCCCCGCGTCGGGCTCTGTGCTGATGGCTCAGAGCCTGGAGCCTGTTTTGGATTCTGTGTCTCCCTCTCTCTCTGACCCTCCCCCGTTCATGCTCTGTCTCTCTCTGTCTCAAAAATAAATAAACGTTAAAAAAAAATTAAAAAAAATAAATAAAAATAAAAAAATTTAAAAAATTTTAATGTTTATTTATTTTGTGTGTGTGTGAGAGAGAGAGAGAGAATGAGGAAGGGGCAGAGAGGGACAGAGAGAGAGAGAGAATCCCAAGCAGGCTCTGCACCATCAGCGCAGAGCCTGACGCGGGGCTTGAACTCACGAACTGCGAGATCATGACCTGAGCTGAGATCAAGAGCCGGGCGCTGAACCCACTGAGCCATCCAGGCGCCCCTCTTCATAACCTTTGTTTAAAGGGACGGAGCAAGCAGGGTGGTACAAAATATAAAATCCACATCAAATGCAGTCCTGCTCTGAACTCCACTTTCCGGATTTAAATAATGTGGCCATCACGTCTGCGAAGCGCTCGGCACAAAAGCATGACTCATGGTGAAGTGCTCTGTAAAACTCGAGAACGTGACTAGCCTGCTCCTCAGACTCCCCCGGGATCCTCCCAACCCTAGTCCCCACCAGCCGAGACTCCCCCACTCCGTGCAACTAGAGCTCCCAAGCCCTTCAACCTCTGGCATGCCTTCATGCCTTTGCACAAACTGTTTACTCTTCCTGGAGTGCCCGCCCCTACCCCCCCGCCCACCGCTTCTGTTACCGTCCAGCGCTGGCATTTCAGCCCGTGGACAGCCGCATCCACTCTCCCAGGCAGAGGCTTCTCATAGCATCCACCCACCCCCGTCCGGGTCTATCACATTGTGGATTATTGCACCTGGTTGTGGATCTGTCTCCTCCCCGGGCAGACTGGGAGCCCCTCCAGGTCACGAACCTTGTCACCTGCATAAGACCTCGCCTCGGGAAGGTTGCATGAAGGAACAAAGGGGGCGAGTGGACCCAAACACTCAGAAACGAGAAAGGGTCATGCCAAGCCCTCAAAAAGAAAGCGATCCCACTGCGCCGACTGACTGTCTTCACTGCAGTGTTCTTGGGAGGTCATGTGACCGTTGGGGTCAGAGACACCTGGGTTCACATCGAGGCTCCTCTGAGCCTTGGTTTCTGTGTCTGCACAACTACGATGTGATTAGGGCTTATTGCAAAGGGTTCTCACGAAGATTCGGTGAGATAATAGAGGCAAAACGCGTGACCCCATTTGGGGAACAGGTAGCAATTATGTGAATATTGGCCAAGAGGAGGATGTTTGCGGGGGAAGGTGGAAGGGACCCAGTTGGCTTCCCATGAAAGAAGGAGGCGGGGGAAGAAACCGCCAAGGAGTGTTCTCCAGCTCTGCACAAACACAGGCACCTGGAAGTTGGCCCAGGTGGTGGGAGGGGCAGAAGTGTGCCCCGAGTTAGTGCTCCTGATGTTGGGGGATGTCCTTTGTGTTACCTCCTGGGTGTTTGTGTTTCCTCCTGTCCTTTGTGTTACCCCTGGGTGAGGGGCCGCACAGCATTTCAGAACCAGAGACCCTCCTCCCTGTCTCCCCACGTCCACTCTGGCCCCCTCCAATCTGTTCTCGCACGTAGCCCAGGGATCTCAATCTGGACCTGTCTCTCCCTCGCCAGCTTCCATCTGTAGGGGCGACAGAGCCTGCGGCACCCTCCCCGGGGACGCATCTCAGGCGCTTTACCAAATGCATTGTCGGCACTATATATGCAAAATCCACATATGTCCACTCGTCGGGAGCTTCCATCAAGGCGACATACAGGATGGCAAATTGCTGATGGTCCACACTCCAGAAGATGAATTGGCCGGTGTTACATGTTGTGCGAGCAAACAAATAGACGGAGTCCACAGGGCTGTGTGGTCACTGGGAAAGAACAACACCGTGTGCTTCACGGGTTCAGATGAGATTTTCTGAACTAATGAGCCAATCCTCTTTGATCCAGATCTCACTGGACAATGTCATATTATCCCGGTGACACAGGCTACTGTTGGCACTTTGTCCTATGCAAATGGCCACGCAAGGCGGAACGCTGCCCAGAGTAAGTTCTGCCATCTCAGTGCTCCTCAGGGAGGTCACCAATGGCCTCCCGGTTGGAAACGGAAGGACATTTCTCTGACTTTATCTCACCTGATGATGGCGGTGAGATTCAAAATGACATCGACAGAGACATCATGTGATGAGGACCCAGGCTGGCAGGAACCCGGGGCAAGGGTGCAGTGAACGGAGGGAGAGGAGGCAACAAAGGGAAGCTTGGATGTGCGAGCGGGGCAGTGAGGGTCACAGAGGACGAACAGCAGAGATGTGTAAACCTCACCACTGCCAGAAAATGCAACCGGAGTTAGACAGAGTGGACCACACATCCGTGACCCTGAAGTGGAGGATGGCTCTGGTTCCCAGGGTGACCCTGTTCCGAGGGGCACAGCCATGCCCGGTTTAGTCAGCCTGGAAGATTTCCTTCCACCCCTGCCCTCCGTGAATTCCCCAAGTGCCCAAGTCAGGGTCAACTGCTGGGAAGAGAAGTCAACGCCACCACTGTGCACGGATCAGCTCCCCTGTGCACGGACCCCGGGGCCCACATGGGAGGAGCCCCCAGAGTGCTCATGACGGAGGTGGGTGGGTGGCCCCGGGAGCCCTGGCACCGCAGGCTGGGCTGCTGGCCCTGAGTGGTGGTGGCTCCAGGAAAGGCTTTTTAACGTTTTATTTATTTATTTTTGAGAGACAGAGGGAGACAGAGCAAAAGCCGGGGAGGGGCAGAGAGAGAGACACACACACTGAATCCGAAGCAGGCTCCAGGCTCTGAGCTGTCAGCACAGAGTCCGACGCGGGGCTCGAGCCCACAAACTGTGAGATCGCGCCCGGAGCCAACTGAGCCATCCAGGCACCCCCGGGAAAGGCTTTTAAGGAGATGGCCTCTGAGTGTGTCTTAAAGGAGCAGAGAGAATCAGCCAGGGGAAGGGGGAACAGTCCAGGCAAAAGTATGGCAGTGTGAGGCCGCCCAGTGTGCTCAGGGAGTTCCAAGCAAGCAGCTGTGAGAGAGGAGGTAGGAAAGGGAGGCAGGGCTGGGGCATGAGGGGCCCTCAATGCCACACCCAGGAGCTTGGAATGTTCTGGGGTGGGGGAGGGGTGGGTGCTGTCATGTGCAACCCAGATCAGGGTTCAGGACAACTCTGAAGGGCCTTCCCTGCTCCGGGCCCTTCCCGGACCCCACATGGTGTGGGCAGAGGCCAACACTGTGACTACCTGACAGGTCAACTTCTTCTGCCTAGTCTGGCTTCCTGCCCTTCCCGCCTACAGGCACTGAGCCCTGGAACAGTCCCTGAAAAACCCCCTGCACGAGAGAGAATATGTCTCAGAGCCTGCCTCCCAGAAAACCCAACCTGTGACGGGGAGCGCGGGAGGCGCTGTGCGTCCTGCTGACGGGAATGACCCAGGAGAGGGGGAGAGGTGAGTGATATTCATGGAAGCAGGCGAGATCTCAGGAGGGGCAGCGAGGCTGGCTCATCCTGAGACAGAAGCAGAAATTGGAGGCAATCTGGGGTGGGAATGGGGTCCGGAAATGGAGTGAGGCATGGCCTTTTTTTTTTTTTTTTTCCCTATGCGGCTGCAAGTGACGTTGGCTGCTCAGAAGAGGGACAGCTATTAGATAGATATTAGAATTACATAAGAAATTAATGATCATAGTGGGTGATAAATGTTGCCACAGCAGTAGTGAGGAATTCAGGGCTTCAAAGAGTGGATAGGAGTTGGCCAGGAGGTGTGCCCATCAGGGAAAGTCGTATCAGGCAGAGGAAACAGCTAGTAACCGGAAGCCAGCTGGGCTAGGATTGCCAGATGAAATCCAAGATGCCCAATTAAGTGTGAATTTCATATAAACGACGAATAATTTTTTAGCGTAAGTCTGTCTTATGCAACACTGGGGACATACTTATACCAAAAAATCATCCATTATCATCCTTCATCACCTTCTGACCCTGTTCCTGCCAGCTGCCCACGAGTGGACCGCCCAGACTGTAGCCCAGGTCCCGCCCAGATTCCACTGTATCCCTCCCATTATCCAAACCCTTGGTTGTCATTTGAGGTCTCTATTGTCTGATCCTCGGGCACTCTTCCAACCCCATCTCCCATCCTTGAACCCGCCCCCGCTTTAATCTCCTGCCTCTGAGTTTTTGCCCCACTGTTTCCTCCACTACCCTACCATGCCCTCCCCAGGTCCACTCCTCCAGGAGGCCTCCTAGATTTCTCTGGGAGAATAGACATAATCCTCTCCATCAATCAGTAGCAGCCGCCCCTTTGGGCAAGTCATTTCACATCTCTGAGCCTCCGCTTCCTGTGTCTCTAAAATGGGGACAATACCACCTCTGTCAGGTTGCTAAGGGGACGAGAGACCACGTTCAGAGAGCACCAGGCACCGTCTGAAATGTGGGCATGTGCCCCCTGCGCGTGCCTAGATCAGTGCCGGGCACCCAGTGGGCACAAATACAGATTCGCTGAATGGAACCGACTCAAAGGTCCTGAGCTTTTGTAGTTTAATTTGCTTCTTGGAATTGCCATGCTCAACAGTGGAACTTAGACAAATTCAATTTCCTATATTAAGATGATCTGAAAAGAGATGAATAATGAAGCCACTGCTCTCCTGACTGCATAACAGGTTTCTCCCCCAGTTGACAAGGGACCAAACCAGCTCCCCAGAAATGGCCCATTTTAGAATCAAACATGGCGCCCGGCCTCTCCTGCTCGAAGCAGGTAATATCTGCCACACACATTTCTGTCTCAAGCCCTCCCAATCCCAGACCACAAAAGGTGATTTCTTATAACCATTAGCATAATTACCTGACTGCAACGCTACAGAGAAGCGATTAGATGAGCCTGTGATTTTTGCACAGTTATTTGTCTCAAGTAAGTCACCTGAAGTTCATCTGCCATCAGGATTCATGGCTGCATTCTGTAATCGTGGGGAATTATTTTGCTAATAACAGAGGTACCTTGATCTAATTTAGTTTTAATGCCAGGAGGTGCCCTCCCAGAATAATCAGCTCCAGGGCAATTCCAATTTCCAGGTTTGTTACACGTTCTGGAGAGAAGATTCAATTCAAAGAGGCTGAAGTTACTTCTTTATCACCCAAAGTCATCTCGGGGCGAAATGGAATCCTACTCCTGTGTGTTTGCAGAAAAATGCAGGGGGTCGAGCCACAGGGAGCGGGTGGCAGGGCGGTCCCAGCCAAGGGCAGCCGCGGGAAGGCACCACTAATGGGTGAGGACCACAAGACATTCCCTGGGAGAACCCTCATTTTTCTTGCATTCATTCATTCCCTCATTCATTCTTTTATCCCATTCTGGGCTCTCTCCTCTGCAAGACCTAGTCTCTGCTGTTATTTGAAATCAAAGATTGATAACAAACACCTTTAGGCGGCCCCGTTCTAGGTACTTTATGCTTATTAACTCATTACTTCCCATCAGGCAGGTGTGTGCGACTGTTATCCCTATTTTACAGATGCGAAAGCCGAGGCAGGGAGGTTACGACACTTGCCTCAAGTCACACAGTTAGTAAGGGGCGTAGCTGGGGTTTGATCCTTAGATTGTGAGCTCCCTCAAGTTCATGTACAAGGAAGGACCCTGAGCCCACCAGGACCTGTTCAGCCCCTACTCTGTGTTCTCATGTACCCCTCACAACAACTCTGATATGGGAGTATCGTTAGTCCCATTTTCTCGAGGAAGAAACTGAGTCTCAAGAGGAGGTTAAGCTGGCCCAGGTCGGGCGAGTAAATGGAGGAGTTGAGGCTTGGCCCCTGAGATTCTGATTCTCTATCTGCTGCTACTCTGGCTGAAGCCAGGAAGGCTGTGTAGCGTCTTTGAACAGCTTTGGAAACGGGCCGGGTCGAGTGCAAGTGAACCACGGGCACGGTGACCAGCCACCCAGCTCAGCTCTTCCCTTCCCACTCTGGAGCAGTTCCTCTTTCCCATCCACCCCCCTCACCCCAGCAACCAGTGTCCTTTGCCGCCATTCGGTGTTATCAGACCAAACCTGCTTCCAGACTCCTATTCTTCAATCACATTCATGCTTTCAGCAGAGAGGTGTGGGTTCCAGCAGGAAGGGCCAGGAGGCTGACGTGGCTCTGCCATTCCATTCCTCCCTCGGCCTTGGCCTCCCCATCTATTTGAGGAGGTGGGTTCTTTTCAAACCGATGGAGCTACCGAACCCTCGTTTCAAACGAAAAATTTTACGCAAGCCCGGTATTCACGTCAGATGAAAGCCGGCTGCTCTGAGCGGAGCTGTGTTCGGGGAAGAGGGGGGTCTCTCTTATTTTGGCATCTTATTGGGACCCCCCGGATTCTTCCAACAGTTGGAAAACCCCTGGCCTGGCCAGAGTCTGTTGACTCTTGAGGTTCTTAGGACTACGGAATCTGAGCTCCACTGATGGCTGACAATGCCCGCAGTGCAGGTGGTCAGCTAAGTCCCTCCCTGGGTGTCCCCGTCCCCCTGAACACCTGTCCTGCCTTGATAGGGGCACCCAGGGCCAAACTCAGGAGGGGCATGGCAGCAAGGCCAGGTTGTGCCCAAGGCCCTGCCTCTGGAGCGATGAGCTGTCCGGGAGCGTGAGCACAAAGAAATGATATCCGCCTGTCCGCACAGGCCCGTGGGGTCAGCCTGCCGGGCACACTCACTGGTGACCGTGAGGAGAGGCTAGTCCCCTCCCACTGCTGCCTATGCGTTGTCTCTCTCTTGTCTTCTCCCTTCTCTAAAAACATGTTTTTCATCCCTCCCTCTCTCTCCTTCCTTCTAAAATGCTCAGCTTTCTTTGCCGGGCCTACGGCTGCAGGGGGTGCGGGCCCAGGACGGAGGCTTCACACACAAAGACAGCTGCGTCCTGGACCAATCAGCACTAGCAATCGCAGGAGCTGGGACCGCCTCCTGGAGGCACGGGTCACCAAAGGGCACCGACGCATGTGTGGGAGTTAGCCCAGTTCGGGGACACTGCAGGTGGGAGGATGTGGGCGCCCCAGGCTCAGAAGAGAGGCCTGGAGAGGCTGTCAGTCCCTGGGTGTGGCTGAAGTGTGGACTTGGGCGGGGGGGGGGGGGGGGGGGGCGTGTGGCAGGTGGAGTGAGACAAGCACCCTCGAAAGGCTGTCCCAGGGCTGTGGGCTGGTCCTGAGGGTCGTGGGGAACCAGGAGCGATGGGGAGATCAGTGCACATTTCAGAAGCTCATCTGGCTGCACACTCGTTTGGGGCAGGGGGGAGGGGGGGGAGACTGTGAAAGTGGGGCTTTCCTTCCCCTTGTCACCACCCCCTCCCCTGCCCTTACCTTCCCTCAACATCCTCCATGTGGCCCTGTTTCCCTCTGAGACATATCCTGTGCACAGAAGAGAATAGGGGCTTTGGGCGGCCGGCTGTTCCCACCTTGGCCTGGCCCCAGCTTGGAATGCAGCCCTTGACCCCTTCACCCCCAGGACCATGGGGTCAGAATGAGTTGGAAAGTCCATGCAGATTGGCTGGGATGCTTTGATTTTAGGCCCTCTGTTTGTGAACAGGAACTCAAGCAGAAGGTTAGCTTCCCCACCCCCTTCTAGTCCTTTCTATCCAACTCTGGGCTCTGACAGCCCCTGCCCCAGCCTTGCAGCCCCTCTTGGCTCTCGGATCACTGCCTTCCCACCCCCCATGCTGCGGTGGGGGAGGGGGAGGTTCCATCCCCAAACACAAGCCCTTTTGTCCCACCACTCAGCTGGGCATCTGCGTTGGCATCCAGTGGGCATCCACACTCGCTTAGCCTGGGGCGGCTGCAGGACGAGGTGGGCACTGAGGGGCAGGGACCAGGGGCAGGAGTGCAGGCGATCGCTGGCTACATTTTGGACCCTGCCCCTCCCCTGCTCAAATCCCTTCCAGGGCTCCTGCTTACTGCGGGACGTCATCCTTAACCAGGGGCGATTTTATCCCGCAGGGAACATTTTTCAATGGCCGGAGACATTTTTGATTGGCACCACTTGGGCTGGGGGAGGGGCAGGACAGCCGGCTGGACAGAGTTGTCTGGCCCTAAATGTCAATAGTGCCAAGGCTGAAGGTCCTACCTGAGGGTAAAGCTCCCCCCACCACGTCTTCACTCATCCCCCTCCCCCGCCCGCCCCCCAGCCTTCCCAGCAGTCACTCCCAGGCTTCCGGCCAAACCCTCTAGAAGCTCATTCCCACCTCAGTCCCTTTGCTTCTGCTGTTTCTCCTGCTGAGGTGCGCTCCCTGCTGCCCTCCACTTACCTAAATCTCATTTCTCTCCACCCTCTCTACCTGTGGGGGCTCTCCCCTGCTGCCCGCGCCAGCTGCCTCTCCCAGAAGCTGGCTCTGACTGCATGGTGCCCTGATTCCTCCCTTCACCTGATGGCTTTGGCCCTCCCAAGTCTCAGCCGGCACATCTACGTAATGGGTGGGACAGGCAGGTGGAGACAGCCCCTCCTGCTTCTCCCTGGAACGCTGGGGATACGGGGCACTCTGTGTAGGCACACGGTGGGACCCATGCGGGCTTTGGAGTTAGCGGGCCAAGGTTCGAATCCTGACTTGGCCGCTTCCTAGTAATTTGACCAGAGGTTAATCACCAAACGTCTCTGTGCCTCAGCTGCCTCCTTTGTAAAATGGGTTTTCCAGAGAGTTCCATGTGCTGCGCGGTGTCCCGTCCCTGTCTTTGTTCCCTGTCTGGCTGGCTTATCTTGTCAAGATGCACTGCCCTTCCTGGCCAATTTCAGATGGACAGCCACCTACTCCTGCCCTCCTACTTCTCCCTAGAAGCTGAGCTTGCAGGGACTTTGGGGAACGGAGACCTCTGGAGCCTCAGCACTGGAAACCAGCTGAGCAGGCCTGGGTGAGTGGCCAGGAGCCCAACCGGCCTTCTTGGCTCCCCTCTCAGCTTCTCAGTCCCTTCCCAGGCTCAGCGTCTCCTGCTGGGACTGTGACCTCCCACAGGTGGGCAGCCACCTGGACTTAGCTGACCTGGCTCAGGGGAGGGGACACTCTGTTGCACAGAAGTGTAGATTGGGGGTCTTAGGGATTCTGGGGGGAAAAAGCACAGAAACAGACTCTTAAACACAGAGAAAAAACTGATGGTTGGCAGGGGGCGGGGATGGGCCAAATAGGTAGAGGGGATTCAGAGGGGCAGACCTCCGGTTATAAAATACCTAAGTCACAGGGATGAAAAGCATAGCGTGGGGAATAGAGTCAATAATGTTGTAATTATTTTGTTTGGTGACAGATGGTAAGTTCGCTCACAAAAGTACATTTCGTAATGTATGTGATTGTCAAGAATCACTATCATGCGTACCTGAAACTGATATAACATTGTATTTCAACTTCAAGGATAGATAGATACATAGATACACAGATACATAGATACATGGATAGATAGATCAAACATGGGCCCCCCAGGCTCCAGCACCCTCTTCCTCCAATTCCAGTAGCTGCCCTTTAAAATCACTATCAGGGGCAGAGAGACAGAAAGAGACAGAGGGACAGTGAGAGACAGAGAGATGGAAAGAGACAGTGAGAGACAGAATGAGACAGAGAGAAACAGAGCAAGAGAGAGAGATTGAGGGGGGGGGCCCTGTCCATCCCCTCCAAGCTATCCGAGGCTCAGTCTGGGGGAAGAACCCCAGATGAGAGCACACAGCTACCCTACTCACCCTCCACAGAGCTGGCGAAAGGCAAAGTTAAAGGCTCTCTGAGTAGGCACCCTCCCGTGCACCCTGGCTTCCGGGCCATGGAGTTGGCATGGCCACTGGGTCAAGGATGGGCCTCACCTCTCTATCCGTCCCCATCCCCAACTCTGGGAAGATACCTGGAGGGAAAGCAGCCCCCCAGAGGGCCCCTTAGGGAGGCCCTGAATGCAACCCCCCTCTTCAGCTTTGGGAGGCCAGAGCGCAGCCACGCACCCTCCCTCCTGACCTCTCTGTCTACCTCGTGGTTCAGCCTCACACAGCGGTTCCCCTCCCTCCACTGCCGCTGCTCCTAGCAGCTGCCTTCTACCCCATCATTAGCAAAAGCAAGTGAGGCTGTTTATCTGAGATTTGGGTCAAGGGAGAAAGAGTCCAGGGCAGAGGTGGGGGTGGGGGCTGGCAGAAAGGCACCCCCAGCTGCCACTTCAGGGAACTGTGCAGCCTTGAGCCGGCTTTTCTGGAGCCCAGACCCGCTGGTTCTGGTGCAGAGTGGGTGGAAACTCTACAGGGGGGGCATGTGGGACCCCCACGGGCTCACAAGTTCACTCATGGGCTTTTGCAGACACGGCCAGCCAAGATGGAGACCCACTCACATGTACACCGTCCTACTCACACAGGCTCATGCCCTCAACATGCATTCATGTGCACACACAAACACACACACACACACACACGCAGGCACGCCAGGATGTAGGTCACTGGCTAGAGTGCCTCTGGCCGGGGGTTATGAGGATCCAGCCATCCGGCACATGCTTCTGGATTGGACAAAAATGAACCCCGCCCTTCGCCTGCCTCTCCCCTCTGCTCGCCTGAGTCAGCCTGACCCAAAGCCTCTCAAGGCTTCTGTTTGGTTTTCCCTAGAATCCCGCTGGCTGAGACTGCTGGGAACCAGCTCTATCCAGGGAGGGGCGGGGCTCCCGGGCCGCATGGCTTTTTTCCATGGGTGTCTGTGTTGGCGGGGGGATCCCTGTACAGGACAATGTGGAGGCTTCAAGAGACAGAGGGATGTGGCCCCACCTTGAAGACTTCCAAGACGTAGCTCATGAGATGCCTTAAGACTAGATGAGGTAATGGCCAAGAGGGTACAGTCGAGGAGAAAATAGAGCAGCCATAGCCAGGCTGATCAGGGCTGCCTTCCCGGAGGAGGTGGCAGGACTTGGCTGGGCAGTTGAGTGAAGGTTCCACAAAACCTAGGGAAAGGAGTGGTCCTTACACAGCTGGGAAGACCCTAGATGCTTCTGTCCTCCACCCTGGAGCTGGGGCCTCTCCAGAGGTCAGGTCTGGAAGGACCGTCATAGACTCTTCTATAGAAAACTCACCGATGGCCCGTACGCTTTACAGACACAGCAAGCCCAGGACATCAATCCCCCTACTCCCCAGAATCTGCTTTTCCACCCACATGCCCCCACACCAACATTCCTGCCACACAGGCCAGAGGCCAAGTCATCCTGACCTCTTTCTTCACCCCACCCCCTTCAGCCTCCAAGTTTCCGGTCTGGCTGGTGGAACAGCTCACAGCCTAGAGGTGGAGACAGGCAGGGAAGCCAATGGACTATACTCATCAGTGTGTGGCGGGACAGCAGGAGGCCCAGGGTGCCCATGGGCTCAAACGAGGTAGTGGGTAGTTGGGGAAGGCTTCCTGGAGGAGGCGACATCAGAGCTGAGACCCAGGATGAGCAGGAGTGGCCAGGCTGGGGCAGAAGTAGTAGGGAGAGGTGTGATGGAAGGGTGGTCCAGGCAGGCAGCACAGCAAGTGCGAAGTGAGGGAGGAAGAGAAAGACAGCACATTCAGGGCAGGGATTAATTCATGCCGATGGGGCAGTCACACCATCCTGGGCTCAGGCCGGCACTGCCTGGAGGCCATGTGAATGAGTTTATACTTCATCTGTTGTAGCGGGTGCCCTGGGGGACTTTAAGATGCCGGTGAGTGGTCCCCTTGGCTACACAGAGGAAGGTGAGTCTGGGACACCTGTTGAGTTAGAGAGAGCCCGGAGGGGGTGAGGCAGCCCTTCTAAGAGTCCAAGGTGGGGCCTGGCCTCAGGTGGGGGCTGGGAGCTGGAGCTAAGGCAGGTCTCAGGACCACGTAGGAGGTAGAATGGATCTCGAGGAGTTCTGGCTCTTTCTCTCTCCGGCCCCCATCTTCCCATCGTGGAATGGAGGATGGGCAGGAGGCCCCCCAAAGACCGTCTCCCTTGGCCTCCTCACAGCTGGGGCCATTTTCTGCTTGCTCCAGCCTCCCTGGGCTTCTGGAAGTGACCTCCGGGGAGGAATCCCGGCTGGGAGGGACACAGCCCTGGCTTCAGGAGGCCTGGGGTGGTGTCGGCCGCCCAGGGCACATCCAGCCGGCAGAAGGAAACACCACAGCAGTCCCAGGCTGGGTCAGCCCAAGGCAGTGGCCATCCAGGACAACTTAAGAAGGAATGATGTATTGGCGTGGTCCTCACAAAACTCCTACTGTCCCCAGCCCGCTGAGGAGGAGGAGGTCAAGGCTCAGAGAGCCAAGCAGCCCGGGATGGAAGCCTGGGTCTGTGCACTCAGCACAGCGCAGCTCAGGAGGGGGCCCACCACGAGTGGGAGGGGAGGACAGGGGAGAGTGTCTTTGCTTTCTAAACAATAAGAGCTCCCGAATGAGCCCCCTCCACCTTCTCCCACCAGGAGCCTCTCTCCCCGGGGGACGCCAGCTCCTTTCTCCTGAGTTTTCTCCTGGCCCTGCCTGGCCCAGATCCAGACACAGGGGCTGCCCTCTGCATCCCCCTCCCTGGGCCCCACTCCCTGGCCTTCTTGTATGGCCGCTCAGGCGTGGGTACATAAATGATTTAAGCCCCTCCCGTCCATCCTCATTGTTCTTCTTTATTGACCATTCTTCCTGATTTAGCCTCTTCCCAGCGTCCCATGGGGCAAGAAGGCGCGTGTGTGTGTGTGTGTGTGTGTGTGTGTGTGTGTGTATGTGTGCACTCCACCCCTTGTCCACCTGTCCAGCTGGGGAAGGTCAGAGGCCCAGGCATGACTGGCCAGCCAGAATGAGGCTTCCCTGGGACCCAGAGGGGTTTTGGATTGGGGGCCAGAGTATTCAGGGAGCAGCCCAGAGTGGTGGACAAAAGCATAGTAGTCTTGGGGGCATCTGCGTGGCTCAGTCGTTGAGCACCCATCCGACTTCGGCTCGGGTCAGGATCCCACAGTCAGTGAGTTTGAGCCCCGCATCGGGCTCTCGGCTGTCAGCGCAGAGCCCGCTTCGGATGCTCTGTCCAACCTCGCTCCCTGCCCCTCCCCTGCTTGTGCTCTCTCTCTCTCTCAAAAATAAAAACAAAAACTTTTTTAAAAAGTACAATAGTCTTGGAGTCCTGGGTTTGAATTATGAGTGCCTCCACTGGCGCTGGTGGCTTTGGGCCCTGCTAAGCCTCCATTGTCTCATCTGAGCAGTGGGGTTGTTCCTTCCTCTGTGAGGAGCCAGTGGCTCCATGGGGAAAACAGCACACAGCTGGCACATACTAGGTGCTCAGTAAATGGCGTCCCCACTCTGCCTCTCTGGCCTCCCTCCTTCCCCTGTGAAAAGGCCTCAGGTGGGAGTGCGGCTTCTCCTGCTCCTTCAGTTGCCAGCAAGCCCAGCGCAGAAACCCAGAACAAGATGGAAGGAACCTGGGTTTGGCATCCTTTCCCCACCCCCAGGGAGGCTAGGCTGGTATCATTACTTCAGTTTCACAGACAGGGAAACTGCAGCTTGCTGACGACCCAGGTCTTTGCCCAAGACCTGTCGAGGTAGCTGAGCGGCCGAGCCAGGGGGAGGCCCCAGGCTCTTGTCCTTGAGAGGTAGGCCAGGCCTGAGAGGTACCCTTCCCCCCGCGAGCCACCCGCATAGACACGGCCTCAGAGAAGGGCCTGGTGGCACTGGTTCAGAGCAAGTGCCCGCTACCTGACTCTCAGCTCTGCCATTCACTAGCTGTGTGACCCTGGGTGAGTCACTCAGCCTCTCTGAACTCGTTTGCTCGTCTCTAACACGAGAATGGTAACACCGACCTCCCAGGGTGGTGGATAGGGGAAGCGAGGTGATGAATGTGAGGCACACGGCCAGGCACAGAGCCATTATTTTATGGTGATTGTCTATTTGTCACCAGCTGAGGCAAACCCATTGGATGACACCTCGGGTCCTCCGCTCACAGGAAGGGCCGGGGAGTGGTGACGTCAGACCCCTGACAGCTTCTAGCCCCAAATAGCCCTCTCTTTAGACTGACCCTGTTTGATCACAGCTGCTGCTGCTGCTCCCTGTTCCCAGCTGAGCTGACATCGCCTCCGGCTGTGGCTTCTGCCCCATCAGGCTGGTCCCCAGAGCCGTTTCAACAACCCCATCCCCAGGAGGCAGGATTTTCCCCCAGGGAAACGGATGGGCCTCCTGGGTGGTGGCTCCAGCTCAGTGACCCGGCTCTCAGAGTGCTCCAGGCTCTGGAGCAGCCTGGGTTCAAAGCACTGACCTCCCTGTATGATCTTGGCCATCACTTTACTTCCCCCGGCCTCAGTTTCCTCATCTGGAGAATGGAGCTAACAGCAACCCAGCGGGTTTGTCGTGAGGACTCAAGCAGACAAAGTGCATAAAGGGCCACCTGGACAAGACACGCACACAATAGCACGGGTTTTCATGCCTGCAACACTGGGAAGTTTGTAAAATCGCCCCCATTCGCCCCCCTCCGGCGCCGCCCCCCCCCCCCCAACTGGGGCAGGTGTCCTTCCTGGTGATCATCAGGAAGAAACTGAAGCTTCTGAGATGCCTTGCTGGAAATCCTGAGCCCCAGGATTTCCAAACCAACCAGCCCCTTCTGGGAGCACCGATCCCAGCCATCCATCTGAGCCCACATCCCTCTATGAATCACGGACCCCCCCCAACAGGCGTCCAGTCTCATGAGTTTGACCTTGTCACTCTGCTGGAGCCCTGAGACAGCCAAGGAGGCAAGCAGGGCACAGGCCAGTCTGTCCATTTGTCAGACAAGGAAGTTGAGGCTGAGCAAGGAGCAGGGACCTGGTCCAGGCCACCTGATGACAAAGGGAGCCAGGATGAGGCTCAGGCCACAGGGAGGGAAGAGGGTGCCAAGGGCTGAGTCGGATCTAGAATCTCAGAGGGTCAGAGCTGGAACATCCAGGGGCGGCGGAGTGCGAATGAGCTAAGGAAACCAGCCCAGAGAAGGGGAGGAGGGGCACAGAGCCTGTCAGGGGCAGGATGCAGCTGACAACACTCACTCATTCACTTCTTCACTTGTTCACTCATTCATTCACTCACTCATTCATTCATACAGTGGATGCAGTAGCGAAGCAAAGACACAGCCCTTGCCCTCAAGGGTCTCATGGTCTTAAATGGGAGTCAGGCTAGTGAGCAGCCAGTAAAAACATGCCCGTGTTGGGGAAGGACCAAGGTGTGCGTCAGTGCGTGGCAGGGAGGCCACATCTGCACATCTGCAAAGCGGGGCAGTGGCAGGACTCTGTGAGAATCCGAAGAAAGAATGTTCTACATTCTGAGGCTTGCTTCCTGCTCTGCCCACGGTCGGGCCTCCCTCCTGTTTTCTTCCCCGGCCGTTGGAAAGATGGGAAGGAAGTGTTTCTCTGAGCTGCACTTCTCTGAGTCAGCCCCCACTGGCCTTGCTCGAAGGGTCTCTCACCTCAGGACCACCCGATTGGGCACTGCTCAGCCCTGTCTGCTAAGACACCCTCAGTATGGCCCCAGCCTCCAGAACATTCATGTCAGTGGTAGGGGATAAGGCCAAACTCCTTTCAGCCCTTGAGCACCGGGTGAATGGAATCAAAGCTTGGGAAATCCACCAGGTGGAAGAGACTCTTGCTTGGCTTGAAGCATGGAGGGGGGCCCAGAGCTCCCCTTCCAGCCGCACCCCTTCCAACCCTGTACCCACTGAAGTTCCTGAGTCCTCCAAGGAGCTCAGCCTGTCAACCTTGACCCAAAGCACCACCCTCACTGGAAACGTGGCAGAAACCTCAGAAGTTTCTCCAGCTTCCATGCCTTTGCACCTGCTGTCCATCTGCCTGGAATGCCTTTCCTCACCTTTTGGCCTGGGCCGACTGAATTTGTTCACTCACTCATTCAACAAGTACTGGCTGGATGCTTGCTACACGCCAGACAGAGAGCTATGCTCTGGGGATAACAGCTGAGAACTTAGGGACCGGGGGACACGTAGAGTTTAAGCGCACACACATGCACACATAATAATGTACAGTACAAATAGAAACAGGCCCTATAAAGGAAAAGAGAAACTGAGAGTGAGAGGTCATTGGATGGGTTGGGGGAATATGGTCTAGGGAAAGCATCTCTGGGGAGGTGACTTTTCAGTTGAGTCTGGGAACAGGAGCAGGAGGAGGAGTTAGCTTAGTGAAGAATGACAGGAAGAGTGTTCCAGGCAAAGGAAACAGCATGTGCAAAGGCCCTGGGGCTGACAACTAATCGGTGAGTGCGAGGAAGTTCAGATCAGTACGAGAGTGAGTGGGTGAGGGAGAAAGAGTCAGACCTCGCAGGGAGGCAGAAGCAGCAGACCGTGGTCAAGGGACCATGTGGGCAGCAGGAATAAGGAAGGGTCCAAGAAAAGGAGCCAGAAGAAGAGACTGAGAAATAGGAGGGAGAAAATCAGGAGAGTGGTCTATCCCAGGAGCCAGGTGAAGAAAGGTTTCACGAAGGAGAGAGTCATCAACTTCTTCGGTGGAGGAGTTATCTTCTCCAGGAAGCCTCCCTCGACTCCTTGTGTAGGGTTAGGGGTTCCACAGTGCCCTGGCCTCCCCCATCAGAGTACTTTCCTCTCTCCCAGACTAGCCTGGAAATGTCACGAAGGCAGAGACAAGGTGTGACTTGTCTTTCCAACCCCAAAACTTAGTACAGGACCTGAAAGTGGCTTCTGTTAAATGGATGGACGTAGAAGCAGGGCTCAGAGAGGAAGTGACTCTGAGGCCACAGTTTTTCCTTTGCCGGCCTGGTCCGGCGGGACCAGGTCTCTGGCAGGAGACCCCTTCAGCTCCGGCCCTCCCAGGCATGCTGGAGCCAGACCCCTCTGGGCTGGGCCTGGGGCCACCCCCGAGGAGAGCCTGGGCTCTGCTCCGTCCCTGCCTGACCCCTTCCTAAGGCTCCCTCTGTCCCTTTCCTCTTCTTCTCGGCTCCTAGGTGCCCTACTGCCTGACCAGCTTCAGAAGGCCACAGGCTCCCACAACAGGTGAACACCACATGCTGACTATGCACGGGGACCTTCAAGCAGGGGGCGAGCAGTCTCCGTTCCCAGGGTACCAGCCTTGCCCTGCCCGGAGGCTGCTGCTAGCAAACCCAGGAAAACAGCAAGTCGGGGCCAAGAGTTCCAGGTAGGGAGATGGAGTCCTGGGGCATTTGGAGCCTTGTCTGGCAGTGGGTTGATCCCCCAGAGAAAGGTCTATGCCCTCCGTGGAGTAACATCCAGGCATCGCTGTACCCAAGCTTCAGGTGAGCACCTCTGGGGGCCAGTAGGCCTGTCACGTGTCTCAGACTGCCTGCCCCCCAACCTTCCCTGGGGCGCTCATCACTGAACCCAGCCTCATATCATTCGTCTGTCTCCCATTCGAGGCTGGGAGCTCATCCAGGACAGAGGCCTCTCTGCTTCCCTCCCTCCCTCCCCCACCTCTTTCCTCCCTCCATTCACTAAGCACAAACTATTCCTTAAGCCTGAGCCCTTCATTTCCGAACCCCTGAGCCTGACCCAGAGCTTGGCACACTGGGGTCACCCAGCATGCGTCCACTGGCCACCTGACTGCCCAAATGTGCCAGGGGGCTGGGCCTTGCCAAGCTCCCCGGAGGATTGCAGCTCCGAACATGGCCAAGGGCCCCTCTCCCTGGAAAGAGCTGAGCTCCTGCAGGAAGAAGGAAATTTGGCCTTGAGTGTGTGTTGGAGGCCAGGCCTGGCTGGGGTGGGGGTGGGGGTGGGAGTGGGGTCCAGAGAGAGAACTCGGTTTTCTCAGCAGGAACTGTGGTCCCGGGGGGACCCGGGACCCCAAAAGGCTGATCCAAGCTGGGGTGAGGCCACTTCTCCACTGCACCCCCTCTAGGCCCACAGGGCCTCTCCCAGCTGAACCCTAAAACCTGCTGCGCCGCCCCCCCCTCCCCACACCCTGCCACGGTCCCTCAGGCACCCCTGCCCTCCTGCTTTCCTCATGTGCACGTTGCCCAGAGACAGCCAAAGCACACTGGCGTGCCAGCCGAGGGTACAGCAGCCTGGCCGGGCTGAGCAATAGGGGATTCAGTTGCCTGTGCCCCCCTCACTGGGGCTCCAAGCCTGCAGAACCTGTCCCGGCCAAGCCATTCCTACAAGTCCTCCTAGGCTCTCAGCAAGGGTCCCCGTCTCTGGCAACTGCCCCTCAACAATCTGCCCAGGGTTTCCGGGCACCCGGAGGCTGCAGCAGGGGCAAAGGCAGCTCCCTGGTGGTAGCCCCTGGGGCCCTGTAAAGCGGGGCACGCTTTCAGCCTGGCTTTAATTACAGGGTGCGTTCCTGATGCCTGGTCCATCTATATTTATCTGCAGGATCTCACTAATTAAATTCCCCACAGCACCCGGCAGGCTTGGGGACAGGAGCGAGGCAGACAGGCAGGGGGGCTGCAAACTTCCTTCCTTTCCTTCTCAGCCAAGAGCACAACAGAAGCAGCCCAAAGTCCCTCTCCCGCCCCTGACCCTGCTAATGTCCAGATCTGAGGGGCTGCCCGTGGCTCTGCCCCGGGGAACCCTCCAGCCCTGTGCCCCCCTAACCCCGGGCACCCGTGCCCACCCCCAGGCCCCAAGAGCAGACAGTGCCCAGCCGCCTGACAGCCTCCCCCCATCAACTCGGATTCCTGCAGCAAGCAGAGAAAAGTGCCGAGCAGCTCTGTTGAATCCCCAACTCTGCCACTTTGCAGGGGCCAGAGCCTTCTTACCGTAGGAGTCGTCTTGGTCCAGGAGGGAATCGGGCTCCATGGCGAATGGGCCCCCAGCCCCTGGCCCCACCTGATTTATGAACCAAGGCTGTCTCCATGAGCGTCTGGGTTTCTCCTTTTGTATTCCATCTGGCGGTTTTTCCAACTAGATGACTGGGTATTCCTGCAAGCAGGCCCCTCTCCAGCCCTCGCCTTCATACAGTACATTTAAAGTAGCAGTAACCTCTTTTTCCTCCCCCCGCAGCCGGGCTGGAAACATTAGAAGGGACCGAGGCAGCGAGATGTCTAAAATAGGAAGACGCCGGGAAGATTGGCCTGGCTGCCGGCGACGCTGGCTGCGGGGATCTGGCCCGGCTGTGCAGACGGGAAAGCTAAGAGGTAAGGCTGAGCTGGGGCTTAGCATCTGGAAGCTGGCTCGGAGGGGGCGGGGGGGCCAGGGTCTGTGGCGGGGCGGGGGGGGGGGGCAGGCTTACCCACCCGTGGGCGGGGATGGATGGTGGGTCTCCTGTGTTCACCGCCCAGCGCCCAAACCCCAGGGGCTTCTCCCAGGCCCTGCTGGAACCTCCCACTCAAATCTGTTCCACAGACATTTCCTGCAGTGTGGGGGGTGCAGAATTGACTCATCCATCCATTCAGTTAGTCATTAACTTTTTCCTGAGCATCTACTCCACGCCAGACACCGTGCCTGGAGCCGGGTTTCCAGCGGGGAACAAGGCGCAGGGTCTCACCTCACGGAGCTCACGGGTAAGCGGGGCATTGCGAAGAGGTCGGGGGGGGAAGTGCCGCAGAAACATGGAATGGGGGTGCCTCACCTGCCTGTGGGAGGTAGTCAGGGCAGGCTTCCCGGAGGAATGGGCGTCTGAGGATGATAGGAATCGGTCAGGTGAAGGCGGGAACGAGGGAAACGTATGCCAGGTGGAGGGAGCGGCCTGTGCAGAAACCTTGAGCCGAGAGGGTTCGTGGCGTGTTTAGTGCCCCCGCGTGAGTTCTGGGTGGTTGAACTTCAGCAGTGGCGGAAGGAGAGGTAGGGCAGACGGGGAGAGTCGGGAGAGGGTCAGGCAGGGCCTCACAAGGACGCTCTCAGGCCTGCCCCTGAGGATGGTCCGTGGGAGCGACACATCCCAGGCTGTCCTATAGAAAGGCCTCCCTGGCCCCTGTCACAGCAGGACCAGCCGGAACGCTGGGCACCCCACTCGGAGCAGCCACCAGAGCAGAGCTCTGTTCTGGGCATTTACCTGCATCGTCTCACACACCACTCCGTGATCCCTCTGGCAGAAACTCTGGCTGTCCTGTTTTACAGGACGGTGCAGCTTAGATGGGGCAAGTGACTTGTCCGAGGCTGTGGGTAGCCTCCAGGGCAGGCCTGGACCCCAGAGAGGTTACAGCCTTGGTGCTGGGGGGCCGGGGGAGTAATTCATTCGATCTGCGTTAGACCCAGAATACAGACCAAGGCCATAGGCTTGCGGGAGAAGTGTGCCATTTTGGCCCAATCAGGGAAGGCTGCCTGGGTGAGGAGGCATGTGAACTGGACAGAGGGGCTGAGCAGGGGAAGGTGAGGGCATCCCAGGCAGAGGGGATGGAGGCAGGAAGGCAGCATGCGATGGGAATGACGAGTCTGGGAGAATGTTGTGGAGATGGGCTGGTGGGGGCTGGAGTGAGAACAGGTCATGACAGCCTCGGAGCGTCGGCTCCGTTCAGCTGGCATCGGGCAGCCTCAGAAGGCATTCTAGAGAGCGGCCTCCTTTCCAAGGAATGCTGGGTAGTCCCGCCAGCTGCCCTTTCCCAGTCTTCATAATGCTCTGCACTTAGAGCAGGAGAACGTTCTCATACACGAAAGAAAGGTAGGAAGGAAGGAAGGAAGGGGGGAAGGGAAGGCTTTCTGCCCCACAGCACTGTGAGAACGTGAGAAGATGTGCCTTGGTGACCAGCTTGTTGGAGACACGGCACTGGTGCTGAGGCAGAGGGGACATCAAGAGGAAGGAGCCGGAGGACAGGGAGACAAGCCGGGAGGCTGGCGGGAGGGGCCGGGCCAGGGGTGGCAGGGAGGAAGGTAACCCCCTGGGCCCCCCGCAGCTGCCTTGTGTCGCCCAGCTAGTGGCTGCTGACGTGGTCACGGCCCAGCCTCCGGGTCACCCTTTCCCCCTCCGTTCCAACCTTGGCTGCCAGCGATGATCCAGGCTTCCAACCTCCCGCTGCCTTAATTACAGGGAGGCCGGGCCCTCCCCGGGCAGCGGCAGGCACTTCCCTCCCTGGCACGTGCTTTCTCATGGGTCAGGATCAGAGTTGGGTTAGACGGGCGGCTCCCACCTTTCCAATCCATTTCTCTGTTTTGATGAATCAGATATGTTTTGGTGTAACCAGAGCTCTGAGCTCAGGGATTCCTTTACAACAAACGTGTCACGAGCACGGGGCTCCACGTCCTTCCCGTGGGGACACAGCAATGCAAACAGATCATTCTCCTCCTGTTTGGACCCCATTTGCCTGCTTTGAGCCACTGCCCTCCTGATGGACACCTAGGTTGTCGCCGGTCATTCAGGATGTGACACACAACACTGGGAGGAGTATCTAGAACATGCTCTGTGCACATCTGTCTCACGACCTCCCTAGGGTAAAACCCCAGATGTGAAATGTCCAGGTCAAAAAGTGCCAGCATTTGGGCACTCCTAGAGTGGCGACAGAGGGCACTCGAACTCCATCTGGTTCTTTGACTCAGTCCGCCCACAGTTCTGGGGTGCCGATTGCGTGCCCGGCTCTATGTCGGGGGCTGGGGTGGCCTCGTCCCTGCTCTTGCAGCCCGGGGGAGATACATACAATGTCAGAGAGGAGTGCTCATCAGAGAGTTAAGCAAGGCCACGTGACAGAGCAGGACAGAGCACTGCAAGGCGTGCAGCCAGGTGGTCGGGGAGACACCTCTGAGGGGGTGACCTCTGAGCAGGGACCTGACCAGCATGTTAGTGGGGGGAAAGCAACTAGCAGGGGGCAAAGCTACTGAAAAGACCCTGAGGTGGGAGTGATCGTGGCAAGCTGAAGGGGCAGAGCAACGGCCAGCGTGGCTGGGTCTGGGTGGACAGTCAGGGGAAGAGTCCGAGACAAGAGAAAGGCTACAGAGGCCACTTCATGGAGGGCCTTGTGGCCAGGGGAGTGTGGGAGCCACAGCAGGCTGAAGCGGGACAGTGACATGAAAGGCTGCTGCGAGCAAAGTGGCCCAAGGAGGGCCAGAGTGGATGCAGGGAGACAGAGGGGACGAAGAAGGACAGATGCACTCAGGATATGTGTAGGGCCCTGGGTGCTGCTGGACAATCAGACACAGAGGAAGGGACAAGAGACAGTCCAGGAGGACTCTGAGACTTGCGGATTGTTCAGGAAGCCGGGCAGAGGCCCGGGAGGAGAGGGTTTGAGGATGGAGATGTGGAACTGTGTGGTGGGAAATTGACACAGACACATGGAGATGTCCCAGAGGCCCTGGGTGGAGCTGGGCGGGGCAGTGGGGCCAGTGGGTCTAGACCCGGGAGCTAGGGCTCTGGACACAGCCCAGTGCACCAGCCCCTTGCAAGGCCCGGCTCCAGCGGCAGCGGGAACCCCCTGGCTCCAGACGTGACCTGTCGCTCTGTGTAGCGAAAGGGAACTAAGCAGTCGCTGATGGCAGCTGGCCCCAAGTTCTGGCTCCGAGGAGGGACGTCACCAAGCAGGGGCCGGAGGAGGGGGAGCCTGACGCTGGGCACCTTGTGGTCAGCTTGTTCATTGCCTTCCCTGCTGGGGAGGGTGAGGCCAGCAGGCTGGCATGGGGATGATCCTATATCTGCCCCATTCACTCTCTCTGCCCCGGCCACACCCTAGGCTGGACTGAGCCGGGGAGCCAGAAGCCTAAAAGAAGAATTGAAACCCAGGGATCTGAAAGCTGGAAGAGTGTATGTACAGGGAGCCATCTGGTCAGCAGAATGGGGAAAGCCTTTGCAGAGGAGGGGCCAGCCCAACTGGACGGTGAGGGATGAAGAGGAGTTCGCCAGAGCAGATGCATGGGGTAAGGGCAGGCAACACGACTGCAAGGCATATCCAACATTCTGGGCCAGGAGGGCTTTCAAGTTCTTTTCTGTCCTGCGTTCTGATTTTCTAGCTGAATCCTGCTGTTAAAGCCTAAATGGAGCCCGTGGGGAGCCCACAGCGTCCAGCTCTTCCTGGGTCTCTGAGCTGACCCAGAATAGCCCGTTTCTAGAACACAAACAGATGGAGGCCAGGGATCCGTCCTGGAGCATCCTGGCTGGGTTTCTCGGGCGAGGACAGCTAAGCTGAGCGGGTCCAAATCCCAGCTCCCCATTTACCAGCAAGTGACTCCACTTCTCAGTGCTTTTGTTTCCTCATCTGTAATTGTAGGATAAGGACGGTCCCAGGTCCCCAGAGGGCTGGCAGGAGAACCGAGTTAATGCAGATGGAACTTACAACACTCTTGCCTCCTCCTCTCCTTGCTCCCTCCCCTTTCTCCCCTCCTTCCCCCTCTCCCTCTCCCCTCCCTCCTCCCAGACCCCTCCCTCCCTCTCTCCTTCCCCTACAGCCACACTGGACTGCCTTTTCTAAGAGACCTCTATGGCTGTGTCACCAGGAGGCCTAGACCTAGGCCATTTCCTCTGCCTAGACCGAGATTCCCCTAGAGCCTCACCCCTCCTTTATTAAGGTCTCTGGTCAAATGCGACTCCCTGACCGCCTTCTCTAAGATAGCATGCCCCGCCCCCTCCTCATCACTCTGTATGCACCCCTGCCCTCCCCCACACCTGAGTTTTCTTCCTGGCCCTTAGCATACCGTGTGACATTATATTATATATTTATTTGTGTATTGTCTTCTGCCCTGGCTTCCGGGCAACCTCCATGCCGTACCCCCAGCACCTGGAACGGTGCCCAGTGCAGTGGACCCCCAATAACTACACGCGGAATGAAATATTTGTGGAAGAACTAAGCATTAGCTATAATTGTTATTTTTCGCCACTGCCTCCTGTCTTGATTTAGGAGCGAACGATCAGGGAGCTCTCACCGAGGACCAGAGCCTGTGTCTCCCAACGTGTGTATCTCCCAGTATCTTAATGCTTATCTGGTTGGACTGGTCCTCCCTTCTCCTTAAAAGGCTGGGCACCAGGAGGGAAAACAGACGGTTTTCTACTGGGGGGGGGGGGGGGGGGGAGGGGCACGTACTGTGAGCCTGGCATTCTCTATGCATCTCCCTCATCAACTTCCCAAGAAAGGTTTTCTGAGTCCCATTTCACAGATGGGAACACTGAGAGGCGACGCCACGTCTCAGAGCAGTGGCAGAACTGAGGCTTGAGGGCGTGTCCGCCCAGTAGGAAGGCCCCAACGGCCCCCCTGTAGCACCCAAGTGGTGCCTCCTGGGGTGTGACTGGGTGGGGGTGGCAGGGAGGCTCGGAGATGGGGCAGGGCCAGCCGTTGGTGGCTCCACGTTACGTCCAAGCAACCGCCCTGGACCATCTCCTGTGCTTAAGGAAAGGGGTGGTTCTGCTTTTGCGGCTCATTTAAAGGCCCCAAAACTGAGGGCTGGCATCTTTTCACAAGTCATGAGGCAGCCAGCAGGGAGGAGGGCACATTACAGGCTGGCCCTGTCATCGGCTCCACAGGGCCAGGAGGGGCTGGTCTCTTCCTGATGACGGCAGCTGCCTGTGTCCACAGGGCCCTTGTGAGTTTCCGTGTGCTCTTAGAGAACCCTGAGCACGTCCTGGGGGGAGCCCAAAATGTTCACCAAGCTCACACAGCCAAGAAGTGGCAGCAGCAAGGCCCCAAACCTGGAGCCGGATTAGAAACCTGAGTCCTTTGTGGCCCTGTTGGGAAGGTTAAGCAACTTGCCCCCGGTGGTCACAGCAGGCTCTGAGGCCGGACTCTCGACCACAGTGCGCTGTGGGTTTTTCATGCTGCACAAATGTGAGGCTGAATTATCATTAAAGAACCTCAAACCTTTCCCGGAAGAAGGCAAGCTCTAAACACATGCCCGGAGTTGGGGGTTTCCAGGGCGGAGAGCACGGGGGACGGTGGCCAGAGTCCCCGAAGCTCCGTGAAGTCATCCCCACGAACTGTGGGGCTCCATGGAGAACTGTGGGGCTCCCGGCTGCTGGGTCCCAGGGCCCTGCCTCAGGCCTCAGGTTCCGTCTGGGAAGCCCTGGAGATGCTGGCACACACGGCCGGCGGGCAGCAGGGTGAGACACGGGTGGGCAGGAAGCGAGGGGGTTCCTCAGCGGCCGGCAAGGATAGTGCTCTCTTCTCCCCAAACCCCCAGATCGTGCCTGGCACCGAAGCGCCTGGTCATTGCCCTGAGAGAACCCCAGGCCCCCAAGAGCCCCAGGTCGGAGGCTCATCCAGTACAGCGTCCCGAGAGGACAGGAGTCTCTTCCATAATATTCTTGATCCAACCTCGGCTTGCTTACCTCCCAGCATGGGGAACTCACTCTCCACCAGGCTGACTCCAACGGACTCCAAAGTGAGGTCCCCACTCAGCGGAATCATGCTGTGTCCTCCTGGTCCTACTTTGCCCTCCATGGTCACGTGCAGTGATTCTGCCCTGGGGGAAGCCCCTAGGATCATCAGAACCCCCCCCCCCCACACACACCCGCCATGAGCTCAGCTCTCTGCACTCCACCTGACCCTCACCCCCCACTCCCAACCCCATGCTTCCTGGCTAGTTTTCAGGTTTTGTGGTGAGTCAGGGAAAAAAAACCCAAGAAGCCTGGAAGCATTTTACCCACACAGCAATGACAGCAGTCCGTGCAATTCAGCAAACTTTAACCAGAGACTATGTCAAGCTCTGGAGACCCAGGAATGAATCAGTCCCTGTCCGTGAGGATCCCCTAGGGGTGGGAGGGTAGAGAGACCTACCTGGGCATCAGCCAGAAGGGGGGATCAGCAGATCCTCGTCACAGGCGGGTTTGAAACGATCTTTCAGGATGGCTAGTTTTCCAGCGGGAAGACACGGGGAGGTGGCAGAGAGAGAGAACGTACAGGGCGCATGGATCCAAGAACAAAAGCCAAGTAGTGGGGCCACACAGCTGACTGATTTGCTTGGGACCCAAGATATCAGGCATCAGCAAACCTTCTCTGCAAAGGGCCAGAGAGTAAATATTTGGGGTTTTGCAGGCCAGACAGTCTCTGTTGTATTTTCTCAGCTCCACTGCCAGAGCTCAGAAGCAGCCATACATGACATATAAATGAGTAAGTGTGGCTGTGTTCCAACAAAACTTCGTTGACAATGAAATGTGGATGTCACATAATTTTCTTGTGTCATAAAATATTATTCTTCTTTTGATTATTCCCCAGCCACTTAAAAATGTGAAAAGCATCCTTAGCCCACAGGCTATACAAAAACAAGTGACGGGCCGAGTACTTTGCTGACCCCGTGCTATATGTGTTTGGGAATGCTGGGAGACTGTGCTCAAAAGTTGGGTGGAGGTGAGCCTTGAATGCCAGGGTGAGGCTTTCGAATTGGTTTGGTCAGAGCTTGGTTATGGATCCCACACCCACCGCCCTGGGTGAACTCGCCACTAACCCACCCACCCACCTTCCCGCGCAACCCGACTGCCATCGAGCCATCAGAAGCCAGCAAAATGTATGTTCGGATCAAGTGCTGAAATGTACAACAGGACAATCGTTAACAGAAAAGTTGATAAAGTATAGAGACTAACCAGGAAATTTCCCTTCCAAATCCACTGTGTGCCCAGTGGTTAGGAGGTGGGTGAGTGTGAGCCCAGCCTCTTTCCTATGCACTCATACACACGGACACACACACACACACACACACACACACACACACACACGGAGCGTGTGTTTACCCATATCACACACAGCTCGTTTTATATGATTGTTCCTTGTCACTTAGCAACTCAACTCCACATGTTCCTTTCTCAGCACATGGATGCATCCTCTTTGACTCTTGTCCTGGCCACCGAGCACGGTGTGGTGGGCCACGCTCCACTGAGGGGCGAGCAGGCTGGTCCGCCGTTACCCTCTCGGCACCCATACCCATCTCTGCGCACCAGTGCTAGCGTCCCTGTTGCAGAGATTCTCAGCAGCAGAAGCGCTGGCTCAAAAGGCGCGAGTACTCACAATGTGCATCCGTATGGCATCCTGGAGCACTTTCTCCTTGCCGCTGGGAATAAGCATTGCAAATCCTCTGGAGCCTGGGGAGTCCGTGAGGGGCCAGTCAGGATCTGCAACCTCAGAATCTCAAGCGCTCCTAAAGGACTCCGGGCTCCAGGTGGACAGACCTGCCTCCTCTTGCAGAGTCGGGCCCGAGACAACACCTGCCTGTCAGCACCTTGATCCAACCCCCCGTCTACCTATCCACATATCCACCCACCCACCCACCTACCTGTCCCTCTATCCTTCCATCCTCCCATCCGCCCACCCACCCACCCCTCTACTCATCTACCTATCCATCCATCCATCCATCCATCCATCCATCCATCCCTCTCTCCCTCCCTCCATCCATCCATCCCTCCCTCCACCCACCCATCCACCCACTTGTCCATCTATCCCTTCACCCTCCCATCCACCCACCACCCACCCACCCCTCTACCCATCTATCTACTCATCCATCCATCCCTCTCTTCCTCCATCCATCCATCCACTCATCCCCCTATCCATTCACTTACTCGTCCATCCATCCCTCCTTCCCTCCCTCCACCTACCCATCCACCCACTTGTCCATCTATCCCTTCACCCTCCCATCCACCCACCACCCACCCACCCCTCTACCCATCTATCTACTCATCCATCCATCTATCCCTCTCTCCCTCCCTCCATCCATCCACTCATCCACCTATCCATTCACCTACTCGTCTATCCATCCATCCATCCATCCATCCATCCATCCATCCCTCCTTCCACCTACCCCTCCACCTACCCATCTACCCACTTGTCCATATATCCCTTCACCCTCCATCCACTCATCTACCCATCCCTCTACCCATCTACCTACTCATCCATCCATCCATCCCTCTCTCCCTCCTTCCATCCACCCACCCATCCACCTCCCCATTCACCTATGCATCCCTCCTTCCCGCCCTCCCTCCTTCTCTCCCTCCCTCTATCCATCCATCCATCCATCCACACATCCACTCATTCAGTGTTTGTTGAACACTAATGGTGGCTTGAGTACTCCGGTGGTGGTGGTGAATGCAACCATATCCCTGCCTTTTTAGTCTTCACTGTCTAGAGAAGGAGAGTGTCTGTGTGCCAGATACTGAGACTATAGCAAGGAACACAAGAGAAACATATCCCTGTCCCCCAGATTTACATTCTAGTGGAGGAGACATAATGAACACCTATGATATGCTGGGTGGTGATAAGGCAGAGGGAAGGGGCTAGGAATTCCTGGGAGTCAGTCTGCCCTCTGAGCAGAGATCTGACAGCAGTGAAGGAGGAGCTGTGCAGATATGGCAGCAGGGAGTATCAAAGGCAGAGGGAACAGCCAGTGTGAAGGCCCAGAGGCGGGGATGTTCAGGGAACAGCTCTGAGGTGGGGGAAGAGCAGGTTATCTCCCGAAGTTCTTGGCAAGGAAGGGTTTGGCTGTGACTCTGAGTGACAAAGGGGCCTGTAGGAGTTCCAGGAGGGGAGGGGGAGGGTGACCTGACTTACAGGTTGGCATCTGGGTTGGGAATAGATCATAAGGGGCCGGAGCTGAGGCGGGGAGATGGGTCAGGAGGCCACTGAACTTGACCCAACAAGAGATACTGGACCAGATGGTGGGGCGGAGGTGGTGAGAGTGGGGGACTCAGGTATGTCTGGAAGGCAGCTGTGAGCCTTCCTCGTGGACCGGATGTGGGGTGGTAAGAAGAGGGAAGTGTGACGGCAAGGTTTAGGGCTTCCCAGATGGGGGAATGGGGCTATAGAAGAGGAGTGGGCTGCAGGAAGGGAGTCTGAATGGGGAGCTGGACCGAACTCGCTAAGCTGGAGGCGAGGAGTGCAGAGGCGAGGAGCAGGTCAGAGGGTGGAGACGGACGCTCGGGAGCTGTGGGATTTAAAGCCCGGTGCCTGGATGCCAGCATCGAGGGAGAGAGGAGGTGGAGAACAGAGGGGGGCCGGGCACCCAGTCGTGGGCGTGCCAACAGCGGCAGGCAAGGAGGTGAGGAAGAGTTTGTCAGGAGAACTGAGAAGGGGCAGCCAGGGAGCAGGACGAGGGCCCACAGAGTGGGGACCCGGGAGCCAAGGGAAGAAGAGATTTCCGCAAGGAGGACCAGCTTTTTCAGGTGGCGCTGAACAGCCAAGTGAGACGGGGACACGACACTGACCGCCAGGTTTGGCGACACAGTGCGGCCCCGGGCAGAGACAGGAAAGCCCAGGTAGCCGTGGGAGCCCTAAGGAAGGGAACTGGATCTGGGAGGGCTTCCTGGAGGAAGGGGTGCCTCGGCAGGAACTTGAGTGACACAGACACGTTTGCCAGGGAGAAAGCGGATGTCCAGGCTGAGGAGTCAGCACAAGGTCAAGGGAAGAAAGTAGTCAGCTTATTTGGGGAACTAAAGTAAGAAAGTCTGGCTGTAACGCGAGTGTGGGAGGGGTGAGGGCCAGATGGGGAGGGAGTGCTGTCCTCGCAGGACCCTGGAGGGATCAGCAAAGCAGCTGGTGGGGTCCTTGATTAGAGACCAGGCTTTCGGGATGGGTGAGTGGTGGGGACGCGGCTGGGGGAGTGAGGAAGCAGCAGGAGAAGCGATCTGGAGAAGGATGATGAATTCAGATGAGTTTAGGGCGCTGAGGGCGGTCAGGGGGGATTCTGACATCAGTGTGGCACGTGGGCCGGACCTCGGGGTCTGGGGGGGACCGCATGGGCAGGGGGGATGGTGGGAGAGCTGGGTGGAGCTGAGCCACTCACCCACCTCCTTCTCTGGTGCAGCTCGAGGCCAGCCTGTGGCCAGCTACCCGCTGCGGGCTGGGGAGGGGCGCTGGCAGCCTCCGGCCATTGCGGTCTGTCTTGCCAGGCAGCAGGAGCCCGAAGCCCAGTGGTTCCCCTAAATGGGCTGTTGTCACCGTGCCCGTCCCTCCCATCTCCGTCCCATCCACAGCCCACAGAGTGCCTTTGCCACACTCTCAGGCACCTCCAAAGGAAGGGGCGCCCACCATTCCATGCGTGCTCACGAACATTCAAGGAGCAGTGATTCATGGAGCACCTCGCAGATGCCGTCCTGACCTTGGGAGAGCAATGATGACCGAGGTTGACAGCCTTCTGCCCTCAAGGGGCTCACCATCCACTAGGGGAGGCAAACAATAGATGTATAATTAGAGTCAAGTGTAGTGTTTGGAGAGAGAAGCCTGGGGGGCCATTTGGGATCTGAGGGGCTTCTAGGAGGGGGTCCAGAGGATGATGAGTCAGAGTTAGACAAGACAAAATGGGGGTGGAAAAGTATTTGAGTGAAGGGGAACAGCACGCTGAAGGCTCAGAGGTGAGAGAGCATGCCAGGGGGGAGGGAATGAAAAGATTGAGGGTAGTGGAGCACGGGGCACCTCCAGATGGTGGGGGTTTGAGGGATATGGTGGTGGTAAAGAACCTCAGGAGTCAGGCTTAGGAGCTGGGACTTTCTCCTGAGGGCAATGGGGAGCCATGGAGTGTCTTAAACAGGCGGTGACATGCTCAGATTTACACATGGGAGAATTCAGAGACAGAGATCTGAGACACCCAATCTGAGCTCAGAGAGACCCAGGGTCATCTCATCCAAGGTAAGATCCCCTCCACCCTCTCCTAGCTCCCTTGACAGGGGAGATGGGTCAGTATGGCTTACACACCTCCAGGGGCCTAGAACTCACTACCTCTGGAGATAGGCCCCAACGACGATTTAACAAGCCCTGTGAGGGCCCCACAGGCGTGCTCTTGTCACTGGGATACGCGAGGGCATTTAACACGCGCGGCGAGGTGGCTTGGGCGGCACCGCGGCGTGGATAATGGCCTGGCAGCTGGCGCTGGAAAGCTCCTGAGCCACCTACGGGGGCGAGTGACTTGTTGCGTGCGCTCCGGATGCCACCTGGTAAGGCTGTCGGCGGGATGCTGAAGAAATAAATCTGTTCATGAAGATGCGCCGCCCCCTCCCCACCGCGGCGTCACCCCACTCCCTCCCATCACCACCCCCGCCCCTGCCGGGAGCCGCTGAGCCTGCCCCGCAGCGCCACCGTGTGGGTGAGACGGGTCACGACAGAAGGCCGGTCACTCAACTCCAGGTACTAACCGCCGGGCCAGGGACGGAAACCAGCATTGTAACTGGCCTTTCCAGGCTGCAAGGCACGGCGGGTCCTAGTCTCATTACATTTTTTAAACTTATCTTTCAGAACAGAAATATATTTTCAGACTGTTTGTAATTATTTAAGTAATATATGCTTACTGAAAAAAAATATGTGCAAATTCCATAGATTGTATATAAGGCAGCGTTCAAGCCCCCGCCCCTACAGACCCTCGCTGATTGCATTTTGGCCAACAAGCTTCGAGATTTTCCTCTACAGGAAAGATACACGTATAGATTTCTGTTCATCCTACCTGCTTCCTGTTTCCTTTCTGTTTTCTATGTATACATGTACAAATGAGATCGTATCATACGTGCCTCGTGTTCTGACAGTTGCTTTGTTTTTCAAATTTATTTGTATTAACCGTAGAGACAAAAAAAATATTTACCTAATATATGTAAAGCACGTGAATCAGGTTGAAGTGAACACTATGTGCCCCCACCCAATTTAAGAACATTTTTATGACCTCTGGATTTTCCTGTGTATGTTACTTTATTTTTCAGTTAAAAACAGATTTTTCTCTCCTTTCTCACCTAACTCTGGATGGATTTGGTGTGGGTTTTTTTTATTAATACGTGTTATCTCTTTATTAGCTTTCCATTCTCTTAGTGCTTACCCTAGAGAGGACAATACGTATCTTTGACTTATTAAAGTCTAGTACAAATTAGTACTCTTACCACTTGCGGGAAAATGCAGGAAACTTAGGCCACTTAAAACTCCATTTACCCCCTCCTGACTTATATGCTACCGTCATCTGGTGCCATCTGGTATTTTAATTCTTTATATATTCAAACTCCACAAGAGGATATTATTATTGTTTTATACAGACAATATTTGTTTAGATTAACCACATATTTTCTCTCTCCTTTGGCCTTCATTTCTTCCTGCATCTCCAAGTTTTCATCTGGGATCCATTTTCTCCCGCCTGAAAACCATCTTTTCCTAATTCCTTTTAGGAATTAGGGGGTGAGCTGGCGACGAATTATTACAGTTTTTATTTGCCCGGACTACCTCTGTCTCACTTTCATTTTCAAAGGGTATTTTTTTTGCTGAGTATATAGTTTCAGGTTGGCAAGAGAGAGCAAGAAAAAGGGAAAAGTAACAAACAGAAAACAAACCGGAAGATGGGAAACCAAAAGCCAAATATGTCAGCAATTATATTAAATGTAAGCAGATTAAATAGTTCAGTTGAAAGATGAGCATGAACACATTGGATAAAAAGTGAATAAAATTCAATCATATGATGCTTATAAAATAGACATGTCCAATATAAGAATATAGAAATGAAGAGTGTAGAAGGATGGAAAGTTATAACATAAAATACCAAAAGTAAACTGGTGTAGTTACCTTAATATCAGCAAAAGTAGAGTTTACAGTGAAAAAAAGCAATGCTAAAGATTAAAAGAGCTATTCACAATGGGCAAAAAAAGGTCTAATTTATCAAGCAGATACAAAAATTCTAAACTTGTATGCAACTAATAAGGTAGCCTCAAAATATATAAAGCAAAATTCAAGAAAACTGAAAGGAGAAGCGGACAAATCCACAACCCCTGTTTCAGTATTTGATAGCACAGGCAGATAAAAAATTAGTAAAAACTTCAAATACCTACAGGAACATTATGGGGTGATACTTCATTCCTTTTACTGCATCCTATCAGGTGGCTCAGGATTCTTGTTTGTCTCATTTCTGATAGCTTGATTAAGATGGTGTCTGCTAGGGGGCACCTGGGTGGCTCAGTCGGCTGAGCGTCCGACTTTGGCTCAGGTCATGATCTCATAGTTTGTGAGTTCGAGCCCCACATCGGGCTCTGTGCTGACAGCTTGGAGCCTGGAGCCTGCTTCGGATTCTGTGTCTTTCTCTCTCTCTGCCCATCCCTCACTAGTACTCTGTCTCTCTCTCTCTCAAAAATAAATAAAAGCATTACAAATTTTTTTTTAAAAAGGTGGTGTCTGTTAGGCTTCCCCACTGTAAAATTACTCTTTTCCCATTTTTATTCATGGGCTTTTTGTGGGGGAGTTACCTTGAAACTCTTTATCAAACTTCCATTTATTTATTGCTATCAGTGGAGACTCATGGATGCCTGGTTTATTCAGCAGGTTCTATCAATATGACCAATATCGGTTTATTACTGTCAATATTTTGATGCTCAGTTATTTTCAGATGTGGCCAGGGGGTGCTCCTTTTGGTCCATTCCCTCATTCTTTGCGCACTTGCTTATTTTTGGGTACAGTATGATGTTTCAGTTTCATTTTGTATTTTCTCTGCCCTGAAATCAGTCATTTTCTTAAGGAATCTTGATTCTTTTTAGTGGGATATTTAAAAACCCACTAAGTGTGCCCACCACTTTTGGAGTGTCACTGTTCTGAGGTCCTCTGAGTGGACAGAGTTGGGAGAATATGTGTGTTTATACATGTGTATATACACATCCCTACACACACACACATTCACCTGTATATCTATTCAACATCTATGTATAGATATGGACAACCAAGAGGTCTAATTTCTATCCAACAGCTCAAGGCTCACTCCAATTTTCTCCCTTTCTGTATTTGAAATTCCTTTTTCCTATGGTGAGAAATCTGGCTTCCATTATTTTGTAATATCTTCATTTCTCTCTGTGTATCCGGTCAATCCCTATCTATTCGCTTTCTGTGTTGTTGCTGTGTAACAAATTATCCCAAAACTTTGTGACTTAAAACAACAAAGCCACTCAGGATTCCACTGTTCCTGTGGGCCAGGAATTTGGGAGCAGCTTAGCTGGGGATTCTGGCTTGGGGGTCTCACCTGACTATGCAATCAGGTCTGTAGTCTGGGGCTGGAGGATTTGCTTCTGTGATGGCTCACTCACTCCACAACCCTTCTTTCAGTAATTGACAGAATAAGATTTTAAAAAATTAGTGAAAGCTTCAAGTTTGTGCCGGCTGCTGGCAGGAGGGCTCAGTTTAGTATCATGCAGGCTTCTCCACAGAGCTGCTCGAGTATGGAGCTGGCTTCCCCAGAGTGAGTGACCCAAGAGAGAGCAAGGGGGACACAAGCATTTACTCCAGAGCAATGGGCTTTTATTGATTATTTTTAATGTTTACTTTTGAGGGAGAAAGAGCACGAGTGGGGAAGGAGCAGAGACAGAGGGGGACAGAGGATCCGAAGTGGGGTCTGCACTGACCGTGGCGAGCTCGATGTGGGGCTCAAACTCACAAACGGTGAGATCATGACCTAAGCCGGAGGCGGACGCTCAACCTACTGAGCCACCCAGGTGCCCCAGCAATGGGGTTTTAGGTCCCTCCCAGTCCTGGGTTCTTGGATCTCCTCCCTCAGGACTCCCAGCCTTCTCCGTCTTCCCCAGAGGAGCCAGAAGTGGGGAGGGCCCACATGCCCGTGACACTCAAAGGGCCTTGATGTTCATTTACTTTTTTATTCCAAGTCAGTCTTCCCACTAAATTGTGAGCTCGTGGGCCTGGGTCTGCATCCCTGGGGTCTGGCAGGGGGCCAAGCACGGAGCGGATGCTCAGTAGGTATGAGTGGATGGGAAGGATGAGCGAATGCCTTGGGGTGGAGGCCAGGCAAGGGGTGTCCAAGACCTTGACCTTGGTAGGCTGCACCCTCCCTCTCCACCCCCACCCAGGTGGAAAGAATTCAAACCTCAGTAAATGCCTGCCTCTCTCTCAGCTTCAGCCGCCCTTAAAGGGGTAACCGGAACTGCTTTCCAAAGCTGTTGTGAAGGGCAACAGGCAGGGGCTGGAGCAGAAAAGGGTGGGGTAAGAGTGGGCCCTGTGTGTGAGCAGACACTCATTGGGGTCACGTTCTCCAGGGCCTAAAGACCCAGAGCCAGGGTGGGGGCTGGGGGGCGGAACAGACTCCCTCTCCCTCTCCAGCTGAGGGAGCCTTGGCCATGGAGTTAAAAGAGCCCTTGGAAGCATCCTTGCAGAGTCTTTAGGGAGGAAAGCAGAGAGTTGCCATGGAAACCATCCCACAACAACCCACTCCACTTGGAGCTCATGAAGGTTCCCTGAATAAGAATTCTTATCTCAGGGTGCCTGGCAGACTGTCAACTCTTGATCTTGGGGTCCAGGCCCCGTGTTGAGTGTAGACCTTACTTAAAAAAAAATAATTCTCATCTTTTTTAGGTTGCTGCCTTTTACACACATCTGCACCTTACGGTGTGTGCACTGGCTGGCGTGTTTGTGTGTTTGCTTTGTGTGTCTGTGTGCGGCCCCTCACTGCACACGTTACCTCAGTAAGCCTGGCTTTCTCTTCTCCGGGCCTTTGCACATGCCACTTCTTCTGTCTGGAACACCCTTTCCCTTCCCCACCATCCCCTTTGCCTGGAGTTCTCTTGCCCCTTCACTGCCCGCCCCCACCCATGTCTGGCCAGGAGCCCTTCTGGTGTTCCCACAACCCCCACCCTGGGTTTTTTTCTCCCCCAGCACTGGTCACGTGGGGCTGTAATCTGTGGTTTTTGTGTCCATCCATGAGTTCCTCAAGTGCAGGACTGGGCCCAGAAAGTGTTTGCTGAAGGAAGGAAGGAAGGAAGGAAGGAAGGAAGGAAGGAAGGAAGGAAAAAAAGAAGGAAGGAGAGAAGGAAAGAAGGAAGGAAAGAAGGAAGGAAGGAAGGAAGGAAGGAAGGAAGGAAGGAAGGAGTGAATGAACACATAAACAGCCACTCCCGCAGAAGGGCTTGGAACACTGGCAAATCTTACCTGCTCAACTCAAATGAACAGTCAGGGTTGCTGGCTGGCTCAGCTGGAAGAAGAGCTTGCAACTCTGGGTCTTGGGGTTGTGAGTTCAAGCCCCACGCTGGGTGTAGAGATTACTTAAAAATAAAATCTTAAGAAAAAAAAAAAGAAGAACTTTCATCAGAGTTGACAGGTCTTAGAGATAAATTCAAGAGCCAGCAGCCTGGGCACACCCTCAAGCTTGTTAGAAATGCAGCTTCCCGGGCCCCACCCCAGATCCAGTGATTCAGAATCTGCCTTTTAAAGATTCCCAGATGACTCACACACACGTTAAAAGTTGATAGGTGTGCTCTTGTGAATCCCACCTCCAATTTTATGGACTAGGAAAATGGGAGGTTACCGATGTAACTGAGAGAAACTGAGACCTACAGAGGGGAGGGGCCTTGCAAGGCAGTGGCGGCGATGGGACTTCAAGCTAGGTGGCCTTGTCCCAGGTGTCAGGCTCCTGTCCCCCCCATCCCCCACTTCAGCCCATCCATCTTGAAAACATCACCTTTCTGGCTGGGTGGGCCTCAGATTCTAGACCCTTCCCTTTTGGCCTCTTGAGGTGTTTGCAAGGAGCTCGTGCTCCCCCTAATGGTAGCTGGCCAGAGCGGCCAAGGAGGCTTGGCTCCGGGTTCAACTCTAAGAAATGGAGACAGAGGTTATGAGGGTATATTATGTGCCAGGCTCTGTGCTAAGTGTTCTTTTTTTTTTTTTTATAAGATAACATTTTTTTCACTTAAAACTTGTTTTAAATTTACCATTTTAACCATTTGCAAGTGTACAATTCAGGGGCATTAAGTATATTCACAACGTTGTGCAATCATCACCATGATGCACTTCCAGAATTTTTCATCATCTCAAACAGAAACTCTTCTCACGCAGTGTAAGTCTCCATTTCTCTCTCCCCCTCCACCCCTGATAAACTCTATTCTACTCTCTGTCTCAATCAGTTTGCCGATTCTAGGGACCTCATAGACGTGGAATCATACACTATTTGTCCTTTTGTGTCGGGCTTATTTCACTTGACGTGATGACTCCAAGGTTCACCCAGGTTGTCACACGTCAAAATTTTATTCCATTTTAATGAAGGCTGAACAGTACCCCCTTGTATAGATACAGCACATTTTGTCTATACGTTCATCTGCTGGGGGACCCTTGGGTTATTTCCGATTATTGTGAATAATGCTACTGTGAACTTTGCGATTCTTTGGGGTGCCCCCCTACGAGTGGAATTGCTGAGTCATGTGGAAATTCTGTTTACCTTTTTGAGGAACTACCAGGCTGTTTTCCACACCTGCTTGTGCTGAGTATTCTTAGCGCCTTATCTCACGAAGCTCTGGCAGCACAACCTGGGAGGCTGGCCCTGCCACTGGCCCTTGGTCACAGGGGAGGACACTGAGATCCAGACAGATGAAGCGAAGTGTCCCATGTCCCTCAGCTAATAAGTGCAGAGCCACAATTAAAGCCCAGACTGGATGGAGCATGACGTTTCATGAGGTGGTTCGTGGGGAAGCTGTCACACAGAACATCACTCAACTTCACTCTGTCTTCTTCCCCTGGGACCCCTCACTCAGCCAGAGAGCGACTCATTCCCATTCAGTACCAAAGTCATGCTTCTCCTGAGCGATTGGTTTGTCTTCATTCATAGACTTTGGGGTTTTCTAAGTGGCTGGGATTTCCTTTTGTGCCACCTGCTAGGAAGCTCAGAGCCAAGGTGTGGCCCTCCATGAGTATAGTATGGGGGAACCCAGCCCTCTCGTAGCAAAAGCGCTTCCTACCATGTATCCCAAAAGTTAGAAACTCAACTAACAGAAAATATCTTTAATGCTTATTCCCTGAAAACCATTCTCCCTTTGTTATTTGGTCAAGAATACTGTCTTTTCAAGTGCCTACCTGGATTTTTTTCATGTGAGTACCTCATTTTGTGTACCGTAACTCTCCTTGTTTTCAAAATGTATACCTTGAATCACTTCTCAAATCTACATTATAAGGGTCTCTCTCCCCTGTGCAACCCAACAGGATTTCTGGAAGGGTGTGTGTGTGTGTGTGTGTGTGCACAAAATCATGCACTGTACCCAGGTGTAAGGAACCTGTAAACTAATGGGATGGGAACAAAGAGGAGTTATCACTCAGCCGTGGCTGGTGGATGCTTCCTGCATTTCTCTGTGCCGTCAGGAGATGACAAAAGCCACCTTCCAAATTTTCTGAGCCTGTGTCTTATTTCCAGAACAGTAGATCCTTATGGTCTGCATTTTAACTTCACTCCTGCCTCCTCCGTGTTCCCATCCTTGTGTTTCTTTCTTCTTTTCCCACACCCTTATTTTCTGCTCTGGTGGTGCCTTATGCATCCTTGGAAGTTGCCCCAGATCTTTTCTGCAACAAGGCGGAGAGGAAATCAACCAGCAGACGGCCTACCTGCTTTAGGGCTGCTGGATTCCTGGGCCTGGCTCCTTGTTCTTCCGGCACTAGCCAGAAGGTGGCACCAGGGTGCTCCCAAACTTCATACCAGGGTCAGGGCCTGGCAACCTCAGGTATAGGGTTGACAGTGGAAGCCTTGGGGACTGTAGAGGGAAGGGGCTGGGGAAGAAGAGAGCTGAGAAGCAGCAGCATCAGCACCCCAGCACGCTGGGGTAATCTTCGGGCCTCCCAGGCTAATTATGTCAGGGAAGTATTTCAAGTCAATGTCGGGGGAGAATGAAAGAATAGATGGGAATGTGCTCAGTGCCTGGAACGCAGTAGGTGCTCAGCACATGTTCAGACCCTCCTGGATGAATGGGTAGCTTTGCTCCTCAAAGGACCAACCCAGGACCGTGCTGCCACCCTGTATTTGTCCCTTGGGATTGGGAGCCCCTCTCTCTGCGGGACAGACCCCTCCTTCCATGGTGAAACTCAGGGGGTGGAGAGAGATGCTGAGAATAGCTGTAGCCTGCCCCACTTCCCCTTGTCCTTCTGGTTCTTCTCCCAGAAGAGGAAGCCAGCGGGAAGGGCACTGTGCCAGCAGCCTGCGCGTCCCCAGCAATGAGCCTCAGGGGAAGGAAAGAACAACAGACAGAATTTGAAAACTCGAGTTTACAACCGGGACTTTGGCGTCGGTCGGAGCCCAGACCAGAGCTGGCATCCAGATGTTGCTGCTAACTGACTTTCTGGCCTGGGGCAAATGACTTAATCTCTCCACGCCTCAGTTTCCTCACCTGTAAAATGGAGAGAGCAATAGTTGTGATGATTCGGTGAATTAGTGTAAGTAAGGGGCTCGGCCTGGCACCTAGGCCACCGGTCTGGTCAATGCTGCCTGTCACTGTGGCCGCTTTTCAAGGAGTGACCCTAGGCAACTCGGAGAAATGGGGCTGTGGGGCGTCTGGGGGGTTCAGTCGGTTAAGTGTCCAACTCTTGATTTCGGCTCGGGTTGTGATCTCACGGTTTGTGGGTTCGAGCCCCACATTAGGCTCTGCACTGACCGTGTGGAGTCTGCTTAATAAATAAATAAACTTAAAAATAAAAAAAAAACAACAACACAGAAAAATGAGACTGTAGATCACTCCCTGTGTTGTTGGGAGAACGAAGGGAGCCAGCGTGTATATATGGCCCCTTGGACAGTGGCCAGTACCCAGAAGATGCCCTGTCACTGTGGCCTGGATTGGAATCCCAAGAATCCGGGAAGAAAAGCAAGCGCGCATTCTAATCCTTACTAAATGTCCCCTCTTAAGTGTGTGCCTTAGGTCTGCTTGCATGCTTCCAGTGGTGGAAGGCTCACCACCTCTGAGGAAGCTCTGCCTCCTCTATCTCGGTTACGCTCTGGCCACGACAACGCCCTTCTTTCTGTAGGGCTGGACCCATCTCCCAGTAGTTTTCCAGCCAGGAGTTGAACGTATTCCAGACCCTGATCTCCGGGGGCCAACGCTAACCCTTCACTTCCCTTCCCCATGACGTCTGCTAAATGGATTAGTCCGCCAGCCTTTACAAAATTAGATTCTGGATCTGGCAAGCAGGAGAGGGGGTGGGGTGCAGCTGAAGCCTTCCTGTAGTTTAGGAGGGCAATTAACCGCTTCCACGCCAGGCCTGGATCCCCGTGCAGAGTTGGTGACCGACGTGAGAGGCTGCTTCTGCTGGGACTAGAGACGTCCACAGCCAGCGTTCGTGTTCACGGAGCCATTGTGCGTGTTGCTGTGGCCGCCCGACGCCCAGGGCAGCACCCACTGGCTGCAGATGGGGAAACTGAGGCTCAGAGGACAAGTGGTCAGCCTGGGAGCTCTGTCTGTGGATGAGTTTATTTGTTTGCTCAAATGTGCTCCGAGCCCTCACTCTATACCAGGCCCTGTGCTGGGTACTAGGGATACGCACAAGACCAAGATCATTTTGTGCGAGGCTAGTGTAAGGATAAATAGAGAGGGAGATACAGACAGGCAAATAATTTCTTCTTTCTGGAAGCTAGAAAGCTGCCTTCATCCATCCGTCTGTCTGTCTGTCTCTCCATTCATTCAGCCATTCATCACAAACGTGCATTGAGTGCCTAGGACCGGGGGTTCCCAGAAAGATGACCCAGTAACAGATAGACACATCAGCTGCTTCTGCCACTTAGCATCCTGTCTTCTTGGGACGACAGTTCCCTGATTTGCCTTTGGGGGACTTTGTGCCCCAGCTGATGGGTTTCATAGTAGCAAACCCCATTTCCCATCTCGGGGGTGAAGCACATGATCTGGGCTAAACCCATCAGTGCCGTCCATGATTCCGGCCACGATGATCAGCTGAGGGATGGACCCGTGACCTAGGTCAGGACAATCAGGACCAACAGGGCTCTATCCCAGGACGCTGGTTTGAGACAAGGGGAAAGAGCACTGTCCCTCCCGCTGGACTTGGTGTTGAGGTCGTGGGGGCTGCTGGGGGTCACCTCAGGGAGCTGGAGAATGGGGCCGACTCCGGTAAAGCAGATAGAGGCCACAACTCTGGGGATATTGTTTGAGTCCTGAATCCACTTATGCTGAAGCCAGACGTACACATGACGTGAGCCGGTTTTCGTTTAAGCCAGTCTGGGTTCTGTATCATTTACAGCAGAAGAGGCTTCCTGATTCAGGCACAGTTGTCCTCCGAGATGACCCTGGGAGGGCATCATTGTCCTCACTCTCTGTGGCCATGTCTCCACCTCGTCTCCCCAACAGCTCCTGGCTCTGACCACCCCTCCACCCCCTGCTGGCTCCCCAAGATGAAGGACACCCTCTCTCAGCCAGCCTCCAGGAGCTAGGGTTCTCAGCCAAGTTCAGTTCTCCTTGGGGCCCTCATGGCACCTTAGTTCCATCCTCTGCTCTCACCTCTGCCCCCAGGCTGGGAACAAACCCCTCGTCACTGAAGAATTCTTTTTTGGGCTGTTCCCCTGAGGATCCTGCCTGTGAAGATGCTTTCTGTGCTGGAAAATGGTCCCTCTGTCCTCACATGTCCCTCTCTCTCTCTCTCTCTCTCTCTCTCAGTCATCCCACCCTCTCAACCCCTTGCAAACTTTGCCTCCTAAATATCCCCAGGCTCCCCCCACTCTTGTTTCTGCAGCTGCCCAGGCTCAGACCCCACGCTCTGTCGCCCGGACCTTCCATCGGCCTCCTCCTACAGGCATCCTGGCTTCCAGACACTGTCATGAATAGATGTCCATCGTTTGGGGACTTAGTCACTTCAGAGACCAGTCTTCGCATCTCTCACTTAGGGTAAGGCATGGTGACTACACTCCTGGTGATTGGCGTTCTGGGAGCCGGCAGGAGGAGAGCACTAGAAGTCTCATTGTTCAGGACGGATGCCCCCTTAATCCCTGGGCTCAGTCTTATTCTCTGCTGTGCCTGGTACTTATGAGTCTTTGTGGTTCAAATCCTCCCAGGAAGAACAGACGCTCTTGCGCCCGTGGCTACAGCCATCTATGAAACCTGGGAACAGCTGCTCTGTGTCCGGACTTCCAACCACAGCTGGTCCCTCCAGGACCTGGGCCTCTCGGATTCTTCAGGACAAACTGGCTCTGTCACGCGGGCACTTTAGACTGTAGTCCCAAATGCCCTCGCCGCTTCTCGGTTAGCCTGCCATCTCCCAACGTGTTGTCCAAATCTTTTTTTCTGCTGGTGCCTCCTGTCCCGGCTTCTTTGCCATCGCAGGTGGGTTAGAGCTGCTTTATTCCTTCATCGTGGGTTTGGTGGGGGGCTGAGCGGGGACAGGACACCCATGGCTGCGGCCAATCCACCACGTCCAAGTTCGGGAGAGTTACCTCTGCTTCCCACTCTCTCCTGAACCTTCCCCACTGGCTTCTCCCAGCACCACTCCACTGAAACATTGTTCGTCAGGTCACTGGCAGCCAAACACTGGACGTGTCGGTAAGCACGTCACACGTCGAGGGCCACACAGTGTCCTAAAGACCCATCCTGTGTTTCTCCAACCCCTGGCCTTGGCCTCTGGGTCTAAGTTGCCAGCTTCTCTTCTTTCCATGTTCTCTGACCTGTTATATTTCCCAGGGTTCCAGCCTCCGTCTCCCTCTCTTCCCACCTTGGACAGGCTCCCTGATCGTGTTCCGCCCTTCCTATAGCCTCAGTGGTTTCACGCCAACAGCTGGTCTATGCCAACCTCCAGCCCCGGCCCCCTACCTGAATTCCAGACCCCTAACTCCAGCGGCCTCCTGGACACCTCTTCTAGAAGGACCCTCAGGCCACTCGGGCTCCCCGCATTCAAATCTCCTCCCAAAAGCGCCCCTCCTTCTACGGTCCCAGCCCACGAAAGGTCACCACCATCTGTCTAGTTGCCCTGACATGTGGATGTCAACCTTGACTGCCCCATTTTCTCAATTTCCACACTCGGTTGATCACCAAGGCCCCTTGACTTGACCTCTGTGATAAATCCCCATCTGCCTATCCCCTCTTCATCCCCACAGCTTCTCTCTTGGCAGGCGTCCTTGCCTTCAGTCTGGTCCCCTTCAGGCCACATGCTGCCAGTCTCCTTAGAAGGCGAAGCTCATCACACCATCCCCTCCTGAAGAGCCTCTGATGGCTCCCCACTACCTAGGAATTAAGTCCAAATGCACCCATCCCTCCAAGGCTAGAGATGCCAGATTTAGCCAATAAAAATACAGAATGTTCAGTTAAATTGAATTTTCAGATAAGCAATTTTATATATATATATAAAATTCACTTCCTGCTATGCTGTGTTTCACATGTGACACTCAGGAGACACTGAACTGCTTGAAAGTGAACTTCCCCAAATGGGTTACACCTGTTCTTATCAACAGACTCCCTTTACCTGTGCCCAGAGGCTCCGGTGTTTCCCTGGATGCCAGGGATGTGTTTGCCCCCTGGATTGTCATTCAGTTTGCTCTTTGTCTCTCTCCCCTGCAGGCAAGGACTGCCCAGCAGCCTTCCTGGGCCCACATCTGGCCCGGCCCACACGGCCCCAAACAGCTGGATGCTCCCAAGGGCCCAGAGCCTTGGCCAAGCCTCAGCTTTCTTCTCGCTATCTTGGCCTGGGTCCTAGCCTGATGGTTCACACTCTCTGCTCGCCTCAGTTCCCACGAAAAGTGGCCTCCACCCCTAGCCCCCTGCCCAGGCCAGATTACAAAATGCTGAGACAATGGAGGCTCCAAGCCAAATTTCCAAGAGGCCTGCTGTTAAATCCCCCACAGCATCTGCCTATATATCTGGGGACAGATGCTGGCAGCCGAGGCCACAGCCTGATTCTCTCACACTGGTTATGCCTTGGGCCCTCGTGGGAGGTGGAGGGGAGGGAACTTAGACCTGAAGTCAGGACACTTGGGTTTGAATCCCAGCCCCGCATCTTTCTAGCGGCCTGGAGACCGGGCAAATGAGGACCCCCTTGAGTCTCAGTTTTCTCGTCTGTAAAATGGGGCCAATAATGCTTATCTCACAGGATAGGCTGTCAAGGAAGAGAGCCTGACACGTACAAGGACATAGAGCAACAAACAGGATGCTAGCTCTGACCTCTTGCCTTTCTCAAGGCTGGTGGGAGCCGGACCCGGGGTAGGCTTCTTCTCCCAGAATCAGTCACCTGCCCTCCCCGGTGCAGCTTTATTCAGAGAAGAGGGGAGGAGCGTTATCAGACCCCGCCCTCCACGCCCAGCACGGGCTCTGGACCGCAGCTCCGCTGGGAAAACTTCCCCCAAATCAACGGTCCAGGTGAAAGCCGTAGAACAAGACAAAGCTAGCTGAAGGCGAGAGTGAGAGGGGGTGGGGGAGAGCTAAGGATGGAGGACAAGGCAGTGGGCCTGCCCCCTCCTCAAGGCCGTCCCCTCCTGCCTCTCCCCTGCCCAAACACCCTTCAGACCCCAGCTGGACGGGCACTGCAGCAGGAGAGGCTTTGCTGGCCCAGCCTCCACCTGCGTAGGTCAGGTTCCCTCGTAGACTTTCCTGGGGCGCTTCTCAGCCCTCGTCACCATTTAGATGGTTTACTTCCCGATGCCCGTATTTACGTCCCAAACTGAGATGCAGAGACAAAAAGAACGCAAAAATTTTTAAAAAGGAACAACATATCAAAAACAACGAGACAATTGAAAGGTGCAACATACATATGTGTCATGGGAATACCGAAGGAGAAGAAACAGGAAGGAGCAGAAGACATTTTGGAAGCAACAATGGCCGAGAATTTTCCCAAATTAATGACAGCGTCTCCCTGCCTCACTCTCCAAATTGCAAGTGCCTCAAGGGCAGGAGTCTGTCAGCTTGCTAATAACAATAACCGGAAGTGTCTAGGATGACAGTTACTAAATGTTTAAGACAATCACGTATATATCTGCACACACACACAGACTTCCGTTCCAGTTCCAACACGCGAACAGCCCAGAAGTCATCCCTTCCCCTCCTCGCATTAAGAAAAAGCCGGAACAAACTGCAAATCTCAGATCCATCAGAGAGCTGAGGTCACAGGGCAAACCCTAAACACTGGAGAGACAAGGGGTGCAGAGAATCACACGCAGATTAGCTTCTCAGGGGAGCAGAAACCACTGCGGACACTGGAGCCGTAACTGGCAGGAACACTTCTGGGTAACTGTTGCTGGCTGGATGCTCAGTGTAGACCAAGTGGAGAGTTAAAAACTCCTAGGGGCCCAGTCTTTTTTTTTTTTTTTTTTAATATATTTTAAAGTTTATTTATTTATTTTGAGAGAGAGAGAGAGAGAGGCAGAGAGAGAGAGACAGAGAGAGACAGAGAGAGAGGGGCGGGGGGAGAGACAGAATCCCAAGCAGGCTCCGCACTGTCAGCACAGAGCCCTGATGCGGGGCTTGAACTCACGAACCGTGAGATCATGACCTGGTCCGAGATCAAGAGCCAGATGCTCAACTGACAGCACCACCCAGGTGACTAGGGCCCCGGTCTTCAAGTCCTCACGTGTTTGTGCATTTTAGCTCCAGGACTTGACCAGGGGCTCACAGTGAAGAATGGAGAGAAATCCCCCCATGTCTCTAGCAGAGCGCAACAGAAGAGTAACCATTTTGAAATCCATCCAAACGGCTGTCTGTAACAAAGGCCTGCCCCCAAGGAAAACTGCTTTACCAGAGTCTTATCTGATCTGGGCAAAGGGCAATTGGACAACTCCAGCCTCTTCCAGCCTTCCGGTCGCACATGGGAAGGGTAGGGGCAGCTAAGAAATGTTTCTGAAGGTCACAGTTCCTCAGCAGGGACTCAGGCCCGCTAAAACAAAACAAAGCAAAACAAAAAGCAAATGAGATGTGGGGCGCCTGGGTGGCGCGGTCGGTTGAGCGTCCGACTTCGGCTCAGGTCACGATCTCGCGGCCCGTGAGTTCGAGCCCCGCGTCGGGCTCTGGGCTGATGGCTCGGAGCCTGGAGCCTGCTTCCGATTCTGTGTCTCCCTCTCTCTCTGCCCCTCCCCCGTTCATGCTCTGTCTCTCTCTGTCTCAAAAATAAATAAACTTAAAAAAAAAAAAAAACTTAAAAAAAAAAAAAGCAAATGAGATTCAATCATGTAAGATTATAGAATGCTTCCCCTCCCCAACACCTTCCCAACCCATCAACGGGTATAGTCACAGTAGACCACAGGCTAGGAAGCTATAAGATAAAGACACTATTTAAGAAAGACTTCTCTCTTAAGGGGGACACCTGGCTGATTTAGTCAGTAGAGCATGTGACTTTTGATCTCGGGGTTTGGGGTTGGAGCCCCACACTGGGCGTAGAGATTACTTAAAAATAAAATCTTTTAAAAAGAAAAGAGAGTGGGGCGCCTGGATGGCTCAGTCGGCTAAGCGTCCGACTTCAGCTCAGGTCATGATCTCGCGGTCCGTGAGTTCAAGCCCCGCGTCGGGCTCTGTGCTGACCACTCAGAGCCTGGAGCCTGTTTCAGATTCTGTGTCTCCCTCTCTCTGACCCTCCCCCATTCATGCTCTGTCTCTTTCTGTCTCAAAAATAAATAAATGTTAAAAAAAATTAAAAAAAAAAAAAAAAAGAAAAGAGAAAGAAAGACGTCGTAAGGAAAGCCAAAGACAACCGGAGAGAAAAGAGCAAGGACCTGGAAAAAAAAAAACCCAAAGCCTCTGGCCCCTATAGCTACAACAAACATCAAAGACAACCCTGCTCCTAGCCAGCTTGACATTGAACCTCACCCTAAAAGCCTGATTAGCTCAGTTTCTAGTACCAGATACATCAGAGTCAGCTTTCAACCAAAAGTTACAAGGCATCCTAAAGACAAAAAAAAAAAAAAAAGTGTGAAGAGACAAATCAGGCATCAGAAGAACAGTCAGATATGATACAGATTTTAGAATTATCAGATAAAGAATGTGAAATAACTGTGAATAATATGTTCAGGGCCCTAATGGAAAAAGTGTCCAGCATGTAAAAACAGATGGGCAATAGCACAGAGATAGATAGAAACTCTAAGGAAAAATCAAAAGAAAATGCTAGAAATCAAAAACACTGTAACCAAAAATGAAGACTGCCTTTGACGGTCTCATTAGCGGACGAGACACAGCCACGGAAGGAGTCAGTGAGCTCAAAGACAGGTCAGTGGCACCATCCCAAACCGAAATGCAAAGAGTAAAGAGAATGGAAAAAGACCAGGAACAGATTGTCAAACACTGTGGGACAATTAAAAAGGTATAACATATGTGTCCCGGGAACACTGGAAAGAGGGGAAAGAGGGGAAGCAGCAGAAGAAAATTTGGAAGTAGCAATGGCTGAGAATTTTCCCAGTTAATGACATGCCCTAAACCACAGATCCGGGAAGCTCGGAGAACATTGATCAGATAAATGCCAAAAAACCAAAACAAAAACGAAAAACAACAACAACAACAAAACCCCCAACAACAACAACGAACAAACAAAAACAAAAACATGACAGCAGAAACCTAGAGACAAGAGAAAATCTTAGAAAGCGGCCAGAGGCCAGAAATGAAAACCACCTTACTTACCTACGGAGCAACAACGATGAGAATTATACCCAATTACAGTGGACTTCTTGTCAGAAACCACACAAGAGAGAAGAGGTCGGAGTGAAATAGTTACAATGTTGAAAGAAAGCAGACACCCACCCCCCAACTAGAGTTCTGTCCACAGGGAGACTATCCTTTAGAAGGGAAAGAGAAATAAAGGTTTTCTCAGACTGACAAAACGGGGAATTTGTTGCCAGTATACCTGCTTTGCAAGAAACGGTACGGCAAGTTCTTCAGAGAGAAGGTTAATGATGCAAGTGAAACTTGAATCTGTATAAAGACAGAAGGTCAGAGAAGGTGTTGTGTCATCTTTTATGGGGTCAGCCAGGTGTGGCTGCAAGAGGAGACACAGGAGAAGTCAAAAGAGCAAAGTTCGTTACACTCTCAGATGCTAGAGACAGGAGACACAGAGCACATGGCTCGCAGGGCCCCTTGGGAGGGACACCAGCATGGTCAGGTTGGAGAAGGCAAGTGAGGGCAGTGCTCCGTCCATGGCCTTCATCGGGGGGTTCCACGGGCGGAGTGAGCAGCTTATGATTGACTGGTTCGAATAATTGGGGGAGGGGGCTTCAGGCTGAAGGGATGGCCTTTAATTGCCTGGCATCTGGCCCTGGGATGATTAAAGCAGAGGAGTGTTGTCTCCTCGGGTATATGGGCGAGACAGGGAGGGGGCTCTCCGAATTCCAGTGTTGTAGGGTAACTTCACCGCCCTGTGTTATTGGAAAGCCGATTTAGATTAATTGTGAATGTATGTTGCAATCTCTAGGGTAGCCGCCAAAGAAATTATTTTTTAAAGCATAACTGATAGGCTAAGAGAAGATGGACAATGGAAGCATAATAAATGCTCAATTAAAACTAGAGAAGTAAGGGCATCTGGGTAGCTCAGTCAGTTAAGCATCTAACTTCAGCTCAGGTCATGATCTCGCAGTTGGTGAATTCAAGCCCCGTGTCAGGCTCTGTGCTGACAGCTCAGAGCCTGGAGCCTGCTTCGGATTCTGTGTTCCCCCCCGCCTCTCTGCCCCTCTAGCAGTCACGCTCTTGTCTCTCTTTCTCTCAAAAATAAATAAGCATTAAAAAAAATTTGTAAACTAGAGAAGTAATGTATATACATATATATACAAAGAATATATATACTTGTATATTATACAAATAACATATATACAAAGAAATGTAAAGAAGAAAATTAAAATGGCCTATAATCCTGTCTTCAGGCAATCAATGTTGAAATCATATTTAAAAAATCAGCTTAGAAAATGCAAACAGTGTGGACAGGGGCAGAATGAAAACCAAGCTCTCTCTCTTCGACGATCTCTGTTCCATTGTTAGTTTCATCATGATTCTTTCCGGGGATGGGGAAGGGAGGAAAGGCTTTATGCACATCAATAAATATTGCTTAATGATGACCTCTCTTGTTTACAGTTTTTCACTGCTGCAAATAACGCTGCAGAGAACATTCTTCTTGATCTCTTTAAAAACGGTTTTTTTGGGGCGCCTGGGTGGCTCAGTCGGTTAAGCGTCCGACTTCAGCTCAGGTCACAATCTCACGGTCCATGAGTTCGAGCCCCGCGTCAGGCTCTGGGCTGATGGCTCAGAGCCTGGAGCCTGCTTCTGATTCTGTGTCTCCCCCTCTCTCTGCCCCTCCCCTGTTCATGCTCTGTCTCTCTCTGTCTCAAAAATAAATAAACGTTAAAAACGGTTTCTTTTGCAATAAGTGTAGACTTACAGAAAAGTTGCCAAAAAATAGTCCGGTCTTCACGGAGCTTCCCCTAATCTTACAGGGTCATAGTCCAATTACCCAACTTAGGAAATTAACATCACACACGCAGTACAACCCACAGTTTTCCCATCAATGTCCTTTCTCTAGTAGGATCCAACCCAAGATCCCACGTGGCATTCAGTTGTCCTGCCTCCTTGGTCTCCTCCCATCTATGACAATACCTCAGTCTTTGTCTTTCATGACCTTGACACCTTTGCAGAGTTTTAGCCAGTGATTTTGCAGAATGTACCTCCATGTGTATTTATTTGATGTTCCGTCATGATTAAATTGTGGGGTTTTTTTTGGCAAGACTACCACGGGAGCGATGCTGGGTCCTTCTCAGTGCCTCATATCAGAAAGTTCATCATGTCCCTATTACTGGTGATGTCAGTTTTGCTCACTTGAGTCAGGAGGCATCTGTCGTGTTTCTCCCCCATAAAATTACTATTTATCATTTGTGATTAGTAAGTGTCTTGTGGAGAGATACTTTAATAGGATGCAAATGTATATTTATACACACACACATGCACACACACATTGATGCCTCTGATTCCAATCCAACACCACAAAATTCATTTCAGCCTTTCTTCTCTACTTGTTTCTGTCTCTTTCCTCCATTAGCGTGAAGCCTGGCCCCACGACACATTGCCTCACTCGCTCAATCCCAGTATATGCATAAAGCAGTTTCAGAATGGCTAACCCACACTGCTGTGAAAAAATAGATTTACTAACATGAATACAATCTTGGTGCACCGTTCTCTGTGTTTCGTCTCACAGACAGTGTGTCTATATCCGGTCAGAATCACCGGTTTCCAAAGTGGCTGAAGTTCATACTTTTCGTCCACATGGCTTCCAGTGTGGTGGCATTATTCATGTGTCATACTGTTAGGTTCATCTGTTGGCACCGCATTTGGGGGACCCCCTCCATCCTGGTTGCTTTTATTTAGTCAGTTTGGGGAGTTGTGGAACATTACTGTGGCCCTAAGAGGCAGAACTATACAAAATAGACACAGAGAAATGACACTCGCCCTTATCTCTCCCAAACTGTTTTCCTTTCCCCTTCTTTCCACCCTATCTTCACCTACGCCCTGCAGATAACCAATCCCATTAGGACTCGTTTAGCCTTACTGTGTTTCTTTTGCTCCAATGAATAGATGCATGTGTATTTTCTTATGCTCCCTAAAAAAAAAAAAAAAAAAAAAAATACATTTATCTTAAAAACATTTGGCAAAAGTTTCTTTAAGGGAAATTCCAAGCATGAGATTTCTGGCGTGGGCTGTATTTGTTTCTTGGATTATGCAAATTGCTTCCACACATAGAGTAGGTGCTCAGTAAATAGCCGAGGGATGAATGAATTCTTGGCTTGAGACTAACTCGGGGTGTGATGGGGGCGGGGAGTCACTTGAGTTGTCTTAACTTCATGAACAAGAGAAGGCTCTTCCAGCCCGGATGCTGGAAGACACATAACAAAGGCAGCGAGCTATATGTGTGTTTGACCTTCTCCCTCGTCACCGTCCAGGATTCCTTCCCCTTCTTGCTACCTACGTCTCCCTTCCATGTCCACAAACAACAATAAGCAAACACAGCAACAACAATAATGGCCACAACCACTCACCAGTCACTTGCCATGCGCATTAGCTCATTGTCCTTACAAAACCACCTGCCGTGGGAACCTTTATCTTTCTTACTTTACGGATGAACTAGTCTGGGAAGCCTGGTTGTTGCCCAAGGCTGTGAGGTCCTAAACTGTGAAGCAAGATTGGAACTCGGGGCTGTGTAACATCTGAGTCTCCACATGGCTATGCACTTGGCAGAACTTTCTCCCTCCTCCCCTGGTCTGCTCCTGTGAGCCTGGTTGTGAATGGATTGTTGACCACATCTCCAATGTCCAGTATATCCCATAGCTGTTTTATGTTCAAATCGGTCAAAGCCTCTCTCCCTCAGGACTTCAGCACTGTCATGTGCTCCGTGACTTTCCACAGAGCATCTGGGGGATGCTGAGTTGCCCAAACTTAGGCAAGCATGGAACCGTTTTTTTCTTGCACCATCTGCTAACATCCCATGTATTAGTTCTTTGGGCCATACCTGAACGTTGCCCTTGGGTTTTCAGGGACAGTGTGACCCAGAGGGTTTTTCTTTTGGGGGGTAATTACATCTTCCTGGGAGGCTTGCAGCCTGGAAACCATCCACGGGCCAAAAGGGTGACTCTGGCAGTGGGGACTTCAGAGCCTGGGAGGGCTACCAGGAGAGTAGGCAATGGCATAGGAGCTGCCTGGCCCCTGCAGGTCAAAGTCAGTCAATGCCACTTCTTTCGCTTCGTGTGGCTGATTCTGGTTGGAGAGGCAAGATCATGCTCGTCCTGTTTTACATGACATGGGTGGAGTTTGGCCTCAGCTGCTTTTGCTCTGATTCCCCTGCAATCAGAAAATGTCCCCTGCACAGCATTATGGGAACCATACCAAAGGCCCCAGAGATAAGGATGCTCTATAAGAACACCTCTTTTTTTTTTTTTTTTAATGTTTCTTTATTTTAGAGAGAGAGAGGCAGACACAGCGTGAGTCGGGGAGGGACAGAGAGAGAGAGGGAGAGACAGAATCTGAAGCAGACTCCAGGCTCTGAGCTGTCAGCACAGAGCCCGATGTGGGGCTCGAACTCACAAACCACGAGATCATGACCTGAGCTGAAGTCGGACGCCCAACCAACTGAGCCACCCAGGTGTCCCTAAGAACACCTCTTTTGGGGGCACCTGGGTGGCTCAGTCAGTTAAGTGTCCAACTCTTGATTTTGGCTCAGGTCATGGTCTCATGGTGTGTGGGATCCAGCCCTGCGTCAGGCTTTGTATTGACAGCTCAGAACCTGCCTGGGATCCTCATTCTCTCTCTCTCTCTCTCTCTCTCTCTCTCTCTCTCTCTCAAAAATATATAAATAAACATTTTTTAAAAAGGACGCCTTTTTTTTTTTTTAAACGTTTATTTATTTTTGAGACAGAGAGAGACAGAGCATGAACAGGGGAGGGGCAGAGAGAGAGGGAGTCACAGAATCTGAAACAGGCTCCAGGCTCTGAGCTGTCAGCACAGAGCCCAATGCGGGGCTCGAACTCAACGACCGTGAGATCATGACCTGAGCCGAAGTCGGACGCTTAACCGACCGAGCCACCCAGGTGCCCCAAGGACACCTTTTTTTATGAGAAATGCTGCCCAGGGCTGTTACCTCACACAATTCCAAGAGGCACTGTTCTTAGAATTTGTGAAATACCAGATATGCTCCTTCCCTGGATTCCATGCTAGTAGAGTCCCCTGAAATTGTGCAACTGAGTGATACTGATGTTGCCTCTTTCCATTTCCCGAGCCAAAAATTAAGGCTTCGTTCTGCTGAAAATAAGGCAAAGGGTGAGTTTTAAGCAACCTTATGCTTCCGAATTCTTGAAATTCCAACATTTCCCAAAATGTCCTTTTTAAAAAAATGTACATTTTAAAGTTGGATTCTTTAAAATTTATTTTGAGACAGAGAGTGCGGGAGGGGCAGAGAGAGAGAGGGAGAGAGAAAATCCCAAGCAGGCTCAGCACTGTCAGCACAGAGCCCGACGTGGGCCTTGAACTCACCAACCGAGAGATCATGATCTAAGCCAAAATCAAGAGTCGAATGCTTAACCGGCTGAGCCACCAAGGTGCCCCCCAATAAATTATTTTTAAAAATGAGAACGAAAGTCCCAATCAGATATTTTCAGGAAATTCCAGGTTAAGTAAAATGTAGCAGGTTCTTCTGCTCCAGGACTTGTCAGAGCCTTTAATATACTGAAGGCTCCGTAAATCTAAGAGGCAGAAATGAGCTGTGGCCGTGTTTCAAATTTCTTTCACTATAGAATTTCCTTTTTCCATTTTGTTGAAAGTAATGTCTCAGGAAACACCCTTTGGGAAACTGGCACAAAAGAGTGTGTCCCCCTCCCCCACCTCCCCGCCCCCAGAGCCAACTTTCCCCAAGGATGTATAGACAACAGCTTGGTCCCCATCCTGTCCCTCCCAGCTTAAATCACTGTTCCATCCCTGAGACTGTGGGGATCCCGGTGCAGCTCGGGCCACCAGCCTGTGGGCCCTGGAATGAACTGTGGTATTTGTTGAAGCCCTAAGATGTATGGTTGCTGAGCCCTGGAATGCTACTTGGCACCTCTCATCTTTCTCCATCCCCGGCAACCTCCTGTATTTTTGCTCAGGCTTTAGCATTACACAGAAGTAGCTTCCCCCTTTGAATCTGCCACTTCCCCATGCTGTGAATCCGGATGAGTTATAAGACCCCTTTTTGGGTTAACTAAGCCCTCATCGTAAGGAAGTTACAAGACGTAGACGAGATGAAGTAGGTAATGAGCTTAGCCCAGGGCCAGACACATAGTAGGTCTTCATGCTCTCTGGTGAGCTGATCCCAGCTGTGCTGCTAACTGTGTGAACTTGGGCAATAGACTTCTTGACCCCGAACTGCAGTTTTCCAGTTCCTAAAGTAAGAATAATCATGCATATTTCAGCGAGTCATTGGGAAATGGAAGAAGATAATGCAAGAAAATGCTCTCTGGGAGCCGAGAAGCCCTATGTAGTTACAGTAACCATGGTAACAACGAGTTAGCGAAATGTAAAGCGATGCGCCAGCCACCAGGAACCCATTCTCAATCCCTGAGGAATTCTGTGTAGTTGGTAGCAATTCCTACAGGATTGACAACCATTCATCCCACAGATATTTTGGGCGGCTAACTCTATGCCAGATTCCAAGCTCAGCCTGGGGATACCTATCAAGAGCTGGGAAGGGGTATGACATTTTGTCCTACTTGTTAACTAATTTGGATGCTGGCAGGAAACACGGGACTCTAGGGTCAGAGACAAAGGACTTCCATTATTCGCGGGACCCGCATCAGGATATTCGTACCAATTCCTTTTCCCCCTGAGTCCCATGGCAGGTAGGGTTGCCCAGCTTAGAGAACAAATACGTAGGGCACCCAGTGAAAGTTGAATTTCAGAGAAGCAACCAATGCTTTTTTGTGTATGTCTCAAATAGTGCATGGGACATACTTATATCTAAAAAGTATTCATTGTTCTCCTGACATCCAAGTGTAACCGGGTGTCCTATATTTTAATAGGCGATTAATAGGGTCCATCTGGATGCCTCACAGGCAGTGGGTGGTAATACAAGAGATGATCCCTGAACAGAGAGAAACTGAAGTTTTTATAAAGGGCAGTAAGCATGCCTGCCTTTTGATTCAGAGGAAAGTCCATCTGCCAAGGCTGTTCGATATACAAACATCCTTGGAAAAATGGTCTAAACAAGGGGCAGTCAGGGTCTCCGCTTGCAAGACTTGAAATTGACTCCCGGCAATATCCTGGTGAACAGGTGGAGGGGAGAGGAGAGGGCCCTGATTTCTGTCCCCTGGAGTCTAATCAGTGGGGGTGAGTTGCATCCGTGTCCCGCCCCCAACCCCCTCCCCCTCCCCCTCCCCATTAGAGTCCACCTCCTTTGCGGGGAGGGGATTGTATGGCAACCCAGGTGCAATTCTGCCAACACAAGAGACGGATGAGAATACATACCTTCCCCCTTGCGGTTCATTCGGCAAATGTTTCTCTGGTGCCTACCATGGTCCAGGCACCAGGCCTGGCACCGACGCTGCAGCAGGGGAGACCACAGACCTAGTCCTTGCCCTCGTGAGGCTGGTAGTCTGATGGATTTGTCCCAGAGAAAAACGACTGCTCCTTTCTGTAAAGAAAAGGCTCCAGTTGTGACGCCCCCACCAGGTTCTCTGCCTGGAGGCCTCAGCTGCAGCCACATGGTCTACCTGTCCCCCTCTGTCTGCCTCGTGTCTCTACTCTCCTGCCTTTGCTCCAACTGTGGGGGCGGCCTGGCAGCGCCTCCCCCCTCCCCACCCCTTTCCTCCTGCTCATACCCCACTTTTCCTTAGAAAATTTCGGCTCCCATTCTGCCCCCTCCAGAAACCTTTCTAGGAATGTCACCTCCTTTTCTTCACACTCCTGCTGTAGGTTTCAGCCTCACTCTGAGCACCAGTGACAACCAGCTTTATATTCGAAGTATGGGAACAGACCACCCAGGGTCTGGATGCTGGGGTCAGACTACCCGGGTTTCAGGCCAGGCACGGCCACTTTATTTATATTAAAAAAATTTTTTTATACTTATTTATTTTTGAGACACAGAGAGAGACAAAGTGTGAGCAGGGGAGGGGCAGAGAGAGCGGGAGACACAGAATCAGAAGCAGGCTCCAGGCTCTGAGCTGTCAGCACAGAGCCCGACGCGGGGCTCGAACCCACGAACAGTGAGATCAGAACCTGAGCCGAAGTCGGACACTTAACCCACTGAGCCACCCAGGTGCCCCCAGGCGTGGCCACTTTAAAGCTGAGGGATGCTGGGGAAAATCACTCGGTCTCTCTGGGCTCTGGTGTTCTCATTTGTCAAGAGGTGTCACAGAGAGGACTGAATGAGATAATTCGGGGAAAGGGCCCGTCACGGAGCAAAGGTTTACTTTTTAAGTCACAGTGAGCACAACCGTGACAGTTTGCTCTCCTATTCTATTTCTGCTGATTTCCGCCAACGGCCCTACTGGGTCAGTATCATAATCCCCATGGTGTAGATGTGGAAACTGAGACTCAGAGAGGTGACGCACTTTGCCCAAGCCGTGCTAGTAAGTGAAAGAGCTGGGCCTCAGCTCCTGGCTGGCCCGACTCCAGGGCCTGTGTTCTTCCAACAGAAGACCTATGCGGCCTGGGAGCCAAGTTCCCCGGGAACGCTGGCTGTGCCTTCCAGGAGGCCGGGAACCACGGGAGGTGCCGATTTTCCATTCCGAGCTTCTTTGTACAGCACTCGGGTTGTCTCTCCCAGCATCTTTGCATGCTGCTGCTCGTCATTTCGCACTGGACGGGAACGAGCTTGTCTGCAAGGAGAGTGCGCCTGGTGGATGTTTAAGCCCTGGGTCATCTTGGCGATGTTAGTCGCGCACACACCCCTCTCCCCCATCCCAGGACTTTCCCTTAATAATGAGCCTTCACCGAACAGGGAAGCTCATTTCCTTCCACTGTTGCTCTGCCTCCCCTCCCCCCGCTCCCACCGCCTGCTCAGTGTTCGGGGCCCAGGATGCTCTTCCGGGGGGCCCAGGCCTGCCCTGGGCTCCTACTCACCTGGGCTGCTTTGCTCGCGGACGGTCAGACAGTCCCCGAGGTTCCTGAGATGCCAGGAGGTGCTGAGAGCCTCAGCTTGGAGCAGCACTGGGCAGAGGAAAGGTTGCTCGGCTTGGGCCGGTGGACCCAGCCTGCCCCTGGTCCCCCAGCTGTCACCAGAGACCAGTGGCCCTCTCTTCTGCTAAGTTCTGGTGACACGTAGGGACTCTTCCACCTCTGACCGCAAATCCGTACCCCATCTCTGTTCTTCAAGCTCAGTTGCACCCCCTCTGAACGGAAGTCTGGATCACACTCGTGGGGAGGGGACTCCCGGATGCAGCTGGGTGTCTTGCTCCTGCTGCCGGTGAAGCCGTGGTCACTGCCACATGGTGCTGGTTGGGTGCTGGTCCTCGACGTCTGTCTGCTGTGCCTGGCTCGTGTCGCCCAGTTTCTGGCCCAGGCCGCCCTGACCCTCCCAAAGACAGGGTGCAACTCCCTCCCCACTGGGCCGAGTTCAGCCGCCAGTGCTCCTCAGAGCCTCAGCATCCACACCACACAAGGCCTCGGGGGCAGCGGGAGGGGCAGCGAGGGGACCTTCAGGGGCCTTCTCAGAGGCAGGGTGCTATCCGTTTCTAGGGTGCCATCCAGCAGTCTAGAAACATTACAGGCATGCTCTACCCCTTTCTCTTTCGTGGGGCTTCGCGACTTCTCAGGGAGGCCAAGAACTTAGAAATGCACAGGCTGGTCTACCGTCCCTGATGGGGAGGCTGCTCAGGCCTCCCAGAGGGTGAGAACCACTTTCATTCGTTCCGGAGCCAAACAATCTGTGCTCCCGCCACACACACTAGCTCCCCCCAACTCGGTGAAGGAGATTTCTTCCCCTGGCTTCCAGAAAACAGAACTCAAGTTAAGCTCCCTCTGGACCATTTTCTCATGCCAATGACACTATCCACTAGCCCAAAGCAGCCCCCCAACGTGCCTGAGAGGTGGGGTTTATGGATCTATTTTAGGGACAGACAGCTCTTCCGATGAACATCATCATGATCAGAACGGCTGTCACTTGGGGAGTGCACACAAACCACTTGAGATATGGAACCCACCTACCCGTTGGCATTGCCCGTCCCAGAGAGCTGCTGAAACGTGTCCGGCACCCTCCACCCTGATTTCATAGTCCCTGGAATTCTAAAGCCTTCTGCAAGTTTATCGCTTTGGGTCAGCTATAAATTTCTTTAATAATTAGACCCAGAATGCAATGACCTAACACAATAGAAGTTTGTTTTTCTCTCCTGATAAGATCTAGGAGGTCCCAGGTTGGTTGGAGCGGGGGTGGGGCCCAGGCCTACGGCAGATCTGCCATTGTCAACACACGGCCCCCACGGCCTTCCGAAGGCAGGAAGGAGAGGCAGGGAGGGGCTGGAGCGGGAGGTTTTCTGGGCCAGGCCTGGAAGTGTCACTAATCGCTTCCATACACAAGCCCCTGGCCCCAGCTCCATAGTTTGGCCACACCTAACAGCAAGGGAGGGTGGGGAAGACCGCAGAGCTGTGAGCCCAGGAAGCGGGGGGCGGCTTCGCACCGATAGCTGGTGATCTCTGTCAAGCCAAACTTTCTCAAACCCTTGGCTTTGTCTCCCTTATGTGTGGTCTCTGTTTCTCATTGCCTTGACTTGGACGGGAAATTTAGCTCTCTTCGATTTACACACACGCGCACACACACACAGAGTTTGGATAAGCACTTGTGGGACTGGCAGACGTTCCTGATGATTTGAGGACGCAGAAGGGATGGGGCAGTGTTATAGCTTCTGGGGAAGAGGGGCAGGCAGTGCTCCCTTTCAGTCCCCCACGGCTGCCTGGAGGTCTAGCTGATGCCCCATCCCTGGTGCTGGCTCTTTCCATCATACTGGCTCTTCTGCCTGCCCCTTCCTTTCCTTTATCTCACCCCATCTCTTTCTTTTCCTTTTTTAAAAAGTTTACTTTTAAGTCTAGTGTGATTAACGCACAGGGTTATATCAGATTCAGGTGCACAATATAGGGATTCAATTCTTTACACGACGCAGCGCTCATCACGGTAAGTGTGCCCTTAATCCCCATTGCCTGTGTCACCCATCCACCCACCCACCTCCCCTCTGCTAACCCTCAGTTTGTTCTCTATAGGTGAGAGTCTGTTTCTCCGTTTGTCTCTTTTTTCCTTTGTGTCACTTGTTTTGTTTCTTAAATTCCACATATGAGTGGAGTCATACGATATTTGTCTTTCTCCTACTAAGTTATTTCAATTTGCATTATACCCTCTAGGTCCATCCATGTTGTACAAATGGCAAGATTTCATTCTTTTCATGGCTGAGTAGTATTCCCTTATATCAGTATCTGTATCTATATCTACATCTATCTCACATCTTCTTTATCCATTCATCTACTGATGGATACTTGGGTTACTTCCATATCTTGGCTATTGTAAATAATGCTGCAATAAACATAGGGATGCATGTATCTTTTCGAATTAGTGGTTATGTATTCTTTTTTTTAAAGTTTATTTATTTATTCGAGAGAGAGAGGGAGAGAGAGAGAGTGAGCAGGGGAAGGGGCAGAGAGAGAGGGAGACAGAGGACACAAAGCAGGCTCTGTGCTGACAGCAGAGAGCCCAAAGTGAGACTCGAACTCATGAATCACGGGATCATGACCTGAGCTGAAGTTGGAAGCTTAACCGACTGAGCCGCCCGGGGGCCCCAGTGTTTTTGTGTTCTTTGGGTAAATACCCAGGAATGGAATTACTGGGTCATATGGTACTTCTATCTTTAATTTTTTTAATGTTTATTTTTTTTGAGAGAGAGAACGTGTGAGGGTGCATGTGCGTATGGGCAGGGGAGCGGCAGAGAGAGAGAGAGGGAGACAGAGAATCCCAAGTAGGCTCCGTGCTGTCAGCACAGGGCCGGATGAGGGCCTCAAACCCATGAACCATGAGATGGTGACCAGAGCTGAAACCAAGAGTCAGATGCTTAACCGACTGAGCCACCCAGGTGTCCTCCTATTTTTAATTTCCGAAGAAACTCCATTCTGTTTTCCACACCTCCCGCCCCATTGCTTATTCTCCCTTTCAAGAGCTCCCTGCCCCCCACAGAGCCTGGCAGTGTGCCACGCTGGAGAGGTCCCACTGTGCCACACCCAGCCGGTGTTGATAAGCCAAGAAGCTGATCAAGGTGTTTAGGTCGAACAAAGACAGTCCCCAGCTGTTAAGATGAGAGGCGCCAGCTGTTAGAACTACTTTCTTTGTTCGTGTTCTTAGTAACTCTGGGAGTAGGCATGGCTACCCCACTTTCTGCGGGAGAAAACTGGCACTAAAGAGAAGGAAAAACTTGCTGAATTGCACAGCCGGTAATTCACAGAATCTTGGTTCGAGAACCCTAGGCTGCAGCCCTAGGTGCGGCTGGAGAAGGGTGTTGACGTTCTCAGGAGCTCTGCAGGGTTCCAGGGCTGTGACTTTCTTCTTCTTTGACCTGGAAGTTCTCTCCTTATTTTGCAGATGAAGAAAAGGAGCAAGAGGGACAGAGAAGCTAACTGCCTCAAGTTGGCAGTGTGCCAGGCCACTGTCCCCTGCCCAAGTGGTCTCCCCACTTGGGAGCAGAAGCCTAGAAACCAGGGGCTTAGTTCCAGCTCTGCTCCTGATGACTCTGTGACCTTGGATAAATCCTTTCCCAGGGCTGAACCAATGGGTTGGATGGAACAATTCCTTCCAATGCTGATGGCTAGGAGGCTGGACTTTGATCTTCACCTAGCCTGCTGGTGCTTTTTTAGCCATCGCTGGAGGGCAGGATCCAGGGAGGATTCCCACCACCGCCCCCCCCATCCCAGTCCTGAGCCCCCCAGCCCCTGCAGACTCCGTGCATCTGTTTTGACTCCCTGTCCACAGATTCCTGGTGGATTTTGCGGGAAGGGAGACATATTTCCTGCTACCCCTTCCCCACATCTCCCCCAACCACAGTCTACACACAACTAGCAAACATCAAACTACAATGGCCCGAAATTGCTTTCCAGACAACCAAGAGGGCTGAGTTTCCGAGAAAGAAGAGTTTGGATGACAAAGCCAATCCCAAAACTCTCCTCTTGTTCTGCTCTTGGGGTGACACAAGGTCAGTGCTTCAGGGTGGCCCCTCCCCAGGGCGTTCCCTCTCTCACCTTTGAACAGCCGGACCACTTTCTCCTGGAGTGACCAGCTCATCCTCATTTGGCCGGGACGACCCCGGTTCTCAGCGGAAAGCCCAGCACTCCAGGAACGCACCTTGGTTCCACGCAAACCGGGCCAGTTGGTCACCCCGCTCTCACCATACTTTTAGGATTTTCTACCTTAACGGTTGCTCGGTGATTAAGAATTTTGGCTCTGGAGTCAGATAGTTGGGCCCTGCCTCTCCCCCTTGTGGTCTGTGCAGCACTGAGCAGGTGACCGCTCCTTCTGGAGTCTGTTTCCGCGGCTGTAACGTGGAGACAATAAGAACATTTTGCCTCAGAGGATTGGTGTGAAGATTGACTGAGGTACGCTTAGTGTTATCTCGTCCCTTGGGTCACGGAGATGACACAGATCCAGGCTCACGTGCGAGGACAGCTCTCTGAAACGTGATGGGTTAACGGTCCAATGGAGGTTGGTTCTGACAGGTGCCAGCCGCGCAAGGAGGGGCTGAATGCGGGCGCTCGGGGATGATAAGGGACACTTGAGGGATGGACAGCCATTTGTATGGAGCCCTGGCAGATGAGTAGGAGTTATTCAGGAGGAGAATGAGGAAGCACATTCTAGGCAAAGGAAACAGACTGGGGAAGTATGTGGCTGGTCAAATTCAGCTGAGTTGGAACTACGTCTTCTGGAATTTCCTCTGGGTTGGGCTTGGCCATGAGAAAAATCTGCATGAGGTTTGGAAAGTAGAAGTGAACGCGGCCGTGTCGTGCTTCCGCTTAGACCATCAGTGGAGGTACTTGTAGCCCATCCATGTTGGGATAGATCTGCTGGCTCTTCGTGTCTGTGTCTGGCGGGGGGAGGGGGGGATGTGACAACAGCTCTCGCTGGATCTTCTCCTTCAGTTTCCTTATCTCTTGGGCCAATTTCACCGACAGAGTCTCCAGCTTCTCCCCGCAGGTCAATCCCAGGATGGAAGCTGGAGACGTGGGCACAATGAGAAACCGGTGTGGGTTCCAGTTTGTTCTCATGGGCTCCAGCGTGGCCTGGCTCTCCCCAGCTCCTGGCCACTTTCCTTCTCCATTGCCTGCCCTGCTGGCCTCAGACCTGGCACCGGATGGGGAGGCCACAGCTGTGCATGAGCGGTTCACGCGGCTGCTATGCTCCTGTAATTGCATAAGGTCGACTCCCTATCATACATCCCCATTCTCTACCACTCCTAGTGGTTCTGTTTCTCCAAAGAACCCCAGCGGATGCCCTGACTCCTCGTGTGTGACTGGGGACTGGAGAACTGGGAACGTGGGGGTGTGTGATGAAACATGAGGATAGAGAGGTGGGCTGGGACCCCAGGAGCTGAAAGTCATGAATGTCCAGCCAAGGGCTTACAATTCATCCTGGCATTAATGAGGAGCCATGGAAGGTTTCTGAGCAGGGAGGAGACACGGCCAGGTCCCAGATGGTTTTTCCTTCCCCAACGCTCTGGATTCCTATGATTATGTGTTTATTATGAGCCTAGCCCCAGGCTGGGTCCTGGGAGAGATACAGAGAGTCAAACATGGATCCTGACTTCCAGGGGTCCATGAGCACATATGAGTTAAGTCTCTCACGTAAAGAAGGGACTCCAAGGCAGAGACTGTAAGAACCACAGAAAGAGAGCTGGCAAAACACTGCATTTCCTCAGATGGAATATGACTTTCTTAAACCACGTTTCTTCTATACTTCCCGCACTAGGGGCTGAGTATATAGCCCTCGCTTTTTGGATTGACGATTTTTTTTTTAAGTTTATTTATTTTGAGATAGACAGAGAGAGTGGAGGAGAGGCAGAGAGAGAGGGAGAGAATCCCAAGCAGGCTCTGCACCATCAGCACAGAGCCCGATGCGGGGCTCGAACTCACAAACTGTGAGATCACGACCTGAGCTGACATCAAGAGTCTGACACTTAACCGACTGAGCCACCCAGGCGCCCCTTGGATTGACTATTTTCAAGTCAGTGCTAATCTCTCTTCATCAGAAGGAGATGGAAAACTCTTAGGGGCTTATACCAAACAAACGGAAGTTTCAAAAACTGTCTTTTCTCCTCTTGTCTTCATTTACCCAAAAGTGTGGGCTCATCCGGTTATTAGCAGGGGATAGGACAGGGACACCATCATCCCTGTGTCCCAGGTGTCCTAGCTGTTCAGAGTTGAGATTCTGACACCTTTGTACCTGTGCCCCATCCAGCCTTGTGCAATTTACACCCATGGATTTACACGAGGGCTGAGGAGGTACCTGGGGGGAGACCCGTGGCCACAATCAAGGCTCAGCCACCATCAGTTGCACGGTGGCAGAGTAGGGTGGAGGAGGAGGGAGGGACCAGCGGGTCAGGTGCTTAAGGGTTTCTTCCAGAGGGCAAGGGATTCGGTGTGGAACGGCGCACTCAGCCACAAGGCCGGGAAGGGGGACGCAGGGCCTGAGTGGCGGCTGTCAGAACCCACCTTCATCCTGGTGGTCCTCGTGGGAACCACAGGACCTGCCTCACCAAACTCTAATACGGCCTTGCCGCGGGGCTCCCAGACAGCGCCTGGCCCCAGAGAGAAGGGAGCCTTCTCTTCTGCGGTCACATGACAAGCCGTGGCAGCGCTGTGAGGTCTGCGAGTGTAAGTGGCAGTGCTACCGGCTGAATCTTGATGGCAGAGCCTCAGAGAGGCAGAGGGACGCCTGTGGCAGGCGATGTCTCCTGCTCGGTCAGCAGCCATGACGCCACCAGCATCCCTCGCTTTCTAACTGCGAGAGCATTGACCGTGGCTGTGGCGGGAAGTGGACGCCAGGGCTGACTCAAGAGTGATTCTATCACACTCCTCGGGGATGGGATTCCTGTGTGAGCAGGTGGGAGGTTTCCAGCTCTCAGCATTGAAGGTTAACTATCAGCGGGACGTTATCCATTTCCATAGCTGGCAAGACCTGAGCACATTGGATCACATCAAAATAAGATTGGAGCTGATACAGGATAGCAATCAGATGGGTAGAGAACTGGAAATTCTGTCTTGTGTGAGGATAGGGTGTAAGATTTGGTGGAGCCTGGGGAGGGGTAGGGGTAGGGGGGGAGTGCAATGCTGGGGGCGGGAGAGAAAGATTACTCTCCTCTGTATGGCTGTCAAGGTGCAGAAGGTGGAGACATCGTACAGCCTCAGGGCAGTTGGGGGCAGGGGGTGGAATTCAGGACCAGTGGGAGAAAGCCACAGGGAGGCGGATTCTCCTTCAACCCAAGAAAGAACTTTCTAGAGCCAGAGCCCTTCAGGAAATAGTGAGAACCTGGCCCTTTGGAATAAACGACGAGGTTGCTGAAGATTCGTGGACTCCAGGCTCTGAGTCTCACGAACCACTAAAATAAAAATTAAAAAAAAAAAAAAAATCTGCCGGGATCAAAGTAAGTTTAACACCAAACAAGGAAGGAAGAACATACTCACAGCCCTTCCCAAGAGAGGATTTAGCAATCACATTTCAAGAAGGAAAAAAAAAAATCCAGAATAGATCACAATTTATGTCTCCAGTTTCTGTTCCCATAATGGGTAGTGGATATGAAGGAATCACATCTGGAAACAAGGAGGTGGATGAACCTTAGAAACATAGTATGGGGCAGGGGGGGGCGGGGTACGTGGGTGGCTCAGCCCGTTGAGCCTCCGACTTTGGCTCCCTCTCCCCGCCCATGCTGTGTCTCTCTCTGTCTCTCAAAAGTGAATAAAGATTTTTAAAAAAAATTTTTTTTAAAGAAACATAGTACCGAGGGAAAGAGACAAATCACAGAAGGTGTAAGCCACCATACTATGTGTATGAAAGCTTCAACATCAAGCACAAACAGAGAATACATTGTTTAGGGGCAGATAGATCTGTGGTCAAACTATTCTTGAAAAATGAGAGAATCGGAAACACGGTTTTAGGTGGTGGTTACAGCTGCAGGGAGGTCAGGGGCAGGCTGCGGGAGGATCCCGGTGGCTCTGACAGCATTGGTCACTCCTGGGGTCCGGCACAGGTGGCTGAAATGCAGGTGTTTGTCTCGTGACTTCATAACGTGACATTTATTTTTGTCTGTATAAACTATGCAATACAAATTCAAAAAACCCGAAGGACATATGCAGATTTATATGTATCTATTTAAAAATTTTCTTTTGGGGAATTTCACGGTTGTATCATTGTTTTCTATCCAGCATCCTTTCCTTTTGGGCACCCACATCGACGGTAACACAGAAGTAAAGCTCGTATGGCCAGCTTGTTCCAGAAGCTCCACTCCTGTCAGTCTTTTTCATCAATCTAGTGTCACATGGGTGTTTGAATGCCATTCTGTCACTTGTACAAACATAGGAAGCTGAGGAACAGTGGCCCCGGGGGGCGGTGGGGGGGTGGGGGGAGGACAGGGCTTGGGGACAGCGGCAGCCAGGCTGGCTGGGAATGCTGTGGAAAGTGAAAATATGGATGCAGTGTGGAATTTGGAAGTCGTGGCAGTAGGCAGGAAGAATGTGATGTGGATGAACTGCTGTCAGGGTCTTCGAGGAGGTGGGAGACCCCTGTGGTGCTGCTCTTAGACCACAGATTACCCTTCAGTCCTCCTCCAGCCGTGCCCTCTCGGTGCAGTGAGGAGTCCTGGGTCCACAGGGACATATCTTCTTATCTTGCATTGTCCTCTTCCTGGACCCACGCCCTGGAAGCCCAGAATTCTCTGCCCGGTGGTCCTGGGCTTGCCTCGTGAGGACAGCCCACACCGACCCACGTGCCTGGGGTCACTGTGCACAGGGAGAGTGTGGACCAGTGTCGACAAATGGAGGGTCTCCCTGCAGGTGTGCAAGGCCCCTGTTGTGGCGTGCATTCGATTCCGAAACAACTGTGCCTTTCATCTGAAGGGCTCTCTCTCGGTCTCTCACCTCTTACTCTGGGGGAAACCAGTTGCCTTGTGGCGAGCTGCTCTGTGGAGGGGCCCTTGAGGCCCAGGAGCTCGGGAAGCGCCCCCCCCCCCCCCCCCCACAGCAACAAGCAGGGAGGAGCTAAGACCCTCGGTCCACAGCTCCGGAGCAAATGAATCCTGCCAACAAGCACCTGAGTGAGCTTCAAACCGGGTCCTCCCCAAGGGAGGCTGCAGTGGAAATTGCAGCTTGGTGCCAGCCTCAGGGGACATCTGAGCCCGAGGCACCCCACCTGAGCCGCGCCCAGCTTTCTGCCCCCAGAAACGGGGAGATAATTACCGTTTGTTATTTTAAGCCACTAAGTGTTGGTATAATTCGTCAAGCAACAGGAGAGAACTCATCCAGTGGCGACCCCCCTTCCCTCACCAGCCCTGGTGCTCCCTGGCTCCTAGGTCTTCTGCTTTGCTTGCAGTCAGTAGGTCTGGTCCCCAACCCCCTGTCCGTCAATTTTCTAGGCTCTTCTGGAGCAGGGCAGCACGTGTCCATCCGACAGGGTCTCCTGCCATCCTCTGACTCTGGGACATCTCCCTTGGATGGAGGGTGACAGCCCAGCTGAGAGTTGAGTCCTCGAGGGTGCCGATGCTGGAAACCTCTGCGGGTTTGCTGTAACTCTGGGTGGCCATTTGAGCCCCCTCCTGCTACCTCCGTCGGGGGACAGGATTCCCCGGGGACGCTGAGCGCTCTCTCAGGGCCGTTGCTGCAAACCATGGAACAGTGTCTACAGCTTCGCCTCCCTGGAAAGGAGCTTCCTGCTCCCTGGTCTCCAGGGCCGGCTGCTTCTACCGTTGCCATGGTAAGTGAGGATTGCCAAGGGAAGCTCAGAGAAGCAGTCAAGTTGTGGGGCTGAGAGTGAGACAGCCAGGCCTCAGCCTCCCGCTTTGGGCCCAAACACGAGCTCAGAGCTGAGTGCCTGTTCCTCATTTCCTCCGATTGCTCCCCTGGGACCACCTCGGCCTCATTCTTCTATCCCTTCCTCCGTTTCTCTGTGGAGAAAGTGCAGGGTCTCCCCCTGAGCAGATGCTCCCGAAGGGCCTTTGGAAGGAATGGAGAGAAGATACTGGGAGAATAGGGCTCTATTTAGAGTCATCTAAATTTAGAGTCATCTAAATAGATGACTCTAAGTCATCTGGATTTAGAGTCAGACCTGGGTTCAAATCCCAACTCAGCTTTTCTTTAGCCACGCCATGCTGGGCAAGTCAATCAATCTCTTCGAGCCTCAGTTTCCTCATCTGTAAAATGGGGCCAATCATCTCCACTTTAGAGAGTTTCAAAAAATGTTGCCTGTGGAGGGGCACCTGGGTGGCTCAGTCGGGCAAGTGTCCTACTTCTGCTCAGGTCATGATGCTGCAGTTTGTGGGTTCGAGCCCCGCGTCGGGCTCTGTGCTGACAGCTCGGAGCCTGGAGCCTGCTTCGGATTCTGTGTCTCCTTCTCCCTCTGCCCTTCCTCCGTTCACACTGTCTCTGTCTCTCTCAAAAATAAATAAACACTAAACTTTTTAAAAATGTTTACTGCGGTAAAATGTAACAGAAAATTTACCACTGTAACATTTTGGGTATTCAGTGGCATTAGTACATGTGCGACTATCTCCACCATCCATCTCCAGAACATTTGTATCCCCCCAAACCAAACTCTGTACCCATTAAGTAATCACTCCCCATTTCCCCTCCCGTTGCGCCCGATTACCCCTATTCTCCTCTCCAGCTCTTTGAACTTGACCACTCTGAGTCCTCCTGGCAGTGCATTCACATGATAGTTGTGCTGCGTCTGGTCTGGTTCACGGAAGCACTTTAGGGTGTTTGAGGAATAATTGGAAACGTGCCTGCGCGACAGCTCCAGCCGGAGGGGAGCATGTAGTCGGTGCTTAGACATGTTTGTGGACGAGCAGCCATCAGGACAGCCCCACCTGTCTCCTGCAATTCAGGGCAGAAAGAGGAGGACAGAAAGGGGGGGGGGGGTCCACTCTCACGTGGGGAATCCAAGCTCCGGGAAGGAAGCAGCTTGTCCGGTTTACACAAGACCGGACTCCGGCTTGTCCTGTCTCAAAGCAGGCCATGTGGTTTACGTAGGAAGGTCCCCTGTGCCTACAGCACCCTCTGCCTCTGCCCGGGCTGGAGAGTCCTAGTCCTACAGCCCAGCCTGGCACTTCCCAGACCATGCACCAGAATTGCCAGGACCCTGTGTGTTAGTTTTCTACTCGCGGCTGTGACAACTACCCGACACTGAGCGGCTTAAAACACGTGCTTTTATGATCCCACCGTTCCGAGGTCAGAAGTCTGACGCAGTCTCACTGGCCTAAAATCAAGGCGTCGGCAGGGCTGTGTTCCTCTCTGGAGGCTCGAGAGGAGCATCCGTTTCCTGGCCTTTTCCGGTTCCAGAGGCTGCTTGTGGTGCCTTGGTCCTCAAAGCCGACGGGGAATGGCTGAGTCCTGGCATCACACCCCTCCAACCGCTGCTCCTTCCTGGATCCTTCTGCCTCCGTCTTTCACTGGTAAAGACTCTTGGGCTCACCCTGATGGTCCAGGTTTTCACATTTATTTATTTATTTATTTATTTATTTATGTTTTTAATAAACAGAGAGAGAGAGACAAAGCGTGAGTGGGGGAGGAGCAGAGAGAGGGAGACACAGAATCCAAACCAGGCTCCAGGCTCCAACCTGTCAGCACAGAGCCCAATGCGGGGCTCAAACCCACGGACCGTGAGATCATGACCGGAGCCGAAGTCAGATGCTTAACTGCCTGAGCCACCCAGGCGCCCCATTTTATTTTTGAGGTCAGCTGACTAGAAACCTTAATTCCACCCATGGCCCTGGTTCTAACATAACATACTCAGGTTTGGGGAGGGGGGACAATTCAGATGTGGATGTTTTGGGGGGCGAGTATTCTGCTTCCACGCCTTGTTGTGATGGACCCCCCCTGCAGATGTGGGTGGAATAACTCTCTCTGTGGCTCAGGCGTCTGCATTTTACAGCAGGGCAGAGGGGAGGCAGAAAGTGGGGACCAAGAGAAAGCAAGGCTGGGGGTGCTCCTGGTCAGTGCTCCACACACCCATTTGCTTCCAAAGGACCTCCTTCCCCTGCAGCCTCCACGACCCTGTCCCCCTCCTCCTGCTCAGAGAAGCCGGATACCCCAGAGCAGGGCCAGGGCGGGTGGCCCAATTCATGGCAGGTGATTTAAAAGCCAGGGCTGAAGTGTGGGTATGTGTTTGCATAAGGAAGGCAGGGAGTGGGGAGGCAGGCTGGCTGCCCCCAGGAGAGAGCCCCCAGGCTTCTGAGGTGGGTTCTCCTGACTCCCAGAAACTCTCCTTTCTGTTCCCACAGTCCTGTGCCACCCTGGTCGCCTGCAGGCCGTGGACGAGACCCTGGTCATGGGTGCAACTCGTGGGGACAACAGATGTTTCTACGTGTGTCTCCTTGAGGTCCTGAAATGCCTGCATCCTGAGTCACTCAAGGGCACGTAGGGGGCCTGCTGAAGCATGCAGAGGAACCCCGTGGGAGAGCGATGTCGCAATCATTTGGAGAGGAGTCATTTTGTCAGGAGAAGAATTGGAAAGCAAGACCCTGAAGACCCAGACGGGGAGGCCCCTGCCTAAAACTGCCAGCCTCTACTGCTCTTGGGGAAACAATGAGTTTGAGCCCCACCCCGCCTCTCAGCCGCTTCCCAGCCTGCCCTCCCCTTGCCTGCGTCTGACCTGCCTCGTCAGTTTGCATTCAGCGCCACCCGTGTGCCCTTCTCTCCCGGCCCACCTCAGGGCTTTGCACATGCTGTTCCCTCCCTCTCGAACACCCTTCCCTCTCCCAGCCCCTGGTTACCTTTTACTCATCCTCCAGGAGCCAGCATAGTGATCATGCCCTCAAGAAAGCCTCCCCCCGCCTCCCTACAGGAGTCTAGACTTCCCCCACGCAGATCCCCTCCCGGACACCCTGTACTGGGTCTCACACCGCCTTTCCTGGTTGCAGTTCCTACTTCTGTGGTCGTTTGTGCTCGGTTCTCTCTCCCAACAGTCTGTAAGCTCCCTGAGGGCAGGCACGTGCTGCTGTGCTGGCTTTTGCTCACCCCTGCATCCTCAGTGCTGAGCATCGTGCCCAGCACGCTGTAGGTCCTTAAAAATATCTGCCCAACGGCAAATGGACAGTTGCACCGTTCAAAAGCCGAAGGCACTTCTTTGGAGGGAGTGAGCCCTCCATCAGTGAGGAGCATTCAAATGCAACTGGACATTTGCCTGAAAAGAACATCTGTCTCGGGGGGAGTCGCACATGGGAGAAGTGTCTCAGACGAGCTTTCACGTTCCCTTTGATCCCAAGACGCGAGAGGGAAAATGGGATAAAGCAGCCAGTTGGCTGTTGTCTGAGAGGCCTGAGCTGACTACTCAACTCTGAACATTTTGTTCTTTATTATTTCATTTTTTTTCCTCCACTAACCTCCACCTTCCTACCTTCAAATGGGACGATAATAGCTAACTCATACCCCAGCTCATGGAGCTTTCATGTGTATGAAATGAGTCTGGTAAAAGTGCTTTCTACAGGGCTTCTCAGCCCTGCAGAGCGTTGGAGGGGCTTCTTGTGAAAGCAGCTTGTTGGGGGCCTGTTCTGGGGCTCAGGGGTTAAAGGCTGCAGGGTGGAAGCCAGGAAAGAAAGCTAGGGAAGGCTGTGGTCTTGGCTGGTGATCAGCTTAACCTGATCCCACGGGAGCTCTAGAGTGTGGACCGTATCATGGAGCGGCTTCCACCTTGAGGCAAGAGGGCGAACTTTCTATAGCCCATTGGAGTCGGTAGTCATGGGCTGCTGGGCGCTCTGGAGGAGGGACTCAGCCCCCCGGGCAAACGACATCTATTTGGCTGAGGTCAAGAAGCAGGCAGCTGGGACCTGAGAAGCCAGGATTCCCAGAGGCCGGAGATGGGTGCCTCGGTAGGATCCGCTGCTCGTGTTCACCGTCTCGGTTCAGACCCGCTGAAATCAGCAGGGATCACCCTTGTTATCAGGCACCCCATTTTGTCAGTGAGGCAGTGAAATCTCAGAGAATTTCAGCTTCTTGTCCAAAGCCTCCCACTTCACCGGAGGGTGCAATCAGGACTTGAACCCAGGTTGTCTGCCTCCAGATCTCCCGTCCTGCTCATTCCCACTGGCGCTGAGGCTCACCGGCCCGGGGAAGGGCCTCACCCTGTCGTCCAGCAGGGGATCTGAGAGCGACACGGGAGAGGGGTACAACAGGGGCTCCCTCTCTGGGGCCAGAGCTGCGGTGTTTCCTCCAGACCCTCAGTGCTGGGGCCTGGGGAGCAGCTTCAGTTGAACTCTTGCAAATTGGTCCTTTCTGCTTCCCACAAAGGAAGCAGAAATAACCGAGTGGGTGAGAGGCTTTCAGGGGCCCTTCTGGCTCCCGCAGGTGTGAAAGGAGAACTGACCGATCGTGTAAACCACAGGCATTTCCTGACTTAGGGAAAGGGCAAGAAACCCAGGACTGGCAGGCTCACCCGCAGGTGCCCAGGCGCACACTCTCACAGCACACTCGTGTGCACACACACACTCACACACACACACCACCCTTGCAGACAGGCTCGCAGATGCACGCAAACACCTACTCCCTCACGCTCAGTCATGAAGCCGCACGAACCCGTGAGATCATGACCTGAGCGGAAATCAAGAGTCGGACGCTTAACCGACTGAGCCGCACATGCACCCTTGAAACGATCACTCACACTCACACACGTCACACACGCTCACACACTCACGATCACACACACTCCCACACGTCAAAAACACATACAACTGCTCTCCCGGCACACGCCCAGTTTTTTTCTTCCAGTTTTACCGAGATATAATTGACCACACACCCAGTCTGATTCCTTGGGAGGTGAATATGGCAGAGGGGCATTGTTTCCAGAGAGATCTTGTCTTGGCCACCTCTCCCTGCAACCCTTCCCACATCCTTTTCCCGCTGTCCCCTCCCCTTTTACCTCTCCCCCTCCCCCACATCTCCTGTTGGCCTCCTATCTTTCTCAGGGAAGGGGTGGCCACGATGCGGTTACATTTGCACGAAATTGCACCTGCAAATCTCCTGCGCCTGGGTTTCTGTCTTCCCCTGTGTTGCTCCAACCCGTTTTCTTTTGTTCAGATCAACCCGACAGGCCATTAGAAGGCAGGGCCAGATGCTGATGACCTGATGAAGTCTTTCTTGGAACCCCAGATTGGAAGAATTTGGTTGGCAATCTTGAGGGACAAGAAAAGGATCTAGTCTTTGGCCGCAGGGTGCATCCCCCGCCCCAACTATCAGGCCCAAGCCCCTCACCTTAGGAAGAAAAGATTGAGGCAAGGGAAGAGGCAAAAACTTGCTCGAGCAAGGGCTTGTATCCAGGTGTCTGTCTCTCCTGTGCTGGGCAGTTTTCCCCAGCCCAGCCACGCTGATCGATAGCCTAATGGCTAATGATGATAATGATGATGGTGGTGGTGATGTTGGTAATAATGGTGACAGTCATGGGGTTAATGATGAGGGTAGCAGCTCACATATCGTGCCAAGCTCTGTTCTAAACTCTTTACTAAACAATTACTCTCATTTTGCACATGAGGTATCCGAGGCATTCAGAGGTGATACCTCACTGGTTTAAGATCACGTAACTAGTAATGATGCCCGGCAAACTCAGAGAAGACATTGCACAGACTCACAGATACCCCCCTGGGCAGGAAGCTGGCGCAGGGAGGACCTGGGGAGATCCTTCCACTTTCTGGGTCACTGTACAGATATGGAACATCTGAGTCCCAAGGAAGGGACTTGCTCAGCTCAGACAGCAAAGATGGCAGCATGATCTCTTCTAGGGAGAGCTCCAAAGCTCACGCGCCATCCAGCTAGGGCTCTCCAAGATGGAAGGAGACAGTCAGAGAATGTACATGAAATGCCACTTGCCCAGCTTATGGCACAAAGATGGGCACCCAGCAGGGGCTCAGGCATGCTGGTAGCCCCACTGTCCTGGAAAGGAGATAGAACCCAAGGCTTCAGAAAGAGGTCAAGTGCCCTCAACATGCTGATTGCCCACCCATTGCACACAGGCGTGTGAACTTGTATCCCAGGTGTAGGGGGTGGCATAGAGTAGGTGCACAGTAAGCATTTGGAATGAACTGTGCCACCTTACGGAGAGAAAAAAGTCAGGGTCAGCTCTAAGATGGACAAAAACAGCGATGACCTTTAGAAACGATCTGTGCTCAAGGCAGTCGTTTGCTTTTGTCCAGGACCCCAGCAGGTGCCATGCACGGGGGGGGGGGGGGGGGGGGGGCGGAGACCAGCTGCCACGTTGAGCAGCCAAAATGGAAGTTGTCCCCCCACCTTCTGTGCAAAGAGAGACACCGGACTGGATTCCTGGGTACCACCGGTTGGTTGTTGCCCAGAGTTACAATTTGAGATGGCTCAAGAACGCCCATCCACCCCGCCCCCGGCCGCAGTGTCTTGCCAATTGCCTCTTCCAATTCCTGACATTCTACCGCTTTGAGGCTCATTCCTCGGTGTCCTGATAACCATCAAAGCTATCACTTTGTACGGCCAAGTGCCTCACACACCTCAGCTCAGGGGATCCTGTGAGGGGGGAGACTGAGTTTCTGGAAAAGGCAGCATCTTGCCTGAAACCCCAGCTAGTCACGATCGAACCAAGATGGGGCCCAACTTTGTTAGAATTCAGGACTTTCTCTCTTTACCGGGACTACCGCTGGCAGCTCTGGCTTCCTCTACCCAGTGACTTCCACCTCCAGGACTGGGGTAGCACAGGGCTCTCCTGTGGGACGCCTCCAGGGAGCCAGGTATGTGAGCCTAGGGCACCACAGGTGGTAAGACAGAAGGTGAAGACGTGGAGGGGGACGATGACGCTTAACGAGGACATGCAAACCCAGGCATAGAGCTTCTGAGCGGGGACTTCCCAATGGGCTTCCAGTGCAGAAAAACAGAACCGGCTGTCTGCACATGTTTTCTTGACAGCCTCATAGATCAAGGACCCGCAGATTTCAATACACCTTCTTAGTCTAAGAAGGTTTCTTGCTTGTTTTTAAGTTCAAAAAACATCTAAGAAGTACATGCTTATAATAAGTAGAGAAATGACTTTGGCAGGGGTGCGAGAGCATCCCAGGAACCCCCTCCCCCCCCCCCCCCAGGTTCTCTGCAACGGGAGGTACAAAGAAAGGCCCAGGTTTGGATTGTGCTTGACCTGTTCGAGGGATGGAGAGTGTGCCTGGAGCCCGGGAGCCGGGGAGAGTGGGGGGAGATGTGGGGCCAGAAAGCCAGGTTGTGCCCGGGGCTGAGATCTGCAGGGTGAGGACTGAGGACGAGGTAGCCAGGAGCAGAGGGAACAGGAGGAGGGGTAGGGTGGCCCCGTTCCTGCAGGGGTTAGTGGCTGAAGAATCCAAAGAATCTCTTCAATATACTCCATGATAACAGCACCCATTGACTGGGTGCCCTGTTGTACTTAAGGCCCCTTTTGCAAGAACATACCTTATCTCATCTTTTGCCTTTACAAAATCCCTGAGAGATAGAGGTAAGTATCCCATTTAAGATAGCTGAGGCTCAGAGAGGCTGAGTGATTTTTTTTCCCCTCAAGGTCACACAGCTTGTGGAATTGTAGGAACAGAATCTGAGCCCAGACTATTCCAGGCTTGTTCTACTAGTTTGATTTCTAAAGCCCCGAAGACAGCATTCAGACTCTTAAAGACCCAGTATTTTCAGCTTATTTTTAGTTGTGTTTTTATTTTATTTATGTGAGAGCACTGAAATACTTGGCTTTCTCCCTGTTTCTGCCTCTTAAAATTAAATATATATATAAGTGTCAGAGGCAGAATTTAATATCATTGGAAAACAAATGACTTCCAAATACAAAACCCAGAGAAAAGATAGGATATATCCCTCTGCGGAAATGATGATTTTTAACAGCATCTCCTTGGTTCAATAAGGACGGAGAGGTTGATGGGCCTCTAAGGAGCCAAGTCTCCTGGGCTTGTCAATTCCTTCCAGCTTATTTATCATCAAGCTGGAAGAAAGAAATTATCCGATGCTAGCCTCAAGTCAGAAAGTCCTTCCTTCCTCCCTTCCTTCCCTCCCTTGCCTTCCTCCTTTCATTCCTTCCTGGCTCTCACTTTCTCCCTCTTTTCCTTCTTCCCTTCCTTCTCTATTTCCTTCCCTTGTAACTTTGTTTTTCAGAGGTGACCGTGATACCGGGGGTGGGAGTAATCCCTCAAACACAACCTCCATCATACCTTCTCTGGAAGGATCCTCCAAAGGCTTCCTTCTCTGGGAAGGAGGAACTGAATCCTGGCCTTCCACTTCAAGCCTCCCTGATATGACTCCAGCTTGACCTCCGAGCCCCAGAGGGCTGATGGCCCAGTGCCCTCCTGCGTGGGGACCTCACTTGTCCTGTCCTCTGAGCCTATGCCCTTGTGGGACGGGCTCATCAAACTCTGGGGACCTCGGTCCTCCCCCCAAACCCACCCTTGTCGACATTTCTCTTACCCCCTCCCCCCAAGGCCTCAAGGCAATTTTCTCTGCCCAGAGTTTTCTGATTCACATTCCAAACTCTGCCTGCTGGGGTCAACTCACTTCCGGGTTTTGGACCTGAGAATCTGAGGAAGGAGGGACCTTGTTAAGACAGGGGTAGATGAGAGGGTGAAGGCTAGCTCAGTGTCTAGAACCTTATGACGTTTTCTTCATCCATCTATGCACACCTTTCTCCATTCAGTCAATACATTTTCCCCACAAGTCTCTCGTGTGCCAGGCATGTGCTGGGTATGCCATGTGGCAGGATAGATATGGCCATTGACTTAATGGGGCATGCTGCTACAGTAGATTATTCCATATGCTTAGGCTAAGTGCCGTGAAGGGGACGTACAAGGACCCTGACCCACTGACATTTCACGCAGGACGTGAGTCAGGTGTGAAGACAGAAGAATATTTGTCTTTTCCTGTTTATTTGCAGGACTTCCTTGGATATTCTGGATACCAGTCCTCTGTCAGTTATCTAGATTGTAAACATCTCCCAACCTCTGGTTTGTCCATTAATGTGTTGGGGTATCTTTCCTGTATGATTTGCATTTTAATGTAGTTGAATTTATCCATATTTTTCTTGACGGTCAGTGCTGTGCACGTGTGTTTAAAAAACCCTTAACTTTTTTTTTTCTTTTTGAATTTGAGAGAGAGAGAGAGTGTGTGTGAGTAGGGGAGAAGGGCAGGGAGAGAGAGAGGGAGAGAGAGAGAGAGAGAGAGAGAGAGAGAGAGAGAGAGAACCTCAAGCAGGCTCCACGCTGAGCGTGGAGCCCAATGTGGGACTCGATCCCACCACCCTGGGATCATGACCTGAGCCCAAATCAAGAGTTGGACGCTCAACCGACTGAACCACCCAGGTTCCCCAAACCCTTACCTTTTTTTTGAGGTAATAATGATTGAAGTAAAATAACGATGTTTTCCTCTAAAGGTTTTGAAGATTCTCTTTGGGTTGGCCTGTCTGTTACGGGGTGTGTATGTGTGTGTTAGGAATCTAATTTTATAACATAAAATCCACATCTAAAATGGTTAGGTTGAGCGTAAGTGCACTGCTCAGTAGCACGTAGGACATTCACCGTGTTTTGCCTCCACTGGCACATGTAGTTCCACAGTGTTGTTCATCAGCCCGAAAGGAAACCATGAGCCCATTCAACAGTCCCTCCCGCTTCCCCCAACATCAGCCCATGGCAACCCCTTATCTGCTTTCCGGCTGGATAAATGTGCCTGTTTGGGGGATTTCACACCAATCGCATCGTACAACACGCGGCCTTTGGCGTCTGGCTTTTTTCACTTCGCATTTCACCAGGTTCGTCCAGGTGGCGACACGAACCAGGATTTCCCTCCTTTTGATGCCGAATAATATTCCACTGCGAGGATGTATCACATTTTGCCTGTCCATTCATCCGTCGATGGACACTTGGGCTGTTTCCACTTCTTCACGATTATAAATGGTAATGCTGGGAACATCCCCGTACACGTTTTTGTCTGCATACCTGTTTTCAATTCTTTGGGGTCCGGCAACACTTTCTGAACAGTTTGGGTCCCCATCCCCCCGCCATTGATCTGTAGCTCCACCTGTCAGATACCGCGTTTCCGCACAGGGGAGGTCTCTTGCTAGGCTACTTATTTCGTTCCATCGGTCCGATAATCCACCCCCATACCAGTGTCCGTTGTCAGAGCCTCACGGTACATCATGATATCTGGTCGAGCAAGTGTTCAACTCCTCCCTCCCTGCTTTGTCAAAACCGTCTCGGTTTAAACCCGGCCCTTGGCCTGGGGAGCAGCTTGTCAAGTTCCACGAAAACTCTGTCGAGCTTTGTTGTGGATCGAGAGGTTGGTTTGAAGAGAATAAATCGCCATTTACAATGATGAAGCTTCCCAGCACACACATGGGTCCTTTTCTTCCCACCTCAGGACTTTTGCACGTGACTGTTTGGGTCCCTCTCCCCGAACCCTTCACCTAGCAAACTCCTCCTCCCCCCAGTCTCAAGGTCCTCTATAGCTGCATTTCCCCCTCAGAGCCCGGATCGTTTGCCCGGAAATCATTAACTGGGCATGTCATTGTCTGGGCTGTTGACTCCCCCAGCCTTGTTTGCTTGGTGTCCTTCCACTTGAAGAGGAGGGGCTGACACGTAGTAGGGTTCTGATAAATATTTGTTACAAGAAAGAAGGAGGTAAAGAGAAGAGGGTCTTCGGGCCCCGGAGCGCTCTGGCCATATGTGGAGAGATGGTGAACAGTCACATCACTTGTCTGTGCCTCTGCTTTCTTCCCTGGAAAATGGGGACGTGATCAGGGTGTGCCGAAAATTATGTGGGCTCAGGTACAGGTAAAGCACTTGGAGCCAACCCCGGCAAGTGATCGGAGCTGGCGCCTCCCTGACCCACCCTTCCTCTCCATGAACATTCAGCCTCACACTCTTGTGATGTGGCAGCAGGCTCCACAGCCCCGTCACCAACAACTATCTACTTTTGACTTTACCTTCCCCGTGAACTAGTCATCTTATCTCATTTTGCATATAAGGCAAATGAATCTCAGAAGGGAAGAATGACTAATCCTTAAACCTAGAACTCCTGACCCCCAGACAAAGTGAGTATGGTCTTTAAGGTGTTTTCCGGCTCAGATGTTCCGTCAGCAAGACTGAAGTTAAATTTTGAGCACCACGTGGATCCTCTCAAAGCAAAACAAGAAAACTTCCAGACCCACAGTGTGGAATTAAGTTATATTTATCTTATTGTTACTGAAATATGTATAAACCTAAAATTAAGGACGAACTCCTCATGCTCACAGCTCTATAAACCAACCATAAAGCCCACACAAATCTTCTAAGAAAACAGAAACACAACCACGAAAGCAAGAACATCCAAATTAAATGAATAGGGCTGAAGATGCGTTGCTGAAATCAGAGATCGGACACCAGGTGTTAACAGTAGCAGAGTAATGTTTTCACATGTTTTATGTTTCCGGTGTCCTCGTCTTTTGATTTGGATCACGGTGAGCCACCACTTGGGCCACTGTCAGAATTAGTGTCATCGTTTTCTTAAAACACACACACACGCACAAAACTCGTTTATAATCCAGTTTGATGGGCGAGCAATTTAAACAATGCATTCTCAAATGCAATAATGAAAAATGGGAAATAACGCCCTGAGTATAACATCGCTCATTGTATGTTTACGGTGATACTGACTACACTACTGATGAGTGACTACAAGTTCACCAAAGACAATAATGGCCCCGTTTATACTCTAGCAAAGGACCCATTGTGGTCATTGCCATGGGGCTCCTCATTCCTGAGCTGCTGTGTGGGGCTGATGATTCAATTCTCCCACCGCTTTACTCCACTGGACCCATCGGGAAACTTCATTCTCCCAAGCTCCAAGGCGTCACCTGGCCCACTTCGTGGCCTCTGTGCATGCTTCAAGTATTCAATCAGCCCTCTGTTCCTTTCTCATCGGAATGAAACAATTAAAATTATACATCACACTCATGTTTTGTGCCGCTTTCGTCAAAGTATAGTTCTAATGCATTAAAATACTTAAGAAGCTAATTTCTCAGTCTCTCAAGTTGACGTTCAATGACAAATGACCCTGGAAAAAGGAAGTTTTGAGTTTCCACCGGCAAAATACCCGGCCGTGAGCCCGAGTGTGGGAGTAAGATGCCTGTTGTCCCTTATCAGTGCAGGGCAAGGGCCGCCGGATGTGCCTACATCAACTCACCAGAAGTGAATCGCCGTCATGCTGGGCGCAGAACTCTCAAGTACATTTTGGGGGGTTCTCTTTTAAATAATTCCAGTGGAGAAGCCCGGGGGGTGTGTAGGGAAACTCGGGCTCAAGTCTGCGAACTTGCGCGGGCAGGACCCGCGCTGGGTGCCCGGTGACCAGCCCCCACTTCCGGAGCTTTGGACTTGGGGGGACCCGGGCAGGGCGGCTCAGGCTCCGGCCCGCCCGCCTGTCGCTGTCTCCATCTGCACTCTTCCTTCCCCAGGAAACAAATGGTGGATCAGACCTCCCAGGCTCTCCGCCTCCCCAGTGTCTGGCGGCGCGCCAGGGCCCCGAGGCCCCTCCCTGCACCACTGGGTGACAGACCCCACCCCACCCTCCAAAGCTCCGGGTCCCCCCACCCCACCCCACCCCACCCCCACCCCCACCACGTGCAGCCCGAGAAGGCAAAGAGGCCCAGCAGCCCTCACCAGGGATTTTCTTTTCTTTTTTTGCTGGTTGCAGGCTTTTTTCTGCCTGAGTGAAAATGAAACAGACACCCCCTCCGCCTCCCCGCCGGCAGACACACGCACCCGCACTCACGCACTCGCGCGGCCGGCCTCCCGGCCGCCAGTGTCCGGGGCGGGCCCGGCTCTGCACACACAGCCGCGGGCGGCGCAGAGCGGGGAGCGCCGCCGCTGTCTGTCGAGCGCTCGCCGGCTCCCGCGCGCCCCTGCCCGCCGCCCGCCGCCCGGGAGCAGCGCCCCGCGGCCGGCCCGGCCCGGAGCGCAGGCTGCACACCCCGCCCCGGCGCGCCCCGCGGGGCTCGGGCAGAGGCGGCGCGGCCACCGTGCGGGCCGCCAAGGGCGCCGCCGGGCCGGGGGCCGAGGCGCGGTCCGGCCCCGAGTGCGCCCAGGCTCTGCGGATCAGGTGGGTCCCGCGGGGCGCCGCCCGAGCCCCGGGAGGTGGGAGCTGGGCCCGGCCCGGGGGCTGCGGGCGTGGCTTGGGGGGCGGCGGGGAAGAGGAGCGGGGCCACCGCTCCGGCCCTGCCCTGTTTCTGCCCTGCCTGTGTCCCCGCTTTTGTTCTTGTCGCTCTCTCTCTCTCTCTGCCCCGGTCCCTGTCCCCATCCTGTCCCTGTCGCTGCCCGTGCCCAGCCTGCAGACTCGCCGGAGGGGCGGCGGGCCGAGGTCTCCCCACGGGGCCGACGGGGTGCGGGCGGGAGAGAGGAGCCCCGGGGGGTGCGCGGTGGGACCCCCGCCCCTGGGGGAATCTCGAAAGGAGTGAGGGGTCTGTCCTCGCCCGGGGGGCAGGACAGAGGGAGGGCTCTCGCCCTGGACTACTTGGGAAGAGGATGCCCCTGAGAAGGGGGAGCCTGAGAGGGTGACGAGAGGGGGCGCCGGAGCCCCTGAAAGCTGGGGCACGGAGGAGGAGTGGTCCGAGAGCGCGGACCCAGCCAAACTCGGCACAGCGAAAGTTTCAAACATTTGTAACTTTGGCAGCAAAAGGGCCTGCTGCACTGGGGTGAAGGGAGGAGACAGGGTCCCTTCAACTTTACAAACAGCCCCGTTCCTGCTCGAAAGGGACACCACCCCGCCGTTGAAAATGGCAGAAAAACAGCTAAACAGAATGATTGCACAAACTCTTGAAAGGCATCCAAAAAACAGTAAAGTGGAAAAAATTGTTAGCGCTGGAGGAGAGAAAGCAGAGCGACTTGAGATTTCCCAATCTGCCCGCTGGCCGGGCCGGGGAGGAGGAGGAAGGCGAGGAGGGTGTCAGCGCCTCTCCTCCTCCCCGCCACCATCCCCTCCCCCGCCGCCCCTGCACCTCTCCCATCCCGCCCCCGGAAGGAACCGGGACCAGGCGGCTGCTTCTGTGGCTTTGCTCGCCGTTTGCACTCCTTCTGGATCTGGCGCAGGCCTCGTTGCCTTCTTCATTTACCTGGAAATAGGTATGTCTCAGGAGGCAGGAGATGCTGGGGACCCCAGGCCTCACTGCTTCTTAGCTGGGAGACGCTATCCCCGGGAAGCCTGTTTCTGCAACTATGAAATGGGGGTGCTGCTCTGAGTAAGAAAATGCCAGCGTGTGTGACCTGCGGTGGGGACATGGTTATTCTGTTGCACTTCTGTGCCTCTTTGGCTGCACTAAGCAAGCACTTTCTCCCTGGTTCTGAGTTATTGCTGGGTGTACCGTGTCTCTCCTACCAGATGGCAGGGGAGGGGGGGCAGGTGCAGATCTCAATTGTTGTTGGAAGTGGCAGGTATTCAATGACTTAATAAAGCAGAGCTGGGAATGCCCCTGGGGTTTACCTTGGTCCAGGAGATTGCAGACTGTGCTCCTGGGAGTCTTGAGATCCTGGCTCTGGAGCCACCGTAGTGGGGGAGGGGGGCCTACAGGGCAGGGCTCTGACCCCTCCTTCCTTCTTTCAGAAGGAACAAGCTCCCTTCTGCCTTTATCTCTCCTATGTATATTGGGAAACCCCAGGGGCTGTTTTTGTTATCAGATTCCTCAGATCCAGTCTGCTTTGGAGAAACTGAGTCAAGAGGTATGCAAAGTGGTTTGTGTAAGATTCTCTGGTGGCCAAGCCTTGCCAGGAAGCCTGTCTCCTGAGTCATGGGCCACGAGCACCTTTCCCTTGGCCATGGTGGCTCCGAGCAGCCATTTCTCCAGCTGTTAGCACCAGCTCACCTGGATCCTAACTCCAAGGCCTCTGGTTCACCTTCTTACCCTTCTGGGAGAAGAAGCCATGAATCACATCCTCTGAGATGTTTTCGGACTTTTGTGGGACCTTTAGATGTGAGTAGAACTAACAGTTTGTTCATAGGCTAAGATCAAAAAGAATTAGGTTCCCCAGGAGCTAGTCAGCACACTGCCCTTATCATAGCCCAACACAACAGGGTAGGGGATCTTGTTGCCTCATTTTATAGTAAAGGAAATGAAGTTCAGAGAGGCCAAGTAACTCACCCACGGATGCTCAGCTTCTAACTCAAGGCTGGGATTTGAATGCAGCCCTGTCTGACTCTAAGGCTTGTGCTCTTTATATTACATCATCTCTCCTAATGGTTAGAAAACAGCTAATGGACAGACATCATTAAGATGGGAGCAAGAGTGAGCGAGAATAGCTGAAAGGGGACAGCATTAAGCCGGAGACTGGGCATTCATATAGGGACATTCACACTATAAATATAATTGTATTTGAAATGACTGTGTTTTCTGCCCTGTACGTTCTTTTTATTTTAGTGGTTTTTGGTAGATCCTTACAAATTATTTTTCTAATTTTTAATTAAAGTATCATCTAGATACAATAGTATCCACAAATCTTCAGTTCAAACATGTTTTGACAATTGTTCACACCTATGCAACCACCACGCAAAGTGACAGGTAAATATTTGCAACATCCTGGAAAGTTTCCATTTCCAACTAATTTTCCTTCTGTCCCTCCCAGACAACCATTTCCTGATTTTATTACCATTGATTAATTTTGCCTGCTCTTGTACTTCGTGTAAATAGAATCATACTGTATATCTCTGGTTTATTTCACTTGACGTAGTGGTTTCCAAATTCACCTGTATTGCTGCATATATGAGTAGTCTGTTCCTTTTTATTGCTTGAGTAGTAGTTTATTCTGTTGTATGGGTATACCACGGTTTGCTTATTTATTCCCTTACTGAGGAACGCGTTGGGTTATTTCCAGTTTGAGCTCTTATTTCTTGTAGAATTCTTTTGTGGACATTGGTCTTCATGTAGGACTGAAATTCGTGGGTCATAGGGTATACCATTTTACCTTCCCACAGCAACGTAAGGCTCTTGCAATTATTCCACATGCTTGATGATATTTGGTGTTGCTTTTATTTTAGTCGTTTTGATTTTAGCCATTTTAGTGGCAGGGTGATGGTATCTTATACCTTCTATTTTTATGATGCAATTTTAAGGGCTGTTGGAGAAGACAGCATGAACAGGGGGCAGAATATAAAATAAGATGGTGGTGTGGAGGCCACCAGAAGCCATGCCTCCGGAGGGAAGGAACCTAATGGAATTGTTGGAATTGTGACATTAGGAATAGGAAATTCTGGGCTTAGGAGAGCTCTCTGTGTATCACCTGCAATTTAAGACCTGGTACTTTTACTCTATAAACTAAGCAAGTTTGTCCACGCTTATGGCTTTTTTTTTTTTTTAATTGTTTTTAAAGTCTATTTATTTATTTTGAGAGGGGGGGGAGGGGCAAGAGAGAGGGAGAGAGAAAGAATCCCAAGCAGGGTCCGTGCTGTCAGCACAGAGTGCAATGGGGGCTCGAACTCATGAACTGTGAGATCATGATCTGACCTGGAAAGCAAGAGCCAGACACTTAACTGACTCAGCCACCCAGGTGCCCCCATGCCAATGACTTTAAATGCTACCTCCAGAGCAGTCATCTTTATCTCCAGTTCACATCTCTGTTTCGGGTCCCCGATTCACATGTTTCACTGCCCACTGGGCATCTCTTCTTGGATGTCTCAAAGATGCTACAAACTTGGCAAGGCTGGACACAACTCATTATCTCGTATTGGCTTTCTGTCATGGGTCACTGGATGAATGATGGCACCACTAGCTGAGAGAATACATAACGAGGAACATTTGGGTCAAGGGCAGAGATAATGTATTTGGTTCCACGCTAAATGGTGTGGAGCAGCCTGGGAAGATAAGGGCAGGAAGATGCACTGGGCAGTTAGGAGATTACTGAAATCTGCTGGAAGTAATTTTGGTGGGATGGAGGACAGACAAGTTAGATTGCTGAGATATGAGAGGGAAAGAAGTGGAGATGGTGAGTACAGGCAATACTTTCAAGAAATTTGTGTGAAAAGGCCAGAGGGAGATTGAGCTACAGTTGTAGGAAGGTGAAGGTGAAGGGAAGGATTTTAGGATGGAAAAGACAAGGGAGATACAGGCCAGGGGAAGGACTCAGTCTAAGAGAGGTAAGAGATGGCCAATAGGGCAAAATTCTAGAGGAGCAGAAGGATGGATGTCTCCACCTCTGTGACTGGGTGTGAGTGAATGAAGGTTCCAATGTGTATCGACTACAGAATTCTCTATTGACCTTCCATGTGCACAACTCTTAATCATGACGTGGAAAGTTCTTCACCATCTGCTCCCTTTGTGTCTCATATAGTGTGCATCACATGATACTATCATAGAGTATCACTATATGAGACATGCTATAGTATGTCTCATGGAGGGTGTATCAGCTAGCTTTTGCTGCAGCTATGCTGCATAACAAACAACCCCCAATCTTAACTTCTGACCACAGAAGTTTATTGTTCACCTTACATGACGGCTGGAGAGCCATTGTGATACATGGTTTTGTGGCTGTGCTGCAGGTGCCAGCCAGCCAGAAGATCTGCCCATGTGTCTTCTCATTGCAGGACATAGGCTGAAAGAGCTGCTTCTATCTGGTATATGTCATGTTCATGGTTAGAGTTGGAGGAAGAAGGACATGATGTAATGCCTCTTAAAGCCTTTACTCTAAACTGGCACACTGTCACTTCTACCCACATGCTGCTGGTCAAAGCCAGTAATATGTCCATGCCCAGAGGCAATGGGACAGATGTATATACAGGCACATTTTGTTTTATTGTGCTTTGCAGACATTGCATTTATTTATTTATTTATTTATTTTATTTTTTTTACAAATTGAAGGTTTGTGGCAACCCTGGGTCCAGAAAGTCTAGGTGCGCCATTTATGGCAACAGCATTTGCTCACGGCACCTTTTGGTCATTCTTGCAATTTCTTCATGATTTCAACAAACGCTTTCACTATTACTGTATTTGCATTGCTGCAATCTCATGAGAGAACCTTGGCAGATGAGAAGCTGCTTCTTATGGATGAGCAAAGAAAGCGGTTCCTCGAGATAGCATCTACTGGTGAAGAGGCCGTGAAGATGGTTGAAATGACAACAAAAGATTAAGCATATCACATCAGCTTGGTTGATGGAGCAGCGGCAGGGCTTGAGAGGACCGGCCTCAATTTTAAAAGAAGTCCTAATGTGGGTAAAATGCTATCGAACAGTATCACATGCTACCGAGAAATCATTCTCGTAAGGGAGAGTCAATTGATGGAGCTCGCTGCACCGGTGTCTTATTTTCAGAAATTGCCAGAGCCACCCCACCCTTCAGCAACCAACGTCAAGGCAGCCCTTGACAGCCCTCTGCCTTTGCTGTCTGGCAGAGAATGATGCTCGGGAACAGTAATCCAAATGACCACATATATTTGTTAAGGACTCCCCGATACGAGTCTCCATTTATTCTTTTCTCTCTGAACTAATCCCCCCCGCACGGCCGACCTACTCCTTGGTACCGTGGCTCTCTCTTCAAGCATGGCGGTGTGCTTTCAAATCGCTGTATTTCTGCACACACGATCCCTCTGTCTGGGAGTCTCCCCCCCGCCCCGCCCCCAAATCTATGATCTAGGCAGTCCTACCTCTTTGTTGTCCTTTTACTTCCGTCCCTCTGCTCCTGCTTAGTTGAGGTGCACCTGCACCCCTCTCCAGCCCGGAGAGGCTGGGCTGCTGTGACCTCCAGTACATCTTGTCCCCGCAGCCTAAGCCTTCCCAGACACCACACTGACTGGGTTTTGGATCGCTCCCAGGCTCCACTCTGCCCTCAGAGTAAGTTACATGTTCCTTTACGTGACATCCAAGATCCCGCACGAGCCGCTCTCTGAACAGCTTTCTTCCCATCACCCTATCCCTTCGACTTTCTGCTCCAGCTTCAGGGATCTCCTACAGTTCCTGACACCCTCTCCTGGCTTTATGCCCCTGGGCTTTTTCCCATGCTGCCCCCTCTGCCTGGAACCCCTTCCTCCCTTCCTCCCCAAATCCACCTGCAGACTCCTACTCATCCTTCAAGACCCAGCTCAATCATCATCCTCTCGGTGAAAAGGCAGTTTCTTCATCCTGCCCCCCGCTCCCCCTCCCCCGCCACCCTGGGCATCCTGAACTTAACATTCCGTCACGTGTGGTCCTTTCTTCCTTTCTCTGTGAGCCGCAGGAGCCAGAGGGCACGCTGCACACGACCACCGCCCTCTTAACTGACCTGCTCCGGTGGTTAAGTGTGGCCTCCGGAGGCCCCCTGCTGAGTGTGCACCCTTAGTAGCTGTCAGGCCCGAAGCAAGACCCCTCACCTCTCTGCCTGGGCTGAACGGTCGGCTCACAGGAGCTTCATCGCGCCCCTCAGAGAGGGAGGCCAGGTGGGTTAGTTTGGGAAGTCACACTGATAGAGAGTCCGGTCCGTGTACTAAAAGCAAAGGGGTCATCATTTAGTATACTCAACCCAGAATAACTTCGAAAAGGCCTTTCCGTTCGAAAAAGAGGAAGTAAAAAAATGTCGTTTAAGTCTCCAGCCAGAGAGCTACTCTCCGCTCGGCTTGTCCAAACCCAGCGTGGAGGCCGCAGAGGTCGGCTGCATGCAATCAGACCCAGCCGGGGGGGGGAGAAGGGGGGGGGAGGGAGCTGCCAGGACGCGGGCTCCAGCAGCCACTGTGCTCATTTTTATTGCCACATAGAGTTTCCGTGAGGGAGAGGTGGTGATGGCTGGTGGCGGGATGGAGACCCCACGCCGTGCGCTCACGTTTCTGGGCGCCGGGGAAAGCCCGCGCAGGCATTCCCCGAGGGAGCTGGGTGGTGGGCATGTGCTTCCTGTGGCTCCTCTCTGAAGCCACGTGTGCTTGGCAGATGGCAATGGCAGGAGAGAGTGTGGTGCTGCCCCTTGAGGCAGGTCCCAACTCAGGGGAGTGAGTGATCTGAGAGGGAGGAGGAGGGCCCAGGCAGAGCATGTCTGGGAAGCCGGGGGCAGAGCGGGGTTCCCGGGAGGATGTTGGCAAGAGGGTTGAATGGCACTGAGAGGCTGGGTGGGGAGAATGAGCCCTGGAAGGAGGTCAGCTGGCTATGGGTTGACAGCAAAACCCCGGGGAAACAGAAAAATAAGTATGGAATTATTATAATTGGGGTTGTCTACGCTAGTCGGCAGTTTGAAGAGTGAGGTCGTGTTTCCATCTTGTTTGAGCATCACAAAAGCACTGTGAGGGTCAGAAAATTAGAAATAATTCCCCTGCGTTATGTGGGGGGAAACCGAAGGATGGACTTCTAATGTTTTGGCCAAAGTCTCTCAAGAATGAATGGCAGAACGAGGGCACGGAAGCCAGGTCCGGACTCCAAATATAGTATGGCCTGGAGACCCCGGCAGGGGGCAGGCAGGGAGAGCAAAGGTGGTTCCGAAGGCTCAGGGATGCTGGGCCCCAGATCCATGTCTCGCCCAGGACAGGGCTCCTGCCTGGTGCTGCTCAGACAGAAATCAACCAGAGGGTGAAAGGCAGCTTCTGGAAGAGGCTAGGAGAGGGAGGCCAGGTCTTGTGATTAGTTCTTAAGGAAAGTTCTTAATTCCATCCCTGCTCTTGTCTTCAGGACCCTTGCTTTAAATGTCCACTGACGGGCAGGACACTGAAAAGAGTCTGGGCTGAAAGTGAGCTGGCCCAGCCCCATCCTGTACTGGTGCTCCCAGCGGTCGGAGCCGCTGGGGCCTCAGTTTCCCTGTCAGCAAAATGGCCCCGAGGCCGTGATCTAGCAAACTTCTCTCTGAGCAACTCCTGCTGTTAAAACAGCAAGTCCAAACCCCCAGGAAATGAACACTCGAACTAAAAGCCAAAGGGGAGGAGGAGCTGTTGTGCCCGGAGGGAGCCCGAGGTTGTGGCTCCCATTTGCCAGATGGGACACCGGGGACGTGGTTCTGGGAGATGCACCTGTTCCAGAGACTCATGCTTTGAAATTAGCTATTCATTCAGCATTCACTGAGCCACCAGAAATTCACTCACTCATTTACTGACACACCCAGAATACGTTGGGCAGCTGCCGTGTGCTATGCTAGATACCTGAAGGTAGCAGTGAACAGAGACACAGTCCCCGCCCACGGGGACGCTGGGATTCTCTTGGGAGATAGTCGTAAAAAAAAAAAAAAAAAAAACAACCGCACAGCGAGAGCCATGAAGAAGAGCAGGGTGGGTGTCACGGGGGCCTGAACCTGTCGGGGGAGGTAGTCAGATAGGACTTCCTTGAGGAAGCGCCCTGTACGCTGAGCCCTGTGGGAGTTAGGGGGTAAAGAGGGAAGAGGGTTTCAGGCAGAGGGAAGAAGCTGTGAGAACCAATCATCCTGATATCCCTCTGGCTGTTCCAGAGCCCAGACAGCCTTGGTGGCCAGAGGAGCACAGAGGAGGAAGCAAGCCCGGGACAACGGGCCAGGTGCCCAGAGGGATGACGTTGTTGGGGTTGGTAGCATCTGTGTGCAAAAGCACTGCTGCCCCCCCTCCCTTCTCAGGGAACCATGAGTCCTCAAGTGGCCGGCAGGCTGTCCCTGAGAACGACTTGCCTGGCATCTGTGGGGAAGGCAAAGAAACTGCTCAGAATCAGTGGCAGGGGTTCCTGGAAGGGGGGCATGGCTCCCTGAATGCAAGGACTGGTCTTCGTTTGCTCGGTTGACTAACTCTTTCGTGGTCTACACGGTGGTATTTTGCATAGCAAATTCTGTTTTCAGATGTTAGCCAGAGCTGTGCAAAGGAAGGGAAAATTAATGTTCTTATGTGCAAATTTAATTGAGAGCTTGGGAATTCGTTCCTTGGCGTGCAAGTGCTCAGTAAATGTTTGGGGCTGATGTATTGAGTAGCACATGGACCGTGTACTGGTCAGAGATCAGGGTTGCAAGCAACAGATGGAGATTCTAGCTCGCTGTGGCAGAAAAGGCACGCATTGGAAGGATTTCTTTTATTGCTCATAGTATCCCTGGGAAGGCTAGAAAACCAAGCTGGCAAGAATCAGTAGAAGTTGGGCCGTAGATAACACAGAGTCTTGTATGGCAATTAATTCTAATTTCTTAAAATGTTTATTCATTTCTGTGAGACAGAGAGACAGAGCACGAGCGAGGGAGGGGCAGAGAGAGATGGAGACACAGAATCCGAAGCAGGCTCCAGACTCGGAGCTGTCAGCACAGAGCCCGACGCGGGGCTCGAACTCACAGACCGCGAGATCATGACCTGAGCCAAAGTTGGACGCCCGACCGACTGAGCCACCCAGGCGCCCCGCATAGCAGCTAATTCTAGCTCTCGCTGCCCCTGAGGCCGCTGTAACATTTCATGGGCGTCCGAACCTTCGTGCCATTTCTTTAGGATGTAACACCACTAACTGGTCAGGCCTAGGTGACTCACGTGCATTCCAGGTGCATATGGACAAACGGGAAAGTGTCTGGCCTGTTCTGCTCCGGTGGCAGGAGGGGATTCCTGATGCTAAGCTGAGAAGCTGCAGAATTCGCCAAAGCCATGAGAGTTGGGGCCCCCTTAGGGCCATAGAATCCTGCAGGTCTAAGGAGGGCCACACAGCTGTAACTGCGGGCAGGAGAAGGCTTCTGGGGAACTCTCGGAAGGGCAGCCTGGCCTTGGTCAAGTTATTGAACCTCCGGACCTCAACGTTCCCAGGTGTAAGATGGGTTGGTGTGGATTTCAGAGACAAATGTGTCTCGTGACGTGATGCTATTAAATGGCAGCTACCCTTATGATTATTATCAGTGGAAGTCTAGTATCTTCACTCAGCTGTTATCAGAACAGTTATGTATTTAAAGGAAGGAAACCTAACATGAAAATCCAGAAGTAAGACACACACTTCTACAGATTCTCTGCAGGAGTTCCTTTAAATTTTTACCTTCTGGGGCAGCTGGGTGGCTCAGTCGGGTAAGCATCCAACCCTTGATTTTGGCTCAGGCCGGGGCCTTACGGCTTGTGAGATCGAGCCCCGTCTCAGGTTCTCCGCTGACAGAGCGGAGCCTGCTGGGGATTCACTCTCTCTCTCTCTCTCTCTGCCCCTTCCTTGCTCCCACTCGTGCTCTTCCTCTCAAAATAAATAAACACTTAAAAACAAACAAACAAACAAACAAACAATAAATAAAAATTTTTACCTCCTCGGGACACTTACCATGGGACTTAATTGTATCAAAACCAAATAAACAAATGAACGAATGAATCACCATCTTAGAGACCCTTGATGAATATTGTTGACCAGAGCCGCGGTTTTGCAGAAGCAGACAGATCCGTTTACAGATCCCAGTCTTGTTTCCTCACCGTGGAAACCTTAAAAAGGGAAGAGAAAGTTCAGGCCATGTGACTGGAAGCTCCCCGCACCCCCCGCCCCCACAACCCCAGGGGAGTTGGGGCTACACCGCACACCCTCTGGCCGGAAGAACACAGACTCCCACGAACACAGAAGGCCCGGATTAGATCTAGACAGTGTGACTAGCTCCCGGAGAATTGAAAGCCCTGCTATGTGGTGTTTGCCAGTCTCTTAAGTGTAAATATTTACACCATGACCACGTTCAAGCCGCCACTTGAGGGAGCCTACTTTTCTATAGCATTTTCCGCTACGTCTCAACACAATTGGTGCACATAACCTCAGGAGCATACCATGTAATGAAACAATTAGGAAGCGATGGGTTTTGATGGATACTTTCGTTCTTAATAGGACTCATTTAATTATAAGCTTATACAATTGAATTTTTAATGACGGCTGTATTTAACGGCTCACTTGCCAAATTCCTAAAAATTGAACGGTTGGCCCTTGCAAGCCAACGTGAGCCAACAACAGCACACTACTGGCTTGGGAGGTCCCTGGGGACCCCAGAGAGAGGCTGGCGCAAGGAGGATCCCCAGACAGCAGCTCCCTCACCCCCGAGTCAGTCTCCAACACGTCGACATCTTTTATTTGCTTTATAACCCTTTCCACCGCCGAGTTTATATTATATTAATATATTAATTAATTTTGATACTATTACCAAACAATAATATTTAATGAGTAATGTATTAATATATTCTATGTAATATATGTTATATTTCCACTGAAACTATATATCCTTAATTATTTGTTAATTACAACTATTAATTTTATCTGCTTACCAACTGGAAGGTGAGCTCTGTGGGAATAGAGTACTTACCTCTTTGGTTCGCTGTCGAGTCCTGAGTGCATCGATGTAGCAGGCCTTCAGTAACCATGGGTCCGTTGAACAAATGGAAGTAAGTCAAGGAGCCTTCAAGGGTTCAAATCCTGCCTCTGCTATAAAAGTCATCTTTTCTTGAACCTTTTCCTTCATCTGTGAAAGAAAAGGATTTGGGCGGAGGCCCCTAAGGTTCCCTTCAGCTATAAAAAGGCTCGATCCCTGAGAAAGACATCCCTTCCGAACATGGCTGCCAAACAGAGATTCGCAACTGAGCATCTTCAAGGGTAGGAGCTAGTGCCTGGGTTTTGAGGACCGTCGGTTTTATTCTTTTCCTCTGTGGACAGCTTTTTAAAACACTGAGTGCCAGTGACTCTCCTTGAGCAGCCATGACTGGTCCCTGCCCAGCCCTCTGGGCTCTGCTGAGAGCCAGTCGCTGCCTATTCAGTGGCAACAGATATTTCGAGACCCATTGCATTTGCCACTGGGTGAAATGCTCTCGGGTCAAGACGGGCAGTCTGCCTGGGTGAGTCGTTCTAGAAAGATAGGAGCCCAGAACTCCACCTTGGACACAGAGCCCACTGGAGCCACGTTGGGCAGCTGCAGGAGACAGAGCAATGACCCTGTGTCTCCTGCACCATGCCTGATGCCTTGATGTGGAAGAACCATCCTTCTTTGTGACTAATCCTCCACGGATGATATTTTGTTAAAATACAGCCAATTGAACATACTCTCAACTTCTCTGCCTCCTCACGGAGGAAAAAACGGCATCCTTCTGCGGGCCACGCTTTGAGAGCCACAGCCCTGGGGGACGTAGGTCAAGGCTCCTTTTCGTTCCCACAGCGGCTGGCAGAAGCAGGTATTTTGTGTCCTGCCTGTGCTGGGGAGGACACTGAGGCTGGGCCGGGTTCTAGGATCTGCTTCCTCTGAGGGACGGGGCTGCCGCCGTGGTCCTCACGGCCGGCCTGGTCCGTGTATGGGCAGGGCGAGAAAGGGAAGTGATCCAGAAGCCAGGGTGATGATAAAAAAAACAGCTCACACTTACTGGCCACTTATTCACGTCAGATGCTGTCTAGGAGCTCTACAGGAGCCCTGCCTGTTCCTCATCGAGAAACCCCAGTTTTACAAATGAGGAAACTGAGGCACAGAAAGATTAAGAAATTTCCCAGGGCCACCCGGTGAAGGAGAGATTTGATTCTCAGATATGGGCAGGGGGTGATGGCCTTCATCATGGCACCACACCGCCTCCCGGAAGAAAAAACAGAGTGGGCAGGGACGTGGCACAGTCCCGAATTCAGTCCCCTTACTCAACAGATGGGGAAACCCAGGCCCAGAGAGGGGCGTGAGCCAGAGCCTAGGTGTCCTGCCCTCCACCTTCTACTCCGTCCCGGGATTCAGTGCCTTCAGAGGAACGGTCACAGGGACGCCCTCAAGACTGTTAATCTGCTCATTCTGGACTGCACGGCCCCTGCGAATGCACCAGGGTGGGGGTGACGTAGGGGGCCCAGGTAGGCACCAGTAGTGCCCTCCGCCCACACTGTTGGAGAAATGTCTTTGGCACGGACTCTCAGCTTTGGTAGAAGGTTCAGAAACTCGTCGTTCCCCCAGTCACCCGCCCAGGCTTCAGAGAAACAAGCCGCTCATCAGCTCCTGGATGTCACATTTCCTGTTTGTGTGCCCGGAATGAGGTACAGCTCTTGGTGAAAGGCAAGGGGAGGGGGGAGCCTTGTTACTGGAATTACCATTGTCGGTGATGAGAAGAGCCTAGAAGGCTGTACCTGAATGCTTCGTTCTGTAGCTAGGGACACTGAGGCCCGAGAGTGTAAGAACCTATTCTACGAACTTGTCCAGGGAGCTGGAATCACAATGGTTGTAGGTTTGGGTTTGGTTTGTCCCTTGTTCGTTTGTCTGTTGAGGTGATAAAATCATAGAATGTGTGAGCTGGCAGAAATCTAAGAGGTGCCCCATCCACCTCCCTATGTTTTGCAGATGAGAGCCTGAGGAGGGGGTGGGGATGGGAGGGCACTTTCTGAAGAACAGAGCCCTGAGGAGAACTCGCTTTTTGAGTCAACATACAACAAATGCCATTGACTGCCGCCTCTCTGCCAGCTAATTAATCTCCGTCTCATGGAGAGATGTGTGTCAATCAAAGAATCACACCTAGGTGTCCAAATAGGGGTCAGTGCCCCAACGGAAGGACGTAGGGTGCTACAAAGGAGCGTAAGAATAGAACGGGGAAGCCTTCCCTTGGGGGGTGACATTGTCATTGAAGCTGAAGGACCGGAAGGAGGGTGCATGGGTGTGAGGGGGCCGGGAAAGGTGTCTCAGGCGGAGGGGAGAGCCGGTGGCAATGTCTTGAGGCAGGAAGTGCCTTATTTTGTACATGAGAACGCCAAAGCCCAGAGATTGGAAGTGAACCTAGTGTAGTGCCTCAAAGAATTTTTCTTCCTGTCCCCTCCTCACCTTTTCTTTAAAAAAAAAATTTTTTTTCTTTTAAGGAGAGAGGCAAGAGACTAACACCTAACTAAACAAAGGACTTTGTGGCAGAGCTGGAATTATCAGCCCCCCCTCCGCCATTTCACGCCAAGGGAGTTTGAGAAAACCCTGTATCTGGTTATTCCCCAACTGTGTGCCTTTGAAAAAGACAGACAGCCTCTTTGAGCTTCTGTTTCTTCATCCGTGAAATGGAGCCCATCTTCCTTCTCTGAGGATTTCACCCAGACTCCCACGAAAGAGCTTTATGCTGGCCAATGTGGGAGCTAGAGCTGGGCTCCATGGGGCTGCTGGGCTCCCTTCGCCTGCCTTCCAGGGCCATCCTTGAACCCCAGGTCTGAAAGAGCCTCTCTTCTCCCTACTGTTTTACCGTGATTCTAAAACCTGCCACTCGGCATTAGCTACCTTTGGCACTACTCTTCAACGTCCCACCGAGACACGCGTGAATCTTGAACAGTGAACTAGGGTGCAAAGGAAGAAGCTTGTGAGCACCTACCATGCACCCAACACCTCAGTGACACTTTACACAGGCGACGTCGTTTAACCCCTACCATAGCCCTACAAGGTGGGTGCCTTTCTTCCCATTGGTTGGGTAAGGACACTGCCTGAGGTCACATGGCCAGTGAGGAAGCACTCTGTGGGCAGGCAGAGGGCCCAAGAGCCAGGAAAAGTGGACCCAGGCGGTCTAGGGCGGAGGGCACCCTGGCAGGTAGACACATTGGCTGCCTTTCCAACCATTAATATCCTTGGAATATTTGGTCAACATTTATGTGTGTGGGGGGGGGAGATGATGGAGGGGGTGGATTTGCAGTGAACACAAAGGGCCTCTTCTGGATTCTGAATCCTTTCTACCCAAGGACATCTTCCAGAAGCAGACGGGATAGAAATTCACTGACGAAGTCACTTCCCCAGCTGCAGTGCCTTACTGTCCTGGGGAAAACGTTGGCTGTCTCCCACTTTTCTGCAGCTTTCTTTCTCTCTTCAGTTTGCATTTGAGTATCTCCAAGCCAGACAGCTTCTTGGGAAGCTCATTAGAAGATTTATTTGGGTTCCGTTTTTATTTGAAACTTATTTAAATATAGATGAGGACAACTAGTCTTAAAAAGGGGAGGCAGTCTGCCTGTCATTTATTTTGACTGAGCAGCTTGGTGTATACTTGAGTTGGCATCCTTGAACTTGGCTCCTTGTATTAAGTACATAAAGTATTGCTCCCATTTACGTAAAGGACAACAAGGCATTTTTGGGAAGTGTCAGAGAACCACCAGATTTGTTTAATTAAATAGCTGTGTGTCCGGTTTCGGGAGTAATTTATTCTCGTTGTAGAACATTTGAAAATGCAGAGAAGTGGAAAGAATAAAGTGATCAGTCTGCCACAATCTCGTCGCACACAATTCACCATTGTCACCATGCCGATCTAGTTCTGGCTGGTATTTTTTTTTTTATTGTGGTGAAATATACATGACATAAAATTTACCATTATAACATTTTTTGAGTGTACCATTCAGTAGCATTAAATACACTTGCATTATTGTGCAACCATCCGTACTGTCCACCTCTGGAACATTTCCATCATCCAAAACAGACGCTCTGTCCCCCGGAAGCAATAAACTGCTCATTCCCTCCACACCCCAGGCCATGGTATCCCTCACTCTACTTTCCACCTCCAGGAATTTGACTACACACCTCATCTAAGTAACATCATCCAGTGTTTGTCCTTTTGTGTCTGGCTTATTTCACTTGGCACGTTTTCAAGGTTTATCGCCGTTGAAGCGGGTGTCAGAATCTCGTTCCTTTTCAAGGCTAAATAATACTCCGTTGAATGTATACACCATATTTTGTTTATCCATGCATTCGTCAGTGGACATCTGAGTTGTTTCTACCTTTTTGGCTATTGTGAATAATGCTGCCTAGACATTGTTGTACAAATCTCACTTCAAGTCTCCGTCCTCAATTCTTTTGGGTATAGAGAATTCCATGTTTAATTTTTTGGGGAACCGCCATACTTGTCCAGTAATTCTGATGTATTAGATCCAGAGCTGAGATCATAGCCTTTGTGCAGTTTGGTATCTGGCTTTCTCATTTAACGTTCCATTTTATTACCTATTCTTCAAAAACATTTTTTTAAGTTTGTGTAATATTCTATTGCATTGCTATCCACATTTCCCCCCTCCACTCATTGATTTCTGGACCACACCAGAAGATTTTAAATCGTGATGGTCAAATAAAGAGCCTGGTAAGCAGGCTCCATGCTGTGTCCACACCTGTTTGAGAAATATTCAACAAAGGTAGGTTAACTGCCTTTAAGGAATTTAAAAATTTCTCTTAGGGGATTCTTGGATGATCAGCCAATTCAGTGGTTTTAAAAGTTTTTTCTACTCCAGGTAGCCAGAGTGCCTGGGTGGCTCAGTTGGTTAAGTATCTGACTTTGGCTCAGGTCACGATCTCACGGTCTGTGGGTTCGATCCACATGTCAGGCTCTGTGCTGACAGCTCAGAGCCTGGAGCCTGCTTCAGATTCTGTGCCTCCCTCTCTCTCTTTTCCTACCCCGCTTGTGTTCTATCAAAAAATAAATAAGCCTTAAAAAAAATTTTTTTTAAAGTTCTTTGTAGCCAGGGTGCCTGGGTGGCTCAGTTGGTTAAGCGTCCGACTTTGGCTTGGGTCATGATCTCGCAGTTCATGAGTTCGAGCCCTGCGTCGGGCTCTGTGCTGACAGTGTGGAGCCTGGAGCCTGCTTCGGATTTATCTCCCTCTCTCCCTACCCCTCCCCTGCTCACGCTCTGACTCTGTCTCTCAAAAATAATAAATTAAAAAAAAAAAAAGTTCTTTGTAGCCAAGGAAACTTTACTACAAACAAAATGGTGCATAGAAGCACAGCATATAATAGCAAACAGATAAAAGGGAAGATGAACTAAAGAAGTGTGGATGGGGGCTCAGAGTTCTGCTCTCTCGGCACCCCATCTCCCCCTCTGTGGTGTCTGAGGCACTTTGGGAGATTCACGGGTTCTCCAGAACAAAATTTGAAAAACCACCAGGCTGACCCGGCGCCTTTATTTTAAAGAAGGGATGACATCTCGGGACTGGAAGGGACTTACCTGAGGTCAAGTTCATTCTTGTACTCATTCATTTTTTTTTTTTTTTCTCAACATGTAGCACCTACTGCCTGCATGTTGGAATCACTTAAGAAGCTTGTAAAAATAAGGTTCCGGGGAGTCTTCTGGACTCCAAGGCAGTAGATGTAGGGAGACACCAGGACTGGATTCCTTGCTCCGCAGTCCACACTGGGCAATGTGGGGTGCTCACATTCCAGCCCCTGCATTGTCACTTGCTTGTCCTTCAACCCTGAATGCTGTTCCCCACCCACTCACCCTTTGAGGCCCAGTTCAAACGGAGCCCCTTCCTCTTTGAAGCCTGGCTGCCCAGCCCCGTGCAGACGGCTTACTCCTTCCTCTGTGGCCCCAGAACAGAACACATCACTTCCATCCCTACTCGCACTGACTTCTTTCCGTCGCAGGTAACAAATAGTTCATTGCTTCTAGCACCGGCTCCCCGACCAGTATGTAAGCTTGTATGGTCTCTGCATCCCCCACAGTTCCGGGCACACACTGGGTGCTTTGTGATTATTGACTGGAATTGGATCTGATACACACCCCGTATTTGGAGGATAAAAAAATCAGCTAGCAACTTATGGAAGGTCATGTAGCCCATCAGAGCAGTGTCTGGACTGGCACCATGTGTCCTGAGGCTCAGCACTCGGCACGGGCCAGCTGGCAAAGAGGACAGCTGTCTGGTCTGGGCAGGGAGCGTTGGCTCCGGCTGCCTTATCCCCGAGTCCGATAATAGCCCGGATTTTCTGAAATCTAGCAAGTTCTGCCTGGCTTGTGATTCAGTGTGCCTGTTTGGACGCCTGCAATTTACTTTATAAACCGTAAGCATATAGAAGATGGGATATCACGTTAGTGCTATTTAGACTGAGCCAGTGCCCAGATGCTAAGAAAACAAGTCTAACGGGGGAAGGCCAGCTAGTCAACCCTCAAGGAGGCATAGTCTGGGCCTAAGGTCAGCCAGCATTATATCCAGAGGCAGCTGCTACAAACCCTCCTATGATCCCCATTTGTGATCCACAGCTGATGCTTTTCTAATGAGCACACTGGATACTAAAAACTACGGTGTTTTTTTTGGGCGGGGGGAACAAGTGACTTGTTTATTACGATGAACGTTATCCAGGGGCTCATGCTGCTGACATCAGAGTATTTATGCTAGTTAGGTATTTATGATGTGCGGATGGGCTAAAGTATCGATTATTCTCTCCCTAACCTTGGGTGAAGATGTCGTAGGGTCCCTTACCCAGCCAGGAGCTCTGGGTTCTGTGGGATCGCTGGGGACAGAAGCCTGCCTCTGGAATCCTGGCAGCCACCTTTGCCATGGGCGCCTTTGGCATCCGGAGAAGTCCATAGACTCCTTCTGAGAATGTTTGAAAATATAAGAAATAAAATAAAATAAATGAGATTATAGAAGAAACGAGTCGAGTTGAACTCTAGTTATGAAAATATTAATAGTCGGGGTTGAATTTCAGCCCAGCCCAACGGAGATCTTTTCTCATCTGCAAGATGGGGATGATTTTGGCACCTGTCTTCACAGAGGGCCGTGGGAATTGAGTGGTGGGTGTCCCGTGCTCAGAACACAGCTTGACACGTTGTGTGCGTTCAGCACAAAGAGTAGTGTTTGTGGTTGCTACTACTGCTGTTATGAACTATTATATAAAATACAGATTCCTGCCCTTCAGGAGCTCACAGTCTGGATTGGGAGAGTAGGTCTGTGTGAACTAGTAATTAAAAGGAGACGTTAAGGTGTAGACGAAAAGCCCGATGAAGGGCTAAGAGGAGCTCAAAAGGGGGTGACGTGGCTTCTGGCTAAAAGAGTACCAGGTAGCGGCCAAGCTTTGGGGCCGGCCAGGCTTCGGTTGGTTCTGGCTCTGACCTTTAGCTGTCGGAGCTGGGCAAGCGGTACCGTCTCTCTGGGCCTCAGTTGTCCTTCTCTGTAAAATGTAACAGGAGAATCTACTGTACAGGATGTTGTGAGTTCCACCTCCTCTCCTCCAATGATGGATTGGTTAAGTCACATGTCCTTTACTGCATGGACCACATCCCCCTGCTCGTCTTTCTGGCCCACCCGCCCCGGCCGGTTCAATCCCTGACTGCAACGAATCAGGCAAGTTTCCATCTCTGCCACTGTCCCCGGGCTGGTGAATGGGACCGGGTGGCTGGCTCAGTGCCAACCCCAGCAGGCTTACAGTGCTGCTTGGCACCCTGTGCCCTTACCTCCCAGCCAGTGTCCCCTCCCAGTGTCCACGGCACCTGCTGCTAACCCGGAGGGCTCTCAGGCTGCAGCCCCACTTGCTCTTATCAAGTGATCAGCTTTTTCATAGGAAAGGAAGGCCTTAGAGAACAGCACTCTCAACTTCCTTCTCATTCTTTTCAAATGTAGCTGAATGCTCACCTGTCTTCGGGTCTTAAGGAGAAAATCTCCCCAGGACATTAGAGAAATGTTCTTGCCTCCATTTTACTTGCCTTTGTTCATGCATGGCCCTCACTGATGAGGACAGTGAAGGTTTCCCAGAGAAGAAGGTAGACCTAGAGAAGCTCCTGCTCTGTGTGAGATGGGCAGTGTATCAGTCAGGATGGAGCAGGTTATACTGCAGTAACAAACAGCCCCTAGATCCTAAGGCCCAAACCCATAAAGGTTGATTTCCTACTCTCATGGATATGAGCATCCTGGGCCAGCTGATGGCTGTGCCCTTCACTCACAGACCCAGCCTGATGGAACACCTTCTTTTTTTTTTTTTTTTTTTTTAAGTTTATTTATTTATTTTGAGGGAGAGAAAGAAAGCATGAGCAGGGGAGGGGGCAGAGAGAGAGGGAGAGAGAGAGTCCCTAGCAGGCCTTGCATTGTCAACGCAGAGCCTGCCATGGGGCTCGATCCTATGAACCCTGGGACTGTGACCTGAGTCCACATCAGGAGTCAATGCTTAACCAACTGAGCCACCCAGACGCCCCTGATGGAACACCTTCTTGTATGTACTCCGGAGCACAGAGAAAAAAGAGCCCTAGGAGGTCTTGGCAATTGAATAGCCCACTCTTATTATACTGGTCAGACTAGTCACTAGTCCCTGACCCCAAGGGCCCCAGGAAATGAAATCCTACGGTGAAGGGGGAAAGCTGGACATATTTGGTGGAACAGCATTAATGACTACCTCAGTGGGATATTCCCTTCTGTGCCTGAGGTTAGCAGCCTGGGTCGTGCAGACAGAGCCTTGTGAGTGCAAGGAAACCACACCCAGAGCAAAAACCCCAAAGCCACTTCTCAGCCAGCTGCAAAACTGACAACATCTCGCGGGGAACAAAAGCAGAAGCTCAGAGAAGAAGCTGTGGCCACAAAGAGGGCAGGTGATGCTTCCCTGAGGGCTCTGGGCCTTAAATTCGTGGGGAAGGCAAAGGCAACAGGGTCGGATTGGGGAATTGATGCCACATTTGTCGTAACAGACCCATGCGATGCTTCTTAAGTGGAGCTCGTAGTCAGGTGGTTTTGCTCCATTTCTGAGCTCTTTTTACGTTTATGCTTCGGTGAGGATGTTTTTTCTAAATCGGATGCCTCGCTAGCTTCAGGCCATCCGGTGCTCACCTCTTCCCAGCACCGTCTCTGTGCTCACATCAGCAAGCCCACCATGGCCTCCCCGAATCGTTCAAGAACAGTGGAGCCGGGGAAAGGGAAGGACAGTGATGTGGCCATTCCTGGCATAGGCTTCTGGGGTTTTCTTGGCCACAGATAAGGAAACTTGGGAAGAAGACGGTTGAGTGCAGCCTCCAGCCCCTCCCTCAGCCCTTCGATTTCCTGTGCTGTGGTTACAAGGCATCTCATCCTGGAGAGATGCCAGACACCTGGGTACCAGCTTTGGTCGCCTTACTTCATTGCCAGGTGGCCCTGGATCAGTCATTTATCACCCTTGGAGCCTCAGTTTTCTCATCTAGAAAATAAAGCAGCTCGGGGTGGCTGGGTGGCTCAGCCGGTTAAGCATCGGACTTCAGCTCAGGTCATGATCTCACGGTTTGTGGGTCCGAGCCCCACGTCGGGCTCTGTGCTGACGGATCCGAGCCTGGAGCCTGCTGGGGATTCTGTGTCTCCCTCTCTCTCTGCCCGTCCCCGGCTTGCACTCTGTCTCCCTCTGTCTCTCAAAAATAAATACATGTTAAAAAGAAAAGAGAAAAATGAAGCAGCCCAGAAGACTTGGGGGCATGCTTGAGAGTAGAGTGACCCTGGTCAGTAAGGATGTTCCTGCAGCCACATGGGAAAGGTGGCCTGTGAGATTGTTTTTTTCTGATTCCGCTGGAAATCCATGCAGCTCAGAGTAAGGGAGTGACTGAATGTTGGGGGGCTCCTGTGTCTTTTCTGTCTCAGGACATTCCCCTCAGTTGCAGAATGCCTTTCGTGGCATGACGCTTGGTTTCTGGGCTCAGCCTTGCACTGGCGCTCCATGACGGAGAGGCCATATTGGCTAATCCTTGTAGACCTAGTGGGCCGAACAGTGCCTGGCACGCGGTAGGTGCCAATATTGGCACGAAATAAATGCTTATTTAATGAACGAATAAGCAAGCGGATACACAATTCCCTCCACTTTGACTGAATCAGTGACTTTCAGACTTCCTACGGGGAAGAAGGAGGTTGGAGAAGGCCTTGGCTCCACCCAAAACCAGCTTCCAGGACAGTCACCTTGGCCAAGTCACCTGCCTCCTCCTCTGCCGGTGGAAAAGAGCAGCGCTTACCCTGCTTTGCGGGCTGGGGAGGCTCCAGGAGGTGGGAAGATTTGAAAATGCCCCACGCAAAGGAAGGGCTGGTGGTTTTTAGGACATGGGAACATGGTATACTCTTTGGGGACACAGAGCAGGTGATGCCAGAGCCTGTGAGGGGGAGGTTTCTGGAATAATCATTATTAGGAGTGGAGTAGCTGCCATTTACTGGGCACCTATTCCAACGTCAGGCCCTATGCCTGGCGCTTTATGCGCGCCATCCCATTCACCGTGGTCGAAGAGAAAGGCAATGTTACTCTCATTTTACAGAGGAGAGAGACCAAGTCTCAGAAGGCTCGCATGATTTGCACAAGGTCACCCATTTAGTCAATGCCGGGCCTGTCTCACTCAAATGCAGGCTTTCACCTCTGTGCCACGCTGCCTCCTACCACTATGACGAGGCTGAGACAGACCTTGTGTCTTAGACATCAGTGATGATAACACGAGCTCCCTCTTCCTAAGTACCTGCAAGGAACCAGGAGCTTTACACACATCGTTGCTCATCCTTTCAACAACCCAAGGAGCAAGGAATCGTCCCTGTTTTACAGATGAGGAAGCTGAGGCTCATAGAGTGTAAGTGATTTATCCAGGGCCAAAATAGCAAAAAAAAGTCAACAGGGCTGGGATTTGAGTCCAGACCTGTCTCATTCCAAGAACAGGAGAAGAAAAAGCCACCTCAACTAAAAGTTGTTTTGTTTCATTTTTTAGCTTATGGCTAGAGTTCCTGGAACCGCACCTTTTGAGATTCATTCTTGGAAGTTTCAAGCCAATTTATTACAAGAGACCTAAGAAAACCTAATGTTGGGGCGGGGGCGGGGGGTGGAATAAGGCAAAACAACCTCAGGATTTTCCAGTAAATTCTTAGCCTCTGAATACCTCCTGGCCTGCACAGAGGAAGGAGGGAGCAGTCAAGGTGATCCCAGCCAAGGCACTGAGCAGGACAGGTTGAGGGCAGGGGTGGAGCAGAAGGGCCCCTGGAAGGACTCGGCTTGTACCACCTCTGAGCAGCTGCAGGAAAGACTCTGGGCGCCGGAGAGGGGGATCCTAAGAGACCAGCAGGTGGTAAACACAAGCCCCGGATCCTAGCTAGAAAGGATCTTGAAGAGGACGTCATTGAACTCTCTTTATTCTATTGAACAGGCGTTACATCATAGTGACCCTATGATTTATCCTCCAGACTGGCACACTTTTGAAAGTGCGAGGGGACACTAAAACATCGACCTGTTAACTGCTCCCCGACGGATATAAAACAGAACCATCCTAGGGAAAGCAGTGTGAATGGTCACCCTGATTTTGCAGGGCCTTTCTTGCCCACACCAGGCAAAGGCAAAGGCTGCAGAAAGGCAAAGCACAGGTAGTGGAAATAGGAGGACGGTAAAAACAGAATAAAGCAACAGGAGAGGGACCCTGATGTGGTCAGGAGCCCTGACTTCGGCCGGTAGACGTGTGTGAGGGCCAGCCTGGGTAGTCTGATGGCAGTAGCTGACGCCTACAGATGGCATCTGGGCGTTTGTGGACACATATGTCCCTCTCAGCAGACTTGGATTTGAAAAGTGGAGGCAGTGGGTCTCATTCATTCTGTGCGGCATGTGTCCCCGTCCCAACACGGTGCCTGGTACCAAAGAAGTGCCCCCAAATGTCTATTGATGGAATAAATGCTGGTGGCATGGCCAGGGGAGATGGGGTGTGCGGAGGAAAGGGTCGGCAGCTCTGTCTCTGAGGACCTGTCAGGTTCAGGGGGGAAGACACGGCTGCACGGACAGGCAGAGCTTATTGGCTGCGTGATCTTGTCCGGGTTCCTCAACCTCGGAGCCTCGGCTCCCTGGCCGAGATGGAGAGGATCGTCACTGACCACAGAAAGGGTCCAGTGAAATGGTTTATGTAAATGAATGGTGGCCTTTATTGCTGTGATAACGTTCTGGGAAGCAGGGATCAGTTCCACGCTGAAAAGATGTGCCTTCGAATCAGGGAAGCGTAGAGATGGGGCAGAGTTCCCGCCACTAGAAGCCTCCAAGCAGAGGCTGCCTGGCGTGGATGCCATAAATGGGTGGCCACCTTTCGGAGGTAGGCTGGGCTAGCTGGACACAGCAGGGCTGGGACTCAAGCCGGCCCCCTGAGAGACAGGCTCTGCCCTGGGAGCGAGAACAGGACCCAGGCAGAGACAGGCCTGCAAACATTCCCTTCTCTGCCTGTGAAATGCTTCCTTGCTGGTTCCAGGGCCTCCCGTGGTGGCCGAGGGAGGAGAAGGCCGAGTGGAACTTGCCTCTCAGCGGTTCTGATGCTCTGATCGCAGCCAGATAAAGCCTTGGATTAGGCACACCTGTTGGCTCTGGCCTCCTACCCAGAGGGCCCCTCCTCCACCCACAGGCTGGGGCCTCCCCTTCTGTGTCCCCTTCTGTCTGAAAGCACCAGCCACCCCTGTGCAGAGGCCTGCAGCCAGGGTCCGTGGCAGGCCTTGAGGGGTGCCAAGACCCCCCAGAGCTGGGGTGCAATGCAGAGTAAGAGACACTAGCCCAAGCTTTTCATCTGCCAGGAGGCGGAGGGCGGGGGGAGGCGGGAGCTGGCGTGGGAAACAACCGTGTACACTCCAGGAGAGCTGCCTGGAGTCGGAGGCGGAGCCGGGAACGGAACCTCCCTGCCTGGCACTCCCTGGAAGCCTTGGAGAGCAGCAGCTTTGCCCACGCACATGTTTGTGGCCATCTCCTCCCTGGGGGGGGGGGGGGGGGGGGGGCTCAGAGGCGGTCAGATGGGAGCGTGGCGCCGAGCTGAGAATCCAGACAGGCTCCCCAGACTCAGCTCGCAGCCCTCACGCTGCTCTCTTGGCTGTACTGGGTCTTGTCTGGCTTTCGTGATTCCTTTTTTTTTTTTTTTTAAGTTTATTTATTTACTTAGAGAGAGAGGGAGGGAGAGGGGCAGAGAGAAAGAGGGAGAGAGAGAATCCCAAGCAGACTCTGCACCGTCAGCGCTGAGCCTGACGCGGGGCTCGAAGTCACGAACTCATGAGATCATGACCTGAGCTGAAATCAAGAGTCAGACGCTCAACCGACTGAGCCACCCAGGCACCCCCATGATTCCTTTTGTTCCTGGCTCCACCCCCTACCTCCTTGCGGTGCCCCCCCCCCCACCCTGGCTTCAGGGCAGTGCCTGTTAGGGACGCCCCCTTTGTCCTCTGTGCTTCCCCTGCCTCAGCACCCAGCAGACCTGCCCGCTCTTGCCTGCGTACTGACAACTCCCAAATCAGACTCCTCCCAGCCTCGCCGCTGAGCTGGTTCCAGCGGGTTCTTCGAACCCAATGCGTCTAGAACGGGGTTCACCAGTTCCCCCCACTCCCAACCTTACACACCATTCTTTAGTAGGAACATCGTTTCACTCCGCCATTTACCCAGAACTTGCAGAGCTTTGCAACGTCAGCCAGCACCCGGAACACCAGATTCCTCGTGCAGACACTCATCCTGGGCCCGCACTGCCCACCCCAGGGTCCACGCCTGGAGGGGCATGAGCGACACCCACGTCTGCCTCGCTCTCTTCACCCTACTGCTCACTGCGATTATTGCTCTCATCACTGCCTTCCATTTTTGGAATAGTTAACATTTATTGAACACACAGGTGCCCAGCGCGTGGACCAGGCATGCGTCGTAGCCTACAGGGCCGCGTTGAACATGGGCTGATGTCATAGGCACTTTCACTTTGGGCCAAAACATACGGAAGTATCTGCGCGTGGACTTGACATTCTGGGAGGAGAAGAACGATATTTAAAAGATAAATAAGGAACCTATGAGAAGAAGGTCATTTTAAATCCGGGAGTTGTTGGGGCGCCTGGGTGGCGCAGTCGGTTAAGCGTCCGACTTCAGCCAGGTCACGATCTCACGGTCCGTGAGTTCGAGCCCCGCGTCAGGCTCTGGGCTGATGGCTCGGAGCCTGGAGCCTGTTTCCGATTCTGTGTCTCCCTCTCTCTCTGCCCCTCCCCCATTCATGCTCTGTCTCTCTCTGTCCCAAAAATAAATAAAAAACGTTGAAAAAAAAATTTAAATCCGGGAGTTGCTCACCGACAAGGCTGACACTTAAGAGAAGTTGAGGGAGAATTTACTTCATGTAATCCAAGCCCTCAAGGTGCCCTTTCCTTCATTTATCTCAGACAGCTGGTGCTTTCTTATCTTCCAGCAACTTCCACTGTCTAGGTCTCCGATCTCACCAGGACATGGGCCAGCAGCCTCCCCGTGGGTCTCCCTGGCTGTAGATTTTCCTTCTCCCACCCACCCTCGCCCTGCAGCCCAAGTAACTCTGCAGAGCAAATCAGTAACTCTCTTGCCTAATGTCATTCAAGGGTTCCCCAGAACCCTCAGATTCCTCGGTGTGGTGAGGCTCTGACTCCTGGTGATAAGACTCTGTGTGGCCCTCCAGCTCCTTTCTCCCCACCCACCCACTCCGTCCTCCACCCTTAGCCACTCCGGATTGGAGCTTGTCAGTGTCCCAACTGCCCGTGTCCCCCAAACTTATCACCAGCCCACGCATCCTGTCTCCTTTGCTTTTGCACAAACGGAAGCACCTCTGCCTGTCCTAGGGGCACCCCTCGATCCTCCCACAGGGATGCTCTTCCACACTTGTCCTGCCCCCTTTCTGAATCTTCAAACCCTCTCTCTCCTCAGCTCTGTCCCAGGAAGGTTTTCCATCCTCAGCCGGCCCCACCAGCTGGCACCCTCTCTCCATCCCTTCCCGGGCAGGCTGCTGGAGAGAGGTCCTTACACTTACTGTTTCATTCCCTCGCCTGTGGTTCATTTCATGGTGCCTGGCTACAGATATAGAAATGGAGGCACAGAGAAGTTAAGCCAGTCGCCCAGGATTGCACAGCATAGGGGGCGGAGCTAGGACTCAAAGCCAGGACTCAAAGCCACCACTCTCTACAGCCCCTCACCCACCCCACGAGGTGAGGGAGGATGATTATCCTTGACACGGAGGGAGAAACCAGCCAATTGGCTCTGTCGCTTACAAGCAAGAATGTCTTTTGTGACAAATTTGGGATGAATCAAACGCTGACAACCCGCAGCCTTTTTGTTCTTTGTCAAGAATACCTCATCCTCAAGGGCAGGATCTTGACCTTCATTGTTTTTCCCAACCGGAAGTGGTCTTGGATGCAAAGCCAGGGATTCCCACACCTGGGCTTACAGCCACCTTGGCCACAACTCTGAGGCCCTGCCATCCTGCCTTGAGGTGTGGCCAGTGGACAGGTACTGAATGCTGGCCGCTAACTGATAGATTCATGGGCTGCCGGGACTGGAAGGAGCCCTAGCGACCATCGGATGATGAGATTAGCCAGCCCAGCCGGCCCGGTGGTGAGCCCTTACCCATGCAGCCCCATGCAGCCTCTGACCTCCTCTGATTAGCGCGTCCGAGGCTCATTTGCTAGGTTCTCTGCCTCTCGATTAAGGAATGACCGCAAGTGTGTGCCCCTTTGTTTTGAGGGTCTGAGCATGACTGTGTCAGGGAAGGAGGAAAACCATGTTGGATCTTTAGAAGTTAAACGTTCTGCCTTCTAGGTTTGCACACTGTGTCGAGCTGTGGTTAACCAGGCTGGAGACTCTAACTCCACCAGCCTGCTGAGTGTTCCCCCCTGGAGGCAGCTTAGGGGAGAAAGCACAGCTCCTCGGACTCGCCCGCTGTGGACCTTGAGCAAATCACTGAGACTCCCAGAGCCTCCTTCTGCTCCCCGACCGCTTTGTGGGTGACCCCGAGGATCACCGAGAGAGGCTGATTTTGCAAATCGTGAAGTGGGAGCCCCTTCTGACCTGTGGGAGGTGTTTGCTTGTGAAAAGGACCGGCTTATCTTAGCGTCTAGGCTCTGCTATCTTTCCCTTTCGCACTGACAATCGCCCCAGATTTCTAGATCGTGTAATGCAGCAAATCCTCCCTGGACCCGTAGGGAGGTGCTCGGTGATGCTTGGTATTTGTGGCGGGGAACCCAAAAGAAGGAAAAAGTAGGGCCTGTGGCCCTCAAGCCAGGGTCAGGGGAAGACAGAATAAGGCAGATAAGGCAGTTTTCAGCAGAAAGTTTTCTGTTGGTTTCTGTTCTTAGCATTCACACAGAAAAGGCACATTTGTGATGAATTTTCACCAAGTGGACACCCCTGTGTATCCACTACCCGACTTAAGCAGCAGCATGGCCGGCCCCACAGGAGCTTCTCTGGGCCCCTTCCGAATCTCAGCATCACAGATGGATTTGCCTGTTCTCGAGCTTTACATAAGTGGACTCATCCAAGACTTCTTTCTCTGCACGTGACGGGTGTGAGATCCATCCCGTGGCTGCTAACAGCTACAGCTGGCTCATTCTTATTGCTGTGCCTGGAATCCCGCTCTAGGACCTTACCGATCTGCTCTGATGATCGTCTTTGGGGTTGTTTCCAGTTTTTGCTCTGCCGTGAACGTTCCGGTCTGGGTCTCTTGGTGGGCTTATGCACATTTGCCGTGGTGTCCAGACCGACAGTGCAGTGATGGGTTGCCAGGTGCACTTTTGTTCAGCTTCACTAGATTTAAGCCTGTTGTTGGAACTTCAGGTGCTGAACGCTGTGGTCAAACAACTCAGGCCCCCGGAGGAGGGGCTGTGAGATTTTGTTAAGAACATCAAGCTGCAAGTGGCTAGATGAGGCATCGCTTGGTGGGGCTCCTGGACTTTGGCCCCCTCTCCTAAGTCTGGGGTTGCCAGACTATCCTCGCGGGAGGTGAGGGGTGTGGGGCCCCTCGGGAGGGCTGGGGTTGGGGCGGGGGGCTCTTTGCGCTTCCTTTCCCCGCTTAGGCCAAGGCAGTTTGTACGCTCCATCTTGCACGGTGGGGTTCTGAGAATGACTTCCTGTGGGTTTTTTTCTTTTTCTTTTTTTTTTTTTAATAAAAGTTTTAGCTGTTTTGACGTTTGAGAAATCCACTGTTCTAAGGTCCTTTCCAGCCGGAAAATTCTATTTTAGGAGCAGGAGGTGGGTGTGGGAAGGGTTAAGCATTATTCAGCCAAAGCGCAGGGTTGGGCCTCCGTGACCTTTTAAAGTTCTTATAGCTCAGTTTTCGATGCGGGAGATCTCATAACATTCTATAAAAATAGTGTTCAAACAAAACAACTTCCGAGGTTCAAAAGATGTGGAGGAGAGGCTCAACCTTGAGGAACATTCAGGTGGCATTTCGACTAGAGTCTTGAGGACTCTCTCCTTCACCCACCCCACCCCTGCATTTTTTTTTTTTTTTTTTTTTTAGACCTCTCATTGGCTGTTCCTTATAGTAGTTACTTGGGGTTGTTTGGATTCAGAACAGTTCCCATTTCTGCCAAGGAGTGGGTGACGTGGGCGGCCTGTGTGTCCCTCTGAAGGGTGGTGGCCTTGCCTCCTCCAACGCCAGGCCTAGTTTGGGCCTGTAGTTTCGCTCGGGGAGAGAGGCCGGGCCGTTCGTGGGCCCAGAGAGAGACGTCTCTGCCTTGGCATGTACCTCGGAGTCAACAGGCCTGATAAACAGCCCACTTCCCGGGGCCAGCGAGGAACAAAGCCCCTGGCTGCTGCGGGATCTGTCTCCCCCCACCCCCTTCCTGAAACAGCTGTTTATTCTTTTGACAGGAGTTGGAACACAGCACCTTCCCCTTCCTCCCGGCCCTGCCTCCTTCTGCAGAGCGAAGCTCAATAGAACTTTGTTGTTCTGCCTTTTACTCTGCGGGGAGAGAAGCAGACGATGAGGTATGTCGAGATGCTGGAATGATTTACTTCTGCCTTGTCGGGGTCCATGGGGGAGTTGCGAGCAGGGTCTGGCAGGGAGGAACCTCGCTCTCCCCTGCCCCTCTTGCTGGTGCCCTCAGTAGTTCTGGAAGAAGATAAAGCCCTTCTCTCCCCTGTCTAGAAGCAGGAGCTGGTGGGATGCTGGCTCAGAGGTTTCACTGTAAGTTCTGCTTTATTTTGCTCCCCCCCCCCCCCACCCCGGCAGGACCTCACGGGGCTGTGGCAGGCTGGTGTGGCCACGGCCTGGGGTTTTCTCTACAGGATTCAGAGTGACAATGCGGAGACAGGAGGGCTCTGGGCTGATGTTGAGGCAGAGCCCCCTCAGGGCAGTGCAGACACTTCGTTTACCTTATTTCTCTTGGAAAAAAACCCTTGCACAGTAACTCCGGAGCCAGGCAGTAAGGAAAAGCTGGCTGGATACAGGCTTCAGATTTCCTGGAGGGGATTCAAGAAAAGGCACCACAAGATGGACTTCAGAGAACAGGTTGTTCCGTTTGTGATGGCTGGAGCGACAATTAGCTGTGTATTTAGTCTGAGACCTGACTCTTTGTTTCCTCCGTCTGTGTTTACTCTGACCCTCATAATGGAAAACATCGCTGGAAGCAGCTTTCTACATATATATATTTTTTTCCCACAAATTGCACCATGTTTCTTCCAATGGGGAGCTCTTCCCTGTGATGCCCACCATTTTAGCAGGGGGTGCAGAGAAAGTGGCACTCCCCTCCAGAACCCCCCAGCGCCACCCCCTTCCAAGAGCTGGGCCTGCGAGGCCAAGGGTCTGCTTTTCAAAGTCAGCACCGCCCCTCCCCCCAGTTCTTCTGGGTGAACGCAGTAACCTCAGTCTGTGTTAAACCTCAGTCTCCGCCACCAAAAGCCACGACTCTGGACTCTGGCCTTGATGAGGGATGAACAAGGGGGGGCAGGGGGGCGAGGAAGGCCCCAGCCAACACACAGCAGGCGCCTGCCGAGGCTCAAGCTGGTCCGGGGAAGCTAGTCCCTCAGCGAGTCTAGCCTGTGAGTGGCCAGCTTGGGGTCAGTTGTGACCCAAGCGACTCTCACGTGATAATCAAGAAAGGCAAAATGAGAGGATGTGCCAGAGAGGCCCAGGTGGTTAGTCCACGGGTGAGCCTTCATGCTTATTGAGAAAAGAGTGTTCACAAGGGTGGGCACTGAAGCCCAGCTCCCGGGACTGGAATCCCATCTCCACAGAGTTATGCTGTGTGACATTGGGCACGTTACTTAACCTTTCTGAGCCTCTATTTCCCTATCTTTTTTTAAAATTTGTTTTTAATGTTTCTTTATTTTCGAGAGAGACAGACAGAGTGTGAGCAGGGGAGGGGCACAGAGAGAGGGAGACACAGAATCCGAAGCAGGCTCCAGGCTCCGCGCTGTCAGCAACAGAGCCTGACATGGGGCTTGAACCCACGGACCGCAAGATCATGACCTGAGCTGAAGTCGGACATGTAACCGACTGAGCCACCCAGGCGCCCCTCTGTTTTCCTATCTTTAAAACGGGGATGACACTAGAGTAACTTCACAGGGTAACCGTGGGGCTTAGCGGAGAGACTACTGGGAAAACATTTGGCCCGGGGCCTGGCCTAGTTCCTCTGGGGAGCGTCCAAGGGCCTGAAGTTTATTCCATTTTCAGAGCCGTCTTCAAGAAACAGAAGGCAGAGTTGCACCCACAGTATTAGGCATGGAAGTGAATACTAGGATATGAGAAGAGATACCACAGCAAATAACAAAAACTGACAAATACTTCAAACAGGAAAAGACCCAGGAAAACGACATCATAATAAAATGACATGAAAACACTATAAAAATCATTAGTAGTGCTTAGCTGTCTAATGCACCTGTCATAGTTTGGCTGCATAGTCTTGGATGGCCTCTTTGTGTTAGGATGATTCTGCAGTATCATTTTCAATAGAGACCAAAGGGAGACAAATCCGTCTAGCCTCTGGCCTGGTGAATCGACCTTCCTTCTTATCACTGAGACTTTAGAAATGTCTCTTCTAGCTTCACAACTTAGTGTTGGTGGTGCCGCATCTGTAAATCTTTCGGCTGTTTCTCACCCAGAGAACCCAGCTCTTTGATCCTAGATGGGGCAGGGGTAGGGCGCGAGGTGGCCCCTCAGCTGGGCACAGAGCGGCATGGGGTTCGAGCCCTTCCTCTTGGGACCCAAGGGGGGCGCTCCTGGGTGCCCAACAGGGCGCCTCTGGGGCAGGTTGTTACTGGGACCCATGTGGGCGGGCAGGTAGTGGGTTCAGTCCCCCGGCCCCACCCGCAGCCCCAGGACAGGCCCCAAGGCTGGAATGATCCCCTCAGACAGCGGCAGCACTCTTTGCCTCTAGGAGGCCTTCCTGACCCACCCCCCACCCGCAACAGAAGGTCAGGCCCAGGCTCGCAAGGGGGCAGGACGCCCAGGCTTCATCAGCTTCTGAGTAAGTCAGCCTCGGTGCTCAACGCATGCGGGTTGGTGCTCCCGCCATGCTGTCATCGAGTCAAGGAATCCACACGGGCCACGGCACCAGGAGCTCCCGGTGGGTCTCAGTGAACCGCCTTCGTAAACCGAGGCTTCCAGCTCTCTGCTTGATTTCTCTTGCACGTCCCGGGTCCATCGACGGAAAGCCTGTCGTGGGAAGTTAAGTCCACAGAACTGGTTTCACAGATGGGGAGATGGAGGCCAGAGAAACTCGTGATCCTGGGTTACAAAGCCGGCTTTGTGGAGGGGCTGGGGCTGACCCGTAGGTCCTACACCTACGAACCTCCCCTTCCTCGCCTGCCCGCCTGCCTCGAGCACCAGGCAGGGGGGGCAGACGCGATGAACAGCCGGGTCCCAGGCTGCAGGCAGTGGGGAGGGAGCGCTGAGGACAGTCACAGTTCGCAGTGGGGGGTGGGCTCACCCTTGACTCTTCTGGGGGACCCAGACTCCCTCAGGTACAGCACGGCTCTGCTCTAGAGCCACGCATTTTAGAAACTCTCCCATTAGAAAGCATCAGCGTCCTGACGGCTGCCAGGTGTGGAGCATTTGCTGACCACCAGGCACCACGTGCTTCGTATACACGATCTCCTTCAGTCCTTTCTAGAACCCCGGAGGAGGGTGTTTCAAGCTCCATTTTGTATATGTAATTAGGGGCTCAGACTACTCACCCAAGGCAGACATCCAGGACCGCTGACTCCAGAGTCTCAGTGCTGGTCTAGTTTCCTCCCGGGTCTGAGCGTCCCCGAGGGGGGTGTGGAGAACTCGAGTTCCGTCCAAGGTCATGAACACCCAGTTGGTGCCTGTGCCCCTCCCCTGTCCCCTTAGTGTCACTTGTCAACAAGTGTCACAAGCAACACTTGTCACTACCTGACCTGGATCCTTTTGAGTCTCTTGACTTCAGTGTAGTATTCCAGAAGCTACTAGGCTCGCAGAAGCAGCTTCGCAGGGAGGAGGGCTTGGGTTCCCTGGGCCGGGGGAGGAATCGGAAGCAGAGAGGAGGATTTGTTAACCTGTGGGAAGGTTTGCTTTCCTCCAGCACCGATTTCTCCCTGCCCAATTCCCGTTCTCCCGAAATAATGGCTTTTCCAGAGCTTCTGAGTGCTCTGTTATTCAGCTGAGACGTCTACCTTTTCCCCTGACACGAGATGGAGAAAACATGGTTCACCAGAATTCCTTTCAGAGAGGAATTCAGTTTGGAAGGAATACCTTGACTTAGCCCAGTTGGGGTGTAATTCTGAGATTCTCTGAAGGGTGCGTGTGTGTGTGGTTGTTGTTGGGGTGGGGGGCACAGGATGGGGTGGGTACGGAAGAATTAATTTATGGGTCACACTTCATGTGGGAGCTGTTGTGAGGGTCGCTGTCTAGGGTTGGCCCTGGGGCAGCCCGTGCCTGGGGTAGGACAAACTTAGGGAAAAATCACATGTGTGACAAGAAGGCCTAGGGAGGTGGGGGGGGGGGGGGGTTGATTCTGGCAGAACTGGCTAAATCTTGGGAAAGGAGGCAGCCAGGTGACCTAGACCTACACTCTCCCGTGTGAGACGTGGTGTCAGTTTTCAGCAGGTCCCAGTTCGGTGCTCTACCCCTTACACGAAGGAATGTAGAAGCCATCCCACATTTCCTGCTTGGTGGGTCAGATAGCCAACCACCAATTTTCAGAATTATACAGTTTTGAAAATTCTGAGACAGAAACATAAGAGAAGGACTTTTAGACCGTGCTGACTGCCAAATGCCTCATTTGTGTCCAGAGAGAGAAATTAAAATGTTTTAAAAGCTCTGTTGGCCACCCTGCCAACCCTTCCTTCCCTGGGGACTTGGATTCCAGATCCCAGGAAGCATGGATACACCCATTTCTAGTGGCTTGCTAAAACACGCAGTATTGGGGGGGGGGCGGGTGGCGCCTGGGTGACTCAGTCGGTTGAGCATCCGACTCTTGGTTTCGGCTCAGGTCATGATCTCACAGGTTCGTGAGTTCGAGCCCTGCATCAGGCTCTGTGCTGACAGCGACAGCGTGGAGCCAGCTTGGGATGCTCCCTCTTTCTCTCTCTCTGCCCCTCCCCTGCTCGCTCTCTCTGTCTCTCTCAGAATAAAGAAAGTTAACAAACAACAACAAAAAAAGATCCGGTATTGGCTCACCCACCTGGCCTCCAGGCGTAAGTCTCCAGCAAAACATAAGCAGGTTCAAGCGATCTCCAGAAAGATATGGGCTTCGAGAGTTGCCTCTGATGCTAGTTTCTGGAATTAAAAAGTTATGCGCATACTGGGAGAGGGGGTTGGGAGGTGTGTCTGATTTGGGCGCTGCCCAGCGTGTCGGTGTTCTCCACGCCGGGAGTCGGGGTGTTTCTCGGTTTAGCGTTCAGTGTTTCTTCCACCGGGAAGCAGTTGGTGTTGGATCCTCAGCAGGTGGCATTGATAAAGCTCGGGATGCAACGTTGTCACCTCCTCCGCACACACAGGGTATTGTAGCAGGACTGTAACAGGGCCCTGGGCTCGATCGGAGAAACTCCGGGTGCCTCCTGCTTCCCAGGAGCTCTTAATCAGGCTGTGGCACCGAACAGATGGATAAACCGTTACAGTCCCCGATCTGCATTTATTTGCACCTCGTTGTTTAACACGTTCTTACTCCTTTTCCTCATATACGTTTTGAGCTCTTACCGAGTACCAGGCACCGTGCTGCCCCATTGGAGCCTCCCAACAGCCCATTTTATGGACACCGGTAACCAGAACTAGCATTTTGGGGCGCATGTATATAGTGTGAGGCGCAATGTGAAGCATTTTGTGGACGTTACCTCTTGCAGTCATCACCACTTCCGTCCCCGTTTTAGAGACGAAGGAACCAATTCAGTTAGCGATCCACAATCCCTTTTCTGAAACTCTGGGGCCAGGTATGTTGGAATTCAGAATTTTGGGGGGCGCAGATAATATATCGTGTATTATGTAACGCCCATAATTGTGTATTATGCTGCACGACGTAATGAAATCCATCAATATTTCTGCAAAGAAACATGTAAACAGCATCACTAAGTGGGATAAAGATTATAAATAGCCTCATATCAGTTAGGATCTTGGTGCCAATTAAATTATAAAAAGGCCTTTGGTCCTCGGAGCTTTCTGGAGCTGTGGAGGAGGACCCGAGGACCTGCCCCATGTTCAAGGTCCCCCAGATCTGTGTGTATGAGGGCTGGCACCCAAATCCACCCTTCTCTGGGAGTGAAGACATCTCATCATTATGACGGGTGGGCACAGTCCCGATCTAGATCTGTTTGCTCCCCAGTGTGGGACTTGCCTTGCACTTCTTATCCTTTTGCCTTCTGTCTTCATCCCTTGGGAAGCTTTAGTCACCTCCCCAGCAAGGTCTTCCCTCACCGCCCAAATTAAAGTACTTTGCAACCTGTCGTTCCCCACCTGGCACCCAGCCCCTCTCTAACCATGACTTCATGCAGCAATCAAGACATATTTAAGTACCTACTATGCGCCGCTTGATTGATTGATTGATTGATCGTGGGTGTGGTGGGGAAAAGCTGGATGGGGCTGAGAATGGGAGACTTTAAGGGACCAGGGCTGTCTTCCCCTCCGAGGATTGGGCCTGTGGTCAGTATGTCAACGGCAGCAGAGCCAGGGAAAGGATGGTTTCCCATAATCTGGGTCAGGAGCCAGCGAGGGTCCATGGGAACGGTTTCTAGCTACACCCTCGCCCACCCACATCCATGGCGGACCGGGATCAGTTGCAATACCTTCCCTCTCAGCGCCAGAGTGACCTTAGCCCCCTTCCCACCCGGGCGGCCCTGCCAACTCATTGAATTACTACTTTGCCATTGAGCTAGCTAATGGCACTCCTTCGCGCTAGCTAAATATTTATGAGCTTTTCCTCTCTGAAGGTGGCAGCCTTTCTTAGAAAACCATACCTCACTTTGTGTTTATTTAATCTGCTTTTTCCTTTCTCCTTTTTTTTTGTCTCCCCAGGAGAAAATAATGAATGTCAAAGGAAAAGTGATTCTGTCAATGCTGGTTGTCTCGACTGTAATTGTTGTGTTTTGGGAATATATCAACAGGTAATTGTGGAGTGTGACACCCACCTTGGACTCGAGTCTCCTCGTGTCAGCCACGTGACCAGGTTGAAATTAAAACTGAGATTAACAATGAAGAAGAGATTCCACCCTTCCTGTATCCCTGAGCCCTGGACTATATTTAAAATCATTAGATCGACAAGTACCTTCTGGCTAATTAATCCCCTTCCTTCCTGTCACATTCCTAATGTCTTGGCTTTTGTACCTTTGCCGTTCTGGGTGGGTTATATGCAGAAACAGCGAGGCCATCCTAAGCCCAAATGTAACTTTCATTATTGGTACGACGAGCTGTGGAAATTACCTTCAGAAATTTCAGACAGGAATGCCATGAGAAATCCACCCCACGTCTTGCAATTCTAAGATATTTTCAGAGTTTGAAAGGCATAACTTAAGTTGTTGACTTTCGCTATACGATACACTCTGAGTGGCTGGTGATTCATCTGTGCCTGGCTAACAGGCTTGGGTGTCTTGTTTGGTTTGGTTTTGTTTTGTTGTAACTCTGGAAAGCAAAATGAATGAAACACTTCTGAGTTTTCAAATGCATCAGTGGACTCCCCCCCAAATATGCGTGCTTCTGTGCTTTTGGAAAATCCAGTGTCTCAGAGATTCCGGCTGGAGAGGCTCCTGACAGAAAGCAGTCTGTGCAAACAGCTACAAAAATGCATGATCCCTTTGACTTAGGAGGCGCTTTATCCAAGAAGCCCACAACACAACTCTGGGCGGGGGAGCTGTCCTGACACCACTAATATTTTCATGATGAAGTCCTTCAGTAGCCCCGAAGTTAAAGGTGACAGCCTGGATTGACAGTTACATTCCTTCTGCTCTTAAAGCTTAAGCCTGCAGGACCATCTTGGCTACTAAAAAAGGGATCTGTACCTTTAAGTACATCAGCAGAAGGAAGACTCCAGAGCGTGGGAGCTGTTACTCCCGGGAGTGCAGAGTAGATCTAACCCCTTCTGGAGCCTTATTCTGTTTCATTCTGAACAACTCATTTTAACAAAATCGAGACAAGCTAGGGTGTGGTCAGGTTCAAGGAGCCTACAAACCATGTCTGTCTTTTGAATTGAGGAAACTGGACGTACTTAGTCCTGAGGCAAGGTAATTCAGAGTCAGGTGCAGGGACCCTGGGATCCCTTGGGTACTTGAGGGCAGAGGAAATGTCTTGTCTGGAGTCTGGAGCTGGGCTGCCTGGAACTGGTTCTGTGACACCATTCACCTCCTCTGTGGCCTTGGGCAAGTTACTCAGCAACTCTGTTCCTCAGTTTCCCTCTCTTTAAAAATGAGGGGATAATAATAGTACCTGCTTCATAGGTACCTCATTGGGAGGATTCAGTAAGTTATTGTATATAAAACATTTAGGGCAATGCCTGGGAGTTAATAAGCACTTAGTGAATGCTGACTGTCATCCTCTCCCTCCTCCTTCTCCTCCTCCTCTTCCTCTCCCTGCCCCTCCTTCTCCTCCTCCTTCTCCTCCTCCTTCTCCTCCTCCTTCTCCTCCTCTCCCTCCTCCTCCTCCTCTCCCTCCTCCTCCTCCTCCTCTCCCTCCTCCTTCTTTTCCTCCTTCTCCTCCTCTCCCTCCTCCTCCTCCTCCTTCTCCTCATCCTTCTTCTCCTCCTCTTTCTTCTTCTCCTCCTCCTCCTTCTCTTTCTCCTCCTCCTCCTCCTCCTCCTCCTCCTCCTCCTCCTCTTCTTCCTCCTCTTCCTCTGCTCCAGAGGGCAGAACAAGACAGGGGGTTTTGACAAGTAGAAGGAAGAGCTCTAGTGGTTGGAAGAATCCAACTGAAGAACAAACAGTCTTTGGAGTCCCTGCCCTGAGTTGATTGAGATCCTTGTGCTGATAACCTACAAGCTCTGAATGCTTGATTGTTTAAGCTTGGTGTTTGGAATCTCAGCCAGAGTCGTACTTCCATATTTTGGGTGGTTCACAAAATTAAAAGATGGGAGCCAAAGGCCCCAGTGTGCATGTTGGCACTGACCTCCCATAACGAGGGTGATTTTGCAGTGCTGGGCACTCTCCACATGGTAGCTGGAGCAGGTTCTGGCCGCTCTCTGGGGCCATGGTTTGGCACCCAGACTCCGGGCACGCATTTTTCAACGTGAGGAATCTACTGAATGTCTGCAAGAGGCATAAAAGGCAGCAGATCCTGTGGCACCTTGTGAATTGGCCATGTGATGGCCTGAGGTGAGCTGAGGGCACTAGCCTTAGACAGGTGGACAGCACCGAGCTAAAAAGGATTTCAAAATAACTAAATGGAGCCCATCAACCGATTAGGGATACAAGCGCAAGTCCTATCCTCAGGGGGTTATGATCTAGACGGAGCAAGAAGATAGGCATATAAATAACCAGCAGTAGAAGAGGAAGACTGTCAGGGTAGAGAAAAGGAACTGTCAGAGTTAAGGAGACTAAGATTATGTTTGGCTTTGGGGGGGGGATCTACTGTTTGCACTTATGTACAACTGTTTCTTGAGCACCTACTATGTGCCAGGCTAGGATCGTATCAAGAAAGGCACAGAAGAGATGGCATGTGAGCCCTGAAGGATGAATATGTTATTGCTGTGACCACTGAGATGTGGAAGGATTCTGGGAGAGGAGGGGACGAAGGACAGGTTAGTAAAGAGACGTGACAAGGTCGCAAAGCTGAATCTAGAAGCTAGTGCCCTGAGTGCCAGGATGGCCATCTGAGCAATGGGTGGCAGCAGACACTCCCCCTCTTCCTCTCCGTTCCCCTCCCCCTTCCACTTCTTATAGGACCTGGAGTCTGATCCCCCAGGTTCAAATACTGGCTCTACTCCTCACCAGCAGTATGACCTTGGGCAAATCACTTAATGCTTCTGTGCGTCAGCTTCCGCCTCTGTAGGATGAGAAGATTGGATCGTGAGGTTTCGATGAGCTGATCTATGTCAGTTGCTTAGAAGGGTACCCGGCTAAGGGTTAGCTCTGATGGATATTGTCAGAATCAGTATAGGAACAAGAAATTTTCGAGCGTGGTCCTTGAGTCTTGGGCTCAGAGGAGAAACCATAGGTGGTGACAAAGCATGCATTTTATTCCTACAAGGAGATGCAGGACCCCCCACCCCCACCCCGCCCCACCATGAGGAGAAGGCAGGAGGAGGGGATAAGAGACTACAGAGTGTGAAACAACTGTGAGCCACTTTTTTTTTTTTCAGGGTCGAGAAAACTGGGGCCAGGCAGGAATTGAGCCACAGCAGGTGCCTGAGCTCAAGTGTAGAACTCTTCCTACCAGGCTGTACCCCCATTTATTCACAGGGAGGAGAAGGGGGCACAAGGCTTAGCTCTGGGGCACAGCTTCCCTGCACAGAGCAGTGGAGTGATGCCATATGACAAGTCCTGCCACTCTACCTCCCAAAATGCCTCTCAAGTCCTTCTCTCCATCTGGTTGGCCGCCTTGCTTTGTGCCTGGGCGACAGCCATCACCTCCGAACGGGTCACCCACATTCACTCCTCACCCCTGCCATCTCATCTCCGGTGACCTTCTTCAGTTGCCTGCAAGACCCTGTCCCTCCCCTGCTCAAAACCCTTCCAGGGCAGAATCCCCAGTAGGCCCCAGCAAGGTCTGGCTTCCGGTGACTTCTCTGCCACTTTCTTGCACATTTAAATGCCTCCTTTTTTCCTCACCGTCTTTGTGTATCTTTTCACTCTTGTCTGGAACACTCTTCCCACATCCCCTTCACCTGGACTCCATTTATCCTTCAGATCTCAGCTCAAACATTCCCACCTCCTCCAGGAAGCCTTCCAGGTCTTCCTGTTAACTGCTTGGAGTACATATGCTTTTTTTTTTTTTTTCAATAGCTTGGAGTTTGAGGTCGTGTAGCCGTGTGATTGCCTGAATAGGGTCTGCCTTCCCTGCTAGCTTGAGTGTAGCACAAGGACACATGGACATAGGTCTTGTGTCTGTCTTAGCCAGTGCTGTGTGCCCAGTACTCAGCACGTAATTATGCTCAGCAAGTATCTGCTGAATGAGTGGAGATGGCTCAACGGAGGAGTCATGTATTCCCTGGCCCAGCCTTGTAGGTCCCTGCAGACCAACTCACTGCCTCCTCTAGCTTCAGAGATGGAACCCCTCCCTCAGTGAAGCCACCTCTAGCCAATGGAGAGGTGTCACCTTTTTCTTATTTTTTTTATGAAGATTTGAGTTACTCCAGTAACCTCTTTCCCACCCCTTGCTCTGAACAACCCTGAAGGGACTGCCACTGAAAATACCCAGTCCCTCGATACCTTTGGCTGTACCCCAAAGACAAGTAGAAACCTAGGAGTAGACAAAACCCAGGCTCTCAGCTCAGCCCGGGGCATCAATGGTAATGATTGCAAAATAGCTTTTCTCGGAATTAAAAGTAACATGATATGTTTTTATTTCTCATTTGCTTTCAGCCCCGAAGGCTCTTTCTTGTGGATATATCACTCAAAGTAAGTGCTTTGAATTCTAGAGATGTATGGGATGTCTCCCGTGTCCACCCTGGCACCCCCTACAGCCCGTTTTTAGCACCGCGGCAAGTAGGGGAGCTCCGGTCAAGGGCAGAGGGGAAGGGTGGTTTCCCAGGGATCTGAACCACATGCCTCCCATTCCCTAGGCAGGCCTTTATACAAGAACTGTGACTTGTATTTTGCCCTTGATTCTCATCATGGGTTTAAGTGGTGTCATTTGGAGAACATTCTGCCTTGCTGATGAAAAGAATCAGGATAGATATTTTTCATTATGCTGCCCAGTATGTGTTCTATAAAGACCCTTGCAAGAAATTCCTTTGAGACAAAGGACCAGGAAAGAAGTTAAGGTCTCCTGATGAACTAGTATTTATTATTATTATTATTATTATTATTGCCAAAGGCAGTGAGAACTATGTAAGCCTTCTTTTTTTTTTTTTTTTTGGGAGAGAGAGAGAGAGAGGGTATAAGTGAGGGGCAGGAAGAGAATCCCACAGTACGATGTGAGGGGCAGAGAGAGAATCCCAGGAAGGGCAGGGAGAAGAGAGAGAAAGAGAGAGAGATTGAAGGAGAAGTGGGGCTCACCTGAAGCGGGGCTCGAGCATACCCGATGCGGGACTCGAACTCACGAACCGTGAGATCATGACCTGAGTCGAAGTCAGATGCTTAACGACTGAGCCACTCAGAGCCCAAGCCTTCATTTCTCGATCTTTGGCTTGGCTGCCAGGAAGCTCAGAGCAAAGTCTTGTGCTTAACTGCTTATACTTTCGTCAGCCTTCATTTCTGATATAATTTATTCTCTGGTGTTAAATCCTGGCTTTTGCGCTTACATTCTATGGGATCTTAGCAATTTGCCCAACCCCACTTGGCCAAATTCTCAGCTATAAAATGAACATAAAGATGAAACCTTTACTCTCCCGAGTAGTTGGGGGTGACCAGGCTCATATGAAAATACCTACATGAGTAATTAAATATTTCCCTTTCTGTTCCCTTTTGTTTATTAAGTCTTCTGTTGTCTCCCTGCGTATGGTGACCACTCCTTTTTAGCAAATTTTTTTTTTTAACGTTTATTTATTTTTGAGACAGAGAGAGACACGGAGCATGAACGGGGGAGTGGTGACCACTCCTTTTTAATAGTCAACCATCTGAGACACCTCCTGAAAGTAGATGAGCTTTAAAACAGGTTTCTTTTTTTTTTTTTTAATGTTTATTTATTTTGGGGTGGGGAGGGGCAGAGAGAGAGGGAGACACAGGGTCCGAAGCAGGCTCCAGCCTCCGAGCTGTCAGCACAGAGCCCGTCGCGGGCCTCGAACTCATGAACCGCGAGACTATGACCTGAGCTTAACTGACTGAGCCACCCAGGTGCCCCTAAGACCTGTTTCTTAATATTATTAAGCCTGTTCGTGGCTCTCTGTCTTATTTGTCCAACCACAGGCCACTGCACCCTTGCCTTCCCCCTCTTTCCCCTTCTCCAGAAAGTCCCCTCCCTGGAGAGACTCTCACAATGAGAGAGTCTGGAAATTTCCACATGTGGGTGGTGAGGGTGGCTTCTGATTACAGTTTCCTGAGTTTCTGCTTCAGAGACCCTCAGATTTCCTGAGGCTGTCACTGCTGACCTTTGTAGCAACTTGAATTCTAGTTTAGCAAAAGAGAGCATTCTTGGAAATATACACTGGTCTTTTTTTTTTTTTTTTTTAATTAAGATCACAACTTTTTACAGCATTTTCAACTTTGATAAAGCTCTTTGATGTATGCTATTTCGTTTATGTTTCAAAGCCACCTCCATGTTCGGTTTATTATCACTGTGATTGTCACCTTCCTTATTATGATCACATATCTGACTTTTCAGAGGAAAAAAACCAAGATTCAGTGAGGGAAAATGTCCGTCACAATCACACCACTAGTTAGTGGCAGACCCATGTCCCAGGCTTATGGATCAGTGTTCCCCGACTTGTTATTTCCTCTTGCCTCCTCTCTCCCTGCCGGGGCTCCCTGGATGAGCTGAGCACCAGGGGCTGCACCACGGAGGAGAGGTCCAGGCGGTATTGGGGTATCTTTGCCTCATTCAGCTAGAGCAGCTTGACTTCTTTTCTTCTTTTTTTTTTAGTGTTTAATTCCAGTTAGTTAACAGACAGCGTTATATTTGTTTCAGGTGTACAATATAGTGATTCAAACTTCCATTCATCACCCGGTAGAGAATAGCTTCACTTCTGTTTTATGAACTGAAGTTCTGTTTTCTGAACTGAAAGAAAGAGAGAGAGAGAGAGAGAGAGAAACCAACCAACAAACAAACAAAAGAGAGAAAAGAAGAAAGAGAGAGGGAGAAAGAAAGAAAAAGAAAGAACAAAAGAAAGAAAAAAGAAAAAGAAAGAAAGAAAGAGAAAGAAAGAAGGAAGGAAATTTAAGTAATTTTCTGCCATGAAGAGTTTGGAAACCCCACCCCACCCCCACCCTGCCTCCACCCAGTCTGGGACTGCCTCATCTTCTAAAAATGTTTGTCATCTCTTTCATTTCTTAGAAACCCAGAGGTGGGTGATAGCAGCACTCAGAAGGGCTGGTGGTTTCCAAGCTGGTTTAACAATAGGTAAGGTGATGGATGGGGTGACCCTCTGTGTTTGTCCACCCACCTGATGCTTATAGAGTCAAAACAAAATGGTCTCGTGGTCATGACCTTCACGGTCACTCGTCTTTTTGGCCTGTTGAAGTCATACAAGGAATCTATTCCCTGGTTGGGACGAGTATATTGAAGCTTGGGGGTTATGGTCACGTTTGTCCATTTAATTCGGGGGTGAGTGGGGCTTGGGCTGAAGTTTCGGCTGCGGGAAAGACGATCACAGGAGGACTGTTCCAGCAAGTTCCCTTGCCCCCTGAAATAACCTGAAGGTTCTAGGTCACTAAATTGCTAACTGCGCTGACTCGGAAGAAAAATAGAAAAGGGGAGACCTGAGCCTGTTCACCAACAGTGTGTGTTTACGAATAAACGTTTCATATCATGAAGCTTTCTCCAGACATTTTTTCACTGCACATGTTCTCCTTGGAGCGCGTTTTCACGAGCCATTCGCGGGCTGTCCCGACGCCATAGATCTGCCTCTGTCTCACTCTGCTTGCTTTCCCTTTGTACGTAGGACCCACAGTTACCCAGAAGAGGAAGACGTAGACAAGGGAGATGAACAAAGAAAGGAAAACAGCGAAGAACTTCAGCTGTCAGACTGGTTTAATCCACAGTAAGAGAAGAAGCGTCTCGCCACGTGCAATAAATCCATTAGCCCCCGTCGGGGGTGGCGGGGACTGTGTAGGCAACAATGCCATTGAGAACACTCCTGATTGGGGATACAGAGTCTTAGCATCTGTCAGACGTTCACCATAGATTAGATGAGAATCCCAGAGTCTGGATGTTTTGACTCAGATGCTTGAGCAGAGGCACAGTGATTATGACAGCAGTTGTCGAAAGGCGGCAGCTGAATCACAAAATCCTGAGGCTGGAAGGGGTCTCACTGACCACGAGGTGTTGTGGAAAACGACAGCATGTAGGGTCGGAGCAGGAAAATCCTCTCTGAGATTCAGCTAACTCATCTGAAAACATGGCAATGATGATGAAAACTCTCGTGGGGCCGTGCATGCATCATTAGGCGATCATACGACAAATGTTTATCAAACACCTATGATCTGCCAGCTGGCATTTTTCAAACTACCAGTCACTATCCATTAATATGTTCAGGAAACTAGCTTCATGGGACAAAATGGGCTTTTTAAAAAAAAAATTGAAACCAAGTAGAAAATCAGAGGGCATCACATGAAGTGGAAGGATAAACACTGTTTGGCTGAATTACTGTTTCTGTATATATGTGTATGTGTATGCATTTTGTTGCGATGTAAAATGCATTTTTCACTGGGAGTCGTGGTCAAAAATACTGTACTAGATGTCGTGTGAGGCACAGGAGATAGGAGGAATCAATCCATATGGTTATGTTCAAGAAGTTCCTGGTCTTGTAGGGGCAGGAGATGTGTAAGTAGTATTTGCCAAAACCGGGAAGGAGGCGTGGTTGATCGGACTTAGAAGAATGCGTCTGGGGAGTACGGAGGCGGGAGCTGTCCAGGATCATCAGATGACCGTGAAGCCTGAGAGACTTGTGGAGGGTGGTGCCATTGACCAGGATAGGGACCGGAGAAAGGCAGCCAGGTCTAGGAGTCGGAGTAGGGGATGAGCTCTACGAGGGATGTATGTGGGCTCAGGTACTTGTGGGGCGTTGGGACAGAAATTCACAGAGTGCCTGTCTTAGTCTGTTCGGGCTGTTATAACAAAACGCCACAGACTGGATGGCTTGTAAACAACAGAAGTGTATTTCTCAGAGTTCTGGAGGCTGGGAAGTCCAAGATCAAAGCACCAGCAGCTCTGGTGACTGGTGAGAGCCCACTTCCTGGGTCACAGACAGCCATCTTCTCTGTCCTCACACAGTGGAAGGGGCGGGGAGCTCTCTGAGACCCCTTTCATAAGGGCACTAATCCCATTAGTGAGGGCTCCACTCCCATGAACGAAGCACCTCCCAAAGGCCCCACCTCCAAATACCATCACACCCGGGATTGGGTTTCAACGTAGGAATTCTGGAGGGCGGGCACAGATGGTCAGTCTATAGCGGTGCCCTTGAGCTCCTTGGAAGATGTGTGGTAGAGATGTGGGGTGAAGAGCCATCAGAGTGAGGGGGTCACCCAGGCAGGGGACTAGAACCACATCCTGATGTCAGCACTTAAGGGGCCAGTGAAGGAAGAGGAGTCCGAAAGGGGGCAGGAGGAGCTATAGAGGAGGAGGACAGGGAGAGAATAGCAACTATTCCGGTAAGAGGGGAGTGAGCTCTGGAAAGACTGAGTATGTTCTGGAAAGCTCTCTTTTTGTTTGGGGGGAGGGGGGTCACACTAGTGTGGAAGGATGGGAATTTTGCCCTCCCCCCACCACCCCCCGCCCATGTGTCATTCAATGAGCTAGGCACCAGGGTGGCCGTCCGTGAGATGCTAAACCATTGCTGGAAACACAAGAACATGGAGGCATTGTCGCTTTGATGAGCCCCTTAATGTGTGTGTGTTTGGGGCAGGGGGACAGGGAGGCCTCCACCAGAAGGTGGGCTAGATGAGTAAGAGGTAGTCGCCAAGCTCCTTTCTCAGGAGGCTGGTACACTTTAACCGTGGCATTAGCGCTCTGGGAGCGGGACTTGGGAGGTGGGGTGAGGGCTGAGACAAAGAGGAGAGAGAGCCCTATCGTGGCCACCAGCTGTCGCTCCCCACTCTCCCCCGTGCATGGCTCAGCTTTTCCTCCACACAAATGGTGAGCAGATACTTAAAGACTATTGGTTTGAAGAGGCTCCAAATTTAAGCCTTCCCAGGGCACCAAAGTATATTTCTTAGATGAGTGAACGATTAGATACACAATTGAATGAACAAATAAATATATCCATATAAATGTATCCTCTCATGTAGACGACCTACAATACATTACCATGTATCGTGCACACATTTCCACATCAAGCTCTCTTAGCTTCTGTGACAACACATCCTCTGACTTTCCCTCCTCCTTCTCTATTCTCCCTTCTTGGTCTCCTCCATAAGGGCCTCTCCCTCGTCATATAGTAGAGTTTCTGGAGACGACATCCAGTATTCTCGTCTCTTTTCTTTATACACCATCTTCCACTGTGCTCTCATCCATTTCCATGGCCGTAGACACCGGGGCGTGTGACTCTCCACATTCCGATCTTCGGCCCGAAGATTTCCTGAGCCCTGACTTGGATCTAACTGCCTGCCTGACATCTCTGTACACGTCTCTCCTGACATCTCTGTACACGTCTCCCGTGACCCAAGTGGGTTTCCGCCTTCTACCCCACCCTCGTCCTCATTTCCCACCTCAAGCCAGAGTCCGGAATACCTCTCTGGTTCGTCCTTTTCCTCCACCCACCCCACAGTCTAATTGATTAATGTGTTCTGTTAATCCTTCCTCCAAAATCCTTCCCACATCGGCTCCTCCTCTGCATTCCACAGCCCCACCCTCCTTCCATCGGCTCTTTGCGGGCTCATCCCCTGGCATGCCGATGCCTATCGAGAGTTCAGTAAAGAACACGCTGAACACATCTTTTTTGACCTGGTTCACGTTGATAGAATTTTAACGCTTTCTCTACCCGACGCTTGGGGCCCATCCTGTACCCGTTAATAAGTACGTAAGATTCAAAAGCTAGCAGTGACCTTGGTAGGTGTGTGTTTTGGTGATAGAGGCCGTTTTATTCCGTGGAAGCTTTTGCCCTGTAGTGGAGTCACACAGGCTGACGCGGTGGGTGTCGTGCGTGGAAGAAAGGCGTTTGGGCAGCTCGGAGTCTGTCCTGGCACCTTTCCTTCTTTCTAGAGCCCCATCTTTGTGACTTTGGACGCTTCTGGCACTTGATGGTAGCAAGGACTAGCTCTCACGCGTGGGTGGCCTGCCCTGTGTCACGTCGTTTGCGGGAGGCAGTGGGTGATGTTGCTGACTGAGACTCCTTGAGACAGAGGCTCATCCCAGCTGATCTGGTGCTCAGCCTCGCTCCTCCCCTGCCCCCCCTGCCTGCGTTTTCAGGCTGTCATCTGGCTCCTTAGGGTCAATGACATGTGGGGACTGCCAGTGAGACTTAATAATTAACAGCTAGGAAATAGAACATTTTAATTTTGAAGTAAACATTAATTTTTAATATCACTACCTTTTTTTCCCCCCCCTGGAAGGAATCTTCCCGGCCAAGCAAACCAAAGTGGGTACTGCTTTTCTGACTCAGTCTTTCTAGGAGATGTGGACTGAGCGGTGGGGCTGTTGCATAGCAGGCTGGCCACCGGTTGGGACTGTGAGATACTCCAGGGGTCGGACGGGGCCTCCTTTCTCCCGTCATGCTCCGCAGCCAGTCTGGTGTGCACGACAGCGACTTAGTAGCCGTGTGGTGAGGCCTTGAGTGCCCTGGTCTGGCCCTTCTATAAATCAAATGGCTGAAGGTGCAGCTCCCTTCTGTTCGCCTCCCGCTGCTTCCTTTATTTGTAAAATGCCGGTGAGGATAGCATCCACTTTATAAGGTGAATGTGAGGGTTAAATGAGAGAGTGAAAGTCTGGTACTGAGCCCCCGTGCACCATGAATATTAAATAAGTACATCTGGTCAGCTGCTGCTTTCCTTCTCTCCCTTTCCTTTTTTTTATTAAAAAAAAATTTTTTTTTAATGTTTATTTATTTTTGAGAGAGAGAGAGAGAGACAGAGTGAGAAAAGCAGGGGAGGGGCAGAGAGAGAGGGAGACACAGAATCCGAAGCAGGCTCCAGGCCCTGAGCTGTCAGCACAGAGCCTGATGTGGGGCTCGAACCCACAAACCGTGACATCATGACCTGAGCCAAAGTCAGTTGCTTAACCGACTGAGCCACCCCGGCACCCTGTTTTTTGTTTTTTGTTTTTTGTTTTATAATAGTATTACCCGCTTACAACGTGTCCAGCTCATACACAGCTGTAAGACTTAGCTAGCGGGCTGGGTCAGAACTACTCAAGTATCCTCAACGGGCTAAAACTAAGGACGACAATGAATGAGGCAGTGATACAGGGGAGAATTTAAGTTCAGAAACGTTGGTTATAGATGTATAAGTCATGCGTGTGTGTGTATATGTGTGTGTGTGGTGTTTTGTGGTTTGAAATCCTGCCATTCAACAAAGCGGTGGCGGGGGGGTGTTATATGACTAAAAACATAACAAAACAGAAGCTCGCTCTTTCTCACTGCACACTGGTAAGAATGCCAGAGTCGCTAAGCTCAGTGAAACCTTAGCTTAAAGTTAAAACATGACATACGTGGTTTTACCCCCAGCTTCGTCAGCACAGGGAGTAAGTGTCCATAGAAGCCGCAATGTAGGGTGATAGCTCAGAGCATGGACTCCAGAGTGGGACCACCTGGGTTCCAAAACCGGCTTTGCCCCTTACTAGCTGTGTGACTTTGGACAAGTTAATTAACCTCTCTGTGCCACTCGTGGATAAAATGGGGATCAGCATAGCACCTCTGGAGGGTGACGCCCTTAGCACGACGGTGCCTGATCTCACAGGAAGTGCTCAGCGGATCTTAGTTACCATCAGCGGCAGCCAGCTGTGTGACCTTGGACCAGCCTTGGTTTTCTTACCTGCACAACGGACATATGTGGCAGGACCGTTGCAAGCACTAAACGAGAAAGTGTAGGTGAAGGTGCTTTCATTTCACGATTGAAGGAAACCAAGAACAGCTGTTCTCTGTGCAGCCGGCACACGTGGGGTGCGAGGGCCGAGCTGAGACTGCAGACAGATGGGGGAGGGCCGGGACAGCAGCCTCGGAGTGCCCCCCTCCCACCTCTGGGGGCGATTCAGCTGTGCAGGAGGAGGGAGGAGGCCGGAAGTGGGGCACGGGCTCCAGAAGGGAGGGATTATCATCTCAAGAATTAGAGCGAAGAGCTTGGTGACAGATGGACAGGAGGATGAGTTTCCCGGGGCTCTTTTCCACTCTGGGGCCGGGGCTGGGGCCAGATGGGGGTCGACCCAGCCTTGCCCAACCTCACTGTGGAAACCCCAGCTTTGCTGAGGCGATAGGAGCAGTTTTGTGCAAACCCTCCCCCCACTGATGTGCAGGACTGGGGCGGGCGGGGTGGGGGGAGTTCTCATCGCTCCATCGATTTGCTGACATCTCCCCAACAGCCTCGCCAGGGCCACATGCATGCTGCCAGCAGGGACCCAGCAGGGACCAGCAGGACTTTGCCCCAGTCACTGGCCATCTCCCCTCCGTGGATGAAGTATAAGCAAATGCCTACCGGGGACGGGCAGGACGGGGCCGTTCACACTGGGGATTGAGTCTCATGACTGTGTTGCAGTCTCTGCCTCCCAGCAGGGGAAATGCAGCCACTTCCTGAGCAAATGGGGGTCAGAGCTGAGTCTGTGTCACCCCCTCCCGCTGAGCCCCAGCGGCTACTCAGCCTTTCCGCGTGTCTACCCTCTGCAGTCGGTCAGTTTGCTGATGCTCTTGTGTTGCTTCCTGTGTTTTTTTATTGGCTTTGCCAAGTCCCTTGCAAGCATTCTGAGTGCAGAAAACATGCCTCTCCTTCCCCCCCACCCCCACCCCGCTCTCCTACCAAAGAGGCAATGTGGTCTAAGCAGAGGGTCTGTGCTAGAGCCCCATGTTCTGGCCTTGGCCTTGGGGGCCCTCTGTTGAATCCCTTCTATTCGGGGTGACTCTGACTCCTTGTTTGTAAAACGAATGATAACACCGGAATCCCCTTCAATCTGGGGCCCTTTCTGGCCTATCACCAAGTTTTTACCCAGAAATCCCTTTCCGGCAAAAGGCAGAGTAGACTAGATTGCTCTCTTTTGGCCCCAGTGTCACTCTGCCGTTTTCCCGAGTCAAGAATTAGGACCTCCTTAGGTGCAGGTGGCACCCACAGGGATAAATGACACCCACAGATGCCACAGGCAGTTTAGAAAGGGGCCGGGAGATAGCAGAAGGGATCCAGAAGGAAGAAGAGGGCTAGGAAAGCAGGAAAAGAGGACAGAGGGAATGAGAGATACCGGTAAGATCCCCCCATAAGGGCCCAAGACAGCCCTCAAAGGCACCTGAGAGCCTCCTGTCCCTCACTCAGAAGATGCTGCCCCTGCAAATGTCCCACCACCCGGCCAACTGCCTGGGGCTCAGTCCAGATCCAGGGACAATCTCAGCATATCATAGCTGACCCCAGTTTTTCCTTGGATAGCCTCTGCCCCACCTTAGGAAAGCTGTCCTGCCTCATGGGGCCCTATGTTTTGTCACCAGGAAACGTCCCGATGTTGTGACGGTGACCGAATGGAAGGCGCCGGTCGTGTGGGAAGGCACTTACGACAAAGCCATCTTAGAAAATTATTACGCCAGACAGAAAATTACCGTGGGTTTAACGGTCTTTGCTGTCGGAAGGTAAGTGTCCCTAATAAAGTCGACCTCCGTCTTTTCTTGTTTCATTGTCCAGATGTTTGTGAGGCGCCCCCTGGGCTTATGGAGCGCTTCCTGCCTTGTCTGAATTATTAGATAGGAGAATGTTAGAACAGGACCGTTTTAGTCTTGTTTCTGCTGAGGCCCCCAAAAGGCTGACAGAGCAAAACAATAGTAGGTGAGTCGACTCCTTCCCACCTCAAAGTGAGGGTCTCGGGTTGCGGGTAAAAATGTCTGCTACACCCACCGAGCCTAGAGTCCGCAGTCCACGCACAACAACCTCCTTCCTGACCTCCATGGCTTTCTCTGGAGGTTCCAAAAATGGCAGCTGTGGGCCCAAACACGTGTCACTCTTTGCCCTACACTCTCAAGACCAGGACCGAGGACTGGAGGATTTACAGCAAGCTCTGGATCCAGACTGACCCAAGAGGGGTGGTTCTCCACGTTGGATCATGGCTGACCGCTCTTCCTTGGGTTCCTCAGGCCTTCCTTGGCTCCCAGAGATTCAGCCAGCCAGAACTTCCTCTTCTAGAGGTTGGGGAGGTTCATGATTCAGATGCCATTTCCTCGTTTAGAACCCCCCTTCCAAAGCTGCAATCATTCTTACTAGAAATTAGTAGCCGTAATATTAGTTTTAAAATGTAACCCATTTTGCTCTCTTGGAGAGTTTCTGTGGGTTTTTTTCCCCCAAACAAAAGCAAGAGTTCGATTTGCCTCTTCCCCAATTCCCGCTGTGAGCCTTTCCTCCGGTTCCTCTCCTGAAAACCACACGGGAAGTTGATCCCTCGGCCTGTACAAAGAGTGTCAAAGGCCTCGGCTGATCTGAGCTTGGGCTCTGCCCACTGTAGGGCCTGAAGGAGAGCTCCGTGAAGCTCCTGAGACCTCCAACCCAGAGGCCAGAAGCCACTGCTGTTGCAATACTAATCAGGTACGGTGACCTGGTTAGTCACCTGGGCGGCATCTCTAATAGAGACAGCTGACTCTGGCGTTTTGACATTTTCCTCAGGAGAATCTGTACCGTTCTGAGTCAGGAGGCGATACTCAGCTCCCCTAAGCCCGCAGCACGAATGTTGTAGAGGGATTCGATGCGGGTGTTCCCAAAAAGCACAGAACACTCCACAATGGCTTCACCGTCCAGTTTGCAACTCTGCAGAACCAAGCCGTAAATCGCATATCCCGGAGAAAGCCCTATTTGTAAATCCCGTATCCTGGGGAAAGCCCTATGCTCTCGGCTGTGAGGCATGAGAGGTGCTCAGCAGCAATAAATCCTCACAAGAGTGGATCTGGACTTTTAGGAGGTGTGATGTTTGGTTTGTTTTCAAATAACAATGCAGGAAGCCAACAGCAGTGTTTTAATCCCTAAACAATGTTAAACCTCCAGGGGCTCCCTCCCTTGCCCCTGGATTGTCTCCCAAGCTTCAGAACACAATAGATTTTTCTTAAAGTTCCAGAGTGCCCAAGAATTTCCTGGCAACCGGCCACAGAGCCGTGTTAAACTCCCTGTTTGTACTGCTCAGATCTCTTCTTTCCATTTAAATGAATCAGTACCGTAAACTCTCGGGCTTCTAGAGGGCGGCATTAAAAGCACACTTTATTTTGGTAGTAAAGAAAGGAAATCCAGGCAGCAACCAAAAAGCGAAACAGAGTGCCGGTTATAATGGCTCACAAGACATCTTGATTGGCTGCTGGCATGATCAGCAAATTAAAGTCAGTCCACATTCACTGAGCTGGGCCTGAGTCTGGGGTCTGCATGAGTCGCGTTAAGCTGTCTGACTACTACTGTGTAGCCTGGGTCGCGGGAGACACCAACACGATGTGTCTTGAATGAATACATACATAGCTAAAAATCGCCACCCACCCATTAGAATGGCCCAAATCCAAAACACTGACAATACCAAATGCTGGCAAGGGTGTGGAGCGACAGAGACGCTCATTCATTACTGGTAGGAACGTAAAACGGTGCAACCATTTGGAAGATGGTTTGGCAGATTCTTACAAAACTAAACATTAATGGTACCACGCAATCCAGCAAGGGCCCTCCTTGGTGTTCAGCCAAAGGAGTTGGAAACTTATGTCTACAAAACAACCCTACACACAGATGTTTACGGCAGCTTTATTCCTAATGGCCAAAACTTGCAGACCACCAAGACGTCCTTCGGTAGGTGAGTGGATAAATAAACTGTAACATCTAGAATATTATCAGTGCTAAAAAGAAATAAGCTATCAAACCAGGCAAAGATACGAAGGAACCTTAAATGCGTGTTACTTGGTGACAGAAACCAATCTAAAGGAGCTGTATACTGTATGGTTCCAACTCTGTGACATTCTGGAAAAGGCAACACTCTGGAGACAGTGAAAGATCAGTAGTTGCCGGGGGTGGATGAACAGGCAGCACACGGGATTTTTAGGGCAGTGAAAATACTCCATATAATACCATACACAGTGACGGATACATGTCACTGTACATTTGTCCAAATCCATAGAATGTACAACACCAAGAGTGGATCTTAGTGTAAACCAGGAGGTGATAAGGACATGTCAGCCTAGGCTCATGGATTGCAAGGCACGTATCACCCTGATGCTAGATATTGATAGTGGGGGGGAAGCCACGGAGGGGGGGCAGGGAAGGTACATGGGAACTTTCTGTGCTTTCAGCTCAGTTTTGCTGTGAACCTAAAAATGCTCCGAGAAATAAAATGTATTGTGAAAAACAAGGAAAAGATAGTTAAACCAAGCTTAAATCAGGGGTTGTTTGCTCTGGTGTTTGGATGAGTCTTACGATGGTGGTGTCTTAACAGTGGATTGGCGTTTGGGGTGAGCAGTGGGAGGCTCACGGGGTGAATATGTAATATAGAGGGATATCCCCGTCCCATAACCCATTCTCTGGGTCCCAGAGGAGGATATAAGAATGGTGATGGTTAGGCTTAATACATCCCCAAAGGACCCAGATGTCACTCTTGCATCTGGTAGGGCAGGAGCAACATTGGGTATAGTTTGAGGGAGAAGTAGTGTCCCCTGCTGTTGGGCAGAGGATACACAAATTTCCAGTTATAAGATGAGTAAGTTCGAGGGATCTAGTGTATATCCTGGTGATTATAGCTAATAAAACCATATTATACACTTGAAAGTTGTTGAGAGAATAGACCTCCAATGTTCTCACCACAAAAAAGAGACGGTAGTTATGTGACACGATGGAGGTATCAGCTAAGGCTATAGTGGTAATCGTTGCGTAATATATGAGCATGTCAGATCAACACTTTGGACGCCCGACACTCCCACGTTGTTCTATGTCAATTCTATCTCAGTAAAGCTGGGGGAAAAAATAACTAGCACCCACTTTGCCTGCCCTCAGTCTGGCCCAACTGATAAACAAGACAAAAGGCTAAATAAGGTAGATGATAGTGAACATCACCTTTATCACAGTTAAAGCTGGTAGTGGAGAAAGTGGCTTCTGTTTGCAGACCCTAGGTCTCCTGCTACTGAATCACACGATCTGAAAGATTAGGTACCCAGGCTTCCAGATGTGGAGTAGGGCCTGTCTCACTAGGGCTCACTTTAAGGGCCCCGAGCTGTTCGGAGCACAGACCCTCCCCACCTGGCTGGTGGCCATTTCCAAGAGGCAGAGTGGTGGGGGCAGGGCGGCAGAGGCCCTGTCACTCTTCCAAAATCAGCAGGTAAGTCACTCCTCTTCCCCAAAGTGGAGCGAATGAATGGTGGAAGGCAGCCAGGAATGTTACACTATCAGATGTGGAAAACACATGTCTGGGATAGGGGAAACCATGCCTCCCCTAAGCTGCAAAACAAAACAAAACAAAACAAAAAGATGATTAGAATAGCACGCAGCCTCCTGCACAAATCCCAGTGGTTAAATTTGTCCCCTTCTCCTTTGTTTCAGATACATTGAGCATTATTTGGAGGAGTTCTTAATATCTGCTAATAGGTACTTCATGGTTGGCCACAAAGTCATATTTTACATCATGGTGGACGATGTCTCCAAGATGCCCTTGATAGAGCTGGGTCCTCTGCGTTCCTTCAAAGTGTTTGAGATCAAGCCTGAGAAGAGGTGGCAGGACGTCAGCATGATGCGCATGAAGATCATTGGGGAGCACATTGTGGCCCACATCCAGCATGAGGTGGACTTCCTCTTCTGCATGGACGTGGACCAGGTCTTCCAAGATAGCTTTGGAGTGGAGACCCTGGGCCAGTCGGTGGCTCAGCTACAGGCCTGGTGGTACAAGGCAGATCCTGACGAGTTTACCTATGAGAGGCGGAAGGAATCCGCAGCATACATTCCGTTCGGCGAGGGAGATTTTTATTACCACGCTGCCATTTTTGGAGGAACGCCCACTCAGGTCCTAAACATCACCCAGGAGTGCTTCAAGGGAATTCTCCAGGACAAGAAAAATGACATAGAAGCCGAGTGGCATGATGAAAGCCACCTAAATAAGTATTTCCTTCTCAACAAACCCACTAAAATTTTATCCCCAGAATATTGTTGGGATTATCATATAGGCTTGCCTTCAGATATTAAGATTGTCAAGATATCTTGGCAGACGAAAGAGTATAATTTGGTTAGAAATAATGTCTGATTTTAAATTGTGCAGGTAGGTTTCTGAATTTGAGAGAGTAGTATTCTGGCTACTTCCTCAGAAAAGTAACACTTAATTTTAACTTTTAAACAATACTAACAAAACGCCAACTTCTCTTCTTCCTGGTAACTTTGAACCTTGCATTATGGGAGGATGAAACCTACAGGAATCAGATGTAAATTCCCAGTGATTTCTGATCTCTTCTGGGTTTGGGGGAAATACTCACTGGACCAACCAAATACTCAACTGGACCAAACGCTCACCAAAAAATTGACACAGGCAAAGAAAAAGCCAGAAACACTCCACATGTGCCAGATAATGTACTGGAGAAAAGGGTGTTAAGGGAAGTGTTTGGCAGCAAGATACGATTGTGGGGGGAGGGGGTCATCCCCTTGACCTCAGTGTCTCTGCTGAGTCCCAAGCATCATCGAGTTGCTTGGCGACAGAAAAACCCTGAGTAAGGGCACGGTCCACCTTGGCAATCCTCACATGGTTTCACTGGCAGACTGCTTCAGGCCATTTGCCACCCATGTTCTTTTCCCATCGGGAAAATGTTGTTTGGCTCCCGTGCAGAATCTTCCTGGTGGAGATTCCCAAGGGAGATCATGGTGGCGCGTGTTTGGAGTCACGGGGAATCTGAATGAGCCAGTGGTTGCTCAGCATGGAGTGAAAACAGACTCAGAGTTGGGTTTGCCATGGAAAAGCAAAGAGAGTGGAAAAAGAGGAGGCTGATATCTGTGGGCCACCTCGGAGGGGCCCAGGGCACGGGGCTGGTCCTTAAACACAGCATGGATCCGGGCGCTGAGTGGGGGGCAGGGTGGGTAGTCTCTGGCTTCCTCAGACCCGCGACGACCAGCACTGCGGGGACTCGAGTGGAGGATGTTTCCTGTTTTGCCCAAGGCGCATTCAGTCCGCCAGACTCCGGTCTTCAGTTCCTTGGCCGGAGAAGTGGACGGTGTCAGAGAAGGCAACGGCCCGCAGTGAACTGAAGAGGCTTGCAAGGAGTTACGTTTCCCAAAGCCGGGCTTCATGACGATAAGTCATCAACATGCCCTGCTGCCACCTGCTCTAACCCTCAGGGTCCCCGCAGCCCGTCACGCCCCAACCTGGAGGGCCGACATCAAGGAGTTTGGAAGGGCCTCGGGTCAAGTAACTTTTCGTTTTCCCCTGCCCTGTCAGCACTACTGAAGTGTGACAACCAGATACGTTTAATAAAATGGCTAATTGATTTTATATCGAAAGCAGAGGGGATGGCGGTGAGAGACCCAGTCCTCATGAATGAACAGCTTAACATACAATTCCCTTCTCTAAGAGAAGCTATGGAATCCTACGCGTTACTTCAAGTTGAGCAATTCGATGTACAGGAGTTAGGAGGCAGCATTTACATATGCAGGTGTATTTATAGTTTGCTCGTGTTCCAGTTTTGGTCATTTGTTTCCACTTTTAAGTGATTTATTTGAAGAGCCACCGCACTTGGTGTTCAGCACAATGGGCTTCTTTGATACAGTGAAACCTACGTTTTTTTCTACCATGTCACTGTGCCTCCTACTCTTCAATCCGTGCCAGAAAATCTCACAACCCAGCAAAATGAAGCAAAACCAACAACGACAACAACAACAAAAATTCTGAAGAAATGGGCTTTGTAAAAGAAAACGGAGACCGCATGTCAGGACGCTGCCTCTCCAGAACTGACCTTTCCTGGGATCCATCCATTCTGGAGTAGAGACAGTTAAGCATTTAAATCCTAAACCAAAGAAATGATCTCTCTTAAAAGATTAGGGAAGAGGGTCGATGTTTACTTTTGAGGGAATCTGGATATTTTTTTTACTCATTTAAATTTAAATCCCCAAACAAACTCCAGATCTCATTGATAGTTATTCTTAAACATTAAAAAAAAAATAAAATTCACAATTCACAATTGAATAAATTATTTTCTCAATAGATCCTGGTCTGGTCATGGATTGTGCATTTTCTCCCAAAGATGGTCAGGATCGTCAGTTGTAACATTTTAAATTCTTAGACTCCAAAAAGTCCTGATGTCCTCTTAAAAATGTGTTCATTATTACAAAGATAGAACATGGTTGAGAGTCCCAAGCTTTCAAAACAATAAGCGCTCATGGAGAGTTTTCCAAAGTGGTGCATTGAAATAATTAACTGCCAGTGGAGGAACCAGAAAGAAAAAGGCTTGCCCCTCAACCCCAGGGTGGGGCGCCAGCACAGAGGGAGAAAACAATGTCATAACTACATCTGGGGATTATTAGTCCTGACCTCTGGGGAATATATGTGGCCAAGGAGGCTCTGGAAAAAGGCTGGATCTCCAGCAAAGTCAGGGCGGGTGTATTTGTAATAAATGGAAAGATGAAAACCGACCAGACTGATGTAGTGTGGCACACTGGATATACAACAGGACATCATTCCCTCATTGGAGAGAATTATTTTCATTTTATAGATAAGCAGAGTGATATTCAGCAAGGTTAGCCACCCAGCTAGCAAATGACTGAGCTGAAGCTCAAACCAGAGAAGCTGGCAAGGATAAATGTGTTAACATACACATACGAAGGGCTGCATGTGTTTCATATCAAGGAAAATGCAACTTTATTTGTTTTTTAGTTTATTTATTTTGAGAGAGAGAGCACAAGTGGGGGAGGAACAGAGAGAGAGAAGGGGAGAGAGAGAATCCCAAGCAGGCTTCACGCTGTCAGCACCAGACCCCAACTCGGGGCTCAAACCTACGAACCATGAGACCATGACCTGAGCCAAAATCAATAGCAGCCTAACCGACTGAGCCACTCAGACGTCCCGGAAGATGCAACTTTATAGAAGTATCTTATAAAGGGGCGTTTTTCCATAAGAATATTTTAAAAATTAGGTGTGTAAGGGGCACCTGGGTGGCTCAGTCGGTTAAGCATCCAACTTCTGCTCAGGTCATGATCTGGTGGCTCGTGGGTTCGAGCCCCGCGTCAGGCTCTGTGCTGGCAGCTCAGAGCCTGGAGCCTGCTTCGGATTCCGTGTCTCCCTCTCTCTCTGCCCCTTCCCCACTTGCTCTCTCTCTCTCTCTCTCTCTCTAAAAAATAAATAAACATTAAAAAAATTTTTTAAATAAAAACTAAGTGTGTCCCCAAGCCTGTTGTACTATTTCCCACTTTTTCTGCATGAAACCTCCCCAAATGCATTAAATTATTTAAAATGGATCATATAAAAAATAAATAAATAAAAGACTGTGATCATTCTCTTTAAAAAATAAAACATTTTTCTTTTTAAATTTTATTTTGAGAGAGAGAGAGAGAGAGAGAACTAGCAGGGAAGGGGCAGAGAGAGAAGGAGAGAGAGAATTCCCAATAGACTCCATACAGGCAGCGCAGAGCCCAAAGCAGGGCTCAAACTTACGAACTGTGAGATCAGGCCTGAGCTGAAATCAAGTTGGATGCTTAACCAACTGAGCCACCCAGGCGCCCCTGTGATAATTCTTATCTTTACTTTGTGCATGCAGGGCTGATGCAATCCCTATGGACACACACTGCGCTGTTATGCCAAGGCAGTGCCTTGGACAGCATGATTGGGCAGAGGGGGCAGGTGGAAGGGACAGCCATGCCTCCTCCTTCCACTCCTTCTCTAACCTGGGGGTCCCATGCAGCTGGAAGGGGACAGGTTTCTTCAAGCCCTGAAGGGCCTCTTATCCTTGGAATGACACCATCTTCGATGTCTTCCAGCCAAAATCACCATGTGATTTACTGATAAGGGAATCATAGTTATGGCAACACTTACAGTTAACAAGTATTTATTAAATGCACTATTTGTTAAATGTACCTTACATAAATGAATATGCATAAATGAACATAGGCACAATAGCAAACCAACAGGGGTGAAGCCTCATAGAAAGTGAATGCGTAACATGCGATGCATACTTTTTAAGGAGAGAAAGCAGAGTTAAGTGAGGATCCAGCCGTCAAAGCTTCAGATCTGTAAGGGCACAGACTAGGATTCAAACCCAGGACTGTCTAAAGCCTTTGCTCTTTCCACAGCTCCCATCTGCTTCCCCCACTCTCTCTTTCACATATGTGCATGCAAACGTATGCACACACACACACACATTTTAACCATCTTGTTTTTGAAACTGGAGGACACCAAAGGAATCACCACCAAAAGCTCTCAATTCCTTTATGAGGCATTCAAGAGAGAATTTAGTAGACCAAAAACTCTTAGAATGTAGGTCTAAAGCCATCATAGAGCCAAGCTGGAGAAGCAGACAAATGATACATGAGCAATACAGGGCCCAGGGAAGCATGGAGAAAGGGAGGAGGAGACTGCGTCAGAGGGGCTGACTCTGAACTGAGCTTTGAGAGAAGAGAAGGGGGTGACTGAGGAGTGGAGACGGAATGGGTTCCAGGGGGAAGAGCAGCAGATGTGAAGCACAGAGGACTACCAGGAGACCTTCGCGGAGACCCACACAAATGGTGCCAGGGCCTTGGTACTGGACGAAATCACCTGACAGAGCCTGCGTGGAATGTGGTAAAGAACATGTGAGCGCTTTGGCTGGATGAGGACTCCACATATGTGTAGCATTTGTGGCTCTCTTTCTCCCCTCCCAGCAATGCCTGGGCTCCTTTATGGAGTCTCCATGATTTCTATGGAGCAAAGGATCCAGACTAAGCCGATCAGCACTTCCCATGCCCTTGGTGGCAATGGTTGATTCAGTGGTGGGCAGGTGACCTAAAAATTGGTCCAATGAAAGCGAATCTCAGGTTCTCTTGGGAAATGAGGACACATGTTGTATTGGGAGCTTGACCACAGGGAGGTCAGAGTTAGGATGAAACGGACAATAGGACACGAGAAACAGGGACGCTGAAGGAAATGCAGTCCTTGACGACAACCTGAGTCCCTGGCTCCAGCCTTACCTGAAGCCTGCACTGCTTGTGGGCTTTTCAAATGTGTGAGTCCCATTATTAAGTCAGATGGAAATGGGTTTTCTCTTATAACTGAAGATATCCCCGTTGAACCCTTCTAGAATTGTTAGCTGCTTAAAGCAGGTCCATAGTTTGCCTTTGCATCAGTTCCAGCCCTTATTACATCACCTACCTCAGAGACACTGCTTAATGCATAGCTACTAAATGAATGAATGAATGAATGAGTGAATGAATCATCACACCCACTCCCGTCATGCCTAATAAGAAATGATTGTTTTTAATTTAAACATTTTAAATTTTGATTGTGGACTCTATGTCCTACCACAAAGCAGATGCTTTCACATCTGGCACCTGGAACTTTCTATCCTATATGTCGTACACATTATGGGGACCTGTGCTTCGGGCTCTAACCTGGGGCCATAACCTGCTAGGTTCAGTGCTGCTTAAGTTCAGTGCTGCTGGGTCAAATTGGGTTCATCAGTGTGGAGCAGTGGTTCTCAACCAAGATGATTTTATTTTATTTTGTTTTATTTTATTTTATTTTTTAATGTCTATTTATTTTGGAGAGACAGAGTACAAGCAGGGGAGGGGCAGAGAGAGAAGCTAGACACAGAATCGGAAGCAGGCTCCAGGCTTTGAGCTATCAACACAGAGCCCAACATGGGGCCTGAACTCACGAACAGCGAGATCATGACCTGAGCCAAAGTCAGATGGTTAACCTACTGAGTCACTCAGGCACCTCTCAGCCAGACAACCAGGATCATTTTACAGGACCACCATCCCCCCTGCCCTGACCCCAGGGATGTTTGGCAATGTCGAAGATATCGTTGGTTAACTTGGGGGCTGGGGATGCTATTCATATTTAGTGGGTAGAGGCCAGGGATGTTGCTAAACCTCCTACAATGCACAGGACAGCCCCCCGCCCCCTGCACACACACCCAATAATTATCTGGCTCCAAATGTCAATAGTGACAAGGTTGAGAAACCATGGTGTAAAATTTCCTTTGGACTTCATTAACTAAGAAACACCGGGGAGTCAATATGCACAATACCTAATGGCCTATACCCTAGGAATAGTCCCTGATGAGTGTCAAGAGCCTCGAACTCACCTCTTCTTACTCCTGTAACATTCCACAGCTAAGACAGAAGTAGTTCTGTATACTGGACACTGGAGGGCAAGAATTTCCAAAGTTAACACTTAGCCTAAGCCACTGCAGCCATTAAAAATATTCTAGGGCGCCCGGCTGGCTCAGTCAGTTGAGCTTCCAAATCCAAATCTTGGCTCAGGTCATGATCCCAGGGTTATGGGATCAAGCCCCGTATGGAGTCCCACATCTAGCCCTGCAGTGGGCTCCGTGGAGCCTGTTTGGGATTCTCTTTCTCCCTCTTTCTGTCCCTTCTCTGCTCACGTTCTCTCTCAAAATAAATAAATAAACTTTCAAAAAAAAAAAAAAACAAACAAACCACATTCCTCTCTAGATATGGTGAAGACTGCACAATTGTAGAAAAAGATATGAATAAATGAAAATAGCTAAAAACATCTAAAGAATGTGCCTGTGAAAAACCAGCCAAAATCAGAAGATACTTTGAGTGAATTGACTAACTGTTCAGAATGAAACGTGGTTATGCTAGCTAGGTATTTTAGGGAAAAATATTTTTATTGCAAGGAACAGACATCCCCCTTGAGCTGTCTAAATCTGAAAGGGAGATTTGGGGGAGGTTATTTTTTGGTAGGGAAAGTTCCACTGAATACAAGAAAGAGTTGACCACTGTAGCATACCTCCTTGCCCCCCAACTCCCTGTGTGGTGACCTCACCGTGGGAACTTGATATGGGCCCCAGTGGGCGTGTTTACACCATGGGGGTCAACAAACATTGCAGGCTTCTTGTTTCCTTTGATTCCTCTTCCATTTTTCTTTTTTAGGAGTTGGTTGTATAAAAATTTCCCGGCCCATCACTATAACCGGGCCATGAGCAAGAGCCAGGGAAGTTCGAAGAGCTTCAACAGCTAAAACTTGTGAACTTTCCCTAGGGGTCTGTCAGCATAGCTTGGCCCCCCACTATTTCCAGACTCAGGGTTTCTTCCTTCAAAACTTTAAATTCCTGGGGCACCTGGGTGGCTCAGTCGGTTGAGCATCCGACTGCAGCTTGGGTCATGATCACGAGGTTCGTGGGTTCGATCCCTGCATGGGGCTCACTGCTGTCAGTGCAGAGCCTGCTTTGGATCCTCTGTTCCCCCCCCCCTCCCCCCACTGGTGCCCCTCCCCCCACTGGTGCTTTCTCTCTCAAAAATAAATAAAACATTGGGGCGCCTGGGTGGCTCAGTTGGTTAAGCATCTGACTTTAGCTCAGGTCACGATCTCGCGGTTTGTGAGTTCCAGCCCCGAGTCGGGCTCTGGGCTGATGGCTCAGAGCCTGGAGCCTGCTTCCGATTCTGTGTCTCCCTCTCTCTCTCTGCCCCTCCCCCGTTCATGCTCTCTCTCTGTCCCAAAAATAAATAAACGTTAAAAAAAAAAAAAATTAAAAAAAAAATAAATAAATAAAATAAATAAAACATTAAAAAAAAAAAAATCCAACCTTTAAATTCCTGGAAAAGAAAACCCAAACAGCACAGCATCGACCCTGCTCCCAGCGGCTGTGGATCACACTGCAGGGCAGTTCGAAGGACATATTGTTGTGAGCTGGGTAGATGCCTCTCCGAGTGTCTCCCACATTCCACTTACAGCTGTCTAGCTGTCAATCACTTCTAAAATAGGTATCTAAAATATCTAAAACATTCCCTGCTACCGTGATCCAAAAATGTTATGTACCACCTGAGCACAGTCCCCTCTCCTAATACCAGACCACAGAATCCACAGATAACATCGGAAGGCCGGGCTTCTCAGAGTCTACGGACCCCAGGTCATAACTATTTCCCCCCTTTGGTTCCTTAGAGAACCCATAGGACTATCAGCAATCTGTAAAATAAGGGGTAAACATAGCTCACACCCACATACACTAGAGTCAGTGGTGAATCACAATGAAGGAAAAAGGAAAAATTATAGCAACACCGTTTAAAAGAAGGACACGATGCTTATGTGCTCCAGAGGCATTTCCTCACCTTGGAATTCAATGGGCCTCTGCTCTAAGTTTTCCATCAAGGCTTCACAGTCTTCATCCATCATCCCATTCTACAGATTCTTTGAACTATGTAAGATAGGATTGGCCCTAAGAGTTCAGTAGCAGGGCAACTGGCCCGCAAGCTGGACCAGCTGGAGAACTTTCTCTTGTCCCGGATCTCACTGAAGGTTACTGCTTTTATATTATCAGGCAAATGCGAGGCAGCTGGATATCCTCATGCGCAGGGCACCTGATTCCAAAATCCAAAATAGCCCATAGGAGTTATGCCACTCTCGTGGCTGTAGGGAGTATAAAGCCCTGGTTCTCAAACCTGGCTGCATCCTGGAATTACCTGGAGAACTAATATTGATGCCTGGTTCCAGCCCCCAAAATTCTGATTCAATTGGATGGGTGTTAGGACTTTTAAAAACTTCCCAAGTAAAGATGATTCAGGGAACGTGATGGAATAGGAAACACCAGGGATCTGTCTCCCCACCTAGACAATAATTGCACTGGCAGAATGTGTCTGACGTAACCATTTTGGAACTCTGGAGTCTATTGAAAGCTTGCAACTTCCAAGGGAGGGCTTGGATGGTAGATTAAGATTAATTTTGGTCAATTTCAGCTCTTAGCACAGTAGCGGCCACCTATTCTCCACCCCCAGCCATGTGGCAGGCAGTTGTGCACATGTTCCTGGCAGCTTATGGGAGCCAGAATGGGCTCTGATCACTAATTGCTGCTTAGGATCACAGAGGTGCAGACAAAGAGGCGGGCATCTATTGTTGCCCCTTCCGCATTGTTGCCGGCCCCTCCCCCTTCAGCTGAAGTGACAGCCAGGGGATTTAAAGGGCCAGCACTCCTTTTCGCTCTTCTCATTTTTCCCTTTTCCTCTTTGGGGAGCCAGATACTAAAGACTAGGAGACTTGATAAAGACTACATATACAGGAAAATTAGTAAGTGACCATGCATACCCAAGGAAATACTCAGAAAAGACCTAGAAGATGTTAAATTTACAACTTATCCTGATCCTTGGCACAGAGACAGCCTATAATTAAAAAGAAAAAAAAAAAAAGCAAAAACAATAAATGAAAACAATAACAAAAAACAGCTAACCCTGGGGAAAGAGGAAAATCTAACTTCCAGAGGTATCACAGTATTGGATTTAAATGTCCAGTTTTCAAGAAAAAAATCACAAAGCATACAAGGAAACAGAAAAGTATGGCTCATTCAAAGGAAAAAAATAAACAGAAATTGTTCCTGAAAAAGGCCTGATGGCCAATATACTAGACAAAGACAACTGTCAAAGATACTCAGAGAATGAAAAGAAGATGTGGGAGAAGTCAAGAAAATGATGTATGAACAAAATGGAAGTAATAAAATAAAGAGACAGAAAGCCTAAAGAGCAACCAAAAAGAAATCCTAGAGCTGAAAATGACAATAACTAAAATGAAATATTCACTAGAGGGATTTAAAGGCAGATTTAAGCAGGCAAAAGGAAGAATCAGTGAGCTTGAAGACAGGACAATAAATATCGAGTTTGAGGAATGAAAAGTAAAAAGATTGAAGAAAAGTGAACAGAGCCTAAGAAACATGGGACATCATTGAGCAGAGCAACATATGCATTGGGGGCATCCCAGAAGAAGAGAAAGAGAGAATATGTCAAGAAATAATGCATGAAAACATCCCAAGTTTGATGAAAGAGATGAATATAAACATCCATGAAGCTCAATCAACTCCAAGTAAGACGAACCGAAAAAGACCCTACACTGAGACACATTATAATCAAACTTTTGAAAAGTTAAGATAAAGACAAAGAGAAACTTGAAAACAGCAAGAGAGAAATGACTCATCACATACAAGGGATCCTTAATAAGATTACTGGCAGATTTCTCATTAGAAACTGAAAGTCAGAAGAGAGTCTTGCAGGGTGAAATGAAAGGACATTAGATAGTAACTCAAAGCTATATGAAAAGTAAAGATATGCATCAAAGTAAACACATGGGCAGGGCACCTGGTTGGCTCAGCTGGTTGCATCTGACTCCGGCTCAGGTCATGATCTCTCAGTTTGTGAGTTTGAGCCCTGCATCAGGCTCTCTACTGTTGGTGCAGAGCCCTCTTCAGTTCCTCTGTCCCCCCTCTCTCTCTGCCCCTCCCCTGCTAGTGCTCCCTCTTCTCTCTCAAAAATAAACATTAAAAATATATACATTAAAAAAATAAAAAATAGGGTTGCCTGGGTGGCTCAGTAAGTTAAGCATCTGACTTCAGCTCAGGTCATGATCTCATGCTTTGTGGGTTTGAGTCCTACATCACCTCTGCACTGACAGTGTGGAGCCTACTTGGGATTCTCTCTCTCGCCCTCTCTCTTCCCCCTCTCCTTCCCCCCCTTTCTCTCTCTCTCTCTCTCTCTCTCTCTCTCTCTCTCTCTCTCTTTCTCAAAATAAATAATAAATAAACTTAAAAAAATAAAAAAATAAACAAAATAAAATACATGGGCAATTATAAAAGCCAGTATTGTAACGACAGTGTACAACTCTAGTTTCTGTTTCCTATGTTACTTTAGAGACTAATAGAGTCTTAAAAATTACTAGTCTAAAGGCTAGTATTATTATAACTTTGGTTTGTAACTCCAAATTTTGTTTGCTACATAATTTAAGAGGCTAATGGATTTCAAAGAGTTATTTGTTTATGGTTTTTGGATACACCATGTATAAAGATGTAATTTTGTGACATCAACAATCAAGAGAGGTGGGGACAGGGGTGTGAAGGAACAGTTTCGGTATGTTATTGAAGTTAAGGTGGTAGGAATTCTAACTTGAGTGTTATAACTTCAGGAATTGAAATGTAATCCCCATAATAACCATGAAGAAAATAGCCACAGAACACACACAAAAGGAAATGCAAAAAGAATTTAAATACTTCACCACAAAAAAAAAACTAAACATGAAAGAAGACAGTAATGCAGAAAATAAGGAACAAAAAAAAGGTACAAGGCATATAGAAAACAAATAGCTAAGTGATAGAAGTAAGTCCCTCCTTACAGTACTTACATGAAGGTTAAACCTTCATTCTGATGAAGTGGCAAGGACGCCCAAGGTCATGTGAAAACACCTACCTAAGTGACTAAATAAATGTTTCTTTTTCTGTTGCCTTAAAAAAAAATGCTTGTGTTGTATCCCTGCTTATACCTTCTTAATAGTAAGCCATCTCAAACACCTCCTGAAAGTGGATGGGCTTTAAAACAGGTTTTGAACATTCTTATGCCGGCTCATGCCTCGCCATCCTATTTGCTGAACCACCAGACACTGTTTCCCCTTCTTTTTCCCTCCTCCAGAAGGCCCTCATCCTGGAGAGACTATCATAATGAGAGAGTGTGGAAATTTCTGCATATGGATGGCTAAGGTGGCTTCTGATTGCAGAGTAAATGTAAATGGATTTTCATTTCCTCTCTTTTTCACAGAAGATGGTTAACATTGATCTGTCTTTCATTTCACTGACCTTTTCTTCTACTGTATACAATCCATTTGTAAACCCATCCCCTGACATCCTCATTTCAAATATAGTACTTTTAAAGTTCTAGAATGTCCATTTTTCTTAGATTTCTTTAAAATGTTGATTAATTTTTTGGGGCGCCTGGGTGGCTCAGTCGGTTAAGCCTCCGACTTTGGCTCAGGTCATGATCTCGCAGTTGGTGAGTTCAAGCCCCGCGTTGGGCTCTGTGCTGACAGCTCAGAGCCTGGAGCCTGTTTCCAGATTCTGTGTCTCCCTCTCTCTCTCTGACCCTCCCCCGTTCATGCTCTGTCTCTCTCTGTCTCAAAAATAAATAAACGTTTAAAAAAAAATGTTGATTAATTTTTGAGAGAGGGAGCGTGAGCAGGGGAGGGGCAGAGAGAGAGGGGGAACACAGGATTCCATGCGGGTTCTGCGCTGACAGCAGGGAGCCCGACATGGGGCTTGATCCCACGAACCATGAGATCATGACCTGAGCCGAAATCAAGAGTCAGACATTTAACTGACTGAGCCACCCAAGTGTCCCTAGAATGTCTGTTTTTAAATAGCTTCCATTTCTTTGCTGAGAAATTCCTGTATGTTCATTTGTTTTAGCCAAGTTTTCCAATAAATCCTCAAAAATTTTTATAATTGTTGCTTTAAGGTCTGTGTTTACCATTTCTAACACCTGAGTTATATTGGGATCTCTTTCTCTTCACTATGGGTCACGTATTTCTGTTTCTTTGCATGTCTGTCAACTTTTCCAAAATGTATGCCTGACATTATAGATGACACGTAGAGACTCGGGATTCTCTCATTTTCCTCTGAAGAGTGTTAATTTTTGTGTGAACAGATAGCTACCTGGGCTGGACTCAAATTCCAAACTCCATTTATTCTGCAGGGGGCGTAAGTGGAAATTGCTCAATTTCCAATGTTGCTATTTCCTGGGGAAACTGTAGTTTTCCCTCTTCATGGACAGTTTAGTTGTCATCCAGGATTTAAGTCAGTTTCTATGCAGATTTTGGGGTACTCCATTCTGTGTTCCTCTTTCTGGGATTTTCTTTATTACTTTTCAGCCTCCTTTACATCTACCAGTTTCATCCTGACTCAAGTCTTTCTCTGAGTTCTAGCTACCCACTTCTGTGTAAATTGGGAGATAACCTCAAAATGAAGTTGTATAAATGTAAACTTTACCCAACACATTTCCCTCCTTTCAAGGAGCAGCCTGGTTTCGGTCCATCTCTTTTGCCTTCAAATAGTTTTATTTAATTTTTATTTTATTTTCCCTTCTAGAATTCATGACTGTCATCTCTGGGGGCATTGGACTGTATAATTTACTTTCCTATGAGTCAAAACATTCTAATTCTGTATTAATTTAACTTTGTTATCATCCTTCACCACACTCCTTTTTTTCTAGGATTAATGGAGATCAACAGAAAACTTCTAACATTAGGGGCACCTGGGTGGCTCAGTCTGTTGAGCCGCTGACTCTTGATTTTGGTACAGGTCATGATCTCATGGTTCATGGGTTTAAGCCCCTCGTTAGGCTCTGTGTCGTCAGCACAGCTTAGGATTCTCTCTCCCCTACCCCCCTCTCTGCCCTTCCCCTGCTCACACTCTCTCTCCCTCTCTAAATAAAAAAACAATAAACAAACAAACAAACAAACCTTCTAACATTAATACGGATTTTATTTCCTGAATGAATCATGTATTGGTATGTATCATTTAGTTTACTATAAACCATTTGTGAGTAGTAATGGATCATTATTAATTTCTTAATGGTGTCTTTTGATAAGCAAAAGTCTTCTAATTATAATGAGGTAATAACTTATCATTTTTTTAGTTATTGTCTTCTGTCACCTCCTAAGAGACCTTTATCTATCCCCAAGTTAGAAAGATATCCTCCTATGTTTTTCTCTAAAAGCTTGTGGCTTTAGCTTGTACGGTTAGATCTATAATTTGTTTTGAATTAACTTTTTGGTATGTATAAGATACACACAACATACATGAGGTGCAAAACCATGAGTGAAAAAAAACCAAATGCAGAGTACCCGTCATACAACACTGTTTATGTGACCTTCCATAGCAGGAATAACTCAGCTGTAGTCATAGAAATCAGAACACTGATTTCCTGGGCAGGGAGACGGTACTGACTCAAAGGGGCACAGGAAAAAAATACTGGGGTCATGGAGACGTTCTGTGTCTTAATTAATAGTTTTTACATATACATGTACATGTGTAAAAAAACACAATAAACTGTACACTTAAATTGCATGTGTTTTACTTTATGTAAATCGTACTTCAGTTGAAAATGTAGTAGAAGGCTTAAAAAACCTCAAGTAAAGAAAAGAACTTCAATGATCCTATGTTTGTTTGTTTCCTAAATGGGAGAAAAATCTAGTCCCTTGGTCATGTCAAAGAGAAGCTACTGGCTTATGAATTGTTATGATTGTAAGTATCTAATTCTTTCATCATCAAAAGAGAATGTGATGACATCATCATTCCCAGAAGACTGAAATAATAAGCAGGCAAACTGGGGAGTGCCGAAGAACCACTACCAGGGTATCCGATTCATGATTTTTCAAAGGTCTCAGAAGGTCTTGCTTGAAAACTGTCTGCCCACTTGAGATTTTCCATGTCTTCCCAAACCACCATGCCATAAGTCTTGAGTCTCCAAGGAAGAAACCGTGTAAAAGTCCTATATGATCTTAGGGAAACAAAAGGTAAGAGTTTGTCCTTCATTTCAACCAAATCGAGACACATTTAACTCCTTCTCTGCACACAATTTCATATTGCATAGACGAAATATCACAAAGGAGCTTCACAAACCGGATGGCTAAAATATCAAGTCAATGTACAAATAATCTAAACTTTATAGTTTAGCCCCTAGCCCATGCTTGGAATCAATTTTATATTCAAATACTTTTGAGAAGGAGCATCTATTTTATGCTGTTATCAGTCCTATCATCTGTCTTGGGATGATGAACTTCATAATAGTATTTCACTAAAAATAGTTCCTTCATAACTACATACCTCTTTGAAGTCCAAGTATTTTCTCAATTTTCTCTTTTCTCTGACACCACGCTCTGTGAGTTAGTCTGGGAAGTGGCATTTGTATTTTTCTTTTCTGCCGGAAAAGCCTTGTGTACTCTAGAAAAGACAAATGAAGGTTATCAAATCTCTTGCATCAAGGCCAGCTTAGACAAGCTAATGTCCTGGCTTCGAGCAGCTGGCTCCCATAAAAAGTGTCTCCGCAGGCTTAACTCTATTTTCATATAGAGAGACATCCAAGGACCAGAGGTGCCTTAATTCCTAGCCAATATGTATTAAATCAGCTAGTTAAAGTCATGGAGAGTCACAATTCAACATAGCTTACTCTGTATTCATTGTACTATATTTAATCTATTTTTATCTGTTTCTTTTTCCTCTTAGGAAAGGATGAAATACAGAAGAAAAACAAGTCAACTGCTATTACTTTTATTGTTTTTATGGGCTTTGTACAGACAGTATCATGTCAGGTAATTTTTAAAAAGTAATGTATATTTTATTCTGGGGTTTGATAAAGATCTAGTATGTCAGAAAGGTGATAGGTTCACCCTCTGAATAAAATCAGCATCCAAATATGCCCCCATATATATACCAATCCAATATACCCCAAAATATCCAAATGGCATTCAAATATATCAGCATAAACATAACCCTCAGCATAAAAGTTCTTAGTTTCTAATGGGATCAGGGCTGACCACAATTTTTGTAGGCCCGTTTGTGTGAGAACAAGGAATGTTAAGCTACCAACACAGTAACCATGTAATTAAGGCAGTTAGTAAGTGTTGGAGAAAGTGCCATTTTTAAATAGGCGGCATCTTTTTAAAGAGACATCCCTAATATTGGTGGCTTCTGGGACTAGGTATGGTATTTGCAGTCCACATATGTACACAAGTAGAAAGATTTCATTGGCCATCAGCAAGTTCCATCGTTTCAAGTATTAAGTTTTTCTTTCGTTTGTAACTCAAAGAATTAGGTTTTCTGTTTTAAGATCTAGTGTGTGAAGTCCTTCACTGTGGTGATTTTTTTATCATGCTCATTACTGTATGTCTGCAACCAATAATGTCCTTGGCACATGGTACATGTCTTAGTCCGTTCGAGCTGCTATAACAGAATACCATGGACAGGATGGCTTATGAACACCAGAAATTTATTTCTCACAGTTCTGGAGGCTGAGGGGTCCAAGATCAAGGCGCTGGCAGACTTGGTGTCCTGGTTCATAGACAGCTACCTTCTTGCTGTGTCCTCACATGGTTGAAGGGACAAGGGAGTTCTCTGGTATCCCACTCATGAGGGCTCCAACCTCATAACCCAATCATGTCCCAAAGGCCCCACTTCCTAATGCCATCATGTTGGGGGTTAGGATGTCAACCTTCAAATTTGAGGGGGACACAAATATTTTGTCCATATTATGTGTTCGTTGAATATTTGGTAATGTTAGGGAATAAAATGAATGGACTGCTGGAGTATAACTCTAGTCGTCTTAAATATGGAAACACCTTATGTAAGTTTAAAAGTAATGTAATGTTTTTTGTTTATCCTAAGCACAAAGAAACTACAGAAGATATATTGGTGCTGGTAAGTCCTATTTACAAATATGCTATGACCTCTTCTTTGAGGACCAAACCCGTTGGGGGCAGTGGAGTACCTGCAAGTCCTTGGTTCCTCCAGGCAACAGTAAACCAAAGCAATTTTACTGACGTATGTTGGAGATGCTCCTTTAGGGCCAGGGTACTAGGAGTCAAAGTAGAGCAGACTGGCGGGGTGCCATCTGTAATGGAGGAGTTAGAACAGGTTAGAAGAAACGTGTTACAGGAAACAGAACCCAGCTTCCAGGAATCTTGGGTCTTTTAAAGCTCTGGGAAATCACACAGGAGAAAAGTTTCAGCCAAAAGACTCTTGGGAGGTTGTATTAACCACAAGCGCCCTACAAAATCACACTATCAGAATGTACGCGGAGAGGAAAACTTCCCCCAAGATTGTGTAAGACCCAAATTCCTAATGAAGTGCAAGAATCTTCCTTTCTGATGCTTGTTGTGTCCAAGGGCCTTGTCTCAGTTGGTTCTATGCGGTCCAACACTCCCGCTAAGACCATGACTCTACATGCAGGTGAGCTGCTTGTGCATGAAAATAAGGTAGTAAGATGGTTTTCATGGGAGAGTATGTTTCCCCCAGACGGAGCCGTGGCTCACAGTCAACCACCTGAAAACAGCAGGAAAACCTGTAGACAAAGGTGGGAACTTGTAAGGAAGGTCTGCTGCAGCAGAGGCTGGGGAAAAAATGAATTAAAGTGTTTTCTGATAAAATGTACACAATGCAACACAATCTGACAATCATTCCATCATTAATATTAGGTCTTCTTCGCATCATGATTCTAAAGCCTTAACACACCGATACTCAGTAACCAAAGACCTTGCTGTCGATAAGGCGGGTGCCTGCGTAGAAGGCCATGTCTCAGTCACACCCTGGACGCCGCAGTGCTCCTATCTGTGTACACAGGCACAAAGACGGACTTGTGACGTACGACTCAGCTCCACAGCTGCCCCTCGTTAACTCAGCCCAGGATCAACTCTCCAAAGATGTGTTAGCCGGGGTGCCATTACAGTGTATAGCAAGGAGGAAGTAAGGACCCCGGCCCAACTTCTGGTCTTTCCACCTGCTGTGTGACTATGGACAAGAGAATAATAGGTCCACGTGCCTCAGTTTCCTTGTCTAGTAAATTGAGGATGATAATAATAGCAGTACCTATCTCATAGGGGTGGATTCAATTAGATAATACTCAGGAAAGTATTCCATAAGTATTAGCTATTAATGAAGGGAATCTAACCTCCTCTAGCTGGCTAGGGAATACTTCCTTTAGGTGAGGATATTTAAAATAAGACCTAAAGGCTGTGTGAGAATTAGCTGGTTGAAGCGTGGAGTGTTTAAGGAAACTTAAAAAGGCCAGTGAGTCTGGAACATTCTAATTGTGGGGCCCCGTAGGAGATGTGGCTAGAACAAGGTGAAGGGTCAGATTATGCAGAATGTTATGACCATATAAGGAGTGTGAACATGATCCTTAGGCCAATGGGAAGCCACTGAACACTGTTAAACAGAATAATAACATGGGAGCAACTGGAGCTTCAGGAACATGATAGAGGAAGCAGAGTGGACATATGGAGAATGGGTTGCAAAGGGCCAGGACAAGGACAGGCAGAGAGGGTATCACAGTGTTAATTTGGGGGGATCGGAATATGGAGGGTCATTATACTATTCTCTTTCAGTTTGCACACCTTTAACATTTTTCATACTGCAAAGTCTTGATTAAAGTGCACAGACGATGAGACCAATTAGAAGGCTACTGCAATAGCCCAAATAAGAGATGGTGGTGACTTGGAGTCATGCGGTGGCAGAGAATAAAGATAGGGAATGGATTTGAGAGATGTTTTGGAGATAAAACCAGCAGAGTTTAAAGATGGATGTGGGGCTGGGATTTAGGGAATGCTCTGAGTGTAGAATGATTCTCACACTTCTGCCTTGCTAATCCAAGTGGAGCCAGTGAGATAAAGCAACATTTGAAGGGTTCCTACTGTGGGGGAGACATGATGACTTTCACATTAAGCATCTTCTTCTCGTGGTATCTGTGCGAACTTCAAGCAGCAGACTTCAGAATGCAGTTGGATGTCTGAGCCTTAAATTCCCGGGAGAAGTCTAGTTGCACATACAAATTTGAAGCCACAGGAAAATGCCTGCAAGCATGTCAATCGATCAAATAGAAAGCCTAGGAAAAACCTTTCTGAGAATGACTCTCAAATCAGGGCTTCTAAGCAGACAGGATATTTAAGGCTAACCTTAGACAGATAGTAGGGATCTATTTCCATTGCAATAGAGGGGGGAAAAATCAGTACTCTAGATGAATTTGGAGGCGAGGTGGCTGAAAATTGAAGGAGGTTTCATGTGATGACTGCTATTTATCAGTGAGAAGAAGGAAAATGAGCACTGTAGAAACACATAAAGATTTCTGAGCAGCACAGAGCCTCAGTCAAGGTTAGAAATCATGATTTTCCATGCCACTACCATCAAAGTTCATCACTGCTCTTCTTACTGCTTCATGCTTATCTTGCATTTTACATCATATCATAATATAACCCTTGATTTGGTAGACATTCGATTATCTCAAGCTCAACTAGATATAGTGTGATTCTTTGCATTATTTCTTCTGATAGGTCTATGAACAGTCCATCAAAGGAATTAAAGCTTTCAGACTGGTTTTCTCCCAGGTAAGAACTCCAAGTCAAACATATGTGAGATTAATCTATAGATTGCCCAGTAGAAACTAACACTGTGTCAATAATACTTACAACTGGCCTTCCAACTGTTGGGCGGGAGATTGATCTTTGATTACACTACAAAAAATAAGCAGTGTCCCAGTGGACATTAAGGCCCACATCCGTCATAAATGAGAGTATAGATGACAGAAACCCAATGGCCCTAACATTATGGCAGGTCAAAATGTGAAGGGTCCACGTTTGATCATTTGCTTGATTCTCCTCATTTCGCCAACGAGGGAACCAAAGTCCAAGTCAGATAGATGGGTCGTCTGTGCACTTCACACTTTAATACAGCAGCTTTCCTCCAGCCTCTCTGCCTCCCTCTCCTTACTGTACCCACGTGTCTTTCTCCTTGGTGGTGCAGGGCTTCAGGACTTGTCTGAATTAAAACTTTGAAAGGAGATGTCCAGCTAAGATCATGATTGGATAATGGTCCATGAACCATCCTCCTATGATATTACAACTTTTGTCAGATCTAACAAGGACACATAAAGCACACTGGTTATTTTAAAAAAGCATTTCATACAAAGAACTGTTAACTAGTATAAAGTTACCTAGTTAGTTGTTAACTAGTATAAGTAACTGGAAAGTCTGAAAAGAGAATTCTAAGGTGTCATGAGGGGAACAACCACAGGAAGTAACTATTTTCCCCAGGAAAAGGGCTGAAGAAACAGAAGGAAGAGGCCAAAATTGTTAAACCCTAGAAACTTGGAGAGCTTAAACTCAGTGAGTTTAAGACCCACTCAACTGGTGCTGGTACTACCAGGCTCCAGAAAGGCCTCTTGGGACAAGGAGCCAGACCTCTATGGAGGGGCACAATGAGGCTGGGTTCGACAGTGTTGGAAAAGCTGAAATCTGGATCCAGATGGAACTATATCTCGGTGGTGGAGACTTGGCAGGAGGAGGAGGCAGATAAGGAGCCCCCTGGAAACAGGAAAGAGCAAGTTCCTTCTTCCCCCAGGCTTGTAATTTTCCTCCAGTGCCCTCTATTAGCAGAGCCTAACAGGGTGCCTGCTGGCAAAGAAGAGATGTGGTTTGTGGAGTCCTGGCTCAATATAAGAAAGCCCAGCATAGTGCGGTGGGTTTAGTTATGAAAGATGTTAGCTTAATAACTGGCACAGGATCCCACTCACAAGACAAGTAAGGCATATCCTTGTAAGTCAGCGTGATGATTCATCACAACAATTGAACAAAGGAGAAAACCATATAATCATTTACACAGATTCCAAATTGACTACCAATAAAATTCAGTTTTCACTGCATTTTTTTTTTTGGCTTAAACAATATAAATTTATTTCTTCCCACTTCTGGAGGCTAGAAGTGGATGGTCAAGGTGTGGGAAGTTCGGTTTCCCCTGAGGCCTCTCTCTTGGGCTTTCTTGTCCTCACCGGGACTTTTTTTCTGTGCGCCATCATCTACAAGCATCCATGGTGTCTCTTCTTTTAAGGACACCAGTCCTATTGAATTTGGGCCCCACCCTTATGACCTCATTTAACCTGAATTACCTCCCTGAAGGCCTTGTCTCTAAATAGCCACAATGGGGATTAGGGTTTCAACATATGAATTTGGGGGAGACAGTGTTCAGTCCATAACAGGTTCTGAAATAGTTAATAGAACCTTTTTTTAAAAATATATTTATTTATTTTGACAGAGACAGAGACAGCATGAGTTGGGGAGGGACAGAGAGGGAGAGGGAGACAGAGAATACCAAGCAGGCTCTACACTGTCAGCACGGAGCCAGATGCAAGGCTCAAACCCATGAAACCAAGAGACCATGACCTGAGCTGAAACTAAGAGTTGGACACTTAACTGACTGACTCACCCAGACGCCCCAATAGAATCTTTTTCTTCCAACTGTACAACAATTCTCATTCTGTTTTCATTCTTTTCCTTGATGACCATCAAGGTTGAACACCTTTTCCCATGAATATTGGCCACTTGGATATTTACTTTTGTAAAATGCCAGTTTCTATCTGTGGGTCTCCTTTCTGCTTTCTTGTTAGTGTCCTTGGATGCACAAAATTTTGTTTTCTGCGGAAGTCTAATTTATCTAATTTTTTTTCTTTTGATGCCCATGCTTTTGGTGTCACATCTAAGAAATGATTACCAAATCTAAGATCATGAAAATTTACTGTAGTTTTCTTCTAAGAGTTTTATAACTTTTGCTCTTACATTTAAGTCTTTGATCCATTTTGCATTAACATTTATCCATGGTGGGAAATAAGTGCAACTTCATTTTTTTTAAATGTAGATATCCAGTGGTCTCAGCACAATTTGTTAAAAAGACTATTTTCCCCCATTGAATGGTCTTGGCACCCTTTATTTAAAATTAACTAATCATAGTTGTATGGGCTTTTTACAGACTCAGTTCTATTCCATTGACCTATATATGTCTATCCTTATGTCAATAACACACTGGTTTGATTATTGTATCTTTGCAGTAAGCTTTGAAATCGGGAAGTGTGAGTCCTCCAATTTTGTTCTTCTTTTTCAAGATTGTTTTGGCTATTTGAGGTTCCTTACAATTCCTTATGAATTTTAGGCTCAGTTTGTTCATTTCAGCAAAAATAATTAATTAATTAAATTAAATTAAATTAAATTAAATTAAATTAAATTAAATTAAATTAATTAGCAGTTAGAAAAGTGATAGTGTATTACCTTCCCAGGGTTGCTATAACAAATCACAACAAACTACATGACTTAAAACAACATAAATTAATTTCTTCACAACTCTGGAGTCCAGAAATCCAAAATTAAGGTGTCAGCAGGGCCACGTTCCCTCTAAAGCCCAAAAGAAGAATTCTTCCTATCTCCTGAAGACTATGGTGGCCCCAGGCATTCTTTGGCTTGTGAAAGCATAGCTCCACTCTCTGCCTCAGTCTCTACATGGCCTTATCTGTATCTCTCCTCTATGTGCCCTTTCATCTTAAAAGAACACCTGTCATTGGATTCACAAGCCCAACCTAATTCAGAATGATGTCATCATAATTAATTACATCTGCAAAGACACTATTTCTAAATAAGGTAACATTCTGAAGTTCCAAGTGGATTTGAATTGGGGGGAGGGTTACTATTCAATGCAGTACATGTAGGAATGACATTGAATCTGTAGCTCACTTTGGGGCGTATTACCATCTTAACAATATGAAGTCTCCAATCCATAAACATGGATGTCTTTCCATTTATTTAGGCCTTCTTTAATCTTTTTCAACAATGTCTTATAGTTTTCATTGTATCAGTCTTGCACCTCCTTTGGTTGTGTGTATTCCTAAATATTTTATTCTTTTTGTTCCTGTTATAAATGAAAATGTTTTCTTAATTTTATTTTCAGATGGTTCGTTTCTAGTGTATGGAAATATAAATGATTTTTGCATGTTGATCTTGTATCCTGCAACAATTACTGGTTCTAATAGATTTTTTTGGAAGACTGCTTAGAATCTTCTCTAATAGTAGAGATAGTTTTACTTCTTTCTTTCCAATTTGGATGCCTTTTATTTCCTTTTCTTGCCCAACTTCCCTAAACCTCCAGTACAATGTTGAAAGGAAGTGGATAAAACAGACAGCCTTGTCTTGTTCCTGATTTTAGGGGAAAAGTTTTCAGTCTCTCAAAAATAAGTATGATGTCAACTGTGAGTTTTACATAAGATGCCCTTTATCATGTAGAGGAATTTCCCTTCTGTTCCTAGTTTGTTGGGTATTTTTATCATGCAGGATTGTGGGAATTTTGTCAAATGCCTTTTCTACATCACTTAAGATGATCATGTGGGCTTTTTTGTCCATTTTATTAATATGGTGTTTTACATAGATTGGTATTTGTTTTTTGTTTTGTTTTGTTTGTTTTTGGTATTTATAGGTTGAACCAGCCTGCATTCCTGGAATAAATCTCACTTCAGATTTTAATATACTGTTGGATTCAGTTTACAAATATTTTGTTGAGGATTTTTGCATTTTTATTCATAATGGATATTAGTCTACAGTCTTCCTGAGGTGTTTTTTCCTGGCTTTTGTATCAGTAATTCTGGCCACATAAGAATGAGTTAGAAAATGCTCTCTCTTCTTCAATTTCTTTGGAAGACTTTGAGAACGATTGGTGTTAATCTGTTAAATGTTTGGTAGAATTCACCAATGAAGCCATCTGGTCCTGGGCTTTTCTTTGTTGGGAGATTTTTGATTACCAATCCAATTATTTTTATTAATTCTGTTGCCTTGTTCCAGGTCTATTAAATTTTTCTATTTCTTCTTCAACTAGTTTTGGTAGTTTGTGTGTTTCTAGGAATTTGTCCATTTCATCTATTTATCTAATAAGTTCATGTACAATTGCTCATAGTATTCTCTTATAATGCTTTTTCTATCTGTAAGGTCTGTAGTAGTGTCTCCATTTCCACTCCTGATTTTAATAATTGGAGTCATTTCTGGATTTTTGGTCTCAGTCAGTCTAGTTAAAAATTGGTCAATTTTATCGATATTCTCAAAGAACCAATTATTGGCTTCATTAATTCTGTCATGTTTTTCTTTTCCTCTATGTCCACTGTCTCTGCTCCAGTCCTTATTATTTCTTCCTTCTTCTTGCTTTGGGTTTAGTTTGCTATTTTTTTCTAGGTCCTTAAGGTGGAAGGTTAGGTTATCAATATGGTATCTTTCTTCTTGTTTAATACAGATGTTTACAGCTATACACTTCCTTCTGAGTACTGCTATTCACTGCATCCCATAAGTTTTAGTATGTTGTATTTTCATTTTTATTCATCTTAATGTATTTTCTAATTCCCTTTGTGATTTTTTTCTTTGACCCATTGATTGTTTCAGAGTGTTTTGTTTAATTTCCATTTATTTATGAACTTTACAGGTTTCCTTCTGTTGTTAATTTCATTCCACTGTCAATGGAAAAGATAGTTTGTATGTTTCCAACCATTTTAAGTTTATTGAGATTTGTTTTATGGCCTAACATATGATCTATCCTGGAAAATGTCCCATGTGTATTTGAGAAGAATATGTATTCTGTTGTTGATTAAAATGTTCTATGTATGTCTGCTCAGGTCTGCTGTTGAAATCCTATGGCAAGTTTTTTTGTTTCAGCTATTATACTTCTCAGCTTCAGAACTTCTATTTGGTTCCTTTTTATAGTTCTATCTCTTTATTCACATTCTCTGCTTGTTAAGCCTTCGTTCTCCTGATTTCCTTTAGTTCTTTTTCCATGGTTTTCTTTGGCTCTTTCAGCATATTTAAAATAGTTGATTTAAAGTCTTGTTATAGTAAGCCCAATGTCTGGCTTCCCCAGGGACAGTTTTTGTTAATTCTTTCCTCTCATCAATGGACCACACATTCTTGTTTCCTTGTATGCCTCATAATTTTTAGTTGAAAACAGGCATTTTGTATATTATAATGTTGTTACTTTGGAATTCAGATTCTTTTGCCTCCTCAGAGTTTGTTGTTCTTGCTTGCTGTGGATTGTAGTTATTGTCTGTTTGGTGACTTTTCCAGACTATTTTTAAAGACTGTATTCTTTGTCTTGTTTGGTCTGAGAGGTCTCTGTTCCTTTAGCTTATGGTCAGCTACCGGTTTGTTAAAGATATCCTTAAATACCTAGAGCCATAGTGGTGGTGGTTGTGGTGGTGGTTGGAGGATAATTGGAGGAGTAAGAGGAGGATGAGGAGATGAAGAAGAAGAAGAAGAAGATGACGGCGGCAGAGGAGGAGGAGAATTCCAAGGGGGAGGAGGAAGAGGAGGAGGGGAAGGAGAAAAAGGAAAGGAAAGGAAAGGAAAGGAAAGGAAAGGAAAGGAAAGGAAAGGAAAGGAAAGGAGGAAATGGAAGGGAAGAGAAGGGAAAGGAAAAGAAAGAGGGAAAAAAATAACCCTCTTACAGTCTTTGAAGATTGGCTCTGTGTTTGGGCCCTCCTTCAACACAGCCCAGTTGTTTACAACTCTGCATTAGTCTTCACTTCCTGCTTACACTGAGCCTAAATATCAGCCAGAGGTGAAATCTTAGGATCTTCAGGGATCTTTTCTGAGCATGTAATCCTGAACACGTGTATGGATTTCTTAATTCCTCGTTATACAAGGGGTCTTGTTAAAGCCTTTACTTTTCAAAGAACTCTCTCCCAATTTTCTCCTCCCAGGATTTCAGCATATCTAGTGTTTATTCCAACTGTAATTTCTTGCCTCAGATGGCAGGGGCTTGTTTCTTTTTAAAATGTTTTCAAGAATTGCCCTCTACTTAGCCACTTTTCCATTTTGAGAGAGTTCTGAGTTGAGTGAAACAAAAGGAAGCACTAGGAGTCCAGTCCTTTGGGGACTTCTAGGGTCAAAATGGACAAACACATTTCCTTTGGAATTAGATCCACTCTTCTCCATCCCAAAGCAGATACTCAAACTGAGAACATGGTTTACTGTTTTCAACACCAATGCCATACTGGGAGTGAGTTGGTGCAAAGGCTAAGTTAAAATACCACAAACCTTTCCTTCTATTGTGTTGAGTCGTCCTTTTCTTGATTTAACTTTTGCTTGATTGCTCTAAACTTTTGGCTACCTTCTAGAGTTCTGGCAAAGTTGATTCTGACAGTATGAAGTAATATTAGCACTGGCAGCATTTTAGATTATGAACCTAGGAAGGTCATTTTTCAAAATATGGTCTCTGAAAGTAATTAATGTCAAAAAGCCTAAGACCAGGAGATTTTGTCCAAATATAAGAGTTATTGTTACTTTATACTTAGGGTGATGTTTTAACTGTGTCCTCAAAGATCTTGGAATCACAGTGTAACTAACCTGTACACGTACTTTTGTAATGATCTGGCCATTTCTGACAAGCTGTTTCTCCGGGTTGTCATAACCATCAAGGCTTTGGATTAGGAGTAAGGAAATGCTGCAACCAGACACAGGCTCTATATATTAGTAACATCTACCACAGTTTTATTAAAAGGTATCTTGTTCACAATTCTTATGTCTTTCTTACAGTCAATCCATGAACCTGACCACCACCAACTGGTCAGCTCCAGTTGTGTGGCATGGCACTTTCAACGAAGAAGTTTTGGAACAGTATTATGCCAAACATAAAATTACCGTGGGGCTGACTGTGTTTGCCGTAGGAAGGTAGGTAATGCCAAATGTCCTTTACATTCAAGCTTTTTATTATAGAAAATAGGAGATTATCAATAATCCCACCTCAAAAATCTAGAAAAAGTGGAACGGAATAAAGCCAAAGTAAACAGAAGTAAGGAAATAGTAAAAATGAGAACAGAAATCCATGAAACTGAAAACAGAAAATCCATAGAGTAAAATCAAAGAATCAAAAAGCTGGTTCTTTGAAAAAAAATCAATAAAATTCACAATCATCCAGGGATGAGCAAATAAGCCAATATGATAAAACAGAAACACCCATGCAAATGTGAAAGACCATGGCTATGACATTGTGGATCTGTAGGGAAAGACTTTCATAAATGATCCTGGAGAAAGTTGATGTCGGCATGGGAAAATCACAATTGCACCTTTCTACAGCATTCCATATACAAGCATATACAAACATACTTCCCAAGTAGTTTAAAGACCAAAAGTTAAAGGGCAAACCGCAGTGTATCTGAATGAAATCAAGACATAAAAGGATTTCTCCATCAAGATACAGAAAATACTAATCATCAAGGAAGAGGTTGACAAATGTGACTGTATTGAAATTATCTCTACCTAAGAAAATATCAGAAAAACCCAAATTGAGGGCCTTTCTACAAAATATCTGATCAGTACTCTTCAAAATGGTCAGGGTTATAAACAACAAGGAGAGAAATGGAGACAGATTGGAGGAGCCTAACAAGACATAATGACTAAATGCAATGTGTATTCTGGATTGGATCTTGCAAACTAGAAGCCCATTAGGGGCAAAACAGGTGGAAAAAACCAAAATCTGTGGTTAAGTTATAGTATTTAACCACTGATAATTTCTTAGTTTTGACAAATGTACTATGATTATATAAGATACTAACATTAGGGGAAGATGCATAGAGTGTATATGGGAACTCTGTATAATACAGTTACACCTGTTACATAAATCTAATATCATTCCAAAATAGAAAGTTTTCAAAAAATTTAAAAAAATAAGTTCACCATAGTAGTGAAAGTGCCTGATGATAACCTTTTTTTTTCTTGTGAATGCCTGACATTACACTTTTGATTACTGAGGCACTCATTTCAAAGACATCCAACTCGAATAAACATACTGCGGTCTATACCATGGTTGGTCACTAACTAAACAACTGGGTAAAGAGGCAGGTCGGCCCTCCTGTGAAATTCCCCTTTTAGAAAGGCCTGGGTAACCTATGTAACTGACCACCTGAGTGACCCCGCACTTTCCTTCCTGCGCTTTCATACCTGCTCTTACGTTTCAATTTCTGCAATAAAGAGTGAAGCTGTGAAAGCCTTGGCACCCCATCCCCCAGCCAAATAAAGGCAGAATCCCCAAGGATCACCCCCTTCTCTCCCTTTACCTAAGACCTCGTTCTGTGGCCCTGGGCCTACCTTGTACCCTCCAGGACTTGTGAGGAACGAACTCTGTTTTTTCAAAGTTCTCTGATGGTTGCTGCTGAGGAGTATCTTGTAAGTGTGGGCTGGTCCAGCCACAACATTGGCTGGTAAGGGAAATGTCTGTGGGGGTCTCACCACAAGTAGCAGGGGCCTAGGTGAGTCCCAGGCATTCTTGGCCAATAGGATTTACTATCGAAGGCAAAGACCAATACCAAAGAGCCCTGTATTATACCATACACAGAAATTAATTCAAATGGATAACTGACTTAAATGTGAAAGTGAAAACTATAAAGCAACTAAAAGAAAATATAGAAGAATACTTTCACTACCTTGAGGAGGCAAGGATTTCTGGAACACAGTACAAAAGCATTAACCATAAAAAAAATGCAGATAAATGGTATCTCTTTGTATTTGGGTTGCTAGCTTCCAACTCAGTAGAATATTTTAAGAGGTATTTGTCATAATTTATCTTGCCTTAATTATTAAATTACCATAACTTCAGATACTCCAAACTAGAAAGTTTTCTCCCGACTCCATCTACTATGTTTCTTAAAACTTAGATCAATATCCAGAACTTATTTTTAATGATTATATAAACATTATCTGAAGCTGAGGCATGTATGTCTGCATTATTGACTCCTCATAAATTCCTCCTCATAAAGCAAGCCACCGACATCAATCGCTGCTCGTGCAAGGACCCAAGATCTTCTTGCCTACAATCCCCAACACAAGCTCCTTCCTCCCAGACAACCCTAAAGACTCTCATCTTGCGACAGGGCTCTGTGCCATTTACTGATCTCACCATGTTTCATTCCCCCTCGTAAGGAAGTCCTCTTTTCTCATGATCCACAGAACCCCATCAGGGAGAGGAAAGGCAGATAATTTCACTTTCTTTTATGCTACTTAAATATAACTCAAGAAGCGTATCTAATATTTAGTTTGCCTACTAGTATTTCTGGACAAACTACGACCAGTGTAACTTAAGTAGTATGCATTTCACTGCAATAGAAGACAAAGAACTTAATCATTTCTTGTTTACTTCACAGATATATCGACCACTATTTGAGGAAATTTATACTATCTGCAGATATGTTTTTTATGGTTGGCCATAAAGTCATAATTTATGTCCTGATAGATGACTTCTCCAGGATGCCTTGGATACAGCTGAGTCCCCTCTGTACAATCAAAGTGTTTGAAATCAAGCGAGAGAAGAGATGGCAAGATGTCAGCATGATGCGCATGAAGACTATTAGTGAACATGTTGTAGATCATATCCAGCGTGAAGTCGACTTTCTCTTCTGCATGGATGTAGATCAAGTCTTCGTAAGGAAATATGGAGTGGAGACTCTGGGGGAGTCAGTGGCTCAGTTACATGCTTACTGGTACAAGGCAGATCTGATAAAGGTGCCATATGAAAGAAGTGAGTTATCAGAAGCATATATACCTACTGGCATGGGAGATTTTTATTACCATGCTGCTGTATTTGGTGGCACTCCTACCCAAGTTCTCAATATTGCCAGGGAGTGCTTGAAAGGAATCATGAATGACAAGAAAAACAGCATTGAAGCAGTATGGCATGATGAAAGCCACTTAAATAAGTATTTCTTTCTCCACAAACCTGCTAAGCTCTTATCACCGGAATATTGCTGGGATTTTACTAGAACGGATATCATTAATATTCGTAATATCAAACTCTCTTGGGCTAAAAAGGATTATAAACATCTTAGGGTGAAATTGTAGTTTTATAGCACTTCCTTCAGATTTCTGAAAATAAGAGCATCATTTTTGTCTTATTCCTTAGGAAATTAGCACTTGATAAATTTTAGCACTAAAAAAAAAAATCACTAGCAAAATGGCAAGACCACCAATATGGAATACTCATACTTCTCATATTCATTGTGAATTGTATAAGATGGGATACAGCAATTGCAGAATGAATGTACTGATGTCAGATGGAGATACAATGATTTCATATCCTGTGTGAATATTGAGGAGATATTATTTGTTGGATTACGTTGAACAAAATAGAATCTGTCACAAGAAGATGAAACCTGAAATATTTCTATTGATCCATGTAGATACACATTTCTCGTACTGCTTAAGAAAGGGGGTTGTCAGGGTGCCTGGGTGGCTCAGCCGGTCCAACTCTTGATTTTGGCTCAGGTCAGGATTCCAGGGTTGTTGGATCAAGGCTCCCGTCAAGCTCTGTGCTGAGCATGGAGCCTGCTTAAGATTCTGTGTGTGTGTGTGTGTGTGTGTGTGTGTCTCTCTCTTTACCTCTTTCTCTCTCTCTCTCTCTCCCTCTGCCTCTTCCCCCATCTCTCTCTCTCAAATAAGATTAAATCTAAAAAGTTAACAAAATAAAATAAAAATAAAAAAGAAAGGGGATTGTCTGGAGGTGTGGATAAGAAGTCACTGCAACTATAGTAATATCCTGTCTATGCAAAACATTAAAGATGTTAAAGCTGCCATCAGATGAATGGATCATTACTTAGGAAACTGAGTCACTCAAAAAGAACTAGGCATTTTAAAACTATGAGATTGATTGTTATAAAAACTAAAAGAAAATGGAATAGATACAGAGAAAATTGAAAGCCCCTCCTTTACTCTCCCTTTGAAAACCTATCCCTCACTATTCCTTTTATATGCATTTATATACCCACCACATGAATACCCACACACACAGTGACACTTGTATTTTACACAAATTGATTCATATCACACACATGCACACATACAGGCACACACAAGGATTTTACCACTAGTCGGGGCCCAGTTAGGAAAACAGATAATGCTATCCTCAGTATTTAACAGTGGAGATTTAACACAGGGAACTGGACATACAAGAGCTCATAACAGAGCTGAAGTGCACACAAGACAAAGTGACGCAACCCATAATTAAAAAAAAAAATTAATGTTTATTTTGGAGAAAGAGAGAGAAAGAGAGAGAGTGGGGAAGGGGCAGAGAGAGAGGGAAACACAGAATCCGAAGCAGGCTCCAGGCTCTGAGCTGTCAGCACAGAGCCCGACGCAGGGCTCAAATCCACAAACTGTGAGATCATGACCTGAGCTGAAGTGAGACACAACCAACAGAGCCACCCAGGCGCCCCTAATTTTTATTTTAATGAAGGCAATAGCACTCCTAAGGCTGAAGGGAAAATTGTAGAATGTCCACAAAGAGCCAGAACCTAGCATGAGCTGCCTGGCATGGGTGGGGACAACAAAGAGAGGAGTCTAGTCACTGCTAAGGATGTCACCCAAAGGAGACAGAGACAGAGACAAGAGAGAAATGTACAGACTTTTCTCCTTCTCCTGTCCTGTCTGCCTTTGTTTCCACTGGCCAGTGCCATCCAGTAGTCGGATGCAGTGGAGTCTAGGAAATGGAGGTCCCTGCCACACCGAGCAGAGTGTGGGGAAAATGAGATCGAAATCTGAGAGTAAACAGACAAATGGCTACCACAGTCCACCCATGTTGCCACAAAGCACTCATCCTCTTCCTCCTAACTCCCATAAAATGACTGCATGTTTCTACCATGCAAAACGCAACCAGCTTTTGTGTAAATAATCACACCCAGAAGGGTGAAATCCGAAGTAATGCCTGACATAGTTTCCCTCATTATGTCCAAGAATCCAGGATGATATGAGGTCCTCTCCCTCAGGACTCTATGTGGCTCTTCATTGTTTGGTGAGCTCTGATCCAAATTGTAAAGAATAACTAATACTACTCATTTAGAAAAAAAAAATTGTAAGAGAAGGAAAAGGGGAAAATAATTGGTTAACACATAAAAAGGTACATATATATGATAATGTATACTTATGCTTATAATATAAATGTAAGAAAAATATACATGCCTTCTGTGGTCCTCATTTCTGTAGCTGGTTCCAAGGTCAAGTTCATATTGATCACTCCTTTCTTTCACCACCCATTCCACATTCTTTACTTTCTGCTGGAAGCTCAGATGAATAGGGTTCCTTACTAGGAAGATGATATAAAGCTTCTCCTTTATAATCTGAGTCTTATAATCTTTAGAATCTGAGTCTTTAGTGGGTCTTTATCAGATTGCCACAGCTTTCCCTTAACAAGGACTGTTGGATAAAGTAGTTTAAGAGGCTCCCAGGGAACACCTTGAACTCTAGATACAGCCCTCATGCCACCAGTGTGGCATAGCAACCGACTTTCATCTTGATAATCAGTTCCCTGATCCAGTACAGAGACCCCTTCTCTGGCTGCTAATCCAGCACAATGAGAATGCAAAATGGCCGGGGGGGAGTCTCAGATGCCCATTCAACAGGACCATCATTTTGTTTCCTTGTACACGAGAACCTTCAAACTCATCGAGCCCAAGGTTGCAGAGAAGAAAGTAAAAATGGTTCCAGCAGGGGCACCTGGGTGGCTCAGTCGGTTAAGTGTCCGACTTGGGCTCAGGTCATGATCTCACGGTCCGTGGGTTCGAGCCCCGCGTCGGGCTCTGTGCTGACAGCTCAGAGCCTGGAGCCTGTTTCAGATTCTGTGTCTCCCTCTCTCTGTGACCCTCCCCCGTTCATGCTCTGTCTCTCTCTGTCTCAAAAATAAATAAACGTTAAAAAAAAAAATTAAAAAAAAAATGGTTCCAGCAGATTATCTGGTGTAATTGTAAAACAAAGCCTCACATCTCTACTTCTTGGTTCCAGAACCCATGCATTGTGGCTTTGAGGAAGACGATATGACCTAGTGACTACTATTTAATTCCTTTAGAACATTCCTTTAGAATGGCACCCCGACCTCACCAGGTGTTTTCTTAGAGCTGATACTGTGACTGAGGCTTCAGTAGGCTGCTTCACAAAGTTAGCTGCTTCTGGGTCATGAGTTATAAGGTAAGACCAGTGAATTCCATGGACAGAAGCCCACTGTTGCACTTAGTTGCCAATAAAGTCTCTCTCTTTGGCAGAGGCAATGAAGAAAACATTCTGTAAGTCCACATGTGGTAGTGCTGGAAGAAGCACTATGGGAAAGGAAGTATATCTGTACCCAGAATATGTTTGGGGACAAATTTCTTCTCCTTCCCTTGTGGAAAAGCTCCAAGGTTACCAATATGCTGCCAGGGGCCAGACAGTCCCTCAGAAGAAAGGTGTCATATGATGTACTCAGGGAGGCCTCTGCCGCCGGGTGGTTGCACGTTTAGCAGCAGAGAAAGCCAGATCGTCACTGATGAGAGGCAGTCTATCTTACTGAGCCACTGGATAGCCTCTGTCTCTGCCACCAAGGCCACTTTGTACATGGGCCATCAAGAAAGCACTGTGATGGCTGCAGAAAGAGGCTGGCTGACATCACGGAACAGATTTTTCTCTACTTGATTATTGAGAGTCTCATCTACCAAGATTGCTCTTTGGTGAGTATTTTCATGGGACACTCACATCCTTACACTCTGTACCTATTTCAGAAGCCCATAAAGAACTTCAGACTTTCTTGTCACTGAGTTTTCAATCTGCCTGAGTCCAATCTCACAGAAATGACTTCCACTGTAATGGGTTACAGCTGCATACACCCAAGCTTTTTGTTGGATCAGAAAGCATTAAGTTCACAATGGGTAGGAGAGGTCATAGTTCAGGTAAATTTAGAATCCCATGTGCCTAGTATTCTCTACCTGGCTGTGGAAAATGCCCTATCCAGTATCTATATTTGTCACATGAACCTGTTCAGGGTCACAGAACCTTTCTTGGCAGACAATGCCTGACATAGGGCCTTCTCTTACCCTGGGTCTCACTCAAAATTGGCAGGGTATTGGTTTCTCAACACACAGGTCTGAGCGGCACTCAGGTACAATACACCTTGCTTTTAATATCCAAAAAGTCACACTGAGCATATTTAGGCCTCTGATTTGGTGATATGTAGTTCAAGGTGCAGTAATTTGCCTAGAACCAACAACCCTACATGCTCCTCAGAAACGTCACTGATGTGTGTCAGGCCCCTGAATTTTTATGGGGTTTCTCTTCTACCTCCTGGCACACATTTGTATTAGCATGACATCTGACAGTCTTGCTCCTTTCTGCTCAAAATGCTCAGCATGATGTTAATAATGGTATCCTGTGAGATGTCCACATGGTCGAGGATGCTGTGGATAATATTATGACAACACAGGAGAGTTCACATAACTTGGAGGTTTACTGATGTCTCTGCCAGGTAAAAGCAAACTGCTTTTGATAATCCACACTAACTGATATAAGGAAAAGCATCTGTCACCTGTAGACCACACAACAGGGACTGTGTTCATTTGCTCTAGCAAACATACGACACCAGGAGAAGTTACTGTGATTGAAGTCACCACTTGAGTAACTTTACAGTGGTTCCCAGGCATTCAACCAATGAATCTGTCTCTTATACCGGTCAAACAAGCAAAGGTAGCAAACAATCTCAGATAAGTGTACCTGTTTCAATAGCTTCAGAACTTCAGCTCAATCCAATTCCATTCGTCTTAATCTAATATTATTAGATATTAAACAAGGATGTGATAGGAATCAACAGCCTGCAGTGTTTGAGTTTTTAATGATAACACTAATCTTTACAATCTCCACAGGGAGGTGTTATATAACTTCTGTCTTAAATGTTTGTTTATTTTTGAGAGAGAGAGAGAGAGACAGAGCATGAACAGGGGCGTTTATTTTTGAGAAAGGGAGACACAGAATCTGAAGCAGGCTCCAGGCTCTGAGCTGTCAGCGCAGAGGCCGACGTGGGGCTCAAACACACACCGCGAGATCATGACCTGAACCGGAGTCGGACGCTTCAGGTCCGAGCCTGAGCCATCCAGATGCCCCGGGGTTATATAACTTTTGATTTACCATTTTAGTGGATTTACCACTAAAGTGAGTGGAAATGGATTTCTACTCACTCTGTTAAGTAGATCACCATGCTACTTCTTGCCTCTAGAAATTATTGTCAACTCAGACCTAATGTCCATTCTGCATTTTCCTCCAAGGACACAGTCATCCTACTATACGACCACAGGTCCTCCCTTGGGGTGACATAGACTCCTCTTCAGTCGAGGGACTCCAGGTCTGTAAACTGGCTTAAGTGTGGGAACATGAGACACCATAACCTGTTACCATGGCAACTGAAGTCAAGTTTCTGCTCACCGGGTCTAGAGGTTCCCCAGTAATGTAAACCCCACAATTCTCATTGAAATCTGAGAGTCCATTTCAATGTCAGTATTTGATGGTTTCCTATCTCACATTTAGGTTTTTCATCCATTTTGAATTTATTTTTGTGTATGGTGTAAGGAAGTGGTCCAGTTTCATTCTTTTGTATGTTGCTGTCCAATTTTCCCAGCACCATTTGTTGAAGAGACTGTCTTTTTCCCATTGTATATTCATTCCTCCTTTGTCAAAGATTAATTGACCGTATATATAGTTGTGGGTCCATTTCTGGGCTTTCTATTCTGTTCCATTGATCTGTGTGTCTGTTTTTTGTGTCAAAACCATACTGTCTTCATGACTACAGCTTTGTAATATAGCTTAAAGCAAAAGTGAATATTATTATCCTCTCTCTGTATCCATGCCCATTTTATATAGCCCCAGTAGATGTTCTCCAACAGCCAGACATGTGAATATAGAACAGCAAGCTCTCAACCAACTGACCAGAGTACTGTAGCTACATGAGTACTCTGAGATGAGATCAGCTAAGCCTGGCCCAGAACGGCAGTAAAGGACCCTAGACTCATGAGCAAAAATAAAGCTTCATTGCTTTAAGCTATTAAGGTTTGGGTGGGTTGTTATACAGCAAAAATTAATTGATATCAGAGCACTTCTAGTCTTGGGAACTATTATTATCAGTCAGGGTCCAATCAGGAAAATCTGGGTATTTCAAATGGGGGATTTTGAGAACTGGTTACACAAGTGATAGAATTGCTAAGGAGCTAGATGGGATAGTAAGGAAACTGAGAAGCTGCGGCCATCCCAAGAGCCAGAAGGGCACAGGAAGGTGGTGGGACCAAAGGGCAGAAGCCAGGGTCACCAGTGGGGGCTGGAACCCACTGCAACCACGAAGGGCACAGCTATCTGGTGGCAGGTGCAGTCACAAAGTAGACTTTAACTTTGGCTTTACACTTTTTCTTTAAGCTCACTAGTGCCATTAAATACAGCCATTTCACCTGCTTGTTGAGCAAGTTAACATTTAATTTATTTCATTAAATAAGTTAATGTATGTGCATAGTTCAGTGTCTGGTGCATAAGTGTTATAAAGCATCATTATCATATATATTTATGGCAAAAACTATCATTGCCCCAAAGCCTTTGCCTTTGATGAGCACCTCATTCAATGAGAGCCCAGGGACAATGTCCTGTTTACTGCTATATTACACAGGCTTCCAGAAACCTATCTCTGAATACTAACGTGGTGTTTTTATTTTTTTAATTGACTTTAGACCCAAACAAGGCCTGAAAACAAATTCTAGATTCCCCCTATTTCCCTGAGTGTAGTTGCCTACAAACCAACCCTCTCTTTGGTACTAAAACCTGATTCTAATTCATCTAAACAGAGAAAGAATTTATGAAATGGCATGTTGGGTAAGAAAATTGAACCCTCAAATCTTAGTAGTCTTAACACAAAAACAAGTTTCTCACTCACCCTACATTTCCAGTGAGGGTGGGAACCAGGAAGTCTCCTCCATATTGTCACTTGGGGACCCAGAACGATGGAGGGTTCACTATCTGTGACATTCCTAGTCACAATGTCAAGGGAAGACACTAGAGAGTCATGCAGGGGCTTTTCAGTGCCTCAGCCTGGACTTATCCCATGCCCTGGGCTAGAAGATAGAGTCTTCTCTGCAAAGGAAGGGAGAACCAGATAGTGTTGACCAGCAACAACGTTTACCACAGAAACAGCGCCCAGTCCTTAGCCAATAGCTGCTAATATAAAGGGGCAAAGGGAGGGAATACACAGACAAGATCCTGCCACAGGGGTAATCTGTTTGGATACCAATCCTTATCCCATCACTCATTATCTCCCTGCTGATCTCCATACCCTTGAAAACATCTTCCAGAACATTAGTCCTTGATTCTATTACAAATAATTTCAAATTGAACCCCCCTAAGGTTCAAAATCCCAGGTAAGAGAATCTGATTAGCATGCCAGGTAGTTTAGGTCATGTGCCCATGGTTTAGTTGTAAAGGGCAGGAAGAGGAAATTTCTGCCTATTTCAGCTTTCACACTTGGCAGAAGGATGCTGTTGCTTCTTGAATTTAAGATTCCCTGTAAATGACGGGTGTTCAGGTTTCTGGGCAGCCCAAACAAAAATGTGCCCTGTATCGTTTCAATGATTTGCATATTTACGAATTTTATATAAACAGATTTATACAGTATGTGCCCCTTTTTGGCCTGGCTTCTTTCACACTATCATTATACAAAGGTCCATTTAAGTTGTTGCACATATCAGTGCTGAGTACTATTCCATTGTAAGGACATGCTACATTTGCTTATCCATTCCGTTGTTGACGAACACTTGTTGTCTCTACCTTTTGGCTACTACCAAGAAAGCTACCAAGAGCAGTCATGAACAGCTCTTTTTCTGGACATGTGCTTCTATTTCTCTTGGGTAAATATCTAGGAGTGGAATTGCTGGATTGTCCGGTAAGTGTGTGCTTGAACTGTTAAGAAACTGCCAAACTCTTTTCCAAAGTGGTTGTGCCATTTTACATTCCCACCAACCATGGATGAGAGCTCCAATTCTCCAATTGTCATAATGCTTGGTATGGCCAGTTTTCTTAATTTTAGCCATTCTAATAGGTATGTGGTGGTATATTATTGAGGCTTTAATTTCCATTTGCCTGAAGACTAATAGGATTTTTTCATATACTTATTTGCCTTCCGAATGCATTTTGTTTTGCAAAATGTCTGCTCAAATACTTTGCCATTTTTTAATGTATTTCTTGCAATCTGAAGTTTCCTTTTCATTGTCTTAACTGTTTCTGCTCCTGTTTTCTACTATACATTTTATTCTTTTAGATTTTACATTTAGGTCAGTCATCCATTTGGGGTTAATTTTTATACCTGGTGCAAAGTACTGATCAAAGTTTGTTTTGTTTTGTTTTTTCTTTTGTTTGTTTGGGTTTTGTTTTTTTTTTTTTTTTTTTTTGCATATGGATATCCAATTGTCCTAGACCCATTTTTTTTAAAGACTATCCATTCACTACTGAATTACCTTTTCTTATTTGTCAAAAATCAATCATCCATATATGTGTAGATCTATTTCTAGACTCCTGAGTTTGTCCCAATGATCTGTATGTCTATCTTAGACCATATGGTATTAATTACTGTATCTTTAGATCTAAAATTATGCCAAAATAGAAAGATTAAAAAATGCAAAAAGATAGAGACCTAACAGAAAATGAACAAAAGCTATGGTCAGTTTACAGAGAAGGAATTACAATGGCTCTTAAACGTGCAAGAAGATTCTCAACATCAGCCATAATAAAACAAACACAAATTAAGGCTGCGCTAAGATACAATTCACACCCTCAAATTTTCAAATACCAAAAACTTTAACAACACACTTTATATTGATAAGGATGTATGAAAATGGGTCCTTTTACCCACTGGTGGCATGAGTTAAATTGGAACGACCCCTGTGGAAAACAATTTGGCAACATTTACTCGTTTGTTAAATGGGTATAACCTTTGACCCAGCAAGTCTGTTTCTAGAAATTTATCCTGCAATATAGTTCAATAAGTGTTCACAGATCATGTTCAACTATTTCCACTGTGGCATTTCTTATAATGGCAAAGACAATAAACAACCAAAATGTCTAGCAATAGAGAATTGGTTATATAAATGATAAAAATCCTATAATAAACCACATTTCACTAGCAAAAGAATAAGATGTATGAAATGTAATGGAATGACCTTCAAAATATACTGATAAGAGAGATATTCAAAGTGCTGAAGAATTATTTTAGGATGCTGCCATTTGTGTGAAAAGGAAACCTATACACATTAAAAAATATATATGCCCTTATAGGTGCAGAATAGTTATGGAATATAAAACTGAAGAGTGGCTGTCCTTGGGGATGAGATAATGGAGTCAGTGCTGAGGGAGAAGATAAGCATTATATAACTTCTCCTCTGTTTGAATTTTTTTGCTCTGTGTGTGTGTGTGTGTGTGTGTGTGTGTGTGTGTGTGTGTCTTGTTCAATTAGAAAATCTATTTTAAAAGAAGTGTATACTAGGGGTGCCTGGGTGGCTCAGTCGGTTAAGCATCTGACTTCAGTTCAGGTCTGATCTCACGGTTCGTGAGTTCGAGCCCCGCATCAGGCTCTGTGCTGACAGCTCAGAGCCTGGAGCCTGCTTCCAATTCTGTGTCTCCCTCTCTCTCTGCGCCTCTCCCACTCATGTTCTGTCTCTTTCTCTCAAAAATAGACGCTAAAGTTAAAAAAAAAAAAAAAAAAGAAGTATATACTAAAGGTATGCCATCTTAAAACAAGAGTGATAATCTCAGGAGAGGGTGATTATATTTGATTATCATTTTCTTCTTTATGCTTTTAAGCACTTAACCAATTTTATAACATGAAAATGTGCTATTTCTATAATCAGAAAACTAAGTACTCTTAAAACATTCTAAAAAAGGGTAAGAAGGGATTAACTTTACCTAATTGGACAATGGCTAAAAGAGGATGAAGAAAAAGATGGTGTACTTTTTTTTTGGTCATTCATTTACACATATATACACACAGCACACAATTCAAAATATATTTCTGCAAGTAAAAATCAGTCATCAAGAAACGTAAGGAAAGGGTGCCTGGCTGCCTCAGTCGGTAGAGCATGCAACTTTTTTTTTAATAATTTTTTTTAAATGTTTATTCAGTTTTTGAGAGAGAAAGAGAGCACATGTGCAAGTGGGGGAGGGGAAGAAAGAGAGGGAGACACAGAATCCGAAGCAGGCTCCAGGCTCCAAGTTGTCGGCACAGAGCCTGACAGCTGCAAGATCATGACCTGACCCAAAGTTGGACGCTTAACCAACTGAGCCACCCAGGCACCCCAAGCATGCAACTCTTGATCTCGGGGTTGTAAGTTGGAGCCCCACACTGGGTGTAGAGATTATTTAAAAATAAAATCTTTAAGGGGTGTCTAGGTGGCTCAGTTGGTTAAATGCCTCTTGATTTTGGCTCAGGTTTTGATCTCACAGTTGGTGAGATTGAGTCCCACATTGGGCTCCATGTTAGTACGGAGCTGCTTGGGATTCTCTCTCTCTCCCCCCTCTCTCTGCCTCTCCCTCTCTCTCCCAAAATAAAGAAACTAAATTTAAGAAAGAAAGAAAGAAAGAAAGAAAGAAAGAAAGAAAGAAAGAAAAAGAAAAAAAGGAAAAAAGGAAAAAAGGTGGGTAAGGAAGTACAACAAAAGAAACTAAAAGCAAGCCATCTTTTACAATCCTTTTTCAAATGGGACAAAGTTCTACCATCTGGTAGCAATGCAAACTTGCAACCACATGAATCATTATGACAGTATCATTGTGACTTTTGGACGCTTTCATCATCAAAAGAGTCTGGTGACATCACCATCAGCAAAAGATTCAAACACCAGGAGAGTATTTTACAATATCTGATTTTTTTTTATGAAGATCCAAAAATATGATGATTGGGAAACATCCTAGGACTTCTAACATCACGAAAACTAATGGTAAGGCTCTTAGGAAGAAACTATGAAAGGTTGGGTGATCTGGTAAAATCATACGTAGGGGTCATCCCCAAACCTTGGCCTTGAAAGTATATTGTGCAAAATAGATGACACTTCAATATGGGGCTCAAAGTCACGACCCCAAGGTCAAGAGTCACATGCTCCACCAACTGAACCAGCCAGGTGCCCCATGGGTAAACAGAAATCCTATTTAACACCTTTAACATAAGCTCAGTGCATTGGCTAGAGCCAAATATTCCATGTTAGTGCTTAATGCCTTTAATTTAGATTTTTTTTTTAATTTTTTTTTAACGTTTTATTCATTTTTGAGACAGAGAGAGACAGAGCATGAACGGGGGAGGGGCAGAGAGAGAGGGAGACACAGAATTGGAAGCAGGCTCCAGGCTCTGAGCCATCAGCCCAGAGCCCGACGCGGGGCTCGAACTCACGGACCGCGAGATCGTGACCTGAGCCGAAGTCGGCCGCCCAACCGACTGAGCCACCCAGGAGCCCCTAATTTAGATTTTTAATCACTGTTTACAAGAATATGCCTTTCAGAGAGCTCGTATATATTTTTAGTATACTTGACCTATAGTCTTTGAGTAAATTATTAGTCTCAATATCTTTGTGAGGAAAAACTATACAAAAATCAACTTTGGAGGTAGAATGTATTCCAATACATAAAAACATCTTCATAAGGACCTCATTTTCTTTTCACAGAAGCACAAATGAAATAGAATGAGAGTTTTATTGAATTTCCTTATTCAGGGTGATAAAGAAATACAAAAGGCACATCACACTGTACCTAATCTAAAAAGTATCAGTTGGCATACTAAAAGAGATCTTTGCAAGCACTTCACACAAAACTTAGGTTTCCCTAAATCTGCCTTCTTCCTTAGGCCAAGCATTCTAGACTCAGCCAAATTTCCATAAATTAATTTTATAATTAATTAGTTATTAGAAGATGGCAAGGAAGTTGCTTCTTACTTTCCAAAAAACTCCTTTTCTTCTCTTTTTTTTTTTCTAGGAGAGAATGAATTCTAAGTGGAAAATGCTGTTATTAACTTCATTTGCTTTATTGCTGATGTTGATTAAGCATCGCTCCCGGTAAATATATAAGATTGTTGAATCATCATCTTTAATGATTGGCAGAGTTGACCTAAAATGCTGAGTTTTGTCCAAAAAAGGTTAATAAACACTCCCTAAATTAATCAGAGAGTATCTCCTCTTTGAGGAACTGATTAAATTATAAATATATTAATACTTTCATTTTTCAACATTCAACAAATATTTATTGAGTACCTTTTTGGTGCCAGGTCCTGTCCTAGGTGCTGGGAACTTATGCAGCTTTACATTCCAGGTCGAGAAGTTGGACGATAAGCAAAGAAATCTATAATACAATGTTAGGAGCTTTGTATTGGTTTTAATGTTTATTTTTGAGATAGAGAGACAGAGCATGAGTGGGGGAGAGACAGAGAGAGAGAGGGAGACAGAATCTGAAGCAGGCTCCAGGCTCCGAGCTGTCAGCCCAGAGCCCAACGTGGGGCGGAACCCATGAACCACGAGATCATGACCTGAACCGAAGTCAGACTCTCAACTGACTGAGCCACCGAGGCACCCCAGGAGCTTTGTATTTTATATAATAAGGCTACGAAGAAAGAAATAAAGCAAGATAAGAGAATAGAGAGTGTTGGGGGACTATTTTAGATACATCTTAAGCTATGACAATAGGAACACGACTCAAAGAAAACTGCTATCGAAATATAACTGTACTGGAGAACAAATCTGTTAACCTGCTAAAGTTCTCTTATAGAAAAATTCAAATTCTTACCCCCTCCATGCCTTCCTCATCTTTATGGTCTTTTTAAATAAGCAATGCAACGTTACCGAATGCTATTTGAAAATCAGCTATATTGTGGGAGCTAATGTCTTTAAAAATTAACCGTATTGTTTTGGTATCATGTTCTACATGTTATTTGTCCTCCTAGGGTGTTATGCCTTAATAGAAAGGTCTATCTTAGTCAAAAAGGAAATAATAGACCAGAAGCTCATTGCAGGCCCATTTTCCAGAACTGAAATGTCCCATCAGAACCAGATGCTATGCATTCCAGAACTGTAGCATTATGCCTGGCATGTAGTAGGTGTTTAGTAATCACTTGGCTAACAAATGAGTAAATGAATGGAACTGAATTCTAGATTTTTTGTTATTCCAATTGCAATAGGCGTTTGTTCAAGTTTAACACTAAAATGTCTCTTTTTATTTATGTGAAGAATAAAGAACCACCTAGAGAAGATAGATCTCTGCTGGTAAGAATCTGTTCTATAAATATTCTACAAACTGTATTGAGGGCAAACTGGCTGGAGTTGAGTGAGTTCTAATGGTAACAGCAATCGGAAGGCACATAAAACTGAATTCTCCAGAGACAACCACTGACAAATTTCTCGGGTATCAGTTCAGAAATAATCGGTGCATGTGCATATATACATGTATGTGAGTTTGTATGGACATGTATATGTGCACATCTCCAAATTTTGCTCCTTCAACACACTTACCTGCTTACACCAGATAAATTTTAGACATTTGCTATATTTGAAGGACCTCTGTCCAGGGTATTTTTCTTTAGATTGACAGCCATCTGTGGTTCACCACGTTTTCTACCATCGACCATTGTGTAGGACCCAAAAAATTATTAAAACCAAACCTCAAAAAAAAAAAAAAAAAAAACCTGTTCTTAAAAGTTCTCCTTTTGTCACTATACATGTTTAGTGCAGTTAGGCATGGAAAATTTGGATTTTGAAAGAGTATGAGTCTTGAGCAATCCTATATTAAAATATCTTTGGTTAAAAACACCTCCGAAATGTCAAGATGGGATGCACTTTCAAAGTCATTTTTTAATACTTGATTTTGAAATAATTACAGATTCATAGGAAGTTGCAAAGATAGTACAAAGAGGTCACATGTACCTTTCACTCAATTTCCCCCAGAGTTACATCTTACGTAACTGTCATGCAATATCAAAATAGGAAATTGATGCTGGGACAATGTACGGATATAATTGTATAACATTTTATCACATGTGTAGATTTGTAGATCACCAAGGTAATCAAGATACAAAATGATTCCATCACCACAAAGATCTCCTCTGAGCTACCATTTATACGCACCCCAACCTCCTCTCCTCAACCCTTCTAATCACTAGTACCATTAATCTATTTTTATCTTTACAATTTTGTCATTTTGAGAATGTTTTATAAATGGAATCATACAGTGTATGATCTATTGAGATGAGCTTTTTTCACTCAGGATAATGCTCTTGAGATCCAACCACCTTGTAGTGTATCTCAATAAATCACTCCTTTTTTATTGCTGTGTAGTATTCCGTAAAGGGACGTACCAAAGTTTGCTTAACCCTTCACCTACTGGGGGACATTTTGGGTGACAATTCTTTTCTTCCAGCACCTGAAAAATATTTTTCCACTTCATTTTGGGTCCATAGTTTCTAATTAAAAACATCCATTTCATTCAAATTATTTTTCCCCTCTAGGTGAATCATTTCTTTCTGCTTCTTTTCAAGATTCTTTTCACCTTCAGCTTTCAGAAAATTGGCGATCATGTGCCTTAGCATGGATTCTTTTTGAAGTACGCTTCACACCCAGCATGGAGTCCAACATGGGGCTTAAACTCATGACCCTGAGATCAAGACCTGACCTGAGGTCAAGAGTCAGATACTTCACTGACTGAGCCATTCGGGCACTCCAGCATGGATTCTTTTATTTTAGGTTTATCCTGTTTGGGGTTCATTCAGCTTCTTGAATCTGTATGTTTACGTCTTTTGCCAAATTTGGGGGCATGTTCAGCCATATTTTTAATTGTTTTTCAGCCCCATTCTCTTGCTTTCCTTCTGGGGTTCCAGTTACATGAATGTTAGATCTTTTGTTTTTGTTCCACGTGTCCCCGAGGCTTGTTCTTTTTTTTTTTTTTTTTTCAATTTTTTCTGTTATTCAGATTGAGCGATTTCTGTTATTCAGTCTGCAAGTTCACTGATTCTTTCTCCATCCTCTCCATTCTGCTGTGAAGACTATTTATTGAGTTTTTATTTCAGTGTTATATTTTTAAGTTCTAAAATTTCCATTTGGTTCTTCTTTATATCTTCCATATCTTTAATAAGACTATTTCTTTACTGTGACTTCCTATTTTTTCATACAAGTGTTTGTAATTGCTCATTGAACCCTGCCTTTGTCAGATATCCTTGTTTGACAATTCTAGTATCTGTGTTATCATGGCATCTGTAGATTATCCTTTCTCATTCAAGTTGAGATCTTTTCTTGGACAATTTGGGGGTATTATGAGACTGGATCTTATTTAAATCTTGTGTTTTCATAGGCATCCTCTAACACGGTGCTAGCTGGGAAATAGGGTGGCACCCCTGCATTACTGTCGGTTGAGGGATGAAATTTTAGGTTCTTGACTCTGCCTCCCTTGAAACCCAGTGGGGAAGGGCTCCTTGTTACTAATGAGCAGGGATGGGAGTTTGGGATCCCCATGTGCTCTCCATTGACACAACCACAGGGGGATTGGGTAGTGGTGACTGTTTTAATACCCACTAATCCCCTCTAACTCCACACCAGTGAGGAAGGGACGGAATCCCCATTATGGCCTGGTGAGAGTACACGTCTAGGCTCCCTACTTGGCCTTTGCTGGAGGGATGGAAATAGAGCCACGGATTTTCCTGTGGTATTGGGTTGGAGAACAGTGAGTAGTGTCTACAGATTCTTTGCCTTGCTAGGTTGCCCTATTCCTGGCCCTTTGGCTATTAAGAGCAGCTTGTTCTCAGGGCTCTTTTTTTGTCCGTACCCATTGGCATTTCTGAGTCGCACCTAATCTGAGATACATGTGGCAGAAAACCCAGGGAACCCACTGCCATGTCGGTCCTTGAGTCCCAGTGCACCTACCTGATCTGCCTTCTTCTCTTTGCCTTTCACTCTTTTGTTTACTTCACATATAATGTCCTGGGTTTTTAGCTATACTTAGTGGTAGGATAGGGAAAATGAGTACCTAGCCCATCTTTCTGGAAGTACAAATCACTTAAAGTTATTCTTATTTTACAAAATATCCCCATCTTATGAAAGAGAAGCCCCCTTATAACCTTGTTAATAGTTAACTTAAAAGCAAACAAAAACTTAGGTGGGTCCTATTTTTAAACGAAAATCAAAGACAAACATCTAGACCCCCTACTCCAACCCCTTTATTTTGACATGTAATAAAGTGTCTATCACATAGTAAGCTACTAATACTTGATAAATGAATTACATAAATCTGTATTTTTGTCTGAATACACATTATTTTTCCTGCTTTGTTAATTTTTAAAATATATCCCCCACTCAAGAACCATACTGTTCCCTGCCTTCCCACCTTTGGCTATGACCTCTTCACCCCACATCTCTTTCCTGAAATAACCCTTATCCTTCCAGACCCAGTTTACATATTTCATCTCCAAGTAGCTTCCCTTAACCCCACATTTAGGTTGGATGCCCCATCTATATGCTCCCATGGAGATCTGTGTTTTCCTATTAGCAGTTACCACTCTGCACTATAATCATCTATTTAATGTTGTCTTTTCGGCTAGTCTATTGGCTTTTAGAGGGCAGGAACTGATCTAAATGTTCACAGTCCTACAACCAGCATCAAACAGTGCCTGCCGTGTTACAGGGACACAATAATTATTTGCTGAGTAAATGGATTACTCTTAACTTGACTTTCTCTTTGTACCCAGGGAAAATGAAAAAGAACTTCGGCTCTCAGACTGGTTTAATCCCAAGTAAGAAAGAATATTCTACACAAACACACACTAATGATAACAACAACAACAACTCAATTTAAATGGGGGAGGATTTTTTTCCATCATCAAATTGTACCTATCCTGGGAGCTTTCCAGGCCTTGGCAGTTTTTAGTTTAAAGTCTTTTATATATAAACCTAGTGTCTATTTATCTAGAATCAGGCAGTTGAGGGTCATAATGAGAAAACTGTTATCTAGTTTAATGTTCCTGGTTTTATTAGGAGAAAGAAAAAAAATCTTTTTAGTAACAGCCCAAAAATGCCATTAATGACTCCTCTTGATTTTGGCATTAATACTTGGGGGAAAATCTCATTTTTTTTTTTTTTCTTTTTTCTTTTTTGAGGTGGGGGAGGGGCAGAGGGAGAGGGAAAGAGAGAATCTTTATTTTTTTTTTTAATTTTTTATGTTTATTTATTTTTGAGAGAGAGGGAGAGACAGAGCGTGAGCAGGGGAGGGGCAGAGAGGGAGACACAGAATCCGAAGCCGTCTCCAGGCTCTGAGCTGTCAGCACAGAGCCCGACGTGGGGCTCAAACTCACGAACCGCAAGATCGTGACCTGAGCCGAAGCAGACGCTCAGCTGACTGAGCCACCCAGGCGCTCCAGGGAAAGAGAGAATCTTAAGCAAGCTCCACACCCAGTGTAGAATCCAACACAGAGCTTGACACAGGGCTCAATCCCACAACCCTGGAATCATGACCTGAGCCAAAATCAGGAATTGAATGCTTAACCTAACCAACTAAGCTACCCAGGTGCCCCAGAGAATCTTATTCTTTATAATGGCTATCTAGTATTCTATTTTATGGCTACATACCATAATTTATTTAGTCAGTTCCCTATTGGTTTTGAACCATTTGCAGTTTGAAGGCTATCGTAAATAACGTTTTGATGAATATCTTTGTACATATATTTTTGTACACTCTTGTGTGAACTTATCCATATGATAAATTCCTATTGTAGCATCATTAGATTAAGAGATATAGACATTTTAGGAGCACTTGGGTGGCTTAGTTGGGTAAGCATCCAACTGTTGATTTCTGCTCAGGTCGTGATTTCACAGTTTGTGATTCAAGCCCCCTAGTAGGCTCTGCACGGATAGTGTGGAACCTGCTTGGGATTCTCTCTCTCCCTCTTTCTCTGCCCCACTCTCTCCCACCTCCCCTCCCCTCTCTATCTCTCAAAATAAATAAATAAGCTTTAAAAAAAAGATTTAAAAATTTTAAAAAATGAGATGCAGACATTTTAAATTTTTACTCAGGTTGCTAAATTGCCTTTTAATAATTATACCATTTATTTTCTAATCTATAGTGGGTGAATGTTAATTTTATTTGTTTTATAAATTTCCATTTTATTTTAGTTGTAGCAAACATTTTTTATTGGCAAAAGTATTAGTTAAAATATCTCAATTCAATTTGCACTTCCATAATTATTGTTCAATTTGATCATCTTTTATATGTGTTATTTATATTTCATCTTCTGTGAATTCCTTTTTCATATTTATATTTTTTAAATAACCTTAAGTGCACACAATTAGATTAATAACAATCTTTGTGGGGTGCCTGGGTGGCTCAGTTGGTTGGGCATCCGACTTCAGCTCAGGTCATGATCTCACAGGTTCATGGGTTTGAGCCCCGCATGAGACTCTGTGCTGACAGCTCAGAGCCTGGAGTCTGTTTCAGATTCTGTGTCTCCCTCTCTCTCTGTCCCTCCCTGGCTTGTGCTCTGTCTCTCTCTGTCTCAAAAATAAACATTTTTTTAATAATGATTTTTTTAAAAAAATTTTTAATAAAAAATTTAAATAATAATCTTTGCTACATGACTCACTCTCATCATTAGGTTTTTCAAAATCCAGTCATTATTTATTTGTGTGCTTTCTCACTTATTTCTGTTTTCTTTTAAGTTTATTTGTTTTGAGAAAAACAGAGCAAGCAGGGGAGGGGCAGAGAGAGAGAGGGAGAGAGAGAAAAACAAGCAGGCTCCGCACTGTCAGCACAGAGCCCGCCTCGGGGCTCAAACTCAGGAACCATGAGATCATGACCTGAGCCGAGACCAAGAGTCAGATGCTTAACTGACTGAGCCACCCAGGTGCCTCTCTTGCTTATTTTTAACGAAACAAAACCTCAACATTCAATAACTTCAACATCCAGCTATCCACCTCTGTCTTTCCTAGGACCCCCATTCTGTCTCCTCACCCTCTAGCCTTGAAACAACCTCCATCCCGAATCCTGCTTCATCATCCCCCTGTTTTCTCTTGTTTTAATATAAGTGTATATCTTCCATTTGTATTCTGGAACAAGTATATTTTAAAATTATAGCTGTTTGTAATTTTTTAAAGAAGATCTAATACCACGTGTAATCTCCAGGGACTCATTTTGACCCTTAATATTAGATTGCTAAGATTCATCCAAATTGCATATGACTGTCATTCATTTTGATGGCGGCGTTACAGTTAACTGTAGAAATATACCACAGTTTGCTCATCCCCTGCCTTATCAGTGGGCACTTGGACTGCGTCTAGGTTTTCGTTATTTTGAGCCTTAAGAGGTAACACTCTTGGGGCGCCTGGGTGGCTCAGTCGGTTGGGCGTCCGACTTCGGCTCAGGTCATGATCTCACGTTCTGTGAGTTCGAGCCCTGCATTGGGCTCTGTGCTGACAGCTCAGAGCCTGGAGCCTGCTTCAGATTCTGTGTCTCCCTCTCTCTCTGACCCTCCCCCGTTCATGCTCTGTCTCTCTCTGTCTCAAAAATAAAAACAAACATTAAAAAAAAAATTTTTTTTTTTTAAAAAAGAGGTAACACTCTTGTAAGAGGCCTTTCCAAAGAATGTGTTTACGAGTCTACGGCCATACCACCCTGAACGCGCCCGATCTCGTCTGATCTCGGAAGCTAAGCAGGGTCGGGCCTGGTTAGTACTTGGATGGGAGAATGTGTTTACGATAGGAGAAAAAAATACGTAGATAAAATAGCTGCCCGATTCCTTCTCTGACCTCATCTTCAACCATTGTGTCCCTCACCCACTCCTCCAATCATACTGGCTCCTTGTTGTTCCTCAGAAACACCAAGCAAGCTCTCACCTCGGGACTTTGCACCTTCTGTGCTCTCTGCACGGACTGCTTACCCTCCAAGCAGCCAAATGGCTCATTCTCCCACTCCCTTCAAACGCTGTTTTATCAGTGAGGTCTTCTCTAGCTACTCCCTTTCTCCCTTACCCAGATTTATTGTTCTCAGTTGCTCTCCCCAACATCTGACATACTGTACATTTGCTTGCTTATTCATTTACGATCTGCCTTTCCCACAAGAGTGTGCCTAGAAAAAAAAAAAAAAAAAGCCTAGATATAGTAGGGGTTCGATATTTGTAGAATAGATAAATACATGAGATCTTTTGTCTAATTGAAGTGATAGCACCTTCATAACAATGTAAAAGTAGTGGTAGAAAGCATTGCACTTTATTATTAAGCATCATATTGGCTTTTAGTTTAAAATGAAATGACCTCTGCATTATGGAGATATGAGGGAAGAAGCTCATTTTTGGTTCTTATTAAGTACAAAAAACCATAAGCTTAAAGTAAATATGTGGGAATAAATGTCTCAGAATAGCCAAGAAAGTGTCAAAAAATAAGAAAGTTAAAAGGATTTTGCCTAGGGGCACCTGAGTGGCTCAGTTGGCTAAATGTCTGACTCTTGATTTCAGCCAAGGTCACAATCTCATGATCATGAGGTCGAGCCCCACACTGGGCTCCACACTGGGGGTGGAGTCTGCTTAAGATTCTCTTTCCCCCTCTGCCCCACCCTGCTCATGCTCTGTCTCTCATGCTCTCTCTCTCTGTCTCAAAAATAAAATTTTTAAAAGAGAGGGTTTTGCCTCAAATAGTCAAACATATTTTGACATCATTGTGATCAAATCAACATGGAATAGATCAAAGGAGTAGTAAATCCAGAATTAGGTCACGGTATGTATCAAAGTTGATATATAACAAAAATGGCATCTTAAAAATCAGTGAGAAAAGGACAGATTAGTTCATAAATTATACTGACACTATTGGTGATCTAAGTGGGGGCAAAATGGGGCATTAATCCTATGGCATAAAGATAAATTCCTGATAGACTACAGATTTAAGTGTAAAAAATAAAGCAATAAAAAAAATCTTGCTAGAAAATCAATAAGACAGGGGCGCCTGAGTGGCTCAGTCGGTTAAGCGTCCGACTTCGGCTCAGGTCATGATCTCGTGGTCCGTGAGTTCGAGCCCCGCGTCGGGCTCTGTGCTGACTGCTCAGAGCCTGGAGCCTGTTTCAGATTCTGTGTCTCCCTCTCTCTCTGACCCTCCCCCATTCATGCTCTGTCTCTCTCTGTCTCAAAAATAAATAAACGTTAAAAAAAGATTACGAAAAAAAAGAAAATCAATAAGACAACATGTAAAGTCTAGGTAAGAAGGAAATCCTCTTAATCCATGCTGAAAACCTACCACCTATTTAAAAAGATGTATTTCACTATATACAAATTTTAAACTTTTATTTGGTTTAAAAACAAATCAACAATTCAATAGAAAAACATGAAACTCACATTAGAGGGAGCCAGCGTGTATAAGAAAAGATACTCAAGTTCACTAGAAATTAGAGAAATGTAAATAATGTAGTAATGAGGTACTGGAATCTTTTTAAAGCCATAATCTAATAGTATAGGGAAAATGCTGGTGGGAAGGTGAAGTATTTCAGCCTTTTAAAAAATAATTGGGTAAAAACTATGAAAGATGAACACATGGAGGTTCCTGGGTGGCTCAGTCAGTTAAGTGTCTGACTCTTGATTTCGGCTCAGGTCATGATCTTGCAGTTTGTGAGTTAGAGCCCCACATCAGGCTCTGCACTGTCACTGTGGAGCCTGCTTGGGATTCTCTCTCTCTCCCTTTCTTTCTGCCCCTCCCCTGCTCACACGTGTGCACGCATGTGCTTGCACTCTCTCTTTAAAAAAAATTTTTTTTTTTTTTTTTTAATTTTTTTTAACGTTTATTTATTTTTGAGACAGAGAGAGACAAAGCATGAACGGGGGAGGGTCAGAGAGAGGGAGACACAGAATCCGAAACAGGCTCCAGGCTCTGAGCCGTCAGCACAGAGCCCGACGCGGGGCTCAAACTCACGGACCGCAAGATCATGACCTGAGCCAAAGTCGGCCGCCCAACCGACTGAGCCACCCAGGCACCCCTAAAAAAAATTTTTTTAAATGAACATACATACACAGCAATCCTATTCCTGGGACTAGCCATTAAAAATAACAGCAACAAGGGGAGCGTGGGTGGCTCAGTCGGTCGAGCATCCAACTTCAGCTCAGGTCATGATCCCACGGTTCGTGGGTTCAAGCACCACATTGGGCTCTGTGCTGACAGCTCAGAACCTGCAGCCCGCTTCTGATTCTGTGTCTCCCTCTCTGTACCTCCCCTTCCCATGCTCTGTCTCTCTCTCTCTCTCTCTCTCTCTCTCTCTCAAGAATAAATAAACATTAAAAAAATTTTTTAAAGATAATAGCAACAATACCTAAGGACATAAGATTAAGGTTTGTTGCATCAGTTTTTATAATGACAGAAATTCCAGGAATAAAATGTATACCTAGTCATAAGAAAATGGCTAAACAAACTGTCCACACCTTGGAATATTATGCAGCCATTACAAAGAGTGAATAAGAACTAGTCCAGATAACCTGGAAGGATTTCCACAAGGTCGTGATGAGTAGAAAGACAAGCTGCAGGAAAGTATGCATTATCTCATCATAATAAACAAGATTAAAAAAAATTCATTTACTTATTTTTGAGAGAGGGAAAGAGAGAATGCGTGCATGAGCGAGGGAGGAGCAGAGAGAGGGAAAGAGAGAACCCCAAGCAGGCTCCATGCTGTTAGCCCAGAGCCTGACTCTGGGCTCGATCTCACCAACCGTGAGATTATGACCCGAGCCAAAATCGCGAATTGGACGCTCAACCTACTGAGCCACCCAGGCGCTCCAAAATAAACAAGATTTTTAAAGCCTGCATCTGTGTGTGTACTTATGTATGTGTGCATATTGTACACATGTTATCTATACAATTGGATATGAATATGGAGGGAAAAAGAAAAGAGCACGGATGAGGCTGCAAATATGGCAGGCCAGCAGCTACGAAGAGGAAAGTGGAAAGCCACATGACGTGGTGCAGGGGTAGATGTGGGAAACATACACCCTGGAAATGCTCTAGTACTCTCATGGTTCTGTCTGCTTATGGTATATTTATCTCTGCTATATCACTTTAGCTTCTTACACTTTTTAGACTCATGTGCAGTTCCTTAAAACTGTATATAGGTCAATATAGCCTTGATTTACAGGAAGAGTCCCCACCCTCTCTCTCCAGATCTATTTTTCGAACAAATTATAACCTCCCATATTACTGTCATGAATCCCATCTCAGCAAATCTTAGGAACACCTTCTGGCATTGAAATCACTTCTAATTCAGTGTAGCACCTATTCTCTTTTTATTACGAATGTGGATATCTTAGCCCATATATATGATTTCCCTCCTTCGTTAGTATACTTCTTTGTAAGTCACACCTATGATAGTCTACAGTACTATGACACTTGAGCATACTATCTGTGTACCTTCCTAAGCAATATACTTATGAGTAGGTCATTTTGTATCCTGTTGAACACCCTCTGCTTGGGCATGGTGAGGTATTTTCTAAGCTCCTCAGATACTGAATCTATCAGGGTATGAGAGAAACAACTCAACTAAGATGAAGTAACTTTAGTGAAGGAATGGTTGGCAGAGATTGGAACAAGGTTAAGAGACCCAACAAAGGACATGGAAGCATCCAGAGGCTTCAACAGTAAGAAGCTCTTATCACCCTTGGCCTAAAGGGACAAAGGAAGGGATGGTGCTCCTGGAGACCAGAGATTTCTGGAACCATGAAAGAGCTGCCCAACAGAAGCTGTAGCTGCATATGGACACAGCCACTGGCAAGATCTCAACAAAGCTGGGAGAGAAAAGAGGAAAAGAGACAACTTGTTTTCCTGCCCTCTGATCTTACGTGGGTACCTCCCATTAGCAGAACCCACTGCAAGCCACAGGGCAGGGAACATTGGGTGATCAGTCTGCTCCCAAGGCAGGCCAGGTAGAGAAGGCTAAGGATGGACAGGGGAATTGTAAATGGAGAATAACTAACACAATCCACCTTTTTGACTTAGATGGAGAAGCTCATGTTCCCCAAACACGAGAAACAAAGTCACATCAGCTAGCGGGTATCATCGAGGTGATGGAAATCTAGCTATATTCCCACTTGAAACCTAGATCGTAACATCTTCCATCTCTAGTATTCTTCATGTAAGGTGGCAAAGGGGAGAAAATAATTAACATAGCAGATCACGACTACAGTCCTACCTCTGTAGCTGTTCAGGAGGCTGGCAATAAAAGGAGGCAGTTAATAATCACCATCCCATGGTTTCTTTATCCTCTGCTAATCCCTTTGATGGTCAGAGTTTCTATTCGATAGGGTTACTCAAACCTCCATCCCTGGAGAGTCTGGTTCCCTCAGTGGTCTGACCTTATTGAGTTGCCCCAATTTCCCACTGACCATTATTACTGGAAATGAGGTAGCTGGGGGAACTCCCAGAGAGTCCTTTGCATTCCATATGAAGCCCTGCTTGCCATCCTTGAATAACCTCATCTTCCTATCTTCTCGGTGATGAAGATCAGTCATGCCAACCAGTACAGTAATGCCATTTTCTGCCTGTTAGCTCAGCAGCATGGGGAACCACAAGTGCTCTGCCATCAGTTTCACAGAACCATGACTTTCTCCCTAGAGCAAAGACTCCTCCCTTGGGAACTGAGAACTCTAAACACACTGGACCCAAAGTCACAACAACACAAGCAAACATTCTATAAGTGAATTATTGGATGTAATCGTGAGCAGGGACATCCTCACATCCACCTTGTTTTGTGCACTGTGATTCTAGCTTTGGAAGGTACAGTATCTCACACTGCTCATTGAGTCAAAGCGGGAATGGCGAACTACTACAGAAAAGTACCTCGGCCTTTTCAGGGAGTTATCTCGGAACTAACACTGAAAATGAGATTTCCCTGGCTAGTCCACTTTCTAGCAGGCCAGGTGCCTCAACACAGGGAGGCACACAGACCAGAGAACTTTGTGGAAGTGGCCAACTGCCACACTACTCTCACCATGAAACGGGTAGCTTAGATGGAGGCAAAGTTATGTGTGATACGAAGGCATCTAATAAGATATTCTGCAAGTCAACAAAGCTGGCAGATTTGTAGGCATCAACAGCAAATCCCTACCCAGAACATAAAACGTTCCCCTGAGGGAAAAGTGTTGCCCCTTTCTTTATGGGGTCTAATATAATCAACCAGCCGTCATTTGGCTGGCTGGTTCCCATGGGAAATGGTGTCACCCTGTGGGCTCCAATTGGCCCCTGCTGTTGGCAAGCTGGGTGCTCAGCACTGGCTCTAGCTTGGTCTTAGCAATGGGATGTCCATGTTACTGAGGCCGTGCATAATCCCCATTGGACTCCAAGTAGCTGGGGCCACTTTATACAGAGACACTAAGTCAGTCACAAGGGAGACCCGGCAAGGGGTCTGACTGACACCCAGAGGGCAGATTATCTTATCCCCCTGATTGCTGAGCATGTCCTTTGCAAAGAATGCCCCCTGGGCAGCATTAACCTTCCAGGTAAAGAGTTTTGTACCTGTAAGAGAAACCTAATGACTCTAAAGCTCTTCTACTCCTTCCTCTTCTGTTTTATCAAATAATTTCTAAACACAAGTTTTTAACTGCCTTCTGCTTTCAGAGACTTTTTCTTTAATTCTAATAGCAAATCTTTAATCTTCAGACCCTTTCACATTCTCAAATAGATACTGATTAGCCTCTGTGATGTGCCTAATTTATAAGCATCATCACTGTGATAAGGGTACATCTGTCCAATATTAAAGTGGAATCTGAGACTTTTGAGTCAAATACAAGTGTATGGCCATAAATTCTAAGTATAAGAAGGGTTTAAAAGTAAATATATGAAAAAAAACAAATGTGTAAGTTTGAAAAATCCTTAAAATAGTAAAAGGGGGTACTTTTCAAGAATTTTGTTATTATTATTAATGTAGTATTAAGGGTTGCCAAATTCTACCCTTGTCTGGGTCTAGATTTGTAATTAAAACCTGTCATTACCAAAAGCAAAATGGCTTCACACTTTGTGTTCAATTCCTTCCAAAATGAAGGCCTTAAGTTGCTTTATTTTTATTTTTATTAAAAATTAAAAAAAAAAAAACTTTAACGTTTATTTATTTCTGAGAGAGAGAGAGAGAGCATGAGCAGGGGAGGGGCAGAGGGAGAGCGAGATACAGAATGTGAAGCAGGCTCCAGGCTCTGAGCTGTCAGCACAGAGCCTGATGTGGGTCTCGAACCCACAAACCATGAGATCATGACCTGAGCTGAAGTCGAAAGCTTAACCTACTGAGCCACCCAGGCACCCTGGCCTTAATTTGCTTAAATAGTTTAATGTCCTCCCTCCAACCAAACTGTTTATTATTACTTTTGTTTCTTTATTTTGTTTTTTGGGGGGTTGTTTATTATTCCTAATTCTGCTTCTGCTGTTATTTTGTTATTATTAGAAGCAAATGTAATATCATCTCCCTTTTTGGACTAATCTTATTTTCTTCCAGGTTGCACTGATGGGCCTACAGCATTAGGAAGGATAGAAAGAAGGTACTCTAGGAAAAGAAAAAGGAAGAGAAAGATGAGAAAGGGGTAAAAAGAAAGGAAGACATAAGCAGACAGTAGTGTTTTCTGTTTTAGGCAATAATCAGAGAAATGTTCAGACAATGAGCTGTCGGTTTAAGCTATAGTCAGAGCTCAAGGAAAAAAATCCCTGGGCTCAAAAGGCAAGGTTTTTTTGTGATCTCTACACCCAACATGGGGCTCAAACCTACAACTCCATGCTCTACTGACTGAGCCGGCCATGCGCCCCTCAAAAGGCAGTTTGGTATAATGACCAAAGCACAGATTTGGAAAGCCAACTGGCTGATTATGAATCCTGATTCTGCCATTTATTAGCTGTGTGACACGAAGTAATTTACTCAACCAATCTGCGCCCAAGTTTCTTCATATGAAAAATAGAGATAATGATGGAATTTATATTATAGGACATTGCAAGGATTAAATAAATAGTGTAAAGCACTTAGTCACCATGCCTGGCACATAGTTAAGTACTTTATAATGATTGGCTACTATCACTTGGAGAACAACATTTGCTGTCATAATAAGTGGTACTCTCTTAATCGTTTTTCTTGTTTGTTCAACAGAAAACGTCCTGATGTGAAAACGACAACTGATTGGTTTGCGCCGATCATCTGGGAAGGAACTTACAACAGACAAGTCCTGGAAAAGTATTACAAAAGGCTGAACATTACCATAGGCTTGGCTGTATTTGCTACTGGAAAGTAGGTGCTACTAACATTCATCCTTTTTTATTTTGGAAACATATGGATAAGCACCCGTGAACTCTCTACATCCAAACAGCCACTCATAATTAACCCTAATCATGATTTCTGGCTGGTCTGCATAATTATTTGTAGTGGTTATTTTCTCCAGCCATGACTGATTTCTTAACACGACTTGGAATCTTTCTATTAATATCCATTTAGCTCACTTTTCCTTTCTTCTCAATAAATTTTATGGCTTTTCTCTGCCCCCGCTCCCCAAGCTCACTACACCCTCTTTCACTAACCAACACAGTTAAGCTCTAAATGCAATTTCTACCCACCTACCTACTGGTAGTTCTTTAGCAACAACGTTCTCCTGCATGTTTAAGTGACATGTCTTCTCCTGATGAGTTTTAGCAAAGTGAATGTTTAGTCTTCCGTGTTTCACAGGTTTGTGGATCAGTACCTGGAACAGTTCCTCCAGTCTGCTAATAAGCACTTCATGATTGGCTACAATGTTATCTTTTACATCTTGATGGATGACTTCTCCAAACTACCTCCCATAGAGTTAGGGCCCCTTCGAACATTTAAACTATGTACTGTACTCAAACAACATGTGTGGAAAGACTTCAATTACATATACATGAAAAACTTGGATATGTACATCATAGAACATATCCAACATGAAGTCGACTTTCTCTTCAGTATGACTGTAAACCAGATCTTCAAGAATGACTTTGGGGTGGAAACCCTGGGCAAGTCTGTAGCTCAACTCCATGCATGGTGGTATTTTAGACATGCTGAAAATTTCCCCTATGAGAGAAGACCTAAATCAGCAGCTTTCATCCCTTTTGGAGAGGGAGATTTCTATTACCAGAGTGCAGTTTTTGGTGGTACACCCCATGAGGTTTTAGCCTTCATTAAAGAATATCAAAAAGGAGTTACCAGTGACAACAGAAATGGGCTCAAGAGCATATATGAACATTATTTAAACAAATATTTGTTTATCAATAAACCCACTAAGTTGTTATCACCAGAATACAATTGGGATCCAAATTTTAGAACTCCCCCACAAATTAAACATGTGAAGATAGCATGGCATTCAAAGAGCATTTGATGGTTGTATCATTAGGTTTATGGATTAATAAGTGAATCACAATAATTCCTCAACTACGAAACATTAAACGTCTCTGTGTTTTTGGAAACTTACAAAAATGTGCATTCTTCCAAAATAAATTGTTTTTCTCCTTGCAGTTTTAAACCATCTAAATCTACCTAAATTGGAGTAAGAATAAATGGATGTTAATTTAATATTAATGCACAGTGGTGTTATTAGCTACATATTATAAATAATGTGGACATACTTTTGGAGGCACAAAATGAAGAAACACACCAGACTCTCCTGGTTCAGAAAATAAAGATGGATGGATGGATAGATAGATACACGTGTACACACACACACACACACGCACGCACACACACAATGTCAAAGGGATATATGTAAAGGGAAAAAATATTCATCAACTCACTCATTAAAAACTCTGTTTTTCAGTGTTGGGAGATACAGTGCTTGTAAGTATTCTCAATTAGCATTTAATCTGTCTAGTATCTGATTGAACTTAGGTGAACTAGAGACATTCTACCAAATACATATCTTACTTTTATGGTTGCAGTGATGTTGGGTGCATGGTTTTTAATGCTACAGGAATTTATTTATTTATTTATTTATTTATTTATTTATTTATTTATTTATTTATATTTGAGAGAGAGAGCGCGCGCAAGTGGGGGAGAGGGGCAGAAGGAAAGAGAGAGAGAATCCCAAGCAGGCTCCATGCTCAGCAGAGTCTGATGAGGTGCTTGATCCCACGACCCTGGGATCATGACCTGAGCCGAAATCAGGAGTTAGACACTCAACTAACTGGGCCACCCGGGAGCCCCAGGGACTCTTTTGTAAACAGCTATCAACTTAACTCCATGGTAAATATATTCTTTTAGGTGCAGTCGGGGATAGAAAAAATGCTAAGATATATAGAGAGAGACTATACATTTTATAAAATTTACCTCAAGCAGCCTACGGTCCAGCAGGGGAGATAAAACTATAAATATCTCTTTTGGAAATTTAGAAGTGCTAAAACGTAAGGAAGACATGGCCAAACTGCCGTAGTGGTTCAAGAAAGGAAGCAACTACCTCAGAAGAACCTTTACTATGCAGTCACATCAACATGTTTCCACAAATGAGTGAAGCATTATAGCATAGTTATAATAACTGGAGGTTCTAAAGTCACAACAAGTTATTATTTTGATCCTTTTTTGTTGGCTAAAAACTAAGGTTTAGTAAGTGTTCCATAAAAGATAAAGATTATTGGCTATTAAAACACTAAAATTGGGGCACCTGGGTGGATCAGTGGTTAAGTGTCCAACTTCCACTCAGGTCATGATCTTGCGGTTCCTAAGTTCGAGCCCCACATCAGGTTCTGTGCTGACAGCTCAGAGCCTGGAGCCTGTTTCAGATTCTGGGTCTCCCTCTCTCTGTCACTTCCCCACTCATGCTGTCTTTCTCTCTCTCAAAATAAATAAACATTAAAAAACATTTTAAAGAACACTAAAATTATAAAGGAATATTTTTAAAGTAATTTTTAAATGTTTATTTTTGAGAGTGAGAAAGTGCACGTGCATGAGTAGGGAGGGGCAGAGAGAGAGAGAGAGAGACAGATGATCTAATAGCACAGAGGCCAATGTGGGGTTCCAAACTCACAAACCATGAGGTCATGACCTGAGCTGCAGTTGGACACTTAACCGACTGAGCCATCCAGGTGCCCCTGTAAGTAATATTGGTAACAACTATGGCAGGCAGATGTTACGATGGTCCCCAATAACCCACCACCCACCCCCTACCACCCTTACCTTCAGTATGAGCTGAATATAGTGACTTGCTTCTAACCAACAGAATATGACAAAGGTAATGGACTGTCACTTTCATGATTAGGTTACATAAGATTGTCACCTCTGTCTTACTAGCTGACTCTATTTATTACTGCCTTTGACTAAGCAAGTTGAAATGTTGGAGAATCCTCACAACAAGGAACTGAGGGCCGTCCTCAGACAATAGCCAGAAAGGAAGTGAGGCAATAGCCAGAACAGTCAGTCCAACAACCCCCAAGGAACTACATGCTGCCAACAACCACGTACATGAGCTTGAAAGATCTTTCCCTAGTTGAGTCTTCAGATGAGACCTTATCTCCGGCCAACACCTTGATTGCAGCCTTGTGAGAGAGCCACAAGTAGAAGCTCCAGCTAAGTCATGCCCAGATTCCTGGACCACAGACATTGAGAGATAATGAACATGTGCTGTTTTAAGTTTGTTACGTTGTTTTAATTTGTTATGGATAAATAGCTAACTCATACAGATTTTGAAAGTGGGGTGGTGACATAAAAAATACCTACAATTGGAGTGGTTTTGGAATTGGGCAGTGGGTGGAAGCCGGAAGGATTTTTTAGAGCATGACAGAGAAAGCCTGAATTGCTTTGAACAGATGGTTGATAGAAATCTGGACTTGGAGGACACTGCCAGGGGCAGCTCAAAAGGAAGTGAGGAACATATTTCTGGAAACTGGAGGAAGGGGGATCTTTGTGACAACACTGCCTACACCAGTTACATGGAAAACAGAATGTGTACCCATGAGCTTGGTGATATAAAGAGATTTCTAAGCTTTCATCTTGCTGTTTGTAGTAAAATGTGAGAGGAGAGGGGGATTGAGGAAAGAACTATAAAATAAAATGGGCTTCTTTCTTTGAGACTTTTGGTCCTAGACAAGAGACATAGACCCACTTTTCCCTGTTATTCACCTCCAAATACAACTAAAAACTCCTGGAAATAATTACAGACAACCATAAGAGGATCTGAGAGGTAGAGGGAAGATAGCAGATTGGCTAGGGACCTTCGGACTTGAGAAGCAATGCCCCATTCCCTGAGATTTCTTTCCTCTCCCATGTACCTCAGAGTGGGCACTGGAAAGGCACACAGCTCAGAACCACCAAAAGCATAGACAGAAAAAAGCTGTAGGAAAAGCCAGCTTTTTTCTGGCTGAAGGCCCAGGAAAGAGGCAGCTCATCAGAGACTTAGTGGCGAACCCCATCTCCACGCCATATCTGGCCGGCCTACTCTATCTACACCAGCGGCACCCGCAAAGAGCAGGCAGAGAATTCCTCCCAGAAGCACCGAGAGGCCCAGTGTCTCCCGGCCCTCCACAGAGCAGTAGAGGGAGACCCATTCCGGCATCTCCTGGCCTCCACCCAGTGAAAGATGACCCCCACCACTACCACCAGAGGCAGAAGGAGGCCCAGGTGCATGCTTCTCTCCCTCAGGGGCACTGACAGAGATAGAATAAGAAGCTTATCAGCACCAGATGACCTAGAGAGAAGGTCCTGGAAAACAACACCCTGTCCCACATGCCCAGCATCCTCCACCCGGAGGCACTGGGGAGCTCAGGAAAGCACCTTCCACTCCCTCAGACAATACAGCAGCGATGAGGCAGGCATTGGGTGGCTCGGAGAGCAGGCTCAGGGAAGCACCCACAGCCCCTTAGCCTAGTATCTCCCACACTCCCCTTAGCAGGACCTGCCTGGGGAAGTACCCTCCACCCTACAGACGGCACCTGCACGATCAAGCAGGAGCCCTGATGGTGCCAGGTGAATGAAATGGGCCAGAGCTGGGGCGCCCGGGGGGCTCAGTCATTTAAGCGTCTGACTTTTGGTTTCAGCTCAGGTCATGATCTCACGATTTCATGAGTTTGAGCCCTGCATCAGGTTCTATGCTGGCAGTGTGGAGCCTGCTTGGGATTCTCTCTCTCCCTCCCTCTCCCTCTCCCTCTCTGCTCCTGCTCCACTCATACTGTCTCTGTCTCTTTCAAAATAAGTAAATAAACTTAAAAAGGGTGTGGGGGGGGGGCAGAACAGCACTATATAGGCTCTGAATTCTATGTTATCATTGGAACCACAGCCCAGAAAAGAAAGCCAGGGACTGTGCACTAAACATAAACAGGGTGACTGCCTGCTGAAATAAAAGACTTAAAGAGGATCCAGGATTTCAAAACTTAATATTCAAAATTTCCAGGATACAAAAAAAAAAACAAATTCATACCAAGGACAGGAAAGCCACAACCCAAACGAGAAAAGGTAATCAACTGATGCCAATATAGAGGTAAATCAGATGCTGGAATTATCGGACAAGGATTTTAGAGCAGCCATCATAAAAAATGCTTCAACGGGTGCCTGGCTGGTTCAGTTGGTGGAGCACACGACTCGAGATCTCAGGGTTGGGAGTATGAGCCCTACGTTAGGCACGGAGATCACTTTAACAAAAAAAGCTTCAACAAGCAATTCCAAATTATCTCAAAAGAAATTAAAAAAAAATAGAAAACTTCAGCAAAAATGTTTATTAAATGAATAATATTTAGCAAAAACTATCCGTGGGAGAACACATACCGTGTACTATCATTTATATATCACTTTACAGAATGCAAAGTAACAGTACATACTGCTTAGGGATATATACATATAGGCAAAAATATAAAAACATGATTTGCAAAGACAATCACCAAATTGGTGATTTGGTGATAGAAAGGAAATGCAATCAGAAAGGGACACACAGTATATTTCATCGGTATGTGAAACGTTTTATTTCCTAAGCTTGGTTATCAGTACTAGGGTGTTCATTATAACAGTCTTTACATTTTTATGTGTGAAATATAATTTAAAAAATGACTTTATTGAAAAACTCTGAGTGACCTCTGTCTCCTGTAGTTCAAAAATTTTCACTCAATACGTTAAACAAAGCTTTAGAGCTTCATGTTAATCTTTGCTGTAGCCTTTAAAGCTTTTAAGTTATGAAATCTATTGTCCCTACCAAAGACTATACAAAATGAATATATTTCAAAAAAGAACGAATACATATATATGTATAAATACATACATATGTATACATATGTATATACGTATATTTATACATATATATGTAAAGTCACTATCTATGATAAAATCTAAAACACAACCAGTACCTTAGAAGAAAGATTGTCAACGTTCTATTTCTTTTTTTTTTTAACGTTCTATTTCTTTTTTTTTTTTTTTTTTCAACGTTTTTTATTTATTTTTGGGACAGAGAGAGACAGCGCATGAACGGGGGAGGGGCAGAGAGAGAGGGAGACACAGAATGAGAAACAGGCTCCAGGCTCCGAGCCATCAGCCCAGAGCCTGACGCGGGGCTCGAACTCACAGACCGCGAGATCGTGACCTGGCTGAAGTCGGACGCTTAACCGACTGCGCCACCCAGGCGCCCTAACGTTCTATTTCTTAACTGAGGTAGCAATTTCTATTTAAAAAGAGTAATAAAAGTGACACTCACAAAGTTAGACAAGAAAAAAAAGAGAAAACACAAATATCCAGTGTCATAAATAAGAAGAGAGACATTATTACCAATACAGATATTTCAAATATAATAACAGGATACCATGAAACAAACATTTCTAATAAATTTGAATATATGGAAGAAATGTAAATTGTTAAAGAAAAATATAAAATTACAAAGGACACAAGAAGAAACAGAAAAATAAAATATCTTAAAGAAATTGAGTAGAGAAGGGAAACGAGTTGTTCCTCAAAAATAACTGGGCCCTGGGAGGAACGTGAAAGGGATTAAGAGTACACTTATATGTACATTGAGTCGTGTACAGAATTGTTGAATCACCATATTGCACACTTGAAACCTATATAACACAGTATGTTCATGATACTGGAATTAAAATTTTAAAAAATATGTAACATTAGAAAAATGGGCCCTTACCTCATACCATTAACAAAAATTAACTCAAAATGGATCAAAAATCTAAATGTAAGAGCTAGGGGCACCTGGGTAGCTCAGTCGGTTAAGCATCTGACTCTTGGTTTCGGCTTAGGTCATGATTTCATGATTCGTGGGTTTGAGCCCCACATCAGGATTTGTGCTGACAGTGTGGAGCCTGCTTGGGATTTTCTCTCTCCCTCTCTCTCTGCCCCTCCCCTGCTTGTGCTCGCTCTCTCAAAATAAATAAATAAACTAAAAAAAAATAAATAAATGTAAGAACTAAAACTACAAAATTCTTAGAAGAAAACATAGGGACAAATTATGGCCTTGGATTTGGCAATGGTTTTCTATGTACGACATGAAAAACACAAGCAAAAGAAAAAATAAATTGAACTTCACCAAAGTACAAAACTTGTACATCAAAGGACATGATCAAGAAAGTGAAAGGACAACCACAGAATGGGAAAAAAATATTTGCAGATCATTTATCTGTGAAGTCTAGTATCTAGACTTACCTGTATAAAGAATTCTTATGGTTTGGGGCACCTGGGTGGCTTAGTCAGTTGGGCGACCAACTTCAGCTCAGGTCATGATCTCAAGGTTTGTGAGTTCAAGTCCCACATCAGGCTCTGTGCTGACAGCTCAGAGCTTGAAACCTGCTTAGGATTCTCTGTCTCACTTGCTCTCTCTACCCCTCCCCCACTCATGTTCTATCTCTCTCTCTTTCTCTCTCAAAAATAAACAAACATTAAAAAATTTTTTTTTAAACAATTCTTACAGCTCAAAAAAAAAAAAAAGGACAAACAACCCAATTTAAAAATGGAATGGGTATTTTTCTAAAACTGTATATACAAGTGGCCAACAAGCACATGAAAACATGCTTAATATCATTTGTCATTGAAGAAATGAAATTCCAAACACTGAAATATAAGTTCACACCCACTAGGATGGCTGTAATTTTAAAAGATGGAATAGAATGATTGTCAAAAAGAGTGTGGAGAAGTCAGGACCCTTGTACATTGCTCTGAGAATGTAAAATTGTGCAGCTGCTATGGAAAACATTGTAGCAATTCCTCAAAAAGTTACATATAGAATTACCATATGGCCCAGAAACTCCACTCCTGGGTATATATCCAAAAGAACTGAAAACAGGTGTTCACACAAAAACTTGTACATGAATGTTCATAGCAGCGCTATTCAGAATAGCCAAAAAGTGAAAACAACCCAAATGTCCATCAGTGGATGAACAATAAACGGAATGTGGTTTATGCACACGCACGCGCGCCCACACACACACACACACACACACACAGAATATTTTTCAGCCATTACCAGAATGAAGGACGGATACCTGCTCTAGAGTGGATGAACTTGAAAATGTTATGGTAAGTGAAAGAAGCCAGTTACAAAAGACTGCCTATCATACGATTCCATTTACATGAGATGTCCAGAATAGGCACACATATAAGACAGAAGATAGGTCAGTGGTAGCTTAGGGCTGGGGTTTTACAGAGGCCGAAGGGCTGACAGCTAAATGGTACATGGCCTCCCTTTGTGGTGATGAAAATGTTCTAGAGGTGTCTGTAGTGATGGTTCCACATATTTGTAACTATACCAAAAAGCCATTGAGTTGTATGCTTGAAATGGGTAAACTCTCTGATTTGTGAACTATATCTTAATAAAGTTAAGACAAATTAATTAATATTAAAAATAACTCCAAGCTCTGATGTGTGCTCCAGCAAATTCAAAGAAGAAATAATGCCATAATTACACAAACTCTGGAATGGCAAAAAGAGATTGATCAAGTTGCTTTAGGAAGCTGGCAAACTCTGATACCAAAACCTGACAGTGCTATCGGACTTCCTTGAGTTGACAGAGACAACGAAAGTTACAGGCCAATCTCCTTCACAGACATAAATGCAAAAAGTGTTAAAGAAAATTCTAGGAACCCAAATTGAGAAATATATTAAAAGATAATCCATCATGACCAAGGTAGATTTATCTCAGGAATATAAGGTCAGTTTAGCACTAGGAAATCAAACAGTGAGATCTACCACATTAAAAAATAAAAGCAGGGGGAAAAAAATCATAGCATTTCTACATAGATGTAAATTTTTAAAAAGCTTTTGATAAAAGTCAACACTCATTCATGACTTTATTTAAAACTTTCCAAAAAAAAATTGGAATTTCCTTAATCCAATCAAGAATATCTATTAAAAACCAAAGTAAACTTACCATTTGCTCAATGTTGAATGTTGGAAGCTTTTCCTCTGAAAAGAGCAATTAAAGGTTTCCTGATATCACTACTTTTGTGCTGTGTTGTGCTAGAGATTCCAGCCAGTACATGAAGGTCAAGGAAAACAAATAAAAGGTATAATTATCTACAGATGCTATATTATGTACATAGAAACCTCCCTCCAAAAGATGAGCCAGTAGAATTAATAAGAGCATTTAGTAAAATTTCTAGATGAAGAATTACTATACCACCATCAACTGCATTTCCAAATACCAACGATAAATTGTTAAAAGATGTCTTTTTTACAAGAGCATAAAAAATCAAGTATTTAGAAATAAACCTATCAAAAGATATCCAACACTTCTGTATCTATTGAAAGACACTAAATAGACTAAAATAAATGGTGAACTGGAAGACTTGATAGGGCTAAAAATGTCAATTCACTCAAAAACCATTTGCCAATTCAAATCAATACTAATTAAAATTCCCAACAGGTTTAGTTTGTTGCTTTTGGTTTTGAGGTGGTGGTGTTGTTATTGTTGTTGTTTTTAGAATTTGACAAGCCCACTTAAAACTTTATGGAAACTTTAAGGACCAAGAATATCCAGAACACTTAAAAAAAAAATAAGCTGTTGGGGCACCTGGGTGGCTCAGTCAGTTGAGCGTCCGGCTTCAGCTCAGGTCATGATCCCGCGGTCTGTGAGTTCGAGCCCCACGTCGGGCTCTGTGCTGACAGCTCGGAGCCTGGAGGCTGCTTCAGATTCTGTGTTTCCCTCTCTGTCTGCCCCTTCCCCGCTCACGCTCTGTCTCTCTCTGCCTCAGAAATAAATAAACATTTAAAAAAATTAAAAAAAAATAAGCTGAGAGGTCCTGCTGTATCAAATATTAAGACTGATTATAAAGTAAAAAAAATAATAATAAAGACATCCTAATATTGTTAAAGAAATTGACAAATCAGTGGAACACAACTAAGATATGCAATGACTCACACATAAATGAACACTTCATACACGACAGGCATGGTTATTTGAAAAAAAAAAAAAAGATGATCTTTTCAGTAAATGGTGCTGGGAAAACAGAATATTCCTCTGGAAAAAAAGGAAACTGTGCTCTTTCTCACCAAACACAGAAACCAATTCCAGGTGAATTAAAAACCAATTCTAGGACTACAAGTGTCCCCTTCCTTCCTTTTCCTTATTTTCCTGAATAAGTCCTAGAGTCTTGAGGTAGGGCAAAGCAACACAGGCATCAACAACCTCACACCCACTCCACTCCTTCAGTGTCAGCCCTCTGGCTCAAGCTGTAATCTCTCACCTGGATTATTAAAATAGCATCTTACTGCCCTCCCTGCTTCTGCCCCTGCCTCCTTCCAATCTGTTCTTAACACAGCAGCCAGGGGGATCCTATTAAATGGTACATGAGACCATGTCCCTGCTCGAAACTCTGTTATGATTTCCAATCTCAAAATAAATGTGATAGTACTTACTGTGATCCTTAAAGGCTCTTATCTCCTAATACTCTCCCCCTCTATCTCTGTGTGTTCCTTCTCGCTGTTCCTTGAACTCGCCAGGCATGTTTCCACCTCAGGGCTTTTGCACTGACTATTTCCTCTGCCTGAAATGCTATCTCACTATCTGTTTTTTACTCAGAGGCCTCCCTGACCACCTGATTTAAAATTATAGACCTATGCCCACAAAACTTTTAACTTAATTCTTCCTTTATTTATTTTTTTCTCCTTCATGTTTATAGCTATACAGCATATGATACAATTTTACTTATTCATTGTCTTTATTCTCACAAGAATGAAGCTTCCATAAATCCAGGGCTTTTGTCACAGCTTTAATTTCAATCCCTTGAAAAGTAATTTGCATATAGAGAGTATTCAATCAGTATTTGTTAAATGAAAAAACAAACAAATGAGTGATGACTTTGGAAACTGTTCTCAGATTCTTAGTTCACCTGCTTTCTTTTCATTAGTTAGAACTAGGACAAAAGAAATACATTAAAACTAACACTAGATGGCGAAATATTACAAGGAAAGTAACCCTAATCAACGCATCCTTTCCAGAAAAGCCAGTGTTTCCTCTGGCCTCCCCACTTCCCAGGCTGTTGATGTTGTTTGCTGTAATAATTCAAATTTCACTGATGTATCCCCCACCTGCATAAATGTTATTCTGCATTTCAGTTCTTCCATATGTGCTAGTACAGAACATGTCAATACGTTACCCAGTTCCTCCCCGCCATCCCTTCCAATCCCCAACCTATCTTCAACTGAAGTCACCACTCACTAAAGCCCTCAGGTTTCCAGAGCTGTAGGGTGGTCTGTGGAGAGAAAGAATCTGTCTCCTCTAGGTTACACTCAGCTAGATTTCACAGATTTTACTCCCACCTCCTCTCTCCCCCTAGAGCCCACATTGGACCCATGGGGTCTATGGGTTAGGGATGGTTTGAATGACAGCTACCAGGGGATTAGTAAGAATCACTGTTTCCCTGAACTACTAATGGCCTCTTACCCAGCCAAGTTTAAGGCTTCTTGACTGCTCACTCCCTAAGGACTGGTTATCCCACAAGGTGACGCCACTCAGTGTTCCTGCCAAGAAGCTGCTGTCACTAATCTGCCCTGCCAGTTCATACCAGGCCAGGGTGACCGACTTGTCCAGGTTGCCAGGGACTTTCCCAGTTTTAGCATAGGAAGTCTCCGGTTCCAGGAAATCCCTCCATCCGGGGTAAACTAGGACAGTTGGTAACTTTACAGACGACAGATCTGTCTGCTCTCCCTTCAAACTCAGATCAGAACTGTCACATGAGTGCAAAATTTTTAGCACACATGTAGATTTTTATTCTCTCTTCCTGTTTCACACAGGGTCATCACCTAGTCTGTCTATTCTGTCTCCTTTGTGTCACCTATATTCATTTTCCCCTCAACGTGCTCACTGTAAAAGTTAGTGGAAAACTACAGTGATCAAGAAGAGACAGGACCACTGAAGATTCAGAGCCTTCAGAAATGAAGCTTTGGTTCACATCACCCAGTATAGGCGCTGTCTCAGAGCAAAGGGAAGATGAAATGAATTAGGGCTTGAGGAAGGAAGTTATAAACATTAACTACAGGCTCATGACCAGATAGAGAAAAGGACTAATATCTGGTCATTCTTTTCTTCTTTGCTTAATGTGTGTGTACGTATGTGTATGTTTATGTATTTTGGTATATATTAACTAGTTTTTTTTCCCTTCTCCTTTCCCATTGTAATTTTAAGAATTAATGGCAGTGGTTAGCTTTACAATTTCATTTTTAGGTTACAGAATATTCAAGAGGGATTCCCACTGAACTTGAGTAATTCACATCATCCAGAGATTAATGTAATGACATTTTGGACCCTTCCTTTTTGGAGAAAAGGTGAGAGGGCCTATTTCTACAAAGGATAGTTGGATCTTGCCAAAGAAATGGCTGGAATTTGTTATTGCTGCCTCAGAAGTTGAAATATATGTAGGAAGTTGTAAATGGCTATGGAGTAGGCAACATCATGAGCTGTCCCAGTCATTAAACCATTCCCTCTCAGTCCAAACCTACTTTTACGTTCTGCTTTGCAATGCCAGGGGTGGGATTATGAGAACTCTGTGTCTATGTTGTCAGTCGACTGGCTGTTCAATTCTGCAAGGCAGGAGGCGGGAAAAGGAAAGCACTCCTTTCCTGACAAGTGGTTAGTGATGATAACACTCAACTTTTGGGGAGGCACTTCTAGAACCAGCCTCAGCATGCCTAATCAAAGACATCAGTGACAGTTAGGCCATGGCCCCTGCCCAGCAGCCTGATGGCCTCTCCTTGGGGCTTCCTGTTGTCTCCCCAAGCCTAGAGCACAGCTTCATCCTGGAGTTCCTCTCTCTGGGTTAAGCTCAGTATCTCCTTCTTTGCCTTTTCAGTTCTCCAAAACTGCTTAACAAATTTCCTATATTAAATTCTGTTGAAATGCCAAGGTGTGTTTTCTGTTGTCCTGAATGTATCCTGACCAATACAGTCACCCTGCTAAGTAAAGAACCCTAACCACCTGCAGTGCTAGCTAAAAACAAAGGAAATATGAAATAAGTGGTAGAAAAGGGAAATGATAAATATTGACTATGACCTATGACCAGCTAGGACTTTTTACAGCAACAAAGACTATACCATTAAGGCATGTTTTTGTCACGTACATATTAAACAATGATTTGTATGTTTTTCCCCTCCCCTTTACAGTTTTGTATGGAGTATGGGTGGAACTTAATTTACAATTTTGTTCATAGGTCACCAGGCCACAAAAACTCACCTCTGGACTCTCTGGAGAGGAATGAGGATCACCAGTAGATCCTGAACTTGAGAAGGATACGAGGACTAATGGGATTCTGAGCCTCTCTTCTTCTTCGGGAAGAAGGAGAGAGTGTCTTTGTATGACAGGCAGTAGGAGGAAAGTATTAAACAGGAGTAGAAGAGTGAACTTAAATGCTAAGTAGTAAAAAGGGTGGGCTATATAGATGCTGAGTCCATTTGCTCTCAAATTCATGTCTGTCCTTCTGGTGCTCTGCAACGTATGACGGGGGTGCTGACTTCTCTCAAATGTGGTGCCCAGGCTCACTATCAGCTGGTTTCTGAAGGACTAGAGGAAAAGGGCAAGAAGGGCTAAGCCAGTCTCCCTTTCTCCCTTTCTCTCCTTTTAAGTTTATTTATTTTGAGACGGCAAGGCTGAGAGAGAGAGACAGAGACAGAGACAGAGAATTCCAAGCAGGCTCCACACTGTCAGTAGAGAGCCCAATGCGGGGCTCGAACCCACGAACTGCCAGATCATGACCTGAGCCAAGATCAAGAGTTGGACGCTCAACTGACTGGGCCAGCCAGGCGCCCCTCTCCCTCTCTCTTCTATCTCAGGCACTTCTCTGGCAGGGACTGTAACTCCTTAGGGGCCCCAGTACTCACTAGACAGGTCTTTGAGTAACACAGCTTTCTCACTTTTGTCTCTTCGGGATACAAGCAGTGGTTCTTCCACTGTTACTAACCTTTGAGTTGCTTCATTTTCTCAGTTAGGTGCTCAGTTCTATAGGGTAGCCATTTCCTTGTATTATATTTTCTCTGTTGTAAATACTAAAACATGGTTACTATTTTCCTGGTTGTCCCTGACTATTAAAACGGATGACCGCTAATCCCACTCCCATACATTATGATGCTATACATTGTCACGTATAATCCCATCCATTATAATGCCATCAACATTCTGAAACTTTCCCCCTTCTGGGAATTTATATAAAAATATATCTACACACTTACAAAATGAGGTTTGTAAGAGGTGATTCACTGCAGGATTGTTTGCGAAGCCAAAATTGAGAAACAAACACATCACTTTCTGTAAGGGAACTGGTTCAATAAATACTGGGACGTCTACAGAGCTGTGAAAAAGAACAAGGAAAACCCCTATGAACGAACACAAATTACTCAGTGAAGAGAGCACGGAATAGAAGTCGTGTGTTATCTTTTGTGTAAGAAGAGAAAGAGTAAGAATATAAGTTTGTACTCGCATAAAGAAACACACACACAGAAGTAATACAAGTGGTTACCTACAGTGGGTAGGGGTGAAGGAGAACAAGGTAGACAGAGGTAGGAGGGAGGATTCTTAGTATACACTCTGTGTTGTTTGGCTTTTGAGCCATAGAGTCACATTACCCATAGAAAAAGTAACAGAAACTATAAAGATGCACAAAAAAAGAAACAAGTGCAACCTAGTCGCTAAATGACAAACAAAACCAATATCAAAATACTTCGTTTAAAGTTGTAGGAAAGTAAAAGATGAACAAAGACTACATACTGTATGATTTCGACTCGATGACATTCCGAAAAAGGCAAAACTATGGAGACAATAAAAAGATCAGTGGTTGTCAAGGGATTGGAGGAGGGATAAACAGGCAGAGCACAGAGGATTTTTAGGGCAGTGAAAATACTTTCTACGATATTATAATGATAGACATATGTCATTACACATTTGTCCAAACCCATGAAATGTACAACACCAAAAGTGAACCCTGAGGCAAACTACAGACTTTGGGTGATTATGGTATGTCAGTATGGGTGCATCCTTGGTAATTAATTGATTGATTGATTGATTAATTAATTAAAATAAAAATGTACCATTCTAGTGATTGGGGGAGGCTATGCATGTGTGGGGGTAGGGAATATGTGAGAAATCTCTGTACCTTCCTCTCAATTGTGCTGTAAACCTAACACTGTTCTAGAAACATAAAGATGAAAGACCAGGGAGAGGAAAAGAAAGACAGCAAAGGACTCCAGTCCTCATTTCTGCTACTGTTAAAGAAGCCATTGTGGGTATTTTAACTCCCTTCCTCTACCCATTCAAGTTTTGGTTGCCCTTGGCTAGCATAAGCCAGTTAAGGTTCTTTGCCAAGTTGAATAACTCAAACTTAGATTCCTGAGGTATCCAAGTCTGTCTTGTTTTTTGTTAGATTTAATAACTGGGCATGTTAAAAGAAGCATTCCATACTCTGCATAAGCCTGGCTTTACAGCAGTAACCCTAATTTACCTTTGATAATCAGGGCCAATCATGCCAACCAACATTAGAAGCCTTACTTCTCTAGCTGTGAACTGAGTTTCTTTCTTCTTCTTCTTTTTTTAATGTTTATTTATTTTTGAGAGAGACAGAGAGACAGAATGCGAACAGAGGAGGGGCAGAGAGACAGGGAGACACGGAATCTGATGCAGGGCTCAAACCCACAAACCGTGAGATCATGACCTGAGCAGAAGTTGGACCCTTAACCAACTGAGCCACCCAGGTGCCTCAAACTGAGTTTCGTGACGGATCACAGTGTTTCATGAAATACAACAATGATACCAAAAAAAGCATTCAGTGATTTCATGGATTATATTAATGGTAGAATTATAACAAATAGAAATGGCAAATCCAAACAGATTAAATGTCAATTTTGATGATTAAAAAATGTTTCCCCCAAGGCTTCCAGATAAAGATGGAAGATTGAACATACTAATTCAATTTCACTTCCTCTGAAAGCTCACTAAAACTACCGTAAAGGGATTTTTTTTAAAGCCCATAAAACCGTAAATACAAAGAGGAGAGGAGACAATAGCAACAAAATTTTGGAAGCCGGGATGCAGACAAGTGACTTGGGATATAGTGCAGAAAGCCAAGAACTGAACTGAAATGCATCACAGAATCTTCCAAAGCTTTGCTCAGGAACAGAGTGGACTTTTGGAAGTGGGAGGTAAAAAGGGATATTAGATAAGGGTTGATAGAATGCAGTTTTAAAATACACCCCACCCCCCCGCCCCGACCTCGAGTGTGAACTGGATTTAGTGACTCTCTTCTAAAGAACAGTGCATGGAAAGAGAAACAGTAAGTAGAGGAACCTGAGATACTACCCCAGCCAAACGCTTAAGGTTAACATCACCAATCCTAAGTCATATTGATGCCATGTACCCCTAATATGATGCAGTGAAAAGGGCAGTTTGTCTGTGTGGTAGTCTTCCCCAAATCCGTATTCCCGATGTAGCCACAGCAAACCCAACCAGCAGGCAAACCCAAACTGAGGGACAGCCCACAAAATACCTGACCAGCACTCTTTGAAACTGTTATGGTCAGGAAAGACCAAACAATGGCCACAGAATGGAGACGAATGGAACACGATGACTGAATGCAATCTGATATCCTGAAACAGAAAAAGGGCATCATGGAAAAACGGGTGAAATCCAAATAAAGTCTGTGGTTTAGTTAACACTATTATCCTCACGTTAATTTCTGTTTTGGTAAGTGCAGCTTGATCATAAGAGACGTTAACATGAGAAGCCCTGGGAACAATATACAGGAACTCCATACTGTCTTTGCAACTTTTTTGTAAATCTAAAATTATTTCCAAATAAAAAGATTTTAAAATACAAAAATCAGGAAATGAGATAGAGCTCGCATTCCCTTCCTGCACTGGTAACTACTCCCGCAGAAGACTAGAACTGGTGAATGGAGAAGGACAGAACAGCTGTGGGAAGAAGTATCCTACCAGTAAACAGGAGTATGACCTAAGTATGTGCATACTTTTTAAAGATTTTTTTTAATTTTTAATTTTATTTATTTATTTTAAAGATTAAAAAAAAATTTAATGTTTATTTCTGAGACAGAGACAGAGCATGAGTGGGGGAGGGGCAGAGAGAGAGAGAGAGAGAGAGAGAGAGAATATGAGAGAGAGAGACACAGAATCTGAAGCAGGCTCCAGGTTCCAAGCCGTCAGCACAGACCCTGACGCAGGGCTCGAACTCACAAACCATGAGATCACGACCTGAGCCGAAGTTGGTCACTCAGCCGACTGAGCCACCCAGGTGCCCCTAAGTATGTGCATACTTAATGCTAAGACCCAACACGCCTTAGAACCAGGCATCGGAGCCCCACAGGGTAGAGGCCCTACATATCAAAGACAGAGGGAGAGAGAGAGGGAGCAAACACTGATGAAGGAATACATGGGTACCGTTATCACTCAACACCCAGCACTCAGTGCTGGCACAGTGCAATCTATAACCTTAGATATTTCATTTTGTGACACTAACTCCATTTAGGCTCAGGGAGATGCTTCTCCACTTCTCTTGCTCTTATCTTCCTTTCTGCTCAAAATAAAAGATGACTGTCCCTGAATGCAATGTAGGTGTGTGGGCTGTGCTTCTGCTGTCAGAGACACACTTTGCTACAGAGAGAGTTTGCACAGCAGAAGCACTTTGGTAAAAGAAAATACGAATTATCTAGTATGACAAATCCTTCCTCTCTGAGAGCATGAATGAAATAGATACTTGAATATTAAAGTCTCAGAGGGTGGAATATCCTTTTTTTTTTTAAATCTCATTTTGGATTCCATTTGGAGAATTCTAATAGAATTCTAATAGCGTTCTAATAGAATGCTAATTAGCATACTATTCAACACTGTTACACAGCTGAGAAACATTTTGTAATTTTAAATAATACTACATAATTCATATTATTCTTAAATCTGTGCATATGTCTAGAAGTAATATGTGGGAAGCAAGTATTCATACTTTATACTGATGGATACTAATTCTAGAATTGTAATTAGTTTTACTTTTTTTTTCATTTTAGTGATCTATATACCCCACGTCGGGCTCAAAGTCATGACCCTGAGATGAACAGTTGCATGCTCTTCTGACTGAGCCAGCCAGGCGCCCCAAGAATTAGTTTTACTTTTATAAAATGTTTAATATGATTTAACTAAAATGTCAAAATATTAAATTGAAAATTCCAGCTTTAAAAAACATTGTATTTAAAATTTATATATTTGTTGATTATAATCAGAATCTTATCTTTTAGTTTTAATAGATTATCTTGAATGTTTTAAAAGAAAAATTAGTAAGGTCTACCATAACTCAAGAAAGGTCTAATATAGCATTATTGTCAATAAATAAAATTTTATGTGAAGTTTCAGGGTAACATTTTGCAGAAATTAAGAAAATCAAAATTTATAGAAAAGAACATAATGATTTATTCGTTTGGCAAGCCTTTACTACTTATCCAAACATCACTAACACAGACATGTGCAATAAAAATTAAAATTCAGTTGTCTAATAATTCACAGGCATCATTATCTCAAAAACCACAGCTTGAGATAATTTTGTTTTGTTGTAAAGGTATATATGTCAAGTCTAGAGAAGAAAAGAGATTTTATTTAGTAGTTTGATTTACAGCTTTTGAACATTTAGACATGTGGTCTGTAGGTCTCCATTAGTATTTACCCTGGGACACATAAAATTATACTGAAAGGCAATTTAAATCAGTAACTGGCACAAAGAAACACAAGAAAAAAAATTTAAATGAGCAATTTTTAACCTCAGGAAAAGCACAAAATAAGAACTATGATCATAATATATTATGATGCTTGACTCTGCATAATATTTGCATAGGTGTCGTGTAAATACTGAATACTGACTCAATCAGAAGTTATGTTGAAAGGATACAGAAGGGAAGCAGAGAGGATGGCAGGATGAGATGACCCTCAGCTATCATAAAGGAAGTCATTACATAAGATCTAAAATTACTGCTCTCCACTCCCCACGCTGGAAGAGATCCACCGTAACATATTTGCCAACAGAGAACTGGCGAGGTGCCTGGAGGTGTAATGCTAAGTCCAGAAGTCCGAACTGGTCGCTGTTGCTGGCCACCTGAGCCCTCAGCCATTGCCTGGACCAGGGCAGCCTTGGAGACAGAAAGTCCAAGTTGTTGAAGCCCATGCAGAGCCTCTAGCACCGACACCATGGCCACTGTGTTGACAAGTCCCTTCAGCAAGCACCGGGCTGGCTGGAGACAAGAGAACCTGCATTTACAGAGTGAGCCATCTTGAACGTCTTAGTATCAAGAACCTCTTCTGCAGTGGAGAATTTCTGCTTGAGCATTTCATGAAAGTGAGAGGCACTAGAGGGAAGCATCTAGGGAGGCTTTGCTTTTTATCTATTTTCTTATTCATATCTTATGGATTCTTATTTTTAAAATTCTCTTTATTTTGTTTTAATTTTTAGCAATATAAAATAGTCACACATAGCTCCTACAATCAAAAATAAACTTTCATAAACTCACTATGGTAAGATTCCCCTGAGATTTGATCCTCGCATTTACCTTGCTATGTGATGACCATGCCCTCTACTTGTTCCTCTGTGTCACAGGACTCTGCCACCCCTACTGAGATTATGTGGCCCTATCCATCAGCATTCTCAGCCTAGAAAGGGCAGCCAGTCAAGTGCTTTTTAAAGATTCTGATACTTCCTTCACTAATCCATTCCTTGTGGCAAAATTAAACTGAGAGTCTTCTCGAATACATTAGGGCACCTCTGAGGGGTCCAGGGACAGATTGCACGACAGATCTAAACCCACACTGCTATCCCCTAAAATTTTTTATCCCTTCTTTTGGCCCAAATTATTCCCAGCTTTTCAGTGTTGTGGGGATTAACCAGCTCAGTACACTGTTAGAACTATAGCTGGCTACCCAGGCAACCACAGTGACAAGTGTGATCTTATTGATTAATTTGGCTTCATCTAAAAATTCCATTTCCATTTTCTTGGTCAAGAACCCTCAAATCCATCCCTGCAAATATTCTCCATATTTTCATGGCATAAGTGAGCATCCTCCTATAATTTTTGTGGATGTAACACTCAACTATGGATGTGCCACAATTGAGAACTGTTTTAGATAAACCTAGGAGTTTGGGGGTTCTCTAAGCCTTGGTTTCTGTCATATATCACTATTCCATTTGTCAAGACCCCTCTCTTCCCCAAGCGGGTTTAACCCAACATTCATATAAAATACTTGGCAAAGTATGTGAATTCATGTACTAACATAATTTACTAAACCATGGAATCAATCTCTGAATTTGGTTTTCAGATACCTCTGAAAACCCTATGACCGTACGAGATTTTTTTCAACACTATCTCATAAAGTTCTGACAGTCATTCCACTAAGGCAATATTTTTGCCAGCTGAGTACGTCACCTGCTTGCTTTATATCATCCCATGTCATTAAAGTTCATGGTTCAATCACTCCTCTCCCCTTTTAAATTGCTCTATGGCAAAAGTCATCTGATTCCCCAGAACTTCCTCCTCAGTGAGGACACAGTCCAATACCACACAAGATAACTTGATTAGCTATTTTGTCATTTCACAGTATGAAATGCCACTTTACCATCATGAAATATGAAAGGAAGTCTCTGCCTCTTGCCTGATCTCTATGTAATTACTATTTCCCTGAAGACGTGTTACCTGCAGTCCACTGTCTGGAACCATTAGACAGTAAGCTCCATGGAGGAACCATGTCTGTTTTCACTGTATCCCCAGGACTTAGGCTAGTCTTGACACATAGTAGGCATCTAGTTAATATTTACTGAGCAAATTAATAAAGCCAAATTTCAATGCCTCTAAGACACTTCATTATAGTGCTTATTACATGTTTTTCTTCATCTGTTTTTCCTTGACTGAGTCATTCAGGACAGAAACCTATCTTGATCTCAGGTTTGTAGGTTCAAGCCCCACGCTGAATGTAGAGATTACTTTTAAAAAAGACAGAAACCCAGTAACAAAGGCACTTAGTAAACTTGTAACCAAGGTATAGGAAAGAACTCAAACAACTCCTACAGTAAAACCAACATCCCCACTACCATCATCAAGGGTGAAATAACTGAGAGCTTGAAAACACACAGGCTTATATGCATAGGAATGTAAGGCTGTGGAAAAGCTGGAACAGCTTAGGTTGCTAACACATGTAGAACCGGTCTTCCAGGAGATAAACAAACTGCGTTCACCCCTCCCCTCCCCAAAAACGCCCTTTTTGGAAACTGCTTATATAACTTTATACATTATTATAATAAAAGAAATATCTTCAAATTTAAACTAATTAGGTGTGAGTGGGTATTTTTCATAAAAATAATAATTATATCTGAAAATGTTAGGAGGTTGGCTATTAATAATCCAAAGACTTGTCAGGGCAAATCAATTCAATGAAATTTCAATTCAATGAATTTTTCGAATATCAGAGACTCTCCGGGAGAGGAATGTAGGTAATTCTGGTGCAAAGAGAGCTTTGGAGGCAGAAAACATGCTTGGCTGGATTGGGGCAAGTGATGATTACGGTAAGTTAGCACCACTGCACTATGAAGTAGAGGAAAAACGGGGAAGAGCAGGGACAGGATGTCAAGGACAAAATGGCCCACTTTGCAAACTGCCTAGGGTTGCTTCAAAACTTAGAATAAAACATCCTTTTCTCTTGTTTCCACACCTCACCCCCTGCTCTCCAGTTAGTGCTATGGTTCATCTGTTTCTAAATTAAGGTTTACAGGAAGGACTCAGAGAGAAGGCGTCTTTCAAACAGGAACTCTGCTGAATACAACTACCACACTGCTCCCTTTCCTTGTGGTCACAAAACTGTGCACACCCAATGCTCTGACTGATACTGCTGAGGCAACAACGAACTTTCTGCCACTTTGGAAGGTCTAGTATGCTCAGAAAAATCTTGTGATGATTTCAACACTTGAATAAATTACCTTTTAATAGAGCTAGGAATGGTTCAGTGAGTGCCTATGGAACATGAAATGGATTAGCCTCACTCAAGGGGGAAGAAAATCACTGACACGACCGAACACTTTTATTACTTATTGTATTGCCACTCTATAAAAATATGGTAGCTTTTACAATTAAAAAAGGTAAAAGTTCAACTACACTGCATTATAATCACTTTGTTGAATTCTAAGAATAATTTAAATTCATTGCTTTTTGAGGAAATTTGTGTAAAATTACCCCTTAATTTTATGACATGCAAATTACAATGCAGATTGTTTGCCATGATTCAGTGCATGGCTTGCCTTTTTATTTTCCTTGTGGTGTATGCACATTTGGTTAATAAATAGTAAAAACAGAACTAAACACAGAAATAATTCTCAACTGCTTCTCTTCCGGTAGAAAAAGTCTCCTTTTCTCCATCAAGAAACCAATGTTTAGAGGAAATGTGCAGTAACAAAAATAGTTACTTTGTTCTTATATTTAAAAAAAAAAAAGCTAAAAGGGAAAGGGAAAAAAAGCAATCATTATTTCCTTAATTGCTCTATATGGTTTGGCTAACTTGTAGTAACCACAACTCCTACGTTCAGTACAGATTAAAATTAAACTTCGCATTTAGACCATTTTAACTTTTCAGGGGATGTAAATTCTATCAGGAACAAAATGTGGATTTATCTTTACTTGAATCTGAGGGTCTACCATAAAAAACCACAAGGCAGTGAGTAGAAGACTTGAAGAAATGGAGAGATGCATCCTATTTGTGATCACAGAACTGACTCCTCAACCATTGTAGCTCCCCTGGCTCCCTCATTGAGTCAACTAGTATCTTCGAATTTCTTTCAACCTGAGCCACTTGCCATCACCGTATATCACTTTCCAACTCCCGACGTCACATTCTCCTTTGAGTTTCCTTTGCCTGAAAAGGATCCTTTCTTCAGTGTGATCTCTTCTTGGTAAGACGCAGCGCTTCTTCTCCGATCACACCAGCCCGACCCGTCTCTGCCACAGATTCTGCCTCTTCACGCGCGTTAAGAGCTCCAGTCTCTGCTTCATGGATGCTCTACAGAAAAATCCTCTTGGTTACCCTCTGGTTGGCACTATTTTGCTCCTCTGCTGGTGACCTTCCCTGCCGTTGCTAATGAACAAAACAGTGGCGTGCTGCCAAGCACACTGACGGCACTACAGCCACTGGGACTCACCAACTGGGACCGGTGCTCACGGAACCACCGCCGTCTGTGCCGTGGGTCCTGTCCTTTGACACTTCCAAAGCCTTGCCACCAATGCTGCTGACTTCTGTTTTCAGTGATACAGCCACTATCATTTCTACACCATTTTTCGCTGCAGCTCACCATGGTTTACCATTCTGAGTCTGACAGTTGGGCATAGAACTATATGCATACGCTTCTGCTATACTCAAATCATCTGTCTACTACAGTGCTGGCTGAGTGTTCTTAAATCAAATATAGGCTCCTGAAAAATCTTCCTTATTTTAAAGAAGCAAGCATTTACTCTGCCTTTTTAGGAAAAACTTAATTCATCTCCAGTTGATAAAGGAAAGCTCTTCTTTATTGAAGAATGCTAGATAATAAACATACACGGAATAATAAAATCAGAAAATCACTGTTTGGCAAACCCTGCCCCTCAATAAAATAATTGATTCAGGCAACAATTACCAGTGGATATCAAAAAATTAGCAAATAAAACAAATATAGCAAAATGCTAGTGCTGGTTGAATTAAGTAGTGGGTTAATGCATTCAACCTTCCATATGATTGAACTTTTTTCAATAAAAAGTTGGGGCAGGAGTAAAGTCTGCCTTGATTTATTATGAGGTAGGTCTTTTTCAATGAGGATTGGTATTCCCTTACGTACACGAAACGCTGGAGTCATCTAGGCTTGCCCAAGATACATGGACTTCTGCGGTGAACACAGTTAAGCCTGAGCTGAGAACCTTGCGGGATTGACTTATAATTTTTGTCCTGATGCCTTCTTCTTTCCACTCCTTTCAACTCTGTCTCAGAGCTGTTTTCACCTCCCATCTGTTTTAAGAGTAACCCCTGAAAATGAATATGAGTTTACAACTGCATAGTCACAACAGGGAGCAAACCAGAACCATCTGGGAAGGTTTCTCAAAAGACACGCATCCAGAGTTTGACTCTTCGATATTTCAATTCACTAGTCCTTGGGTGGGGCCTCTCTAAGAGAGGCATTTTTTGGAAACTATATTTAGGCTTTTACCGAAGAATTTACACACAGAAGAAGAGATGGGGGCAGGTTTAGAAATGGAAAAGATCAGTATCAAATCAGGAAGCTAAAAAGTTCAAATTATTGGTATAGTAGTCATTAATGCTGCTCACTGATGTCTAGTTCTCCTCTTCCCTGAACCCGGAAAACTATACTTTCCCCTGTCCATTTAAAGTTAGTTCCGGCCATGATACTGGCTTGGCCAATGAAACAGAAGCAGCAGTGGCATGTGTCACTTCCAAGCAGATGTCTCCAAGAGACAGGGCACAAATCGCTACATAACCTTTTCCCTGGCTTGGTGATGGTGGAGACACGTCAAGACGGAGCCTCCGTCTGCCAAGATCCTTAGGGGACTATGACGAAAAGCCCCTGTCATCTCAGGTAGGACATGAAATGGGAATAAGAAATAATTTTTACGATAAATCATTAAAATATGAAAGTTGTTCAGGGCACCTGGCTGGCTCAGTTGGTAGAGCATGTGACTAATGATCTTAGGGTCATGAGCTGAAGCCCCATGTTGGGCATAGAATTTATGTAAAAATGAATGAAGGAATAAATAAATAAAATGTGAAGATATTTTTTTAAATATATGAAACTTGTTTATTAATGCAACATAATCTACTCCATCCTGACTTATAAACTGGCAAATCTTTTTTTTTTTTTTTCACAGAATCTAAGCAACTGAAAGAGAATGAGTTCCATCTCTAAACATTTACAGAAATGGTGTTAAATTGAGGGAAGTGAGGGAGCTTTAGGGTCAGAGAGACCTAAGTTTAAACCTGTGGTGTCACTTTTTTGTTCTAATAATAAAATCAATGCATGCCTGTGTTAACATACAATTCCCTTAATAACTGCTAACACTTTTGAAGTACTTACTATATACCAGACACTGAGCTGAGACTACCACATGGATTATTTTATTTCCATTCTACAAGATGAGAAACATGAAATTTAAAGAAGTTAAGTAAGTTGCCCAAGATCACAGAGCTAGGAAATGGTAGAGTAAGAAATCTAATGCAGGCAATAGAGCCACAAAGCCTGTGCTCTTAACCACTACTCATACTGCTCCCCCATGTGACTTTGACCAAGTTACTTGACTTCTTTGAATCTCAGTTTCCTCCGTTTAGAATGGGTTGAGAGCTACTAGGCAGTTTTCATAAGGATTAAAGGAGATAATTGGGTAAAGCAATTAACATGATTCCTGGCATATAGCAGGTATTTAAAATATGATAGCTATTATTTTTTAGTAGCAAATATGCCACTCCTTGGCCTCTTCTATAAACGAACACTAGTCAACATGGAAAAAAAAATATTTGTCATGACCTACGTGAATTCAGTACTGAACAAAGATAGGTAACACAGATACAATAATCAACTTCTACATTACTATCCTTGCATTACTTAACGGCCAATATTGAAATGACCATTGCTGACTTCTTAAAATAGGTTTTTAAAAATAAAGATACAGTGTACTAACAAATACCACCCATAAAATTCCCAATGATTTAATAATTGCATTCAGCAGCTTCAAGGCCATTATGTCTGAGGGTCCAAGGAAAAAAAAGACTTCACAGGTAGTGAAAAATATTTTATGCTCAGCTAGTCACAAATGATATACTGGGATTGATATATTTCAATAACCTTATGTTCATATATTAGCTGATAAAACTACAACAAGATAATACCATATTTAATGTGAAACTATTTGCTCTGGGTCTTTTATTTATTTATGTAACTTCCCCTTTTCTTTTGCTTCCTTATGCAATAACATAGGCGTGCAAGTATAGATTTTCTACGTAGACAATAATGTCTTCTGCAAACAGAGTTTTATTTTCTCTCTTCCCAATCTGGATACTTTTACTTCCTCTGCTTGTCTTATTCCATTATCTGGGACTGCCAGTACGATGCTGAAAAGGAGTGGTGAGGAAGTCATCCTTGCCTTGTTCCTGATCTTAGCAGGAATGCTTCAAGTTTCCCACCATTAAGCATGCCGTTCACTGTAAGTTTTTGTACATGTTCTTTACTAAGTTGAGGAAGTTCTCTTCAATTCCTAGTTTACTAAGACTTTTTATGAGGAATGAGTATTGGGTTTTGTCAAATAATCTTTCCGCATCTATTGATATAACCATGTGATTTTTCTTAAGTCTGTTGACATGATGGATCACATTAACTGACTTCCAAATGTTGAACCATTTTACATGAAACAGTATATAATTTTTTTATACCTTCTGGGGGTTGATTTGCTAATATTTTGTGGAAGACCTTTACACTTGAAGACTTTATGTTCATGAGAGATATTGTTCTGTAGTTTTTTTTAATAATGTCTTTGTCTGATTTTGGTGTTAGAATAATACTAGCCTCATAGAATAAGTTAGAAAGTATTCCCTTTGCTTCTATCTTCTGGAAGAGATTGTAGAGAATTGGTGTAATTTGTTTCTTAAATGTTTGGGAGAATTCACCAGTGAACCCATCTGGGCCTGTGCTTTCCGTTTTAGATTATTCATTATCGATTCCATTTCTTTAATAATTATAGGCCTATTCAGATGGTCTATTACATGACCTTTGGTAGGAAGGGTTCATTCCACCCCGCTTGTTAAGATCTTCCAGAGGCTTCATGTTTGTCTTCTAAGTTTGGCATGTACCATTTAGTCCATGGTCATCTCTCATTGCTCAACTTCCTGTGTACCTTACTACTTGCATTTTCCCCCAAAATATCAAGCTCTGTCATATATCCATGCATGTACAGGGCTTTTCTGCATTCTTGAAGTATCCTTTTCTAACTTGTATTTATCCCACTAAACTCGGCTTTCCACAGAAGCCTTGCCTGATGTTTCCAGGCAATTTACCTGCCCTATTCATCATATACAAATGAAAAACAAAATTATTCTTTAAAATTATGAGAACAGATCCAATCAATATGGCAGAGAAGTAGGGGGACCCAAAGATCCCTTGTCCCTCAAACACAGCAGTGTAGAGACCAGAGGACTTGGAATTCCAAGTGTCTGGGATGCAGAGTGACACAGATGTCTCCAGGGGTTCACGGGGACAACTTAGCAGACCATAGGTGTGTGGCTGCACTAGGATAGATAAAATGGGCAGCATAGGAATGGAGGAGAGGGAGCCCCTTCTGTGGAGAGACAAAAGGAAGAGAAAGAGAGGCTGTGGAAGTGTAGGGTTGTATTTGGACAAGAAAAAAACCACAGATGGGGGAACAGATAAAAACAGAGAAAGATCCAATTTCTAACTGCGGGGCTTTCTCCGGACTGGCAGGCTGCCCTGTTCCTGTGCTTGGAGAGGGAGAGGGCCAGCCCCGGGCTCGGTACCTAGCTCAGAGGTGCAGTCCACAGTCAGAGAAAGCAATCCCCTCCCGTGAGTGCTATGGGAAGATGGCAAAGAGCTGCTCCAAGGACAAAAGACCCTGCTTGCGTGCCAGCCAGAGACCCTTTGTCAGCTGGCTGAGTGGAGTGGCTCTACCCCAGAACTGCAGCATGGGATCAGGATCCTTTAAGACATCGGGGTTTGAATCCCAGCTGAGCGCCTGGGAGGTGTGGTGGAGTGGAAAAAAACGGTCTGCTAGCACCCAGCAGCACAGTGAAGATGGCCTGAACAGAGTGGGTTGGGTCCCTGGTCTGGGGAGGAGAGACTGGGGTGTTGTCATTTTTCTCCCCATCACCAACAAGGTGGGGCTTCAAGGAAGGGACAAGGGGCTACCATGGAGGCGGGACCCATCCACACCAAACCACACTCCTCGTGCCTGGTAACTGTGTATCTGAGGGAGCAAGACTGACACTGACTGAGCCAGACAGCCCCTCCTTCAGACCAGTGCAGCCAGCGGTTTTGCATTTTCTGATGTAATTAATTCTTGGTCAATTCGTAGTGTGTGTGTGTGTGTGTGTGTGTGTGTGTGTGTGTGTGTATTTTTTTCTTCTTTTTCTTCCTCTTATTTCTTCCCTTCTATAGTCTGGTTGTTCTGGCTGTTGGTTTGTTTAAGCAGACATATTTAATCTATTCTTTTTATACCTCTTTTGTATTCTTTTTATACCTCTTCTGTATCTCCTTCTTCTTTATTTTCTTCTCTCTCTGGATTAAGCCATATAGTTTCTCTGCCTTTCAATTTTCTTTTCTTTTCCTTTTCCCCACCCCTGTCATTTCTCTCTTTGTATGAGATAAGGCTTCTTCTACCACCACCACCCTCTTTTTTTAATTTTTTTTCCAAAGTTACTTCAATGAACAAATCAAAGCACACCTGGTGCAGGGTCCAAAACATCAATATGAGTAGGGATAGAGCAACCAGAGTCACAACAACAGAGAGCATGTAACACACTCCAAAAACACTTCCTGGAGGGCCAGGCTCTGGGCTCTGTATGACCCCTTTTTAATATAGTAGTGCTAGGGGCGCCTGGGTGGCTCAGTCGGTTAAGCGTCCGACTTCGGCTCAGGTCATGATCTCATGGTCCGTGAGTTCGAGCCCCGCATCGGGCTCTGTGCTGACAGCTCAGAGCCTGGAGCCTGTTTCAGATTCTGTGTCTCCCTCTCTCTCTGCCCCTCCCCTGTTCATGCTCTGTCTCTCTCTGTCTCAAAAATAAATAAACGTTAAAAAAAAAAATTTTAATATAGTAGTGCTCACAGGTGCAAGACACAATTATTAAAACACATAAGGGACAGATTACTAGCCAAAATGACAAAATGGAAGAATTCTCCTCAAAAGAAATTACACAAAGAAATGACAGCTAAAGAAATGCTGAAAACAGATATATCTGATCATATATATCTTGATCAAGATCAAACAGATAATATCTGATCAAGTCTTATGACTTACAATAGTCATAAGATTAATCGCTGAGCTTGAAAAAAGCATAGATGACAGCAGAGAATCTATTGCTGCAGAGATCAAGGAACTAAAAAATAGTCACAATGAATTAAGAAATGTTGTAAATGAGGTGCAAAATAAACTAGATGCAGTGACCACAAGGATGGAAGAGGCAGAGGAAAGAATAAGTGAAATAGAAGATAAAATTATGGAAAATGATGAAGCCAAGAAAGAGAGAGATAAAAAAATACTAGACCATGAGGGGAGAATTAGAGAACTAAGTGACTCAATGAAATGGAATAATATCTGTATGATAGGAGTTCCAGAAGAAGAAGAGAGAAAGGGGCAGAAAGTTTACTTGAACAAAGTATAGTTGAGAACTTCCCTAATCTGGGGAAGGAAGCACACATCCAAATCCAGGAGGGACAGAGAACTCCCTTCAGATGTAACAGGAATAGGTCTTCTCCACGGCATATCATAGTGAAACTGGCAAAATACAAAGATACAGAGAGAATTCTGAAAGGAGCTAGAGACAAGTGGACCTTAACCTACAAGGGTAGACACATAAGGGTAGTAGCAGACCTGTCCACTGAAACTTGGCAGGCCAGAAAGGAGTGGCAGGAAATATTCAATGTGATGAATAGGAAAAATATGCAGCCAAGAATCCTTTATCCAGCAAGCCTATCTTTCAGAATAGAAGACAAACAAAAACTGAAGGAGCTAAAACAGCCCTGCAAGAGATCCTAAGAGGCACTCTGTGAGTGGAATGTTGTGAAACTACAAAAAACCAGAGACATCACCACAAATATGAAGGCTACAGATAACACAATGACACTAAATCCATATCTTTCAATAATAATGCTGAACGGAAATGGACTAAATACTCCAATCAAAAGACACAGGGTATCAGAATGGATAAAAAAAACAAGATCCATCTATATACTGTCTACAAGAGACCCATTTTAGACCTGAGGACACCTTCAGAGTGAAAGTGAGGGGATGGAGAACTATCTATCATGCTACTGGATATCAAAAGAAAGCTGGAGTAGCCATACTTGTATCAGACAAACTAGACTGTAAACTAAAGGCTCTAACAAGAGATGAAGAAGGGCATTATATAATAATTACAGGGTCTATCCATCAGGAAGAACTAAGTTATAAATGTTTATGCCCCAATTTGGAAGCACCCAAATATATAAATCAATTAATCACAAACATAAACAATCTTATTGATAAGAATATGGTAATTGCAGGTGACTTTAAAACTCCACTTACAACAATGGACAGATTATCTACACAGAAAATCTATAAAGAAGCAATGGCCCTGAATGACACATTGGCCCAGGTGGACTGGACAGGTATATTCAGAACTTTTCATCCAAAAGCAGCGGGATAAACATTCTTCTTAAGTGCAAATGGAACATTCTCCAAGGCAGATCACATACTGGGTCACAAAACAGCCTTCAATAAATACAAAAGAGATCATACCAAGCATATTTTCAGATCACAATGCTATGAAACTTGAAATCAACCACAAGAAAAAGTTTGGAAAACCTCCAAATGCATGGAGGTTAAAGAATATCCTACTAAAGAATGAATGGGTCAACCAGGCAATTAAAGAAGAAATTAAAAAATATATAGAAGCAAATGAAAATGAAAACATGACAGTCCAAACCCTTGGAATGCAGCAAAGGCAGTCCTAAGAGGAAAATACATTGCAATCCAGGCCTATCTCAAGAAATGTTTTTTTATTTTTGAGAGAGACATAGAGAGAGCACTCACAGGGGAGGGGCAGAGAGTGAGGGAGACAGAAGACCCAAGCAGGCTCTAGGGCTCGAACTCACAAACTGTGAGGTCATGACCTGAGCTGAAGTCAGATGCGCAACTGACTGAGCCACCCAGGTGCCCCCTTGGCCTATCTCAAGAAACAAGAATAGTCCCAGATACGAAATCTAACAGCACACCTAAAGAAACTAGAAGCAGAACAGCAAAGAAACCCCAAGGGCAGCAGAAGAGAAATGATAAAGATTAGAGCAGAAATAAACAATATAGAATCCCCCCCACCCCCAAAAAAAACCCAGTAGAACAGATCAATGAACCTAAGGCCTGGGTTTTTGAAAAAATAAACAAAATTGATAAACTTCTAGCCAGACTTCTCAAAAAGAAAACAGAGAGGACCCAAACAGATAAAATCATGAATGAAAGAGAATATATCACAACCAACACCACAGAAATACAAGCAATTATCAGAGAATACTATGAAAAATTATATGCCAACAAACTAGACAATCTGGAAGAAATGGACATCTTCCTAGACACACACACACACATTACCAACACTCAAACGGGAAGAAATGGAAAATCTGAACAGACCCATAACCAGCAAAGAAACTGAAACAGTTATCAAAAATCTCCCAACAAATAAGAGTCCTGGTCCAGGTGGCTTCCCAGGGGAATTCTACCAGATGTTTAAAGCAGAGTTAACACCTATCTTTCTCAAGCTGCTCCAAAAAATAGAAACGGGAGGAAAACTTCTGGACTCATTCTATGAAGCCAGCGTTACCTTGATTCCCAAACCAGACAGAGACCCCACAAAAAAAGGCAAATTACACGCCAATATCCCTGATGAACATGGATGCAAAAATTCTCAACAAGATACTAGCAAATCAAATTCAACAGTATATTAACACAATTATTCACCATGATCAAGTGGGATTCATTCCTGGGCTGCAAAGCTGGTTCAATATTCACAAATCAATGTGATACATCATATTAACAGAAGAAAGGATAAGAACCATATGATCCTGTCAATAGATGCAGAAAAAGAAGTTGACAAAATACAGCATCCTTTCTTAATAAAAACCCTCAAGACAGTTGGGATAGAAGGAACATACCTTAATATCATAAAAGCCATATATGAAAAGTCCACAGCTAATATCATCCTCAATGGGGAAAAACTGAGAGCTTTCCCCCTGAGATCAGGAACATGACAGTGATGTCCACTCTCACCACTGTTGTTTAACATAGCGTTGGAAGTCCTAGCCTCAGCAATCAGACAACAAAATGAAATAAAAGGCATCCAAATTGGCAAAGAAGAAGTCAAACTTTCACTTTTCACAGATGGCATGATACTCTACATGGAAAACCCAAAAGACTCCACCAAAAAGAGGCTAGAACTGATACATGAATTCAGCAAAGTCGCAGGATACAAAATCAATTTACAGAAATCGGTTGCATTTCTATACACCAATAATGAAGCAACAGAAAGAGAAATCAAGAAATCAGTCCCATTCACAATTGCACCAAGAACCATAAAATACCTAGGAATAAACCTAACCAAAGATGTAAAAGATCTGTATGCTGAAAACTATAGAAAACTTATAAAAGAAACTGAAGAAGACACAAAGAAACAGAAAAACATTCCATGCTCATGGATTGGAAGAACAAATATTGTTAAAATATTGACATTTTAACAATACTACCCAAAGCAATCTACACATTCAATACAATAACAATCACAACTGCACCGGCATTCTTCTCAAAGCTAGAACAAACAATCCTAAAATTTGTATGAAACCACGAAAGACCCTGAATAGCCAAAGTAATGTTGAAAAAGAAAACCAAAGTGAGAGAAATCACAATCCTGGACTTTAGCCTCTACTACAAAGCTGTAATCATCAAGACAGCATGGTACTGGCATAAAACCAGAGACGTAGACCAATGGAATAGAATAGAGAACCCAGAAGTGGACTCACAAATGAATGGCCAACTGATCTTTGATAAAGCAGGAAAGAGCATCCAATGGAAAAAAGTTTCTTTAGCAAATGGTGCTGGGAGAACTGGACAGCAACATGCAGGAGAATGAAACTGGACCACTTTCTTACAGCATACACAAAAATAAACTCAAAATGGGTGGAAGACCTAAGTGTGAGACAGGAGACCATCAAAACCCTAGCGGAGAAAACAGGCAACAACCTCTTTGACCTCAGCCGCAGCAACTTCTTGCTCGACACGTCTCTGAAGGCAAGGGAAATAAAAGCAAAAATGAACTACTGGGACCTCATCAAGATAAAAAGCTTCTGCACAGTGAAGGAAACAATCAGCAAAACTAAAACGCAACTGACAGAATGGGAAAAGATATTTGCAAATGACATATCGGATAAAGTGTTAGAATCCATAATCTATAAAGAACCAAACCCAACACCCAAAAAACAAATAATCCAGTGAAGAAATGGGCAAAAGACATGAATAGACACTTTTTCAAAAAGACATCCAGATGGCCAACAGACACATGAAAAGATGCTCAACGTCACTCATCATCAGGGAAATACAAATCAAAACCACACTGAGATACCACCTCACACTGATCAGAGTGGCCAAAAATGACAACTCATGAAACAACAGACGCTGGTGCGGATGTGGAGAAATGGGAACCCTCTTGCACTGTTGGTGGGAATGCAAACTGGTGCAGTCGCTCTGGAAAACAGTGTAGGCGTTCCTCAAAAAATGAAAAATAGAACTGCCCTATGACCCAGCAATAGCACTACTAGGAATTTACCCAAAGGACACAGGAGTGCTGATGCATAAGGGCACATGTACCTCAATGTTTATAGCAGCGCTTTCAACAATAGCCAAATTATGGAAAGGGCCCAAAGGTCCATGAATGAAAGTATCCTGATGAATGGATAAAGAACGTGTGGTTTATGTATACAATGGAATACTACCTGACAATGAGAAAGAATAAAATCCTGCCATTTACAACAATGTGGATAGAACTGGAGGGTATTAAGTCAGTCAGAGAAAGACAGATATAATGTTTTCACTCATATGTGGAACTTGAGAAACTTAAGAGAAGACCATGGGGGAAGGGAAGGGGAAAAAAACAGTTTCAGAGAGGGAGGCAAACCATGAGACTCTTAAATACAGAGAACAAACTGAAGGTTGATGGGGGGGAGGGGGAAATGCGTGATGGACATTGAAGAGGGCACTAGTTGGGATGAGCACTGTGTGTCGTATGTAAGCGATGAATCACAGGAACCTACCCCCACTTGACAGTACACTCTACGTTCGCCAACTTGACAATAAATCATTTTAAAAATCATAATAATAAATAAAATTATAAGAAAAAAGCCAAACTTTTAAACAGTTATTTTAAATTTTCAATGTAATTCAAGATATACAATGAAATAAACTATAAAATACTGACCTGGTCGTGGGTTTTATCCTTTATAACTTCAATATCTAAGACAGACAGATGCATTTGACACAGGAAATCAACAATGATACAAACACTGAAAAAAAAGTATCATTTCAAGATATAAGTATATATTAAGATTGAAGGCAAACCGGAGTACTCATTTATGTATACTTAGATATATCGCCTCCTCAGAAGTGTATGTATAAGGAACATTTTAGTCTTTTTGTTTCTTTTTATTATTCTGAACGGTTAAGAGTTTAAACCCTGGAGTTATATAGACTTGGGGCAGACACCAGCTACAATCTGTGAGACCTTGGGCAAGTGAGTAAACCCTCTGTTTCCTCACAGGATAATACTAATTAGTAACTAGTGGGGATGGTAAATGATGGTAATAGTATTCCTTGAATTACCAAAAATAATGTCATTATATAGGCCTCTCTTTTCCCTCATATACAGTGTTTGAAAAAATTTTTTTTTACCATGAATCCTAGTAACCTCCAAACAATAACCTGTCAAACCCCTTCTTCAACATAGTCCCTCTTTATTCTATTTATATCTTTGCCAAAATAGTAGACTACGGGCTAGATGGAACAACATTTCAAGTAGAGACATCCTTCTGAACGAAGAACTTTCCTTATAATATTTACTAAAAATATATCATGTCCAGAAAAATAATTGCTCCTAATTACAGGTCACCTGGACACATTTTGCAGGGAAACATAAACGGTTTTGAATATCTCAGAGATGTGGATATGAGAAAGACAAAAATTTGGATCACCATAGTCATATGGGATATTATGGTCTATCCCCCTAAAATTCATATGTTGAAATCCTAACCCCCAGAACCTCAGAATGTGACTGTATTTGAAGACAAGGTCTTGAAAGAGGTACTTAAGGCAAAATGAGATCATTAGGGTGGGCCCTAATCCAGATGACTGGCATCCTTGTAAGAAGAGTAAATGTGGTCATAGACACATACAGAGAAGAGACAGTGTGAAGACACAGGAGGAGACGGCCACCTAAAAGTCAAGGAGAGAGACCTGGAACAGATTCTTCCCTCAGGCTCCTTAGAAGAAACCAACTCTGCTCACTCTTGATCTTGGACTTCTCACCTCTAGACCTGTAAGAAAAATAAACTTCTGTTATTTAAGCCATCCAGCCTGTGGTACCTTGTTGTGTAAGCCCTAGCAAACTAACAAAATTAGAAAGGAATACTAGAATGTAAGCTCCAGGAGGATAGGATTTTTCATCTTTTTTTGTTCATTAATGTGTCCCAAGTACCTAGAGCGATGCCTGGCACATAATAGGTGCTCAACAAATATTTGCTAAAGGAGCTTCTTAATAAATAAAGCAGAGTAATAAAAGCCTTCCTATAGATGCTCTATTAAATACCATCAATGTTTCAGTAATGCTTTTTATACTCCTAAGACCTGAGAACCTGCACTCTCGCTGCTCTTACCAGCTCTGTGGTTTAATTGGTCTGCTGCCACAGCCCAAATGTATAAAATCCTCTGGTGAAATTCTTGGTATGATTCAATTCCAGGAGTAATTTCCTAAAGAGAAGAGCTAATAAGATTAAAATGCTGCTGTAATACAATAAATGTGAATTAATCCACATAGACAAACAGATCAAACTTGTTCGTCCCATCCTGAGGAAAATGCCACAAACAGATGTAACTTGTTGGTATTGATGTTCCCTCAAAAGTGTTTGGCTGGCTGATGTCACTAACGGCATTGAGAACGGCCTGGATTCACAATTTAAAGGAAAAAAATAAACAATGATTCTCCTGTTGTTATTAAAGCATTTCTTGAGTGGACACAGGAAAAAGACAGACTAAATTTCCTTCTGACTTATTCAATTACATGGCTTCATGGTGCATGTATTTCTTTAAGCCAAATCCATGTCTTAATATCATCACTATCACCATCAATCAATACTTAATTTGGTTCCCTAAATATGCCAGGGAAATAAGAGCAAAATAAAACATAAAAGAATCATGGAAACATGATTTTAACTTACATGCAAATATCCTTTAAGCAACTGCTAGAGCAAAAAATTCACCAAAATTATAACAGTTCTGTTAGAGGTGATAAGATTGTAAATAATTCTCTCTTCCAATTATTTTTAATTTTATATAAGTTCTTATAAGCCATTTTTACAACATAAAGTTCTCAAAAACCATTCTAACTTCTAATCATTCCTGGAAGAAAATTTAGCATTAAGAATTCTCCCAAAGGAAGAGGATGATATTTATTTTTAAAGTATATTTAATTAATACATTTTTACAGGAATACACGTGAGAAAACCAGAATACACCAGTTTCATGGGCAAGCAAAATTTGGCATTTTAAAATCAAGATCTGGAAATATCATCCTGAAAGTAATTTAGAAATCAAGTCAAAGCTTGTTCTTGGTCTGGGGCCTGGAATGAGTTCCCTGAACTGATGCAATCTGAAACCCTAGCCAACAAGTGTTTATCAAAGTCTTTGTCCCAAAGGGAGAAGTCTCTAATTCTCCAGGAGTCATGCTGCTGGGATTGCTTTGAGACTTGAGCAAAGAGAGCGAGTAGGAGTACAAACATCCAAATCATTTGGAAACATTTTCTTTTCCAGCAAAATGAAAGCTGGTTTTTCATGATATGCAATTTGTAATCAAGCCCTCCTTTACTGAAGCGTTTTGTCAGCTACTGGTGCCTTTGCTCCTTTTTCCTGGGAACCACATCATAAACAGGAAGTACATGCCTCTGGGGCTTATTCATTGCAGAATGGAAAAAATGAAGCTGTGGATTTTCTCAAGGATGATTTAGAGAGGACGGATCATTAATTACTGTACTCCCCTCCTTATCTTCACCAGGAGCCTTATAAACCAAACGACTGCACAAGCTGTGCTCCACACCCAGGAAAATACAGAGTTCTTTGCCCATACGTGACGGGAAGTCAACTTTACAGCTCTGCATCAGGCTTTGATCACATACTGGCAAAGAGGATCAGCCCCTGTCTTAACAACCTGTTAGAACCCTGCCTGCTTCACCTTCCATCCTGACAGCCACAAGCCTCCAGAGCTAAGATCCGAAAGTCTACCATTTCATATTAACCAAATACCACAAGCGTTGGGTATGAAGCAACCCAATACTGAGCAGACTAAAAAGAAGAAAAATGTACTCCTCACAAGGGACATCTCGGTGGTGATGGCATAGCTCTGGAACTTGGTTGCAGTGGTGGTTACACCAATCTAAGCACGGGATAGAAGGGCACAGAACTACACACACACACACACACACACACACACACACACAACCTTGTGCCACTGTCAATTTCCATACTCTGATACCTACCAGGTAAGTAAGGTGTAACCATTGGGGGAAAGTGGATAGAGAGAGTACACACAACCTCTCCGTACACTCCCTGCAACTTGTGATATGTTTATTTCAAAATAAAATGGTTTTTAAAAGTGCACATTCTTGTGTACATCCACGTTCTTTGACCGTCTGGCATCGGGACAAGTCACGGAGAAACACAGCCTGGTTTTCGAGTGGAAGGTTTCAGCCGCCACCCAACACAAAACTTGAGGCTGGGAACACCCCTGCAGCTGCTGAGCCTGGGGTTTCCTTTCTGACCTCTAACCCTGCCTGACGCCCCCCTTCCCCCCCCCCCCCCCCGTCTCAAATTCAGGTCACACCTCAATGTCCCCTCTTTACGGAGAGGCCTTCCCTGCGCTCCCTAACCAAGCAGACGCCCTCTGCTATTCTCCGAGTACCTCGGTCCCTTCGCCGCATTCTTCGCTCGCGTAAAGAGCTGGTTAGTTTACTTGTTTGCGGCCCGTCCCGCCGGCGGCCTATAAGCTCCAAGAGCGCGGGCACCGCGTCTGCCCCTCGCCCACCCTACCCCACCGCCACGAGCCCGCCGCGGGGCGCGGGCCACGTGTTCTACAGCCTGTGGAATAAACGCACCTCCCTGAGATTCACTCCCTCCGGCTCCAGGGCGTCGCGTCGGTTCCTCCCCCTCGCACCTCGTCCTCTCCGCCACACCCGGGCCCCTCCGCCTCCTCGCCTCCACGCGGACCCCACCCGGCCAGGGAGGGCGCCATTTTCCTCTAACTCGTCTGCCCAGAGGGCTGCTCTCCCCCCGTTGGCTCCTTTTCCTCAGGCTCCCCCCAACTCAGCCCCCTCCCCAATATCTCCAGCCACCGCCCCGCGCTCTGCGCCGCCCTCCCCTCCCTTCCGGTGCCGCCCCTGGGCCCGGACCCCAGCCCGCAGCCGGCGCGCCCCTCACACCACGCCCCTCAGTCCACGGACCGCGTGGGAGGCACCCACTCAGCCGCTGTGCGGGAGGGGAGGGAAGACGGGCGGGGCGCGGGGGCGTGGCCTCTTCCGTACTGAGCTTGGATTGGCCAGTCCCGCGGGGGCGGGACTGCAGCCTGGGTCTTGTCCTCGGGTCTCCGCCGGGCATTCTTCGCGGCTGCGGCTCCAGCTTCGGCGACCAGGACGGGACAGCGGCGTCTGCGGCTCCGGCAGCATGTCTGAGAAGCGGCACACAGGGGATGCCGAAGCCCGGAGGCTCCCCGACTCCTTCAGGGGTGAGCCCCGCGCCGTCTCCGCCGCCCCCCGCCGCCCCCCCAACCTTTCCCTCGCGAACGAGACCCAGCCTGGGAGCCCCAGGCTCGTCTCCGCCGCTTTAAGCCGTGCGACCGTTGCTTTAAGCTTCGGTGACGCTGAGAATAGCGAACCCTGCTTCGCGGGCTGGGGGTCAGGTTTAGGGATGTTAGGGTGCAGAGTGCACAGCGGCGTGCCTGGCACACAGAGGATGCACCCACTGCAGGGCACGTTTCCAATACCAAAGCCATAGCAGAGGCTCGAGTGCTCCAGCGGTTGCCAGATGCCTGGCCCTGTGCCAGCGCTTTGCGTTCATTATCTCGTGGCACGCATGCGGGCAAGGAAATGCTTAAGTGACTCGGGGCCAGCGAGTGGTGAAGCCGGGGCGCAAATCTGCACCCCACACTCAGGATCCCGCGTCTCCTGTCTCCCGACTCCCCTTTCCTTCCCACCCCTCGGAGGTCATCTCCTCCAGCTAGCCTTCGGCTAACCCCATGAGTGAGCCGCCCTTCTCCGGAGCTGGAAGGAACTCCTGCTCCCCCAGCCCCACCCCTGGCCAATTTCATATCAAGAAGCAAGACCCACCTGTGAGATTTTCCCCTAACCCCTCACATATATTTGCTATATTTGTGAAGAAAAGAAAGTCTCTTTTTGACATTCTTCCCCTCTCTTTCCAGCTTCACTTTCTGCCCTATCTTGCCCCCTCTTTACTCCAGTTGTCCTGGGGACCTCGCCTTTGCGGCTTTTGTTTCTCACAAGGAACTCATAAGTACCCCCACCCTACTGGGGCCTTCCCTGTCTTGAGTGGCTCAATCTTGTTCCCCTGTGAAGGAACTAATACTCTTGAGAGGGGTGTCACCTTGAACCTTTATTGGCTAACTCCTTGGGGGTGGGGGTTCCAACAGAGGTGACAAACCTCCAGGGGTGCTGGTTCCCTCCCTGGAGCTGGCTCATAGCAATCCGAAGGAATTATTTCTAAGGATGGAATTTCAGGCAGGATGACATGGTGAAAGACAGTTTAGGGGGCTGGGTGGGCTTTTCCAGCACCCCACAGAGAACCCTGTAATGGACTTAACTTATTCTGATTATTTGTAAAGCCAGCCTTGTCCACCCATCTAATTTAAGTCCCATTTCCTCTGCCCAGTGATCCTTCCCAGGAGCATCAACAGAATTATCCCTCACTTTCCTCTGCTAAGCACCTCGGAGAGTTATCTTCCCAAATCAGTAGTGTAACAGGAAGGCTGTATTTGAAGAAACTGATACTCAAAGAGGTTGTTACTTCAGAGTCACATAGTTGATAAGTAATGGAGCCATATTTTAAATCTGAGTTTGACTCTACAACCTGCTGTCCACCTCTTTCATAGCTGGTTGTCTTTTCCTAGATAGGAAGGTGGGTGGGATCCCTTCCTCTGTGCCCTGACCTTCTGGTGGGAGACAGAAGGACTGTGAGGACAGCTTTAGCAGTTTGGTGAAACTGCAGCGAGATATCTGTTTATAGAGGTTCTTTGGGAATACACGTGATTTTTATTTATACTTCATATCCCCCTTTTTTAGTTGTTTTTCATCGTCACAGACTAGTTTCCATTTCTAATTTCTTTTTCTTGGTTCTATGATTAACTTTTTTTTTTTTTTTAAGACATGTTTTTCGGAATCTAACGAAAACTCCTCAGAAAATTATACATACCAAAAAAATTTTGCATAGTCTAAGTTGCCTTTTTAATATATATATATATATATATGTAAATATAAATATATATGTGCGTGTGTCTGTGTGTGTGTGTGTAAACACAGGTACAAAAGCCATTACTAGAATTTATTAAATAGATTTGATTGAGTGCTTGCCATGTGTCAAACACAGCCTAAGTGCTTTACAAACATTATCTAATTGCAATCCTCTTAACGGCTCCACAAGGAAGACATTATCCACCATTTTACAGCAAGAAAACCGGGGCTCAGAGTAGGAAAATCACACATGTGTGTGATTCAGAGCTAGGTTTCAAACCTGGGCTCTGTGATTTCTCCAAACCATTTTCCCTATCCTAGAGCTACCTCCAAAATGTGTACCCAAACAGGAGCACCTGGGTGGCTCAGTCGGGTTAAGTGTCCCACTTCAGCTAAGGTCATGATCTCATGGCTGTGAGTTCAAGCCACACGTCGGACTCTGTGCTGACAGCTCAGAGCCTGGAGCCTGCTTTGCATTCTGCGTCTCCCTCTCTCTCTGCCCCTCCTCCACTTGCTCTCTCTCTCTCCAAAAATAAACATTAAAAAAATTTTAAATGTGTACCTGAACAGAGGACCTTGTCAAACACCAGTACTTCACTAAAGGTGAGGGAGAACAAAGAAAGCCCAGAAGAACCTAGCTTCAATACAGACCTCTTGAATAAGACATCCCCAGAAGGCTGCTTCTGAAGGAAACAGTGGAATATAAAAGCCCAAACTCTATCCTGTTATGATTTTGCTGACAATTAGTCTTAGGAATGTAAATATGACCAAACCCAGGGCAAAATTACTTTTTCTTAAAGCCAGTGCATTCACTTTGTAATGGAATAATGCAGGTGGATCACAAAGAAATGTATTATTATAATTAAGAGACATGTCAACAGAACATATCCCTTTGGGAGAATGCCTGAAAATAAGCAGAATCAAGGGACTTATTTGTTTATTTCAGTTGTTACAGCTGATCAGATTGGGGAGAACTTTGTAACTTCTTTAATAATTAAGCCGAGTTAAACCATCAATGGTCATAAATTAACTCAAACCAGTGACCAAGTCTACTAAAGCCGGCGTGTGTGTGTATATACATGTATATATATTGGGTTGCCGTGATAGTAGATTGTGAAGTGTGGAAAGAGAAAAGGTAGAAATTCTAGTCAATAGCAAAAAGGAAGTATGTGTCAATTCTTCTTCCCCCATTCTTTCTGAATCGTTGTCTGTCTTCCGGGGCTAGTAAAGAAACTTAAACCCCAAGCATTTGGCCTGCCATTTCCGTAGATTAGCCTTTGAAGATGTGAGCGGTAAAGTATCTGTTGCAAAATATCACACAATAAAAATTATACCAACCTTGCCCAGTTGTGAATGCACTTATGGTACGATGGCATAGTGTAGTGAAATGGGAGTGGAATTCAGAATTCAAGGATCGGAACTGAGCTCTCAATACCATCCCTTACTACCTGGGTCACCTTGGGCAAATCTCAGCCTCCGGAGTCAATTCCTCATCTCTGTCTTGGGCATAATCTTACCACAGTAACTGTCTCCCGAGGTTTCAAGAATCAAATGAGAAAATTTAACAGTGACTGTTCAGAAAACCTTGTCATTATGCAGGAAACTAAAATTTATGGACAAAGAGTGTTTATGAAAGATGGTCCAAGAAAGCTTAGAGCTCTGATTTACCTGCCCAAATGTGGTCTGTTTCTCCTCCAGAGACAGAGTCCCCAGGCAGATTGTTAGCCTTGGTATTTTCTTTGGGGTGTGCAGGTCCCAGAAGGCAATTCACTTACTAAAAAGTTTATTCCCGTAAGCTGTATCAGTGTGATCTTAAAGTTGGGTTAAAAGTAACAGCTGCTATTTAGTGAGTACTGCCTGAGTGTCAAGCTCTTTACGTTTGTTTTTATATGGGATGAGTGTTCTTTTCCCTCCTTTTTCTGGTGAGAAAAGTTAGTGGTAGAATTGGAATCTGACACCCAAATCCTGAACTCTTAGCCGCTGCTTAGCTTTTTGACCTCAGTTGAGAATGGGGAACCTTATGATTTAGTTTCCTTATGCAACTGTTCCCCATTTTGTTTTTAACGTAAGCTCTATGCCCAGTGTGGAGCTTGAATTCATGACCCCAAGATCAAGAGTTTCAATGTTCTGCTGACTGAGCGAGCTAGGAGCCCCTGGTTTCTCACTCTGTAGTTAAAATGATGTTGCCCTCCAAAGACTTTTATGGGAAAAACTTAATTCTAGATGCTTTTAAGATGTCCAAGAAAAGGAGCTGGGAAAAACAAAACAACAGCAGAAGTAGGAGCATTTTGTTCTCTTAATGGATCTCAGGACTAGTCTAAATGTAATTAACTTAATACCATTATGAAATTGTTTTTCTCTCCAGTTTTTCTGGAAATGGCTGTTTTTATCTTGCCAGCTGTGGGCCATATTCAGGTCACACGTATTCATTCTGACAACTGCTTTGGGACAGAGGATGGTCTGCACTGTATTCTTGGGTCTTGTCTGCTGACGTGTAGATCAAGTTTGTCTCATGTAAAGGCTTTCCTTTCCCCCAAAGAAACAGCAGAATCCCTCAGCGCATTCAGCAATTATTTACTTGACAAATGTTTTTTGAGTACCTGTTATGCTCTAGATGTCTATTGTATTAGCTCATTTACTCTTCACGATAACCCTCTGAGGAGGTACTCTTATTAGCTCTATTTTTAAGCAAGTAGACTGAAGTGCAGAGAAGTCAGATACTTTCACAAAATCACACAGCTAATAACTGGCAAAGCCAGCTTTGAAGCCATCATGCTCTACTGTTTTAAGAAGACCAAAATCTGTGAAGAAGATGGACCTTGAAAAGAATAATTATAAATGTGATTTTTTTTTTTTTTTTTTTTTTAAATAGGCGCCACATCCAATGTGGAGCTTGAACTCATGACCCTGGGATCAAGAGTCGCACGCTCTACCCTACTGAGCCAGCCAGGTGCTCTCACCTTTTTAGAGAGGGTGAAGTGTAATAGGCAATTAGGAGAGGGGGGGCCCTATTTAAGACTCAGAAGGTTCAAATTTAAAATTATTCATGACACTCAACCTCTTTTTCCTCCTGCTTTATGGCTGGAAATAGTCAAATGAAGGAAAGCTACAGAAAATCCCCAAGATGCTTGGGAAATAAAATATTTACACATATTTAAGTTCCTTACTCTTTTTTGAGCGAAGCAAAAGACTCCCTTTATTTCAACTTGTACTGGAAATCTTTCTTAAAAGGAATTGTCCATTCCCTTTTTCTAATATCTCATGGTAAATACAGTTTAAGATTTGTGATTCAGATCCCATAATGGTTCACCGGTATTGGTTCTTTTTTGTTTTGTTTTTCTTTTTTTATGTTTATTTATTTATTTTGAGAGAGACAGGAAGAGAGAGGATCCCAAGCAGGCTCTGCTCTGTATGCACGCAGCCCAAAGCAGGGCTCCATCCCACAGACCGTGAAATCATGACCTGAACCGAAGCGAAGAGTAGGTAGGACACTTAACTGACTGAGCCACACAGGCGCCCCCGTGTCGGTTCTTTTCATCCAGTATTTGTAGCCATGGATGGTTTATAATAAGGAAGAAAAAGTAGGATCTCCAGTCATGGCTCTTAACTTGATATCATCTGGCCTGTAGCCACTCCGGCCCAGAGAATAATTTCTTCCCTAGAGGCTTCAGGATTAGGGCATTCGAAGAACTGTAATTAAAATAATCATTTGAAAGCCGGGTTACAGTGTGTGCACTCCTTTGCTTTGAAAGCCTCCAACTAAATAGCATTGTTTCTTTAACATGAATTTATTGAGCCCCTATTGTGTGCTAAGCTCTGCCCCTCTCCCACCCCACCTGGTGTAATGTTTCTCTCTGTAGAGTCCTGCCTTCATTTTTGTTTTTTCTTCACTTTATTTTCCTTCATTTCTCTTCTTGTCCTTTTCTTCTGTGGTTTCCTTCCCTTCTTTGTCTTTCTGTGTAAATTACAGGCATTTGAAAAACTCAGTCATAGTAAAATTTTGATTAATTGGTATATGTCATCATTAATGAAATATGTCTTATATTGACATTTGCATATTTCCCTGCCCTTTGGCCTATTTGGCCTACCTTGAATTTTTACTTCATCACGTCTTTTAAAGCCCTTGTTTCAAAACAAAGGAGAGAGAAACAGGATCTGAATGAAAACTGTAGCCTTACTTGAAAACCTGAAAGATCAAATAGATTATTTAACTCATGATGTTCTCCTCAAATACATAGCTGTAGGACTTGGACCAGGGACGGGCCATATAGCCTGTGGACCAGATCTGGCTGATTGCCTGTTTTTGATTGCCAGGCTGATTGCCTGGCTATTGCCTGTGGGCCATAGCCCACAAGCTAAGAATAGTTTTTATATTTTTAAGTGGTTTTTTCAGGGGTGCCTGGGTGGCTCAGTCGGTTGAGCGTCAGTCGGTTGAGCGTCCGACTTCAGCTCAGGTCATGATCTCACAGCTTGTGAGTTCAAGCCCCGCTTCAGGCTCTGTGCTGACAGCTCAGAGCCTGGAGCCTGCTTCAGATTCTGTGCCTCCCCCTCTCTCTGCCCCAACCCACTCGCATTCTGTCTCTGTCTCTCTCAAAAATAAATGAACATTAAAAAAAAAATTTATAAGTGGTCTTTTCAAAAAAGAATATTGGGGCACCCTAGTGGTGCAGTCAGTTGAGCATCTGATTCTTGCTCTCGGCTCAGGTCATGATCTCACAGTTCTAAAGATCAAGCCTGCACTAACAGTACGGAGCCTGCTCGGGGATTCTGTCTCTCCCTCTCTCTGCCGCTCCCCTGCATGCGTGCACACGTTCTCTCTCTCTTAAAATAAATAAACTTTTTTTTTTAAAAAAAAGGAGAATATTTTGTTATCCATGAAAATTATATGAGATTCAGATTTCCATATCCATGAGTTTCACTTGAGCACAGCCTGCCCACCCATGGGCATGTTGCCTGTGACTGCTTCTGGGGTGCACAGTAATTGCAACAGACCTTATGGCCTACAAAGCCTAACGTTTCTGGTCCTTTACAGAAAAGTGTGGCAAATCCTGATGTAGAATCTCTGGTGGGGGATAGTGGTGGCCAAAAAGAACACTTATATCCTGAATATTTATGCTTTTAAGAAAAATGAAAAATTGCCCAGACCTTTCACTTCCGCCAACTGTTGCCCCTTAAAAAAGTGCTGTTAAGACCATGCTGTTAGTGTGTGTTTTTGAGGCCAACCGCCTAGCCCTCTTATCTCTCCCCACCCAAACTGCACTGTTCTTGGCATTCGACAACACGAAGTGAAGTGTTTCTCTTGCATTCCGGGAAAGGGGAAGGAAAAGATTGTCCTTGAAATGCTGCTTTTCAGGCATTGCAACAATCCTTGGGCTGGTTCTTTTCTTTTTTGTGTATAATGATACAAATGACCCTGAGTTAGATTTTCAGATATTGTGGAAGACTTTTCTGGCCTTTCCCTGAAGAGGACATCTAATCTTTTGAACTTTAGAATAAAATATCAAAGATAAATGGAATTTATTATTAATCCACACGATCTCCAGCAATGCCAAGTTCAGTAGATCTTAAAGTGAATCAGCTGATACAGTATCATTAACAACATGGAGTGCTCTGAAATTATGCCTGCGTCATGCTCTTGAAAAGCTTATTTTACTGCTTTTTTGGGAGCCAACCCAACAAAAATTACTGTGCAACTTTTGTTTGTTTGTTTCGTGATTTTGTTTGTTTCCTTCTGTCTCTTCCCAGAAAGTCTTTTGCTTTTATTTCTTTGGGAGTCCAGGAGGAGTATTTCATACCTACTTTAGAAATTTTTGTAAATGTTAGAAAGAAGGTATGTGAGGAACCTGCTTGTGGCCGACATGTGATAAACATTCAACAAATGGTTATTATTATTAATTATAAAATATACCTCCAGAATGAAAAAAATTTAAGAATTGTGTGATTTTATCTTTTCAACAAAATTCGTTTACACAGGGAAGATGCGTGGAAGTTTTGCTAAGCATATATGCATTGCAGCAAGTTTCTATTTGAGAAAATTGGAACCTAATTGTTCATTAGATGGAACAATGGAATATTATTCAACCTTTAATAATAAAGAATATGTACTGACATGAAAAGATACTCACAATTGGGGGGAAAGCAGGTTTAAAATAATTATGTATACCATTATTTTATTTTATTTTATTTTTTTAAAAAAGCAGATAGGAAAGGTTTAAAAGACAAATAGCAAGGTAGAAAATAATCGCCATCTAGAGAAAATGAAGGTATAGATAATTTTTCTTTTAAAATAAGAGAAAAAAAATGATGTTTTTAAAAATTCATGTTAGTCCCCTGGAGATAAGCCCCATTTGAATATTCAGTTAAACAGTGTTGATGTATAAACTTATATCCATTTTCAAAACCTTGCTTTGATTAGTTAAAATTTTATTTTGGGGCACCTGGGTGGCTCAGTCAGTTGAGCATCCAACTTCAGCTCAGGTCGTGATCTCACCGTTGGGTTCATGTGGGTTGTGGGTTCGAGCCCCACATCGGGCTCGCTGCGGTTGGCACGGAGCCTGCTTTGGATCCTCAGTCCCCCTTTCTCTTTGCCCCTCCCCCCTCTCAAAAATAAATAAAGATTACAAAAATTACTTTAATGCAGTTTTCAGAAGAGTTTTGTAGTAAAAGAAAAGATAAAAACTATGGCCAAGTAGTATTTACAACCGAGTGTCACGGGGTCACCAATCTTTACGAATATTCCCACCCAGCCAAGTACCAACAAGTATATCAACCAAAATATCTCAGGAATACTGACTGCTCATCATTTATCTTTTACCTCCTACAGCTGGGAGGTATTCAGTCTTCAAGCTAATGAATGAGGGACTTGAAGGAAATGAATTTCATGAAATTTGGGGGAGTAACTGAGAATTTCTATTCCTCTTTGGCCCGTGAATGGTAGATGACTAAGAACTCATTAGTACCTTGGTGAAGGATAAGCCTCACCTCTCTGAGGAATGTGACTATGTACCTTTATGAGCTATAACCAGATAAGGAAGAATTTCAAGGGTTGAGAATGAGATAGTTCTAGAGGCACCAGAATAATCTGAAATGGTACCATTTCCCCAGGGTATAAAGAGATTATTTTTTATTGGTTTTTTAAAGTTTATTTATTTTGAGTGAGAGTGAGCAGGGGAGGGGCAGAGAGGGAGAGAGAGAATCCCAAGCAGGCTCCTGCACTGCCAGCTTAGAGCCCCACATGGGGCTCGAACTCACGAACAGTGAGATCATGACGGGAGCTGGGATCAAGAGTCAGGCACTTAGCCAACGGAGCCACCCAGGTGCCCCTACGTGGATTGCTTCTAGCTGAGCCTTTGAAATGTGAAAGTCCAAGTCCAGTTTTCCAGCTACGCACTTCATTTCTTACTGCTCTTGGTCTGTAATCTCATATATTCATTTGAGGATTTCAAGAATAACGTCACGACAGAAACAGAGTGCATGCACACATGTCCATACAAAAAGACTGGGCGAGAATAAGAATAAACATCCCATCCTTCCAAAAGTTTCTAGTCTTATATATTCAGGATGCAGAGGTTTGTACTTTGCCTGGAGATAGGAGGTTTGGGGCAGTATTTTAGAAAGCACCAGATGCTGTCAGAGAAGTATTTGGCCAGTGTGTTCCTTATTTGCAATCCATTTCACTTCGGAAACCTAGACCTGAGCCTGGCAGAGAACCTTGAGACCATTTCGCTATAAATAGGCACAGCTGGAATTAAGAGGCCTTCCTCTGTAGGGACATCAGATTTCATTCTCAGAACTCCTACCATGCTTTCCAAGTTTGCATACTCTCTTGAGAAAGTGCTCCAGACACAAAAATGTCTTTGATGAGAATTTTTTTTATTATTTAAAAAAATTGTTTTTAATGTTTATTTCTGAGACAGAGAGACACAGAGTGCAAGTGGGGAGGGTCAGAGAGAGGGAGACACAGAATCCGAAGCAGGTTCCAGGCTCTGAGCTGTCAGCACAGCCCGATGCGGGGCTCGAACTCACAAACTGTGAGATCATGACCTGAGCCGAAGCCAGCCGCTTAACCGACTGAGCCACCCAGGCGCCCCAGAATTCTTTTTGATTTTTTTTTTTTTTTTTAATTCAGAGTCAAAGGACCAAAGGAGTGAATGGACTTAGAACAGGAGCTCTGGAGCAAGATGTCCTATGTTTGAATCCCAGATCTTCCTCCCTCATGTGACCTTGGGAAAGCTTTGTTGTTTCAGTTACCTCCTTTGTAAAATGAAATTAAAAATACTTAACTTCAGGGGCGCCTGGGTGGTTCAATCGGTTGAGCTTCCAACTCTTGATTCCGGCTCAGGTCATGATCTTGTGGTTGGTGAGTTCCAGACCCACGTTGGGCTCTATGCTGACAGCACAGAGCCTGCTTGGGACTCTCTCACTCTGTCCCTCCCCTGCTTGCGCACGCTCTCTCTCTCTCTCTCTCTCTCTCAAAACAAACAAACAAACAAACATACATTAAACAATATCTTAGGGGCACCTGGCTGGCTTAGTCGGTTGCACAACTGACCGGCTCAGGTCATGATCTCGCAGTTTGTGGGTTTGAACCCCGTGTCGGGCTCTGTGCTGACAGCTCAGAGCCTGGAGCCAGCTTCAGATTCTGTGTCTCCCCCTCTCTCCGCCCCTCCCCCACTTGCACCCTGTGTCTGTCTCTCTCAAAAACAATAAATAAAACATTAAAAATATATAACTTCACAGGGCTTGGAAAGAGTACAATGAGATACACATCTAAAGTAATTGAATACGGTGCCTATAACAAACCACCTAAAAATGGCCACTCTGATTATTGACAGTTGTGATAATGCCTGATGGAGCCTTCTGCACAGGCAGCATTGTGGCCTTGCTTGGTGTATCCTCTCAGTGAATATGTCTACGACCCCACAAATTTTAACTTAGAAACTTCCAGGAGATTAACTTAGAGCACTTTTTTTCAAGTATGCATAGGACGTTTGTTTATCTCCCACTGTGACACAGAATCAGAAAACTACAAAGAATATATAATGTCTATTCCTGGTCTTTCATTCTGTGTTTCAGAGCACTTGACCTGGATGCCGTCTTGTGTCTCTTCTCTCCTAAGGTCTCAGCCTGAACTCTGCTTATTTCTTGGCCCACCATTTGTTCAAAGGCCCGTCTCACTGTCATCTTTGCCCTTCTGAGCCGTAACAGGTCCCTGGTCTGCCTCTTGCCCTGTTGCCAGTCTCCCTCTCATTATTAAAACAGCTCCTAGAAATAGAACAGACGCTTTCAGTGGTTGATAAGAAAAGTGATAGTATCCCTTGGCCTTCAAAGTCCCTCTGCCCTCCACAAAGAGGAAAAACAAACTAAAAATGAGGAAGACTCTGGATACAGAAAGTGGAAAAACACAAGCCAGGAAGTGAAAGGGGTTTCCCAGGATGGTAGTGAAAGCCAGTCACTGGGACAGCTGTTCACAACACCCAAGAGAGCAAGTCCAGACATGGCTCCAAGAAAGACTCTCTTGGAGGATGAAATTGGTAGAGTACCTGACCTTGAGAGAGATTGAGATCATTGATGAGAGGTTTGAGGCTGAATCAGTGAGTACATTAAAAATTAAGCAAAGGTGAGGGGTGGCCTGGGTGTCTCCGTCGGGTAAGTGTCTGACTTGATTTCAGCTCTGGTCCTGATCTCATGGTTCGTGAGTTCGAGCCCCGCATCGGGCTCCGTGCTGACAATGCAGAGCCTACTTGGGATTCTCTCTCTCTCTCTGCCCCTCTCCTGCTCTCTCCCTCTCAAAATAAATAAATAAAATAAACTTAAAAAAAAAAAAAAAAGAAAACCTAAGCAAAGGGAAAAAGCAAGACAGTGAAAAAAAAACAAAAAGTTGTGTGGTACAGAAAAATGAATTAGACGTCCCTGCGTGGCTTAGCTTTGAATCGCATTGACGTATACATGAAATATAAAATGCTATAATGACCACACAAAAAGTACGATGTAATTAGAAGGATGGGTATATTTATGGGTGGAGGAAAAGCTAAATCCCCTTCCACAGTGGAAAGTCAATAAGGAATGCTCAAAACGAAGAGAGCCACAAGGAACAAAATCAGCATGTTATTTAGAAACATGGAGTGTATACCAAAATACTCCGCCAACAGAGCAGCTGCCTTTGAGGAAAGAAACGCTGAAAGAGGTAAGCAGGGGACCGCTCTCTTTTTGTAGTAGTCTTCTAGAACTTTTGGACTTTTTAAACTTTGTGCAAGTATAGCTGCTAAAAAAAAATTTAGAAAAAGCACAGGTGCATAGCAACAAAGGCTGAAAAAGGAGGTGAGAATAATAGAAGGGAGAAAAATAGGTTACACATTTTATTTACTCATAAAATGCAGGTGTACAAGAGAAAGGTTTGGAAACATACTCACCATGTGTGGATTGAGTACGTTTCCCCTTCTTTTCCATACTTTTCTGAATTTCTTGCAGCAGGGCGTGTATTACCTTTATAACAAGACGAAAAGCTATTTCGTGTTACAGGAAAGGAAACAATTAGAAAAGTGGGAGGAAAACTGTCCACCCATCCGAGCCCCACTCTGTCCCACCGGTGTGAGTTACCCCTATTCCGTGTTTTCAGAATGTTCTGAACAGAGTGCTCTATGTCTGCACTCACCACCCAGTGTTCTAACGATCTGTTTGTCTGTCCTGCCCGCTGAACTTGCCTGATAGCCGGGATTGGGTCTTACTCCCTTTTACCCCTTCAGTGCAAAGCACGAACCCTAATAAATATTAGGTGCCTAATAAATATCTGCAGGATAGAAAATAACATAGACAGCCTTTGTCATGTTAAGGAGATTAGAAAAAGTAGCACCGGGGCATGTGGGTGGCTCAGTCAGGTAATCAGGTAAGCATCTAACTCTGGATCTGGGCTCAGGTCAAGATCGTGTGGTTCGTGAGTTCGAGCCCCACATCAGGCTCTGCACTGGCAGCACGGAGCCTACTTAGGATTTTCTCTCTCCCTCTCTCTCTGCCCCTCCCCAACTCGTGGGCTCTGATTCTCTCTCTCTCTCAAAATAAATAAACTTAAAAAAAAGAAAAAAGTAGCACCCTGCACTTCAGCGTTGTTGTAAGGATTGCATGGGAAAATCCATGTAAACCAGCTCCAGACTCCAAGCATAAGTGTGTTCAGTGAACAGAGGCTGAAGATGGTCAGAGTGTGCTAATCACCATGATAAGAGTTGCATATTTTTTGTTTTCACAGATAGCCCTAATACGGGCCTTGGACCTTGTGGCTGGATTTTGGTGGCTGTCTCGTTCTTGTTCACAGTTATAACCTTCCCAATATCAGTATGGATGTGCATAAAGGTAAAGAATATTTCACTTGCGTCTGGAAAGGGGTCAAGCCCTAACTACATAAACCCCCTGTGTGTGTGTGTGTGTGTGTGTGTGTGTGTGTGTGTAAAAGAGACAGACACCTGCTGGCCTGTAGTTCTTTTTCCTTCATGACTCCTTTAGAAGATTCACTCTAGTCTATTGTGATGGAACTTTAGAACTTCTTTTCAGGCGGTCTTTCTTACAGGTAAGAAATACCTATAGTAAGGATCACCATTGGGTCGCCTGGGTGGCTCAGTCGGTTGAGCGTCCAACTTCAGCTCAGGTCATGATCTCAAGGTCCGGGAGTTCGACCCCCACATCGGTCTTTGCTGCTGTCATCCTGTCAGCACAGAGCCCTCTTCAGGTTCTCTGTCCTCCTCTCTCTCTGCCCCTTTCCAGCTCACTCTCTCGCTCTCAAAAAAACCCCCCAAAACACGTGGGTATGTTCAAGCTCTCCCACCGCCAAAACAAAAGTAAGGCTCACCATCGAAGTTCGGGATGTGGGACGCTCCTGTCCAGATTCAGGAGGCCGAGGTTTGGTTGCTGGCTCCATTGTTCACCATGTGACCTTTGCCATGTTTCCTTCCTGTGAAATGGGAGGAAGTAACAACACCCACTTCCTAGGGCCAATGTGAGGATTAAAATAATGTATCTAAACATGTGTATCCCAATGCCTGGCACATGGTAAATGCCCCCTAAATGCTGGTTATTTTTTCCATGAAGTTATTAATACTGTGACAAATGACTATCATTTACAATTCCTAAAGAGATAAAATATGCTCTATAATTTTCAGATAAGTTTATTGTTACGATTTAAGATATCAGGAGACAAACTATGGGGAATTTAGTTTTTTTCTTTCTTTCTTTTCTTTTTTTTTCTGTATTCACAATGCATGAGTAACTGAATGATGATGTTAACAGCTGAGGAGTGAAGTTATGGATTTGCTCCTGTATACTATTCTATACTTCCCAAATTTTATACCATGAATATGTATTGCTTTTATAATAACTTAAAAAAATAGTAAATACATATCATGCTTGGTAGGGGTAATAAAATATTGGACATGTGATTTATAGATACTGTTTGGATTTTATTTATTTATTTTTAATTGTTTTTTTTAATGTGTATTTATTTTTGAGAGAGAGGGAGAGAGAGAGTATCCCAGCACAGAGCCCGACATGGGGCTCAAACCCATGCACCGTGAGATCATGACCTGAGCCAAAATCGAGAGTCAGATATTTAACCAACTGAGCCACCCAGGAACTCCATTTATGTATTTATGTATTTAGTTATTTAAGTTTTATGTATTTAAGTAACCTCTACACCCGACGTGGGGCTCAAACTCATGACCTCAAGATTAAGGGTCCCATGCCCTTCCAACTGAGCCATCCAGGCACCCTGATACTATCTGGATTTTAGAGAAAAAAACAAAATAGAGGCATCGAATCTGTTTAGGGCAGAAATACATATTTGAGAAGCTGTTTATGTTGGGGCACCTAGGTAGATCTGTCAGATAAGCATCCACCTGCTGGTTTTAGCTCAGGTCGTGATCTCACAGTTTGTGAATTCAAGCCCCGCATCAGGCTCCAAGTTGATGGTGCAGAGCCTGCTTAGGATTTTCTCTCTCCCTGTCTCTACCCCTCTCCTACTTGTGCTCGTTCTCTCTCAAAATAAACAAACTTAAAAAAAAAGAAGCTGTGTATAAAATAAATAGTGGATATAAATATTTGCACTCCTCATGTTAAATTATTATTATTTGTGTTTTTAACCTAGATCATAAAAGAATATGAAAGAGCCATCATCTTTAGATTGGGTCGCATTTTACAAGGAGGAGCCAAAGGACCTGGTCAGTATAAGCGTTCTGGGTGGTTGTCTGGAGACTGGAATTCTTCCTCCTGTTGATGTGAATTCCCTTCCAAGGGCCCTTTCTCTGTTGGCTTAGAAAAGAGTGCATGTGTAACAATAGCAGTGGCACGAGCCAGTCTTGCCACAATCACCCTTTCCTTCCCTTAGCTCCCCTCCCCTTCCCATCCAAGCTGATAACATTATTTTAGGCCAAGAATAGCGGCAGCCATGGAAGTCTGAGCATGAGAATTCCTATTACGCTAAAGGCTTTCAGTCATCGCTTTTGGCAAACTTCACTTAAGCCCCTACTGCATTCCAGGCTCTGGGAATTCAAGGGAGACTAAAATATGGTTTGTGCCCTCAAGGATCTTGCTGTCTAATGGACACCAAAAAGGAAAACAGTTACAACCCCGTGTGATAAGTATTAGGGTCAAGTAATTGCAGATAGCTGTGGAAACCCAGACAAGTCACTGACCCGAATTAGTAGGAGGAGACCATCTGGGCTGAAGGTGACATCTCTGCTGAGTCTTGAGGCCTGGAGAGGTGTTAGCCAGAGGGGAGGTGTTCCCCGCAGAAACGGCAACAGGCGCGGAGCGATGTAGAAGGGAGCACGGCAGACCCAGGGAACTGCAGGGAACAGCCCAGCAAGAGCATAGAGCACGAGGACAGGAGAAGGGCTGCAGAGGGGCCTGGGCAGGTTGGGCTGGACCTCGTGTGACGGGTTCAGGGCTTTGCAGTTCAGGAAAGACTTGTGCTTGTGGCTGAGAAAACGGGGGCCATAGGAGAGAAACTGAAAGATACAGAAAGACTTGGGGAAGGATTGCATTGGTCTAAGTGAAAACAAGACGGCCAGTGACAGCGGAGTAAGGAAATGAAATCACGGGCCTCAGTGGCAACAGTTTGGTGGGGGAAGTAAGCAAGAGGATAGCATTCCTGGCGTCTGGCTCAGGCACTGAGACGAACTGGCTTCTTTCAGTTGCCTAAGTGGATTCTCTGACGGTGAACGGATTCGGCACTGGCGTCTCTCCGTAACATTCTGTGTTTCTTTGTTGCAGGTTTATTTTTTATTCTGCCGTGCACGGACAGCTTCATCAAAGTGGACATGAGAACGATTTCATTTGACATCCCCCCTCAGGAGGTAAGGTTGTCTTTTGCCATGAGTAACAGATGTCACATGTGAAAGTACTTAGCAATGAGAGAGGCAGAGGAGAGCGGCGAGAGCACAGGTGGAGAGCCTGTCGGCCGTCACGGTTTTCCAGCTGTGTGACTTTGAGCAAGTTCCTCAACTTCTCTGTGCCTTAGTTTCCTCAGCTGTGAAACAGAGGTTGTGACAGTAGGACCTACTTTATAACGTTCTCGTGGGGACTACGTGAGATGTTATGTGTAGAGTGCTTAGAACAGGGGCTAAGTTAGTAAGTGCTATGTAACTGCTTCTTACTACGAAGTATAACACAATGTTAACTCAAGTGTAATGTTAGCTTTTCATACTTGTCATCACTTTTACTACCACATTTCTCTGCTGCTGGCTTCTGATAGAAAATCCAGCTTAGGGGGCACCTGAGTGGCTCAGTCGGGTAAGCAACTGACTTCGGCTCAGGTCATGATCTCACAGGTCACGGGTTCGAGCCCCATGTCGGGCTCTGTGCTGACAGCTCAGAGCCTGGAGCCTGCTTCGGATTCCGTGTCTCCCTCTCTCTCTCTTCCCCTCCCCTACTCGCATACACTCTGTCTCTCAAAAATAAGACATTTAAAAAAAAAAAGAAAATCCAGCTTGGTATAATATTCTTCTTAAGGTTTTTTTTTTTTTTTTATGAAATTTATTGTCAAATTGGTTTCCATACGTCACCCAGTGCTCATCCCAACAGGTGCCCTCCTCAATACCTATCACCCACCCGCCCCTCCCTCCCACCCCCCATCAACCCTCAGTTCTCAGTTTTTAAGAGTCTCTTATGGTTTGGCTCCCTCCCTCTCTAACCTTTTTCTTCTTAAGGTTCTTGATTATACTCTAGATTAATTGGTTAGAAGCCCCAAAATTAGGAACTGCTCATTCGGCATTTTAGATAAAGCCTATAATGTTTTAGAATAGTAACTACTTCATGCTATTTCAAACTGTTTCGCAAGTAATATCACTGTTGAAACTCACAGCAGAATCCCTGGAAAGCTTGTAGCTGCCGTGGGGCAAAGGGATCCCTCCAGGCCACCAATATCTAGCTTTTTGGGGTCCTTGCCTCATGCTTCTCCCACCGCTGCATGCTAAATGCAATCCACATTAGCTCCATCCTGGCCCGTGACCTAGTGATAGCCAGCCTGGTCCACATGTCCAGGGAGGCATCCTAACCTTTGCAGACAGAAAGCCTGAAAGTAGGATGAAGGGAGGGATAGAAGAATATGTCAAGTGTCTCCTGGCCAAAGGCCAGCTACTCAGCAGGGCGGTGGAGCCCGGCCTCATTGCTTTCTCTTTTTCCCAAATCCAGAGACCAGCCCAGGAACCTCCTTGCTGGTACTGATCCAAGTAGTGGGTGAGGTCAGACTTTGTAATCCACACGTACGTAGGAACACCAGGAATCGCTTTTACCCACCAGAACAAGGCTGGGAGCTGTGCTGTATTCTCTGCACGGATTCCCATGTCTCAGGGAAGATCGGCTCTCAGAAGGAGCCCCTTTCAGGGTAGCTGGGAGTCCTGGCATTTTCCTCTGTAAACATCACGGGCAGCTGGCCGGCTTGCTGTAAGCCTCTGCCTTCCAGCTGCTGTCTTCTCTCTTGCGAGCTGCTGAATGCAGAGCAGATTGGAACTTGGCGAGCAGTCCTTTTTCCGATCCCCTGTGAACTTCATGTGAAGGAAGATAAATACTCTGCCTACAATAAACAGTAGGAAGAGAGGCGGCAGCTTTAGAAAGCTCTGGCTGTGGCAGAGTCACGAGGGCAAGAAATGGTTTAGAAATGATACACATTTTCCCATCACATCATGGGAACTGATTAATTTTCATGCAAGATGGTAATATACTATTAGAAGTATTTTTAGATTATCAGAAAAAGGATTACCGCTTTCCTGCCTAGCAGGGACTAAACAGCCATATAATACCGTTAGTTATCACTTGCCGTTTACATAGCTCTTTGCACTTTTTTTTGTAAGTTTATGTATTTATTTTTGATAGAGAGAGAGAGCAGGGGAGGGGCAGAGAGAGAGAGGGGCGGGGGCGGGGGGGAGAGAGAGAGAGAATTCCAAGCAGACTCCAGAGCTGTCAGCCCAGAGACCGAGGCAGCGCCCGGACTCCTGAACCTTGAGATCATGACCTGAGCCAGAATCGAATCGGGAGCTTAACAGACAGAGGTACGCAGACTCCCCCCTTTACACTTTCCAAAGAGCTTCATTCACAAACATCTTACCAGCTCTTCAAAGAAACTTGCACAGAATTGGGCAGTGTAATTAGCCCCATCTCACAAATGAGGAATCTCTAGGTCAAGCAGTTTAAGAGCCTCACTAGGGTCACAAAGCAAAGCGGGGTAGAGCCCCGGCACCAATCACTAAATTCCCAGGATCACGTTTCAGGTCATCTCGCATTTATTGACCCCCTGCCGTGGATCCATCCCTCTGCCAGTGCTTGGAATACAAAGACAGACTACTCTTAAGAAACGCCTAGTCCAGCAGAGAAGCGGTGATGTAGGTCAGCAATACTGGCCGCTGCAAAGGGGCAGTATCTGCAAAGCACTTTGCAAAGCGCAAAGGGGAAAGTGTTTAAGTCTGCCCCGTCTGGCAAGGTTCACAGAGGAGAAGACACTTGAGCTGTGTCTTGAGTGATGAGTAACAATGTGCCAGTCTCATGGCATGCGGGAGAGAGAGGGGAGAGGACATCCAAGCAGAGGGGACACCTGCACGAAGGCCCTGGGACATGCAACGTGGCGCATGTGGGACGCACACCTTGTCCTGTGTAGGGTGTGCAGGGGGGCGTGGGACGGAGTGAGGCCAAAGGGCCAGCAGTCAGAGGACGCCTATACCAAACTAAGGCACTGAAGGTGGTAGGAAGGAGCATTGGCAAATTCTGTGCTTGTAAGCATCTTCATGGAGTGTGCTACAAAGTGGGTCTGTACCCTGATCTCCCCCTGTAACAACGTCCCCCATTCACTTTTTGTTCTGGCAATGCTGTGCTACTTATATATATATATAGCTCAGCAAACCTAGGCTGTGCCATGGCTCTGTGCCGTTTCATGCATTATTGTCTCTGCCTTGGATGCTCTCATGCCACCCTCAGAAAATTGTTATTTCAGGTTGCCTGGGTGGCTCAGTCAGTTGAGCGTCCGTCTCATGATTTTGGCTCGATTCCAGGGTCGTGAGATTGAGCCCTGTATTGGCACTGAGTGTGGGGCCTGCTTGGGATTCTGTCTCCCTCTCTCTCTCTCTCTCTCCCTCCCCCCCTTCTCTCTCCCTCCCCCTGCCCTCCACTCCTCTCCCCTGCTCATATACTCTCTCTCTCTCTCTCTCTCTCTCTGAAATAAAAAATGTAAAGGGTGCCTCGGTGGCTCAGTCGGTTAAGCATCCAACTTCGGCTCAGGTCATGATCTCACGGTTCGTGAGTTCGAGCCCCACATCGGGCTCTGTGCCGACAGCTCGGACCCTGGAGCCCGCTTCAGATTCTGCGTCTCCCTCTCTCTCTGCCCCTCGCCTGCTCACATTCTGTCTCTCTCTCAAAAATAAATAAACATTAAAACAATTTTATAAAATAAAAAAATTTTTCTAATTTAAAAATTAAAAAAAAAAAATGTTATTTCTTCCTTGAAGACACAGCTCACACACCACCCCGGCCACCTACAAGTGTCCTTCCTTTGTCCCATAAAGTCTCCCTTCATTCCCCGTCCGCTTTGAAGGAACAGTGCCTGCTGCTGAGCGGTATCTCAGCATTTGTTGACTAACTGAATGAATTAATGGAATTAAGGAATAAGTGAATGTATTTTATTAAAATTCTAAATACACACTCCACTTCCTGACGCTCTGTTGTCTTAGTCCATCCGGGCTGCTCCAACCAAACCCCACAGATTGGTGGCTCAGGAGCAGCAGGATTTCTTACTCACAGTCCTGGAGGCTGGACTCGGGGGCTGAGGAGTGTCCACTTCCTAGATCCTAGATGGCCGTGAGGGTTCAACCCTCGTGACCTGATGGGCGTCCCGAAGGCCCCGCCTCCTAATGCCATCATGTTGGGGCTGGGGCCTCCGCGTCTGAATGATGAGGGAACACAGACATTGAGTCGATAGGGCTTACTAAAGAAAATCGGCCAGTGTTCAAGATGTTCCATAGAACAACATTCCTTGCAGTCATCTTAAAGAAGGAGTTGGTCGGCCGGTGTGCAACCGCTCCCTTTCTGTTACAGATCCTCACTAAGGATTCCGTGACCATTAGTGTGGATGGCGTGGTCTATTACCGCGTTCAGAACGCAACTCTGGCCGTGGCAAATATCACCAACGCCGACTCCGCAACCCGTCTTTTGGCACAAACGACTCTGAGGAACGTTCTGGGCACCAAGAACCTCTCTCAGATCCTGTCTGACAGGGAAGAAATTGCACACAACATGCAGGTGAGGCGTGTGCCGGGGCTGATACCCACCAGAAATCAAAAGATGAAGCAAAGGGTCATTGGTTGTTTGACAGCTTTTTACTCATTCCAACTGGGGGATCACTGGCCTGCCTTCCTCCCTTCGTAGAAAGGTTTTCTCAAACTTGATTTGGTGGAAGGGAATATTTTTCACACAGAAAGCTCATGGGTTAATAGCTCAGATGCATGCATCGTTTTTTTTTATTCCCTTCAGTGTAGTTTTGTTTTGTTTCCCGAGAATTAGTCTTTAACCTTTGTCTTGAGCATAATAATCCAGAGGCCGTTCTGCAAGACAGTGCGGGTATTGTTAAATTCTCGTGTGTGGGTCCCATGACTTCCCTTGGAACTCCTGTGCTTTCCAGTCTTACTTGGGTAATAGATTACAAATTAAACCTGACTTGCTCAACAAAGATAAAGCACTCTAACCTGAGATCTTGTCACTTGTATCAGTGTCACGGTGTGTAAAATCTGTGACCTTACCTGATGTCCACAGCCACCATATGAGACAGGAAGTAGGATTTCATTCCACCCATGGTAAAGGGACCAAGTTGAAGCAGGAGGAAGTAATGTGGCTTACGTGGAGTCCTATTAGATCAGGAGCCAGCTGGCCACCTGTTTCTGTCAGTAAAGTTTTATTGGGATACAGCCACTCCCATTGGCTTAGGTATTGTCCACAGCTGTTTTTGACCTACATCGGCACAGTTCACAGTTGCAACAGACACCGAAAGTAAACGATCACTGTCTGGCCCTGGTAGGAAAAGTTCGCCAACCTCTGCATGAGCTTCTTAGGCCTAGAATCAGGATCAGCTCCCTGGGACCCAGCCCCTGGCTCAGCCTTCCATCCAGCGCAGGAGAAGTAAGCTCTCTCCCGGCTCTCCCCCAGCGCCCTGTCTGCTCTAGACCCCAGTGCTCTACCGTAGGCCTCTGGGCTGGGCTGAGCATTCCTGGCTTGCCTTCTCTCTTCCTGACAGTGTACCCTGGATGATGCCACGGACGACTGGGGAATAAAGGTGGAGCGCGTGGAAATTAAGGACGTGAAGCTGCCTGTGCAGCTCCAGAGGGCGATGGCTGCAGAGGCGGAGGCATCTCGGGAGGCCCGAGCCAAGGTAACCGCCCTTTCCTTTTCTTTCCTTCTCTTCTCTTCTCTTCTCTTCTCTTTTCTCTTTTTTTCTTTTCCTTTGTTTTTCTCTTTTCTTTTCTTTCTTTCTCTTTTTTTCTTTCAGTTTGCTTTGCCTGTGGAGTTTTCTTTTTAAGGAAAGCATGGTTGTTATAAAAATGGAAATAATCTTAACGGGTTTAGCCAAGTTGAAAGCCTCCCTATCACTTCAAGCCACAAGCCCCCCCAAGGGGCCACCGCTCATGACAGCTTAGCATATACACCCGGGTTTTATTTGACTAGGGTGTTAGATTGCCGGCTTATTTTGCGTAAGCATGGTCACACCCACGTATCGTTCTGTTCCTTGATCCTTTCACTTAACATCATCCTGTGAGCCCATCAGTGTGTACAGAGCCATGTCATTCTTCTGTGACTGCGTGTCCCCCCCCCCCCCCCCCCCCGCCCTGCCATGTCTCCTACTTCATGCTCCGAGTCCCCCACTAAGGACAAAGGAACAGTTCTGGCTTAGAGCAAGTGGACAGTCCGGTCCATGTGCCTACCATTTGTTCCTTCCCTGTCTTCGTTTTTGAAGTTTATTTATTTTGAGAGAGAGAGTGACAGTGCATGCGGGATAGGGGTAGAGAGAGAGAGAATCCCAAGCAGCGTGGAACCCAACGCAGGGCTTGAACTCACGAACCGTGAGATCGTGGCCTGAGCTAATCCTTGCCTATTTTTGTCTTCTCTTTCATTCTGTCTTTTCTCAGGACCTTCTTCCTTCTTACTGTTCCCTCTTCCTCTCTGTCCTCTTCTTTTTTTCACTCCTCTCATGTCTGCTTTTCCCCCTCCTTCTTGTCATCGCCATCTCTGCCTGCTTCTTGAGCCCACATGGGTGCATGCCCCATAGGAGAAGTGTTGAGGAAATATCTATTAATCTAACCTAGGAAAGAGGGTCTCTGGAGCTAATTCATAAGGACACAGGGATATCTCGCCAAACCCAAGGATGGGAAGTAGAGTCAAGTCCCATCAGAAATGGAGCCAGGGACTGCAGTGTGGTCAAGACCAAAGGGAGCTAATCATTCCATCTCCTGGGCCTCATCTCACTGCTGACAGCTGGAGGGCAGAGTCAACTCTCAAGTTCACACACCTCCCTCAGCTGAACACTAAAGGGGACAGACCCGCCTTGATTCCAGATTCATAGCAGAGAGATTCTCTTTGGCCCAAGTTTGGTCAAAAGGGCAAATTCAGGGGGCGCCTGGGTGGCTCAGTCAGTTAAGTGTCTGACTTCAGCTCAGGTCATGATCTCACGGTTTGTGGGTTCGAGCCCCACGTCAGGCTCTGTGCTGATGGCTCAGAGCCTACTACTTCGGACTCTGTCTCTTTCTCTCTCTGCGCTCCTGGCGGTCTCTCTCTCTCTCAAAAATAAACAAACATTAAGAACACTTTTTTAAAAAAAGGGCAAACTCAGATATTAAGTTCCACAGCCCTTTGCCTGTGAATGGGTGAAGGAAGAGGGCCAGTCTTCATCGGAGGGGTTGCTGTGGACTTGACAGATCTCCCAAGACACAAGGGGCAGACCATTGTTGTTGTTAGGAAATAGTAATAAGGGCACCTGGGGGGCTCAGTCGGTTAACTGTCCCAACTTCAGCTCAGGTCACGATCTTACAGTTCATGAGTTTGAGCCCCACGTGGGGCCCCGTGCTGAAAGCTCAGAGCCTGGAGTCTGCTTTGGATTCTGTGGCTCCCTCTCTCTCTGTCCCTCCCCCCGCCTCAAAAATAAATAAACATTAAAAAAAATTTTTTTTTTAAGAAAGAAAATAGTAGTAGCTGGTGATAATTGACTAAGCACAGAGCCCTGCCCTTCTAGTAGGATGCCCTTTAAGCCACACATTGGGGACTATAATTTCTTAGCCAGCATCAAATACAACAGCAGCTCCTTTGACACTATACCCAGAATTTTCTACTAACCAGAATTGTTAGCTTTTCCTAATGTGATAATTGATGCTCATGAGGGCAACCTGGTAATTCTGTGGAACCTCCAGTACTGCCATCACATTGAGAAGACTCAGTGGTATTTCTGGTAACATTAAATACGCCCTACTATAATCGAACTGGTATTCTGAAAAACAGGAATCGCTTTTATCTAGATTACGTCATTAACCAACAGCCCCATTCCAAGCCATACTGAAGAGACTACTTAGAATGTCAGGGCCTGAAGGGTCCTTAGAGATTATCTTCTGAAGCTGACAGATAACCTGGTCCAGAGGCTGCCGGGAAGCAAGCCTTCCTGTTCCCCTGCCGGGAAGCAAGCACAGCACTGTTTTCCGCTGAGCTTAGGCTTGACCTCAGAACCCTTCTGTTGCCCTTCAGGTAACAGTCCTCAACTGCTTGGCCTTGGCCCTAAAAATGAAACTTATTTGCCATCCCGCTATTCAGATGAAAAGATTGAGCCCAGAAAATTCATGTGATTTTCCTCAAGGTCACACAGTCGATTAGTGGCAGTGGAAATCAGAATGCCCCTCTGGCTCCTCTGGACTTTCCATGACGGACTAAGCCCCTTGGGCAAGTGCTTTCACCAGTTAGGAAAGAGAAGTCCTTATAACAATGGGAAGAGATGAAGGAAGCCGGTTAGAATTCTGAATGACTGTGCTCCACCTGGATGAGACTGTAGGGATCGTCTGGAACAGTCTTGTGGACCTGGGCAGTATCTGTCTTTAAGATTAGGGTGAACACATCGAATCACAAAGAGTCTACCCTTTCTGTAAAACACAGTAACCCTGCAACAACCATAAGGCTTATATATTCAAAATGGTACAGTCAGGTTCTCGTGGAAAGTAGGGAGTCCATTTCTTCAACAAATAAATTGTGAAAGAAAAGGGTAAGAGAGCCTATCGATTAAGAGCCTTCAGAGAGAAATTCCTCTCTGAAGGAATTTCCGTTACATAGCCATGAGGGAAATGCAAATTCAAATCACAAGCAGACGCCACACTAGACATCTACCAGGATGGCTAAAAAGAAAAGAGCCAAGTGTGGACGAGGGAAGAACTCATACTCCTGTTTTGTTAGTGAGACCACAGATTTGGTACCACCATTTTGGAAAACTGTCTGGCAGTGTGTATCCAACAGAAATGCACTTGTGTGTTTACCAAAACACACAAGGAGTGTACTAGAATGTTCACAGCAGCACTTTGTATTACCTCAACCTGGAAACTGCCCACAGGTCCCTTGTGGTTGAATGCATAAAGTGTGCTTTGTTCACACGAAGGAACACCATGCCCCGAAGAGAATGAACATGAAAGTGCTGGCAAACATGGCTTGAGAGAAAGGAGCACAAAAGATTCTCCCACAAGCTTGACCGTGTGTTAGTCGGACCTCTTTTTCAATGTTTTAGACCAGCTTTTAATGACTTGAAATGTGATACCTTTTACACTTGCGTCCATCCTGATTTCCTCGCTCAGAACTCTCAGAAAAATGCCTGCCACGTGCTTTCGGGCACACATTCCTGGGTCTCATCCTCTATTCGTTGAGAAGGTGGAGTAGAGGGATGCAGATCCCCTTTCTCTGCCCTTCGCGGGCCAGCCCGCCTGGGCTACAGAAGGAGACAACAGTACCAACCTCACAGACCTGAAAATGGCTGGTTGTCAAGGGACGGTCTGTAAACATGGAAGTGGGGATCAACATGGGGTTGCCGGGCATTGGCAGAAGCCCCACACCGCCACAGGCATCTTGCTTTGCCTTCTGAGGGCCGATGCATGGCATCTACGTGGCCTGTGTTCAGACCGAGCCGGTGGTTACTGCCTTCACATCTTGGGCAGCGTCCTCAGACCAGCTTTCCTGTTAACAGCCCGTGTGCCTCGTCTGGTGGGTCTGGCTTCTCGGCCAAGAGCTCGTATATTGACAGTAGTGGGAGATTAGATATCTCTGCAGCCGGTCCATCGCCAGACCAAAAACAAAGTGCCTAATTGGACCTCTGAGATGACGTGGAAAAAGCCAGAGCCTGCCGTTCTCGGGCGGGAGCTTGTTTTGCATTCCATACGTACAGGGTTTGCCTTGGAGCACACGGTTATGTGCATCTTTTTGAGGGCACCTGGAGTGCCCCCTCTCACAGACCTAGGTAGGACATTCTGGGTATCTTGACAAACTAAGGTTTTTATCCTCTAAACTGAGTGCCTTCTCTCGGTGACACCATATCCTGTATCACCCGTCTCACCTAATGGCACCCCCCCAGGCAACCGAAACCTAGAAACCCACGGCTCACCCTCTGTTCCTCTTCCTCCCCATACCCAGCCAGCCTCCAAACTGCTGACTCTCCTGAAAAGCACCGCCCCCGGCCCGTTTCCCCCTCCAACCCCACATCCCCATTACCAGCCAGTCGCACCAGTCACTCTGAGGCCGTCCTGTTAGCAGCTCTCAGTGTCTCCTCTTCTCATCCATCCTCTGACGTCTGTCCGTGTGTTTTCTCCAACTGGATCTGATGAGGTTCCTTGCTCAAAACTGTTCAGCAGCTTCCCTCTGCCTCCAGACTGCAGACGAAACACCCCAGCCTCTCCTCTGCCTCACACTGCATTCGGCCACTTAGATTTTTCTGGAATATACCAGCTTTTTAAAACCTTGGTACCTTGACGTGTGTGCTGCCTGAAGTATTCTTCATCTGTGGCCAAACAACAAAGCTTTCATCCTGTCCTATTCAACTTCCATAATCTCATCAGCTCGTGTTCTGCAAAGCCTGCTTTGCTGAGTGCTGGCCCTGTGCCTTGTACCTGTCCGTCTACATTTCTCACACTGGAATGAAGTGATCCGTTCCCATGTCTATCTCCCCTGCTTGACCGGGAGCCAAAGGAGGCAAGGGGGTCCACTCTCTTCCCTAGCTACTGCACAGGGCTCGACCCCTAGGAGGCTCCCAGCATTTACTCTAGAAGTGAATGAAACTCCACTGGTCGGGAGACTATCGTGTTCAACTCGGATATTCATGGGAGTATTCTGAACCATGAATATTTTGAGATCCCTGTGAAAACAACCCAGTTGGAACTGCGCCGTTAAGCTTAGTGAGCATGGTATCTTCACGCCCTCTTCTAGGATTATGGAGAAAGAGTAACTCGCCGCCCTGATTGGCTTCTGAATCCTTTATACATTAAGGCATAGCTTGATTCAAAAACCAGGTCTTGACGTCCCACATGCGTTTCCTATACGATAGCCTCCGTTTATACATTTCACACTTAATGTACCTTTCTGTCTTCCTCACAATGGCCCTAAAAGACAGATACTATCCCGTTTTAAGAGTAAGAAACCAGAGCTCAGAATGTTAAATAACCTCTCTGAGGACACTCAGCTGGTGAGGGTTAGGTTTGGAATTTGAGTACAAGCCTGTCCCACTCTAAAGCCCCTGCTTTTCTCCCCGACCCCAGTGATGTTCACACTTTTATGCCCATGTAACCTCAAGAGGAATTTAGACAAACTATATGTCCCATCACACATTTTAAGTAGACATGTGAAAATTTTCATTTGAATTTATATACTTGGCTAAGCGTATAATCTGACATGTTTTAAATATTGACATTTTATTTTAAGTGTTTATTTTTGAGAGAGAGAGAGAGTGAGCAGGGGAGGGGCAGAGAGAGAGGGGGAGAGAGAGAGAGAGAGAGAGAGAGAGAGAGAGAGAGAGAATCCCAAGCAGGCTCTGCACTGTCAGCAAGGAGCCCAACGTGGGGCTCAAACTCACGAATTGTGAGATCGTGACCTGAGCCGAAATCCAGAGTCAGATGTTTAACCGACTGGGGCACCTGGCTGGCTCGGTTGGAGGAACACACAACTCCTGATCTTGGGGTCATGAGTTTGAGCCCCAGGTTGGGTACAGAGATTACTAAAAAAATAAATAAACTTTAAAAAAATTAATTAATTAAAACTTCCCATCACTCATTTCAGTGTATCCAGTGAAATTCAAACAACATAATGATTCCATCATCTGTTTAAAATACGTAAATAAGCTCTTTCAATAGGCATGTTTCATTGTCCCTTTTCTTTTCTCCTTGAACTTGTATTTCCACTCTGCCTCCTCATGGAGTCTTTTCCTAATACAATATATTTTGTCATGAATTACTTTATTACTCCTACCGCAACACATTTAGCATTGAAGTGGGTTTTTTTTTTTTAAGTTTATTTATTTTGAGAGAGAGAGAGAGTGAGCACGTTCAGGGGAGGGGTAGAGAGGGAGAGAGAGAATCCCCAGCAGGCCCCTTGCCGTCATCACAAAGCCCTTGATGGGGCTCAAGCCCACCAACCGTGAGATCATGACCTGAGCCGAAATCAAGAGTCGGACGCTTAACTGACTGAGCCACCCAGGCATCCCTAGTACTGAAGTTAAAATTAATATTTTAAACATTTCCTGTGACTACAAATAAGGCATTTAAATGTTGCAGAATTTCTCCCAAATAATTTTTTTCTTTAACTAGAAATGCTTATCTTTTATTTATTTATCTATTTATTTATTTATGGTAAGCTGGAAAGAAAGAAAGAAAGAAAGAAAAAAAGAAAGAAAGAAAGAAGATAGAAAGAAAGAAAGAAAGAAAGAAAGAAAGAAAGAAGAAATGCTTATCTTAACAAGATAAAGAATTCCTGTGTTTGCAGCTGGCCCTCACGTATTGCCAGAATGAGACAAGATTAACCATCAGTTCTAGTGTTAACTTTTCATTTTTGTACCTCTAAGGACTGAGAACTTTTGTTTACATAAATAAGTAGGTGATCAAAGTTGTGTTTAAAGTCATGCCATGCAGTCCTTCATACTGTGTCTGAATTACGTGCTAAAAATCATACAGTGATCTTTCATTTAAAAATATGTTTAATGGTCATCAGCTTTCAGTTCCATAAGGTCCTCTGTCCTTTCTTTAAAATCAAACAACTGGAAATTGAACGCCTGGGTGGCTCAGTCAGTTGAGCGTCTGATTCTTGATTTTGGCTCAGGTCATGAGCTCACAGTGTTGAGATCAAGCCCCGTGTTGGGCACTGGGCTGGGTGTAGAGCCTGCTGAAGATTCTCTCTCTCTGTCTCTGTCTCTCTCTCTCTATCTAAATAAATAACTGGAAATTCATGTGACTTGCAAAAGGATTTGTGTCCATTCACTAGTCACTTTCTCAACCCCTATTTTGAGTTGCCCCTCTGTTCGGTCCCCTGAAGCATGCAAGAAAAGCCACAGTAAAAGACGATGTCTCGATCTCAGGCACATAGTCAGGCAAATCAGACATAGGAAAAAGGACATAGGGAAATGGGGTAACTGGCAATGGATTTCCTTAAAACTGTTCTGGCGCATTCCTGGAGAAGGCTTTGTGTGCACACCCTGGTTTGAAGACTGCCCCTTGACACCTGTATTTTCTCCAGTCTGACCATTCCCTCCTCCTGTTCCATAGGTCATTGCAGCCGAGGGAGAAATGAACGCATCCAGGGCTCTGAAAGAAGCCTCCATGGTCATCACTGAGTCTCCCGCGGCCCTTCAGCTGCGGTACCTCCAGACACTGACCACCATTGCTGCTGAGAAAAACTCCACGATCGTCTTCCCCCTGCCCATAGACATGTTGCAAGGCATCGTGGGGGCAAAGAAGTGAGCCACAGAGGCCAACGCAGAGACGCGCCCTTCCCTTCCAGGGTAGAGTGGGGACCAAATCAGCCTTTAACCTGTAAGGAGAGAGTAGGGCGGGACCTTGACTATTCCTCCTTCCTTTCCTTTTCCGTACGTTGACTGCGAGGTGCTTAGAATGTGTAGTGATCCTAGCAACAGATACAGATGAGGATTGTTAGCTTGTAAATACTGAGAAAGAGAAGGGGTGTGGGGAGGGGGTTGGCGATTGGTGATCTGTAAGATCATTTTGATCATTTCTTAACTCTTTTAAAATATTTAAAGTTCATACGTTTAGATCATTAGGTAATAGGCTAAATCCCCCTTCTTTTGACTTTCCCTGGGTCGTTCTGCAGCCAGACCAAAGGCAAGAAAACAGGTTATAACCACCACTCGGCACCCTGGCTGGACAAATGCTTTGCAGAAAGCAGTGACCTTAGGCTACAACCAGCTTCTCTGGGCCATATGTGCCTTACCTCCGGGGAATCTTAAGGAAATGTTCCTAACATCCGTTTACTTTCTAAGCTCAGACCACGTTTCAAAATAATCCTCACTTGAGAGTTGGCATTTTCGTGCCTATACCTGTCAACACTGGAGGAAATGGTCAAGGTCAGTGAAAAAGATGATCTTAACCCTTGAAAGACTTCTAAATCTACTATCACAAAGATCCTTTAAGAATAATAAGAATAGTTCTCCCTTTCTTTTAAACTTCTTTTAGCCTCTTTGACTCAGTGATTCCTCTGTGGTCTTTCAAACCAGCTAAATACTTGTCACAAAAGTGCTTTTTCCTCACTTTTGCCTATTTTCATATATCAGGTTCTAAATAGTTCTGATTTTTAAATAAAATGTTCTCTAAGTTCTATACACAATTCTTTGTATACCCATTTGAATGGCTTAAGGACTAATCCTTTTTTTAAAAAATAGGTAAAGTAATTCTCTTTTATTGTCTGCATGCTATTAACTATCGTACACTGTGAAATATCTTGGTTACCAGGCCCATTCATTAAATATCATGAGGAATTCACAATATATTGGGCACATAATAACCAATGAGCTTGGGAAGACACTGTCAGACTTAAGATATATAGATGGAGGGTTTTTTTGTTTTTTTTTTTAGTTTGCCGAGTCCTCCTTTTCTATCACGTGTGGTCAGTGCCCAGAGAGGAAGTGGGCGGCCCCTCCTACCCAGTTCCTTGTTCCACAATGGTAGGAAGCCTTTTGCAAACGCCTGTGAATTTTGCAAATGCCCGTGAATCTGAGCAACCTGGCATTCTTCCTGTTGGTCCGACGACCTGGCTGGTGACACTTAAACCACTTTCTCCTCGTGGCTCTGAGTTCACCTAGAGAGGTCTTGGGAATGGCAGCTTCCTTACCCAGAGCCACCCTTCATATTGGTCCTTAGCTGCATCCCTCTGTCTGTCCCAGACTGTGAATGTCCCCTCCCCGATCGCCCATTTCCAAGCTTATTTTAGAAAACCTTGAACCGTGCATCCATGTTCTCAGCTGCGTTTATTACATGTATATGGAGCATTTTGACTTGGAACTCAAGTTACGTTTCTATTTATAATTTTTTAACTAATGCTTCTCTCTCTTTCGTGCGGTGACTCACCCTCGACCAGTGAGGACCAGGAAACAGCCCCATATCCTGGCTGAAAACCTCTTCTCAGGCTTAGAGTAACAGTGCTTTCTGCTCCTTTGAGTGTCCCTATGTCCAGATACCAGTCTTCGCCTCTCTGCCTTGTGGATTCATAGCCCAACAGGTTGGGATTAGATTGCTTGAGAGGGAGGAAGCATGAAAGGGGTCCAGGATGAGCGCTGGTGCAAGAGTGTTCTCCACGTGGCCTCCCTTTCCAATGCTGTACATAATAAAGTGTGCACTTTCACTCGTTTTCTTTGGGTGAGGGTCTGTTTCTGCCTGGATTTAGTGTCTGTGGATTTCGTTTTTCAGAAATGGCACATGTGATCCTCCGGTCCCGGGCTGGCTGCATTGGCTTCTCGGTGTGCTTTATGTGGGCCAAAAAATGCGGAGAGGTTAAAGTTGCCCAACTGCCGCCTAGGCCCCTTCTGGAGCACCTGCCCATATATTTTCCCTGGGGAGTTCGAGATCCATGGACACCCTGAATCCTTTGCTAGTTTAATCACCCTTTGCCCGAATCCAAGCAGGACAGGAACTCACTTCTGTCACCCCGTGGTCTGTTACAGCTCCAATGCCTTGCAGGCTGCCTGGCCCAAGGCACACAACAGGTACCTATTGACCAGCCCAAAGTCAGACACGGGATCCAAGCCCAGGCCGGCCTTTTCGTCGCCTGTCATGGCGCCTCACGATGATTTCTATATGGTAGACGACAAAATCCAAGGTCATGTTTTGGGGGGGAGAAAGTTGTTAGGAGAAACTACGTGGTTGAACTTTGAGAGAAAAATATGAAGTCCGAGCAACTCTTGCCCCGGGCAACTAACTTTTTCGGAGCACTGTAGAGTTATGAGGCCACAGCCACCAATGAACTGAAATTGGCTAATAAACCACCTTGCGTGCCAGTAGAAGAAATGAAGAATTCAGGGGTAGGTCCCCTGCAATTTGACCTCCCACAGGTTTGCAGGAGGGGAGCTGGCTTGTCCAGACAGGACTCCGTCTGCCTTGAGGGAAGGCCCTTGGAAGCTCTAGGCTGTAAATGCTGCTTTTGTCCCAGGACTTTGCATCAAAGTGCAAATCATGTCAAAGTGATTGCTTTGACTGCAAGTAACCCTTTGGGGTAAGTGAGGTGGGAGTTACAAGATCCCGTCCAAATCTCTCAGCGTGGCAGTTGAGGTGGGCCCGGCCTACCTCTCACGATGTGAGGCCTAGCACTCCCCACCTGCTCCCCCACGACCCCCTCTGTACTTGCTGCACACTCTGAGATGACTCCCTGCCCCTCCGGCCCCCATGTCTCACCTGGAAAATTCCTTCTCCTCTTCCCTCATCACCTCTGCAATGAATCACAATCTCTAGACGTAGGGCCCCTGGGGCATAAAAAGCTCCCTGGGCAATCCGAGTGATCAGCAGCTTTGGAAATAGCAGTGTAAACAGACATGCACACCCTTCCCAGCATCTACACCTTCACACTGGCTTCTGTTCTACAGTCCTATGCACGGGAGTCTCTTACGGTTGGAGATCGGGTTGGGGGAGGTGGTGCAGAACAAAAGCAGGGGCAACATGAGAAAAGACCAGAAGACGAGAGGGGAGGAAAGGGGGTCTGTCCCGCAGCAGTTCCTTGCTCCGGTTGGTACATCCACGGAGAAAAGGTTTAGGAGAAGTTCGCGGGAAAGGCTAAGAGGGACTTTGTGACGCCCTGAATATGAACAGAGATTCAGGGTCCCGGGGGCACAAAGCGGGGCACAGAGGAAGTCCCTCTCCCACAACTTTGGGAGCATTCAGGGGCACCTCTCGTGACGGTAACTGCAGGAGCAGATTTCTGCAAAGAGTTCGGGGCAGCAGAATGACTCAACGGAATACAGGGGAAGCCAGGGAGGTGTGGGCAGATTAGTTACAGGGTATGGCAGCTGTGAGGACGCGCCTTGCCCAGACTTCTACTGCAGGGGACTATAAATGACTAGGGGCCCCAGCTGCTGGGTTTGAGTGCTGGTCCCCACAGGTGCACCAAAGCCACACCTCCCGACGACTGAATGCAGTGGGGAGACAAGACACGCTGTACCTGCTCCTGGGAGGCACACAGCGCCTTCACTGGCTGATTGGACTGTGGCTCAAAAACTCTTTGAATCAAAGAGCTGTTTGCGCCCCAGTGTTCACAGCAGCCTGGTTCACAATAGCCAAAAGGTGGAAATGACCTGAGTGCCCGCCGCTGGATGAATGGTTAAGCAAAATGTGTATACGCACAATGGAGTATTATTCGGCCACAAAAAGGAAATTTTGATATTTGCTATAAAATGTATGAGTCTTGAGAAAACATTATGCTAAGTGAAATAAGCCCGACACAGAGGACAAATACTGTATGAGAAAAGCAAATCCATAGAGACAGAAAGCCAAATAAAGGTTACAAGGAGCAAAGGGGCCCCGGGTGGCTCAGTCGGTTAGGCGTCCGTCTCTTGCTTTTGGCTCAGGTCATGATCTCACGGTTCATGAGTTCGAGCTCCCATTGGGCTCTGCGCTGACAGCGCTGAGCCTGCTTGGGGTTCTCTCCCTCTTTGTCTCTCTGCCCCTCCCCTGCTGGCACTTTCTCTCTCTCTCAAAATGAATAAATGGTGCTGACTCCACAACACTGTAAATGTATGTAATGACACTGCATGCCGCTTAGAAATAGTCAAAATGATTATTATGCATCGTTTACCATGATAAAAAATACACCAAAAACCAGAAAATACCTAGGAATAAATCTAACCAAAGAGGTGAAAAACCCATACACTGAAAACTATAGAAAGTTTATGAAAGAAATTGAAGAAGACACAAAGAAATCGAAAAAGATTCCATGCTCCTGGAGAGGAAGAACAAATATTGTTAAAATGTCGATACTACCCAAAGCAATCTACGTATTCAACGCAATCCCTATCAAAGTAACACCAGCATTCTTCACAGAGCTAGAACAAACAATCCTAAAATTTGTATGGAACCAGAAAAGACCCCGAATAGCCAAAGAAATCTTGAAAAAGAAAACCAAAGCTGGAGGCATTACAATCCCAGACTTCAAGCTGTGTTACAAAGCTGTAATCATTAAGACAGTATGGTACTCGCACAAACACAGACACTCAGATCAATGGAACAGAATAGCGAACCCAGAAATGGACCCACAAATGGATGGCCAACTAATCTTTGACAGAGCAGGAAAGAATATCCGATGGAATAAAGACAGTCTCTTCAGCACGTGGTGTTGGGAAAACTCAACAGCAACATGCAGAAGAATGAACCTGGACCACTCTCTTACACCATACCCCAAAATAAACTCAAAATGGATGAAAGACCTCAATGTAAGACAGGAAGCCATCAAAAGCCTCAAGGAGAAAGCAGGCAAAAACCTCTGTGACCTTGGCCACAGCAACTTCTTACTCAACACGTCTCTGGAGGCAAGGGAAACCAAAGCAAAAATGAACTATTGGGACCTCGTCAAGATAAAAAGCTTCCACACAGCAAAAGAAACAATCGGCAAAACTAAAAGGCAACCGACAGAATGGGAGAAGATATCTGCAGATGACGTATCAGATAAAGGATTAGTATCCAAAATCTATAAAGAACTATCAAACTCAACACCCAAAAACCAAATAATCCAGTGAAGAAATGGGCAAAAGACATGAATAGACACTTCTCCAAAGAAGACATCCAGATGGCCAACTGACACATGAAAAAATGCTCCACATCACTCATCATCAGGGAAATACAAATCAAAACCACAATGAGATACCACCTCACGTCTGTCAGAATGGCTAACGTTAACAACTCAGGCAACAACAGATGCTGGCGAGGATGCGGAGAAAGGGGATCTCTTTTGCATTGTTGGTGGGAATGCAAACTGGTGCAGCCACTCTGGAAAACACTATGGAGGTTCCTCAAAAAATTAAAAATAGAACTACCCTACGACCCAGCAATTGCACTACTAGGCATTTATCCAAGGGATACTGGTGTGCTCTTTCAAAGGGACACATGCACCCCCATGTTTATAGCAGCACTATCAACAATAGCCAAAGTATGGAAAGAGCCCAAATGTCCATCGATGGATGAATAAAGAGGATGTGGCATATATACAATGGAGTATTACTCGGCAATCAAAAAGAATGAAACCTTGCCATTTGCAACTACGTGGATGGAACTGGAGGGTATTATGCTCAGCGGAATGAGTCAAAGAAAGACAAATATCATATGACTTCGCTCCTATGAGGACTTTAAGACACAGAACAGATGAACATAAGGGAAGGGAAACAAAAATAATACAAAAACAGGGAGGGGGACATATATATTACGTGACTCATAAATATGGAGAACAAACCGAGGGTTACTGGAGGGGTTGTGGGAGGGGGGGATGGGCTAAATGGGTAAGGGGCACTAAGGAATCTATGCCTGAAATCATTGTTGCACTATATACTAACTTGGATGTAAATTAAAATATATACATATAATTTAAAAAATAACAAAATAAGAAAACTGGGACCATACCACATACCATTAAGAAAGAGTTTTTTTATTTTCATTTTTTATTTTTTTACTTTGGTTCAAGCATTCCCTGAAAGCTTTGCCAAACTTTCCTGGACGGCACGGCCATCTGGGACGGCTTCCGCCCAACCTTCTCCCTCTTCTCCTTCACTTGGGGTCAGACGTGCACCTCAGTCCAGCGGCTCCCTCAGTTCCCCGGTTCCCTCCCGATTTCCTTTCACACAGGCAGTTCCCCTGGGGCCACCTGGGTGCATCCCACCTCATCCTGGCACCTGCTTCTCGGTGGTCCAGGATTCACAGAGAGTGAAGGAAGCTTAGCCACCGGCTCACAGGCACATGCCAGGCCCCTCCCTGGGAATTCCCAGAATAATTACCAAGACATATTGAGCCACGACAGGCTAACACACTTCAAAAAGCTTTTATTGGATTCAATTTCCAAAAGGACAGATACTTGAGAAAATTGTGCAAGGACCCTGAATTTCTGCATGGCTGTTTTTGGCTACTGTAAAAACACACACACCAGAGTGGCCCTGCTCTCTGTAAGGTCTCTGAAGGATGGACTGTTATAAAAAGGCACTGACCAGTGACAGGGGTGGGGCCTGCCTGTCCTCAGGCAGCCAGCTCAGCCATGGCCCTGTCCAAGGGATCCACAGACCAGTAGCTGTCATCCCAGCCGAGGAACCAGCCCACGAAGGAGGGAGGTTCAAAGCCTTGCTTCACGACGGTGATGGGGGTCCTCCTGTCGCGATTAGCTGGGTCCGTCTCAATATACCGCTTAGCTGCAGACACACATGCAGGAAAAGAAAACCCCAGGAATGCTTCGTGCGTCCTTCACCAGAGAGAGGTGATTCAGGGCAGAAGCTGCCTACGATGGCTGTTGGTCCTAGTGTCTCTGATGGCCAGTCCCTGCACTAGACGCTAGCATCCCTTAGCAATGACCGCACATGGCTCCCCGACCACCCTGCCCAGGAACGCAGGAAGGGCCCGGGGCCACGGTTTAACTCCCTGCTTCACAAAGTTTGTATCACTTTGCTCTCTTGCTCTCCCCTATTGGAAGATATTAACAAACCAGCTTGAGCGTTCTGCGTCCCAAGTCAGATCTGGTCAGCTACCAGAGATCTGCTTTCCGACATCCAAACCCTGACAAGTTTGGTCCTTGGGCAAACTTAACGTAGCCTTTCCCTGGCATGACCTGAAGCTTTCTGTAGGAGCTGATCTGCTCTTCCAGTGCCCCAGGCAGGGCTCCCGAGGGGCTGACCACGGATGAGGAAGTGCCACCCCGCTGTCACGAACTCCCAGACCCATGCGGGAAGCTGTTGCCACTGCACCGCAGGAAAGAGCCCCACAGGCACACGTGGTCCTCACCAGAGCTCAGGGCTTCTGTCTTTTCCTCTTCTTGAGAATCCTTTCCAACCCAGACAAAGACCTGGAGTGAGGCGTGAAACGAAAAGTGTCCATGAGGGCGCTGCCCACACGCACCGCTGGAGAAGAATGGGGAGGCTCCTGGGCCCCAGCCGGGACCGGACACGGCCCACAGACCAGGACTGGAAGGACTTGGAACAGAGCTTGCAAACTGGTGACCTTCACACACGCTTTCTTGGCCCACCCACCACCACAGCTTGGTCTATAATGCCCGTGTAGCCAGGTTTAGTTACCAGCTTATGTTAAAATCTAGAATTCCGCGTTCTCTTGAAAACTTGGAGGATCTGGCGACCACGGGCCTTCACGCTCATGTGGATGAGGCTGAGTGGCAGCACCCCCGCCCCCACCCCCACCGCCGATTTAGACCGGCATTTCCAGTTTGCCTCAGGACCCGCCACGCCGTGTCCCCCCACCCCAGCCCCCTCACTCGCTAACATTGCTCAACCAATGAGTTTGAGATCCTTCTCTAGAAGTTCATGAATTATCCCTCTCTGGCATATGTTTGCTCAACCAATGAGCAGCCAAACATATGCTCATACCAAACAGGCACTGAGTGTGCTCTGGGCCGCACGGGTCTAAAGCTTGGAATAAAAACAAGTTACTACCACTACCACCGTTGTGAGCCTTAATACAAGTTGTGTAATACGACAATTTTTAGGTGTATCTAAGATATCTTAAAGGGGCGCCGGGTGGCTCAGCCGGTTAAGCGTCGACTTCAGCTCAGGTCACGATCTCATGGTTCATGGGTTTGAGTCCCACATCAGGCTCTGTGCTGACAGCTCAGGGCCTGGAGGCTGCTTCCGATTCTATGTCTCCCTCTCTCTCTGCCCCTCCCCTGCTTGCACTCTGTCCCTCTCTTGAAAATGAGTAACTGTTAAAAAAAAATTTTTTTTAATATTTTAAAGAGCCCCTGTCATTGATAAGATGATACCAGATAATAAAATACCAGTCTTTCTCTTACTTATTTACAAACGTGTTCCCTGCTAAACTAGAAGCCCCTTCACGGCAGGTACTGTGTCTACTTTGCTCATCGTAGGATTCCAGCATTTTTCCTGGAAGACACTGGTGTGTAGTAAATGTGGGCTGAGTGAATGAAGAAACGGATGGACGAATAGATTAGGTGGCCAGAGGAGCAATCGACGACAGCAGCTGGACGGCTCAAGCTGCAAACATTCTGGTACTGATCTTCCAACTGGGCATCCCAAGAAGAAGAGACAGAGGGGAGCCTTATGTCTTTGCGGCTGCCATCTGTAATTTTGATAACTCTGACAGGAAGGGTTATCGACTGCCATCCCCCGAGAGAATGTGAAGCCCTGTGAGGGCAGGGGAATGTCTACTTTATTTACTGCTCTGTTCCTAGCATCTAGAGCAGTGTCTGGCACAAAGCAGGTGCTCAGTTAATACTGGTCGACTGAAGGAATGGCACCACCATTGCTACCAGTCCTACACAACAGCCTTCCCCAGGAGGTGAAGCAGAGAGAGCTCAGAGCCCTCTAAAACAGAAGGAGATGCCCTTCGAAACGCCCAGGTGACCCTCTGTAGACCGTTTATGCCCGCATATGATATGCTAAGTTCAAGTTTCTCTACCAATAGATTTAAGGGAGGAGTTCACACTGCCCTAAGGCCCGGGAGAGGACGCTGGCCATCCGATTTGCATCTATATGGTGCTTCACAGTGTGCAAGGTGATCTTCTCTACACCTCACCTCGTAGAATTAGGCAAGGTAGGTCCCATCACTCACTCCCATTTTGCAGATGGGGAAATGGAGGCCCAGAAAGGGAAAGTGCCTCGCAACACCTCAGGGACCTTTCCAGCAACATCTGGCTCTTTTAAGCCCTTCTGGCAGCTGATCTAAGAGCTGGAGTCTAGCACCTCCCTCATCCCAAACAGCCTATGCCTTCTGTCCTCCACCCACCTGGTCCCAGGTGTCCAGGAGCATGACGTCATCTGTGGCCAGGTCTTCCTGCATAAGCTCGCCAGGAACCTCTTCGATCTGGGAAGGAACAGAAGGGTTAACGAAAGCACACCGGTGATCCAGAGGTCTTCCTTCCCCTGGGCGGGCTCACTGTGCTCCAGCCGGCAGGGGATCCTTCCTCCCTGCCCTGCGTCAAGGGCTTCTCCCTTCCCTGCTGCTGACGCCACACGCCTTGCAAGCCCGCCTCCCAGTGGGTAAGCAGAGGCAGAGACCTCCGCCGGGGCTCACCACAAAACGGCCGATCTTGTTGGAGCAGGCAAAGAGGCGAGGAGGGTGGGCGTCCATCTTCTTGTCCTTCAGTCGCGGGGACGTGCGGTAGGCGGCCTTCCCGCCCAGCGCCTCCCAGAAGCTGTCTGTGAGGGGGGGAGGCCGCACCAGTTGCCAACAGATACCGCCTCCCGCCAACCCTCCTCAACAGACCCCACGATAAACCCTGCCCTAGCACAGCTGACTGCTCTCAATCCACCCTCTGCCTTCAAATCCCAGTGGGGACGGGGGGGGGGGGGGAACAGAGAAGGGGCCTGAGGGAATTTCAAGGTGATGAAACAGGGGCCCAGAGAGGGCACACTTGGCACGACACACAGCCAGGAATGACGACAGCACTGCAGGATGGGGATAATTATTCCCACTCCACAAACAAGTAACTGCGGCTCAGAGAGGTTAAGCAACTCACCCAACATCACACAGCTAACAAGGAGTAAAGGCAGGATACAAATCTTATCTGACTCTAATCCCCCTATTCTTTCCACTACACCTGCTTTGTCCACATGTGGCTATTTAAGTTCACTAAAATGCAAAACAATTAAGCATTCAGTTCCTCGGTCTCATTAATTCCCAGCATTCGTATTTCAAGTGCTCATTAGCCACATGTGCCTAGTGGCCACCAAATTGGACATGGCGGGTATGAATATGTCCATCATCTCGGAAAGCACAGCTACTCTTCCCCATTTCTACTAAGCATCAGGCGGGAAGGCATAGACTCAAAGGCATAGCAGAAAGACTGAGTGAGGGCTGGCATAAAGATGTTCCTACCTGTATTCTGAAAAACAGAGCAGGCTTTGGCATTTCTGTCCACAGAAATTCTAAAGGTTAGGAGAGACTCTGCCCCCATGAGGCTGTTACTCTGCCTGTTTTTCAAGGCCTCCTTGCAAGTGACCACCTCCTCCAGCAGCCTTCCCCGAATGCCCCAGCCCAGACTGAGCTCTGCTTTCCCTTAACTCCTGGAGGGCCTCCCTCTCACTGACCATAGCCCTCACTTTAAGCCAACCTGCTTTTGTTGAACACACAAAAGGGGACAGGTATGGAGAAAGGCAGGAGTAAGGAGCCCCCCCCCCAAAAGCAGAAAGAAGGGAGGGAGATCTAACAGCCACAGTCCTCAGCAAGCAACAGGCCCCGATGCCCCCAGCTCCTACCTGGCTCGCTGCCTTCTGCCACCTGCACAGGTTGGGCCCGAAGTACCCTGAGCAGCTCCTGGGCTCCTGTCTTCTCTGCGTCGCTGGCTCCTGCCCCCACCCACAGGTAGGCGGCCGAGGGGGTTTTCAGGACAAAGGCATCATTGGAGTTCAGTGCACCAGCTTTAGGAATTATCTGGGAAGGCAGAGTCCGATTAATCAGAAACCAGACAAAAAGTCCTCAGTCCCCTCCTTACTTCCCAGGAGACCCTGCAGCAGGACCAGCTCTTAGGTGGACACTTGGAAGAATATACCCATCACAACTGAGGGCGCACTGGACAAGGAGGGGCTTAGTTGATTCACTCCCATGATTCACTAATGCACTGTGGCTCATCAAGGTAATTCTAGAATTCTGGGCTACATTAACAGAAGTTGAGTGCCCCGCACAAAGGAGGTGAGATAGCCCCATTCTCCTCTAGGCTGTTCAGACCATCCTGCACCTTCAGGTCTGCACCTTCCATCATAAAAGGGATAGGAGCCGTCTGGAATACAATCAGGAAGTGTCCAGATGGTGAAGAATGGACTGTTAGGTAGTGAGCTTCCCATTATGGCAGGTATGCAAGGGGCTCCGGGCATCCTTGAAACAAGAGGAAGTCTGAGACATACAATTCTGCTTCCCAGGGCAGGGAAGGTGCAATAAGATGCCTCTTAACTCCTGCCCCCACCCCACCCAGTCCTGTGCCCGGAGATCTGCCCATCGAGTCCGGGGGGTTTCAAGTAGGCGAAACCTTCCGGAGGTCCAGGGCCAGGGCATTACCTCAACGGCTCTTGTGGCTCCAGAGCTGCTGGCCCGGACCTGGAAGAGGCGGGTACTGGCAGGGGCCGTCTGCCCACCCTCACGGGAGGTGCCGCCCTTGTAGATGATCATGGGCTTTCCGCCAAACAGGCTCATGAGGTGGGCGGGCTCCTTGCCTTGGACCACGCGGCTCTGGCAGCGAGATACGAGAGCAAAGTCAAGAAAGGAGGGTGGGGGCGACAGTGCTTCTGTGTTCAACCCCTACCCCAGCCACCCTGGCCTGGGCCCCTGCCCCAGACAAGGCCATCACGCTGGTGTCTGCTGCGGGATGAAGCATGGCCCTGCAGCACACAGGGTCTGGGCAGAGAAACGGGAGCTCCAGGAAAGCCGGAGACGGCCCCATGGCCACAGGTCCCCCGGGCACTGCCTCAGCTGCTCTCCCCTCCCATGAGGACCTGCCTTGCTGACCCTGACTCTAGTCCAAGAACCAAGAGAACCCATGTTTGCAAATGTTCCCTTAAATGGAAGCACATGGGTTGTTCGTGGACATTCTTCCAGAATGGTGACGTCAGTCCAGGGCAGGAAAGACGGCAGAGTGATGAGAATAGAGCCTTCTAGATACGGAGAGACCCCTCTTGCATAGCCAGAGCAACCTTTTAAACCCATAAATCCCTTCATATCACATTTATTAGTAGCCATATCCCTTTGTTTCCAGGGTTAAGGTCAAATTCCTCACTATGGCTTCCGGTGGTCTGGCCCCTCCGAGCACCTCTCCAGATTTCTATCATGGCACTCCGTCCTTTGTTCTAACACTCAGTGCTCCCTCCCACCTCAGGGCCTTTGCATATATCCTTCCCTCTGCCTGAAATGTGCCTGCCCAAATCTTTCTCACCCGTCAGGTCCCAACAGAAAAGTATCTTCCGAAGGCGGTCCTTGTCTAATCCAGTTAGATCCTGCCTGGGATCTCTATGTTCTTACACTTAACATATACGTGTAAGGGGGCTATTATGGGCCAGGCATGGCTCTAAATGCTTTACTAACATGAACTCCTCGTACACACGGCAATCCTGTGGCAGAGAGAGGATACTCAGAGAATACACAGGCATAGAGAGGCTGAGCAACCTGTCCATGGTCGCCCAGAGGTGAGACAGGATTTAAGCCCAAGCAGGCCGGCTCCACATCCCCCCTCCGACTGTGCTGCCACACTGCCTCGACTGCTACCGTCTCCATGTCGCATTTGCCTGAATGTCTGCCGAGCATCTTTCTCCCCCCAAGACCATAAACTGCATCAGCAGAGGGGCGGGACCTGCGTGTTCACGGCTGCGGACGCTGTCGGGCACACAGGGAGCCCCACGTAAATGTTTGCGGGATGGGAGGATGGACAGTCAGAGAGAGGAGTGACCAGATGGACAAGATGCAGGGTGTGGCCCAGTGGGACACTGGGCTGGCCTCACCTGGACAGGGGTCCCTCCTAGCTCCTCATCCAGCTGGGCGGTCAGGATGGCAGACGCAGCGACCTCATCCTGCGTGGACTGGGCGCCCTGCCTGGAAGAGGAAGTGATGCTCGGCACCGAGGTTTGCACAGAACCCAGAGTGTCTCCTTTGCCCTGGGCCTGAGAAACCCACAAATCTCCACATTACAGGTAATGGAACTGAGAGGGAAAGGGATTTTCTCACGAGCAACCAGTGCCAGGAACCAAACCAACGTGCACACCCCCCAGCTCAGCACTTTGCCTTCTTCTGAGACCTGAGCAAAGGCAATGGTCTTCCTTATCCTAAATGTGCCCCACGGGGACCGGCTGGTTCATCCCGGGCTGGGCAGCCACAAGAGAAGGTGCTCTGAGAGGCCAAGATGTAGAAAGGCGGCCGGGACAATTCTCATGGGGGGAGAGGCAGGTCAGAGTGCAACACGAGCCCATTTGCAGGAAAAGACATCGGTACTTAGCCTCATGTGAATCTGCACAGAGAGGTCTGTGCAGATGTCCTCCAAAAGGCCCGTGGTGATTGCCCTGAGAAGGGAGATTAGGGAAGGCGGCTTTGGTTTTCTGACCCATCTCTTCCTATACTGTCCCAATTTCCTGCAACTGACATGTGTTATCTGTATAAGCAAGCAAAATATGATAAATCAATGTGTGACACAGCCATCATTTTCAAAAAATGCCTTCTGAATTTTGTACCATGTATATGTGTTACCTAGTCAAAAAAAATTTTTTCTTTAAGCTGCCTTGTTTTGTTTTGTTTTTAGAGAGAGAGTGCACATGTGATTGAGGACGAGAGATGCAGGGAGAGAAAGAGAGAGAGAATCTTAAACAGACTCCACGCCCAGAGCCCAACTCGGGGCTCAATCTCATGACCCTGAGATCATGACCTGAGCCGAAATCAAGAGTCAGACCACTTACTCGACTGAGCCACCCAGGCGCCCCTCCTTTAAGCTGCTTTTAAAAGTCTGAAGTTGTTGAATTGAGAGGCATTCTGCAAAATAACTGACCGGCACTCTCCCAAAGCAGTTAAGGTTATGAAAGAGAAGTGAAGACTGGGGAGCTGTCACAGATTGAGACATGGTGATTAAATGCCACGAACAAGTCACGATGGCTAAGTGCCAGGTGGGATCCTGAGTTAGATCCTAGACCAGAAAACGGACGTTGGTGGGGCAACTGGTGAAATCAAAATAAGGTCTACAGATTTGTAAATAGAAATGTACCAATGTTAATTTCCTAGTTTGGATCATTGTGCTATGGCTAAGTAATCGAGGGACATGTGTAATAGGTTCATGGAACTGTCTGTACCATATTTGCAACATTTTGGGAAACCCAAAATTATTTCAAAACAAAAAGCTTAAAGAGGAAGAAATCCAACAATCACCAAGAAGTTTTGAGACCGTACAGTAAGAGAAATACAAGTTAAAAATATACTGATGGGGCAGCTGGGTGGCTCAGTCGGTTGAGTGTCCAGCTTTGGCTCACGTCACTATCTCATGGTTCGTGGGTTTGAGCCCCACATCAGGCTCACTGCTGTCAGCACAGAGCCCGCTTCGGATCCTCTGTCCCCCTCTCTTTCTGTCCCTGCACTGCTCACGCTCTCTCTCCCAAAAATAAACATTTTTTTTAAAAAACTTAAAAAAATTTGTTTTAAATCTACTGAGATACCATTTTGTAAACGATAAGGGAGATAAACACCCAAAAGTTTGAGAACACAGTCCATCAGTGAGGCTGTCTTGTTCGTTGCTGTTAGGAACACAAAATGCTACAAAGCCCATCTAGGGAAAATGGGCACCACGTATCACAATGACGAGCACATTTACTCTTTGATCCAGCAATCCCACTTCTGGGAGCCTACCCTACAGACATTTCTCTACATATTTATTTGTTTTTTTAATGTTTATTTTTGAGAGAGAAAGAGAAAGACAGAGACAGAGACAGAGAGAGAGAGGGCATGCACAGATGGAGGAGGGGCCGAGAAAGTGAGTCACAGAATCCGAAGCAGGCTCCAGGCTCTGAGCCATCACCACACAGCCCGGTGCAGGGCTTGAACTCACAAGCCGTGAGATCGTGACCTGAGCTGAGGTCGGACGCCCAACTGACTGAGCCACCCAGGCGCCCCTCCCTACACGTTTAAAATGATGCTTGTTTAAGGTCACTAATCACAGCAATACTGGGAATAGCAAAAGACCGGAAGCAATCCAAGTACGCATTAGCAGGGAATTTGTTAAACAGGCTACAGTGTAGCCACACAGTGGAATATTATGCAGCTGTAGAAAAAAAAAAAGGCAAGGAAGCATTCTATGTGCCGACATAGATTGATCCCCAGGAAGTATTAAACAAAAAAAGCAAAGTGCAGGACCGTATACACAGTATGCTATCCTTTGAGTGAGGAAGGGAGGAAACTAGGAATACAGTCATATTTGCATGAACAATTACTGGAACAATATATAAGAAACTAATGGAAACAGTTACTCATGGAGGGGCAGAGGTTGGAGAATGGGGTGAAGGGGGGTGGGAACAAGATTTCTCAATAGATACCTCGTTATTCTGTCTTGATTTTGAATTATGTGAATGTGTCACCCATTTTAAAGGAATTAAAATAATTTTTAATTAGAAAATACATTTCAGTACTTAATGTGGAATTGTGGGAGAGATTTTCTGTGTGTTTCTCTGTATTCACTGCATCTCCTACAATGGACATGTAGCATTTCTGGAACAATAGTTTAAAAGCTGTTTCAAGAAATAAGACAGGTGGTGTTGCCCTACAGAGAGGAGCCTCTCCTAACAGCGTGGCCCACACAGGCTCAGCCTTCCCTCAGCCCTCTCAGCCCCATGCTGTGTCCAGGGCCCAGTCAGTGACCCCCACACTCTGCCCATAGCGATGGCCCACAGCCTCACCAGTTGTAGATGATCTGTCCCTGCCGGCCACCATGACGGTAGTTGTACAGAATGATGTAGCTGTCCCCACCGTAGAACTGCCCGTACGTGGCGGGGTCCACAGGCACTTTGTTGGAGCCTTCAATTCTCCAGATCTGCCAAGGCAAGGCTGGGCTCAGACACGGAGTGGCATCCCCACCCCCCCAACTCAGGCCAGTGGGGAAACCGTGGTGACAGGTCACGGTTACACTACGGGATGAGCTTTTTATACGTGGCTCCACTTGGGCTCAGACTGAAAGTTAAATAATTTGCCCCAATCCCTGACCCGCTAGGATTCAAACCCCCAGGTCTCTTGCCCTGGATCCCTATACCATACCCCCACCTGACCCCGTAGTTCTCCCCCCACCCCCCACCAACCAGAGCGATCAGCACAGGGACCGGTAGCTGCATGGTGGTATTCAGAATGTGCTTTTACTGAGCGTAACACTGCGAGTGCCTGCCTGGAGGTGTCGCAAGGATCAGGTGAGTTTATTCATGAAAATCTTACACAGTGCCCGGCACAGGGTGACGGCCGTGCAGACGGCAGCCACTCTTATTATCAGAATTGTTATCGTTGTCATTGCTAATAATACCGTTCACTGTATGATTATTGAGTCATCTGGATTTTACAGATCACTCCAGAAGCAGGGCCATCCCTGGGTGACCTCCAAATGATCTCTTAGCAGAGCTCCAGTGACAGTTTTTCCAAGCCGGCATGAGGCCCTGCAGCGCCACCTGGTGGTGTTGCAGAGACACTGAGCCCTCCAAGACCAAGAAGAACCTCCCGACCTTGAAAATTCTAGGCGAAGGAGTGGGATTAAGTCCCATTTTACAGGCAAGGAAAGTGAGGCTCAAAGAGGTTAAGTGACTCATCTGAAGTCACACAGCCAGGCTGCTGGAGCTGTTTCCATACTGCCCACCCTGAACATGTCCACTGTGTCTTTCTTTCCTTCCCCACTGGAGGAATGAATGAATGAACAAGTAATAATAATACCAATGACAAAAACGATAATAAGTAAAAATGAACACTTCTGCTGTTTCTATCATGCAGAACAACGGTTGCCTGCAGCAGACTCTACTTCATAAACATCTCAGGACTCCAGCCCCCACCTCTCCATCTTTTCACTGTGACCTTCCTGGGATCAAGGCTGTCTTCTCTCACCTAAACTATTACAACAGTCTCCTCATGGCGTCTCAACCTTCATTTTTCCCACCTCGAATCTATTTTCACAGCAAGTTTCAAAAGCACAGAACTGAGCTTGTCGCATTTCTGCTTTCGAAGCAAAAAAAAGAAAAAACCCTCACTAGCACCCACTGGTTACAGGATCAAGTCCACAGCCTTGGACCTGGCATTCAAGGCCCCTCCTCGAGAAAGCAGTCAAGCCCCGGGCTCTTGGGGGCAGTTTCCTGCCTGGAATACCCACCATTCTTCCCCTCTGGCAGCAAACTTCTACTTATCCTCTGAGGCCCAACCGAAGGGTCCCCTTCTCTGCAACCACCCTGCCCCCCTTGTCCTTCCTCTGTTCCTATAATCTGTGTGCTGGCTTCCAATCTTCCACAATTAGCTATGGCTGTGCTTAGACCAGGCACTCCTCGCTGGCAGGGTAAGGTACGAGACACATGGTATGTGTCAAACCATACCATGGGCAAACGGCAGGTGCTTAGGGTATGTTGGCTATGAAAATGAACCAAGGCAAAAGAATCCCATCCACCAAAACCAGGGTCCAAACCTCACAGAGAAACGTCCTCGGGAGAGCAGGAGGTAACGCGTGAGCTAGAAGTGCCCAGGAGGGAGCACGGAAGGGGCCTGGACGCCCTCCCCCACGCCCCGCCCCCAGGCACCTGTTTCTGGCCCCTGCCATCGTCATCCATGCCGTGCTGGGCCGCCATGGCAGTGGAAGTGTGCAGGGTGGCAGCATCGAAGGGCACGCGCTCCACGTTGGCAATGTGGCTGGAGAGGTAGGTCAAGCCTGGGCCGTCCGTCTGGTCTGGGTCCCGCCAGTTCTTGAAGAACTGCTTGAACAGCGGGGTCTCACCACCCTCGGGAAGGACAGACACCTGGAGAGGGGAAGGAAGAGCAGGCTGTGGCTGGGCTCAGGTGCCCGGAGGACAGGGGCCGCCCAACAGAGGTCCTCGGGGGAGACTCAGACACCCAGTGCACACTGGGGTGGGACACCTACCCCACCCCGGCCCTTCCCCACCCAAAATGGACCCATCCTCACTGTGCTGTCTGGCTCTAGCTCACCTGGGTCTGCCTGGGGTAGTCCATCTTGGAGATGAAGTCGGAGGCCGTTTTGAGGGCGGCCTTCCTCTCCTCCGTGTTGGCCTGCTTGCCTGTCAGCAGATGGAGGGGGTGAGGGGCCCAGGGTGAGTGCTGTGCCCTAATGTCCAATAGTCCAGGGGAAGCAGCAGGTGAACCTCCCTCCCTATTCCTCTTGGGCTGTGGGCAGCCAAGGCCAGAGACCCCCAGAGATGACCGCTCCTAGAACTCCTGGGATTCCAGCTGGGGGTCCTGGCTGACAACAGTCACTGTAACAACCGTTTTGGTCCGTTTACTGAGCGTGTATTTTGTGCTCCGAAATGTACACAGCTGCGTTCGTTTAATCCACACAACGGCCGTTTGTGATAAAGGTCATTATTATCATGCCCCACTTATATATAAGGAAACCGGGGTCTTAGAGAGGTCAGGTGACTTGACCAAGGCCACACAGCAAGTGGGAAAGCCACGACTCAGACTCTGCCCCTTCAACTCTGTAGCCTACGCCCCATACCCTCGAGCCCCCTTCTCTCCCCTAGGCCACGTGTCCACCACGGGGGCCCCCTCCCTCCCCACCATCTGAAGTCTGCCCCAACCCGGAGAGCCTCCCCATGCCTGCACGGCTCCTGGCCAGCACGTGCCAGCCCACAGTTCCCAGCCTTCTTATTGGCAAGGCTGAGGGGCCCAGATGATAATGACGATGACGACAGCCCTGAGTGCTCAGTCTCTCTCTCCCTCTCTGCCCTTCTCTGTGTACCTATTGCCTCCCTCCCCCTTCTGCCCTCTTCCTCTGGACTAACGGAACACTGGAGGAAGATGCCGAGGGGTCCTCTCAGAAGCATCTGGGCCAATGTTTTCCAAGAGCCTCTCACCATCAGTCCCCTAGCACAGCGTTTCCTAAACAGAAGCCAGATCACCTTCATGAAAAGCCCCAACCAACATACATTAGCAGGTTAAAGGCTCTTGAAAGTCCTGCAGTAAACAAGCCTGGTGACATTATTTAACCCAGCGTTGCCCATAAACTTATCTGACCACAGACCTGTACTTTTTTTTTTTTTTTTTTTTACATGATGCCAATTAACCTCTGAGAGAACTGGTTTTATAACATGTGCGGGAAACACTGGTTTTAGCCCAAATGGGAAATCGGAGGCCCAGAGAGGGTGAGTGAAGTGCCCAAGATCACAGAGCAAGTCAGTCGCAAAGCCAGGGCTTCAGAACAAGATGCATTTTCCATTCAGGAGCCTACCATGCCCCAGGGTGCCTGCACCACAGACCCTGCCCTGCCAGGGCTACGGGACCTCCCACCCAAGGGGCTGGGAGTTGGTTAGCAACCTTTTCCTGTCCTCCGTACCTTTCCAGACAAAGATTTTCCCATCTCTGCCATGGTCCAGGATGAAGCAGTCCTCTGACCTCAAAGCCCCCTGGGCGAAGGGGTTCTCATCAGCCACAAGGGAGACCGACATGGTGCCCGCGCCATTGGAGACCTGAGGGGACCAGGGACAGGAGGTCCGGAACGTGAGCGACTCCCACCGCTTGGGCCTTCCCAGGTGGCGCCCCCCAGTGACACACTGGTCGGTCTACATCCCAACTGCCTCCTCCCCCCATGACATCCCAGAGTAACACCTGGACTTGTGTCCCCAAGATCTGAGGCACATCCTGCTTTGCCACAACCACATCTGTAACCTACACCCACGTGTAACATAGAAACTGCACACGGAAGGGAAGGGGGGGGGATGTAAAATGCAGGCACGCAGGTGGCATGGGAGAAGAATTGTATAACTGGCCGAGGAGACAGTCAATCTCATTAGTAGAAAACAAGCAAACCCAAAAGGAAATAAAAGATGTGGATGCGGATGAAATGCGGTATCCCGGATTGGAATCGGGAATGAGAAATGGGGGAAACCTGAAGAAAGTCTATGGTTTAGTTAACGGGACCGAACCAGTGTGAATTTCTTAGTTTTGACAAACGTCTCCGGTTATGTTAAGATGTTAAGGAGACGCTGGTTAAAGGGAATGTGGGAACCCTCTATCCTTTCTTTGCAATTCTTCTGTACATCCTAAATTTATTTCAAAATAAAAATTTTTCACTAAATTCATAAAAGTGTACCACACTAGCCAAAACTCAAAGACAAAACTGGCAATACCCCGTGTTGACAAAGTTCTGGGCAAGCAGGTACTTTCGGACTCGTGGTGAGGGTAATTCGGGAGCCCTTCCAGAGTGCTGTTTAGTAATATGTTATTCAGAACCTTAAGGAACAAATGTTCTATCCTTACTGAGTGCTTCCTACCCGCCAGGCACTGCTCTGAACAATTTGTATAATTTAATAAATTATGTCATTTTAGAACTCCTTTAATCCTTCTAACAGCCCTGTGAAACCTCTACTAATATCCCCATTTTATTCACAAGGACACCAGGACACAGGGAGGCTAAGTGACTACACAGCTAGAAGGCAGACCCGGGATTCAAAGCCAGGCGATCTGACTCTGGAACTGGTATTTTCAATCACTGACTTCGTCTTCAGGCTTTGACCCAATAATCCATGTCTGGGAATCTGTTCTAAGGCCATACTCAGTACAAGTGTACAAAGAGGGACCGTCTGCAATCAGGAAAGGTGGACACATCCTAACATCCATCACTTAGGGGGTCTGTTGAAATTCTTAACCTTCATAAAATAGCACACAACAGAGCCACTAGCCAAGGGCATCTAGATTTCGGTTGTAGAAAGATATTCCTGACCATGCTGAGAGGGAAGAAGAAGGTCACAGGAAAGCGTGAATAATTTGGATCCATTTATATCAAATAGAGATGGGAAAGTGTGTAATTAGATACAAAAAGATGTAATCTGGACTTTCTTTCACTAAAACGGTCACCGTGTAACCATGGTAACCTTAAAAAGGGTGCAGGAGAGGCTGATTTTTTTAAAACTTGAGTATTATAGGGGCGCCTGGGTGGCTCGGTCGGTTAAGTGTCTGACTTCGGCTCAGGTCATGATCTCACGGTCCGTGAGTTTGAGCCCCTCGTCGGGCTCTGTGCTGACAGCTCAGAGCCTGGAGCCTGTTTCAGATTCTGTGTCTCCCTCTCTCTCTGCCCCTTCCCTGTTCATGCTCTGTCTCTCTCTGTCTCAAAAATAAATAAACGTTAAAAAAAAAATTTAATAAAAAAAAAAACTTGAGTATTGTTACTTTTATAATTAAAACATTTTAAAAATGGTACTTATCTTAAACCAGTGGAATTGCATTTCTTTTTATGTTCTGGAGTATTGCTACTTTTTTCAATGAACATACATCATAATCAGAGTAAAACTCAGTGTGGTTATTCTTCGAAGGTGATAGGAATCTGCACCCCATTTTGTTGTTCTTTTACCAAAATAAGCTGAGGGCACCACATGAGCATCATGGTGTAGGCTGGGCTTTCCCCCAGAGCTCTTGCCCTGAAGCCAGAGTTCCTTAGCTCAAGATCAGCCTGAGTTTTAAAAATCACAAAATACAGGGGGGCCTGGGTGGTTCAGTCAGTGGAGCGTCCAACTCTTGGTTTGGGTTCAGGTCATGATCCCAGGGTGGTGGGATCGAGCCCTGCGTCGAGCTCTGTGCTGAGCATGCAGCCTGCTTAGGATTCTCTCTCTCTCTCCCTCTGCCCCTCTCCCCGACTCATGTGAACTCTCTCTCTTTCTCTAAAATAAAAAATACATACATATAAAAAAAAAATCACAAGAAACAAATTCTAAATGAAATAACTACACACGCATGTGCGGCCATTTCTATAGTATTTTCCCAAGTATTTTCCTAAAACATTTTCCCCCCAGTTTTCTCTGTGGACTCCCTAGAAATCCTGCAAAGTTGACCTTACCGCCCTTCTCCCTACCTGACAGATGAGGAAACTGAGACCCAGAGAAGGGATATGTGTTGCCCAAGACCCCACAGAAGAGCAGGACGTAAGTGTGTCCACGGTTGATCAAATTCTCTTATTCTCGGTGCCGGAAGGCAAAGGGAGTAGATGGGCACCCACCGGAGACGTGCGGAAGCCGAGCCCCTGACGGAGGGCGCTTTGCTCAGGGTCCCATGGCCAGGAGCTGCTTCCCCGTCCTGACCCCACACGCAGGGAACAGAGCAGCTGAGACTCACCTTGTAGAGCTTGGCCAGCCTGCGGTTGGCTGCATCCTCCTTGGCTGTGTCCTCTGTACCTGCAGGCAGGGTCGGCTTAGGGCCCAGCACCTGTAGGAGATGAGGCACGGAAGAAAGGGTGGCCGTGAGCTCCTGGCAGCCCCCTCCCGCAGCGAGGGGCTTGGGTTCCTGAGAGAGCTCCCTCTCCCGGCCGGCAAGGACCACTCGGGCATCCACAGGGACCCTCCACTTAGGGTAGAGCCTCCTCTGAGGACGTCCTGTATCTCTTCCTATGTCTCTGGTGTGCGGATCTCAACCAGACCTGCCCGGCAAGTCCTTCCCTCCCAGTTGCCCTGTCTGCAGGAGCTCCGTGAGAACACCCCACTTCTCCGCCTCAGGACAGTCCTTCAGAAATGTATTCTACCATTTCCTCCCCGGCTCTCTAAGAATGGCAAACACCTTCCACCACATGCCTTCAAATGATCCCACTTAATCCCCACACCCATGCTAGGAGGCACAGATTATCGCTCTCATTTTATAGAAGAGGGAGCTGAAGTCCAGAGAGATGGGGTAACTTGTACGCACAGCTATGAGGTAGCTAATTCAGAATTCGAACCTGTATCCCTGTGACTTCTCAGTCTATTTTTACTCCTCCGTCTGGGCTACACCACCAGACTCAGCAGCCCCAGCTGCAGCCCCAGCTACAGCCCCTTCCAAGCCATAGTTGGTATCCAGGCTCCTCCCCATGATAATCATCTTCTACTCTTCCCAAAAACTGGAACTCAAACGCCCCCAGACAAGTAGGAAGCAAAAGGCATGGAACAGAGCTCATGGTCTCCTCCTCATCCTGGTCAACTCTGCCTCCATTGACACGTCCTCAAAGCACGATGGCTGGCAAAGCCATCCTGCAGTTGCCTAAATGGACCATAAATCACTAGGAATGATCAGAAGAGGAGAGAGGGGCTTGGGTCAGTTGTCTCTTTCTGATCAGGCTCCAGCACGGGGATTGTTCTCACCGCCACCACCCTCCTCCTCAGCTCCCTGGAAAGACCTGGCCCTCCCAGCGAGAGGGTGTGGCTCACAACCCCAGCATGCACCAGGCCCTGGGATTCCAGCCCCACCTCTCAGGGGAGTCTGGGATTTGTCAGGGAAGTTGCTCTTCCCCACCTCCTGACGAGTTCCAGCTCAGTGGAAAAACAAATTCACCTCACAACTGCCTAACCAATGGAGGGGAAAGAATGAGCATCCCGCCTCTATGCTCGGCCCCACCCCGCACCCCTGGGATGTGGCCACGGGTACCTGGAGCATCGCCTCGGGCTCAGCGCCCTCCTCCGACACATGCACTCGGGCCCGGCCACTCCGTTCGTTGTCCCGGATGCCCTTGGACACCTGCGTGGCCTTCAGCCTCTCGAATCGGTTGCTGTTGGAGCCACACCACTGGTAGATGTCCTGTGAGACGGGGACCCTGTGTCAGGCAGTGCCCCAGCCTTCACTTAAGCCCGGCCCAATGACACGGAGGAGACTGCGGGGCGTGTGTAAGCTCACCTCGTTCTCTGCGTGCCCCGATGCAGCCGCTGGAGCACGGCCAGGCGCACGGCCGGGCACACTGGGCGCGATCCGTGTGCACCAGGATATGTGAGTGTGCAGCTTGGAATATGTGCTTTCTCACAGGTTCAACTACACCTACAACGTGTATAAACCCGTCTGCCTGCCAGTGGGAGCGGAAATCGGCACAACCGCCTTGGAAAACCATTTGGCTTTGGCTACCAAAGCTCCGCAGACTGCTATCCCATGACCCCGCAGTACCTTTCCCAGAGGTACACCCAACAGAAGGGCATTTGCGTGTGCACCGAACGGCCTGTGCGAGAACACTCTGGGGAGCACAACCTGCAGGAGCCTCAAACCAGAAACGACCAGAAACATAAACAATAAAAGCGTTATTGGGGCACATCAGCCCAGTGAAATCTTACACAGCAAGGAGAATGAACCATCTATAACCAAATGCCATATGGACAGATCTCAGAAATGGAATGTTGATCAAAAGGCAGCGGACACAAGAAAGAATGATTCCATGCACGCAAAGTTCAGAAACTACTGGAACCACGTAATTCCAGAGAGTTCAGGATGATGGCTACCCACGGGATTGAAGGGACCGGAAGAGCACAGGAGGGCCCTTCTATGGGTTGATGATGTTCTGTTTCTTAACCTGGGTGTCGGTTACACAGGTGTATTCACTTCGAGACACCCACCGAGCTGTGCACTCAGGACTCGCACACACTTTTGTGTACCTATTAGGCTCTAATAAAAAGCTTACACAAAATGTATCTCCCAACACTTGCATGGACATTACAGCACGTGTACCTAGGAGGTCGGGGTAGAATGTCTGGCCACGCCCACTTGCAGGTCTGACTGCACACGGGTGTCAGGAACGTGTACACAGCATCCCACATCTGCAAACGGGGCTGGGGTAAGTGCATCCCGCACACGTGGCCATATGCAGGTGTGCGTGTACAACTAAACGTGTGACACACACCCAAGTCGATGTGTGTAGGCACTCATCACGGGGCGTGCCCAGGCCTGGTGGGCAAGAGCCGACAGTTTTTGCACGTGCCTGCATTTGTAAGTGACCATACGTCAAGAGGTACGTGAAATGGGCGTGTGAACGCAAGACGTCAGGGAACCTGCATGTCAATAGAAGCTAGAGGATGCTGCGCACGAGGTCTGTGTGCCTGTGTGTGGTGGGCTTGGGTCTACACACGCGAGTCTATGCGTGCTGGGCACATCTGTACTCGAGTCCCTGCAGGTGTGTCTGACTCGCGCACAGAACATGTGTGAACGCAGGAGCTGATGTCCCTGGGGCCTGCCCTTCCCACGTCTTTGTCCGCATTCGCATCAGTGCGTCCACCTCCCCAGAGTCAGGCCTGGCCAGGCCAGAAGCATCTCAGTGGCCCCTGGGAAAGGGCAGGGCAGGACTCACGTTGCCCAGGTCCAAGATGAAGCAGTCGCCATTGTTGAAGCTCTCCCAGGACACAGGCACCTCGGTGGCACGGACCACACGCCGCCCTTTGACCTGGAAGAGTCTCTGCACCACCACCTCATTGGGCACCACGTGTTTGAATCCTGATGCCACGCCTCCTTTCTGTTGGGTCAAGGAGACAGCGTCAGTCCAGGGCAAAGGGTCCAGGGAAGCAGATATGGGGGCAGGGGAGAGGGGTGAAATGAAGGAGATTCTGGCCTATCGACCAGTAGCCTTCCAGCAGATTCCCTGGTCAGATTCTGCTTACTGCCACCCCTCTGAATCTCATACTCACTCTGCTAACAAAGACCCCGGGGGTCACTTGCCTGGACCAAAAAGCTACAGACACTCCTTTCTCAAAACACTGAGGAACTGCATTTCCTAAGGGATGTTCTAAGGAACTTTGGTCTTCCAGGTTATTCTGCAAGGAAAGGGTTCAGGGAATGCTTCTTACTGCCTTACACAATGCACATCAGCATAATAAAGGCTCTGAGAAGTCCCAGGGTAAATAAATAGGTTTCCCTTTTGCTTTATATGGCGTTTCCTACCTTATGGAATCAAGAACTGCCTTCTCTACCACATCCTGCCTACAGCTCAAGTGTTCTGCAAAACATTTTGAGAAATGCTAATCCCAAGCTTTCCCATCCTTCAAGGCTCTCCAGGAAGATGGCTCCCGACCCACACCCAGTTCTCCCTCCATCTACAGAAGGAACCCCCGGCTATGCCTTCAGAGACAGTTGTGGGTAAAGTACAACCTCGGGGTCAAGTCCTTGCCCTGCCACAACAGTGCTGGGTGACTCTGGGTAAGTCTCTATCCCTCTCTGAGCCTCAGTCCTCTCCTTTCTGAAATGAGGATGTAAGTCCCTATTCTGCCACCCTCTGCGGTCGTCACCAAGTCCCAGGGAAGGGGCCTTCAGGAAGGCTGCCCTACAGCGGTCAAAACAGCCCTCGGCTCAGGAAATGCCAAGGAAAATCGCTGGCTTTCTCGTGAGCAGTCCCTACCCCCAGGATGACAAGTCAGAGTCGAGAAGGTCCTGAAGAGGGCTTCCTATTTTACTCGCGGTAAACTGAAGCCCAAAGCTGTGAAGCGACTGACTCATGGGCAGTCAGCTCATGTGTGGCAACGCTAAGGCTTGAAACTCCGCCTCCTGTTCCCAGCCTGGCTGCACGTGTCACGGGGTGGAGTGAGAAGGGCTCCCACTAAGGCCAGAAATGTGGCCCCTCTCCACCACCTCCCTTTGAGGTGTCTGATTTGACACTTTGAGGTCTGACTTGCTGCACAGACTCCATGAGGGCAGGTGGACAAAGCGAGCGAGTTTCAACTGGGCTCTTACTGTGTCTACACACAGCAAGCAATATCAAAAGTGTGTCTGAAATCACAATGCCATGCCCCCTGTGCTGGGCATCTTGCCTGCATCTTCCGTGAGGAAGGTGTCAGTCAACCCCATCTTACAGATGAGGAAAGTAGAGTCTAGAAGTGAAGGGACTTGCCCAAGAGCTCACAGCTAGTTAATGTCAGAACTGGGATTCAAACCCAGGTGTGACTACGTCTAAAATACCAACATTATTGACCCCAAATCAGGTTTTCTTAGAGCAAAGGTAACTACGGTCACCCAGGACCGGAGGCCGAAACAAGCCACTGCTCAGAGCACAGGCCTTCAAGAAGCAAGCTGGGTTTTGTTGTTGTGAGTGAAGCGCCCTCTGGTGTCCTTTCTTGGTACCAGCATGAGGCCTCTCAAGAGGATCCCCTTGGGCTGAGCAGGGCTACCAGGGAGGGATTCACAGAGCCTTTCCTTCCTCTGCTTCAAGGGTCCTCTTGCTGGGGAGCAGGTGAGGAAGGGCAGCTGAGGATAAAGATGCAAACCCGGCATTCACGCGGTAATGACCGCAGAGGCTGCCACTCCGCGAGCCCATGTCAGGGGGGCTGAGGCACCTGCTTTACAGACATGCAATTCAATCCTCACAATAAGCCCTTGAGGTAGGGGCTCTCATTACCCCACTTCAAGAAGGTGAGACAAGAAAACTGAGGCACAAAGAGGTTCAACTCTGCGCCCAGGGTCTCAGCTAGTGAGTGGCAGTGCTGGTTTTACTCCCAAGTTCGTCCTCCAGGGACCCAGCCTCGCCCGTCTGCCAGCCCAGGAACGCCTGAGTGTCCGTGGACAGCCCTGACCCAAGGACTTGGTACGGCTGGAGGCACAGAGACAGTGGATCTGAACAACTTCTCCAGAAAGTGTTAAAAGGACACACCAACCTTTACCACGGATTCCTCAGAGACAAGAAAATGGGGACGCGGAAGAAGAGAAAGGCCCTTAATTCTTTTTTATGTTTCCAAACTATTTCACTTGTTCAAGTGTGCCTTTTACTTACAGAAACATTTTTTTAAAAAAGGAAAAGGACTGTGGCGTGGCGAGTCCAGACTCTGATTTTGGCTCAGGTCATGAACTCACAGTCTGTGGGTTCGAGCCCCACAGTAGGTTCTGCACTGGTGGCATGGAGCCTGCTCGGGATTCTCTGTCTCCCTGTTTCTCTACCCTTCCCCTACTCTCTCTCTCTCTCTCTCTCTCTCTCTCTCAAAAATAAATAAATGTTAAAAAAATAATAAAATAAAAAGGAAAAGGGCTGTTTTAGGTCATAAATTTTGGTTTCAATAAACTCTTTGGGGGCACCTGGCTGGCTCGGTCAGTTAAAGCATCCAACTTTGGCTCAGGTCATTATCTCACGGTTTGTGAGTTCGAGGCCTGCATCGGGCTCTCTGCTGTCAGTGGAGAGCCCACTTGGGATCCTCTCTCTCTGCCCCTCCCCCACTCACGTTCTCTCTTCCTCTCTCTCTCTCAAAAATAAACATTTTAAAAACAATAAATAAACTCTCTGTGAATTTATAAAGGAAAAGAATGCTTGATGTCTCATGATTGTGGACACAAATCTCCTGATTAATTAACTCCTCTAACCTTACCATCCTAGGAAATTAGACTTGGAAACGTTAACAAAAAGATCAAAGCAAGATCTTGGAAGGCATTAGTGGGTCTACAACTGCAGGGGATGGAAATTTTCACTATACTCTTTAGAAGTGATTATTGCTTTCTATGGCCTAGTCATTCAGTGGGGCAGAGATTGGCATCACATTATTTGAACAAAATTCAACAGGATAAATGGTCCTAAAAGTCACTTTCCAAGTTAAAGTGATGCTATATAGATGATAGGTAGATAGACAGAGTTCCCTATGTATACATGAATCTACACGGTTATTCATTCACACATAGAGTGCAAAGTATTATCCATCATTTGGTGTATATCTCTAAAAGTAAAATCACACAGGACTTATACTTTCTAAAACCTGCTTTTCTATAATGTTTGACATTTTTCAATAAGCTTGTATTACTCTTATAGTCAGAAGAAGAAAAAAAAAGCTATACAGATTTACATTTTTTTTTTAATGTCAAACTGTTTATAAGACAAAGAAAAATGTACTGATTGGGGCTGGTCCCCTCCCTCTCTTGAACTCTAGGTTACTTATCTAAGAAATGGGAGGGAGTCCAGGAAGGACTCAACTGATTCTGTGGGGCCAGGGGCTTCTATGACTCAGCCCAGCCCAGGTTTTGTTTGAACAAAGGGTTTCAAATCACCCAGCCATGAGGGGTCTCTAGGGTTCTGTCTGAGAGGCAGAGGAGGAGGAGGGGGGATCTCCAGATTCTGAAAATTGCAATACTTTTCAGGGTAGGTGGGTTGCAGAACCAGAGGGGCCAGGGCCTATGACATATGACAGCCCTTTCTAGGCCCTCCTGTCCCCTCCGTGCCCCTTCTCACACCCCGAGGACAGAACTGGTTCTGAGGAGCAGGCTTTCACAGAAACAAGTCTTGCGTAACAAAGTCTGCTCCTTAGGGATCTATAATTGATGAGGGCTCCAGGCCAGGAAGCTTGGGCCTGCCAAGTGCGGGGGCAGCTGGAGGACTTGCAGAAGGCAGCAAATAGGACTGGCCTTGGACCTCCCATTTCCACCAGGAGGAGCCTGGGCCTTTCAGGACTGAAGTTCCAAATCCAGGGCCGGGCCAGGAACTCACCCTACAGAGCATTCGGCAGAATATGGTCCAAGAACATCCTGGAAGACGCACCAGAGGGTAGCGGATGCTTGCCACACATGCAGATTCCTAGGCCCCGTCTGCACTAAGATCAGGGACCAGGGAGTCCAGAACATCCACTGTGAGCCAGTTCTGTGCTGGGCGCTTTACTCTGAATCCCAGCTCTGTCGCCTACCAGCTGCGGAAGCTGCTAACCTTGCCCAGAAGTTAAGCTGCTGTGTCCACACAACAGCAACAAGGCTGTTACAAGGGCTTGATAATGTGCTGTTACACAGGCACTGCTGTTACAAGGGCTTGATAAATGTGCGAGAGCATACACCCAGAGGCACGCGACCGGCCCAAAGCCTCACAGCAGTTAGAGGGGGTAGCCTTGGGGCCTGAACCTCAATCTCCCTGACTCCTGGTCAAGTGCTCTTTCCACCTCCTGTTCCAAGAACTACAAAAAGGCCTGGTTCTTCTCCAGCTCTGGGGTCTGGGTCCCAAGCTTCTCACCTCTTTTTTAAGGTACCAAAGCCTCCTAAAGGGCTATAGGAAGAAGGGGGAGCAGGTCAGCTCAGTAGGAGGAGCTGTGGGTACAGAGAAACTGGCCAACAGGGGGCGCTGGATAGGCACCGGGGCATCCAGCCTAGCTCCACCCAGCCCGGGCCTGAGTCCCTGTTCCCAGAACCCACCCTACTCTTTGCTATCTCCGTCGCAGCGTGCTTTCCCATTGTCCAGTCCCCTGCGCCTCACCTGAGCAGACTCCTGCTCAGACCCCCAAATACCACCCAGTTGGCACAGAGGACCCTAAAGCCCTGACAGGGGCAATGACTTCTCGAAGGTCACACAGCACATCAACAGCACAGACAGGGCTTCACCCCTATGACAGACCCTGGCTCACAAGAGGCAGGTTGGTGTAGTGGAAAGAATGCTGGGAGTCAGAAGATCTTGGCTCTGGTCCTGCCTCTAGGACTGACTTGCTGGTTGACCCTGGGCCAGTTGCTTAACCGCTCTGTGCCTCAGTTTCCCTCCCTACCTTAAAATAAGATTTTTGCACTCTGACATTAAGGCCCGTCTGGCTACCAAAGCTCGTGATCCCCTCCCTATCCTGACCGAAGACAACCCCGGCTTTGTAAAACCACACCTTTCCCTGAACGCTTCCAAGGTGCCAGCCCTGCGCACGGTATTTCCCAGCCACCCTTCACCAAATCCTGTCTCCAGGCCTGAAGGGCAGGTACCACTGGCTCTCATGCATCCAGAGAGGAAAGGAGGCTCGGAGAGGCCAAGTGGCTTGCTTGTCACACAGCACAGTAGGGCAGAGCCTCTCAGGGCTCCTAGCTTGGTTTTACTCAGCCCCACCTGGCCGAGGATTGGGGGTAAGGGCTGTGTGGGTTCAGACTCCTCAGAGTTCAAGGTCAAAGAGGATTCTAATGAACATAATGAGGAATGAAGTCAAGGCTGCCCTTTCAGATACCCAATATGGGGCCTTCTGTTGGCAGGACCTACGAACTGAGAGGTGCAGGAGCAGGACTGGGCCTTGCCCTGGGGAAGCAAGCGGCTGGATGTCCACCCATGGCCCACCCCTCACTGCTGGGGCTAGGAAGACAATCCTGTGAAGTGACACATTTTCTTCTCTCCATTTTAAGATAAGAAATCAGAAGCTCAGAGAGGGAGTGTAATTTGTCTAAGGTCACACAGCTAGGAAGGCCCAGGATTCAAACCCAGGGCTAGCCAACTCCAAAAGCCGAGCTCTGACTTGTCTGCCACCCCAACCTACAAGGCTGAAAGATGGATGGGCCTGAGCAAGCTCTGCCATTGGTGCATCCATCCCTGGCACCCAGACCTACCTTGTACTTGAGGCCAGACTTGAAGTAGCCCAGGAAAGTGGCTGACTCGAAGCCCTGGACCTCACGGTGCTGCACGGCTCGACCATTCAGATAGTCGTCCAGCTGCACGGTGAAGATGGCGGCTGCCCCGCTCTCGTCCTGGCTGCACTCATTGCCTAGGGGGCGTCAGAGCAGCATGAGCCTGGCTTCCCGAAAGTGGACCCAGCCTCCCAAGGAGGAGGAGTCCTGAGCCTCCAGCACTGTCCAGTCCTGGCTGTAGAAGCTGGGCAAGCCCCTACCTTCTTTGGGCCTCAGTTAACCCATCTGTATAAGGGGATGGCAGGAGGCCGGACTCCATGAGTCTCCAAGAGCCCTCTCAGCTCTGACACATCCTCCTACACTCACCTCTCACTCATTCCCCTGCACTCCCTCTCAGACCTCTAGACATGAAGTCAGGCCTGGGAGCAGTGGCTCAGTTCAGATTAACAAAGTGAGGTGCGGAGATGGGGGGGAACTTACCGAGTCCTGGAGCAGAGCAGGGGCTCCAGGCTCCTGACTCTGCAGGGCAAACCGGGGTGTGGCTGGAGCTAGACCAGGGAAGTGTGGAGGGGGTCCGGGGGCTCCAGGTCAGCCCAGCTCTGAGTGCCACGGTAACCTGTCTAACCCTCAAGACACTCCCGGGAGGTAGGGTGTGCCCTTTCCAGAGGCACTGAGTGGCGCCAAAGGGCAGAGCTGGGGTCTGAATGGGGGCAGGCGGGCTCTAGAGTTTCCAGACCCGCAATGTCTAGCCAAGGGGAAGGCACACGCTCGATGCTCAGCAGTCACTAAGTCCTCCTGGGGGACTGTGCCTCAAGGTCTGTGCTTTACGGGGAAGGGGTGGCCTCACCCAGCCAGTAGTGGAGGTCATACTGCAAGTTGCCATTCCTCAGCTGCACCGTCTTCAGGATGACATAGGCGTCGCCCGTGAAGAAGTCTCCATAAAGGTTGGGGGGCACGGGCACCAGGTCGAACTTCTCCACACGCCAAATCTGCAGGCCGGGCTCCTTCCCTGCCTTGAGGAACTCGGGGTGCTCCACCACCATGCTGCTGGGCTGCAAGAGACAGGCATGGCCTGAGCGGGGGCAGGAGCCTCAGTGGGGAGAGACCCCGGGGCACGAGGGAGGGTGGTTTCCAGCCCCAAGAGCATCTCACTTGAGCCTCTGAATCTCCCCACCCCTGAGGCGAGTCTACCCCTGTCTCTGTGAGCCAGCGAGCAAACAGGGCAGAGTTTAGGCTCCAAACCCTGTCCTTGACCAGAGTCTGTCTCGCCTACTCAGCTCACCGTGATGCAGGGACAGAGGGCTCCACCTCTCTTCTCCCCTCCCTTCTTAGTGCCAATTGGATGGGACAGCTGAGGCACGGAGAGGTGAAGTGACTCTGCCAAGGACCCCCAGCTAGGAAGCAGCACAGGGAACTGCTGTAAGCCCCAAGAGCATAAGCTCTGGAATGAAAGGGAGACCCCCTCATATGGCAAGGGTAAATCTGGGGGTCCCCAGGGGTTCAGTGGGTTCCCTTCCAACACCTCAGTGGCTCCTAGAACTAGAAGGGTCCTCAGAGAGCTCATTATGCAACCCCATTCTGCAGATAGGGAAATTGAGGCCCCAATGGGGGAGGGTAGCGGCCCACGGTCACACAGCCTTTTGCTTTTGCTCTTTGGAAGATTTCCCATACCCCATCCATGTCCCCATCACCCTCCCAAGAAGGGCCTAGATGACTGAGCCCAAGTGGCCTCCTGCGCTGTCTGCCTCCTCCCTCCTGCCCCCCCAACGTCCCACCCCCAAATTCCATTTCTTGGAAAAGGTGGAGAGGACGCAGCCGGGGTCTGCAGGAGCCTGTTGGAGAGGAGGCGGTCAAGGATCGGGGGAAGGACATCAGACATGCACAGGGGCTAGAGATGGGGCAGAGGCAGGATGGTTAGCCTGGAGCTGGAGCGCAGAAATCAGCAGGCACAGGTCACCTCAGGCCGGAGGACGGATCTAAGAGAAACCAGATGGGGGGAACTCAGGCAGAGGGGTGGAGAAACACGAAGGGAAAACAGGAGAGAGGAGGAGAAACCAGACAGGACAGAAGAGACAACAGAGAAGGCAGAATAAATAATAGGAATGAGCATAAGCAGGCAGAAGTGAGATCATACAAGAAAGAGGGGGGGAAATCCTGCACAGGGAGAGAGAAATCAGACAAGAAAGAGGTATCTGAAATGAAATCAGAAATCAGAAGAGGGGAGAGAAATCAGGCAGACAGAAAGAGAAATTAGACCAGGAAAAAGAGCAATCAGGAGGGGAACAAGAAATCCGGCCAAGGTGAGGTTAGCCTCTAGGGAGGGAAACAGCCAGGCCCCCTGAGGCTCCCACCCCCTTCCACCGGAGCCCCAGAAGCAGCAAGAGATACTTACAAAGCAACAAAACAGTTTTTCCATTCTAGACCTGAATTACTCCCCTTTTCCTAGCGCTGTATCTGCAAGAACTTACAATAGAGAGTTACTCCGGGAGCCCCGGGCCCCCCGGGCACTCACCCGCGCCTCGGGCACCCGCCCCTGGGACGCCCTTGCCTGGGACGCCCTTGCCTGGGACGCCCCCCGCGACGCGGTGGCCGCGCGAGCCAGCGGCGACAGCGCGCACAGCGCCAGGACCAGCGCGCAGAGCAGCGCAGGTACGGAGTGGTGCGGCGCCATGGCAGCGACGGCGGCAGAAGACCCCAGCCCGCAGCCGCGATCCCCCGGTCACCGACCCTTTATAGCCGCCTGCCCTTCCCACTCAAGCCGGGACCGCCCCTCAGGGAGGGCGCGGGGCCCCGGAGGGGCGGGGATTTGGCCGGGCGGTTGGAGACATGAGGGATTCAACCCGGACCGACCCAACCGGGCGTGGCTGCCCCTTCACTCCTGCTCCCGGGCGGCAACGAAGCAACCGGCCCAGGGAATTCAGCAGGCGCCCACGCAATGCACACTACATGGGTGCGTGCAGGCACCAAAGGTGGGGAACCCAGCTCGGCCTCCTGTGTGCCCCACACGAGCCCCCTCCCCTCTCTGCCCCTAACATCTCCAGTAAAACGATGACAGGAACTTTTATTTTGTGAACGCTTTCCACACATATGAAGGCCAGCACCTCACAACATCCTTTACAGAGCAGGTCCTATGAACAGCCCCACTTTACAGAGGGGAAAACCGAGTGCAGGGTGGTCAAGCAACTTGTGCACAACTAGGAAAAAGTACAGCCCAGATTTGAACCCAGGCAGTCTGGGGGAGAGGCCCACCTAGGCCGCCTGCAGCTGCGCCTAGCTGGGGGCAGGAGGGCAGGGAAGCGGCTTGCCTTCACTGCACCGGGGAGCAAGCAAGACTCCCGGGGGGCTGGGTAGAGCTCTCCAGTCCTGAGATTGCACACGCTACTCTACTTGAGACCGCCCTTCTTTCCTTCTTTTAAAAAGTGTTTCTTTTTATCACAACCTACAGTCACCTATTTGTACAAAGTTGTTCCCCGTCAACCCCACTCACTGCCCCCCAGAAACAACCACTTCTATCTACCCCCTCTGGGCTGGCTGATGCTTGCAGGGCTCACCTTCACGTCTTAAATAACAAGCCCTTATTGGTTCTTGTCGTTGTTGGGTTTTGGGGAGGGGGCCCAGAGGGTTCTTTTTTCACTTTAAGGTCTTATCTATTGGCTCCCTGGGGGGGGGGGGGGTGGGGGGGGGAGGGAAGGCAAGGATTCAAGTCTCTTCCCCACTCCCAGGCTCCCTTCCCACCCCTTCACTGTCCCGCTAGAGGCACCCAGTCAGTGGGTTCAGACAAGTACTATTCTGACTCACGCAGGCCTGCTTCCCACCTCCACCAACCCCTCTCTCTTCCCTCCCCCAACTCTGCTGGACCCACTTCTCTGTTTCCAGATTCTCTTCCCTTCCTCTCTCCTAATAGCCTAGTGCAACGAGAGGAAGAGAACTGGGGAGCTGGAGACCTGGGTTTGATCCCCGCCTCTACTGTGTGTAAGGTACTTCATGCCTCAGTCTCCTCATCTACTAAATGGGTACAGTAGTTACTGAGGATTAAATCAGTCTGTGTGTATGAAAAGGGCCTGGCCTGCAACTAGGTAAACGGGAGCTCCTGTCCCCATTCCCGCAAAGCTATGGTCACCTATCCCAGCTCCTAATGGAGCCCAGTTTCTATTGAATCAGGCTAAAGTTTACCCTGTACCACCCACAACTTCCTCCCACTTAAGGGGGTCTGTAGGTCAGATAAAGAGCTAAGGGAACACACAGAGAGAAGGCAATTCAGACTGTAGGGATTGCTAGAAGACTTCATGAAAAAAAAAGGACTTGTGCCCCAGGCCTCAAAGAGCAAGGAGGAGGCAGATTGAGAATAAAAGACATTCTAGGGGAGGGGACAGGCTGGGCAAAGGACAAGCAAACACAGGCCACATCCAGTGAGTAAGTAGGGGTCCAGTCTGAGACACAGGGAACAAGAGGAGATGAGAGGCTGGCAAGGGTCACAGGGGCCCTGGAGCCCCACAAGAGTCTGCAACTTATCCCAGTGTGGCTCCCAGGGAGCCACGGAGAGATGCCCGAGGGCTCAGGGCTGTGTGCCCAGGCCCTGGCCTGCAGAGGCTGAATTCAGGGCTCTTCCCTCTCCCTGGGGATTTGGAGGATTATAAACCTCCCCCAGTTCCCAGATGCTCTCGATGTAAGCATAAACCGGTTTCACCTCTCTGCATAGCAATTTAGCTCTGTGAATTCGAAAGACCCAAGGCCACAGAAGTCCCACTTCCTTCAGTATTCCTTACAGAGAAACACCAAAATATACGTGCAAGGATGTTCACTGAAGCATTGTTCGAAGAAAACTGGAAAGGACCCAAATGTCCTGGTTAAATAAATTATGGAGCCGCCATACAATAGACCACTCTGCAGCTGTGAAAAAAGAATGAGCTAGCTCTGATTGTGCCTGGCACACAGTAGGCACACAGTAAGCAGAGAGAGACCTCTAAGCACAAAAAGAAGCAAATTGTACGAGGACTATCGTATGACTCCTCGCCTCTTTTTTTATAAGGGTGGTGGTTTTTGCATGCATCCTTCAAAAGTCAAGGAGGGTAAACACTAAACTGTCAAGGCAGTGTGCTTGAAAGGGGACAGACCAAGGGGGAGACTTTCACTTGCAAATCCTACTGTGCCTGCCTGAGGCTGGGGTCACTGCAGTCAGCCTGGGAGGACACCTAAGGGTGATGAAAACATTCCAACCCTAGATAATGGTGATGATCACACAACAGAAAAATCTACTAAAAATCGGACTCCTAAACACTCACAATGGGTAAATTGTTACCGTATAGAAGTTACACCTCAATCTACTCACCTGAAAATAAAACTAGCTGTAGGGTTTAAAACTATTTCCAGGTATGTATCCATGATAGTTTTTGTTTCTTTTAAAAAAGAAATAATACCACTAAAAATATACTTAAAGTAATGCCCACTCATTGGACAGTTCATTAAAGACAAAAGAGTAGGGAGAAGAAATCTCATCATCCCAGCCCCCAGAGTGAAAGTGAGTTGGCAGCTGGCCCAGCTGAGCGGTCCCTTCTGGAAGAGTGGCCCTGACCTGGCCAGTTGGTGATTCACAGAGGGCTGCTGTGGCTTGGCCTTGGCCCCAGGGGGGTCACCGACTACCAGCCCAGGGTCCCTGGCCCCCAGGTTACTGATTACCAAGGCCCTACAGCTCTGGAGCCTGGGTCCTCAGCACTGGAGACCTGGTGAAGAGACCCTGGCCCCAGCCTCTGGGGAGCCCGCAGCCTGGAAACTCTTGCTACAGGGCAGTGATGTGTGTGGGCTGTGATGGGGCAATATGGTCTCACACTGCTCCCCGCCTGGAAGACGATGTATGAGTTCAGGACAGTGGGGGATCTCAGTGCAAAAGAAAAACCCCTAGGTAAAAATGAAGAGGCCCAAGTGCTAGACCTGCTTCTGCCACTGACTTCTTGGATGACTTTGCATAAGTCGCTGTCCCTGTCTGGGCCTCAAGTCTCCATATGCCCTATGCACTGGGGCAGCATGCTCTAAGATGCCTTCCTGGCGGCAGCATTCCCGGAAACTGTCTGTGCAACCATATCCCGAACCTACACATCTGTGAGCCTGTGTTCCCATCTGTAAAATGGGGGCATTGGACCAGCTCACCTCCATAGGACCCTCTCATTCAGATGGTCCAGGGCCCCTAAGCTGCAGAAGGAGGCACCACCATCACCGATGGCAGCATGCCATCTCACCTCTGGGTCCAGACATCTCTGGGAGAAGAGAGGGAGGAAAGGCAGGCGGGGTCCAATATGGAGTCTCCTTACAGCAACCAGAGAAAACAGGCATTGAAGTTCCCATGTCACAGATGGGGAAACAGACTCCGCGAGTTTCAGTCACTTGCTCAGGGCCACTCAGCTGGAGAGAGGCACCGCTAAGACTCAAACACACGTTGGGCTGGCTCTAATCCCCAAGGGCTGTCTGGGGAGACGAGGCAGAACCCTCCAGGCGTCATCCAGCCTAGGCAGGGAGCAGCAGTGACCCCCGCAGTAGCTAAGCCAATCAAGGCCAGGCCAGCCCCGACAGCCAGCAATCTCTGAGGCAGTCAACCTCACCCCCTTCCCCACACACCTCCCAGGCTGGGGCAGGGGGTTGCAGGAAAACCTGCTAGGCCCCCCGCACACCTGTATGAGTACCCAGGACAAAGGCATGTCCTAGGAAGACCCCCGGGCTGTGGCCACCGAGCAGACGGACTCTGCCACCCACAGACACTGGGGTCAGGCCTGGTTTCTCTGACTTGGGAGGTAGCCTGGCTCTGCCACCACTTGTCCGGAGAGCACACGTCCTAGTCCCTGCTCTCCTCTGGAACTCACACGTCCCTTTGACCTTTGATCTTGGGTGTTCCTGGTTCCTGCCCAGAGCCGCGCACACAGTAGGCAGCTTTTCAGTGTCTTCCGCAGGAAGGAGTTATACAACCATGTCCCTCCCCTGTCGCTAGACCCCCCCTCAACTAGCTTGGCCCTGCTCCCTGTGTGACCTCAAGCTGGTCTTCCTGTCTCTCTGGGCCTCCCAGGGCAGCTACCAGAGACTGGAGGAGGCGGCCTCGCCCTCCGCCCCCGGCCACTGTGTACAAAAGGCCTTGGCCGGGCCTGGAAGACGCCACCCTGTTCTTTTCTCTTCACCCCAAACACTGTTGTGCTTGATTTCTCGGGCAGCCGGCCACTCCTGGGAAGCCCTCACTTGGAGCTTGTTTGCTTTCTGGCTCACTGCTGTTCTCTGGGTCCTCCTGGGAACACCCACCCCTCTGGCCCAGGATTTTGCTAATTGGGACAATAGTCAGTAAACAGAGAGGCCAGTTATAAAACCCAGTGAAACTGAGCAGGGCCTCCGTGAGGTGTGGGGAGCCTGTGGCCTTGAAAGAACACGCGTTTCAGAACCTGGGAAACTCAGCTCCTGTGATTAGGGCCTCAGCTTCCTTATCTATAAAATGGGAGGATAACACCCGGCTCACAGAGAATCGAGGAAGCCCAGAGGCCTGACACACAGGAAGAGCCCCCCGCAAAGTCAGCATCCTTCTCCCTGAACTGCCTGGTTTCTTTGCACAGAGGCCTCTGTTCAGCATGGAGACATCATGTGCGAGCAGTGTGGGGGTGCGGTGCAGGAGAAAGCTTACAGGTTCGACAGCCTCTTGAGCTGAGCTGTGTGACCTGGGAAAGGTTACTTTCCCTCTGAGCCTTGGGTCTGTAAACAGGGATAGGGAGGCCCGGTTCAGAATGGTTGGGAGCTCTGGAGCCAGAATGCTGGCGTGAGTTACACAGAGAAGGACTCGTGAGCAGCCATGTTCATTAGTCCATCCTCTTCGTAGACAATGACTCCAAGGACAAGACTGTCACTTCTCAGAGTCACACAGCAAGTACCTGGCAGGGCAGACCTAGAACCCAGCTCTCGACTCCCAGGTCCAGAGCTGAAGCCTGAGCCCGTGACAGGATAGAGCTCCCTGGAAGAACCAGCTGAACCTCTGCCTTGGCCCAGTCTACCACGGGTGTGGACAGCTGTTGGGGAGACGGCCAGTAGGGCTTGGCTGACGCCACCTCCAAGAGACCAACGATCTCAGGGACTGAAGCCACTGGCCCTTTTCCAGCTTCCGGAGGTAACCCCACCTAGTGCTGAGAACCAAGACGGGACATTTAGAGGGGGCCTGGCCGCACCACTTCCTGACCCCGTGCCCTGGAAGCAGCCAGATTTGGCCATGGCCGTGGCCCAGCACCCTTCCTGCCAGGGTCCACTTCTCAGTCTGTCTCCCCTTCCCCAGGGGAGGAGCTGGCCCTGGGAGGCTTGGCAGGCCAGCGGCTGGGGTTGTAAACAGTGACAAAAACTGTATCCCAGCCCCTTTGGCACTCCACAGCCCACCAATAGGGGAGACCCGGGCACAGACACAAATGTGCAGCAGGACAAAGAGGGCCCGACTGCAGGCATTGTAGCCATGGGGCCCAGTAGAAGACACAGACACGGTCTCCATCTGCAAACCTCTGGGGCGGCAGGGCCTGTGAGCCCCAAACCAGAGCCAGAATGAGCAGAAGCCATGGGAGGCAGCCCCCTGCTCCACAGAGGAAGGGCTTCCCAAGAGGGAGAAAAACCATGTGCATGATTGTGGAAAGAGCACCTGCCAGGAAAATCTGGGTTTGAATCCCTGACCTAGCACTTCCTAGCTGTGTGCCTTTGAGCGAGTAGCTTCTGCTCTCTGGGCCTCAATTTCCTCATCTGTAAAATGGGGATTATAATACCTCCTTCCTAGGGTTGCTGTGAGAATTCAGTAAGGTAAGATACACTCGAGGCTGAGCGAAGTGTTGGGCATACAGTAGGCAGCTATTAAAAAACGCTTTGGTCATTGTGTGCTGGTGGCATGGGTAGGTATCTCTCTGAGACTGAAGTTCCTTATATATAAAATTGGGGTAAAAATACCTTTCCCAAAGGCAAGTGGAGGGGACTGAATGTGAGCATAAATGTGGAAGATTCTAAGACCATGCCCAGCATAAAACTCATGTTCAAAAACGCCACTTTCTTTCCTCCTTTTCTGGAGAAGTAATGAGCCGCCCGGTGGTGACCCAGCCAAGGGGACTCAGGTGACAAATGAACCAACTCATCTCTAAGGACCCTTCGGGCCCTGGGATCTAGGATTCTGAAAGAAACGGCAAAGGCAAATAATGTTTGTGCATTTGGCCAAGTCTGCGGGTCAAGTTGATCTTTCACCACGATCCACCAGGAACCTTAGAAGCTCCCTAGGCTAATAATCATGCTGGGAACAATGACAACAGGACATCAGAAGATAGTGACATGTCCCTTCTGCTGCAGGCTCCAAACGAAGCCCTTCTTTGTGCCTGAGCCTCGCACAGCCAGCCACGGCCAAGACTTCCGCGCGCTGGGCTCAGGCAAGAAGCACGAGCCTATCCACCTGGGTATCAGTCTACATCCTGCAGGCAGAACTCTCAAGAAACACAAATGCGGCAGGTGTGGGGCAGAGGAGAGATGACAGAGTCCGTGAGCAGAGGCCAAGCCCTCATGAGCTCAGGACACCAAGAATGACCAGCAGGGTGAAGACTGTACAAACTCGTATTGAACAGAGCACAGGGCAATGCCCAGTGTGAGTCTGAACAGCCCAGATCCCCACCACAAGGGCACTTGGGAACGTGGCCTTTCTTCAGTGCTTCAGTTTCCTCCTCTATAAAATGGGGTGATGATTCCTACCCTGTAGGGTGTCTGGGAGGATTGAAGGAGCCCCTGGCACCAGGCTTGGCATGCAGCAGGTGTTCAATAACCATAACATCCAAAGACAAACTCCCGGCCTATGTCCAGGCCCTGTATACACACAGTTCACTGGCCGCATATCCACCCTCGACCTCTACCTCTGTGTCCTTCCATGCAAAACAGGAGAGGGCTGGGGGGCCCAGCCAAGGCCCGGAGACCCAGAATGGTTGCTGATGCCAGGGATGGGGAGGCATCTCAGGAGAGGGCCTCCAGCCAGCACCTAGAGAGCCCACCTTGCCTTCCAGCCGCCATGAGTCTCTCCTCATGACACCCTGCCCTCTTTTCTGGTCTGCCCTCACCAGAAAGAACGAGGGCTCTGGAGTCACCATCTGATCCCAGTCCTATCACTCATTATCTGGTGACCCTGAGCAAGTGACTCAACCTCTCTGAGCCTATGTCCTTGAGTACAGAGTGGTCAGATGATCTCACAGGCTTGCCAAAACCTGATCCTAGTCAAAGTCAGTTATGGAAAAATTCCTAAGCCCATAGCATGATGAGAGATTCTTTGCAATTTAGCTCAAACTTTTACCTACCATAGAACTTCCAGAGATGCAAAGATATTTTTTATTGCTACTAATCCTTTTAATTGTAATAGTTTTGTGGGTTTTTTTTTTTTTTAATACTTTCCCCTCTTAAACATAAGCAGAGGTATAATAGTGGAATGCTTTTGTTCCTTTTCCGGCCCAGAAAATAATCACAACCAGCTGGAAGAATGAAACAAGATTCAGCACATACTACCCAATGGCCGGCACAGTCGGGCTCCGGAATGGGTGCTGTCTTCTCTCCGGGCTTCACCTGCATCCAGGCACCTGCCCAGTGACCAGCATCACCCTGCAGGCATCTGTCCCTCCGGGGGCTCCGGGAACCCTCGGTGACACTGTGGCCTAACCACAGTCATCCCACCAAGACACGACAGGAGGGCTGAAGCCAGAGCTGACGTGCTCCACCCTACACACTCTGTGCCTCACAACCCCACACCCTACTTCCCAACCTCACATCCCAGGACTGTGCTAGGTCAGGGTCTCCATCTGTCCTCGGGAACCACTGCACCAGATTCCTCGCTGCCATTATCCATAGAGATTGCATCACTGCTTACTCAAGACCCTTCCATGGCCTCCAGTGCAGACTGGAAGTCAGGACCCCCAAGCTTGGCATCTCAGGCCCTCCATGCTCTTTCAGCCTCGTCACCCACTGACTCCTCCAGCAACACTCTCTGGGCCACCTAAACGTGCCTCTAGATGCCAATTTCCGGCCTCTAGAAGAGCTGGGGTCTAGCCTCAGCTCTGCCTCTGCCTCTGTGTGACCTTGCCTCTCGGAGCCTCGGGCTCCTCATCGGGCTTTTGGGGCTCCTGTGCAGACCAGACAAGATAAGGCGGTGAGCGCCAGGCGCCAGGGGGCTCAGGAAGTGCTAGCCTGGAGCCGCCCTCCAGGCACCTGCAGCCTCTCCTTGCCCTCCCATAGCAGCTGGTGGCTATCTGCTTCTCAGCCCCAGCAGCTGTGCGTGCTCTCTCCTAAGTCCCCGGAATGCAGACGTGCTTGCAGCCAGCAGCGGCAGCCAGAGGGGGAAGCAGGAGGGAGGGTGGCTTAGAGGAAAATCACTGGGGTCTGGCCCAGCCAACGTTGGTGCTCACAGCTGCCTCTGAAAGAAGCGGGGGCCCGGCAGGCTCTCTCTGAGCCAGGGACTTGGTCCCAAGCCTTGACCCCTGTCTGAGCTCACAGGGTGGTAGGGGGTACCCTGGGCCCCACTCCTCCCGGACACTCCCACTCTCTGGCATCCAAAGAGACAGGAAGGAGGAGGCAAAAAACAGACAGGCCTTTGTGAGAAGACACAATTGGCCCCTGCTGCTTCGTGCTGGAGCCCCAGGCACTGACACGGAAAGGGTCCCTCCGTGACCCAGGAGCCTGCTCCATTGCTACGTCCCAAGCCCTATGTCCCAGCACCCTGTACACCGTGTTCTCTGTGCCCCATACCAGACCTGTGGTCCTCATACCTTGTCCTGCGTGCGCCCCCTGATGCGCGTTCCATGCGCTGCGTCCCATGTCACTTACACCTTACATCATGCTCCATATACCAGGTCACACAGTTGTCTGATGCCCTCTGCTCTACACACCAGCTTTCGAAACACCAGGTCCTGTCCCTTGAAAGTGTGTGCCACAAACCTTGCGCTAAGTCCATGAATGGTGTCCCCCACTCCGCGATTCCCATCTCTAGTGTAATGATTAAGGAGGCCAGACTCCCAGCCCTTCTGACTGTTGCCTATTCGACTGAGAGAAGTTACCTCCATAGTCGGTGCCTCAGTAACTTTGGCTATGAAATAAAAATGATACGAACGCTCACCTAGGAAGAGTTGTGGCGGGCATGAAAAGAGATCATGCATTTAAAATGCTAAGCCCAGCACGTGGCACAAAGTGAGTCAATACAATGTTTGTGAACATTGTTATAAGCACACCCAGGTACCTGTACTGCCCCCTGTATACTGCGTGCCAGGCTCCCACATGCCTGGCTCACACGATGCATCAGACATTCCACCACATTAGCGAAATTCAAACAATAAGCTACAAGAAGGATAGGATTATCCCCTCTCCTATGGAGGAGAAATCCAAGGCTCAGAGAGGGGCAGTAATCTGCATGAGGTCACACAGCTAGAAAGAGTGAACCTGGAGGGGCACACATGTCTGGGCACTCAAAGGGACAGAAAGGAGATCACTGGTGGGCTGGGGGGGGGGGGTGTGGAGACAGGCATCACTTAGGGATGATCAGGGGTGATGAAAATACTGTCCAACTGCATTGTGGTGACGGTGACAGAGCTCTGTAAATTTACTACAACTCACTGAATTCATTAGAACAGGTGAGTTATGTGTATGTAAATTACTTTGACAACTTGCAGGAATTATACTTCCAAAAAGCTGCTGCTGCTGTTGTTGTTCTTTTTAAAGCTCATGCACTTCCTATGCACCATTCTGCCAAAACGTGCAGCAAAAAAGTGAGTACAGACGGTCACAGAGGCTAAGCAACCTCTCTGAGGCCCAGCCGGGAACAGCCTTGAACGGGGAGGTCCCCAAACACCTCTGCAGCCCAGGTGTGCAGCAGAATCCCTTAGGGAGCTCCAGAACCCGTGGATTCCCAGGCCCCACGCCCAGCCTCTGGGTGTGTAGGTCAGGGTGGGGCCCAGGCACCTGGGATTCTGAGACTTAGCCTGGACTGGGAGCCACTCATCAAAGCCCAGCATCTTCTTTCACAGGCGGGAGAGGGGACTTGTCAGACCCAGTCAATCAAGCAGTGGGGAAGCCAGGGCTGAAATTGGGGCCCCCTTCCCTGTCCTTTCTCTGTTTCCCTCCTCCTCCCTGGCCCTCAGCCTCCTGGTGACTCAGGGGTCTGAGTCATCCTGTGGCACCACAGAAGAAACTTCTTAGGAAAAACAATCCCCAAACAAAGCCTCCCCTGATCTGCGGAACAGAATAAGCCCAGGAGGCTAAGAGAGGGAGGAGAGAAGAACACAGGGTGGAGGTAGAGACCAGGACCCCACAAAGACTTGGTCTCTCCTACTGGCCACTGATTTGTGTGGGACCCTACAGAAGGCACTTCCCTGCTCTGAGCCTCAGTTTCCCCACCTGGAAATAGCACCTACTACTACACGTAGAAGCTTATTATGGACCCCACAACATGATAAGTTTTTGTAAGCTTTTTCTTATGTAATGCTTCCCCAAAACCCATGGCTAGCATCATGCCCATTTTACAGGCAGGGAAACTAAGGCTCAGAGGGGTTCAGTCCCAGGTCACATAGTTAGGAAGTACAGGGCAGGGTCTGGATCTAGGGCTATCTAACTCTGAAGTCTTGCTCTCACTCCTACACCCCTGTAAAGCATACCTCCTGCATGTGTTGGCATGCAGTTCACATCTCGACAAAAATAAGGTGAAAGGCCATGGTAGGTTCTCAGCTACAAACGCGTCTCTCCTTTCTGTGTCGGGCCTTGTTTCAGGACCTCCCGGCCCCGTGGGGAGCACACAGGAACTTGGGTAGTCACTCAAATGGCTCTGGGCAGTGGGAGCACAAGGCAGGGAGCACCCAGGGCCTAACCAGACAAGGAGGAGGAACGTTTGTGCAGAGCCTTGAAGAACGAAGGGAGGTTTGTCTTTGGGAGCTGGGAACCACCAGGCAAGTCAGGAGGAGGGAACAGCAAAGGCAAAGGCTGGGAGGTGTGACCCACACAGAGCAAGGCAAACACTCGAGGGGCATGGCTGGGGAAAGGGCCCGAGTGCCAGGAGTCCTGGCCTGCTCCCTGGCAGGAGGGAGAACAGGATCAGAGCTGGTGTCATCTCTGCAGAGGGCCTGGCTGGCCGCTGACACGGGGGTCAGGAGTAGGACTTCCCCTGAGGCCTACCTGGAGCCCCTCCTCTGAGCAGGCTTCGGGGACCACCCCAGATCCCTTGCCACTCACCCATGGGTCAGAGTCTCCCCCAAAGGCCTCTTCCTCGGCCATCGCCGGGCCGGGCAGAGGGTAGGCGAGCCTCTCCCGACCACATCGACCTAATCGCGCAGGCCTATAAATAGGACCCCGTGGCTTAGTCTGAAATAGCTGTGCCAGGCCCAACTCCACAGGCATCACATGGGCACACGCAGTTCTGGAAATGGTCCTTGACACATTGGCACATTAAAACCCAAAACTTCCTCAGGAAACCATTGTTTCATGCTTTAATTCACTTTCTTAAACAAGAGGCAGTGGGTTAGGGAGAAGAGCCTACCCAACTCTTGCTGATTACTGGCAGTGGCCCTTGTGACCCCTTCTCTGCTCCCTACTCTGGGGGCCCTGAGCAAGCCACTACCTCTCTCTGGGCCTCAATTTCTCCAAACGTAACTAGGGTGGTTGGATGATTTTCTTAGGGCCCTTCTAGTCAGGATACTCCCTGGAAATATCTGGGAGACCCCCTACCCACCCAAATGCCCATCCCATTGTTGCCTCTTCTCCAGTTGACTTGGGAATTTTTTTTAAATTATCAGCATTAAAAAAAAATGAGAATTGCAAAAGGGAGAAATGAACAGGTCTTTGCCCTGTCACTGAAAGGCTGGGTGACCTTAGATGAGTCACTATCTCTCTCTGGGCCCCAAATTCCTCAGCCATAAGATAAAGATGCTGGTGAGATGATTACAGATTTGTGGCCACACAGGACCCCCAAGGGGCAGATTACAACATGGATGGGGCTGTTATCAACCCACAGGGAAGTAAAGATAACCAAGGTTATCAGCGTGCACCAGGCATTTGCTTCGAACTTTACTCCCCACTCAGTTAATCCTCAACAACCCCCTTTCCCCATCTCACAGATGAGTAAACTGAGGCTGAGGGATTAAGAGATGTGACTAGCAAGTCGGGGCCAGAGAGATTTTTCAGGCTCAGACCCGTTACCTCTGGAGCCCAGGATGTAACCACACTCGGTGCTGCAGTGAGATGGGTGCCGGCGGCTCAGGAGTGCCGACCAACAGGGACATAACCCAACAAAGGCAGGGGACAAAGAGGGGAAGAGCGTTTTACCGTGGGAGTGACAAGGCTTTGCCCAGTGACACTCATTGTCTCCGACCAGTTTACGACGTTGCCCCTCCCGTCTGCCCTCCTCCCCTCCTCTCACCTGCTCTCAAATCCCAATGTTCAAATCACTCCTCAGCTCAAAACCTGCCCACGTCTCCCTGGCATCCAGAGGACGGAGACCCTGCACCTCCGGCCACTCCCCACCTCAGCCCCACATTCCTGCTTCAGCTACACGGCTCACTAGTCCCTAGGCACAGTGGCTCCAGGTGGCCGTTGCCCACGCGACTCCCTTGCCCAGAATGTCCAAGTGCCCCCTCAGCCCGGTGCCTGGCACAGAGTAGGACAAGCCCTCTCTGGCTCCTGGAGGCCCTGGCATTTCTCTCAGTGCACTCCGGGCCTCAGCCGCCGCAAATCTGGGTCTCCAAGTGCAGGGTGGGGTCCGATTCACCTCCCCTCTGCAGCACAGAAGCTCAGCAAGGGTTGGCTGGGTAAATGAAAAGTTGCAAAGAGCAGAGAGAATGCTGAAAAGGGCACATTTCCCAGGACAGACCGACACAAGGCTTTGACAAGCCTCAAAGCCTTGACTGAGGCACAGGGTCAGGACACCACGCTGTGGAAGAGACAAAAATTACACCCTCAGGACGCATCAGAGTGGGAACTGGAGCCAGCTCTTTCGAGGGCTCCTTCTAATCATGCAATCCGGGCAGGTCCTCTCTCCTGCTTTAAAACTTTCAGTGGCGCCCCAGCGGTTTAGGATAAAGTCCAAACTCTGGCCCTTGAGGGCCTGCATGCCCAGATGCTGCCTCGCCTCCAGTTCCTTCTGCAGCCAGGCTTTCTTCCAGTTCCTCAACGACTCCACATGCAAACACTGTTCCCTCTGCCTGGGGGCTCCCTCCCCTGCTCACGCAGCCACCTGCGGCCCCCTGTCCAGGTCTGGGCTTTCTCGGGGAGGCCTCAGTCATGTGTCCCGACAAAATGCCACCACGCCCACCAACTCCATGCGCTCTCATAACCCCTGTCACTTCCTCCTCAGCTGAAGAAAGGCTGGATCTGTTACGTGTATAACGGCTGACTATCAGACCCAAGACGGTACGGCCCATGAGGGATGGGAAAATCTTGTTCTTTGCTGATTCTCCAACACCAGTTCCGGGCCAAGCATCTGTCGATGCACACACGGTTGAATGAATGAGTGAATGAACAAATGAACCTATATGCATAACTCAAGACCAGAAGGTGGTTAGAATCCGGGTGAACATTGGATGCAGGAAAATTGGGCCCCGACTAAGAAGATCAGAGAAGTAGGGAGATAAACTGAGCGGGGAAGCCTCCCAGGAGCAACAAGGAGAGAGTGCTTCCAGAAGAAGGTAACCAGAGAGGTGGTACGGGGAGACCTGAAGAAGTGCCACCGATTTTGACAAGTAGGAGGTCACTGGGGCCACCCTGGCTGAACCAGAGTTCAGCGGAGGGGGCATGAGGCGGGGGCACACTGCCAGGGGACAGCAGTGAAGGGGGCAGGGTAGCAAAGCTCTTAGTTAACAGGTACGCAGCTGGGCCTGAGCCGGTCTGGCCCTGCACGGTCTGCAGAAGTGGGGAGAGCAGGAGACAGGTCCCTCTGTCACTGTTGCCAAAGGCACTGGCATGGCCTAACACTCTTTTTGGTGACCGATCACTTGGGGCAATTCAGTTTTGGCAGCTGTCAGGCCTCAGTTTCAAAAGCGGAAGCATCAGAACCAAGACAGGCCCCAGATCCCTCCTTTCTGGGCAGCCTCGGGCTGGCCCTTCGTCTGCAGAACCCTTAAGGTGCAGCTGAAGTGAGCCAAGTCCCATCTCTGGGCCTAGCAGGCCTTCAAGCAATCCCAGGCTTCGTGGACAAAGCATTCAGGAGACCATCAAAAGGCAACTGTATCTAAGCTCTGGGAAAGAGGAACAGCAGTGACAACTGTCCCTGCCCCCCCACCCCACCCCGCAAAGCCAGCTGGGTCACAGCAGATGAGTAAACCCTGGAGTCATTCAGCCCCTTCTCCTTTTGGCCACCAAGGGTGATGTCATGAGCTGGAGGGGTGTTTTCCAGGCTCTCCAGACGGTTGCTATTGGAAATTCGCCTTTGCTGCCGCATTGGAAGCTGGGCTTTCCCCCTAGTCGTGATCCTTCCCATTTCACAGTTCACAAAGCTCGTTAGCATCTATAAGCTTCTACAGTCCTCATGACAACCTTGTTAGGTGGGTGGGTGGGAGACCAATACACCCATTTTATGGGGGGAGAAACGGAGGCCCAAGCTGGGTCATGAAGTGGGTCTCTTGCTTCCAGCCCAGAACTCTGCATGGCAGCCTCCTGGGGCGGGGGGGAGGGGGGGGGGTCACTGAATCTGATAGTCAGGTGGGCCCCACCCTGCCAGCTGTCCCAGGTGGGGATGACTCATCCACCTGCCCTGTGACTCACACAGCTTGAGTCCACCTCTTACGGTCAAAAAGCTGGAGGCTTGGCAGCCACGCCCCCGCATGTTCTCACCTCTCCAAAGCCTCCGGGGAGAATTCCTGTACCTCCAGGGAATCCACCCTCATACGGAAGAGCTGACAGAGGCCCTGAGAGGGAAAGTGACTTTCCTCCAGCCACACTGTGAGAAGTAGCACAGCCAGGATAGGGCCCAGGCGCCCCGGCGCCCAGCCCAGCCCTTCCTTGTCTCTTCCCCACAGGATCCTGCCCTCGCCGGTGAGGAGCAAATGAGGCAATGGGCAGAAATGTGCTCCGAGCTTTACCAGAGAAACCTTGGGGACTCCCTTTGAATCCACTGTGGTGAGCAGCGGCTGCTTCCACTGTCCCCTCCAGACTCCCCTGGGCAGCCAGAGCTGGGCTTAGGAGGACTCAGGGGTGTGTGCACTGTTGTACCTACCTTGCAGGGCTGTGAGGGGGAAGACGGCTGCTCCCGGCAGAGGTGCTGGGACCACGGCAGAAGCACTGATGTACAAGGGGGGTTATCAGCACGACCTGTAAACAAGGGGCCAAGAATCTCAAGGTCAGGTGCTCCAGGTCATCTGGTCAAATCCACATCTGATACTTCTACTCATCCCCAGAACCCCCCACCCACCATCACACAGCCCCTACTTGCACAGCTCAAGCAACGGGGAACTCACTTCCTGCCAAGGCCGTAAGACCATCTGTTGAAGAGTTTGGCTGGTTGAAAGAACTGTTGTTAGGATGAGCTAAAGTCTCTCTCCCTATGGCTTTGACCTGCTGGTCCGAGCTCTATCCGCTCGGATTACCCAGAAGAGGTCTGTCACCCTGTTTCCCAATGGCTCCTTAGAGACAAAGACAGTGATCTTGGGCCCCCCAGGTCTTATACAAGTTGTATACCCCCTTTCCTCCAGCTTTTCCTGAGATGAGGTGTCTGGTTCCCTCTCTCCTCACCTTTCCCAGTCAGCTCCAAATGAACCTTGTGCCTACTGCCAGCACAAGACCCAGAATTTGACATTCAGGCAAGCTCTCTCCAGGGCAGGGCAAGCAGAACTCTCACCTCCATCATTCCAGATATCATGCCTCTGTTAATCCAACCTAAAATGCCATCTGCATGTAGGCAAACCCCAGGGCATGTCTGAATTCTGCTTAGGGTCAATGTCAGAGCTGTGGTTCAGGATTCTGGAGTTAGACAAAATGACCCCTCATTTAACTAACTGTGTAACTTGATCAGGTTACTTCACCCTGAGTCTCAGATTTCTTCTCTGTAAAAAGAAGGATTAGGTCAGAACTTATTCCATACGCTAGCATAAGGATTAAATGAGATAGAATACGTCAAGGGTTTTGTACGGTACATAGGTTTACTGACACTTAATTAAATCCCTAAGCCTTTTTTTAGAAATTATATTTTTCTCATTCTGTACTTGTGCAACTTGGGAACCCAAGCTGTTTACATGGTCCACTATTGTAAGACCATATTATCATTATCTGGCAATAGGTCTTTCTCTCCTACCAGGCTGTGAGCCCTGCCAGACAGCTTGGTCTTTGAAGCCCCGCACATGAGCTGGCAAACAGCAAAAGCAGTGGGTATATGTGCTAGAAGACTGAACAAAGGACCAGCCAAGATTGGCCCCACAGTGGATGGTGCAGCCCAGCCCTTTGGGCCCCCGCCTTTCAGGGACAAACTGGATCTTCACCCTTCCCCAACGCCCCAGAGCCCCAGGCATCTACATTCAGGGGGGCAGCTAAGCAACCTGGCTCCCGCCTGCCCTGGAAAATTTCTCTGCCCAAACCAGCTGCTCCAAGCCAAGGACAGAGTCCAAGATCCCAAATGCCGTGGGGCGCCCTACAGGCTCCAGGGATTAAGACACAAATGAGCCCTGTTCTCAGCTGACGGTCAACGGCCCAGGCATTCCTGGTGTATTTCTGCATTGTGACTGGCAGACATAAGCAAGGCAGGGCATCTGAAAAAGAGGCTGGGTGCTTCTCTGGGCCCCACAGTGCCACCTCTGTGGCCTTCCTCAGAGAGTTCCACATAGATCGATCAAAGCAGAGTTGGGTTGGGTTGTGTTCCTGCAAATGACTACTGACCTCTCACTTCCTGTTCATTCTGTGTGAGGATAAGCCTTCGAAATCCGCTCCCCCTTTTCTTCTACACACCTCCAGATCACACCCTCACCCTCACTGGTGGTGCTACGTTTGTTCCTGAATGTAACTTGCTCCTCCCCCTGGTGCTCCCCATGTCAGCAACAGCACCACCATCCACCATCCACATGCTGGGCCAGGCCAGACCCCAGGGCAGCACCCTCCTCAACCTCCCCTGCTCTGGCACTCATGCCTCCCACACCACCTCGCCCAGCCCTGTCCTGCCGGCTCTACTCAGATGCATCGTCTTGTCCCCACCCCCACCGCCAACATCCTGGTCCAGGCGCCACCACCACTCTCTCATCTGGGTGACTACAGTGCTTGCTTCCCGACAGGTCCCCCCACCTCCTCTCTCCCCTACGGTGCAAGCCCAGACCACGCCACTCCTCTGCTCAGACTCTTCCATGGTTCTCTTAGAGCCCCCCCCCCCCCCCCAGATCAAGTCCAAGATCCTCAGCGAACTTTTCAGCGCCCTTCATGATCTGTCGCTGTCAGTCCCCTGAGCTTCAGCCTCTTTAGTTCCTGTCTTCCACCCACACCCCTCCAAGCTCCAGCCAGGCGAAGCCGCACTCTGCCCCGAGTCCTCTTGTAATCTTCACACAGAGTCTCCTCTGTTCTAGAACCCTCTTCCATCCCTGTTCGTCACTTCTCCTTCCGCTCATGATCAAGCCCAGCTTTCCTCCAGGAAGTCTGCTGTAACCTCCCCTCCCCCGTGAGGGTGAGCTCCTTGGAACTCCCACAGGCCTCTACTCTTCCTTGTCACACTGCATTACTTACAGTCCCTTTCCAAGTCAGCCTTCCCCGTTAGACTAAGATCTGCTCCCATGGATCCGAGTACCTAGCCTAAGGCCGAGGCCACCATAGCTCAAGAGTCACCGAAGGAAGAAGCTATGTGCATATACACACGTGTGCACACGTGCGTAGACATATACTCATGCACATGCACACGTTCACAGATGCTGAGAGTACAGGTGCTGCCATCTATGGGCAAAAAGAGCATTACACTCTTTCCCAGGCTGGGGACACTGGGAGCCCCAGGGTTGCAAATTTGGCTGGGTTTAGAATTAACTCCAGCGAGCTCCAAGTTAGCCTATTTTCCGTTCTGGACCTTAAGGCTGCAGCAACTTAAAAACAAGGTCCACAAACCACTGACTCTAGTCCACAGCCCACATGCTCCAGAGGGAGCCATAAAGAGAGATGTTTCTTTCCAGCACTCACCACCCCAGCCTGGGGCCCTGGGGGCGCCTGTGCTCCATTATATCTCAGAGAGGGAGAAGGCACAGAAGGTTAGAGCTGCCCACCCCAGGAAAGGCTGACCTTCGTGTAGACAGTTCACTATTAGTGAAATTGTAAGTCACCAGGAAGCCCATTTGTCTAAGGTGGCTAAAGAGGAGCTTTCGGCCCTGGGGGTGGGGTTTGGGGGGGGGGGGGGCAGGGGGGAGCTGAAGCCAGAGGTGTTTTTCTCCTAAAAGACTGCTCCCGGCATATTGGGAGGACTGTTTCAGATTTGGTGGGAGAAACATGATATCTGTCTAGTAATCCCAGAAGGGTTCAAATGGCCACCCCAATGACAACAGTTATTTTCCGAGCAGCTACCAAGTATCAGACTCTTTACATACATTCATATCTCATCCCCATGATACTCGGCCAGGCAGGTATCATGGTTCCTATTTTGTGAAGGAAGGATACAAGCTCAGAGAGGTGAAACCATGGGCTGAGGGTCACACAAGATGTCTGTGCAGTTCCCACAAAGTCAGGCTGCCTCCAGGCATCTTGGTCTTGCTAAATTTCAAGCATTAAGGCTTGGCCTCATGCATACAAGAAAAAAAAAAAAAACAAAACATAAAGCTTTGGTTACTCTAGATCAGGGGTTAGCAAATTTTTACTGTAAATATGTTAGTAAATATGTTCCGCTTTGCAGGCCACATACCTTGTCTGTTGCATATTCTTCCTTGTTTGGTTTTAGGTTTGAGTTTTGTTTTGTTTTGTTTGGGTTTTCAGGGTGTCTTTTTTTTTTTTTTTTTTTTTTTTTTAACAAACTTTTACAATGTAAAAACCATTCTTAGCTCAGAGACATACAAAAACAGGCTGGGGCCTCCCAGAGGCTGTGGTTTGCAGCCTACAGACACGAAGAGAAGAATGTCTATAATCTTAAGTATAAAAACTTCTGCTGGAAATGTTTAAGACAAATGCTAGGTCCTTCAGCTGTGTTTCTCCTGGTTCAGATGGTTTCCTGCTGAGTCGCTCTTTCCTAAAGAAGGCCCCTACCTCGCTCTGCAATTAGGCAGCAAAATATTTCAAGGACTGTTCAGATTCTAGAAACTCATAGCTGTGGACTAAACCGTCTGGTTCCATGTTGGGAACAGAAGAGGGAGGCAAATACTATGGGTAGGAAGAATCTCAAAGATCTAGGCTCTAGTCTGGGCTCTTAATAAGGGATTTAGAATCTTACTCGGCAAAGTGTTAACTCTGTAGCAACTTCTGCACTACCTGGGATCCTAGGAGAAACGCAGAGCCTCAGGCCCCACCCCAGACCTAACGAACCAGAAACTGCATTTTCACAAAATCCCCAGGTGATTCGTGTTCACAATAAGCTTGAGATCTGCTAGAACATCTTTCGTGTCCACATACATTATTGTTAATACAACCCTTTCCTTGAGGAAAGAAAGGGTTTATTTATTTATTTTTTTAATGTTTATTTATTTTTGAGACAGAGAGAAACAGAGCATGAATGGGGGAGGGTCAGAGAGAGGGAGACACAGAATCCGAAACAGGCTCCAGGCTCTGAGCTGTCAGCACAGAGCCCGACGCGCGGCTCGAACTCACCGACCGCGAGACCATGACCTGAGCTGAAGTCGGCGCTTAACCGACTGAGCCACCCAGGCGCCCCGAAAGAAAGGGTTTAAAGACATCTCTCTTCATGTCAGAGGATTAAGTCTCTGACCTACCCTCTGCACCAGGGAGCTCAAAAAGCACCCTATTTGGGAAGCACGATCGACAGACCAAGACCTGCCATTGGGTCATGAAATCAAACCTTCAACTGGCAGAAAAGTAGAACCAGGAGAACCGGAGAAGGTGCCATTCTCCATTTCCCACTGGGGGGAGACCAGTCACAGAGGGAAATGACTTTCCCAAGAAGACACTGCCAAGGAAAACTAGGGGTCTGGCCATGGTCAGGTTGTTTAATCTTCCCAGGCATTGGGTTAAACAACTGAACTCATTTTGGCTGTGTGCTTTACGACAATCAATTTCTGTCTCTGGGGTGCATGGGTGGCTCAGTCGGTTAAGGGTCTGACTCTTGATTTCGGCTCAGGTCATGATGTCACCATTGGTGAAAACAAGCCCCACTCTGGGCTGACAGTGCAGACCCTGCTTGGGATTCTCTCTCTCTCTCCCTCTCTCTCTGCCCCTCCCCTGCTTGCACACACGCACTGTCTCTCTCTCTCTCTCTCTCAAAATAAATAAATAAACATGAAAAAAATAATAATAATTAAAACTTTTTTTTTTTTTTTTTTACAAATCAAATACATTATTTCATTTCTTCAATCCCCCAGACTATTGGAATAAAAGATTTTAAATAAACACGTGTTTCTCTACTTAGGTAGAGACTACTTCTCAAACTCTTTTACCAATTAAATTTACAGTCCTTAATAACATGGGAAAATATGTCTGTCGCAATGCTGAAGAAAAAAAAAAGAAGTCAGAATAGAAAAATTATAAATGTGGTATGACCACCATTACGTAGGGGTAAAAAAAAAAAAGTGCTGAAAATATCGGGAAGGAAATGCCCCCAAACGTTAGCAGTGATTATCTCACATTGGCAGAATTATGGACAGTTCTTTTTTTTTTTATTTTATTTTCTAAATTTCCTATCATAAGTATTCATTATAATTAGAAAAAGAAGGGAGGGGAAGTCCTTGGAAGAAACACCCCGTTTCCTATGGGTATCCCGCCCATCCCACTTCGCCACTCCCAAAAAGTTAACTAGTGTTTACTGTGTCCATTGAGGGCCCAGCCTCGCCATAGCGCTTACAGTAAGGGTCGGACCCCACCCGGAAGGCTCACATATACCGTCTCTCCCATGCCTGGTAAATAAGCCAGACCCAGATGTTATCCTTGTAGAGGCGGGAAAGCAATAGCACTATTTGCTTAAGTCAATTTAGCAGAATAAATAAATCCACCCCCACTGGCGTGGCCCCTTCAGCGAAGTTCCCGGAGACAATCTATGACTGAAACCACTTCTGGAGCCCCCTGCGGAAGAGCCAGCGTCTGGGATGCTGTTATCCCTTAATCTAAGCATTGGGTGAAAGAGGTGCAGAGGGTCTCTCTGAGGCAGGACAGGAGGGACGAGGATGGGGAGGCCGGGAAGGAGGCTAGATGGCCACGTGGCCCCTGGGAGCTCACGTCTCCACACTTCACTTTCCTTATCTACAAAGTGGAGCCCATCATGACAACCCCAGGGCTATTGTGAGGCTCAAAGAAAAGAAGGTAAATCATTTCATCTCTCTAGGCTGAGCCTCGGTTTCCTCATCTGTGAAATGGAGTCAGTATCTCCTCCACAATAGGGCTGTTAAAAGATTAAACAAGACAGTGAACACAGCAAGCATGCTCCATACGGTGGCCATGATTCTTATTGCTTGTAGAACAGGGAATAAGATACTTAAATGAATCTTAGGCCTCAACTTCCTTATCTGCAATATGGGGCAACCAATTCAGTCCGCGAAGACCAAATTCATGAACAGCTGGATCCCCAGCTAGCACTGGAGTAGGTCAAACATAACAGGCTATGGACTCACTTGGAGGTGCACGTTTGTGCACTGAGCACAAAGCCTTCTGGCTCAGAGCCCCTCAGAGCCAGGAAAGCTTGATGTTATCCTGCCCACCCCTCTAGCACAAGGTGGACACGGGGGCACAAGTCACTCAGTACTTTGCCAGTGACAAAACCAGGACCCAAGTCCGGGCCTTCTGCTGCCCAGCCTCGCTCACCACGTCTGCTGGTTTTCTCTGCCCTGCCCTCAAATTGCTGATGTGGTCCCGGGCAGGACAGGGGACAGCAGGCCTATGGTAGGGGAGCATGAGTGGGGGAAGGGGACAGGGAAGGGGAAGCCAGAGAGCAGCAGGAACCCAGCCTGCCTGTGGTCTACAAATTCACAAACCACATCAGGCTGAAATATGACACAAGCTCACTGAGTTGAAAGGGAGGAGGTATTTTTGTTTAACATACCCCAGCTGCCTAAACGCTGGTCTCTCCCTTTCCCTCCCCGCCAAAATGCATAATTCCTGGGATCTGCTTTTCCCTGCTTGCTTCTCCCAAAGGGGAGATGGCCCTGGCTGGGACCCCAACTCACCGAGTGACCTAGGACAAGTGATCTTGTGTTCTCTCAGAGCCTTGATTCCCTGAAACGGAAGGGAGACTGACCTATGCTCTGGAGTCCTGTTGATAGTACAGAAAAGGATGAATTTCCAAACAGTACCGGGAGGTTCTTCAGGCCTCTCTGCTGCAGGGCTGAGAGCCCCAAGCTGTGTGCACTGACCCAGATCCCTTGTCACAGCCACAGTGAAGCCCCCAGCAGTGCTCATAATGTCAGGACTACAAGGAAACTTCAGGATAACAATGAGTGCAGGGATTAAGAGCTCTGTAGTCAGAACTCCAGAATCCTGGCGCCCATTATCTTTAACAACGAAACTCGAGACACATTTTTTAGGCTCGGGTACCTCATCTGTAAAAGGGGAAAACAGTAGTACCTAAGAGGAACAGTTGCGAGGAATCAAGGAAGTAATTAATGTTCCAGCGGCTGGTACACTAAAATGTGTATTATTATTATCATGCCAACCAACGCCACCTCCGCCCCCCCCCCCCCCCATTTTACAGATGAGGAAACTGAGGTCCAAAGAGCCAGGCGTTGCCACAGGTCACTCCGAAGAAACAAGGCTGCAGCTCCACTCCCAAGTCAATGCTTCTGACTTCTCTCGGTTTCTAATAAGCAAATATACACACTCAGAGGCTGTAGTTACAGACTGTAAAGTCTGCTTGAAGAAAACCAGAGATCAGTGCCTCAGCAAAGGAATACAGATCATGCAGACATCATCTCAGGGACCTACCTGGCAACTTCTCAAGAAAGACCCAAACTACACACAGGAGTAGGGAGAAGTGACCTACGCGCACCGGATGGCTGAGAAGTGTAAAGGCATCCGGTCAACAGCTCTTGCTCATAATAGCTTGGCAAAGTGCACATGTGGCTGCCTCTGGGGAAAGAACGGGGGCTGGAGGGATGAAGCTTACACTATACTCTTCTCTATGTTTGAATCTTCAGTGCTATTTTTTTCTGCTTTAAAAATAATAAAATAGAAGAGAAACAACACTGCAAAAAAATAATAATTTAGCAGCCTCGTCCGGTAGCTATCAGCCTATCGTCTGCTTTCAGATGAAATTTAGAGAGGGTTCCAAGACCTTCAGCTGGGTTTCCAGAATCTGCAACTCTGATCTGTCATGGTGGCCACTGCTCTGGTTCAGATCTGCACTGTCTTTAACCTGGACCATGCAACAGCCTCTTCAGGCTCCCCCTGCCTCCAGTTTGCCCCTTCCAGTGCATCCCCTACATCAACGACCAAATCAGTGAGAGTTTTTATCAATTGCTGTGGTCGAAAACCTTTCTCAGCTCCTCATTGCCTTCAGGATAAAGTCCAAAGCCTTAGTTTACAATCTTTATTTACAGTCTCAACCCCCACAGCTACACCCTTCCTTCACTGCTAGTCTAGCCATGGATGGCTCAAGAAACCTCAGTACCTTTGCACAAGCTATTCCTGTTTCTTAGAATGTCTTTTCCCTCGACTCCTTTAACTCCTGGGAACCTGTTACTGATTTCCGGGGCCTGGGTCCCCCAAACATTCTTAGTCGCCCCTTTATGGACTGAAATAACTCTCGGTATCACATGATTGTGTCAACCACTATGGATGAGAAGTATCTTGAGGACAGAGAGCTTTGTCCTCCTCGAGGGTCTTGGGCCTTCACAGGGCAAGGCATAGGACACAGGCCCAGAAAAGTGTTGAATTGAGGAAGGACGGCAGGAAGGAAATGCCATGAGAGGCAAACCAACCCCCCCCCCCCCCCCCCCCGCCACCAGCTCCCGGGAGCTGCCTGCTTTCCGTGTTAGTTTGTAATAAAAAAAAAACTATGGAAAATTCTGGAGTAAAGTTCCCTTCCCTGATTCACACGGAAACCTTCTTTGCTGCTGTGTAACTGCCCCCGGGTGCCAACCCAAGCTCCCCGGCTGTTTACAATTTTCCTGGCATTTATAAATAGCAAGGCCTCAGAAAGGAAAGTGGAATTTCAAGGGAGTTGGATGCTGCCTGTCCCACCATCCCACCCTTCCTTCTCTCAGAGGCCCAAGCCTCTTCCCCTTAACATCCCCTAGAAACACCAACCAGCACCCCCAAGTGTGGGGATGGGGAGGGGAGAGGATGTCTTAATGAATGGAACACTCAAGAAAGAGTGAAAAGCTCCACCAGCTAGAAGGACTCAGCTTAAAGGCCAACTGGAACTGGGTCCTAGCCCTGCCCTTTTGTCACCGTGTGACTGTGAGCCCATCACAAACTTTCTGGGCCCTGCGGTGGTCTCAGCTGTGGAATGGGGTTGAGGCGACACTCCAGCAAGCTACGGTCACTGCAAAGGGGTGCAGCAAGAGGTCCCGGTGCCCTGGTCAGAAATGTGGTCCTGGGAGAACAGGACCTACAGGATTAAGTGTCTGAAAAGTCTCCAGGAGCCAAACAAAACCACACGCTCCTCCCCAGGGCCCCACTTCCACAAAGCCGGAGTCACCCCCAGAACAGCCCTTGAATGCCTTTGGCTCTTTGGAGTTCTGGCTGTTTTAAAGATGCCCTCTCTGCTCTGTGGAAGGTATAAAGGCGGGATAGTGTATGCCTGGGCACTTAGAGGGCCACAAAGGAAGCCAATGGCCCCTCCCCACCCAAAGTCTCCCCCCTGCCTTCCAAAAACTTGCCCTTGACAACCGCCCAGAGCAGCCGGCCTGCACTGGGCCAGGGGGACACTGCTGTGACCAGATTCTGGGTGGTGATCAGCCCCCAGAAGAGATGGGGACCCAGGGAGAAAGGGAGACTCCAATCACTGTCTTCAACTCTGAACGAAGTTTTCCGTGTGAGTCAGAGAAACCAGCGTACGTTGCAGGGCCGAGGAGGACAAGGCACCGTCAGGTTAACAACTGCAAGCAGATTTCAGACGGCGAGTACAAGGAAGAAGTTTCTAACAGACCTGGGCCCAAAAAGAGGAAGGAGGCGGAGAGCTCCTCGTCGCCCGCGGAGAGCAGGCGAAGGCATTATTACCTTGGAGTCGAGGTTCCGCCGAGCACACTCTCCGGCGGAGCCACCGCCCAAACCGCAGACGCGCGGCCACCTGCAAGCCCGGGTCGGATACACCGAGTGCCCGAGCGCCCGGGTGACCCCGAGCCCAGGTCCCTCACCCGCGGGGGCGGGGTCAAGGTTAGCTCAGGTGCTTGCAGCACAGCGGGGCCTGTAGGTGGAGGCCCGGCCCCCCTCCTCCCCGGCCCTAGCCCCCCTAATCCAACCCTTCTTGGTTCCCTGGAAGACCAGCAGGGTGAGGGAGGAAGCCCTTCTCCAGCGATGCCCCGCTGCCGGGACGAGCTCCGACCGAGAGGGGAGCGAGAAGAACCCAGATGCCCGGGATCCCCAAGACGTCCGGGGCCGTGGCCGCCCCCCTCCCTTACCTGCTGCGGAGGCGCTGGCGACGACGGCTGCAGGGTCCAGCTGTGCTCAGCTGGTTCCGGGCGGCGGAGCGGGGGCTGTGCGCCAGTTCGGACGCGGTGGGCAGGGCGCGGGCGGGAGCCGCCCTCGGGGCGGGGCGGCGGGGCCGGGGCGGGGTGGGGGGGTGGGGGGTGGGAGTGGGGGAGGAGCGCCGGCCCCCCCACGCAGACAGCTGGGCGGACGGCGACTCCGGCTGCAGACTTGCATTCGTCCCGGGCGGTCTGCACTACTTTGCCAAACACCCTCGCTACATCCGCGCGAGGAAGACAACCGCACCCCGCCTTCCCGGGAATAAACGGAGTTTTGGGGCACCGCGGGGAGATCTCCAGGAGGTTGGGGGTCGTCGGGGGCCGGGGGCCGGGGGGAAGAGACCCAGAGTAGTAGCTCCTGGGCTGGGCTGGGCTGGGCTGGGGCCAAAGAGCTCGGCTGGGATGGGCGGCGCGCCTTGCTCAGCTGGGATCAACCAGGCAGATTTCAGCTTCTGGGAGTGCCGACTTCAGGAGGCAAAGCCCCCTGCAGGAGAGCCTGAGATGGGCCACCAGCAAAAGCAGGGAGGTGTGCAAGCAGCTGCTAGACCCACTGAAAGAAAGGAGAACGTTTCCCAACTTCATTCAGAATGAAAGAACAAGAAATGCCAAGTGCATCCCTGTCCTTCAAACAGAACCTTCAAAAAGAATCTTGAGGGGCTTTGGAATCAAAAGGCCTTGTTTGGAACTGCCGACACTCAGCAGGCCTGTAACTTTGGGCAAGTGACAGCAACATTATTGAAGTGTCACTTCGTCCCTTGTGAAATGGATATAAAGATTGCCTCCGCGTGGGGCTGTTAGGAAGACGCAGGGAAAGAAAGACTGAGCACAAGGGCAGGTACTGTGGCTTCTCCACAAATGGTCGTTCTTATCAGTGTGAGGGCAGACATTCTTTTCCGTGATCGAGAACATCCTCGTTGTCAAAAAGATGAGTGCGAGGTCACTTTTGAACAAATGTTAATGTTTTCTTCACCTCAGCAGCTTCTCACGTGGATTTGAGAGACAGGCGTGTGTGATGGCACAGGGCACAGGGCGGCCTTCCCTTCCAACAGGCCCGCTTTGAACGTGGGTTCTCAGGCCTCTTGCCTGAGTTGCCCTGTGCCTCCAAGTGGGAGGACTCCCACACCAGGAAACCGGACCAGACGACTCAAGATGTCCATTGCCAGCCTAGGGGCTGGGGGCAGCCCCATGTTCAGCTGGGTCAAACCTCCCTCTGACACAAGGGAAAATGTACCAAGTCAGTACCTGCCAGGTTCTGGGGATCAGAGCAGGAAGAGCTGGTGTTTAAGTAGCAGAGAAGGCAAGAACACCATACTCACTTCCTGGTTTTTTGTTTTTTGTTTTTTTTTTTTCTGGTTTTTCCATGGAGTGGCAGCCAGGGAAGCCACAGGGCCTGGGGAATCCCGGCTCAGCTCTTCCTTCCCCACTCCCTTCTGCAACTCTAGTAATTACAGGAACCATTCCTTGAACACCTCAGGCCATGTTCTGGGCTTCCCTTGTGCTCCCGACTTTCATCCTCAGCTCCCCACCCACATCCCCCCCCAGGTAGGTGTTACCTTGTCCAACTTTCAGATGAGGAGGCCAAGGCACGGAGAGGGTTAAGTAGCTCTCCCAAGTTCACACAAGTAACAACAGACATACCTAAGTCCCTGACCCCTCTCCTTTATCCAATGTCCTCTGCCCTCTACTGCCACCTTTCCTGGCTAGGGAAACTCTACTCAGCTCCACTTTCTCTAAGGACTGAAGCAGGGTGCCCACCCCAAAGAGGAGCTCACCCCCTCTCTCCGCCACTCTCCGCTTTTTTCAGAGGCTGCCTGTGGCCGCCTGTGTGCCGGGTGGGGAGAAAGGCAGAGACCCACGATTCAGCTCTGAGCTCTTTGATTATAATCCCTCTCATACACATGCCTTGGGTTTATCCAACATATCATTTTCAACCCTAGCAGCTTCTCTCCAGCAAAGAAAGGCAAACCTCTGAATCTGTGTCTCCATAGAACTGGAGAATATTGGATTGAGATGCAGGAAACATCTGGGAACATCTGGACCAGGCTCTCACTTTAGAAATGGGGAAACTGAGGCCAGTGGAGTACAGGCTTTCACACACAACCCTGGGATTGCTCCACTTACTGGAGAGACACGTGAGCATAAGCTGCTGCCAGAAAGAATTAAAAATAATGGTGATGAGGACAACGATGGTAACTTCTACTGGAGGGACAAGCAAGTTCCTAGTGCTTTGCTTTGCATACATCAACACGTGTGTTTCACAGCTGGGCAGGATAGATCTTGGCCTGACCTTTTAGTCAGGGCCAAGTTGGCCTCGCATGGGTGCTAAGAAGTCTCCTCTGTGTTGGTATCTTCTCATTTCTCTCTAGACTTCTGTTTGTACTCCTCTCCCCACTGGCTCCCCACCGCCTACAGGCATCAGTAAGACCTTTTCTGCCCTGGACCCTCACCTTCAGAGTGAATGGCTTCTCGTTCTTGACAGTATGGACCCCCTCTCATGGTGGAAGTTGGATGTATCCAGGAGACCTACCTCCCCCCACCCAGGAGTGAGGATGGGGGAAACAAAGGCCATACACAGGCTACACGGTAATTTGGAGGTGTTGCTCCCCTTTGTGAGAATGTCTCTCCCCACCCACAGGAGTGGCCCTCCCTTGGCACCTGTGTTTGTACCATAAACCCCACCCCACCCCACACACAGTTCACAGTATTAGGAGTAGACACAAAAACCAAACAGGACTATCAGAATTTGGAATTAAAGTTTGGGTTATGATGATTATGTTTAATTAACTGGGCCTGTGGGAACCGGCCATCTCTGAAGGCCAAGACCACCATTTTGAGGGGACCATCTTCCACAGAGAAAGCCAGTGAGACCCTCATTAAATGGCTTGATGGATGTGGGTAAATCGGTGTGGAGAAACTCAGAGAGGAGAAGGCTGGGCTGGCCGGGGAAGACTTGGGGATCTACTGGGGCTCTTTTGGATACAGAGCTCTCCTGAAGCTGGCCTCAGAAAAATAAGTTATTAGGACAAGCATTTATTGAGCATCGAATGCCTTACAGCAGGTTCCTAGAAGCAGAGCATAAGATCAGGATTTTGTGCAGAAGATTAATTGAAGAGATGCTCTTAGGTGATCCTGCAATGTCCCAAGGAGCCTTGGGACAGGGATGCAGCTGGGCCTTGGGATCAGGCCAGATGCAGGCCCGAGTACAAAGGCTACCTGGAAAGGGCTTTGGCTCCATTGTCCAACTCTGCCCATCTATTTTCTGTTCTGCCTCAAAACGGACAAGCATCTCTGCTTTCCACAAAATGGCTTTTACCAGCAGGGAACCGGAATCTTTGTTTGTGGCCCACATGCTAACTTGGGTCAGATGCCTACCCTTTATCCAGTTGACTCTAGCCACAGAGACAGGGTCATATTGCACAAATCTGGCTGCTCCCACTATAACCTGTAGATGGAGAGAAAGGAGGAGGGAAACCAGGCAGAGAAGACAGTGTCGCTGGGCAGGAGGATTCATTTGGCCTTGAAAGGATAGAAAGAATAAGATTGGAGGTGAGGAATGGGCTGGAATCTTCTGCTCTGGGCACAGAATAAGCAAAGGTGTGGAGGCCAGAGGAAGACAGGCCTGGAAGACAGGTGGGAGTCTGGGCGCCTTCAGTGATGTGCTAGAACTGGCTTCAATCAGCTCACAAGAGCTGCCGGTAAATTTCCAGGAATTTTGACAGCTGGTTGTTAAACACAGCCTGTCCACAGCTACACACAGCTGGCCCTATGACAGTGGGATAATACAAACTAAAACTGTAATTATAACTGCCACATTTTGAGTGCTTCCTGGCCATGTGATCATGCCAATTTATGACATCAATTAAGCCTTACAACTACCTCCAAGTTAGGTATAGTCTTCAAGTTTTCAAATACGTAAACAGGCTCAGAAAAGTAACCTGCTTATGTTTCCACAGCTGGGCGAGTGATAGAACTGGAATCCAAATCCAGGTATGTCTCCAAAGCCCAGGTTCTTTTTTTTTTTTCTTTTAACTTTTTTTTTTAATGTTTCTTTTTATTTTTGAGAGACAGAGAGAGACAGCATGAGTGGGAGAGGGGCAGGGAGGGAGAGAGACCCAGAATCTGAAGCAGGTTCCAGGCTCTGAGCTATCAGCACAGAGCCTGATGCGGGGCTCAAACTCACGAGCCGCGAGATCATGACCTGAGCCGAAGTCGGACGCTCAACCGACTGAGCCACCCAGGTACCCCAAGCCCGGGTTCTTTCTATAGCCAAGGTGAAGGGAGTCAGGGGGTAGGTGAGGCTTCTCCCAGGCCTCTCATTGAGGATCAGGGATTACTTAATTTCATCTTGACAGTGTTAGGGCCTGATGTTGGGCCCTTCCCTGTCCACTTCCTATAATGCTTTATAACAACTCACTATTTATTTATATGGAAGGTATTTGGAGTTGTTTAAGAAACGTAAACCTATTTTAAGAAAGATTATAAACTGCTGTGCTTTAGAAATAAGAATTCATAAAGCCCCTAATGTGCACACACCAAAAAAAAAAAAATCTTTGAGGCAGTGCTATTTTTATATTCTTTTATGTACCCACAGAAGCAGTGCATGGTCTGTGTTTTTTCCTTACTTATTATTTACTTACCGCTTTTCTGAGTACTAGTTATGTGCCGAGCCCTGCGCTTATGGCTAAGGGCATGGAGATGAATCAGCCATAGACTCAACCCTTGCAGGGCCTGTGGCCAAGGAAACCGACAATTACACTAGGCTGTTATAAAGACTAAGACAGAGAAAGCTTGGGAGGGGATGGAATGAGGCTGAGGGACACAGACAGGGTCCAAGAAGGCTTGCAAAGAAGCAGATGAGCCAGGCCTTGGAGGACACTTCTCTGGGCCTCAGTTTCTTCATCTGGTAACTGTGTCCACCTCCAAGAGTTGTGGGAAAATGAAAATACCCATGTCGACTGCTCACTGCATAGAAAGGGCTCTGTAAACAGTAGCTGATATCATTAGGGGAACCCCACAGGTAAAGGCACGGAGGTACTTAAGGTGAGTGAGCGTGTGCTAGACTGTCTGGAATACAGGGGACATGAACTGAGCACTGGAAGATGAAGCCAGGCAGCAGGAGGACAGCAGTATTCATAGGGGCCTGTTCTAGGCATTCTATCCTTCAAATCTGACAACAAGTTCCCCGGACTGAAACTATACTCACTCCCAGATCAGAGACGGGGAAACGGAGGCTCAGAGAGGTGACGTCACTTGTTTATGGTGCACAGCTGGGAGATGGCACAGATGGAACGAGAACTGAGATTTCACTCCAAGGCCACCATCTCCCGCGTGGGACCGACAGCGTGCCAGCCCGGAAGGCATGGGGCCGCTGGGAAGTTGTCGAAGGCTCTCGTGCAGGAGACTGACACTGTTGGAGCCGGCTCAAGAAGAAGTTTCCACGGAAGGGGACAAGGGCCCGCTGGCCCCACAGCCCGTGCCTGCCAGGGATTTAGCAGGAAGAGCTGGCTTTTGTTCTAGATGAATCGGCCCAGCTGTTTCTGAAAGCCCAGCCCCACTCTTCTGGGCTCAGCGGACCAGAAGGCATTCAGCTGTCCCCGCAGGTCACCAGTGGGGTGGGAGAGTGCAGTACTTTGTCCACTGGACTGCACCGTTTACAGAGAGTTATATTATCACAACACGGAACAATGGGCTTTTTTTTTTTTTTTTTTTAATAATGTTGTGCTGCATCTTGGGTAGCAAGTTGTAGTGGAAACACAATCAGGACAGCAAAGCGTTGCCCTCTTTGGAATTTGGAGAAACGAAAATAAATAAATAAACACGTACATACATACCACTTAGAATAGCTGATTGGATTAAGGTTTTAGTCAAAAGTTGTTCTGGGTCCTCCACTCGGCTCCTCTTCCTTTCCTTTCTCCCAGTGCTTCTCTTTTTCTTCCCCCATCCCTCTCTTCCTCCCTCTCCTCTTCCCCTTTCTCACCACGGATGCTGCATTAGCAGCACTTTGCTGGAGTCCAAATAGACTCGCCTGGGGGAATTAGGACACCTGAGTTCACACCCTGTCCCGCCTCTTTCTTGCAGGATGATCCAGGGCAAGCCACTCACTTCTCGGAGCCTCCATTATGCCATCTGCAAACTGGGACAGTAGAAGTACCCACCTCTAGGCGGTGTTATAGCTGGCTCACAAAACCAGGCATTTTTTAGCCCCTGCTTCTGCTGCACTGGCCCCAGGGAGAGCCAGAGGACATCTGTCTCATAAGATCTAGCAAACTGTCCTTCACCAGTTAGTCTTTAGGTCAAGCCACTGTAGCTTGTCTTACCTTATGGCTGCAATTTGTACGAATGTCTTCAGATGCTCACAGTGCAAATGCAATCATTTCAATTCTTTTTCTTTTTTTAAAAAAGTGTTTTTTTTAACATTTATTTGTTTTTGAGAGAGAGAGCGGGAGCGGGAGAGGGCCAGAAAGAGGGAGACAGAGGATCTGAAGCAGGCTCTGCACAGTGAGTACAAAGCCTGATGCAGGGCTTGAGCTCTTGAACAGTGAGATCATGACCTGAGCTGAAATCAAGAGTCGGCAGCTTAACTGACTGAACCACCTTGTTTTTCAAATCAAAGCCACAGACTTGAGAAACCCAATGCCTGATGAACAAGAAGCTCAAAGTTTCCCTGATCGGGCTTTTCTTTTCTTCTTTGTTCCCAAACTCCAAGGCTGATGCGCCCCAGCACGGAGAGGGTCAGCCCACACCCACAGCAAGCTGGCAACCTGGAGTTTTGCTTTTTCCCTGGTGCACAGTCTTGCCGTTTTAGCCCCAACCTCAGACAGATGCCCCTCAGACCCAGGTCCCTGGGCAGGTGCCAGGGGCCTCCATGAGCAGTCCAGCTCCCTCACTGCTTAGCCCAGACGCTGCACTCAAGTTTCTGACATGGCCATTCTCCAGGGTCCTGGCCTGCCAGTCTCCACCTCACAATTTGTCTGCATATCCGCCCTCAAGGACTCCAAATCTCCCTCTTTTTTTGGTCTCCAAGTGCCTCCCATGTCCCCCTTCAGAGATGAGGGAGCAACCTTCAGGCAGTAAAAGGTGAATTATCCCAAGACTTTAAAGTTCCTCTTTCTCTAGAGATGAAAAAAGGAAAAAAAAAAGCCAGTTAAATGTTCAGCAAGCAACTTATGACACCTCTCTCAAAATATACATGGCGTAAAATACAATCAGCCTCATTTTATGGAACCCGTGAGAAGCTACGGGAAGCTTATGTGCAAAGGGCCATGGCTCGGCAGGCTTTGCATTTTATCACCATCCAGATAAGTTCCAAGCTGCTTCAGCCTGGCACTGGTGGCCACACATGATCTGGCCTTGCTTTATCTCTCCAGCTCTATCTCATCCCCTCCCACCTGTCACTGAATCACCTGCTGCTCTCCCAGCAGATCCTACTCTCTGTCACCTTGACACCTCCACGCGCTTGTACCCCAGTTCGCTCTTGGGATGGCCCATCTCGACCTTTGCCCCTGTTTAATCCTTCCCTATATGTTCAGGTTCAGTTTCGGGGGAAGCTCCTTTGCAAAGCCTTCCATGACTGCTCCAGGTTATTTCATATTAGCTGCCCTTCCCTGCTCCCACAGTTCCCTGTGATGCGTCCATCACAGCACTAACTAGAAAATAATGCAGAAATAGTTTCCCCTGTCCTGTTATTCTTCATCCAAGAACCCTGCTTAATCCCCTTATAAATGATGGTTATTTGTAATGATTTAGTCACTGGTTTGTTTACTGTTCGCCGCCCCCCCCGCCACTAGACTGTGAGCTCCCTGAAGGCAGGGCCAGATTGTTCATTCTCTACTGCCTATGAAAGTGCCCAGCACAGCAACCTGGACAGAACAGACCCTCAATACGCACTTACTGGATTGAACTGAAATGGCACTTACCACACTGTGTTACAATCATCTGTTTATGTTTCTAGTGCTACCAGTGAATCCCTCGTGGGCAGGGGCCAAATCTCATTGGCCGTTTGCTCTTAGTGCCCAGCACAGAACTTGGCACACAATAGATCAGTAGATGTGGAATGAGTGAATGAATGAGTGAAATGACTTGTAAAAAACTAACATGAAGGCGGGATGAACAAATGATCAAATAAAGGAATTCCAAACAACCTTTCTGAAACAACCATTTGACAGCTGTTACTTTCACTGTTTGAAATAAATATAAGGCTCCTCTCTTGATTCTGTTCACTGGTACTGTTGGAAAAAAATTATAATGGAGTCGGTCAAGGCTAACCTTTAAAAAACAATCACCACAGAAATCCAATGACTGGAGTAGCCTCTTAATGAATAGGCAAGACATTGATATCAATTTACAGTAATTAGTAAGGCTAAGATACCCTCTTAAAATGTCTGCTTCCTTAACCTTCCAGATTTGTATCAAATATCACCACTTAGTTTTTCCAAGTTTCATATTTTAAAACAACTTTATTCCCTGTAACAACAGTGATGTGTGTGTGTGTATAAAGGGAAACTACTGTTTCTTCTCTACGACTCACACAGAAATTTACTTCTGAAACCAAATGTGAGGGGTTTTTTTCCCCCCCACTGACCGATTCTGTGATGCCAGTAGGGTATCCTACAATTCAGTTCTGTTCTGACACTGTGTTTCTGGAGACAGCATCAAAGCCCCCCACAGGTTAAGGTTCGGTTCCACAAAGCTGTCTGCACCCCACTTTGGATGCCAATCACAAGCGGATGCCTCCAGGACTTCTGACCCACCAGGCTATAAATCAAGCTTCCCATCACCCCCTTCTCAGGTTCGATAACTTGCTAGAACAGCTCACAGAACTCAGGAAAACAATGGATTTACTTGGTTACCAGTGTATTATAAAGGATACAACTCAGGGACAGTAGGTGGAGGCATGCAGGGAGCAGAGTGTGGAGGAAAGAGCGAGGAGCCGTGCCCTCCAGAGGCACTAACCTCCCAACACCTCTCTGTGTTCGGCAAACTGTAAGCACTCTGAACCCCACAGCTCAGGGATTTTTATGGAGGCCTTATCGTGTGGGCACCATCAATTATTAACTCAGTCTCGGTCCTTCTCCCCTTCCCAGGGGATGGGGGATTTGGGCTGAAAGTTCAAGCTTCTAATCATGGCTTGGTCTTTCTGGTGACCAGAACCATCTGAAGCTCTCCAGGAACCCCCACAAGGGTCTCCTCAGTAGAACAATAGATGCTCCTATCGACCAGGAAATTCCAAGGGATTCGGGAGCCCTGTGTCAGAAACTAGGGTCAAAGACCAAATATTAGAACAAAAGATGTTCCCAGCACCTTTATCGCTTAGGAAAATTACAAAGGTTTTCAGATCTCTGTCTAGGAGCCAGGGACAAAGACCAAAATATATATTACTTACTGTATCCCCAAATCACAGCATTTGTTCCATAATATATACATATTTAAGTGCTCATGGCATTACAAATACAGTAACTATTTAAATGTTTTCAACATGGTCTTTAAAGGAAAGTAGTCATATTTCCCCAACTTTCCTAAAGTCAGAGCATAGCAACTGATATAGAACTGACAACAATCAGAAACTTAAACCCAGGACGTCCTAGAATTTTCTGGATGGGAAGTCAGCACACCCACAAGTATTTCCATTTTTACATAGCTGTGATCACCACATCTAAACAATCACACACACAGCTTTCCCCCACCCCCTCGTATCATGTAGCAAACATTTTTCCCTGTTGCGATATATTCTTTATATTTCCTCTGAAAAAAATCATATCATCTCCTGAGCCTCACCCATAACCAACTGTAATCACTTCCTCTCCAATGACACCTCCCCAGGGCTCTCAACAGTTCAGCAGGCTAATAGGAGGAGGCTCTCTAATCGGGGGAGAGGAACGTTCTGGAGTCACACACCTCCATGGAACCCTGGCTCTGACACTTCCTTGTTATGCCACCTTCAGCAGGCTACTTGTTATCTTTGATCTCAGTTTTCTCAGCTGTAAATTGGAAATAATAGTGCCTTATGTAGAGAGCTGGTGTAAGGATTAAATGTTTAAAAAAAAATTTTTTTTAATGTTTATTTTTGAGAGAGAGAACGAGTGCAAGCGGGGGAGGGACAGAGAGAGAGGGAGTCAGAGAATCCCAAGCAGCCTCCTGGGTGTCAGCACAAAGCCCGATGTGGGGCTCAAACTCACAAACCGTGAGATCATTACCTGAGCTGAAGTCAGATGCTCAACCGACTGAGCCACCCAGGTGCCCCTCTATCTATATGTTTAAGTGAAAAAAACAAGGTGCAAATCTACATGTATGGAATGCCAGCATGTGTGTGTGAAGAGTAATAAAGAAGAGAGAGAAGAGATATATGGGTCTGCTTGCACTTGTATAAAATACTTTGTAAGGATACATCAGAAACTGGTAACATGGGTTGCCTCTGGGGACAGTTCTGGTGGCTGGTAGATGGGGCAGAGAGATTTTTCTGTGTATACCCTTTGTTGCCTTTGAATTTTAAACCATGTAAATGTATCATCCATTCAAAGTAATAACAACAACAGAAAGAAAACACAAGTTGCGAGACACAAAAATATTGCTATATGTGCTTTTTGCCAGAGATAGAAGAACTCACCTCCTGCAGAAAATTGCTTGCATGTTGGGAAAAAGCTTTCTCAGGTCTCAGGACCTCCTGGCTGTGCAAACCAAAGCCTGGAGCCCAGTCTGGAGGGAAAAGGTTAAAACCATCCAATAGTAAAGGATGACCTCTCTGGGTGAAGAGGTAGCTCTGATTTGAAGCAATTCTTTACCCAAGGAAACTGGAGTTTGGGGCACTGGGAATTGGGGGAAAGAAAAGGAAAGAGGAGGCACTTAATAAGAACAGGAGATAAGAATGGTCCTCCAGGGCTGAGACAGCTCCCCATGATGGCACAAGGCTGAAGGCCTTTAGGACCAGTGACTCTGGTTTTAGGGGGACCCAAATCTTGCTACTGTGGATGTGGCAGGATGTGAAGCCTCAAACTGGTTTAAAACCAAGACAGTGTATAGTTGACCTTTTCTTTGCCCAGAACTATTTTCTCTCACTTATTCTGCAGCTTGAGTGTTGAATCTTCCCTATCCTTAAGAAAAGGGAAATCTTTTCTTTCTCTTTCTTGGTCTGTTTGTATTAATTGCTGAGGATCCAGACTCTAGATTTACTAGGTCACCAAGTCTTCTGCTAAAGAACTAGAGAACAGGAACTAGAATAGAGAAAGAAGGAAGTACTGTGGAGGAGACCAAAAGAAGAAAGGAAGATTTTTCTCTAAACCAGAAGGGCAGAGGGTTGGAGGTGAGCAAAGTGATGGGGAGGTTTGCCATAAGGACCAAACTGGTCTGAGAGCTGATCTGGGGCAGTTTACCAAAAGGGAAGAGGACCCAAAGCTCAACTGAGGCAGGTGAATGGAACTAGCAAAGAAGGCTTCAAGGGACACTGTTTGAGCATCGAGGAACAGAGCGAGAGTGGAGGCATTGCCTCAGACTGCTCAACCATGACCAGAGGGAGAACCTCAAGGTGCCTGCACCAAGTTAGCCTATACACATTGTTCCTTTGTGGGCAGCTGGTGGATGGGTCACTCTGTTAGCATCAGTAACTCACTGGATGCCTGCCCAGTTGGAGAGATGCCCACCCATACCATATGATGTCAGCCTGAACCTGCTCCATTTATCCAGGTGACAGATACCTACATAATGCCCCAGGACAAAACCTATAAGCCCAAAGCAAGGAATGAGACCCTGGACTCAGTGGTGTGGTGACAAGAAAGCTCTGGGCATCTATACTCAGGTGGGGGGAGGGGGGAAGGATAAAAGTGGGAGCTGAACTGGATGATCTCCATCCCTCCTGAGATGGGACAGTGACACTGTTGGTTTCACATGGATAGGGGCCATGTGGATAGCAGCAGATCTGACGGTGCTACTCACTAGCTTATAGCCTTCTAAAGGCTGCTTTCTACCTCTAGGGTTCTCAGCCTGGGGAGTCAGGATAGGCTAACTTGGGCTGCAGTAACAAATTAACCCCAAATCACAATGACTTCACACGATAAAAGTTTATTTCTTGCTCATGGTACATGTCCCACACATGTGCTCTGCATAATCATTTGAGAACCTAGACCAACAGAGAGGCCACCACTTGGGACATGCAGCCTCCTCCGGTCACTGTGGCAACACAGGGAACTAAGGGAGAACTTGCTTTTTTTATACTTGAGCCCAGAACTGACATGTGTGACCTCCATTTACAGCCCATTGGTGAACCTAGTCATGTGGTTCCCTCCAAGGGCAAGAAGGCTGGGAAATGTGGGGAGGAAATGAGTATCTGTGGAGCGGTGAACATCTCTGTCATACATAGCATTCAAGACTCTCTTTGTGACCTATTCCCAGGACTGCCCCCAGCCTCATTTCCTGACACTATCTTATGAGTCTTCCCAACTCATAATCCATCTGTGGTGGCAGGAATTTTCTCTCAGCTCCTCGGTTATGTCCTTGAACCAGGGCACCCCCATACCTTTGCTTACTATGCTGGTTCCTGAACATGAAATGCCCCTTTTCTATCTTCCTCATCTGCCAACATTCTACTTCTCCTTTTAAGCTCAGCTCAGAGGTTACCTTCTCCACTCCTGATCCCTCAGGAATACAGTTAATTGACCCTTTTCAGTTCTGCCACATCTATTTTCATATACTTCCATTAGCACTTAGGATCCATGGGACTGACTTCCTGGCATGTTTCACAGTGCCTGGTACATCATGGGCACTAGACAAATATTTGTTGAATAAATGCTTTGCATTTAGAACTTTTCAGACAATAATTTAATTGTATGTCTTTCTCCACACCCATCCACCCACCCCCAATAGGTTGTGAACTCTGGATGATACAGACTAAACCTTATTTATCTCCACTCCTCCATTATCTATCAACACTGGGAAATTTTCTAGTAAATGTTTTGGGGAGAATTGACCAATCTGTCCTATACTTAATTTTGAATAATGAATTAAGAAATGATTACAGATGGGTCTTTTAAAAAGGAACATTGGCTATACGTATGCTATCCTTCAATTAAAAAGTTTACTCTAAAAAACAAACAACAGTGATGAGCAAAAAAGGGAAGTACTTAGAGAGTAAAGTGTACAAACACAAAGGCACTTCCAGAAGATTTGATCATTGTAATAGTGTCTGTAGACAAAAGTCCTAAAGTCCCTTTGGGTGCAGTTAACATTGCCGGGAGCTAGCTCGAGCCAAAGGGAAGCCAAGGGTGGAAACCTGTGGACTTCAGGATCAGGGGGAAGCAGGTCTCCAAGTGCTGGGAGAATACACACAGCCCTCTCTTCCTTTGTCTCTGTTTCTCTCCAGGCATATGCTTCATTATTCTCACTCACTGAAAACCAGCTTTTTCTCCTTCTCAGAAAACCACCACTTGAACCATCAACCAACAGGTACCTAGTTGCCAACTCCTTTCCAGAAAGCAGCAGCTGGCTTCTTTGATCCAATTTCAACACCCTGGAGAAAGACTCTAATTGGCCCAGCATGAGCACGTGCCCACCTGGCCTGATCATGGGTGACCTCGGTGGAAAGCTCCCCCCACCCCGCCCCCACCGCATACTGGGGCTCTTTCTCACCCTGACCTTCTTCATGGAGGAACCAGGCACCACAAAATAGGGCCTGGGAAGAAAAGGCCACTGCTGCCCACCTAAAACCAGGAAAAGAGGAGAACCATTCTTGAGAAACTTGCTCTAGACAGTGATAGCATATAAATATATCTTCTGAAAAGAACAAATGATAAAGACACAGAATTTCAGAAAGAACTAAAATGGCAGAGGCCACTTCATAGTTACTGCATCTCCTAAATCTCTTGTGAAATAGCCCCCCTACTCCCGTCTTCATCGCCTCAGATCTTACCTTATCATCTTTGGTCTGAACTGTTGCAACCGCCTCTTAATTGGTCTCCGAGCCTCCTGGTTTCACTTCATCCTCCAAATCGTCCACCCAATCAGGGCTTCCAAATGATCTTTCTTTAAACAGCGTGTAATCCTGTCATTTCCCTGCTTAAAAACTTCCCAGCACAGCCTTCAAGGCCCTCCTTGGCCCAGCAGCACCTTCACTTGCTCTCCTTCCCTGGACGCCTGCACTTCTCCCCCATGGCCTCCTCACCAGCACTCAGTGCTTTTATATCTTCTCAAGCATTTACTCTCTCTGTTCCCTCTGCCCAGGGTGCCCTTCCCATTTCCATTACCTCTCCCTGGTGATGCTACTTACCCTTCAAGGTCCAGTTAAATATCTTCCCTCCCTCTGTGGTGACACCACATTGTGTCTATTTTTAGCTCTGGAGACATCTGTCTCCTCTGCTCTCTTTCAAAGCACTCACTCCATCTCATTTATCTTCAAATCCCCAGTTCTAACCCTAGGGCCTAAGTCCTAGTAGGAATCCAGAGATCCTCACGGAAGGATGTAGGGAGAGAGGGAGGGAGAAGCAGGGAGAGGGAAGGGAAAAGGGAAAGGGAGGAAAGGGAAGGGAGGAGGGAGGGAGGGAGTGGGATGGAAGGGAGGAAGGAAGGAAGGGGAAGAAAGGATTAAGGAAAAACCAAGGACTTGAAGTTACACTTGCTTTCTCCTCTATCTGTCAGCAGCTTGGACAGGTTATGGCACTTCTCTGAGACTCCGTTTCCTCCTTTATAAAATAACATCTATCCTACCAACTCAAGGGCCTGTTGGAGACCAAATCAAGAAAAGAATGTGGAAGCGCTTTATGTTATTTCTATGCAAAAATCCATTATTATTAACTGGCCATCGTGTAGTATTTGTTCTCCTAACTACCTGACGACTGCAGTCTTAGTGAACCGCCTTTGTTGGTCTGGGCTCCCTTGCAGGGGCAGGAGTCAGGGGGGCAGTGAGGTAGATTTAGTTACACTTTCTCATTGCCAGAATCTTGTGAAGGTCGAGCGGTGCTGACATTGAGATTCTTTAGGATCACAGTGTAAGGAGTGAGTAAACTTGATAACGTTATTCAATTTGGGATACTTTTTTGTACTCCTTAAATCTTGGGGCCTCCTGATTTTGATGAAGAGCAAGGAGTTATTGACAACCGTTAGCCATTACTAGTGATGTCAGAAGATGTCTTCTCACTTCTCATGCAAGGCTCTGGATGAGTTTCATCAGAGAGTGGCTTCAGCGGGAGGCTGCCGTGGGAGGGGATGAAAAACTGCTTCAGTTTGCAACTACTTATCCATGTGAATCAGGATTTTCTCAATACCATGTAACCGAAATAGAAGGTGGGAGGGATGGGATTAGAAGCTGCACGGATGGAAGATTGCAGCTGTCGTGCTGCACTTGTCTAGTAGACCAGGTGCGGCCTGTTTAGGTCTCATGGCATGGTAAGAAATAGAACAATGTGGGACAAATGTTGGGCAGTGGTGCGGCAAGGGTTCTCTCACGTGGGAGTAAATGGATGCTCGAGTGCTGGCACAGCCTTTGCCCCGAGGGTTGGCCTGGGCACCTCTGGCCTGGCTGCTTCCTAACCCCTTAGGGACTATACTGACCACTGAACTTGAGCTTGCCTCTTTGAGGACTGAGGGGCAGCAGGGAGCCAAGTCTCCTCACCTGTATCCTTGTCCCACGCATGGCTTCTGCACCGCTCATTTGCTTTTCCCAAAATAAAGCCTTGTCCAAGTCATCATTCTCACCCATCTCTGAACCCACTCTAAACTTCGTGATCTGGCCTGACTCAGCCAGATATCTTTCGTCTGTCTGCCCAGTTGCTTCCCACCCCCGCATCTCGGGGAATTGTTCTTCCCACCCACTCTATTCACATGAATACCACAGAAACCATCAGATCAGTCATTTTGCACACACCTTGGACCCTGACCATGACTAACCTAGAAGTAGGCCCTTGCCCTTGGATAGGACAGCCCCAGCTTCTAGACTGATCAATCCCTTCCTCCAGAATTTTTGGAACAGGGTCCAGGGGACAAAAATCAGCCTCTGTCTGGATGACTGAACTTAGGTGTGTAAAACCAGAAACTATGGATGCGCATATGTTCTTTGACGTTGACTGGAAAATGAAGAACGCTGGTCTGCAACAAGATAGAGCAGTGAGATATGAGATGGAGAAAGAATACTGCCAGACTTTACATTTTGAACTATGTTTCTTACGACTCTCAGTGGTATTTCTGTACTAGAATTCCAGGAGACAGCCCTGAATGCCCAGAATAAATCTCCAAATCTTGCCTAAGCTAAGCTAACGTGTCTATTAGTTGCAACCAAAGAAGAAATCTCATGTACATACACTGCAAAAAATTTCAATATTTGTATCCATCAAAAATACCTCATTTCCTCACTAACTAGCTTTATAATTAGCCAGTTTAACAAGTGTGAACTTACACAAATGAAATATCTATCAATTTGGATGCTTCTGACTTCAGGCTTGTATGCTTATGGTCACAAGATGGCTGCAGCAGCTCCAAGCATCACATCCTCACACATATTCACACTTTTTCATATAAATTTTTTTACAAATACTCTACTATAGTATGAAAAAAATTGAATCACTTAAGAATAGAAAGAGTTGTATAATGACTCCAACATACTCATCAGCCAGCTCTCACAGCTATCACAGCACGGTCACCCTGTATCATCTACACATTCACATGCCTTTTCCCTCCTTTCAGATTATTTCAAGGCAAATCCTAGACACTGCATTACTTCTTCTGTAAATACCTCAGAATATATGCCTAAAAGATACAAGTTCCTTTTTAAAAAGTAATCACAATATCATGATCACAGCTAAAAATATTGACAATCATTTCCCAGTGCCATCAAATCTGCAAAAGGGCTCCTTTTCCCTGATTGTCTTCAAAATGTGTTATTTTTATTATGTTGAGTGAAATAAGTCAGTCAGAGAAGGACAGTTATATGTTTTCACTCATATGTGGATCTTGAGAAACTTGACAGAAGGCCATGGGGGAAAAAATAATTACGAACAGAGAAGGAGGGAGGCAAACGGTAAGAGACTCTTACATACAGAGAACAAACTGAGGATGGATGGGGGGGGGGGCGGTGGGAGAGAGGGGAAAGTGGGTGATGGGCATTGAGGAGGGCACCTGTTGGAATGAGCACTGGGGTGTTATATGTAAGCCAATTTGACAATAAAGTATATTCATAAAAATTAAAAAAAAAACCCAAATGTGTTATTTTGTTAATTCTTTTTAGTTGTTATAGCAAGGAAATATATATTATTTTCCAAAGATAAAAGGTTTGGGTTGTTCATACTGATAATTCCAACTGAAATGCAGAACTATAGTTTTCACTCAGCCTCATCAATCCTAATCTGTATCTCTAAGTCAAATGTCTCAGTTTTGAAGGACACGGATGTAATTACTTACTTTTAATCCCATAACATGTACGTCTTTCCATCTTTGGATATATCCCTTTAGGGATGGTGATTTAAAGTCCCTCAGGGGTGCCTCGGTGGCTTGGTCAGTTAAGCGTCCGACTTCGGCTCAGGTCACGATCCCACCATTACTGGGTTCGAGCCCCGCATCAGGCTCCACGCTGAGAATGCGGAGCCTGCTTAGGATTCTCTCGCTCTCCCTCTCTCTCTGCCCCTCCCCTACTCACGCTTTCTCTCTCTCTCTCTCAAAATAAATAAATAAACTAAAAAAAAAAAGTCACTCAAAGTCATTCTGTGTCGTTATGTCATCCACTGAATGTACAAAGGAGGATCATCTTTATTTCATTTTACTTTCAATTTCTAAGGATTGTTTTTGTTAATTTAATTTTGTTTATAATTTATATAAAATACTTACAGGGCTCCATAGTTAAATCTACAAAACAAGGTTTTAAAAGTCTGGATTCTACCTTATCCTCTCTAGTCTCTCTCTCTGCTATTGTAGTGTTTTATTAAATTTTTATAGCTTCTTCTTTTATTTGTAGTTAAATGATTACATACTCTATACCTTATTTTCTACATTTCTCATTTTATTAAAAATATATCCTGGAGGGGTGTCTGAGTGGCTCAGTCGGTGAAGCATCCAGCTTCGGCTCAGGTCATGATGTCACAGTTCATGGGTTTGAGCCCTGCATCAGGCTCTGCGCTGACAGCTCAGAACCTAGAACCTGCTTCAGATTTCTGTCTCCCACTCTCTCTGCCCCTCCCCTGCTCACACTCTGTGTCTGTCTCTCAAAAATGAATAAACATTAAAAAACATATAAAATACATTATATATATATTATATATATGTTTATATATGTATATGTATATACATAAATATATATGTATGTGTGTATATATACACACACACACATATATATAATATGTATATATATAATACCCTGGACATCACACCATAATCATAGAGAATTTTCTTACTCCTTGGTACAGCTCCATAATACTCCATTTGGGGGAGGTACCACAGTTTATTCAATTAGTCTTCTATTGATGGGCTTTTGGATTGTTTTCAGTCTCTCGCACTTACAAGCAGAGCTGCACGGATAGCCTTGTATGAACATCTTTTCGCATTTTTGCCGGGGCATCCTTGTGATAGATTTCTAGAAGTGGGATTGCTTTATCGCTATGCAACCTGTCAGAACGATTAAAATTAGGAGAGAAACAATGACAATACCAAATGCTGATGAGGATATGGAGCACCTGGAACTCTCATACATCACTAACAGGAGTACAAAAGCATAGCTGCTTTGAAAAACACTTTGGGGGGTGCCTGGGTGGCTCGGTCAGTTAAGTGTCCGACTTCGGCTCAGGTCATGATCTCACGGTCCGTGAGTTCGAGCCCCGCGTCGGGCTCTGTGCTGACAGCTCAGAGCCTGGAGCCTGTTTCAGATTCTGTGTCTCCCTCTCTCTCTGCCCCTCCCCTGTTCATGCTCTGTCTCTCTCTGTCTCAAAAATAAATAAACGTTAAAAAAAGAAATTAAAAAAAAAAAGAAAAACACTTTGGCAGTCCCTTATGAAGTTTCATATACATTTCTAATACAACCCAGCAGTTTCTTTCCTATACATTTACTCAAGAGAAACGAAAATTTATATTCGCACAAACCATGTCAATATCTGAACATTTATAGAGGCTTTATTCATAACTGCCGAATATTGGAAACAACTCAAGTGTCTTTCACCTGATGGGTAAATTGTAATACATCTCTACAGCTGAATGCCACCCAGCAATAAAAAGAACAAACTACTGATACATCACAACATGGATGTATTTCCAATGCATTATTTTAAGAGAAAGAAGCCAGGTTTAAAAAGCTACATACTCCGTGATTCCATTTATATGACGTTCTCTAAAAGGCAATACTATAGGGACAGAGAGTAGATCAGTGATTGCCAGGAGCTGAGGCCAGGGGATGGTTTGACCACGAAGGGACACCACATAGGAATTTCTTAGGTTGATGGAACTGCTGTACATTTTGTCTGTGGTGGTAATTGCGTAGTTATGTGTTTGTCAAAGCTCAGAACTCTACACTCTAAAGAGTTAATTTTATATGTAAACCATACCTCAATAAACCTGACTTTAAAAACAGTGCACAGGTAACTTTGTTAATTGCTGCCCAAATCCCATTTATGGTAGAATGATTAATGGCTCCCGAAGATATTTGTGTCCTAATTCCAGAAATCTGTGGATGTCACCTTACAAGGCAAACAGGATTTTGCAGATGCACTAGGAATCTCGAGATAAGGAGAGAATCCTGGCTGATGCAGGTAAGCCCTAAATGCAGTCCTAAGTATCCTTATAAGAGAGGCAGAGGGAGGTTTTACCCTGGCGAAGGCCGCATGAAGACAGCAGAGAGAGATCTGCTACATTCCTGGCCATGAAGATGGAGGAAGGGGCGATGTCCCAAGGAATTCAAGGAATGAAGCTCCAGAAGGTGGAAAAGACAAGGAAAGAGAATCCTCCCCCCCCCACCCCCCCACCCCCGCCCCGACCCTCCAGAGGGAGCAGAGCACCTGTCAACGCCTTGGTTTCAGCCCAGCGAGACTTCTGACTCCCAGAACTCTTAAGAGGATAATTTGTGTTGTTTAAAGTCACCAAGTTTGTGGTAATTTGTTACCATAGCAATTGGAAACTAATACACCCTCCACAGGGATTACACTACACCAAAAGCGTAGGGGTGTCCTTCATTTAAGAATGAGGAAAACTTTCTTGGAAGCCCCAGGACAGGCATCCCCTCATATCTCATTGGCCCAAATTGTGTCACGTGGCCATTCTCAAACCAATTATTGGCAAGAATAGTCAACCTTCCTCCTACTCCTTGGCCTGAGGCTGCACCATTCTCTCCTGACCCACACAGCTGCCTGATCCTGACCAATATCAGGGTTCTGCCCTCAGAGAAGTAGAGGGCTGTAGCTTTGGATTGGCCACCAATAGTGCCTACCTCAAAAGTTATTTGCAGAAGGGGCACAGTCAGTGGAGCATCTGACTCTTGATCTTGGGGTTGTGAGTTCGAGCCCCACATTTGGTGTAGAGATTACTTAAAAATAAAATCTTGGGGCCCCTGGGTGGCTTAGTCAGTTGGGCATCCAACTCTTGATCTCAGCTCAGGTCTTGATCTCATGGTCATGAGTTTGGGCCCTGCATTAGGCCCTGAGCTGGGCATGAAGCCTTCATAACATAACATAACATAACATAACATAACATAACATAACATAACATAACATAACACATAACATAACAAACATCTTTTAAAAAATTATTTGCAGAAAAAGAAAACCCCTCAGTTAAATACACGTTTTATAAGAATTTAAAAATCTAGTTAGGCACCTGGGTGGCTCAGTCGGGTAAATGTCCAACTCTTGACTTCAGCTCAGGACATGATCTCATGAGATCATGAGCGAGCCCTGCATTATGCTCTTCACTGACAGCGTGGAGCCTGCTTGGGATTCTTTCTCTCCCTCTCTCTCTGCCCCTCCTCTCCTCGTGTGTGTGCACATGCATGCACTCTCTCTCTCTGTCCTTCAAAATAAAAAGACATGAAAACAAATTAAATAAAAAATAAAAATAAAAATCTCGTTAGAGTAGACTCTCTGAGGGGTCATCAGCTGCAGCCTCCCAACCAGGGCCTTCCTCTGTCCAAGACCATATGGCTTTGCCCTCCTCTCTCCCCTTTTTTCAGAGGAGGCAAGGCTGAGCTAAGCTCTAGTAGTGAGTCACCAAGGTTATATAAGGCCCTGTGAACACAGCCTGTCTTCCAGAAGAATGTCCCACTTGCAATACTAACTCAAGTCCTATTAAGGGAATCTTCTGTTTTCTCCCTGTTTTAGCTTTGCTCTGACATATTATCCTAGACTTTCACAGCTGCACAGGCCCTTAGAGGTAATAATAATAAAATTTATATTTATTAATTTATATGTATTATTAACATTATGGCAAGTACAAGAGCTACCACTTATCAAGCATTTACCATGCTTCAGGCACTTTGTATTTATTATCACATTTAATTCTCGAGTCTTCTTGGTGAAGTAAATATTATCATCCCCATCTGATAGATTTTGAAACCCAGGAAAAGAAAGGGTGACTTATCTAAGGTACATGCTGGCACCAGGGTTCAAACTAAGATCTGTAAAGACTCCAAAGTTTTTTTTCTCTCAAACCCCATGAAGTCCAAAACCTTCCATTCTACCAATGGGAAATGAACTCGGGATGGAGGGATGGAGAAGAGGGGGCCACTGGGAGGCATAAACATCTTGTTGGGCTCACAGGACCCATGAGCGGCCAAGGGAACACTTGCTCCCTCTAGCACAACAGCAACGCCCATTAGCTTTTCTCTCCCCTCCATGGAAATCAGCATTTATGAATCATCATGTAACTGAGTTTAAGAAGAGAAAAGGTGTTTGGTTTTTTGCAAAACAGAGGAGTTGTGATTTTTGCACTTACCCAACATTGTTGGGGGAATAAAAAAAAAAAAATCACAGTTATAACACGAAGAGTGCCTTACAGTTTATAAAACTCTTTCAAATACTTTCTTTCACGTGATCCTTACTACAGCTCTGTGAAGCAGGAAAATATAATTATTGCACTTCACAGATGAGGAAAATAAGATGCCAAAAGGTTATATATATACTTGCTCAAAGTCTCACAGATCATTCAGTGGTAGAGTCAGAATGAAAACTTGGGCCCTGTTCCTTGGGAGGAAGCTTGTTGGCAATGAGGGCCTGACATTTTCCTAGGAATTTTAGACTCTCGTTTTCAAGTTTAAAAACGTAATTAAGATTTTGATTGGCTGAGGTGATTTTTTTTTTTTAGCTGAGATTTTTACACTGCATAAATCAACTTAGTGAGAAATGACATCTTTATAATCTCAAGTCTTCCCATCCTTCATTTTTTATGCCTGAAAGTAGAATCCAGTGTCTTTTTTTTTTTTTTTTCCTTAACAGAGAACCCTTTGCACTTTTGATGAGTTTTTCCTTTACAAACTGCCTTGGTAGCTGATTTGAATAACGGTTTCGGTTCTGTTATGCCTTTTTTCAAATTGATTTGTATTATATGGTTTTTATTTCCATTTAGTAACTTGATACTTGGTTGAACATTCTTGTTGTTTCCAAGAACTTTTCTTGATCTTGTCAGGGTAGAGCTATTCCACTTGCAAATTATTAAAAACAAAAAACAAAAACCTGTTCTGACTCCACCACAAATGCTCCTTTTACCACGTGACACTGCATTTTTCCACAGCCCTGCATTTTCCAGATGACTAAATGGCTCCTTTAAGTGCCAATATACTTAGAAATGTAACTGCCTGAGCTGAAATATCTTTCTCAAATGAATTACAATGTGTAGCAAACAGCTGTGGTTTTTTGCCTGCACAACACATCCTTCCCCCCATCTCTGATAGAAGCTGCCCTTCTCTTTCTTTTGGGGAACTGCCCCTCCCACAGGGATCATGGCAGGACTGTCTATCACCGGATCCAATTCACAAACCCCTAAAGAGTCCCTGGTTCCACCACAGGCTGACCCAACTGACTCTTCCAGGCATTTGTGTCTTGAGAGAAGGGGCACTTGGCCAGAAGGACACTGGAGCGGAGTCATCTGGAAGGTAGGCCCTAAAGAGACAACCCTGTGTTTTTTCCTGGAGCTGCCCAGATTTCTACTGTTCCCAAAGCCTGCTTGTTCAAATTCTCCTTCGGTTCCAGGAGCTACCCAATACCCTTCCAATACATTCTCTTTGTTTTCTTAGGTGTGCTTCTGTTACAAATGATACAGATACCAGTGTCCAAAGGTCGGTTGCAGACAATTTTTCCTGTTATGGGTTGAATTGTGTGCTCTGAGCCCTCCCACCAAAAAAAAAAAAAAAAGATATGTTGAAGTCTAACCCTAGTACCTTCAAAAGTAATCTTATTTGGAAGTAGTGTCTCAAAGAGGCAATCAAGTTAAAATAAGGTCATAGGGTAAGCCCTAATCCAATGACTGGTTCCTAAAAAAGAGGAAATTGAGAGAGTGGGGCGTCTAGCTTGTGAGCAGGCACCTTCGTTTCATGCGCGACCAAAGAGCAATTTAAAAATGGGTGATGTTAGATTGCCTGGGTGGCTTAGTTGGTTGGGCATCAGATTTTGCTCAGGTCATGATCTTGGTTCATGAGTTCAAGCCTCACATTGGGCTCTGTGCTGACAGCTCAGAGCCTGAAGCCTGCTTTGGATTCTGTGTCTCCCTCTCTCTCCCTGCCCTTCTCCCACTCGCACTTCATCTCTCTCTCAAAAATAAATAAATATAAAAAAATTTTTTTTAATTAAAAAAAAATGGGTGACGTTAAGCAGGGCAAGATTTTTGTTCAGAAGTGTGCCCAGCGCCATGATGCGGAAAAGGGAGGCAAGCACAAGACTGGGCTAAATCTCCATGGTTTATTTGGGTGGAAGGCAGGTCAAACCCCTGGATTTTCTTACATGGATGCCAAACAGAACAAAGGTACCTCCTGGGGAGAGGAGACACTGATGGAGTATTTGGAGAATCCCAAGAAGTACATCCCTGAAACAAAAATGATCTTTGCTGGCATTAAGAAGGCAAGGGAAAGAGCAGACTAGATAGCTTATCTCAAAAAAGCTACTAAGGAGTAATAGTTAGCCTTTGCCTTATTGATTACAGAACAAAAATGTCTCATGACTTGTTTAAATTGATCTCATACACAGAATTCAGATCATGAACGCCTGACAGAATATTTCTTTTGGACAGTCCTGATTTAAACAATATTGGCTTGTGGTTACATGCATATAATCAGCTTTTTGAACTTTGACAGTAATTCTGGTTCAGCAAGTGCTATCGTTGTTTTCCCCTTCGAAAAATATGATTGGAATTGATTAGTAACGTTCAGCTTTTGACAGAGATGGCAAATGCCATCTCTAAACTTACAGGAGATTGGTTTTATATTTAGATTTATATGACTGGTTATATTAATATATTTAAATACTGAGGAAATCCCTTCACTGTCTCAGAACAGCAAGACTCGGATGTATTTCAAGTTATGTTTGTTAGCCTGTTGAAGGCAAGATAGCTGGCAATGTCCACTTAACCTTTTTGGTCTCAACTATGCCAATTTAATTAAAATCTTCTGCATTTCACAGGCAATGCTGTAGGGGGAAAAAAATTAATTAAATAAAATCTCCTGCATTTAAAATGTTGCCTTTTGCTTAATGAAAGACATTTTAGTGTGGTTTATGTGTAATATTAAATAAAGAATATTTAACATTTCTCAAAAAAAAAAAAAAAAGAGGAAGTTAGGACACATATAAAAGGAAGACAAAGTAGAGACACATAGAGAAAAGGCCATACCAAGACAGAGAATTGGAGTGATGCACCTATCTACAAAACAAAACAAACAAACAAAAATAACCTCCTGAAAGTGACCAGAAGTTAGGAAAGAGACATGAAAAACAGTTCTTTCCCTGCACCTTTAGAGGGAGTGTGACCCAGTCAACAGGGTGGATTTCAGAGTTTTTGCCTCCAGAATGTGAGACAATATGTTTCTCTTGTTTTAAGCCACTGAGTTTGTGGTACTTTGTTCTGGCAGCCCATGGAAACTAATACCGACCCTCAAGGAAATATGGACTATTTCGAATGATGTATAGCAGATTGCTAGCTGTTCACCAAAATGCTTCTCCCCTCTTTTGCCTACAAGTAGCCTTGTGGCCAGGCATAAGCCTGTCCCACTAGATCATCTCTGCCAGCTTCCCTTGTGGTCAGGGTGGCCACATATCTGACTTCTCCCCGGCGGAAAGATAAGTGAGAGTGACGCTGGCCACTCCTGGGTCTGAGTTCTAAGATATCCAGCAAGACTCCTCCACTCTTGTCTCCTTTATTGCCAATTAGAACCCAGATGCGAGGGCTTCATCTGTGCAGAAGAAAACCCTGTGATGCCACGAAGATTGTCCAGCAAAGGAGGAGAGGTCGCTGTTGCCCTGGATCACTCACCTCAAGGGAAAGGAGGCCACTCCAGTTTGTCTTTTTTTTTTTTTTTTTTTTTTAGGCATTTTGTCATTTTTTTAAACTTGTTTTTAAAGTTTATTTTTATTTATTTTGAGAGAGAGATAGAGAGAAAGCAGGGGAAGGGCAGAGACAGAAGGAGACAGACTCCCAAGCAGGTTCCAAGCTGTCAGGGAAGAGAGTGATGTGGGGTTTGAACCCATGAACCGTGAGATCATGACCTGAGCTGAAAGCAAGAGTCAGATGCTTAACCGACTGAGCCACCCAGGTACCCCTAGATTGTCTTTTATTAAAAACTTAGCTCTACCTCTAACAGATCCATGGTCATTGAGCTGAGATGCAAGGCACTGGGATCCTGACCATATTCCCATATGGGAACTAGGAGTAGCTCATGGAACAGTGATCACCAAAATAATCTCTTTTGGTCTCTTGGGACTTTTTTTTTTTTTTTTTTTACCGTGTGAGTTCACTTCTATAAAATATCCAGATTTGTTTTTTTCTCTTGGGACTTTTTACAAAGCTGAAGTCAAATTCTCAGCAACCCAAAAGGGAGAGGAAAGATAATACAACCAGTAAGGTGACTGCTTCTGAGGGCATTAGGTATCTTCGACTGAGACAATGGGAGGCTCAAGTCTTGAGATGCATGCTACGGGGCACAGACTGAAATTTCAGGGCTTTTCTGTGGCCGAGTGAAGAATCTTTCACTGAAGCCATGGGCTTGAGATGGCTGGACGCCAAATTCTGATTCGAGAAGTTGTTGGATTCGAGAAGTTGTTCAGTGTTGGCTGACCACATGACTTTGCCAGGTTTCTTTTATGAAAAGATGCAGGTGTCTGGAGGTCTCAGAAGACCCGGACAATCTGAACCCGCTAACAGTCTTCTGTCTGCAGTGTTTCCTATGCACCTCCCTCTCCCAAAGAAGGAAGCTAACACTTTCCCTCGTATGTCTGCCCGTTGCTCTGCCGGTAACTAACTCCATCTGGAGCAAGTAAATTGTCCTCACAGAAATACTTTACGTTTATTTTTTATTTGGACTTTCTTTTCCTGTGTTGTTTTTTTGTTTTTTTTTTTTTTTTTCACCTCTGCCAGCACCACAGCCCATGGGCTTACAGAAAGCTTTCCACTCTGTCATGGTATGACACACAGCATAGCCTCTTGCTAAGGAATTCACTTCACAGCAAAAGTGGCAATGGCCTAATGCCCGCAGGATTCACTGTGTGCCTAATGTGCTCTGCCCATGATCCAGGAACAGCTGGCCTTATACAGCACTAGGATGGCTCCCAGGATCCACTGGGAGATAACTGCTTGCTGTCCTGTGGAAGTGATCCATGCTTTGAGCCAGTATCCCATATGTGAGACTATTTCCCTGTGTCTCTCTCTTTTCAGGACACAGAGGTGGGCAGGTACTGTTCATAGTCTCCCAGTAGCCTTTCCTATCTAATGTAGTAGAATTGATATCTGGGTACATGGCCACCCAGAGTGATGACATCGGCCAGCCTTTTTGATCTGTTTGCCTCCCCACTTTCTAGCTCTCAATTGAATTGGCCAGAAGTCTGACACTCACTGAAGTTACTGGGTTTGGATTTTAGGGTTGTTTCTCCTCATCCTCATCCTCATCCTCATCCTCTTTCTTCTTCAAAACGGTGTCCTAAATAACGACATAAAAAGCTTGTGCACAGTGAAGGAAACAATCAACAAAACTAAAAGACAACCTACTGAATGGGAGAAGATATTTACAAGTGACATATCCAAGGGGTGCCTGGGTGGTTCAGTCAGTTAAGCATCCGACTCTTGGTTTTGGCTCAGATCATGATCTTGCAATTTGTTAGTTAGAGCCTTGCACAGGGCTCTGCACTGGCAGCTCGGAGCCTGCTTGGGATTCTCTCTCCCTCCCTCGCTCTCTGTCCCTCCCCTGCTTGCATTCTTTCTCTGCCTCCAAATAAGTGAATGCACTTTTAAAAAAATGGCATATCCAATAAAGGATTAGTATCCAAAATATATAAAGAACTTATATAACTCAACACAAAAAACCAAATACAGTAAAACCTTGGATTGCAAGTAACTTGTTCTGTGAGTGTTCTGCAAGACAAGCAAACATTTCTAATAAATTTTAACTTGATATGAGCAATGTCATTCAATACAAGTAGTATGTGATGTCAAAGGTCACATGATCACAGCTAAGCCAATATTTTTTCTTCTATCGATCTACCTACCTACCTATATCTGTATATAGATATAGATATACCTATATATATATATATATATATATATACATATATATACCTATATATATATATATATATACCTATATAGATATACCTATCTACCTATATCTTTTTTTTAAATTTTTTTTTTAACGTTTATTTATTTTTGAGACAGAGAGAGACAGAGCATGAACGGGGGAGGGTCACAGAGAGAGGGAGACACAGAATCTGAAACAGGCTCCAGGCTCTGAGCTGTCAGCACAGAGCCCGACGCGGGGCTCGAACCCACGGACCGTGAGATCATGACCTGGGCTGAAGTCGGACGCTTAACCGACCAAGCCACCCAGGCGCCCCCCCCCCCCTTTTTTTTTATTTTTTTTTTTTTCTACCTACCTATATCTTGCTGCGGGATTGTGTGTGATTGTCTCCCATACTTGGATGCTCAGTCTCAGACTGTGCTGTTTGGCAGAAATCATTGATTTTTCAGAACATTGGAAAGTGCCTACAATTGGCACTAGTGTATTTTTTGCCACTTCAAAGCACCTCTGGACAGTCCTTTGCTTTTCCATAGAAGAGAAAGCTTAGGAATGCTTTGCTTCATTCTAGGTCAGGCTGCCTTTAGATATAGACCCCTTTCTCTGCTGCCTTATTACCAGTTACATTAAATACAGTCTATGACAAGAGTTCATTAATACTGTACTGCAGTCAACATCCATGTGAGTGTATACAATGGCCCCCATGCAGAAAAAGGTTGAAAAGAAAGGTAGTAAGAAGACGGAGATGACTATGGTGGAAGGTAAGAAGGAAGTCATCGAGAAGTATGAACAGGTATGCAAGTGCAAGATTTTAAAAGAAGTCTATGTTGACCATTTGCATAGTATTAAAGAAGAAAGAAGAAAGAAGGGGGCTAGATGCAGCAAAAGGAGTCATGAGAATATCAAAGCAATGGCCACGTGTTCTGGAAGATGTAAAAAAGTTGCCTGTGTTTTGAATAAATGAGAAGCAACTAGCAGGTAATACTGCGACCGAGAACTTTATCTGAGAGAAGGCAAAGGCCTTGTGCACTGACATAAGTAAACTGCCAGGTACGTCAACAGAAAAAGAAGAAGACTTCAAGGCAAGCAGAGGATGGTTTGATAACTTTAAAAGAAGAGGGGGCATCCATAAGGGTTTGCGGCACAGAGAGGCTGTGAGTTGGGATGCTAAGGCAGCTGAGGCGTTCACTTCTGAGTTCCAGAAGCTTATGGTTTCCGAGTGTTACCTGCCAGAGCAAGTTTTTAAACACGATGATACGGGGCTTTTTTGGAAAGAGATGCCAAAGAGGACCTACATTACAGAAGAAGAGAATGCAATGCCCGGTCACAAACCCATGAAACACTCCCGTTTGCGCTAATGCAAGCGGGGGTTTCAAAGTCAAGCCCCTGCTCATGTATCATTCTGAGAATCCAGGAGCCTTCGGGAAATGCAAGGTGCAGAAGAGCCAGTTAAATGTTCTATGGAAGCCCCACAGCAAGGCTTGGGTCACTCGTATCTTGTTTGTTGAAAGGATCAACAAGGTTTTCGGTCCTGCAGTGAAGAAATACACTTTAGAAGAGAATCTGCCACTCAAAGCCTGGCTGGTTATGGATAATGCTCTTGTTCATCCTCCAGGCTTTGAGGGCAATTCATTAAGGTCAAGTTCCTTCCTCCAACACTGCTCCAATCCTCCAGCCCATGGATGAGCAGGTCACTTCGAATTTTAAAAAGCTTTACACAAAAGCACTATTTCAGCAATGCTTCAAGGTGACCAAAGGAACAAACCTAACCCTCTGAGAGTTTTGGAAAAATCATTTCCACATGGTGAATTGCCTCAAGATCATGGATAAAGCCTGCTATGGGGTCACCAAGAGAACCCTCAATTCTGCTTGGAGAAAGCTGTGGCCTGATTGTGTTCTTGGACATGGCTTAGAGGGCTTGCTCATGAATAGGAGCTGCTAGTTGTCAATGAAACTGTGTCCTTGGGGAAGACCATGGGACTGGAGGTGAATACGGATGATATTGAAGAGCTGGTGGAGGAACATGGCCAGGAGTTGACCACCGACATACTGATGGGTCTGCATCTCGAGCAACATCAAGAGGTTATGGAGGAGATCTCGTCTGCAGAGAAGGAGAAGAAAATGGCGGGGGAATCCCTCACTTCAAATGAGATTAGAAAGATGTGTAAAATGTGGGAAACAGTGCAAAATTTTGTAGGAAAGCACCACCCGAATAAGGCTATAGCAGTGCAAGCAATGAATCTGTTTAATGACAATGCAATGTCACCTTTCCACAAGATCCTCAAAAAGAGACAAAAGCAAGTGTCAATGGATAGGTGTCTTGTTAAAGTTGCACAAAAAGAAAAAGATTCCATTGAGCCAATAGAGAGCAGTGATTCCATTGGTGACAGTGAAAGTTGTCCTACACAATAACCCTCCTCTCTTGTCTCCCTCACACCAGCCACGAAGGTTTTCAAAGGGAAGGGCAGGTTCATTTGTTTCTTTTTCTTTATATTTTGTGTGTTCTTTATTATTTTGTATTATGTTACAGCATTGTAACCATTTTTATGTTAATATTTTGGGGTTGTGGAACAAATCATCAGAGTTTCCATGATTTCTTATGGGGAAATTTGCTTTGATATACAAGTGCTTTGAGTTACAACCATGCTTCTGGACCAAATTATGCTTGCAAACCAAGGTTTTATTGTAATGCAATTAAAAAACGGTCAGAAGACATGAACAGACATTTCTCCAAAGACAACATACAGATGGCCAAGAGACACATAAAAAGATGCTTAACATCACTTGCCATGAAGAAAATGCAAATCAAAAACTACAATGAGACATCACCTCACGCTTATCAAAATGGCTAACACAAAAAACACAAGAAACAGCAAGTGTTGGCAAGGATGTAAAGAAAACTAAACCCTTGTGCACTGTTGGTAGGAACGCAAACTGGTGTAACCACTCTGGAAGACGGTATGGTGGTTCCTCAAAAAATCAAAAATAGGACTACTAATGATCCAGTAATTCCACTACTGGGTATTTACCCAAAGAATACAAAAACACTAATTCAAAAGGATAAATGCACCCTTATGTTTATTGCAGCATTATTTACAATAGTCAAATTATGGAAGCAGTTCAGGTGTCCATCGAGAGATGAATGCATAAAGAAGATGTGGTATGCATATATATATATATGGAATATCACTCAGCCATAGAAAAGAATGAATCTTGCCATTTGCAACAACATGGATGGATCCAGAGGATATAATGCCAAGCGAAATGAGTCAGTCAGAGAAAGACAAATACCACGATTTCACTCATAGTGGAATTTAAGAAACAAAACAAACCAAAAAAAAAAAAAAAAAAAGAGGAAAAATACAAACCTAGAAACAGGCTCTTAACTGTATGGAAGAAACTGATAATTATCAGAGAGGAGGTGGGTGGAGGGATGGGTGAAACAGGCGATAGGGATTAAAGAGTACACTGAGTCATGTATGGAACTGTTGAATCCCTATATGGTACATCTGAAACTAACATAACACTGCATGTTAACTATATTGGAATTAAAATTTAACAATTAATACAATTTTTAAAAATAATAAAAAGAAAATTAAAAAAACAAACAAAAAAGAAATGGTATCCTAGATAAACTACAGTTTCAAAGAGCTTTTCTTATCGGTGTTCTCAGTTGAGGTATTTGCTTCTGGACTGGCTTGAATCTCTGCTACCTTCAGCCAGTTATTGTTTGAAGTGTAAGGGCCCCTGGTAGATAACATCAACCTAAGACCCTCACAAATTATCTTGAAGATAGACAAGAAGAAAAATAATACCCGAAGTCTCCTGCTCTCCTCCCAATGATGTTTTCCATGGAAGGAATGTAATTATACTGCTGATTATACTCTATCACCTTTAGAGCGTGCTGCAGCTTTACAGAACACTGTCATATCCAGCTCTCACTTGCTCTTCTGAACACTGTGATGTAAAGGAAAGAGGGCATGTCTGAGAGAGCGGGACGGAATCCCTGCTCAGTGGCTCTGAACCTGCCAATCAATCATGTGTTAAAGGAGGGGTACAGTGATGTTTACCTTTTGCTTTTAATGTTAAGATTCTGATTATTCTGCATATAGTAAGTGCTCATGAAATCTGGTGAGTGATGCTGTGAAGTTTGCAGGGGAGGGACCATGAGCCCTGATTTACAAGTGAGGAAAATGAAATTCATTTATGAGGACAAGAGCTGTCTAAGGTCACAGGGAGGGAGTAAGATCTTCAAAATCTAAATCCAAATCCAAATCCATTGCTTTTTCTATCACCTTAACCCAGAATAACAGAATTCGGAATAACAGAATTTTCTCAGATTTTAATAATAACAGTCTTGTTGGCAAAGTAGCTTTCATTTATTGAACATTTAACATGTATCAGACACTAGACTAAGCAGTTTCTATGAATGAGCCCATTTTACAGATGGAAGAGCCTGGGATTCAACGTGGTGAAGTAACTTGCCCAAAGACAAATACAAGGGCAGAACCTGCCTGGGTTTTAAAGGAAAACTTGGTTCTTTTGGAATCCAAAACCTATGCTCTTTCCCCCCAAATTATAACTTCCTCAATCAAAAAAATATCCTGGGAATCTGTTGCTAATTGTCTAAGTTCAAAGTTATAATCCAAATGTTTTCATCTTATTAGGCAAGCTCTGAGTGCAGTCAGCTAAAGATTCAGCTGGTTTGGGGGTCTACATGTCTTGATAAGGTCCCTTCTGCACTACAGGAAAGGCTGGCCTATCAGCTTAATACTTTCCTAGAAATTTGGAATTTAAAGTCCTGAGCTTGATTAGGATCTCACAAACACCGTGAGGCAGCAAGCCATTTTACTTCTCTGGGCCTCCTTTTTCTGCTATTTAGAATAAGGGTAAAAGTAAACCTAGAATATCTTGTTGTGCCAGAGAGCAAAGAAGTGCTCAAAGCTACTGGAGACGCATTAAAGCACACAAAACCTGGCTTAAAGCATCTCCTGCTGGTCAAATCTGGGACAAGTTGAACATCAAAATGAACAATGGTGATAAAGGATCGCTATACATTAAATTAAAAAATAATCCAGTGTTCACTTCAGCATCACATCTACTAAAATTGGATGATACAGGGAAGATTAGATGGCCCTTCACAAGGATAACATGCAAATTCAGAAAGCATTCCATTAAAAAAAAGGTAATCCATGAGTGCATAACTACACTCTAATCAAAAAAAAAAAAAGAAAGAAAGAAAGAAAGAAAGAAAAAAGAAGAATGGAGAGAGCGCTCTGCTACAGAGAAGATTGTCAGCTAATACATGTAAAAGAAATTAGAAAATCATCATTTTGCAATCACCATCGTAATAATCGATTCAGGTAAGATCATTCATGGATGTGAAAAACATTGGTGAAAAATTGTTGGGGAACAAAGTATCTCCCCAGAAATCACTTATTAATTACAAAGAGAAAATGTACCTTTACAGTGAAGACATCTGGTGGACACCACCCTAACCAAGTTGTATAAGAAAAACTCAGCTCAGTCCGGTGTGTCCCCTTTATGACTCCCACACAACACTTCACTTCTGACCCTTCAAATGTGTGGTTGAGGCAGGAGTGGGGTGGTTCACACCAGAAATTCTCTGTAACACCTGTTGGGTATCCTATGATTTAACTCAACTCTAACACTATCTATCTGGAGATAGATCAGATCCCAGATTAAGGGCCCGGTCCCACAAGACTGCTCCCACCCTACTTTGATGCCAATCATAAGCAGTAGGTCCCCAGGTTACCCACAACTTCTGTCCAACTTGGCAACAAATTAAAAGCTCCCATAACCCCATCCTCAGTTTCAATTAATTTGTTAGAGCTTCTCACAGAACTCGGGGAAACACTTGTGTTAACCAGTTTATGACAAGCTACGATGAAGGATATGGAACAGCCAAATGGACATCCATAGGGCGAGCTCTGGGAGGGGTCCTGAGCACAGGAACTCCTGTCGCCATGGAGTTGGGATATGTCATCCTCCATGTGGGGATGTGTTGGAAAACCTGGAGGCACTCTGAACCCCATACTCTGGGGACTTCTGTAGAGGCTTCATCACCTAGGCATGATTGATCATTAACTCCATTTCCGACCCTTCTCTCTTCTCAAGAGGGAGTGAGAGGCAGGGCTGAAAGCTCAAAACATCTAATCATGGCTTTGTCTTTCAGGTGACCAGCCCTCATCCAAGAGCCATCCAGGAGCCCACCATTAGAGCAAAAGACACTCCTATCACCCTAGGAAAATCACAAGAGTTTCAGGAGCTCAGTGTCAGGACCTGGGGTGAAAGAGCAAATACTAGAACAAAACATGATCCTAGTGCTCCAATAACTTAGGAAATTACAAGGGGAGGCAAACCATAACAGACTCTTAAATACAGAGAACCAATGGAGGGTTGCTGGAAAGGTGTTGGGTGGGGGGATGGGCTAAATGGGCAAGGGGCATTAACGAGGGCACTTGTTGGGATGAGCACTGGGTGTTATATGTAAGTGATGAATCACTAAATTCTACTCCCGAAACTATCACCATACTATATGTTAACTAACTTGGATTTAAATAAATTTTTTTAGAAAAAGGACATTACAAGGGGTTCAGGAGCCCTGTTCCAGGAACCAAGGGCAGACACCAATATCTATTTTCTACGATCTCACACAAGTGATCAAGTTCAGCATCACTACCAACGGCACACATGACAACATGTGCCTTCTGATGTGATGCCCTAGGAAAACATGGCATCATCTGAATAGCATTTTTGCCCAAAGATGTATAACCTGATCAAATAATGAGGTGATACTAGACAAGCCTAAATTGCGGGACATTTTCTAAAACAACTGTCCTAGACTCTTCAGAAATGGCAAACACATGAAAGACCACCTGCCCCCCTGTCAGAAGTGGGGAGAATTGTTCCAGGTTAATGGAGACTAAAGAGACATCGCAATTAAATGCTTTCTATACTTCTAGATGAAAACTAAAAAGCTATAAAGGATGTAATCAGGCCGACTGGAGAAATTCAGACACGGACTATTTTTAGGTATTATCAATCTTGTATTTGTTGAGTGTGACAGTGACATCATAATGGTGGAGAGAAGTGTTTTTGTTCGTAGGAGACACATGCTGAAGATTTCAGGAGTGAAGAGTTTTCACATCAGTAGCTTTTAAATGGTTCAGGGGAAAAGTGAGTGTGTGTGTGTGTGTGTGTGTGTGTGTGTGTGTGTGTGTGTACATGCACACAGGGATAAAGCAGCTATGGGAAAATTGGTGAACCTACACGAAGTGGGGGTTTACTATACAGTTCTCCCAACTTCTCTGTTTATCTGAATTTCTTAAAATATAAAGCTGAGGGGAAAATGGAGACAAAATAGTGACAGTCCCTAAAAAGCTATTTGATGAGATAACATTAATAATGGGCCTGGCACACAGTAGATGTTCAATAAAACACAGCTAGTATTGGGGGGTAATAGTTACTTAAGAACAACCAACCAAATCTTTGCAAAGCATCGCTTATTATCCATTCAACAAACATACACTCAGCAGCACCTCATATGTGCAAAGTCTGTGCTAGGAGCTGCAGACAGAGGGAGGAAAAAGACACATTCTTTTCTGATGGGGAGCTTATAAGACAATGGAGGAAGACAGAAGAGCAGGTGACTACAACATTTGTCCAGAGAGGACAAGTGAGGCTAGGTGAATGACTGATCGCTTCAGGTTAAGAGCAAGTAGTTGGCGCCAGTGGTCTGCTTCCTGGATGCAATGGTACTAGCCAACAGGTTGCACCTGAGTTTCTAGGGGCACCAACCATCGCCCAGATGGACCAGCTTACCTAAGTATTGAGTTCCTGGTCATAGAATGTCCAGACCAATACAGGGATGAACTTCTGTCTGGAATGTGAGAATCGAAATTCTCCAGCTGGGAATGCCCTGCCCAAGCTCCAGTCACACTGGCCTTCCTTTGGTTTCTCCAGGTAACCCGGGTCCACCTTGCTCAGGGCGTTTTAGGGCTCTCCTCACTCTAACAGATGCTGCTTCCCCTGTGCCTCAGGTCCCTTCCTCAGAGGCCTTTCCTCAGCGTTCTCACGGCTCCTGCTGCATTCTGGGTTTCTTTTCCTCATAGCTCTGCTTCAGTTGTAAATAACTCGTTTTTGCAAAAGTATCTGTTCTGTGTCCAACACCATTAGACTATAAACTCCAAGAGACCAAGAACTGCCTCTCTCACATTCACATTGGTCTCCCTAGCACCTGCACGGTGCCCAGCATGCGTAGTATGAAATAGACATTGTTGAATGAATGAGGAGTCTGGGAAATCCCTGTGGGTTCTCAGAGAAGAGAATCGAAAGGGATCACACATTTTTTAACTGTCTAATAAATGCCAGGCTCTGTGCCAGGCAGTCCACATCCATCATCTTATTGATTCCTCAAAGATACTGTGAGATGTGGGTATCACCACCCCCATTTTACAAATGAGGAGATGAGGATTTGGATGCTACATATCTTGCCAAAGGACTGGCAAATGTCAGCAAAGCCAGGATTCAAACCTAGCGTGGTTATTTTCAAAGACACCACCATAGTCCCCTTCATACCTGCACCTTTGTGGAGGGAGCCAAGATGGCGGAACAGCATGGAAGTTTTCTGTGTGTCTCACGTGCATGAAATACAGCCAGACCAACACTAACCCATCCTGCACACCTAGAAAACTGATCTGAGGATTAATACAACAACCTGCACAACCTGAACCACAGAACTCAGCAGGTACATGGTGTGGAGAGGTGATCTTGGGGAGAGAGAAGCCACGGAGGGCAGGGTGGTGCTTTTGCATGTGAAGAGAGGACAGAGATGGTGGGGAGAACACGGGAAAAGCACCCTTCCCCAAAAGCAGCTGGAGAGAAAGTGGAAAATTGGAAACAGCCACAGGGACTGAACTTAAAAGGGAGAAAGGAGAAAGGAGAGGGTTTAAATTCCATTAAGACTGTAAACAGGGGGAGTGCAGAGTCTGCAACTCCACAGCTCGATACCTGGCAGTGCTCTGGTGGCAAGGGCGAATCCCCAGGAGCAGAGTGGGGTCCGGGAGGTTCTCGGGCCACACAGGGAGAAGCAGCTCCACTGCTGGAAGGACATTTGGTAGAGACTGTTGAGGCCACCTGGGCCCAGCAGACCCCAGAGAAAGGCCACATTCGCTGGTGCTGGAAAAAGGTCGTTAAGAGTGAAGCCTGGTGCCAGATGTGTGTTGTGATTTTCCATAATCCCTGAAATTCTGCTGTTACACTATCTAGCGAACTTTTTCTGGGGTGGGCTGGCACCCAGCTGCAGTCTCTGGACTTTGACAGCAGCATGGTCCCACAAATGTTCCTGGGTGCAGCCAGCACCCAGCCATTGCTCAGTGAGACCCTCCCCTAGAGGGGCGAATGGGTCAAAGCCGCAATCCCTCAGAAGTAAAGGGCCGCGGAAAACAGCTACATCTGAGACAAAACCCAGGAGAGAGGTACTACCTGGGGCTTGGTCACGGACAGTGTAAAAAGCTGGGAGTGGACGAAAACTGAAGACAAAGGACAGATGTGCAATTGCTGATCGGGGAGAACAGAGTTCCGATACTAGAGACTGGGTAGCTGGGTGATGCCATTTTCAACACTCCCGCGCACACTCGTACGCACCTACAAGCGCCACAACAATCCACCCCAGTAGGCTAGCAGCGCCATCTAGTGGAGAATGAAGCTGTTACACTAAGCCCCGCCCAACTGGGCCAACCTCGCTGTTCAGCAGAAGTCTCACCGCCTGGTTAGTTTATGGACTATAAAGCACTTCATAGTCTGACTTCTAGGGGAAAAATGAAGTAATTTCGGTCATATGTCAGTCTGTTAGGTCCATCTATTTAATTTTCTTTTTTCTTTCTTTCTCCTTTTCATTTCTTTTCTTTTTCTTGAATACAGAAAGAGAAAAAATTCATTTTTATTTTCAGTTTTTATTAAAAATATTTTTAATTTTTGTACTTTTTTTTACTTTTGTGTAAATTTTTTCAAATTCTATTTTACTTCCATCATTTCATTTTAGTCTACTTCAGTGTATTCATTTTTTCAAATTTTCAAACGATTTCCTTTTTTTTTCTTCTTTCCCCTTTTTTCTCTAATCTATCAAGCACTTTCAACGCCCATACCAAAACACACTTAGGATCTAGCATCATTTATTCAATTTTGTGTGTGTGTTTAATTTTTTAATTTTAATATTTTTTAACTTTAATTTTTAAAAATATTTTTCTACCTCATTAAATCCTTTTCTCCCTTCAAAATGATGAAACGAAGGAATTCACCCCAAAAGAAAGAGCAAGAAGAAACGACAGCCAGGGACTTAACCAACACAGATACAAGCAAGATGTCTGAACCAGAATTTAGAATCACAATAATAAGAATACTAGCTGGAGTTGAAAATAGATTAGAATCCCTTTCTGCAAAGATACAAGAAGTAAAAACTAGTTAGGATGAAATTAAAAATGCCATAACTGAGCTGAAATCATGAATGGATGCCACGGTGGCAAGGATGGATGAGGCAGAACAAAGAATCAGTGATATAGAGAACAAATTATGGAGAATAATGAAGCAGAAAAAAGAGGGAGATTAAGGCAAAAGAGCATGATTTAAGAATTAGAGAAGTCAGTGGCTCATTAAAAAGGAACATCAGAATCATAGGGGTCCCAGAGGAGGAAGAGAGAGAAATAGGGGTAGAAGGGTTATGTGAGCAAATCATAGTGGAAAACTTCCTAGCCTGGGGAAAGACACAGACATCAAAATCCAGGAAGCACAGAGGACTCCCATTAGATTCATACTTGTACCCCTGTCTGACGCTTTTGCACAGATTTTGGCCCCATCACTGGAAACCAGAAAGATCACGATAACAGTCCTAACAACCATGCCTACATTGGGGAAAATTGCCTTCGTGCAAAGCATGTTCACAGGCATTATCCTTTTCAGTCTTATCATTGGTCTAACAATTGGTTATGTGCCTAAGTAATTTCTGATGTGTGTTTTTTGTTTTAACAAGTGGGATCTTGTGCACAGTATCCTTTTGTCTTTCAAACTCATTTGTGGAGGTTTTGCCACATGTTTTAAAGCATTTAGTAGTCAAATTTGTTAAACCTTTATGACTTGTTTTATAAATCATAGAACTGATTTACTCATATTTTTCCTAAATTCTACTTATTTATTGATTTTATCTTAAAAAAAATTTTTTTTAAACATTTAAGTGTTTGGTCCATTGGTGATAAGGTAGCAATTCAGTTTTCTCTTTTTCACATGGCCTAGCTAATTATATCACCTCCACTGATGGACTAATCCAAAGGGCTTACTTCTGATGGGTCCCCGTTACTCCCTCTGGTATTCAGACTAAAAACAACACTTGTGTCAGAGAGGCTCAAAAGAAAGGCTCTATTTATTTCTGAAAGAATTCAGAACACTCTGAGGAGAGCCCCAGTTCTGCCCCTAACTCACAGGATGGCCTTGCACAGTTCCTTTCCCCACTGGGCACCTTGCTCTGAGTTTAAATATCTGCCCTACAGGGCCAAGAGAGAGGGTACAAAGTAATCTCTGGCATTGACAATTATACATCTAAAAGAGTCCTGAAAAATTCTTGCCTTAAGAAGAAGTGTTAATTAAAATAACACCAAGAAATCTTTTTTTTTTTTTTTTTGTAATCTATCAGGCAAACACTGAAAAGATTGATGTACTTACTCACTGTTGGCAAAGATGTGGGAAAATAAACTCTGCTAAGCTGGCTGCTAATGGGAGTGTAAATTGATTCCGCTTTTTGGAGGAGGGCATGTTGGCCACATTTATTGAGGGTAAAATGCACACATCCTTGAACCCAGCTAGTCCACTTCGAGGAATTCTGAAAAGTAGAGGATGACATAAAGACATTTTCTGAAACATTCATCATTGAAAAAAAAGAAAACTGGAAACAACCCAAATATGCATCAATCAAAAGTTGGATAAATGATGATATAATGTCATAGTTAGGGGTGTTAAAAAGAAAATCACACGTCCAAAAGAGAGTCGGTTACACTAGGCCATGTCACCAAACTGGGGCTCAGTAGCTAACCTAACTGCAGTCTCAACCTCCCCCAGAGATAGTTTTCAGAGGTCAGTTAGCAATATGCTCAGCACCAATAAGTTGATCTGTCACATGGGCCCTCTCCAGTCCCCAAAGGGAGATGAGATAATCCACCCATTAAGACCCTTTTGTCCCCCAAAGGAAGGTGACCTCACCCAAAATAATCCTTTCTCCTGTTATGATTTCCTTGCCCTGTCTTTAAAAACCTTTCCCTTTTGGGGTGCCTGGGTGGATCAGTCAGTTGAGCGTCTGACTTTGGTTCAGGTCATGATCCCACAGTTTGTGGGTTCTAGCCCCGTGTTGGGCTCTGTGCTGACATTGTGGAGCCTGCTTCAGGTTCTCTGGGCTCCCTCTCTCTCTGCCCATCCCCTGTTTGTACACTCTTTCAAAAATAAACATTAAAAAATAATCATCATCAAATAAAAAGCTGTCCCTTTCTGTACCCCTTTGAGCTCCCCTCTACTTGCTAGATGGGATGCTGCCCAATTCACAAATTGATTCATAAAGCTAATTAGATCTTTAAAATTAACTTGAACTTTTGTTCTTTAACAGGGGGTTGAATTCTGGCTTCCCCACTTCCTAGCTATGTGACATCGTGCAAGTTACTTAACCTCTCTGTATCTTTCTCATTAGTAAAAATGGAGTGACGATGGAGTCTACCTCACAGTCTTCTTGTGAGGATTAAATAAGATAACACTCATATCTCTGTGCCTGGCACATAGTAAGCACCCCCAAAATATCAGCTATTATAACCATAATATACGTTTGGGTGAAAATTTGGAAGTTTACTGAGTGTCCTTTCAATGGAATATTGGATGCTATACTTGATTCTACAGGGGTCTAAGTCTTTCACTGTCTTTGACTAGGCTATTTCACAGCCCTGCAAATTTCAGAAAAGTTACGGTAATGCGAACTATTCTTGCCCACAGAAATGCAAATTGATCTTGGCCTGAAAATGTACAATTTTAAGAGATGATTTCAAACACCACTTTATTGCTCTAAAGATAATAACTGACTCTGCATCTATTGGCAAATTTATGTATAGATCTAGATCTAGATAGATCTGATTCTCCTTTGAACTAGCTTTAGTTTATTATTGGTTCTTTCATTAATTACTGTTAAATACAATCTTTGACAGGGGCACCTGGCTGGCTCAATCAGTAGAGCATGCAATGCCTGATCTCAAGGTTTTAAGTTCAAGGCCCATGTTCGATGTAGAGATTACTTAAAAATAAAATCTTTAAAAAAATTACAATCTTTGACAAGTGTTCATTTTATGTTTGTAAGTGAGTCACGATATTGACTTTTTAAAAATTGTAACAGTGTTTCTAGTATGATCCTATCTTCACTATAGAGATACATGTCTTTATATTCCTTAGAGAAAGCCAAGAAGGATGAACATAAAAATGTTTATGAAGACTATCTCAGGCGGGTGCCTGGCTGGCTGTCAGTGGAGCGTGTGACTCTTGATCTCAGGGGTTGTAAGTTCGAGCTCCCCATTGGATATAGAGATTACTTAAAAATAAAATCTTGAAAAAAAAAGAATATCTTGAGCAGGGGTAGGTAAATAATACAGTAAAACCTTGGTCCACGAGCATAAATTGTTCCGGAAATATGCTTATAAGCCAAAGCACTTGAATATCAAAACAAATTTCCCCAGAAGAAATCATGGAAACTCAGATGATTTGTTCCACAATCCAAACATATTCATACAAAAATTATCGCAATACTGTAATATAATAAAGAAAATACAAAATATAAAGAAAAATAAATAAATTAACCTGCACTTCCCTTTGAAAACCTTCGTGGCTGGTGTGAGGGAGACAAGAGAGAGGAAGGTTATTGTGTAGGACGACTTTCACTGTCACCAATGGAATCACTGCTCTCTATTGGCTCAATGGAATCTTCTTCTTTTCGTGCAACTTTAACAAGGAACCTATCCAATGACCTAGAATGAAGCAAAGCATTCCTAAGCTTATCCTTCTATGGAAAAGCAAAGGACCATCCATAGGTGCTCTGAAGTGACAAAAAATGCACTAGTGCCAGTTGTGGGCACCCCTTCCAACGTTCTGAAAAATCACTGATTTCTGCCAAACACCATAGCCTGAGACTGAGCATCTGAGCATGGGAGACATCACCCACAATCTCGCAGCAAGAGAGAGAAGAACTATTGGCTCAGCTGTGATCATGTGACATTCAGTGCCACATACTACCTGTTTGTACTACTTGTATTGCAAGACATCGCTTGTTTATTATGTTAAAATTTATTAGAAACGTTTGCCTGTCTTGAGGAACACTCGCAGAACAAGTTACTCGCAATCCAAGGTTTTACTCTATTTCAGTTGACTTTGACTCTCTTCTTTGTACATTTCTATACTGTCCAAAAATTTTCATGATGAACATCTGTTTTTTTTGTTTGTTTGTTTTGGTTTTTTTTCAACGTTTTTTATTTATTTTTGGGACAGAGAGAGACAGAGCATGAACGGGGGAGGGGCAGAGAGAGAGGGAGACACAGAATCGGAAACAGGCTCCAGGCTCCGAGCCATCAGCCCAGAGCCTGACGCGGGGCTCGAACTCACGGACTGCGAGATCGTGACCTGGCTGAAGTCGGACGCTTAACCGACTGCGCCACCCAGGCGCCCCCTGAACATCTGTTTTATGACAAGTTAAAAACAAAACAAAACAAAAACATTCTTTTTTTTAATTACATAGTTTTCATTTTTTTTAAAAATAACATAGTCTTTTTTTTTTAATGTTTATTTATTTTTGAGAGAGAGAGAGAGAGAGACAGAGCTCAAGAGGGGAAGGGCCAGAGAGACAGGGAGACACAGAATCCGAAGCAGGCCCCAGGCTCCGAGCTGTCAGCACAGAGCCCAACATGGGGCTCTAACTCACAAATCGTGAGGCCATGACCCGAGCCGAAATCGGGTGTTTAACCGACTGAGCCACCCAGGCGCCCTAAAAACATTCTCCTTTTTAAAAGACATAACAGAAAACTCTCCTGCTGGAACCAGTCATTTGGGATGGGATGAGAGAGAGTTAAAAGAGGTCAAGTGTGAGCAGCTTCCTCACTCTCCAGGGCTCTGTGTTTGGTTATTTAGGTAAGGAAACCCCTTGGGAAGTGGGGAGCCCAGTTTAATTACCAGCAGACCTGTTTTTCCTGACATAGGGCACTCAGGCCCAGAACAATCTCAAGGGGCAAAGCCTCAAAGTCTTCTTAGTGACTGGGCTGGGGGTGGTCAAGTCTGAGGCTTGGACTTCAGTGCCGGCTCTTTCAGCCTCTTTGATCTTGAGCTGGTCAGTTAATTCAGGTTCCAACCACAGAAACAGAAAGTCAGCCCTGGAGGAGACTCTGATCCCTTCCTACTACTGAAATGAAAACAAGCCTGGAGAGGGGAAGGAAACAGCAGAGGTCACAGAGCAAATTAGGAGTCACTCTAGAGAACCCCAGAATCCCAAGTTCTGGCCTAATGAGCTTCTACTCACCATAGTGGGTTGACTGTGAGGGGCCTCCAATGCTAAGCCAAGAAGACTAGCCCAAGAGAAGCAGGCATGTTGAACAGAACAAGCCAGGGCCAAGGTCAGGGCTGTGCTTTAGGAAAAGTCTTCTCACAGAATGGGGCAGGGGGTGGGGGTGGGGGTGGGGAGGGAGCTGTTAGCACACCCCTCCCCCATCTGGTGGCTGAGCCAGGAAAGGGAGTCTACTCTTGTGACTGAACAGTTTACAGACCTTTAATAAATTGCCATTGCAAAGCTGCCTGCCATTTTAATTACACTGGAAGAGAAAACGGACTGCACTTTTTTTGTTTGAGGAAAAACAGTGCTGGGGACTTTTGTTACATGAAGAGAGATGGAGATCTCCCTTGAAATGAAGCCCTGTGGGACAATAAGGCGGCATAAAGGAAAGGCTGAGCTCCTAGTGGGTCTGGAATTGGCTCTTCTTGGGGCTGGAGCTCGGCTGGGTCAAGGGGCCTCTCCTTGTGGTTCCTGCCAGGAACTGGGGAGAGAGGCGCCATCCCCCTTCCCGGGGACTGAGGGGGCCAGGCCAGGCCAGGCCATGGATTCTGGCATCCGGTCTTAAGTTCCTCATTGTTATGTGCAGTGTTCCCTAGCCTTGAGGCCCCAAATTGCACAATTTTGCCATTTCAATGGACTACCTACATTACTGTTCACTTAATATTTTTCTGTAAGTCTACTCACTTTCAATAATAAAGACATTTATGAGGTTACATCAATGGGAAATCAGCATCATTTCCATAAAAATAAATACAAGGAAAACAAAACAGTGTGATTAAACTCTAGCTAGATACTGTTGCCTGCTCTCTTGTTAGAAAGGGAGACTAGCACGTGTTAGAGAACTTTTACAAGGATATTAGATACTCCAGGAGGCTTTCCCGATTTATTCAGAGGAAATGGAAGATAATGGAAAATAGAATGACTATCGCACAATGTGGTTCAGTGACTTAATGCCTTTGTGTGAAGCAGCTCCAATGAGATGTGGTTCCTCCACTATAAGCCAGACTTTGGACGGGGCCCTGCTCTCCCACCAACTAGCTGAGTGACTTTGGGAAAGTCCCTCACCCTCTCTGAACGCCTGATTCCTCAGCTGTGAAAGGGAAATGCTGGCAGAAGTGAATCCAGAGGCTTCTCTGAGAGATAATAATGGTGATAATAATGAGGATGATAATGATGCTATCAGGAAGGCATTGGTAAAATTCCTTAAGCTAAACCTTGCAGTGTTAGGTATGCTTTGGGGAACTGAGTTAGTAGTCTGGGTCTCTGAGCAAAAGGAGAGCGGAGAGAACAGCTGCAGACAGGCCAGCAGATGAGCTGCCTGGTCAACAGAAATTAGCAACATACTAGGATGGATTGTGGAAAATTAAAGGGTTCCCTGGGTTGGAAGAAATGTCAAGGAAGTAAAACTGAATAAGGATACTGGACCTCTGATGGTCATGCAGGACAGGTGTTTGGACAATACTGGCTGAGTATTAAAGTGAAGGATAACTGGTGCACCTGGACGGCTCAGTTGGTTGAGCGTCCAACCCTTGATCTTAGCTTGGGTCTTGATCTCAGGGTTGTGAGTTCAGGCCCCATGTTGGGCCCCACCTTGGGCTCCACGTTGGGCGTGAAGCCTACTTAAAAAAATAAACAAATAAAAACAAAAATAAGTAAGGTGAAGGATAACTACTAATAGCCAAACAACGAGGAGATGAGTATTATAGTTATTGTCCTCCACTTTACACACAAGGAAAATGAGACTATAATATGAGGTGACTGCCAGAAAATTCATAGCAAAATTACACTCCATGCTTTCATTCTTTTCAATATTTCAACAAATGCCTGAACATGCTTAAGCCCTGGGGCAGGGCAGCAATGGGATAGATACATACGAAGAAGGAGAAGGAGAAAGAGAAGGAGAAGGAGATGGAGGAGGAGGAGGAGGAGGAGGAGGAGAAGGAGGAGGAGGAGAAGGAGAAGGAGAAAAAAAAAGAGAAGAAGGAGAAGAAGGAGGAGAAGAAGGAGGAGGAGGAGGAGGAAGAGAAGAAAGAGAAGGAGGTTTGCAAAAACAAAATGGACAATATGATCTTGTTTACGTAAAAGAAAAAAACAGCAAAGTTATATCTTCATGTATATGCATCCATACGTACAGAGGCTTAGAAATAGATCTGATAGCAGTGTTAATGATTGGGTAGAGTCAGGTAGGGAAACAGGGGACTTTAGCTTTACCTGTATTGTTTGAGGTAGTAGTAATAATAAGTTTCTATATTATTTGGCTTATTAAAAAATTAAAAATGACGGTCATGAGCTGAATTGTGTTCCATCCCCAAATCATATGATGATAGCCCTAATGTCAGTACCTGAGAACGTGGCTGTATCTGGAGATAAGGTTTTTAAGAGGTAATGAAGCCAACACGAGGTCATCAGGATGGGCCCTAATCAAACACGACTAGCCTCCTTATAGGCAGAGGAAATTTGGGACCCAGAGACACACACAGGGAAGACCACGTGAAGACACAGGGAGAAGACGGCCATCAGCAAGCTGAGGAGTGAGGCCTCAGAAGAAATCAACCCCCAGACATCTTGGTCTTGGACTTTCAGCCTCCAGAATTGTGAGAAAATAAATTTCTGTTGTTTAAGCCACCCAATCTGTGATATTTGTTATGGCATCTGTAAATGAAAAAAAAAAATTCAGTAACACTTGTTCAGGATGGTAAGGAAGCCTTTATTCTGGACTATAGTCTTAGGTATAGGGGCTGTGATGGGATTTTACAATGGGGGAAAGAGATGGGCTCAACTCCAAGCACACCACGGGCTAGTAGGAATTTGTAGCCAGGGAGTAGCGTGGGGTCAGGGAATGGAAATTTACTAAGAGGAAACAACAAGGATTAGGGGGGCTACTGGCTATATCGACCTAACAGGATTTTAATTGAAGACAGGCCCAGTGTTGAGATATCACTCGATGGATGGTGGAGGATGAGGAACCTGATTGGACGGTGAGGGTGATCAGGTATCAAGAGTTGGGGGTTCTTGCTAAAATGACTTAGTAGGGTTCTTACTAAAACTGGATTTTATAGCAAAATGCACAGATGGGTCTAAGAGAAGGTCCAGGAGGGTGACCAAAGTTAGCTCAAGCAAAGAATTTTTGTCACAGTCCCAGCAAATTAATACAATGACCAAAGTAAGTTCCTGACTTCCAGGCGTTCTAGCCTTGTGGGAGAAGCGGCTAATGGTAGAACCTCACTATGATACTGGGAAAACTGGGGGACGTACTGCAAATGCACAAATGAGGTACTGCAAATACATGGACCTGGGGGTGGGGGGACAGAATTGAGTCTGGCAGGTTTCACAGAGGAAGTGGCTTTTGAGCTGGGCCTTGAATGATGTGTAGCAGAAGGAACTTGGGGGTATGTTGGTGGTTGGAGGGGGGATGGGAAAGACGGGGACTATTTCTGGAGGAAACACGTAAGTAAAGGTCTGGCAGTGAAGATCTGTCCTGGGTCAGGTTAAGACGGGGGAGCCACACCTGAGCACAGGCTTTATAAGAGGACTGGGGAGATGTAGCTGAAAGTGTTCTTTGGAAGGGGCCATTTGTCGGCTATTGGCCATCATGGAGGGAGTAACAGCATCATATCTGCTTTGTGGGAAGACCACCCTGACAGTCCATGAACCGGGGGTTGAAAAGTGACGGTCCGAGCACCTTTCAGATCCACAGAAATGCTTTGTTTGACACACCTCGTTTTTTTTTTTTTAACTAATTAACTGTTCTAACAGTTCACAAATTATAACTACTCGATTTAAATAATTTAATCAATAACGTATTAGTAGAATTTGAATTTATATAATATTTATAATAAATAACATTATACAGACCAACAAAATAAAATTAATTGTAATCATGTCAACTTATACATAAATTATAAATATTATTAATAAATTGGAAGAACTCGTAAAATTTCAGAGTTTTTTGAAAATCTTTTAATGGGCAATGTGGCTTGAATTGTGTCCCACATCAGGTATGTTGAAATAGTCCTCACCCTTAATACCTGTGAATTTGACCTAATTTGGATACAGAGTCTTCACAGATGCAATTAAGACGAGGTCATGCTGGAGCAAGAGAGGCCCTTCATCCAATACGAACTGTGTCCTTACAAGCAGAGACAAGGGACACAGAAACACCAGTGGAAAAATGCCATGTGGCTGATGACGGAAGCAGAGATCGGAACAATGTACCTTGAAGCCAAGCAAGAGTGAGGATTGACAGCCACCATCAGAAGCTAAAAGAGGCAAGGAAAGATTCAACCACTTAATCCTCCTCACAACATTATATAAAAACCTCACGCTACAGATGAGAACACTGAGGCTCAGAAAGGTTACATGGCTTAGATGATAAGAACCGACACTGCCCCATTGCCTACTAGGTGCCAGGCACTGAGCTGAGCACTTAACGTGTGAGCTCACTGAATCCTCACAATACCTTTGAGGTATTATTTCCCCAATTATTTCCCGCCTCCCCTGCTGTGATGAGGAAAGTGAGGTACCAAAGGGCAAGTAACTTGCTCAAGTTAGTCACCACTGAAGCTGGATGATGGATGTAGCACTCCACTCCATGCTTCTGTCTGGATCCACAGCCCTTGCTCTACAAAGGCGCAGACTTGTTAGTTAAGGGGTTGTTTACCTTTCATTCATTTGTTCATTGATGAGTGTCTAATGCTTGATGTGTTTTTGAAGGGGGCAGCTGGGTATAGCACGGAAAGCATAGGCTCAAGTGTTCAGAGTCTTGGGTTCTGGTCTAGCCTGGGCCTCAGTTTCCCCATATGTGAAATGTGGGGATTCTACTGGCCAATCTTGAAGGTCCCTTCTTGCACCAAAAGTCTATTTTTCTGTGATTCCCCAGCCTTGGGAAGAAGTTACCGATCACTAATACAATAGCTCAGGATGCTAACTCATTGGCCAATGTCTCCACTAATGACAAAGCCAGGATTTTAATCCAAGTACACTTGACTCTCAAAGCTTCTGCACTTCCTCCTGAGTTCGGAAAAGAGAGGAACTAAAACAGAGGCCCAAGGACATACAACTGCCAAACCAGATCTGTGCAACACAACTGGGACCACTGACCGAAGACCAGGAGTTCTGACTGGGGAGCTGGCCTGGCATGGGCCTATTACACCCTCTTGTGGAGCATGTCTGAAATGCTCCGTTCTGCCAGCTTTTTCATTTCGGTACCAGAATAGATGTAAGAATCCCGGAAACAGGAAGTAGTTGTCCTAATAGATTTGAAAACCAGCAACTCCAGCTATTGTCCTAAAACAGAGACTGTTTGCAGGCGCCTGGGTGGCTCAGTGGGTTAAGCATCTGACTCTTGACTTCAGCTCAGGTCATTATCTTGCTATTCCTGGGTTCAAGCCCCACGTCCAGCTCCAGGCTGAGAATGCAGAGCCTGCTTGGGAATTCTCTCTCTCTCCCTCTCTCTGTGCCCCTCCCCTACCTCTCTCTCTCTCCCAAAACTAAATATGCTTAAAAAACAAACAAAGATTGTTTGAAGGCATCAAATAATACAATAAACTTAAAAAAAAAATCCAGAGACTGTTAGAAGGCACCCTTCACTTAGGGAAGCCCAGCTGCCCTGTATTCATTTATCGATGAAACAGATCACTTGTTGTTTCTGTTTTTACATCTTGTACATACATTCTGTTTTACATCTTGTATCAGGTATAAAGCAGTAACACAAATGTACCTTTCCTCCTTAGTTCACGGTGAGGGAGGTCAGACATTAAACCTGTAAAACCCAGAATACATTCAAAGGCAAGAAAGAATTTTTCCTTCACATTCCCTTTTCCCTGTTTTCTCTCCAATATCTGGAGAAGAAAAGGTTCTTTAGCAAGACCAAAGAATGAGAGATGAAGACTTTTAAGCCTAACAGTTCATTAAAATTATGTCTATCTGCTCTCAAAAGTTTCATTTGTGTCACAGATGCTGTGTTTTGGGGATTCTAAAATAACTCAGTCCTCACCTATACTGAAGTGCTAGTCCCTCTTCTCCCAGGGAAATCAGCAGCAGTGCCCAGATTTAAGCTTGGAGTCTGCAGGGATCTCCTCCAGGAGGGACCTGACATCGTGGCCACCCAAGAAGGATGGGAATAAGGGGGGCAGGTTATGGTGGAGAGGGATTTTAGATATATTCCTAACCTTCACAACAATCCAAAATGGGGTACCATATACCTATTTTACAGACGAGGAAACTAAGGCCCAGAGAGATTCAAAAGCTTGCCCAAATCTAAGAGCTAATAGGCTACAGAGTTGGAATTTAAGTGTTAGAAAAGCAATAGATTAGGAATCCAAAGCCTGGTTTTTCATCATAGGTCTAAACTGGCTTGCTAAGCAACTGCTGACCAAGTCAGTTAACATCTCAGATCTCTGTTTTCCCTTCTGCATAATGGAGGCTTGGCTCAAAAGGCGTCCATGGACCCTTTCTGGTCCGCCAGTATTCGAGGCTGAGCAGAAAAACAGGATGGGGGCCCTGAGGGGCTCCAATGGACAGGAGGAGAGAGGAGCTCAAGTCCAAGTACAATCATTAGTCACTGAAGAGTGAATCACTGACGAGCGAATGCCCTGTTAACTGTGATGTGTGATCACCTGACAGCCTCTCATAGCTTGGCTCTCATAGTAGCTCTCATAGCTTTCTTGGGAAGAGAACACAGAACTTCTGAAACCTCAGATTCCCTTATCCAGCAGACTTTAAAGTTTTAAACAGAAGTACCATCCATTAAAAAAAACTTAAAACATTAACTGCTATGTGAGGGTTTGGCGGGGGGAGGGGAGGGAGTGTTTAAGGAGGGAATTGACAGGGTCAGAGACCACCTAATTAGACCTCACAGTATGCCAGGGAGGTTCAAATACGTGGGCCCTATCCCCTCTCAACCCCTTCCCAAAATGTGTGTGTTTGGGGCAGCACAGCAGGAACGGAAAAGGGAAGGCCCAACCCTTTGCCCTGGACCCTATTCCAGCCAGTCTCTCTGATCAGCTGAACCTACGGGAGTCTTGTTCTCCCATTTGTCCCGTTGTCTTTCCCTCTCCCAATTACTTTTATTATTCTGCAGAAACTCTTCTGATCTCAGTTGAATGCTGTGACAGCAGATAAAGGTGTTTTTCTTTCCCAACAGACATGGAGAGACTGCTTCAGGAGCTACTGATGGGCCCTCAGAAATGTAATTGCAACTACTGTTTCCCGTGGGCTTCTTCATACCAGGCACTCTGCTAAGAGCTTGGCATGCTTTACCTCATCTTCTCTTCACAACCACCGGAGGAATTAGATACTACGATTTCCTAATTTTGGAGGCAAGGAAATGAAGAATTAGAGACCTCATGGAACTTATCCAAAGGCACACAGCTCCTAAGAGGCCGGGCTGGGGCTCAAATCCAATTATGGTGTTGGGTAATTTCTGACCTGTCAGTTTGGGTCCTTCTTGTAGTTGTTGGTTCTGTTATGGTTGCTTCTTCCGCTGTTTCTAAGCCTCGCTCTTTGTTCACCAAAGACGGTAGAGGGGAACCCCTTTTCTCCAGTCTGGGTTTCAATTGGAAGGGTTTTTTTCTAACCTCATTTCCTGCTTCCTCTCCCTGCTTTATCCATTCCTGCATAGATGAGGAATGGCTCTTTTGATAAATTTGAAAACACCCGGTCGTGCCTATTCAACATTGTCCTTCTTACGGGGAGGGAGCCGCTCCTGGGGTTCTGCCCCCCTTTAGCAGTGGGAGCTGTCCTAGTCTTTGCAGCCCAGGTCTGGGATTCATTATTAGTGGTGCCCTTCAGCTACCAGCTCTGAAAGCTTCTTTGCCAGCCTGGCTTCTTATCACTAGTAAAGGCGATCTTTTTGTTTTCTTCCCCAACCTGTTCAGAACTCAGGCAAAGTAATCGGGATGCTATTTACTCAGAGTCCCTCAGAGAGCCCACATGGGGTAGCCTGAGGGAATTACACTGGTGGGAGAGTTTCATGGTCTGCTGCTAGTTCCAATCCTTACTTTGGTGGCTTCAGAGTAGAACTCCAACTTCCTCAGGCCTTCGAGCGCTATTGCCTGCCCCCTCTTAGGCAAAGGGCAGTGTGGCAGAAATGGCTAGAGGTTTCTCAGTATCTGTTCTTCTCTCCTTCTATTAATAATAGTCCTCCCCAGAATAAAGACTAGATTTCCCAATGTCCCTTGCATTTAGGTGTGGCCACGTGACTCATCAATGCCATGTGAGTAGAAGTGATGAGCACAACTTCTGTGTCATACGTGAAAGAGAAGGCACTTTCTATCCACTTCTTTCTCTCTCCTCTACTGGCTGGAATGGGACATGATGGTGGAAGCTATGTTTTGGGGGTAGCAGTGCAATAACCAAGGAAGAGCTTAAAAATTGTCACCTGAAAGCTGCTATATCACCCCTAGACTACCTATCCAAACTTTTATGTGAGAGAGGAGTAAACTTCTACCTTGTGAAAGCCTCTATCATTTTTTGGTCCCATAGTTACAGCATCTGAACCCATGTATCCTAACTAACACAGGTAGGGGCCCAAGAAGTTGCTTCCCGATTTCGAGGAGGGGTGTAAGGCTCTGGCGCCTGATTCACATGTATGAGGGAATCAGTGAATGAGGGAAAGATAGAAGGATAGAGCATCTGTTGGATGCTTGGAATATTCTAGATAACTGTGCCTGGTACTTTCAGTTACACTTTCTCAGTTGACCTAGACAACAATTCCGTTGGGGTACATTTATTATTCCATTTTATAGTTTAGGATCTGAGAAGTAATTTGACTAATGTCAGGTAATTAATAAAATGTTTGCTAGAAATGGAGCTACAGTCACCATGCTTCTTAAAACCATATTCTTTCATCCGCAGCATACCACTCACTCACCAAATATTGTACAACAATATTTGAAATCTTGCCCCCATTGGAAGCCGACCCTCCATGGGTCTCTTGTTGTTTCTGCACACTTTGTGAGCACAAGGACTATCATTTGTCCCAGACTATTTTTTTCTTTTCTTTTTTTAATCTTTATTTATTTTTGAGAGAGAGAGAGAGCAGAGGAGGAACAGAGAGAAAAGGAGACACAGAATCCGAAGCAGGCTCTGGGCTCTGAGCTGTCAGCACAGAACTGGACACGGGGCCGTGAGACCATGACCCGAGCCGAAGTCGGACGCTTAACGGACTGAGTCACCCAGGTGTCCCTCCCAGACTATTTTTTCAAGGATGTTTATATACCAAAGAGCCTTCGAAAATAGAAATAGTTTCCCTTCAGAGTAAAGGACAGAAATGCTCACTCTCCACTAGGAAAGATTTGGTTTCCCTAAGCTCAGAGTTCCCTTCCTGTAACATATTGTGTGTTCAGACAGCCAAGAACTGAGGCAAAAGTGTTGATGTATGTGTTGCATGAACTGTTGTGAATAATACAGTCCTTTGTCTCTGACCCAGAGGTTTTGCGTCTTTTTGCATCTTCTGCTTCTATCCAGGAAACTGCATTAGGCTAAATTATTAGCTTGCAACTAAGGTAAAATCTCAGTTCTTGACAGCACCTGCCATATTTGTACCATGGTGACAGTCACCATCAGTTTGATACACTTGTGTCACATCACACACGCTTTTAACCTACATTATTTCAACTAAATGTAAAAGGTCAACAGAGCAATAAAGAAAATCATACTATTCTGCATGTGATAAAAGAGCCAAATCTGCTATTTTCTTAGTACATTTCAGTTCATCCTGTAGATCTCATGGTGTGGTCATTTGCCATAGTAAGTGTGATTCTAAAGTTGAAAGATGCACATTTTTTAGGGGCACCTGGGTGGTTCAGCTGGTTGAGTGTCAGACTTCAGCTCAGGTCATGATCTCATGGTTCATGGGTTTCAGCCCCACATCGAGCTCTGTGCTGATAGCTCGGGAGCCTGGAGCCTGCTTTGGATTCTGTGTCTCTCTCTCTCTCTGCCCCTCCCCCACTCATGTTCTGTCTCTCTGTGTCTGTCAAAAATGAAACATTTTTTTAAAAAAAAGAGAGATGCACATTTTTTTCACGTAACATGGCCTCTAAATCTAAACCGCTCACTTCTTTTGGTGGTCAGCCAAAGAGATGGCCATCAGATCTGACAGCACAGGAAAACTAAGAAACAATAAACAGTCTCTAGTGTGGAGCTTTCCTGAGGAATTTAAGTATACTTTTCACCTTATGTAATTCTGCTGTGGTTGTTAGGAGAAGTCATGCCCTAATAAACTGTAATGCCAGAGGATTACAGTTTGGGGGGATTGGTATAAGATCTATGGGTACGTTGGAGGGGGGACTATTTTAATGGTCACAGCATTTCTTTTCCAATTGAGCATATCATGTACTCATCCTTACATTTATGCATTATTTTCTTCTTTTGTATCATGAATTTGCATCGAATCCTTTTTCATATCCAGAGACTAAAAAGTCTCATGTGCTTGATTATGACTTCTCTGTCAATCTGCTAAATTTTTAAGTACATCAATTGCTATTTCTTTTTTGGTTGATGTAGTATTTTTTATTTGTTTGTTTTTACTTAATTGAATTATGTATCACTGGAGATTAACCAACTACACTTAAAAATGCACTTAAAAATTAGGTTCTTAAATAAAATCCAGAGTACAGATTGTTTTGGTTTTGCTATGTCTTCAATATCATCCAGGAACTAGAACACCAAAATTTTAGTATCTGGTTCTAGATTTATGGCAACTCCAAAACCACTGGACAAAACGGGGTGAGTGGAGAGAGAGAGAGACAGACGGACAGACAGAGAGACAGAGAGAGAGAGAGACAGAGAGAGAGGGAAAAAATATATAACCTAAGACTAGGAACAAAAATTCTAAAATGCATGAGCAAAATTAACCAATGTAATTAAGCCTATAAAACCAATTAGGAGATGAACTAATTTGGTTTAAATACACACAATAGATAGATCTGAAAATAACTTCAAATTTTTAGGCTCTGGAGAAAGATAAAGACCAGGAAAACATCGATTTTTATTAAAAACTATAAAAATATAAACAGGGAGAAATGAAACAAGAATGGGTAGATATGACAAAGAATCAGTACCTGGAGTGATCCCAATTCTCTCTCCCTAGGAACGGGTAGCCCCTTGGACATTTGCTGTATCTTCCAGCTGACCGCCAGCTGGTGTCATTTACACCACATGCCGATGATGAACATCTCTTGGCCGAGCTCCAATCTAGGACTGAAAAGTCAAGGTATGTATGGGTTGGTGGGGCAGTTGCAGTGCCTCCCCATCTACAGCCCTCCACCATACCATCCAAAGCCCCTTGCCATGTGGTCTCTCTCGTGTGTTTTCCTTGGCCAGAGATGCAACAGCGTAGAGCATATCAGTAAGTCTGATGCTCAAATAGCTACTGGGGAGTTGCCAGTCTCCTCTTCCTATAGGCACACCTAATCTTCACTAGTGATTCCCTTGGACCCCTGTTCCCTTGCTTCTAGGAAGGGATATAATCCCCCCATGGAGAGACAGGAAGGGATACGTCTCTTTCCAGAACACCACTCTTTCCCAAAGGCTGACTTCCCTCTCAACTCTCCATTCTTTCCACTGATTAGTGGTGATGGTTTATCTGTGAGGAGAAGGGATGGGCATGGAGAATGGGCGGGGCGTATCGGAGTGGAGATAGGGCTTGGTGGAAGGGCTGGTTTCTCCAACCAATGGCTCTTCAAATATCCTCCTGGAAGACAGCTAGTTCCAGTAACTGGCGGTGGGTACCTTATGTACTTTTTGATTTTTAGATTTGGGCCTCAGCAGCAGTTTCAGGACAGTAGGAAAAATCCCTCTCAATGTCCATTTATATATTTCCCCCTCCCTTACAAAAAAGATGTCCATTCATTTATTTTGAGAGAGAGGGAGAGAGAGAGAGCAAGTGTGAGTGGGTGAGCCACACACACACACACAGAGAGAGAGAGAGAGAGAGAGAGAGAGAGAATCCCAAGCAGGCTCTGCACTGTCAGCACAGAGCCCCATGTGGAGCTCCACCTCATGGTTCATGAGATCGCGACCTAAGCCAAAACCAAGAGCCAGAAGCTTAACTGACTCAGCCACCCAGGTGCCTCTCCCCTTTCTTTTATAGTTTAACGAATGTCGGCATACTATTTGCTTTTCTTATTTTTTTCACTTGAAGTATTCCTTAAAGATAGTTCCATATCAGGACATACTATGTGCCTCAGTCTTTTAATTGCTGCATATATTACACAATATGGATGTATTAAAATTTATTAGGGGCGCCTGGGTGGCTTAGTCGGTTGAACGTCTGACTTCAGCTCAGGTCATGATCTCACAGTCTGTGAGTTCAAGCCCTGCGTCGGGCTTTGTGCTGACAGCTCGGAGCCTGGAGCCTGCTTCGGATTCTGTGTCTCCCTCTCTCTCTGCCCCTCCCCCACTCATGCTCTGTCTCTGTCTCAAAAATAAATAAAAACATTAAAAATTTTATTATAACAGCTCTCTAGTGATAGTTTGTCTCTAGTCTTTTACAAACAGTGCTGTAACCAATATTTTGTGTATATATCTCTTTTCATATAAGCAGCCTTAAAGAAAAAAGTTAACTAGGAACCCTAACAGGCATCCAATGGACAGTTCTAATTATGCTGCAGTTGATCACATACACCTCTCCTTTGAAAATTGTGATTTATTACAAGAATTGACAATATCTATAGTCTTTAATTGTATTGCTTAGCATGTAATAGACACATTATATTCACAACAATGTTTCTCTTCAATGCTGCATCCAGGGTAACCTCTTCCACACAGACTTCAGTAACAATTAGAAATCTATACTTAATGGGGCCCACTGGCTCAGGTCATGTTCTCACCTGAGTTCGAACCTGTGTCAGGCTCTGTGCTGACAATCCAGAGCCTGGAGACTGCTTTGGATTCTCTTTCTCTCTCTCTCTCAATCTCTCCCCCCCCCCACCCCAAGCCCTCCCCCACTCATGCTCTCTCTCTCCTTCAAAATTAAATAAACATTAAAAAAATAAAAGGAATCTACACTTAAGCTGCTAACAAGTGGAAATAAGGGATGAAGTCTAGAATGGGGCTTAGGAATGGGTGCTCTGAAGTTATACGTGCCTGAGTTCAAGTCCCAGCGCTACCAATATTTATGTATTTTATAGTTTCTGACCTGTATGACACACAGTTTTATCATTCATAAGATGGGGTGAATATAGTACTGACTTCATGGGGATGTTGCAAGGATTAAATAAGAAAGTATACATGATTCCTAGGTCAGTTCCTACTTCACAGAGGGACTTCATGCAAATTCCCCCAGAGGCCAAGACGGGAAGGAGAGGCAGAGAATGGACTTGGGAGCCAGGCTGTCTAGATTCAAGTCCTGGGTCTGTCACTTCCTAGTTGTGGCTTCAGGCAAGTTACTCTACTTCTCTGGACCTCAGTTTTCTTATCTTTAAAATGGGAGACGAAAAATAAAAATAAAAAACTAAAATATAAATAAAATGGGGATGATGGTCCTCTCTACCTTATAATTTGGTTGCCAACTCAAATCATCAATACAAGGAAACTGCTTAGAACACTGCATGGCACATGGAAACCTAGGTATTATTTTTTTCAAGGTCATCTCTTTCATTCCCCTGCCTCTGAGCAATCATTTACTCCAGAAGCATTTCCTAACCATTTGCTATACATGAAGTTTTCAATTCATGTGACAATTGGATATATAGAAACTCTCTAGCCAGACCTAAGCTCACAGTTGGACAAGTAAAGGCAATTCGTCCACAGCTTTCATATTTACTTCGCATAGGCGAATTTCTTGATTTCAGAGATGTTAAATTGTGACCGCAAACAAACTATACTTATTGGAGTTAAAGAATACAGGGGGAAAAAAGAATATAGGAATAGAAGCATAGACCTATAGGGCTAGAAGAGATTCCAATATTACCTTATCCTGGATTATCACATAATAGCCATTCCTATGTATTAAATATTTATGTCAAGCATTTTGTACATATTACCTCACTTAATTTTCAAAAGGACCCATGTGTGATAGGTATCATTATCCTTATTTTGCAGAAAAGATTGAGGATCTGAGAAATCAAGTGACATGCCCAATGGTGGGTCATTTGTAAGATGAAAATGAGGTATTCGCACGCAGGTCTTTCTAAAAATAACAGGTTTGTAACCTGTCATGCACTTTCCCAAAGAAATCTCACTTGTCTGTAGCAAAGATAGCTTATGAAAGCTCTTCAGTGTCTAGAGAGAGCTTGAACTTCATTTTGGGTGACTGAGACAGGGCAGTCTTATCCATTAGCTACAACAGGCACGGTGCCCACAAAAATGTTTTAAGTGCTCTTAAAAGTCAGGGAAAAAAAGATGAACTTGTAGGTCAAAGAAAGTGTTTTGCTGTACAACATTGATATATTCATCTCTATACCAATTTAGTTGTAAAATGTGAGCTATATAAGAATATGTATGTTTGTACATAAATATACATATGTATATGTTATCTATCTACCTACCTATCTACCCACCTCCACAAACACAAGGCCAATGTGTCGCGGTTCCACGAAAGTCATAACGCGGCCTTGCGAAGTGCGCTAAACTTTCTGGGAAGGGGAGAAGAGCAGACCAGGTTGGAGGGTGGGAAGCGGTGGACAAATTGTGGAAAATGTGGTAACGATTTCTCTGCTCCCATCAAAGGAATCCTAAAAGAGAGGTTAAAAAAACAAAGGTGAAACAGAATAGGAAGCGCCCACGTTCTAGTCGCATGATCTTGGGACCAGTGACTTGATCAACGTGAACCTCAGTTTCGCCATCGATAAAATGGGGATAGGTACCTGGGACCTGGTTAGGGACCCAAAGTGCTCACTGCTACGTAGGAATCGTTCAATACATTCACGTTGAGTGAACGCTGTAATTGTATGGTTAGCATCGTGGCCGGTGTACCACATGCGTCCGGTAAGTAGTAGTCGGTGGCATTAAAAATTGTAAAAAGTCCAGAAAAGTGGCAAACCTACCCCTCCAAGACCTACTGGTCTCTCCGTAGGTTCCACGCGAACCTGCGCAGTAACTTCTCTAGAAGGCGAGAGCACGCGAATGCGCTTGCGCGGAAGCGCTTTCCTCCGCCCCTTCAGGCGCCACGGTCAGTGGGGCGGGCCTCGGCGGCGGCGCGACAAGTCCAGAGGGAAGGGCTGAGGAAGGGGCGTGGCTAGGGAGCCGGGCCCCGGCCACCCTCTTCCGGGGCTCCGCCAGCTGCGCGCGCATTCTCCTCCCCCCCCCCTCCCCGCCTTCTTTTGTGGTCCGGCCCATTGCGAGGGTGACAGGAAACCCTGTGCAGGGAGCGCCGCCATCTTGGACCTGCCCGAGGAAGATCCTGAGGGAGCCGCAGGAGCAGTCGCCGCTGCCACCGCTACTGCTGCCAGTGCGTCTGCACCTCCTCGGCCAGCCCGCTAGCTGCCGGGGCCTCGGCCGATCGCCCCTGCCCCTCTCCAGCTGCGCCCGCACTCCTCTTCATCGTCCTGACGCCCCCCTCCCGCCCGGAAAGCTGCCCAGCCACCAGCAACCCCCCAGGTAACGCGGGGCCTTCCGCAGTGTCCGTCCGGCCGAGGCCTCCTCGCCCGGCTCGCCGGGGGCCGGGGTGCGGACGGACTGCGAGCAGGACGGCGGGCGGGTGGCGCCGCAGGGCCGGCCCTGCCAGGCCGCGGCGAGCCCGGGGTCGGCGCCGGGCACCTCGGCGCCCGGCCCGACGGGACTCCCGTGCGGGGGCGGGGGGTGTCCCCGCGCTGCGCCCGCCCGAGCCTCTGGTCCTCCCCGCCCAGCCGAGAGCTGCGGGGCGTGCGGGGAAGGGTGTGTTCGGCCGCGCCTTCCCCGCCTCCTCGACCGGACCGGGCACACACGCACCTCCCGCAGGCCCCTCTCCGCGCTGCCGCTCTGGCGGACCACCCCCGCCGCATTTATCCACGCGGGCAGCGCCGCCTCGCAGCCCACGAGCCCAGACGTGGCATTCCCCGTCCCGGAGGCCGCGTCTGCCCGGAGTACAAAAGGCAGCACCTCGCAGCCTCGCCGGCATCTTGGACTAGCTCCGGTGTCCTTGTCGATGTGGGTAGACCGTGCACTTGGGCTGGGGAAGGGGTCTTATGCTTGCGAGGTTCTGGTTGGGGTGAGGCCCTGTAAGGCCCCGGACACCCTCCGAGGCCTCGAGCTTAGGTAGCATGGGGGAGCGGGGGAGAAGACCAAAAAAGTTTTGGCATTTTGAGAACGGAAGGCAAAAAGGCGAAGCCAGCGTTTGTTTTGATGGTTGGCACCTTAGTGTGTGCCGGGTGCAGCCCAGGTGTCTTCTCACAGGGTTTTCTTCGAGTAGCCCGTGGTGATAAGCAAAGTTATCTTCATTTACAAGGGAGGAAACTGAGGCTTGAAGTTACGATGTGACTGGTTGGTTCAGGATGCTTCCTACCGACTGGCCTCTGCCTGCGCTGTGCCTGGTGTTTCTCCGCTACCCTCAAGTTAGGCTAGGGTTACAGGCATGGCCACGTAAAACGTACCCGCAGCTTAATTCCTCTTTCCCTACGTTTGCACTGGATGACAACTGACGACTTCTTTGTAACTGGAAGTCTGTAGTGTCACTCCTCCACTGCCAGTCCTCATTCTCCCAACTCCAGAGGGGAGATGGCAAGGTTTTCATTGTATATTTGAAGACGAAACTGGGGTTCCCGGAGGCCAAGTGCTTTTCTGGTGGTCCCACACAAGTGTCAGAGCTCACCTGAACTCTTGCAGAGTTTCCTGCTCATTTTGTTACTGTCACAACCGCCTTTTATTTGTATGTGGTTATTGGAGACAGACTTGACCTTGCAGTAATCCAGCTCCCACTCCTTCCCCCAACACTTGCCTGTACTTTTTTCCACAGTTCTGCTTAGACCCTTTTATTCGTGCATGCCTCGAGGCATGTGGTGGTTAAGAGTTTTGGAGGGTTTCTACACTAATAACTGCCGCTTTCTAGTTGAGTGACCTTAAGGAATTGACTTAGCCTCTCAGAGTCAGTGCCCTTATCTATACAGGGGATAGTTGTACCTACATTTTAGAGCTGTTTCGAGGATTAAATGGGATTAAAAACCCTTAGCACCTTGCTTGGCATATAGTAGGTGCTCCATTGTAACAGTGCCAGGCATGTAGTGGTTGTTTAATATTTGTTGATTCAATCAAATCAGAGAGTTGTCCAGTTAGACCTGGGCCTGAATCTTCATTTTCCCTTTGGTAGTGTGGGACTGTGGATATATCAACTCTTTGTTGGTTTCCTTACCTGTAAAAAGAATTTTTAGGATTAGAGATTGCGTATAAAGTAGCTGGCGTGTATTAGGCATTCAATAAATGGCAGTTATTGTAAAGAGGTAAGATCCCTTTAGATTCTAATAACCTAAAAAAATTCCTTGAAATTAAAGCTACCTTTTAAAAAGTTTTTGCTTTTTAAATTTCATGTTAAACTTTATTGTTGTGGCATACTTGAACTGTGCGACAGAATTTGGAGTGTTCTTAAAATTAGTCTTTATCAGTATTAAATATTTTTGCATAATCTTAGTAAGATTTTGTACTATTAGGGGAAACTTTTGGTTAAGGCAAATATATTAAAACTAGGACAACTGAGAGATTTTTTATTTTTTTTTAAAGCATGAAACATTTTTGTGTGGTTAAAAATGTCAGGCATGGTTGGAGACAGCAGTGTACAGATAGAAGTATCAGAGACTGTACTTTTAAAAAACTTTATGTTCTAGATAGCTTTAAACATGTACAAAAGAGAGTGATATACTGAGCCTTCTCCTACCCATCAGCCAGTGTTAACAGTGATCAGTCTTGTTGATCTATATACACCTATACCCTCTCCACCAAATTATTTTGAAGCAAGTTTCAGACATCCATATTTCATCAGTAATTTTTTTGCTATTACTAAACCTTTTAACTGTAGTAGTAAGTACAGGGTTTTAGTGTTTTGCCCTTTTAAGTACTTTCATTCTGTGAACAGAGGTGCAGTATTGGAGTACTTCTTATTCGTAGCATACCATCATAATTAACTGGAAAATTTTCTTGACACAGAAATTTTTCTTGACACAGGGATCTAGTTCCTAATTTATATTAATTTATATACAAGTATGACATTAAATATCTTGTCCAAAGTGAGTTTTTTTAAGTGGATGTTACAAACGGGGGGTTATTTTCAGAGATTGCATTACTGTTGAGGAAAGGAAATTGACCACTCTTGCTGGTTAGGTTAGATTATTAGATTAACTGCCCAAGTTTTGGGTCCACTTGTCTGACAGATCAAGTAGCATTCCATGTTAGAGGGCTTGTAAACAAATCAGACTGCTTCTGTTCTTAAGTTTCATGAAGGCAAGGAACAATGATTTTTGTGATCATTACTATATTGTCCAAGCCTAGTCCCAAGGCTTTGTGCTTAGTAGATGATCAACAAATATTTCTGTATTGGAATCACAAAAGCAGTCTATCTTGGCTCTGGTATTTAAACAAAATGTCTTGCATGTAAAACACACACACACACACACACACACACACACACACACACACACACACACAAAACAAGCTTAACTAATTTTAACAATACGGATCAGAATATAAATCACCTGGAATATTTTGCGGGTTGTTTTTGGCCTGTGTTGTCTTGAATAAATTATGTAAAAATTATACGGTAACATGTTCTAAGGAGTAGAATAAAATAGCTATATAGCAGTTGTGAAAGGATTAGTCAGACATAGTGCATAAGTTAACACGGTAAAAAAAGCCAAGCTATTTAAAAAAAAAAAAAAACAAAATGGGAAAATTACTGTCGATTATTGGAGGGAGTGGTTTTTGTCTGGTTTTTGAGGGTGATCATATGATTGACTTCATATGATGTTCCCCATATTGTATATGTGGAAATAATGTTGAAAGTGTTTTGAAAGGGAAGTTTTTTGGTTCTGTTTCGTCTTTAATTTATTTTGTATTAGAATTATATATTAAAATGTCTTAAATATTTCATAGTTTTTTATTATTGTCTCTACTTTGAATACTTTAGAATGTTACTAGTGAATATAGTACATGCTCGTACTATTAGTGCAGGCATATATAAAGTTAATAATTTCTATCCTTTTTCTGCTCTAAATCCAAGTATTCATTTTTCACAATTTGGTGCGTATCCTTCCATATTACCTGTATACAGGATTGAGAGAGAGAGAGAGAGTGTGTGTGTGTGTGTGTGTATGTGTGTATGCTATTGCATAAAATTCTGCCAACTTTTTTTCACTTAAAATCATGGATATGTTTTCAGGTTAATAATATGTATATATATAAATGGTTTTTAAACTAAATGCATATTATTTCATAATACAGATGTACTCTATTTAATCATTTCCCTGTTGATAGGAGTATAGATTGTCTCCAGGTTTTGTTTTTGGGGTTTTTGGTTTTTGGTGTTGTTTTTTTTTTTTCTGTAAAAATGCTGCATTAAATGCCCTTGGACCTATAACCTTATGGATTGAAGATTTTGTATCTGTAGGCTACTTCTTGGTCAAAGGGGGATTTGGATTATCTTTGAGATTTTAAAATATATTGATTACTTCCCCCAAAATGTGGTAATTCATACTTCCACAAGCTGAGTGTATGAAAAGTACCTAACCTTCCCATCTACCAGCATATTTCAAATCCAGTCATTTATATGTCTGTATAATCTTATTTGGAGAGATGTTTGATTAACTGTATGGAGACCATGCAGTTTTATTTTGGGGGCAACAATGATTAGTGTTTAGTGTGCACTTAGTAACCATTTAGATCTCTGTGTATTGGCCTGGAAATAGATCAATGATTTTGTTAGGTGAAAAACACTCTGCATAGTTTTATGCAGTAGCATACCCCATTTTTAAATATATTCCTTACTTTAATGGTGATATGTTTTTCTTGTTCAAGAGATGATGTTAATCTAGGGAAATCTTTTGTTAAAGCAATATTAAGCATAGTTAATATTTAAAAGGGGCCAAACAACAATCATCAGTGCTTAATGTGCACTTATTAATCCTTTCTCTTGACAGCCAGGAAGCTCAGAGCTAAATTTTACATGAGCTGATAGTAAAACTATGACCCTAAATATTTATTGTAATTATCCTCCATTTTTCTTTTGAGTTTTTGATTTTATTTTATCAGTCTACATAGCTACCTTAGAGAAAATCATGTTCTTTGGAATCAGGCCTGAATTCAGATTCCAGCTCTGCCATTTTACTAACTTTTTAGCAGTAGCCAAATCAGTGAATTTCTCCAAACCTCAATTTTTTCAGTTTTTACATAAACCTAATAATGATAATGACTCTGCAGAGTTGTGAGAATTAAGTAAGAATTATATTAAGACAAAGTAGGGAAACATAGTCCTGATCATCCCATGGTTTACTCCCAGCGAATGTTAACTTCAGAAACTTTTTTGTAAGTAGATATAATTTGAATTAGTGTTATCATTTATCCATATCTACAAATCCTGGTTACAATGCATCCTCTGAATATAATTTTTTTAGTACTACTTAGAGTATTAAATTAGAACCAAGTGAGTGAACTGAAAAAGATATGTGTTCCTAAGTATCACAGAAGGGTTTCATGGTGCATCTCATAACTATGGAGGAGGTGGGATGGTGTAGTGGTTAGAGGGGGTTCTCTGCAGTCAAAACAGTCTCAGGTTCAGTATAGACTTGACCACTTAGCTTTGTGACCTGGGCATGTTACTTACCTATTGAGTCTTGATCTATAAAATGAGGATTATAGATGTTTTATAAGAGTGTAGTAGTAAAGATTAATTGAGATTGCATGTAAAGCGTTTAAAACATTGCCTGGCACATATTAAGTGCCTAATGAATGGTAATGTAACAGTTACATTTGTTATTAGTTTAGAAGTTATTCACCTGTATTTAATGATGCTTGTTGTCTCAGTATAGTACTTTTTTTTTTTTTTTTTTTTTTAATGTTTATTTATTTTAGAGAGTGCAAGCAGGGGAGGAGCAGAGAGAGAGGGGGACAGAGGATCCAAAGCAGGCTCTGTTCTGAAAGCAGACAGCCTGATGCTGGGCTTGAACTCACAAACCATGAGATCATGACCTGAGCTGAAGTTGGGACACCTAACTGACTAAACCACTCAGGTGCCCCTGAACGTAGTACTACTCTTAAGGAAATCAAAGGCATTGAACGAGAGCTTATCTTCATATGAACTTTATTCACATGCTTTTGTAACACATGGAAAGAAGTGCATTTAATCACATCAGTAGCTGTGTACAAGTTACAGAGTATTTTAAGGTTTTTTAATTAGTGGAGATTGTAGTGTTGAATGAACTCATGTTCTCAGTGTTTGAACTGGACCACCAGTTTTTGACTTTTGAGTAAAGCAAAAGCATACTTAAGTAATAAGAAGAAAACTTGTTTCCCCTTCCAAAGCTACTTTAAAAAGTACATTCTTCACCTTAACAGTGGTATGTCTCATTCCATGTGCAAGAAATGATGTTGAAAAATACTTTTTAAAAATCATATTAAGCATGGCTAATATTTAAAAGACCACTTGAATATAATTCTATAAATACATAATTTTGAGTGAATGTTATGCATAACATTATGTTTAAACCTAGGTAGTATCTTAGCTTATAATAAGAAAGGGAGGATCTGTTATGTTAGTGACTACAGTTGTAGATATTTTCTGCCTTCATTGTCTACTGAAATTACTAAGTTTGAGTAGCTTTCCTTTCTTAACTCTGCTTTTTGGGTCATTTTTAAGAAACTCGAACCAGAAAATTGTGTGGTGGGGTAAAGACAGGGCACTGGTATTCACTGTGAAATAGTGGTCATTCTCTTTTATTTGGGAATAGTGTGTGCTAATTTAATGCTTGATATTTTGTAAAAATGTTTTGAAAATTGGTCATTGTATAGATAATTAATGAATGCTTGTGTGATGACTAGCACGCACACAAATTAATACAACTAGAATTGGTTTATAATTTCCTGATTAGACTTTAGAACATTTCAAGAAGATATTAGGATTGTTAGAGGCCTTGGTTTCAACATAATATAATGGAAGGCAGCAAAGTATATATAGCTACAAGTTTCAGTAAGAAGAGGGAAAGGAAATAGGAAAATCAGAAAGGTAAGAACATGAAAGACAGTAATTTCAAGGTGACTAAATGATTACTTTTCCCCAAGTTTGAATGGGAAAAGAGGAGCTTAAAAAGGAAGTTAAAAGTTAATTACAGGGTTCTGGGAAGAATACAGGTGAAGAAGTTAATAACCTTTAAATATCATTTTTATTGTGAAAGAATATTTTCTTCCTTGTGTTTGGGATCTGGTGAATAATCCACACCAATTTTAGCCTCAGGACCAACCAAGTTCATTCTTAAAAGTTTTGAGTCCCCATTGTCTGGAAAAAGGGAAACAAATTATTATGTTCAGAATCAGTTAATCTAACTAGAAAAACTCCCTTCCTGTACGAACTGGTTAAAGGAGTTTTCAGTAATGTTGAAGACTGATTATAAAAATGTTACAACACGTCAAGCTGGAATGGGTAGCAGGGCATCCACTTTTGTTAAATGTAATCCTTACAGCACATTGAGAAGACTCTACTGTGTCCTGATTGTCTAATACCTTACTGTAATGAACTTTTTTCTCTTCCCTGATAGCAGTTATATACTTATTTTAAATACATATTTTTTTCTACATGTTAAATTTTATTATGTAGTAATTTTGTTAGTTTTAGTAATTGAACTTCTACAAACGTCATATGTCTGGCTTATATAATGTGACAATTGACCATGACAGTAAAATCAGATTAAAAAATACTGGAAATTAAAATTTTAGAAATGGGGTCAAATATTTATAAGTGTGTGTATGTATAATTTTTTATCTTTTCCTTAAGCTGAAAACTGGTTTGAGAATAAATGCTACAGGAAATCATTACCAGTATTAGAATTTACTTCTTGTTTCTAGCACCTAGCACAGTGTCTGACACATTCAAGGCATTCATTTGAATAAATTGGAGAGGTTTTTCTTAAAGTTATTAAAGTAGAAAGAAATTAGAATTATTTAGGTTAAGTCTATCTGAAGGTAAAGACTAGGCTGTGATTTTTAGAAATGTTTTCTAATACAGGGGCGCCTGGGTGGCTCAGTCAGTTAAGCGTCCGCCTTGTCAGGTCATGATCTCACGGTTCGTGGGTTCAAGCCCCGCATCGGGCTGTGTGCTGACAGCTCAGAGCCTGGAGCCTGCTTCAGATTCTGTGTCTCCCTCTCTCTCTGCCCCTCCCCCACTTGCATTCTGTCTCTCTTTGTCTCACAAAAATAAATGTTAAAAATATATATATATTTTCTAATACATAAACTTGCCAATTTTTATAAACGTAAGTGGTATTTTATGCCATTATTTCAGCTTCTAGAGTAGTATGTAGTAGGCATTTGATACATAATCTTCAAATTCTGTATTAGGTTGAGCCATATAAAACTGCAAAATAAATGACTTTTTAAAAAATACAAGAACAACAGTTTCATGTGGTTTTATCTAATCCTGGCAGTAATTTGGTTTGGAAATCATATGATTGGTCTTTCTTTGGAAGCTATGCTAACCATGATTTAAAGTAGAGTTTTAAAAAGGGTTATTTTATGTTTATAAGTTAGTGGTTACTTTCTATAACATTCTGTTGTGAAATCAAAGAGTCCTGAACAAGTGGACATCCGTAATTCATTTGATCAGTTGACGAGTGGGGACTTCAAAGAGGAGGGAGGACTGTTCTTAAAAAATAAGGATTTTGTAAAGTTTATTTATTTTGAGAGAGAGAGAGAGGAAGCATTAGCAGGGGAGGGGCAGAAAGAGAGGGAGAATCCCAAGCAGGCTTCCTGAAGCGGGGCTCTCAGGACTGTGAGATGGCGACCTGAGCCGAAATCAAGAGTTAGATGCTTAATGGACTGAGCCAACCAGGCGCCCCTACAGTGATATTTAACTTAAGTTTATAAAGATTTCCTTGTTTGACATTTTGTTATTGGATGTTTCCTACAGTGAAATACTGGAATTGTTCTGATATAATGGTTTCTTAATATTTCTATGGATAGTATGTGAGAATGTTAATATTCATCCAAGAGAATTTATGCATTTGGTCAATTTGAGAAATGTATGCATGCATACATTTTGTTTATAATCATATGCTGTATTTTATATATCTTTAAAGGCTAGCAGCGGTCAACTGGGTAACTTGTGTATACTTGCCTTCTGCAGTAACACACTTTTCTTTGTTTTTAGTGCCACCATGGCAACTGCACCATACAACTACTCTTACATCTTTAAATATATTATTATCGGTAAGTTTACTTAACTTATACTCTTGTTCTGCAAAGAAAGTCAATGTATAAAATATTTATATACTAAAACTTAAGATACCACTCCAGAAGAAGTGTATGATTTTTTTCACTGCAAAATTCAAGCTCCTTTAATAACATTTATTTTTGCAGTAATACACTTTTTGCATTGTGGCCATGGATACTTCTATAGTACAGTGGTGGGTACCTTTTGAACTGATGTTGATTGTTCTTGAGGACTGCCTGAAAGCTGTTAATCCTGGAAATGGGACAGATTTGCTAGGAGTACTGATAACATTCCAAAAATATCATGAAAGCCCTTGGAGCCCCCTGGATTCCAAAAAGTGATAGAGAACACTGATTCAGAGTAATTGTGTAATATATATAATATGATATTGGTAGTTTTTCCATTAAGTTTCAAGATATTGCTCAAATTAAAACACAATGCTATTTACCCAAGTATAGTTGTAAGAGCTCAGTTGAAAGTACATGTACTTTATATATTAGACGATTGTACTGATTGTCACATGTTGATCATATGTGATTGTATTGTAACACTTTTCTTCACCAAAGGTTAAATTGCTATAGTACAATCGGAGATGGCATCTGTTCTGTTGTGGTTTTCCTGTAGTGTACGTGCTTTTCTTTTGTGGAATTCTATAAGAAATACAAGGAATATGAGAAAATATGAGATCTAGTCCATCAGACTTCTAGAATTTTTTATTTCTGCTAGTTATATGCTGCCCTGTTTACTCCCAGAAGTCTTTTGCTTTAATGCATGGATTAAGGGAAAAAAAACAATACAAAACTTTGAAACAGCTCAAAGTAGAAAATGCTCTTACAATAGTTTCTCTGTTAGAAAGCACTTCCTATCTGATGGTTATTAACTAACATAATTTATAACTTCAGTTCTATCATACTGAAGGTCAGGAATCGTCAGTCTGTACATCACATTGAAAAGTGACCTGTATGATCTTTCAAACTCATTATATATTAGGGAAATATAACTTCAAATGTCCCAGAAATTTGTGATGTGATATGGTAGGGGATATAACAATCATTGTATATAATTATAAGAGTATAAAACTGAGTATGTAATTGCCACTTGAAATTTTTTTTTTGAAACAGGGGACATGGGAGTAGGAAAATCTTGCTTACTTCATCAATTTACAGAAAAAAAATGTAAGTTCAATATATAAGGTAAAACATTAATACATGCTTTATTGTCACTTTCCTACTTTTCAAAAAGTGCCATTTTCACTATATGCATTTAAATACAACATTTCTTTAGAGAGTGAATTTAAATAGTTGTATATATAGTGAAATACACCTGCATGTACAGAGTGTTGATTTTTATATACCCTATATAATTTGAGTTTCTTGTTTAGTTTGTTTTGATGGTAGGAAATTTTTTAAAATGTATATTACAGTGTCAGATTTAAATAATCTTTTCTCTGACTTCACCATTTTAGAAATTATTAGAAATTTGCTGCATGTATCATTTGTCAACTAAATAATAGATTGGAGATATTTAAATAAAATTCTTTCTGTATCCAGGACTGGTTTATTAATATTTGAAGTACAATTCTGTCTTGGGTGGTAGAGGAAGAGACCATCTTATTTTATGTAACTGATAGGCTGAATGTAGTTGAAATTGTTTCCATATAGTTGAAATTATTTTTATGGCTTGTTTTGTTTTGTTTTGTTTTTGCTTAATGTAACATTTTGTGAAAGCTCCAGCAGTCTGTGTGTACTTGTACCGCAGAGTAGTGGGTTTAGGTTTTCAGTGGCCTAATTATAAGGAAAGGACTAATAAGCTTGTCCTACTGGATTAGACATGTATAACCTGCCAATATATGATTGTAAGTATATGTTAAATGTGTTTTTCTTTGAGATATTGATAGTATTTTCCAGGATGAAAATTTGACCAACAACTCCTAGAGTCTTAAAACCATTGATTGGTTTGTTATATGTAATGATTATCAGAAGTCTAAATAGCATAATGTTGATATTATGAAGAACTTATTAAAATCTTTATTTTTAATTTGCAGATTCTTTTAGTCCAGGGGTTAGCAAACAGTAGCCTGTGGGCCAAATCCAGTCACTGCCTGTTTTTGTAAATAAGGTTTTATTTCCACAACCACGCTCATCCTACTTACTGTCTCTGGCTGCTTTTTGTGCTTCCGCAGCAGAGTTGAGTAGTTGTGACAGACCTTTTGGCCTACAAAACTTAAATATTTATTATTTGGTCCTTTTTTTTTTTTTTTTAAGTTTACTTATTAGAAAGAGAGAGAGAGATGGTGCAAGTGGAGGAGGGGCAGAGAGAGAATCCCAAGCAGGCGCCACACTGGCAGCACAGAGCCCAATACTGGGCTCAAACCCACGAAGCCCTGAGATGATGACCTGAGCCGAAACCAGGAGTTGAACCCTTAACCGGCTCAGCCACCCAGGTCCCCCTGTTTGGTTCTTTGTAGAAGTTTGCTCACCTCTGTTTTAGTCCAGTCAGATTTCTTTGACCTCTGGGTTTTTGTTAATTTTTTTTCAGCGCTAGGTTGAGTCCATTCATAGCCTACAAGCCTTAATAAGTCATTTGATTGTCCAGTGGATTTTTTTCTGCTGGTCTTAATCTGAAGCTTTCTGGAAGTTGGAATATTATATTCTATTTCTTTTCCTCTCTGACAGTTATGGCTGATTGTCCTCACACAATTGGTGTTGAATTTGGTACAAGAATAATTGAAGTTAGTGGCCAAAAAATCAAACTGCAGATTTGGGATACAGCAGGACAGGAGAGGTTTAGGGCTGTTACGCGGAGCTACTACAGAGGAGCTGCGGGAGCGCTTATGGTGTATGATATCACTAGGTAAGAGATTCATAGTCTTTCAAACTTCGTACTTGAAAAAACACGTCTACTTGAGGCAGCGTGGTCTCCTGTTTTATCGATGCAGGCATTCCTTAGTTTGTGATTGTGTGCCTATACGTGAGCTTATTTGGGCTTTATGGTTTCTTCTCTAAATTGCTGTAGAAGACTTGACGTGTGTAACATGTTGGTTTCCTTTTCTGAAAGTGGATATGACCGAAGAAAAACTTTAGGAGATGCTGGTGGAGCTAATAGAAGAAGACTATTCTGAAAAGCAGCATCTGTTCAGTTATTTGAGGTGAAATAATATTTTATACCAAACTTTGTTCTTTTTCACTTCAGTACAAAGCAAGCGAGTCTTGAGTGACTCTGTTCAAACACACTTTTTCAAAGTCAGGTCAAGGAAGGAATTAAGTAGTTTTGCTAATCCAACATGGTAGGTTATAAAAAGTGCTTATGCTTGCATCTGAAGGTGTTTGAGGTATTTAATTGTTCATTCACTTAAATTCTTTTTTGCTCTAAAATGGATTGAAATGGTTTGCAATACCACATGCAGCAAGATTAAGTTTATTTCAGCTTGGCTTTCTGGAAACTGAAAGCACTTGATACAACATCACAAAGCTGGACCCTATTTGGGTTGAGAAAAACATGGAAAATTGGGCTACTTCATTAAACTGTGCTAAGCTGGCAAATGAACTGGATCACCTTTCATATTAGCGCAGAGTGCCAGTTGATTATTATTATTATTTTTATTTATTTATTTAAAAAAAAAAATTTTTTTTTTTCAACGTTTTTTATTTATTTTTGGGACAGAGAGAGACAGAGCATGAACGGGGGAGGGGCAGAGAGAGAGGGAGACACAGAATCGGAAACAGGCTCCAGGCTCCGAGCCATCAGCCCAGAGCCCGATGCGGGGCTCGAACTCATGGACCGCGAGATCGTGACCTGAGCCGAAGTCGGACACTTAACCGACTGCGCCACCCAGGCGCCCCTATTATTTTTTTTTAAAGTTTATTTTTGTGTTTATTTAAAGAGTGTGTGAACAGGGGAGGGAGAGAGAGAATCCCAAGCAGGCTCTGCACTGTCAGCTCTGAGCCCAGTGCCGGGCTCAGTCTCATGAACCGTGAGACCCTGACCTGAGCCAAAACCAAGAGTCGGACGCTTAACCAACTGAGCCCCCCCGGGCGCCCCGCAGAGTGCCAGTTTAAAGCATTGTGACTCTTGTCTTATTTTTTTGAGAGGAGGTAGGGATGGGTGAGTGGGGCCAAATGATAATTAGACTTTCAAGCATATTTCCTTCTGAGAAATGCTTTACATGTTTGCTCTTGAAGAGTCACAATACAGCGCACATTAACATGTTAGCACCCTGAGAAGTTCTGCAGAAAAATTCTTTAAGTTAATTTAGTTTGGTGTTTCCTAAGCTTATTTTATTGAGGAACACACTGGGAAATGTGGACTTAGAATGAAGATAGCGGCTGATTATAATTACAGTGCTTGAAGTTCATTGAGTTCTAGAGTTGGGTGATCTCAGGGCAAAAGGAGTGAAATAGCCTTAATGCTTTTCTCTATAGCCAGGAACTGGTAACATGATAAGTAGATAGTTTTGTGGGAAGAATATTAAAGAACCTGGCCATCTCTACAAGACATCCTTATGAGGGGTGCATTCCCGAAGACTTTGCATCATTAAAAACTCTATTCATTATTAATCAATTTAAATGTCCTGATATGTGCTTAGAGTTCTCAATCTGTAATGTAGTTGGTTTTATTTTGTGTGTGCTTGTGTTTTTCCCCCTTCAGCTTTACTGATAATATAGTTGACAAATAACATTGTGTAAGTTTAAGATCTACAAAGTGATGATTTGATACATGTTTGCTTTTAAGCATACCTTTTAAGCATAGCAACTACTTTTGGTAGAATATGTGTCTGTTCAAGTCATCAAAAGTACTTTGGCTGGAAACTGCCCAAATGCCCATCAAATAAGGAAGAGATACACAAATGGGTATATTCATGCAATGGAGCATAGTGCAACCATTAAAAGAAAAGAAACTCCGATATATGCCATAAGGTGGATGAGTCTAGAAAACATTTTGCTAAGTGAAAGCAGTCAGACATAAAAGGCCACATGTATGATTCCATTTATATGAAAGATCCAGAATAAGCCAATTCATAGAGACAGAAAGTAGATTGCCAGGGGACAGAGAGTGAATGCTGATGGTATGGAGTTTCTTTTGGGAGTGATAAAAATGTTGTAGAATTAGATACTGGTGATTGTTGCACAACTTTGGAATATATACTAAAAACTGATACATTGTATACTTTAAAAGGATGAGCTTTATGGTATGTTCATATCCCAGTAAAAGTATTATTGAAAAAAAGTACTTCAGGCTTTACACCAGTGTTTTTCATATGCTACATTTCATAGTAGCATTAATCCTTGACATTTTGCAAACTTGAAAGTTCCTGCTTTAGTAATATTTTTTATTCTTGGCATTAACTATAATTGTTACATGATACTTTTCTAAATTGATAACATAGCTTATCATGGCAATTTTTTTGGCTATATCAGTTGTTTGATATGTCATTTAACATCCATGCCAAAGTTAGGGATATAGTTGCACTTTTTTTTTTTTAGCACTATTACCACTAATTAATGAATATTCTGATGCTGCTGTATTTATAGATTTGAAATTATGGTGAATTTAAGTTAATAAAATAATTACCAAAACTAAAGTTTACGTGATCTGTATACTTAAAAAGGATGTGTAGATTTCTCTGTTTACCAAAGTAATGGCGGTTTGTAATTCACTGTTGCTGCCAGCTTTGACATTTTAAAATTTACTAAAATCAGTATAAATATTTTTGTATTTGTGCTATTTGAGTTTTTGTGCACAAAGTAGGATAAATTTATGTGTAAAAGCAAAGTATGTCAGTGCTGCAAATACTGAAGAGTAAAGTGATATGGCTTGTGCTTTTTAAAAATATTTGACCATTAGAAAATTATAAAACATCAGGAAAATGTTACTTTTGTTTATTTGATTTTTTTTTTTTTTTTTTTTTTTTTTTTTTTTACAGTTAGGTGGTGATTTGTGTGTAACATGATTTAGCACAGTAAAAAGAGAATCTTAGGACTCCTTTTCAGTTCCCACTGGGAAGGGATTAAGTGTTTGGAATATTCCAACTTTATATAGGTACTGACAGCTGGAGATGATGGAATATATTCACAAGGCTAAATTTGAAACACTTTGAGGACAGTGTGTGTGCAAAGGGTTCAAGGCCTGGCTCTGAAATCATTTGGATCTTTGTGGGGCTTCTGTTTACTTACCTGTTAAATGAGTAGGTTGGATTAAAGTTCTGTGAATGTATTTAAATCAGAAACCCCTTTTTAAAAAAATCTTTTCTAATATATATTTTTGAGAGAGAGAGACAGAGTGTGAGTGAGGGAGGGACAGAGAGAGAGGGAGACAGAATCTGAAGCAGCCTCCAGGCTCTGAGCTGTTGGCACAGAGCCTGACGCGGGGCTCGAACCCACAAACCGTGAGAACATGACCTGAGCTGAAGTTGGACACTTAGCTGACTGAGCCACCCAGGTGCCCCCAATCCGAAACATTTTTAACCTTCAAAATTTTATTTGATCCCTTTGGTAGAGTCTGAGAAATATTAATACTATCCTGTATTTAATATTGTATATTATTTAAATTTGCTTGCTCTCTTCGGGCCTGTTTGGCTAGGGCAAATGAGCCTGTGAGTTTCTAAACTAATGCTTGGAGAAAGTGGAGAAATAAGGCAGTCTGGATCCCAAAATGATTTAGCTGCTGGGTAAATAAGAGTACAGAGTTAGAATAAACTTGCTCTGATATCTAGGGACTTCAATTTCCTGTCAGAGGTATTAAGTGCCTTTTTAAGGCCACGTTTGTTTTAAAATTTTCTTAATGTTTTATTGATTTTTGAGAGAGAGAGACAGAGCACAAGCAGGGGAGGGGCAGAGAGAGAGGGAGACACAGAATCCGAAGCAGGCTCCAGGCTCTGAGCTGTCAGCACAGAGCCCGACGTGGGGCTTGAACTCACAAACCTCAAGATCATGACCTGAGCCAAAGTCAGATGCTTAACCGACTGAGCCACCCAGGCACCCCTAAAGCCAGTTTTTATGCTGTCGTATTCAACTTTCTCTTTAAGGAAAGGTGAATTTTGTATCTGTCTATAGTGTGACTGTCTTGGTTTCTAATTTGAAAAAGACAGATACAAACATGTTTGCCCCTGAACATACACCATTTGTGAGACATTTTGGTGCTATGTCTCCATTTTGTGGTCGAAAATCTGGATGATTTAAAAATAATCTTAGTTTTTACTTCAGATTGTAAATTCTGGGTTCAGAATTGTTTTCATTAATTTTCTGTGTTGTTCCTTGCTTGCCTATTGGTGTGCTTTATGAATGTACTTTTAAATGCAAGCAGTTTACTCCTGAAATGTAATTAGAAAGTTGTTGGATTATTGTTCATTTATTTAAAAATAATAGGTTTAGGCTAGATTTTTGGAAAATATGTGTTTACATTCCACAGATTTTGATAAAAGTGAATATTTTAAATATTTATTGAAGTTTGTTTTTAAAAAATTGAAATGGCAATTGTATGTGGTAGTCATACACGTAAACTTTAATTTTTGCAGAAGAAGTACATATAACCACTTAAGCAGCTGGTTGACAGATGCAAGGAATCTCACCAATCCAAATACTGTAAGTTGAATAACCTTTGTTCTACAGAAAGTTTGAGAACTACACTAACCCCGAAAGGAAAGTTATTTGTTAATAGGATTTTTGTATTTGAGTACTAAGAATGAGAGAATATTTTATTTTCAAATTAATTAAAGAGAAGTTAACCTTTTTTTTCAGTAGTAATTACTCTAGGTTTTGTATTTATACTTGGTTTTTGTTCATGTTTGTGGTTAAAAAAAAAAAAATGTTATGAGTGGAGTGGTGACCTCCTGTGAAGTGGAGACTATGAAATCTGAAACAATCACTTTGAAAGGGATCTGCATTTGTTTCATAAAACCTTATCATTAGAAGAAACTGGGAAAAATATAAAGGGTCTCTATTTTTTCTTTTTTTTTCCCCCAAGATTTTATTGAAATTCAAATTAGTTGACTTATAGTGTAGTATTGATTTCAGGTGTAGAATTCAATGGATCGTCACTTACATACAACACCCAGTGCTCTTAACAAGTGCCTTAGTGCCCATCACCCATCTAGCCCGTCTCCATCCACCTCCCTCCATCAACCCTCAGTTTGTTCTCTATAGTTAAGAGCCTCTTAAGTATCTGCCTCTGTCTCTGGTTTTACCTTAATTTTCTTTCCCTTCCACTATGTTCATCTGTTATATTTCATCTTCTTTGTTTCTGGATCTCTATTATTTCTTAACAACTGCTTGTGAATCTACAGTTATCTCAGTAAAATTTCAATTAAAGATAAAAGAGTTCTACATGCTTTAAAAAATCAGTTTTTTAATTAAAATTTTTTTACCAAAAAAATCTCAACTATACTTAAATATTAAAAGGTAAATTCAAAAAGTAAGCATTATTGTGCTATATTTTCAAACTGCAAATTAAAAAAACTTTTTTTGAGAGAGAACATGAGCCGGGGAGGGGCCGAGGGAAAAGGAGAGAGAATCTTAACCACTGGGTGTGGAGTCTGACTCGGTCTCAATCTCGTGACCCTGGGATCATGACCTGAGCTGAAATCAAGAGTCAGATGCTTATCTGACTGAGTCACCCAGGCACTGTAAAAAAATTTTTTTCTTTTTAAAATGAAAATAAAAATTAGCTTCTTAGCCAGAGTGAGAAGATACTGAGATTTTAAAGGCCAACTACCAGGCTAGACTCTGTAGTAGCCAGAGATAAAGATGCATCTTGGCCCACGGAATGTTACGGTCTAGTAAGGAGATAGCTGTGCGTATGTGTTTCGCTGCGCTGAAAAGCAGAGTGAAATAGGAGTTGGAGCAACTGGTGTGTGTGTTCCTGAAGTGCTCCACATAAGCAGTGCTGTCTGGAGAATCCAGCTTTACAGAGAAAGTGATGTTTGAACTGGGACTGTAGAGGTGAATAAGGCTTCCAGGAACAGGTGAGGAAAGGCCGTGAGCTGTGACTGACTCTGAGCTTCTTCAGAAGAAGGCCTGTGTCTTACTTGGCTTTGTTATCAGTGATAAGATTGGCTTTTTTTTTTTTTTTTTTTTTTTAATCAAGGAACAGCAAGCACTTGGTGGAACTGAAAGTTAATGTCATTTGCCTTTTATGTCAAGGACTGTGCCTGGAATTTTCGTATCAATTATCATTTTAAACCCACTGTAGGTATACATACAAAGCTATAGATAAATGTTCATAACAGCTTTATTTACAATAATGGGAAACAACCTAGATGGCCATCAGTAGGTGAGTGGTTAACCCATCTGGTATATTCATGCTACAGAATACTCCTCAGTGAAACAAAGGAATGAACTATTGATGCACATAGCAATTTAGATGGCTCTCAAGGACATTATGCTGAGTGAAAAAAGTCAATTTAAAAAATGACATTTTGAATGACTCCATTTATAAAACACTCTCAAAAAGACAGAATTGTTGCCAGGAGTTAACAGATGGGGGTGAAGGCTATGAGTGGTGTGGGATGACTATAAAAAGGGCAGCACAGAGAACTTCCTTCGTAGTGATGGAACAGTTCTGTATCCTGATAGTGGTGACACAGATCTGTACCTGCAATAAAATTGCATAGAACTGTGCACACACGAGAGTGTACAGCTGGTGAAATTGAGTGCACCAGTGTCACTTCCCTGGTTTTGAAAGTCTGTAAGATGCTACTGTTGAGGAAGCTTGGTGAAGGGTCTTTAGAATCTCTACTTTTGTAAGCTTCTGTAATTCTATAGTTACTTCAAGAAAAATGTTAAAAAGAAAAAAAAACCTCATTGTAGAGGGTTCTTAGAGGAGTATAATGACAAGTTAGGCATGTCTTTCCTGTCTTATTTATGCCTCTTTAAATTTTACCACATCTTCAGAAGAAAGTGTTAATGGAGGAAAAACTTTCCTCTGCCTTTCAAGATTCTTCTGGTTGGTCTAAGAAATAAATTGACAGAGTTGTTAAAAGTTTCTGGAGGTTGAGTCGGTACCCTCTCCCTGGTACTGAGAGGGAAATACCCTTACAAATGGAGATTTTTCTTCTAAGTGTAAATATCTCTTAAGGTAAAGGGTAACTTTGGGTTTTCAGAGCTTTACCTCTGTCTGGTGTTTCTTAAAAATAAATTAGCTTAAGATAATTAATATTCCAAAGAGGCCTATCTTGAGGTGGCAAAATTTGCTCCCCTACAAAAGAAAATCTCTTAAGGTCCAGCTCAAATGTTACATTTTCTATAAAGTTGCCTTCAATTTCTATATGGGGGTTACATACCTTCCCATTTTGTCTGGTATATTTTGTATCTCTGTCTTGTTAGCATGCTACTTTCATGTCTCCTTTCAGGATGATAGGTAAAGCACGGCTTGGAACTTCTTAAGGAATTGGGAGAGGAGGCAGCGTTTCCATTCAGCTACCATTTAAAATAATTCTTTAAATTATCTTTTATTTTTAAAAACAGCTTTACTGAGATATAATTAGCATAATGTACCCATGTAAGGTGTGCAGTTCAATTTTTTTTTTTAAATATTAGAGCGCACACACACATGCATATGTAGGTGCATGAGCTGGGGAGGGGCAGAGAGAGGACCCCAAGCAGGCCCTGCACTGTTAGTACAGAGCCCGACACAGGGCTCCATCTCCCAGACTGTGAGTGAGGTCATGACCTGAGCCAAAATCGAGAGTTGGATGCTTAACTGACTGAGCCACCCAGGCACCCTGGTGTGGTTTTTCTTTTGTTTTTAAGTTTATTTATTTTGAGAGAGAGAGAGAGAGAGAGAGAGAGAGCGCTCGCGCGCATGTGCAGGGGAGGGGCAGAGAGAGGGGGAGAGAATCCCAAGCAGGCTCCATGGCTGTTAGTGCAGAGCCCGATGTGGGGCTTGAACTCATGAGCCATGAGATCATGGCCTGAGCTGAAATCAAGAGTCAGAGGTTTAATCGACTGAGCCACCCAGGTGCCGCACCCTGGTTTGTTTGTTGTTGTTTTTTTAACTGAAATCTAGTTGACATACAAAACATTTCTTGTTTTGAGTACTTGTCTTATAATGGCTCTGTATTAGGCCACCATGACTTTATCAGCCTTGATTTTTTTTTTAAAGCTGATTTCCTTTTTTAAGTGTTCTTACCTTATTCTTTAAAAGACTGACTCCATGTGAAAATCTTTCCCTCTTTAGTGGGCCCTTGTCCACACTGATTGAAAAATGCTCACATTTGTTACACTGCTGAAGTGTTCTTGCTCAAGGTTTACATTCAGATCATGGTGGTTCTTCAGTTCGTTAGACATCGTGTTTTAGAAACAGGAGAGCCAGGTCTGCAGTGTCACATGAGAAAAAGTTAATGGTGGAAATCACTTTTGGTTGAAACCATCCATTCCTGTCTGTATCTGGATTACCACATCTGTTTGGAAGGGAAAGGAAGGGGGGATCACTCGTTAGTATGAAATAAGGTTATATATGGACAGAGACAGTTTATCCATAAATGCCTCCCGCCCTCCCAAAGCACCATGACGATCAAAGCTCTGTTTCCAAGGCTGCAGACTTTTTTCTTAGAACTTTTCAGAGCTGCCTTTAACTCTGGCCTAACTTCACCTGTATAAATGATTCCAAACCGAGTATAGATAAGTGTGTGTATTTTGCCTTGGATTTGAACTTGTCTGCATATGTGTCCCCCCCCACTCCCTCTTCCCACCACCACTGTTCCCCACAGAACACAGACATTTGTTATCAGTTGCTACAAATGTAGTCCTGCCTAGGGCTAGCTAGTGTAAGGACAGTTTTTGAAGGTCACAGTTTGGGTTTTCTGCCTTGGTTCTAATATCTTCCTCCCCCTGACTCACCGAGTAAACGTTGACAAATTCCTTTGCCTTATTTGAGCATTGATTTCCTTACTTATAGCCTGAAGGAGTTGAACTAGTAGTTTAACTTTTTGAGGGTCCCAGAAACTTTAGAAAATCTGATGAAAACCATGAGCATTCTCTCCCAGGGAATGTACTTGTTGACAACATTCTGTGCTTAATTTCAGCGCATTCGCAGATCCCCGGGAACTTGTCCGTGACCCCTTTAGTAAGCTTACTCAGATAAGTCATAACCTTTGGCCTAGACCAGTTGTGCCTCATGGACTGTTTTGTTTTTGAATGGCTTGCACACCTGAAAAATCTACTCTTTGCCCTTTATAGACAGTTTGTCAGCCCATGGCCTAGATAATTGCTGAGATCCCTGTTAATAGTACTGACTTGGTGATTTTTTCATACGTGTCTGCTAGATGAGATTGCTAGTACTTGGGTGTCCTTTTTAGGCCCCTGTGTTTTTTCTGTCAAGGTTTTTGGATTTCAGAAATTTAATGGTTGATTTAAATGGTTGCTTTTATTTTAAGATGTCTTTCTTTTGGTCACAAATTAGGTAATAATTCTCATAGGAAATAAAGCAGATTTGGAGGCCCAGAGAGATGTAACATATGAAGAAGCCAAACAGTTTGCTGAAGAAAACGGTGGGTTTCTTTTAAGATTTTTAATGGTGGTTTTGGTTCACACATAGAATTTCTAAGGAAGGGTGGGATTTTTGATACTGCAGATTATGTGACTTTTTTTTTTTTTTTAATGGCAACTGCTTACATTTCCAGAGTGAGGAAATAAAATGTTTCTATTTGACATTCGTGTTATTCATGTTGGGGGTAGTGCAAGTATTTAATAACAAATATTAGATTTCCCGCCATCTCAAGCTAACATGTATTGTTGCATAAAATACTATGATAGGAGTACTGATAGCTGATGGGAAACTTTTATTCATGGGAAGGTTTTATTCAAGTGTTATTGAAGATAATGCCCTTTTGAGTTCATTTGAAATGTCTTAATCATAAGTCTGAATTTTATTTTTAGGCTTATTGTTCCTTGAAGCAAGTGCAAAAACGTACGTATGGCTAAAATTAATCATTTTCAGTTATGTTTAATTACATTCAAACTTCTCAAAGTAGAACCACACATATGGAAAATGGATTCTAATATATTTGCATGTAATAACGCTTATGGTGGGAAGAATAGTAAGCACGCATCCCTTTGCTTCCTGTTTCACATTTAAAAGTAATATTTTTTGTTAACTTTGCCTAAAAGATTGTACCTTGATTATTCCCATTGGTAATCCAGGTTAATAAATGAAGTTGTGTTAGCATTTCAAAAGTGTTTGACTTTCACAACTGAGGTTGAGTTTGGCATCTTAGACTCAAGCTTGGTTAATCTGTTCATTTAATACTGCTGATTAAAAAGCATGACCTAAGGAAACAATGTCTAAGAATAATTAGAAGCATAATTAATTTTCTGATTGTTACTCCGTGTCCATTATTGAACCCCAGGCCTCCCATCTTCATTTATTAAGTCAAACATCTCTTGCTGGTGAGAAGCCAGCCCCTTTGTTCAGTGACATCTGTATTGTTAGTATGAAGAGAACTGAAGTGTGAACACAGCCGAGCATGAATATATCACCATCACATGATAAAAACAGTATAGTTGGTGCTTGGCTAATCAGACCATACAAATCCTGGAATCCTCTTCTGCATGTTTTGAGATGTTTGTTTGTGTTTGGAATGCCTTCTCACAGTTACCAAACTGGCTCTTCATTTTCATTATATATTAGTATATAACATTTTAATGATTGGAACGTACCCTGTTATCCAGTTGGGGCTTGTAGAAACAGCTCTTGGTACCGCGTTCACATGCTTTTCCACAGAAATTATTTCCCCATGTTGCTCTCCTGAGCTCAGTCTTTGGTAATCTCTTGTTAGATGACAGTGGCTAAGTTGAAGACATCATGGCAGTTGACTAAAGGTTAGCAAAAGTGCATCATGTCTAATCTTTCGTGGAGAGCTGTGATTCTTGAATAAAGTTGTCGATTGCCTCTTAGGGGAGAGAATGTAGAAGATGCTTTCCTTGAAGCTGCCAAGAAAATCTATCAGAACATTCAGGATGGAAGCCTGGATCTGAATGCTGCTGAGTCCGGTGTACAACACAAGCCTTCAGCCCCGCAGGGAGGCCGGCTAACCAGTGAACCCCAACCCCAGAGAGAAGGCTGCGGCTGCTAGTGACCTCTTTGCCGTAGCTCCCGTTTGACCTTTCACCTGTCTGTTGGAAGCAGTACTTTTTACTGCCTCATTGTCTTCTGTACATCTTACTGGGTTTAATTAAAAAAAAAAAAAAAAAAGGAAAAAACAACTCTGTTGTAAAAACAGTTTAACACAATACTAAACTGCTAAACAACTAGGTGTAATCAGGTTATCAAAGGCAAGTAGAGTAATAAATCTCTCCTGCATGGTAAATCTAGACTTTTTTTTCCCCTTGATCGTCCTCGTGATAGGTATGTCACCAGTACATGATTTAAACTGAGCACTGATGCTGGACTTAAATGATTTTTATCCTTCCCTCTTTTTGGCAAGGCTTTGTCTTACTGTATGGTTTAATTTGATGATATCTTAAGCCTTTCTCCCCATCTTTAACTGTTCAAGTATGTCTGTTGTAACCAGTAAGTTTATTGCTGTGGAATGACTTCTGATGATAGAGAATGGGCTCTATAACTGCTTTTGTTTTGTTTTCGTTGGATAAATTTTCTGTCGTGTGGGTGGCATTTTTCTCGTGGAGGTTTGCTTCTGTCTTAGCCTTGCACAGGGAAATATCCACTTATCTTTTCTCGTGCTTAATTAATAGCTTTATCTTTTTTTTTTTTTTACACCATTTTATCCTTTTCTCTTTAGCAGAAAGTAAATATGTATAAAATTTGAAGGAACCGAACTAACAATACATTCTGTGTATATTATTTTAATGAAGAAAATAAATTGATTACTGGCATTGGAACAGTATAAAATACCAGTTTGTACAGTATGACCTATATGTGACCATGTTACTCCCTTCCATTTCACACAAGGAAATAGACACAACTGCAGTCCACAGGTAATACTGGCGTCACCCTCTGGTGCTGGCAGTCTTTGGGGACACAATGCTGGAAGGAGCTCCTAGCACGGGAGGATTAACACTAGCAGATTCTGTTCCATCTTCGCACCGTGGCTTACCTGCTGATTTTCCTAACTGTTCTTGTGCAATCGACAATGTGCTAACCTGCTTTTCTCTTTGTAAACGTTTTGCATTACAGGCTGCATTTCTTGCCTTACTGTATAGAAAAAGAAAAAAGGCTGGGTTTATTATTGCACATTTTAAGCTTTTATACCTTTATCTTCTTGGAATGGTGAGATTGTGGACCGGACCGTCAGAACCGCAGGTCTGCTGTTAAGGGATTTTAAATTGTGCATTTTTAACACTACAGTGAGATAATTTAAGGTATCCCTTGTGTTCTTAGTATAAGGGGCTGTTTTATGTCATGGGGGCATAAATTGTTTTGTAAAAGGGAAAGTGTTTCTAACGGTGTTTCAGTGTTTGCGCCAGTGTTTGCACCGATCCGATCCGAAGTAAGTTATTTGCACTGGGTGGTTTGGCCACTGAAAGGATACTGTGTTGCAAGGGAAATGATCTCTTTAGACAACAAACTTCTGTTTCACCAGGTTCTTTACTTCTTTTGATTGATTTCTGATGGAGTTTATGGTTCAGACTGAGAATTGAGGTTATTTGAAGTAGGATAGGTCAACCTTAGTGTATTATCTAAAATCACTCAGCTCACCTGCTGTGTTTAAAATACACATTTGAAATCCCTCTTTACAGACACTAAAGTAAAAATAAAAAATACGACTTTCTGGGTTGTAAACATGTGGTAGTACTGGAGTATTGTATAGTCAATGTTAAATAAAAGCCAAAACTGGAATGTGCAGAAAATAGGATTGGGTTAATTTGTGGACTCATCTTTATTTTTGTCTTCGTTGAACTTTTTTAAAAACAAGATTCCTGGAGTAGATTGGTATATTCTGTTCAAGACTTAAAAGTGACCCATTTTGCTTACCCTGTTGCTTCACAAGGGACTTGCCCAGGGACCATGACCTGCTGGTGTGTGTATATATTTACAAAAACAAAACCAACCACCCACCCATTGGGATATAAGGTAGCAATCACAAACTAAAGACTGTGGCTTGTTTAGGTGCAATACCCTGATTCCCAAAGTTAGTTACAGTGGGTCTTAATTGTTTTTGTGACAGGATTTATTCAGACTGCTGTACTCTTCATTTGATGTAACAAAATGCTATTAATCTAAATATTTGTAAATAAAGTACCTGTATCTAGATTAAATTAAAATGGTTTGCATTATTTTCTGAATTACAATAGGATTTCGTATTTTCTTCAGGCAAACAGTTATCTGGCAGTAGCTGTCAGTTTTTATTGCAGAACTGTCCTTGTATAAAGAGAAGTCTATGTATATAGCGTATAAATCCACATCGCTTAGTAATTGACCTACACTTTTATTCTTGTGTTCAGATCAGACTTGCAGTGTTTAAGTTGACTTTTTTCAGCGTGAGATCGGCACCCTTGGTGCCTGATAGTGTTCTCCCTTGACTGTACTTGGGGCCAAATTCTGTTATTTGCATGTGTAACCCCCTGTAATAAACTTGGGTGCTCAAAAACAGAAGAGCAAATTGTCATATTGTAACATACGTGTGCCAGACACTGGGCAAGTAGAGAGAGTGAAGTTCTTTTAATCTTTACTCCAGGAGAGCTTACTACCTCTGTGGTCACCCGGTTCTCTGGGTTGTTAACCGTGCACCTACGAGGAGCCCCTCTTGATTAGTACTTGGTGCTCAGTACTCTTTATGGGTTAGACGTTCCAGTACAATGTTCAGGTGTTTTTCATGGATAATAAAGTGTTTGATGCAGTAACCTCGATAAAAAAAAAAAAAAAAATTTCTGGTGGTGATGTTCATGTCCTACTAGAGGTAGTAAAGTTTCTTTGGAAAGCTGTCTTTTGGAACCAGGTGTTTGGCTTCATACATTGATTACCTCACCTAATTCCAGACTACAGTTTTGAGAACTCTTTTGCTCACGTATCCGTTGTTTCAAGTGTGATCTTTTTAGAAAGGTGTGTGGTTCAATTCCCTCCTTCTTAAACCGAAGAACATGGGAATAGAGAGGGTCCACGTGGCAGTTTAGAAAGAAGAATGGGAAAATGTGTCCCTGAAGGATTTCAATAGAACTGTGCAGAGGCCTGACTTCAAAGCATTTTGCGAAGACTTGTGAAAATGAAACAAGAGTGTAATTACAAAAGACGCCACCAAATCCATTTTTATTTTGCAAGTAGATGCCTTTTAGAACTTTCTGAGTGTTAACAGATTTTATGCCGATTTTATGCCACTTTCATTATCTTGATTGTAATTCTGTCTATCCCATATCTTACCGGTCCAGGTCTGGCCAAACACCTTGGGCATAACGTCTGTGAGTGGTGAGGGATTACTGCACTGCGCTGTTCTGTACTGTTCTGGTTCGGAAGCTGTCTACGGGCCTAGAAAATAGTCCTTGGCAGTATTTTAAAACCTCATCTATAACCTGTAGTTTCGTACTTCACCTCACCGTGAGGGTGATTCTGTTGCCACGTGGTTTTTTGTGACAGTAGTTGCTATTCTTGTTCTGAAATGATGTATTTGTAGATCATGGAGTCGAGCCATTAATTATAGTCGTTCAAAACCTTCAAAGTCTGAACACAATTTGAATTTACCACTGGGTCAGATTCTACTAATTTCCCACCAAAGAATATTTTTGGTTGAGAAAAAGCACCCGAAGTGTAGTTTTATAATAGATTTCCATATGGTGTATGTTCATTGACAGATACAACATACTTCAGGCAAAAGATGGAAAACCATTTGGAAGATGGCCGTTTTCTTGGGAGTTAAGGTACAAATTTGATGGCTTTACTGTAGATCTACGAAATGTAAAGTCAGACGACAGACTATTTTATCTTTTATTTTCATATGAAAATAGATTTTAAGCAAAATCCAAAAATAAAATTTGACACTATAAATGAAGGGCTTGAGTACATTTTTTTTTTTCTCTACGTAGCTATAATTTCACCAGTTTATAGCTTCCAATTTGCAATTACAATCAGCAGTAGTTTTATGGCAACACATTCAAAGATAAAAAAAACAAAACCCTCAGCCATCTAGGACCCTGGTTTAAGTTGTACACAACGATTCCCATATGTACATGTGATTTACAAAAACCCTGGCATTTAACGATACAGGTGGGGTAAGCTACAGTGGAGGTGCAGCATCTGAGTTCACTGGATCTTGATAAAAACCAAGCGGCACTCCAGTTACGAAGTGAGGTAGAGAAGGTATTTCCTCAGATGGGTTTCCGCATCTGGCTGAACAGTTCTCTTCCTGCAGTTAAGACAAAAGGGAGGAATTCTTGCAACAGTAACCAAAGTATTAACAGAACCAAGTGACAGCGCCATGGCTAACAGGTAAAAGACCTACTTGAGTACCTCTTTGGAAAAATGTTTTGAGATGAACCACTGTGTAAAATTACCCAAGGGTAAAGGGAAAAGCTTAAGACTGTGTAAGACAGAATTGAAGGTCCTCCAACTGGAAGTGGTAGTTAACTCTGTAATACGTACCCCCATGAGCCGGGAGCTGGGAATGGCATCAGTGTCGGTAACTGTCCAGAAATTGTGACGGACCCTGTAGAACCTGGAAGGAGCTCTGCAAAGGGAGATGAAAACACTGGGCTCAGAAGCCAGCCCCTAACTCCAACTCCGTTCAGGCTTTCATCCCACACACCTGGATTGCGACCCCAGACTCCAAGATAATTCTGACAGTCTTCCCCCCGCCCCCCTCCTCTAACACTTGTTACTCTCCTGAATTTGAATTCAGAGCACCTCAACCCCTGGGGCCACCACTGTGAGCTGACAATTGAACTCCGCACCTAAACCCCGATGCACTCAACCTCTGCCGCAGGCTGTCTTCCCTCTAAAGCCACCTTCTTTCCAACACCCGGTGCCTCCGACACTCTCTTAAGGCTGCCCGAGGCCCATGATGGTTCTGGTTCTGGCCTGTACCCGACTTGGTCCCACCACGGGTGTTAAGGGAATCCCGTTCAAATCTTGCTTTGCTGCTGCAGAGCTATGTGCCTATGAAAGAGGCAACTGCTTCTGAATGTTGAGGCACAGCCATGCTATATACTGCTCTGCAGTGGTGACAGATGAGCCCTGAAGTCCTGGTTTCGTCTTTTGCCAGGACATTTTTCATTGTGCACAACTCCTTTATCTACAGATAGGAGATATCTCCTAGGAGGCAAAGGCTACATGAGATAATATATGTAAAGTGCTTCGTACATGCACACAGTAGGTGCTCAAAAGTGGGAGCCGTTCCCTATCTCTGGGTCACTATTTACTAATTCCATGAGCATGTTTCATGGTCCTCAACTATGAATAACCTCGTCTACGTCTCACACAGAATGCCTTCGTGAACTTTGGGGGTTCTAAAAACCCTGCGCTAAGAAGCCTGAGTTCAGACTTTTGCTGAGGAGGCGGAGTAGGCACACGCCAATCATTCTTCCCCACGAGAGAGGGAGACAGACCAGCTAAACCAGGACCCGGACTGGCCTCACAGCCCGAATGCTCTACTGACGGAGCAGAGAACAAGGGAATCCACCGGGGGAGCACAGCAAAGGATTCACTACGTCCCTGATAGTCTCGAGTTCTGGGCTGTTCCCGAAGCCATCACCTTATCCTCTTTCTATGTCTCCCACCCTACCGATTCTAGTTTTCTCAGGGACCATTTAAAACAAGCAAGTCTTCCATAAGACAAGTTTTCCAGAGACTTGAAGGTGGCATTTATGTTCTGAGTCTCCTCTGTGTAGACTGTGGCCCCCAAAGCGTTCAGAGACTTCCCATGTGTAGAACAGAGCCTCCTCTTACCTGGCTCGGTCCAGGTTGAGAGTCCTCAGCAAGGGAAGACTCTGTCTGAGACAGACTGGGTGACGCCGTGGAGTCTCCAGAGGTGCTGGTGACCAGTTCCCCCAGAGCATCGACCTGTCTCCTCAGGCTGTGTAAAGTGCCCTCTGTCTGCCGCTTCCCCTTAATTAACACTTCCGCTTGCTTGGACATACAGTGTCGAAGCTGGGCCTGAAAGTGTCACGGTGAAATTTAGGGTTTTACACAGAAGCAACGTACCTGAACGATCAGTAGCCTCCTCATCTTAACACCGATAGGCAAATCTGACGATTCTAAAGTAGGAATGGCTGCTGGAAATGCTCTTGTCCTCAAGAAAAAAAAGAAATCCAGGAGGATGCTGGTGGCTACTCTCAGTGTGCGGAAAACTTGGATCATTCCGCGTTGTCATTAACTGGGCCTTTTTTTTTTTTTTTAATGTTTGTTTATTTTGAGAGAGGCGGGGGAGGGGCAGGGGGAGAGAGAGAATCTTAAGCAGGCTCTGTGCCCAGCACTCAGCCCCAAGTGGGGCTCAGTCCCACGACCCTGGGATCATGACCTGAGCCACAATTAAGAGTCAGGCGCTTCACTGAGTCACCCAGGTACCCCGACCTGGGCCTCTTGCTCGGCCTGTTCTCTCCACCGTAACAACGCTTAGGATTTCTGCACCCCTGGCCTCCCCATTAAATGACTACCTCGTCTCTCTCTTTTCCGCCCAGACTTAGCAGAAGATGGGTTTATACGTGATACCTTCAGTGTCTCTCACAGTATATTCAATCCTCAGCCCCACACTATTTGCGACTTGCCCCTGTGCTGTTTCTTCAAAATGATTCTCTCCGAGGCTACGGCAGTTCTAACACAACTTTCTGTGATGACAGGAATGTTCTGTATCTGTGCTGTCCAAAAGTGTTAGCACTAGCCACAGGTGGCTATTGAGTCACTAAAAATGTGACAACTGAAGCACTCAATTTTCAACCTGATTTAATTATAATTCGTTTACATTTAAACAGCCACACGTGACTGGAGGCTATGGCACATCAAGGGCCTCCACTCCCTCAACACGGTTCACAGCTCCTCCTCAGCCATGCCGTATATGTAGCCATTCTCCAAAGACACATCCTGTCCTCTCATTCTATCCCCCTCCCACTTTCCAACTCCCACCTACACCCTTCACCCCCAAATCGTTAGGTCAACACTGACCGCTAAATCCCAGACTCTGCAGCTACCCAGGGAGAGGGCGGCCCTGGTTGGCTCACAGGCCTTCAGGCTCCGCGTGTTCTGAGCCTAACAACTTCCCGTCTGACGCCCAAGCCTACTTTTCCAGTAGTGCCAGTCTTTCCCCCAACCACTGGCCTGTGAGCCCGTTCTGGTTCATCACTGCATCTCTACTTTCTGTCCCAAGTACTCGGCTTCTGTCAGTTGGAGCTGAGGCAAAGCAGCACTACACAGGCTAAGAACACTGGGCCGAACACCACAGTTCATGGTTTTCAATACCGTACTGACTGTGCGATGCCAACTTCTCTGAGCCTCGACCATGCGATCTAGAAAACTGCTGGTGCCGTAACAGAGGGAACGACAGCAGTGCATGCAGGTGAGCAATTTCCCCTACTCTCCTCAACACACCAAGGGTCTCCTACCATATTGTTTCAAAGGGGGACTTTGCAGGGCGCATGGGTGGTTCAGTCAGCGAAGCGTCTGACTCTTGATTTCAACTCAGGTCATGATTCCGGGGTCGTGGGATTGAGCCCTGCATGGGGCTCTGTGCTGAGCGTGGAGCCTGCTTAATATTCTCTCCCTTTCTCCCTCTGCCCCTCCCCGACTTGCACACATGCACGCTCTCTCTAAAATAAAAAAATAAAAGAGAAATAAAAAATAATAAAGGGCAACCTTGAGTCGATCTTCACGGTGACGCAGTTTCTCTCGGAGTGCCTCTCCACGCCAGTGTTCATCCTTTTTCAGAGACAGGGGGAAACATCAGAGTCCCAGACACCACTAGCCTTTCTCGCCTCCCACCCTCCCCCAGCCCCATTCTGGTTTTCAGCTTATGGGGGGTTGGGGGAGGAGGTGGGAATAAAATCATCCTTCTTCAGAGTCCAGAGATCAGTGGGATAAACCCTTACCATTATGTGAATCTGGGAAAAATTCAGTTTTTCTTCAAAAGGTGATGGTCTCTCACTCACGGTGAATGGGAAGTTTTCTTTCAAGCTTTCCAACCCTCCCTCTAGGTTTTCATTCCTTTCCCAAATAGCCTCCAGATCTGCTGGTAGTTCTGGAAGAAACTGGTTGAGATTCTTCAGGCTGGTTCTGATTTCATCCTTCACCTCACATTTAAGTGATCTCATCGCCTCACTGATTTCCATTTGTCTTCTCTCCAAATCTTTTTGGTTTGTCATCTAAAGAGTGAGAGTCAAATACCATTGGGTAAGGTCTGGGACTTACACGGAACTGAACTATTTAATGCATCAAATATGTCTGGAACTTTCCATCTGCAGAATTAAGCTCTCCCACTCTCGGCGTAAACGGCTCTCAGCCTGGTTACATTACGATGGCAGAGCTTTCTCCTGGGGTCATTCCTTCTTGCCTGGGGATCTGGGTCCCATAGACTTGTTTCTGGCAGAAAATCTAACATTTCAACACAGTTCGTTGGGACGTGATAAAATTTCATGCTGAAGAACTGCCACTTTCCTTTCAAAAACTAACAGAAGAAGCCTGCCGCACTTACGGGGATTTTAGAAGTACATTTTAAACGAATGCTTTTTTCTCGTAGAGGTGCATTTCTCAATTTTAAGACTAGAAAAAAAAGATTTGATTTAAAGGACATTCTCAGAATCGGCTTTTTACAACTCGCACAAAGAAATGCTCCTATTCAGAGAGCTATTTAAGAGAAAAACCCTGAGCCCCGCGGGGAGTGGGCAAGCCCAGCGAGCGTCGTCTGCCCGGCCGGCCCGTGGGGTCCCCGGGCGCGCACCTGTTTCCTGAGATCCACGTACTCGCGCTGCATCTGGCTGAGCTCCTTCATCAGGCGCCTGGCCCGCTCGTGGTTGTCCTGGGCCACCTGTTCGATTGTTGCCATTTCCTTCTGCATGCAGCTGTTCTCCTGCTTTTGCTCCTGGCACGGGAGGAGGAAAATGACCCCGGGGTCCGGCACGTGGACGCGTGCGTGCATCACGGCCTTACACGCCCACTAGTTCTGACACTTCCCATCTGGGCTCCAGCTGTCAAGTGGGGATAATGCCACCTGCCTTCTTCAGCAGCTGTGGCAGAGCTGGGAGTCCACACGCGGGCCGAGCCTGTTAGCCCACGGTCGGAATTCTGCGTCTGCAACGTTACCCGTGACAACACGTTACTTTCCGTTTCTCCCCCTCCGTTAACTGTCTGTGACGAGCACGGTACTACCTCATCACAGAGCCATCTGCAGGATGAAAATTTAGATGCCCAGATCTTTGCAATCACGTCGCCGAATCGCTAGTTGTCAGTGTATACAGCACCCTCTGGGGAGCAACACACCCGTTCACACAACAGGGTGACATCGATTTCCTTCAGGCGGTGTCAGAAAAGTCCATTCCCGTTGACAGTCTCTACTCCTGCCTATCTGCCTCCACCCACCGTGAGCTGTTTTGGACCTCCCCAAATTTTTATCCTAAATGTATTTTAGGGATAAAAGCCCGGGAGACTGAACTCCTTGGTTTCAGGACGATGATGAATTAAAGCGAAGGCTGACTGAAAAGGGCAGGATGAGATCCGTGAGTGCTGACTGCAGCGGGGCAAAGATGCCTCCAGAAGAAGCCTTCCTCCCCCAGAACCCTCTCCAGCCCCTGCGGGTGGAGGCGCAGGCAGAGGCTCCCTTGCGGAGAACGCTCTCTGCTTGGTGGTGACACTGTCTGCTCACGTGACCATCTTTCCAGCCGGTCGGGCTCCTCTAGGGCTGGCGGCTCAGACTCAGGCAAAACACTATCAGCTTCAAGCTCAAATCAGGCACAGACACACCAGAAACAACAGTCGGGTTAGGGACCGGGTTGACAGGTCACTGATTTTGTCTACACCGAAGCAGTTTTTAGTCGAAGGATTTAAGGGCGCGAATTCCGCGACAGCTGCCAGGGCCACGGGGACTCACCAGAAGGTTCTTCTCCAGCTGGCTCCGCTGGACCCGAAGTGCTTCCTTCAGGCTGGCGACCTGCTTCTCGGCTTTCTTCCTTTCTGTCAAGAATTGGTTCCGCAAGAGGCTGAAGTCTGCCCTCATAGAGTCCGCCTCTTTCTGGAGAGTCAGTAGCTCACTTGACCTTTCCGTTAGTTGCTGCTCCCGTTCCGAAAGCTGTCGTTCTGAAACGAGCATTTTGAGTAGTTTAGCCAGAGGCCCCGGGCTGGCCGTGGGCGGGTTGCGTAACGCCATGTCACCCGCTCAGGCATCACGGAGTCTTCCAACTCCCCCCTCACCCACATCAGAGCCCAGATGAAGGTGCCTCCTGACATCACTGGGTCCTGGAGGGCCGGATCCCAAAGTGACAGACAGCTACTGTCTTCCCTTTGGGTGTCTGAGAGCAGTGAGAATACAGCAATCCTGAGGTGCAGGAGGCCTGGAACAGACGGCCGAAATGCTTCTTATAAACCTGCACGGAGGTGCACCAGTGCTTCTCCTTCACGGGAGGCAGCGCGGTGCAAAGAACATGGGATCTGGAGCAGCACGAGCCTTACCCGATTCAGGAGGCGCCCACTTCCTGGCGTTTAACGGGAATTGTGTACGCGAACGCGAAGTACCTAGTGAGTACTCCATAAATAATGTTTATGAAAAACACTGACGCTCAAAATAGATTTTTCTGGGGCACCTGGGTGGTTCAACCAGTTAAGCAGCCGACTTCGGCTCAGGTCGTGATCTCACAGTCCGTGGGTTCGAGCCCCGCATCGGGCTCTGTGCTGACAAGCTCAGAGCCTGGAGCCTGCTTCAGATTCTGCGTCTCCCTCTCTCTCTCTCTCCCTCTCTCTCAAAAATAAACATTAAAAAAAATTTTTTTAAATAAATAAAATAGGCTTTTCTAATCATACTCTTTGGAGTAACACCCTGTCCAGGTTTTACTTTTCACACGTCTGGTGTGGTCAGGTGCAGCACATCTGGGAAGTTTCGTTGTCACGATGAAATGGCTGGGTCTGCGTGTATCAAGAGTTGCTGGGGAAAAAGGACTAATAACCCTTTCACTGAGTTCACTCGGGGAGAGCAAAGTTTTCTGAACATTACTAAACCCTGAAGCCTAAGAACAGAATCATTCATTGATGTGGGAACAATGATTCACCCTGGACTTCCATCTTGACCGAGATATGGCTCAGGAGAGCGCCGACAGCCCCCAAAACGAACACCTGTATTTTGGTACCATTCACTATGTCAAACTGAGACAGAAGTGGAACTGTTAATACTGTTTTCTGATTGGTTGAGATGAAATGGAACACTGTTCCCAAAGCTCAAAACAATGTACTGCTTCACAGAAGGCCTTTAGATCAAGTGCCTTCTGGCACCTCTCTGCCTGAAAGTCGCTCTTCCTGGAGGCAGCATTCTGGAAGAAGGCAACGTGGTCAAGTAGAAAGACCTGACAGCCTCAGGGTCAAATCCCGTCTCCACAGAGACAAGTGCCCCGTGTCCTCTCTCACAGGGCCGGCAGGACCCAGGGGCGGGGGGTGGGGGGGGCGCGGGGGGCGGCATCTCCTTCCTGCCGTGCTCCTCCCGATGCCCTGCCGGGCCGGGGCCAGGCTCGGGTCTCCCTGAGACACTTGCCAGACCGCCACGTTGGGGAATACGTACTGGTCTGGGAGAGCGCTTTCTCCAGGGTCTCACTCCACCTCTCCTCTTCCTGCAAAGCCCTGACACGCTCCTCCGCCACCAACACCTTTGTGAGCACCTGGTCCAGCTTGCTCTTCTGCTTCGTTAATTCCTTTTCCAGCTCTTGCTGCTGCTCCTTCAGAGTCGCCTTACTGGCTTCTAACTTCTTTTCTTCACATTCTGTCTCTTTCTGGAGTCTCTGAAACATCTTAACAGAGAATAACCTTAGTCATAAAATAACAAACACAGGTGTCCCAGGTGAGGGAAACTTCATGGGCGCTAGATATTTTCAAGTCCAAGAGAAAGCAGAAAACATCCCACAGTGACAGACAGCGGGGGCTGGAAAACTATTTGGCTGGCACGTGAGGCGGGGATTCACGCAGCAAATGGCATGTGGCCATCAAGATTCTTTCCGGGAGCGATGTTCTGCGGTCTTAATGGTCCACAAATATTAATGCCAAGAGAGTCAAAGTGCTGGTGTGAAACCCTCCCCGGTTACACAGGGCAGTGAAGGGAAGTTAGTCCTACGGGGGACCCCTCATAGCTTCCGCCTGGGGAGAAAACGCCCGAGTGACAAAGCGTGTCCTTTTCTGTCACGCCATAGATGTGCAGTACCGTTTCTTGTTGGGCTAGCTTCGCCTTGGTTTCTTCAATCTCCGTCTGAAGCACCTGAAGCTGTTGTTGCTTTGTCTCCCCTTCTTTCTGGCAGTCTTCAAGCTTCTTCCTCCATTCCTCGACGTCCTTCTGGAGCCTGGTCTGCTCGCTGAGCAGCACGTCCTTCTGCTCGGTGATGTCAAGCAGGTCCTTCGTGTGACAGAACAAACGGAAGCTACTAACAAAGCCATCCATCCGTTCCAGGGCTGGCCAGTGCCCCTCCTGGCACCAGTCAAGTCTGACGACGTGAGAAGCATCTCAGAAGTCCCACGTCCTCTATTACCTCAACAAACTTATTTAAGGCCCCCGAAGTGCAACTTAATCATCAGGTTTCCTCTGTTTAGTGTCTCAAGAGTAGGACGACAGAAGACGCTGAAACCTAAGAGACCCAGTTCTTCTGAACTTTAGTTGCTTAGTCACTGAGGTGGGAATAAACAACACCCACCTCACAAGATTGCTAAGAAGATTAAGGAGAGCTGTGAATAAGGCTTAATTCCTATTGAAAATGAACCTAAAGTCATGGTTTTGTTACTATTTGAAATATTTATGTGGGTTGAAAAACTCAAGAAAACGGTAACTTCTTCTTCCTGCGAGGAATCCAAATTAAACATTTCTTTTAAAAATGTTTATTTGAGGGGGAAAGAGAAAGAGAAAGAAAGAGCATGAGTGCGGGAGGGGCAGAGAGAAAAGGAAGGAGAGAGAATCCCAAGCAGGCCCTGTGCTGTGAGCACAGAGCCTGACATGGGGCTCGATCTCACCAACTGTGAGAGCATGACCTGAGCCGAGATCAAGAGCTGGACGCACAACCGACTGAGCCATCCGGGCGCCCCTCAAATTGAAAAAAAGTTCCATTTCTAATAACACAGAAAATACTCATTAGAGCCTGTGTAAGAATTTTTTAAAGATGGGATACTTTGATTTGAAGTTTTCTACATCTCAGAAACACAGAATCCTTAAGGTAGATGGAGGGATTTAGACGTCTAATCGAACTCCTAATCTACACAGTGAAAACCGAAGCCCAGAACTTGCCTGAGGTTCTCTGAAACTTAAATTACACACTGTTCTCACAGGACGACACTCAGTTACCTTTAAGAAGACTGTCAGAAGTAGAAGGGTCAAGAACAGCTCTCAACGAACATCTGATAAGACGGATGCCCAGATCCCCTGCAGGTGGCAGTTACCGTGCAGCTCAATGAATGACCGCATCTAAGCCCAGCCTTTGGGGGCCTTGTCTGTGCCATGGATAAGAGATGGTCCATCTGGTGCCTAAAGCCCCCCAGAGGGGCTGCTGAAGGGTGGGCTCTGCTCTAGCTTCCCACCTTACTTATGACCTTTGAGTGAAACTTAAATGAGAAAATCACTGCTCTGCACCAAAAGGTGTGTGTATGTACGTCTTTGTTATATGAAGACCTGCTGGGACCTGCTGGCGTGACAAGGAACCAACCTACTTGATTTGTTATTTGAACCAGTGGTCTGCATGCCTTCAGGACAGTACTGGAAGATCGCATTTGTTACGGAGCTTACCCGTTTTGCTAGGTTCAGATGGTCTTGGACATCAGCTAGTTCTTTCTGTAGTGAGTTTACTGCTTCTTGTTTTTCTATAGAAATAATATTTACATAAAACGAATACATTCGTATGCATTTTCCAAATCCCCATCGGCCCCCCAAAGAAAGTGGAGGTGAACATAAACTTAGCTGTTACACGTATGGCTTATACCATGTCATCTTACTAAAAGGTCAGAAGAAAGAGTGACATGTGCGGCACATACACCTGGGCATGGCGCTCAGGTTTGTAAAGACTTACATGTTCGAAACCTCACAATAAAAACAGTTTCTAGACAATGCCTAGCATTGATGACGTGCATGGCTCAGAAATGAGTACCTTCTACAATGCGGACAGAAATGTAAATTTGATACACCCTTAAAGGGAGACAATTTTGGGAACAGGTTTTATATCTATACTGGCTTTGTCACTTACTAGCTGTAAGCCACTTCTCACTTGAGTTAAGCCACAAGGAAACTAAGCTTTCCTCACCTATAAATGGGTGAAATAGTTTCTGTCTCACAAAAATGTTACCAGGATTAAATGAAAAAAATGCATATCAAATAACTGCATCACGTCTAAGACAGAGTAAGTGCTTAACAAGCATGTTGTTAGCTAGGATTACTTAGTAACTTCTCCTAATCGTGAATATTTACAAAGATTTGGTAATAAAGGCATTATCTGCATTTTTTTTTTTTAATCACACACCCACAGCCCAAGGAAAAAATCTGGAAAGATATTCACCAACCTGTCAACAGGAATTCCCTCTGAGGGTGTTTATTTCATTTTTTGACCTATGTTTTTAAATTGTTCTTTAAGGAACATCAACTAATTTTTTAAGCGGCTCTATTGAGACAGAATCCACACACCATGCCCTTCACCTGTTTATGCAATTCAGTGGCTTCAAGTATATTCACGGAGTCGTGCAAACACCACCACCATCTATTTTAGAACATTTTTGTCACTTCTAAAATAAACCCCATGCCCATTAGCAAGGAGTTATTTCTAGAATAAGAAAAGCAGACAATGAAAAGCAGCAGCCAGAGCAGGAAAGAGCCTCGCCTCTCCCACCATGCGGCCGCCTACCTCGGAGCTGCTGCTGCGTGGCTGCCATGTCTTTGTGCAGTGAGAGCTTCTCTCTGTGCAGTCGGTCCAGCCCCTGCTGCAGGTTTCTGACATCCGATTCCAGCTTCTCTAAGTTTGCCTGCTCCATTTTGCTATTCTCTTCTGCAGCTGCCAAAACCCTACCGTCCAAGCAGAGTAAGTCAGACTATGAAACGTAAAATAAAATGTTCAAGTACGCACAAGACACAACCGAGGAAGAGTGTTCTGCCCTCACGGGGTAGTTACGGACTACGAATGAGCATAAATCTTCACAAAACCGAAGGCTCTTCAACTCCTTTTCAAAAGACGTCTTGTTTTCCGCTTTCCAAACAGGAGATTTTTGGAAAAGGGACTCCCTAAACTGAAGCTTTATAAACACCAGGGATAAAAACATGGACAGCACTCAGAATTCCAAAAGTCTGGCGATTAAAACAGATCGCTAGCTTCTCATCAGTGAGAAAGCAGGAAACACGATTGTGCATGTAATAGGATTTGTCCAAAAGACAGACGGGCACGAGCATAACTTCTTTTACGTAAATGGAGTCCTACAGTAGGGGCTCGCTTTTGTCTTTTGTCTGGCTTCTCCCCCTGAGCGTAGTCACTTTGAGTCATTCATGTTGTTGTGTGTAAGCAACACCGCATTCCCTTTCCATTGCTACATGGTATTCCAAGGGATGGGTGTAGTGGAATCGGTCTATGCATTCACCAGCTGATGGGACTTTTAGGTTGTTTCCATGTTTGGGCTGTTGCAAATAAAGCTGCCGTGAACATCAATGCCTGTCATTCTTTGTATAAACGTACACTTTCACTTCTGAAGAACAATCTAGGAGTGGAATGGCTAGGTCTTCCGGTAGGTGTTAGTTTCCAAAATAACTGCCAAACCATGCTCCGAAGTGCCCTAACAATTTACATTGCCAGCAACTGTGTATGAAAATACATACGCGAACATTTGGTATGGTCAGTGTTTAATTTTAGCCCTTCTAATAGGTGTGTAATGATATCTCATTGTGGTTTTAATTTGCATTTTCTGCGGGGCCTGCGTGGTGCAGTTGGTTAAACGTCTTTTAATTTTTCTTTTTTTGTTTATGTATTTATTTTGAGACAGAGAGAGAGGGAGAGCACACTCAGGGAAGGGACAGAGAGAGAGAGAGAGAGAGAGAGAGAGAGCGCGCACAAATCCCAAGCAGGCTCTGCACTCACAGCCCAGAGCCGATGCGGGGTTCAAACTCACGAGTTTTATGAACTCATAAATTCAGGAGTTGGACGTTGCACCGACTGAATCACCCAGGCACCCCCGACTCTTGATCTCAGCTCAGGTCATGATGTCACAGTTTATGAGTTTGAGATCCACATCAGGCTCTGCACTGATGGTGCGGAGCCTGCTTGGGATTCTGTCTCTCCTTCTCTCTGCCCCTCCCCCGCTTGTGCACAAGCTTGCTCGCTCTCTCTCTCAAAATAAATAAAACTTTAAGAATTTGGACTTTCCTAATGGTTAATGATGTTGAGCATCTTTTTATGTGTTTATTTGCCACCCATTCATCTTAAGTAAAATGTCTTTTCAAGTCTTTTGCCCCTTTAAAAAAACTCGGTTGTTCGTTTTCTAATTACAGCTCTTTAAGATATACGTTCTGGGTACAAGTACTTTTTTTTTTTTTTTAAGAGGAAAGGGTTTTTTTTTTAAGTTTTGTTTTGTTTTGTTTTTTTTTTGAAACAGAACAAGTGTGCGCAAGCAGGTGCGGAGAGAGAGGTAGAGAGAGAGAGAATTCTAAGCAGGCTCTGCACTGCCAGGGTGAAGTGAGATGCGGGGTTGGAACTCACGAACCCTGAGATCATGACCTGAGCTGAAATCAAGAGTCGGACTCTTACTGGCCTGAGCCCCGAAGGCGGCCCTGAGTACAACTCCTTTATCGAATACATGTTGCAAAGGTTCTTCTCCCAGGCTGGGACAGGTCTTTTCATTGTCTTAACAGTGTCTTTTGAGGAGAAGTTTCAAATTCTGATGAAGCCCAATTTTACCAATTTATTCTTTTATGGATCATGCTTTTGGTGTCACATCTAGGAAATCCTGCCTAACCCGAGGTCACCAAGGTGTTTTCCCTGTGTTCTCCTACAAGTTTTATATTTAGGTTTCACATTGATATTTATGGTCCTTTTGGGGATAATTTCTATTTATAGCATGGGTGTGGACTGAAGTTCATTTTTGGGGTTTTGGATATACAATTGGTTCAGCAACAGTTTTTGAAAAGTCTGCCTTTTCTCTACTGAAGATGATGCCTTTGCATCTTAGTCAAAATTAGTTGTCCACACATTCGTGCGTTTACTTCTGGACTTTCTGTTCTGTTCCACGGACTGCTTTGTCTATCTTTCTACCAGTACGACAGCATTTCGGTCACCACAGCTGTATGTGGGGTCTTGAAATAGGGCAGTGTTAAGCTCTGAACATTTGTTCTTTTTCAAAGTTGTTTTGGTGTCATATCTAAAAAGTTTTAGATTCTATTCTACATCCAATCTTTGCATTTCCACACGAATTTCAGAAGCAGACTCTCAATTTCTATTTTAAAAGCATGTTGCAATTTTGATTATTTTGAATCTAAAGATCAATTTGAGGAGAATGGAATCTTAACTATACTGTCTTTCTACCCACAAACAGGTATCTCTCTCCATTTATTTATATCTTCCAGCATCCATTATTTTCCTTAAACACACACACAACAGGTTATTTAAAAAAGTGCTTTGGGGGGGGGCGCCTGGGTGGCGCAGTCGGTTAAGTGTCCGACTTCAGCCAGGTCACGATCTCGCGGTCCGTGAGTTCGAGCCCCGCGTCGGGCTCTGGGCTGATGGCTCGGAGCCTGGAGCCTGTTTCCGATTCTGTGTCTCCCTCTCTCTCTGCCCCTCCCCGTTCATGCTCTGTCTCTCTCTGTCCCAAAAATAAATAAAAAACGTTGAAAAAAAAAAATTTAAAAAAAAAAAAAAAAAGTGCTTTGGGGGGAAAAAAGCCTAAAAGGAAATTCCCCCAGAAATGGTATTGATGAATTGTATTGTGACACTGAGTTCGTGGGGTATTTTTTTTTCCTTTTCTCTATTTTCCACTCTTTTTAAAATAGTGTGTTTATTATGCTTCAGCCTTCAAGAAGAGACCTTGCAAGCTTACTGGTTTTTGCTCTTACCGTTTGCTCTGTGCCAACTTCTTTTCCCAGCTGTCACATTTTTCTTCGAGACCTTCCTTTTCTTTGCTCAAAGACTCAACACACGACTGTAGCACTCGGGTCTCGGCAGTTATCCGCTCTATTTCCCGTCTGTCCCTCTCGAGGACCTGCTTCTGCCACTCAATTTCCCCTTTCTGTTGCAGGGCTGTCTGCTGCAGATTCTCTAACTCCAGTCTCTCCTAAGTCAGATAAAAGGGAACTCACATGTGCCCACCGAGGAAGACTGCAGTCGGCTAGGGGTAAAACGGCTTTGCTTATTACCTCCAGCACTTCGACCTGAGTCTTCTCTAACTCGGACAACTTTTGCTCATGTTGTAGCTTCAAACCTTGCAGCTCCTTGCTTTCAAGTTGCAGCATGTCCAGAATATTCTTTAGTTCTAAGAGGAACAGAACATGGCCCATGCTGTTAAATGAAGTTCACAGCACTTACAAACTGAAACAGAAAACAGTGCTATGGATACAAGAAACAATAGGTCATCAAAACATATCTGTTGTGTGAATTACTGGAGCTAACTGTATTTTAACTTAAAACAATTCTTTAAAGTCTTGTTAAACGTTAATTTGTTAAATTTTGTTTAAAAATTTTAACCCCAAAACATAACAAAGATCTAGTTCTACGAGCAAGTGCTCCATCTAAATGAATTTAAAAAAAAAAAAATAGGAAAAACTTCAAAATATGTAAGTTGAGATTCAGATAATAATTTTTTATATTTTAAAATATAGATTTTTAAGTATTAACTTTTTTCTGATTAAAAAAAATATTTGGTCACCATAGAAAATTTCAAGAAAAGAGTAAAAAGAAAAAAAAAAAAAGAAAACCCATCATTATCCCACTATCCAAATATGATCACTACGACGACAGCATCCTGACGCATTTCCTTCCAGGAGTGTGCACACACGCACGCACACGTACCACACAGATTTTCAAAATAACTTGGGACTCCACTCTATATTCAGTTTTTATCTATTTTTTCAGTCTTCCCATCGGCATTTTTGCATGCCCTTCAATGTTTGAAACATAGCTCTTAAATTGGTCATGGTTCCAAATTTTGTCATTATAAATTTTGCTGTAAGTAGTCAACTCAGCCAGCTTAATTTGTGAAGCAAGGAAATACTTACTCGCTACATAAATAAATAAATAAATCCAATATTGCTGCAACGTGCATGAATGCTTGCCCTCTCTCAGAAACTAGAACTGAGCTAAATGGTTTAACAGGTATGAATGTTCAGTCCTGAAACACTGGGGGGTTGGTCCAATTTATTTTTCTATCAACAGCCTATAAGTGCTCTTCCTTCTCCACGCTCTGGTCAGCAATGATCAGGACTATTTAGGTTTTAAATAAACTTTATCAATTTGAATGACAAAAAATATTGTATTCCTTTTATCATACTGCTTTCCTTCATATCTTTAAAAGAAGTTTATTTCACTATTCATATTTTTCCTGTGATCTGGAAAAAACACTTTTCCAAACTCTGACTTTATATGATTGTTTTCCTTTAAACTTACCAGTTTTATGTTTAGACATCTGCCCTAAAACTACCTGAAGATTTTCTTCCTCTTTTTCAATTTCCTGCTTTATGAGTGCAAGTTGAGTTTTTTTTTCACTAATCTGGACATTGAGTTCTCCTTTCTGAAAACTCAGTTCTTCCAGAAGAGATTTTACTTCCTGTGCCAAAAAAAAAAAAAAAAAGTCAACTCCCCTCCACAAAATTATGAATGGAAATTATACTGAGAACAGTTTTGTTATTAACTATCTCATTTCACAAAAACTCCAATTTGGAAACAAGTTCAATTTTGCCTTTTATGTCAAGAACAGCACTGTATTTTATTTTCCACTAACATATTTCTGTATAACGGAAGTAAGGAAGTCACATATCGTCTTCATTTAAAATGCATAAACAGTACTTACTATGTGCAAAGCAATGTGTTATAGAAAGAAAAGGCTGGCTCTGATACATCTCCTGCCCTCAAGAGGCTGAGCACCTTGGGGGAAATCAGCAAGGAGCATAAACATGGTCATGAAAGGCTCTGATGCCCTAGGAAACCTGCAGAGTGCCTCCAAACTCAGAAGAGAGAAATTCCTTCCAAGGTAAAGGAAAAGTCAGGAAAGTCAACTTAGTGGCATGAAGCTGAACCAGGAAAAATGGCTAGGATCTGGACATTCCCAAAAAGGAAATTCCTGGAGAAGAAATGGTATGAGAAAGGCACAGAGGCCGAGAACCTTGGGTATGTCCAGAAAATACTACGGGAGAGCTACCCATGCAGCCACAGCCTGGATACAGAACAGTACATCAAACTGATGTTACAGAGGATTCACGATTCAGGAATTTAGAGCTGCATTTGGAGAGAAAACTAATTAAAATATGTTAAGATAATCCTAGAACATCACCCTTGGATTCTTAAGAAAACTAGTAAAGAACACACCCTAATATGATTGCACTTCTCAGTTACTTCGGTTTCTCCCAGTCTCAGCGCCTCCTGGAGGTCAGCTTTGGCCTGGACCATGCTTCCCTGGAGTAGACGCAGCTCTTCCTTTTTATGCCCTAACTCCCTGTCCAAGACGGCCAGTTCTTGCTGCTGATCGGATACCTGCGTTCAAGAAAAGGGAAGAATGCAAAGCTTGACAACCTTCGTGCTTGCTGTGATGGAGAATATTCAGTCCAGCTAACGGTAGTGGGGAAATCAGGGGCTAGCCTAATTGTAATTATCCCAGCTGCAAGAGTCAGGAGGGCCAGGCTGGGGGTACAGGCATCAAATGACTAATAAAGATCTTGAGTTCACATACATAAAAGCATATCCATCAAATCATAGCAAAAACAACAAGATGATAATAAGGAATATCCCTCAGGTTATGGTTTTCAAAATACTTGTGTGTCTACATACCTTATTACATTACCTTGGCAATGGAAGTCAGGCAGGGATTTTTTAAATTTATTCATTTTGTAAATTTAAAAATGTCAACTCTAAGAATAGTACACATTTTATATAAAAAACAGAAAATGCAGATGTGCAAAAGGAAGAAAATAGAAAATATTTATCTCCCCTTATCAGATGACTGCTTTTGTACTTTGATACAGACCAAAAATATAAGCACGAGTGTTCATAAACACATTTAGCATAAATGATCTTAGGGTGCATCCTGTTTGGTTTTTTTTTTTTTATTAAAAAACTTTTTTTTTTTTTTTTTTTTTAGTGTTTATTTAGATTTATGAGAGAGATACAGAGCGTGAGCAGGGGAGGGGCAGAGAGAGAGGAAGACACAGAACCCGAAGCAGGCTCTGGGCTCCACGCTGTCAGCACAGAGCCCGACGTGGGGCTGGAACTCACAAACCGCAAGATCATGACCTGAGCCAAAGTCGGACACTCAGCCAACTGAGGGGTGTATCCCATTTTTAGACCCACTTCTTTTACTCAGTAATATATTCTATTTATTCTGAGTTGCAATTCAAATTTGGGTTGGACTCTACTCTTAATCACTAGGATACAGAGCCTCATTTATGCTTTATATCTTATTTTGTATTTTCCAGTCTTTTCTACAATCAAACATGTATTACTTTTTATAATCGTAACAGAAACGCAGGTTTCAAAGCAGCATGAACTGCTTTTCCAAGGCATCGGTTGCCATACCTGGCTTTTCAGCTTTTCCAGCTCAGCTTTCTTGGCCTGCAGGAGGGTCTCTGACTCTTTCAGGACGTGCAGGTGGTGATCCTCATTGTGTTGTGCGGCCTCGATGTCCTTCTGCAATTTCTGCAGCCTGCAAACACCAGCAGCACTGGAGCAGATCTGAAGGAAGGCTGAACCCCAAGAGCGGTCTTCCAGCACAAGCCCCTTGGGCCCCCCAGAGGCTGTACTTACTCTCCGGTCAGTACTTCCTTCTTCTTGTTCAGGCACTGGAAGTCGGAGTCTTTTGCTGCAACAACTTTGTTTATTTCTTTCAAAGTTTCTTCTTGCTCCATTTTGTGCTGCTCCAAACCCTTTGTGTCAGCCTCGAGTAATCTACAACACACTGCTTTACTCTCCAAGGCCCCTTAGACTTAGCCTGCATTATTTATCTTAAGGCGATTACTACTCCCTTACCCCCCGAACTTGTCATTGATCTCCCTGAATACATCAATAGCCAAGAGGGACTCCACCTACCTGAGCTGTTGGTCAGCTTTGACAAGGTTAACAGCAGTTTCCTGGGCTCTCCTTTCTAACTCCTCAGCATCTTTTTCGATTTGCAATAGGTTTCTCTTGGCATCAGCGAACTTCTCAACGGCATCTTTTGTCTAAAAAAGACACTGTCATTAGAAGCGATTCAGTTACCACACTCTTTTTTGCACCTCTTAGGAAAAACGACAAGGCCATACAGAAAGACTGAGAAAAATGTGCATTCACTTTGACTCTCCAACTCTCAGAAGAGAATTCAGGAGTAAAAAAATGACTACATAAAAATGCTCATTGTGTACTGAAATACAACTTGACAAGTGATAGATTAAGTGATAAAGCATCAACACAATGGAGTACTGTGTAGCCTTTAAGATGACAATATAGCAACATAGAAGAATGTTAATGGTATTATGTTGGCTGAAAAAAACAAATTTAAAATGGCACTCTAAGGGCAACTATGTGCAATTAGATCTGTGTCTGCAAAGACAGAAAGGCTCTGCAAAAAGAAAAAGTCACTTGAGGGTGGTGACACTGTGAATGATCTTTTACTTAAAAATAATCTGTATACTATTTTATGCTATCTTATTCAATTAAAAATATCTCCACAATTAAGTGACAACAAGCTGATTTTACCAACAGTCCCTCCTTCACAGAGATTATTACTGTACTCTAGATCCGATCGTGTTAAATAAAACCTCCTTCATTTAAAGATGAATTAATAATGTCTGAGAAACACAAACATTAAGTACTTTTGTCGAAGTACTTAAAACTCCTCCTGTACAGGATTTGGCAAAAAGAGATTACTTTTTTTTTTTTCTTTTCGAAAACAGATTTTTTTTTTATCAACTTGGTTTCCTTTTTCTGTCTAAAATAAGAGGTTTAAGACAATGCCACCAAAGGTCCAAAAATAGTGCTTGCTTTGCACTTCGTTGAACAGTGACTCCCCTTCGGGCCAAATACTCAAGCTGTGCAGCTGCACCAAAGTCCCAGGCTTGTTAAACTAGTCCAGTACATCTCCCGTGTGGATGCAAGAAGGCTGGCGAGCTCCCAAACAGCTAGATAGCTCACCACACTTCCTTCCATTCCAGATCCCTGGTTTCTGTCAGTTTCATCAGCAAAGCACTGGACAAAACGCACTACGTGCTTCAGAAAGTCACATTTCTAAGTAGTTTTCTATCTCTTTCTATGTTAGGTTTTAACATGTCTGGCATCTTTCTCACAAAATGCACCACCTTCTCCCTCGCTCTTCCTCCTTAGCAAGCTGCCTCCCTGAATCATTTTGGGAGGGCAAAAGGGGAAGAGCTTACTAGCCTCAGTTCACTTACTATTTCTGCCTACTACTGGTATCAATATTCTTTTATATACCAGTGATAAAGTTTTCTCTAGTCCTACTCACGCCTATGTTATCTCACAATCGTCTAACATGTGACAGAAGGAACATGATCAGTTTGATCATCTGAAAAGACACCAGGATGTTTTTCCATTCTTATTAAAACCATCACTCACAGAATATCTTTAATAAATCCTTTGTTTCAGTTCCTGGGTTACAGATTTCTATTCATTTAAATCCATCCATGTTGAAATAACATAAAAATAGTTTCTGAGATGCTCCTTGTGGGTATGGGACTTTTTTACCCTGGAATTCTCCTCAAACTAAGAAAGCTCTTGGGTGGGGTGCCTGGGTGGCACAGTTGGTTAAGCGACCAACTTCAGCTCAGGTTATGATCTCATGGTTCGTGGGTTTGAGCCCTGGGTCCGGCTCTGTGCTGACAACTCAGAGCCTGGAACCTGCTTCGGATTCTGTATCTCTCTCTCTCTCTCTCTCTCTCTCTCTCTCTCTCTGTCCCTCCCCCTGCTCATGCTCTGTCTCTCAAAAATAAATAAAACATTAAAAAAAAAAAGCTCTCTTGGTGAGGCAGAACTTTAGCTGTGTGGCCCTGGGCCAGCTACCAGCTTCTCTGAGCTCCACCAGTGAACTGGGCTAACCACCATCTTACAGGGTTGCCAGGAAAGGTTAATGAAGCAGTATTTATAAAATAGCCAATGTGTGGTCAGAGTAGGGGCCCAATAGAGTAGGGGCTCCTTTTCCTCCTCCATTTCTTTCTGTATTGTAGTCACAAGAACACTACCTCAGACCAAAAAATGCTTGATTTTCTATCATCAACTTGGAGAACGAAGTAATACCAGGAAGAAGTCTTCTGAGATCCACTGTTGCTTTTAGATGAATCTAGCACTGACCTATTTAATACAGAGAGATATCAAAGCCCAAATAATTTAAAGACACACATAGGATCAGGGAGTAGGTTGTGTTAGGAACGGAATGATTTCGGCAGCTTTTAAGTCTTCCTGAACAGCCTAAGTATTCTTTGCCTGAACTGATAGGTGAGGGGAGCAAAGCTGGGGAGTCAGGTGGCTTGCCCGAATTCTCACAGCTCCTTAACTAGCAGCGTGCAGCCTGGAACCCAACTGTCCGCCTTGGGCGACCATGTTCTTATCACGATTTCTTTCTAGTCCTTCATGCCGCGGGCAGTGAGCTGCCTCACCCCAAACCACAGCAGAACATACTTTCTCCTTCGTGCGTGAAAGTTCACTTTCGGCCTCCGCCAGCAGCCGGTCAGCCTCCCTGAGTTCTGCTCGACGTTTCATAAGGGTCTTCTCGATGCACTCAATTTCATCCACGATATCTTCATGGTGTTTGAGTGACTTCTCTATTTCTAGTTCGTTCCTAAGACTCTCGACATTTCCATCAAGGAAGTCTCTAAAAAAATCGTATACAAACATATTAAGAGTCTTTAAACGTAGACAATACAGACACTTGTAGTCTGATAAAAAGATGTACGATGATTTTCTACTCTCCTATGAGAAGGGCCGGAAGAGACATTTACATTTGACCATGTTCAAGGCCTAGGTTTACCCTTTTATTCAACATGGTACGCTGCTGACAGTAAGTGCACAATGCATACAAAGTACGATGCAGCTGTTTCATCTTTTTTGATTATTATTTTTTTTGTCAGCACTTGGGTCAAGACAATGTTGACATTTCTATTCTCCTATGGTATAAAAAAGAAAGCCAACCACCACCATAATAATCATCCATTCCCCTAAATCTATCTTTCTAGTCGCAGCTCACCAACCATCCCAAAGACTTCCTAATTTTGATTTACTGTTCAATGATACAATGATAGTAACGATATTTCACAAATCAGAAAGCAAGACACAGAAGTCACTAACTCAAGGCTAACATGTCAAAATTCTTTCAAAATGAAACTATGACAGGAAAACATGAAAATAAATTCATCAACATTTAACACATTGTTTCTCTTTAAATGAAGGCAAACATATCCTTTCTTTGGATATTTTCGTGTTATCCAAATTCCTTAAAGTAAGCATTTATTTTACTTTTATAACTAGGAAAAGAAGTGGTTACCCCACTGCCCTACCATCCTCCCTCAAAAAAATCTCACTTTAACCTCTCCCCACCATATGCCTACAAAAGTAAGAGAAGCAACCATCCTTGAAACACTTACACATTTTTTTAAATTTCTTTTTAAGCTTTATTTATTTTTGAGAGAGAGAGACAAAGCGTGAGTGGGGGAGGAGCAGAGAGGGAGAGGGAGACATAGAATCTGAAGCTGGCTCCAGGCTCCGAGCTGTCAGCACAGAGCCCGACACGGGGCTCAAACTCACGAACTGCGAGATCATGACCTGAGCCAAGTCGGACGCCCAACCGACTGAGCCACCGAGGTGCCCCAAAACGCTCACACATTTATTCCCCATCTTCTCTCAGTGTGACCTTGGCTTTTCCCTGCCAGGTCTACCGGCCAGTCACAGGTGTGCTCCTAGAAGGCAGAGACCATAGCTCACTCACCCCTGGGATCTCCACCGATCTCCCCGCAGCCCTGGTGCCTGGGCCAGTCTGGCTGACACGACAAAAGCTGGGGACCGTCATAACTCCTGAACCACTGCACAAGATGGGCTTCTACCCACCTGGCCCTCTCAGCAGATACTGCCTTCATTAACGGACCCTATGCCAGATGCTGGGGCACAAAGAGGCCCAGCCACCGCCCTCCTGGGCTCCTTACAACACGGTGTGAACAGTACTCTACCCAAGGTTGACAACCCGAACTGTGGGAGCCAGAGATGAGGAAGGCTTTGTGTAAAAGGGGATCTCTGACCTTTATCTGGACAGACAGGGTGGAGTTAGGCAGGGGGCAGGGAAACCATTTTAGGCAAGGACAGTATGTGCAAAGGTGGAGAGGCAGGGGAGAATGTGGTGTTGGGGGAAACCACAGAAAAGTAGGTAGGGCCTGAACAAACACTGCGTGTAGGAGAGAAGGATAAGACAGGCAGGCAGGTTCAGATCCAGAGGGTGGTGTGCATTCTGACGGGACTGAGTCACCTGGGAGAGTGGCTAGCTCGGATCTGTAACCACGTTCAGGGTAGAATGGAGACAGAGCCTAGACACAGGAGGCCAAAGTAGAAGCTATTACTACGACCTGGGTGGAGATGATGAAAGGCCAGGGTGGTGGAGATGAAAGAAGGGGACCAGTTTGACAGCTCTTTGTGTACAGTTGTAGGACCCGGAGACCAACTGGAGGTTTGGGAAATCGAGGAAAGCGGAGCTGCACACGCCCGGCTTGTTTTTAGCCAGAGTAACTGGGGAGGGTGGAGGGTTATGCCATTCTCCAAGAGGGGCCACAAGAAGGGCTCATCTGGATTACGGGCCAAGAGAACTTGGACTTGCCCTGTGCAACTTGGGAGTCACCTGTGGCTACAACTTTAAATTAAACTCTATTCCTCAGTTCCATTAGCCACACTTCAAGTGCTCAATCGGCACACGTGGCCAGTGATTACTGTTTCGGATGGCATGGATCGACAGCATTGCCAAGGTCACAGAAAGTTCAACTGGACAACACCGATTCAGGTTACCTTAATAAGCCAATGTCATGTTTATCAGAACTATAAAAGTGAAATAGCTAATAATCATAGTTACTTTCGCTGTTTATGTTTCTGGATGGTATCATGTAATTCTTCTACTTCGTGCTCTAAGTCTTTCTTCTCTTGCAAGAGACCGTCAATATTACGATGCAGCTCTTCCAATTCTTTCACCGACTGCCGCGTGGATGCTCTCGTGCACTGCTCCTGTTTCTCTGATTTTAAATGCTGCATGATGTCTTCTAATCTAGAAACTTCATTCTCCTGAACAAAGAAAAAAAAATGCAATCCTGAGAAACATCACTTGATGTTTCTCTTCTTTCCTGCCAAAAGCTGCAATCGACTGTGCTTAAAGTGCTATCTATGACGTGAAAATGATGGTAGCTTCTAGACTTCAGTATGAAAACGAAAAATCAAGTCAGGCCAATTTTTTCACATGCCACAGATGAAACTGATGAACTAACAGAGCTTTTAATTTTTCCATCAGTCCAACTATGGTTGATACACATTCACCAAGCACCCCTTATGGATAATCTCTGCCTCCAGAGTTCAGCAAGTAGCAGAAGAGACGGACACAGGGGTCTCTCTCTGGGCACAGGGAGGGGAGTTGCCTGGAAGGCTGCCCAGAGGGAGAGGGGTTTTGCCTGGGTTTTGAAGAATAAGTGAAACGGGGAAGACCTAACCTGAAGAAATAACACGTGCTAATGCACGGAGGTATAAGAGGGCATGTGAGAAACTACAGAACAGCTGGGGACGGCTGGTGGGTAAAGGAACCAGCCCGAGAGGTGATGACAGGCCGAGCTGACGGCGCTGCCGTAAACACACATGCGCTGAGACACTGCAGGGCAACGGGAGGGACTATCGTTCCAACCACGTGAGCACACACAGGCCCTCTGCAACTAGTCTGACCTACTGCCCGGCACTCAGGGGTCCTAGTCCTTGTCTTCCTCTTAACCTGCTGGGAGGAAAAGGAAAACAGAAAGAGCTCTAGGCATCTTGAGTTTGAAGGAGGAGTTTGTCATGCATTTTAATTCTTTAGAACCATAAGTTTACAAAATAAGCTGGTGATCAGGAAGTAATCATCTCTTGAAATGTAGCCTTAGAAAAGAATATGAAATACACTAAAAATTTACACAGTTGAGTCAACTACACTGCCTACAAATAGAGAAATGTTATGCAATCATTAAAATACTGCTTAAAACCATCTGTAAAACCACAGGGAAATGTTTGTAATGTCAAGTGGGAAAAAGAGAATATGAAATGTGTGCACAATAAGAATTATGAAAAGAAAAAAATAATCATGAATCTTACCACCCAGAGATAATCCCCATCACAACCTTGCTATATACTGCTCCTACGTGTGAATACACAAAGCACATCCATGTGTATGTGTGCACACACACATACACATGCGTGTACAAGTACAGGCCCCACTACGTGAACACTCCTGTATGTACACATTAGTATCATACTTGTCAATAGAAAAATATACAATAAGCTCTCCAAAATGGTTAATTTCTGGACTGAAAGTATTTTTGCTATAAAGTGGTTAAACCAAGCTTGTGGTCTGGCCTGGTGCCGTAACTCCCCTCCAGAAGGATATTTTAGTAAGAGAACGCTTGCTCCATTCTAAACATCAACTTTACGAACATACTTTGGGACATAATCCCTTCCTAAGTAGGTCAAATCATCACATACACAACCTTATTCAGTCTCCCATGGTAGCGGGGTAGACGGGGGTCTCATGTCTCTCCACTTACCAAGTTATGGTGTTCCGGGACGTTGCAATGCAGCACCCCCACAGGGATGAGGGGGACAGAGAAGTTGGGGGGCGGAGGCCCATACACGATGGGGGCTCCAGCAGGAGGTGGGCCATAAACAACAGTGCCAGGGCTGAGAGGCTGGCTGTTGTTGGGCAGGGGAGGAGGTGGTGCGTACAGGGCCATGCCCTGGGGAACAGGAGAACCATCGGGAAACACAGTGTACATCATGTATCCAGAAGGAGGCACGAATGGGCGTTCCTCGTGGTCATCCAGCTCACTCTCTTCCTGACTATCTCCTCCACTGTCTGCATCTTGACAGAAATAAACGGAAGAGTATTTTACCCACATGGTTTATTGGGTAAACAAGTTTAGTAGAGAACAGGAGCATTTAGGACAAGATCCCCAAGAACTGGGAGTAAAATTCTGTGAAAAGGTCAAAATAGGGATTCGTATTATTTTCAGAGGCTGATACTTGAGTGTTTCTTATGCCTATGTGTTGAGTTGCTTTTTTCTGTCTTTATTCATTCATTTATTCGGCAACCATTTGGGTGTCTGCCTCAGGCTGCATAAAGATAGAGAAGCGGAGATGTGTGCTGAGACACCAAGGCTCGCAGTGTCTATGGGTGCCATGATGCACGGCACTCTCCAAGGTGCTAGCTTCCTTACTCGCCTCCCCTACAAGCAGGTCTAGGTTTGTCTATCATGGATGACAGACAACCTAGCACACAGCAGGCACTCAATAAGTAGCTCTTGAATAAAGAAATTCTCAGAAGGGGACATTCCCATTTTATGGCTTCATAGTCTAAGAGCAGCTAGAAAATTTGCCTAGGATCACACAGCTGCTTGGTCAAAGAGCGAGGATTTACCCCAAGTCTGATTGACTCTTCCTCCTGGAGCTTTTGAAGATGGACCTAGAACATTTCATTTTAGTCAAGCTAATCAGTGTCATGATACAAGGATGTACGCACCTGCCATGCTCCAGGAGCACAGGTGAAAAAGCTGCTCAGTGTGCCTGGGTAAGGCAAGATGGAGGAAGGCTCCCTAAAGGAGTGGTGTTTGAGGGCCTGAGTCTTGCTGAAAGTCGAGCAGCAGTAGGTTTGGAAGAGGAAGGAGAAGGACATCCTAAAGAGAGGGTTTAAAGCATGGAGGCTGGAGGAACATGGCATGATGTGACTATCTTAGGCAACTGGGTAGGACTGATGTGCAGAACAGTGATGGGAGGTGAGACAGGAGGTCACTGGCCAAGATCACAGCAGAGGGCCTTGCAGACCAAGCTAAGGAGCCTGGACTCAGTCTTATGGATTTCAGGAAACCAATAAAAGAAATGCAACTTCTCTTCTGTGATTTAACTTACCTCTATTTGAAAACGATTTATGTAACCCACTCCTGATAGGAGAATAAACCCAGTATCCTGAGACAGGTGGAGGCCCACTCTCCTCCTTTCCATCCTGCCATCCGCGACATGGTTTTCTAACAGGAGTTGAGGCTGTGTACTTTAGGCCTACACCAGAGTCTTTGGTGGCCTGGGAACTATAGCTGGAAACCTGAAATAAATGACAGCAAAGCCCACTATTAGAAATGAAAAGGCTGAGTTGGAGAAATGCCAAAGTCTAGAACAAAGTTGAGATGTGGCAAAGTTGAGAATGAACTGGTTTCTTTCCACAGATCACAATTCTCATTTTTCACAGAGAGAAGTGAGACATGATTACACAGTCATGTAAACTGCCTGAGTGTCAGCCTCTCTTCTCCAGTACTCCTCTTTCCTGGTGGTTTCTCCTCTTTTGCCTTGTCCTTGATGGCCCACGGATGAAGGCAAAGGAAACAAGTGAATTTTCAAGGCCATCTGGGAGATCAGTCTCTTACTATCCTGGGAGCCTGGCATGGTTGAAAAGCTCTACTCTCCTAACTCTCCCTCCTTCCCAGTCATAAATAGGTCTACCTTTCCAACCCTTGCCCAGCTTGGCCTTACGATGTTATAGTGTGGAATATCTACACAGCTTCCACCTCCAGCCCTGGTTGTCAAGCAGGTTTAGATGTAGACTCTGGTTGACTCTACACAGCGCTGGATCCTAACTTGTCATAGCCACTTATTTCTCCTTGACGGTTGCCTGTCAGCTGATCGTAGCAGGATGTCACCCAGTCCCTCTGCTCTGGATGCAGGCTGCTTACCGTTCTCTCCTCACGTCCCACGTTCAAGACCCATTGACCCCCTGACCATTTTGTTTCCTGAACACCCTCTCAGCGACACCTCTTCTCCTCCAGCTCTACTGCTCTAGCCCTGGCTTCTGTCCCTCATGGAATGAGTTCAAACAGCACCCTGCTCCCTCCTCCCTGAGTTTACCCACCGCAATTCAGGCTTCCACACTCAGCCCAATTATTGTCCTTAAACTACAGCTCTGATTATATTTTACATGTCCTAAATCCCTGAGGCCTCCACAAGTCAGTGCGAGACATTTTGAGCCCCTATGCAAAAAACATGAGCCCAAACTACTTTTCCAGACTCACCTTTCACCATTGCCAGCCAATCCTCCAGCCCCACAAGACCACTCACCATAGCTAAACCAACTCTCCCCTTCCACATGTCTCTTCCCTCCTAAAAGCCCATCCCTTGACAGCTAAGTGCTGACTTCATGACTTTGTGTGAAGCCTTCCTTCCTGAACTTCCCCAATGAGAGGAATCCCTAACACTTCTCTGTAATAGAGCACACAGGTCAAATCTGTTGTCACATGCATGCCCCTGTTTGTAACTCCCCTGGTATCCCTGTCTCCCCACCAGTGCATGAGCCTTTGAGAGCAAGGGCTTGACCATTCCTCATGGTGCCCGCCCCACCTAGTACCTGACCTAGATTTCAGCAAATACAGAATGAAATGCTGGTTAAAATCAAATAAAATCCAGGTGCCCAGTTCTCTATCAGCCTCTGCATCGTTCTATACCCATTTCCAACAGGCTCTCTGGGCGCAAGTCACCTTATCCCCTTGCAGGATCTGCTATCAGGGACCCACAACATACCACCGGAGCATCAATGGGCAATGGCAATATTCCTTGAGAAGGTCCTATTTTCATCTCACATATCAAACACACTTAAGAACCTCAATGCATGGCTTGGTCTAGACATATTATTCTTGACATCTGCTCACAAACTAGGGGAAGAGAACATGGTCACACTTCCTTCAAGAAAATTCAGTACACATTCCCAGCATCACAGACTTCCTACTTTTGATGATGATGGTGGTGGCATAAAGTACCAGTAGCCTCGTCTTCTGAAAGGATCTGCCATGCTGCTGATGTAATCATTCTGATGAGAAACTTCACGTCGAAGTTCAGCAATTTCTTCCAAAACATTTTCAAAGCTTCCTTTGTTACCTGCCAAGGAAAGCCATTCTGTGAAGTTGGGCATGAAATCATGTACTTCCCTCCTCTCAACCTACACAAGTGATTCCATGACAGCTAATGACTTTGGCTCCTCAAAGTTGACTTTTCAGCCTCTCCCATGGTAATAAGTTTTTGCTAACACTTAAAGAGGATAGACGTACCCTTCTGTTGTTCATTTATAAAGGGAGGCAGAGAAAGAAAACAAACAGATTTGTAAACATTATTTCTTTTGAAAATTCAAAATTTCTTGTCTCATTGTAATCAAGTTTCTTAATACCTCACTTACGTAAAATGTTTAAATTCTTTGCTTTTATTCATTAAGCTAATTATCACAGCTCTGGAAATCGAGCATGGAATTGATCTATCAGAGCTAAATAAATTGCTAAGGTGAAAAACAAACAAGATGATTTTTTTTAAAGATGATCTGACATTAGAACTATAAAACCACTACCAAAGTCAAAGCCTAGGGGCCCTTGGGTGGCTCAGTCGGCTAAGTGTCCGACTTTGGCTCAGGTCACGATCTCACAGTTCAGTTCGTGAGCTCGAGCCCCACATCGGGATCTCTGCTGTTAGTGCAGAGCCTGCTTGGGATCTTCTGTCCCCCTCATCCTTCCCCTCCCCTGCTCACACTCTATCAAAAATAAATGTTTTTAACAAAAAAAACCCAAAACAACGAAAAAAATCAAAGCCCAATGCTTTACCAGCCCCGGTGAGGTCTAGTAAATTCCGCAGCCTTGCGATCTCTGTCCTTTGCCTCTCCATCGTCTCATTTAGTTTCTCCATCTCCAGCACGTGTGAGTTTGCTACTCCAGGGCCCACATCTACTTTCTCCATCTCAAGTCGAAACTATTTAAAAAATCACATACACAAAACTGCCAACGAATATTCTTTCCTACATGCACCCTGCAATTTGATTTAGTAAATCCAGAACTTTTACCTACACTTTACTAATGAGGAAAACACATTACTCCTTGTATTTAAATTGCACTCTGCCTGACACGTGGTAGAGGACAAAGTGCTGATGAACTACTGACTATATTTCCAATAATTCTGTCTCTCGGGAGCTGACATAGGACCAATAAGGGGAAGGTGTCAGGGTACCAGCACTGACCTGCTCCTCTTTATCTCTGAGAAGGTTCTGCAGGAGTTCAATCTCAGCTTCTGCTCGGGTCAGATCCTTGGCCGCCTGCGCTGCCTGTCTGCTGAACTTCTCCGTCTCCTGCAACTCCTGCTGGGACAGAGGTATGAGAAAGGCAGCACTGCCATCACGTGTTGTTGTCTTCATTTCTTTCTGCCGCTCAGACGGACTCCTCTGTTTTCGTCTGACTGCCTGCCTGGCCACCCTATGCGTGCGTGGCGCCTGGTCCCACCTCATCCTGTGCTATTCCCATCACTTGGCAGCCTGCTCCGCCCCTCTATGGGGGCCACGTGAGCAGGGGGCTGCATCTGAAAGAGCAAGGGCTAGCTTTTTCTTCACTGTTCTACAGCTTTCCACGACTGAGGTCTCTCTGGACTCTCATCATTACATTTTCTCTACGATCTACTGTCCTAATCTCATGAGCATTTGTACCCTTTAAAACTGTTAACAGATACCATCTCAGTCAGGAGGCAAAACAGTCCTGTAGGTCACATATGATCTGACTGCACAAGATGAAAAGTCTGGGGTTCAGAAAGATTCTGTGGCAAGCCTTTAAAACCTTAGTTCAGGTGTGTATGGACAGCTACCTCCCTAAGCGGAGCTCTACACCTTGAGGTGGGATGGTGTGTTTCATTTGATGGCTCTCGTCAGGGCTCAGTAGAGGGACCCATGGCAGGGCTGTGACTGGAGAAATATAATCTTCAGTCTGAAGGGGAACAGACAACTTTATGGTGGTTTATAAATCAGCCAAAGCCTGTAAGAGCAGTGATACAAGCAGCTATGGTTTGGGGACAGCAGCAGCACCGTGGAAACTTGTTCTGCACGTGTGGACTCACCTCTGCTCGCTCTTGGTTAATTTTCATAACAGTTCCATGAAGGGATCTGAGCTGGTCTTTGGCAATGGTGAGCTCAGCTGTGGCCAGTTTATCAGAGGCGGCCACGGCTTTCTTTAGTTTCTTTAATTCTCTGTCTAAGCCGAGAAGCTGCTCCTGAGATTTGGCATCTTCAAGTTTCTTCTAAAGTGAAAGAAACATTAAACAAACAGATGAGTCATTTGGTAACGATGAATTAAGACATAAGCTCCATGAGGGCAGGGACTCCATTCACTGCTGCATGGTCTGTGCCTAGAATAATAATACATGGTACAGGGGTGCCTGGGTGGCTCAGTCAGTTGAGCGTCTGACTCTTGATTTTGGCTCAGGTCTGATCTCACAGTTCGTAGGATCGAGCCTGGCATTGGGTTCCGCACTGGTGGCATGGAGCCTGCTTGGGGTTCTCTTTCTCCCTCTCTCTGCCTCTCCCTGGCTTATGATCTCTCAAAAGTAAACAAACTTAAAAAAAATAATACACGGTACAAAGTAGGTGTTCCATATTCACTGAGTGAATGAATAAATAAAACCAACTCAAAACTGTATGGTAAACTTAGAAGGAAATCAGTCTTCTTAGTCAAGAACCTCAGTGATCATAGGGTCGCCTGGGTGGCTCAGTCTGCTGAGTGCCCAATTCTGGGTCAGGTCATGATCTCACAGTTCATGGGTTTGAGCCTTGCGTTGGACACTGCAGACAGCTCAGAGCCTGGAGCCTGCTTCAGATTCTGTGTCTCCCTCTCTCTCTCTACCCTTCACCTACTCACGGTCGGTCGGTCTCTCTCTCTCTCTCTCTCTCTCTCTCTCTGTCTCAAAAGTAAACATTAAAGGGGCTCCTGGGTGGCTCAGTTGGTTGAGCATCTGACTTCGGGTCAGGTCATGATCTCATAGTTTGAGTTCGAGCTCCGCATTGGGCTCTGTGCTGACAGCTGGGAGCCTGAAGCCTGCTTCGAATTCTGTGTCTCCCCCTCTCTCTGCTCCTCCCCCGCTCATGCTCTGTCTCTCTCTCCTTCAAAAACAAATAAAAACATTAAAATTAAAAAATAAATAAACATAAAAAAAAAAAGTTATAAAAGGACCTCAGTGATCATAGATTCACTCATTCATTGGAAAAACATTTCCTGGCGCCATCACCAAGTGATAGACCAGTCCCTTGGGATCACTGGGTCAGGAACTGGGCATACAGCGATAAATAAAACAGACTTGCCTCAAAGAGCTTATGAGAGATGGATATTAAACAAATACTCAGAAAAACATATAACCCAAAATGGTGGTCAGTGCTATCAAGGGACAGAACGAAGTACTATTTGAGAGACTGTGGGAGAGACCTAGATTGGTAGGGAGGGAGCAGTCAGAGAGGAGGGTGGAAGAGTGTGGTCCAGGAGAGGGAATGGCATGCGGGAAGGTCAGGAGAACTTAGTATTTTTGAGGAACTGAAAGGAGGAGCATGGTGATAATAAGAATAAGAGGGAGCTAAGGAGAGGCAAAGCATGCTGGGCCTTATAGGCTTAAGAATTTGGGTCTTTTTTTATAACAACAACAGAAGTTGCTGAAGAAAGCAGAAATGAGGGGGGCTGACAAGAGCCAATTCATGTTAGTGTTTTAAAGTTTATTTATTTGGGGGAGGGGGTTAGGGGCAGAAAGAGAGAGACTCCCAAGCAGGCTCCACACTGTCTCAACTGACTGAGACACCCAGGTGCCCCTAATTTATGTTTTTAAAGAGCATGTTGGCTGCTCTGTGGAGCAGGGTCATCAGTGGGAGTGGGAGAACTGTCAGGTGGCCACACCAGCTGTCCAGACGAGAAGTAATGGCTGGATGGGGTGGTGGCATCCGAGAAGAAAAAAGGGACCCATATTCCACATGTATTTTGGGGGTGGACTGAACAGGACTTGGGAACTGAAGGGTTCTCAGTGAAGTACGAAGCACGTCATTGAAGCTGGGAGAAGGGAGAAGGGAGGTGTGGGGAGTGACAAGGTATGAAACGGTGAGGCGTAGGACAGTGAACTTCCCAGAGAGAAGGGGAACGCTGCCCATTTGAGGCTGATGACCAAGAGATGACAGTGATACCACTACGCCTGGTGGCTGCTGTTTTTCTGCAGGAATGCTTAGCATGGGCACCCGCCTAAAGAAAGCTTTTGGCTACAGTTTTGTCAGGTAAGTGAGAAGGAAAAGGACAAGGGATTTGAGGACTTTTGCAAAAACGGCTATAGTGGTGGACCATGGAATTTAAATTGGATGACAAGGTATACGGCCAGGAAAGCCTAACAGACAGAAAAGGTGGGGCTGATGCCCTGGAACTGTGAGGGAAGCTGAGAAATCGTCAGTGTGGGGGCGCAGTGAGAGAGACAGAGCGGGGTGCTGTGGTTCGGGACTGCAGAAGGGGTGGGCACAATTTCTCAACTGGACAAGGTCGACGATGTGACCACGGGAGGAGATGGCCGAGGGGGGATGGAGAAGCTCAAAGAGAGGCCGCAGGATTAGGAAGATGAGGAGTTAAAAAGTAATTTCCCGTGGATGTATCCAACTGTGCACAGGATTTCTGAGGAGGCAAATTCCTGCCAACGGCACTCAAGAGTCTGAAGTCACTCCTCGCATGCCAGCTCTCTCGTTTTCATCTACCATGGCACCACCGTGTCTCGGGCACCACAGTGCATCCCGCCCGGGTTCCCCTGGGTCCAGTTCCCCTGAGCCAGCAATGCTGCCGGAGGCAACCGTGGGCCTGCTCCCCAGGGGCAGGGTCCAGGCACAGGGACACAGATGGCACACTCCCCTAGTCTTCCCCACCTTTTTCTCTAACTCCTGGAGTTGGGCCAGAATTCTCTCCTTCTCTTCATCAGCTTCCTGAAGTTGGAGATCTGTAAGGCCTTGGATTTCCTCCATACTTTTTAGATTTTCTTGCAAATAGTGAATTTCATTCTCCAACTGTTGGATTCTCGCTTCGTGCTGCCTCTTATCGAAACTAATCTGTGAGAAAATCAAGTTTTGAAGATGATTTTTTAAGCAGAATATAAACTTCTTAGAGAGCTACATTTCATTTTACTAAAGAGCATAATGACATTTTGTACTAATGAGTTACAGGGGGCGGTTTTATCTTGAATGTTCTCTAGGATCCATTTTAATGTTTGCCTCATCATTAAAATAATTACATCCAGAAAAATCAGATTCTGGCATCATACTGCACCCTAGCAATATGGTATTGTTTACCCACAGGTTCAGAAACATTTCTCACTTGCTTCCAGACAAGGAAAACACAGCCACAAAGAAGCCTGACTGATATCAGTAACCATATTCAGGGCTGAATTTTAGTCGCACGCAGTCTGACTGGTTAAGAGTGAAAATAACAGTAATTATACTGTATTTACGCGAGGAAGGAAGCACTGTAATTTGTTGAAAAACAGGAGTATTGGCCAAGCGCTTCCCTCCAGCTGCCTCAGGCCCCTTTCTTACTCTCGCTTCCAGGGCTCTCTCGCAGGCATGCCTGAACTCCTCTTGTCCGTTCACCAGTTTCTCTTGTTGCAGAGCCATTTCTTCCTGGAGTTTTCTCTCTCTCACTTGTGCTTCCTGTCTTTCCCACTGGGAGCGTGCAAGGATTTCACTGAACTGTTTCTGCAAATCAGCAAGACTTTTCCCTAAGACATCTGAAGGAGTATGGATTCTGGTAAGGGGGGAAAAAAGATGGTATGTGAACTCTTCTTTCTCATGCCAGACACTGGATGCAAACTGTGTTGGTAACATCAGTGCGGGACTAAAAGGAGCTGCGTGGAACAGTGACGGGAATCAGCACACAGAGCAACTGAGCATGTCCTAAGTGCGAATCAATGTTTTAGCCAATGACTGCCGTCACTCCGAAAACACAGGCTCCTAGCAGGCTAACAATGTTTGCTCAAAGAATAAATGTCCCCTTCATATATTTAAATGCACCTTGGCTTTCTTCTGAAATTGATTTTCTATTTAAAATGCATAATGTGGCTTTACTTCCTGACCACATGCAATGAACTTCCAAGAGTTACTCTTAAAACTTCTGTTTTAATTAAATTAATTAAAGTAATTAAATTAATAAATTAATTAAAATGATTTAATTTAAATTAAAGAATACCTAAAAGTATGAAAGATTTAAAATGTACAAAAATCAGTGACAGGCAATTTGAATGAAGCAATCTTGTGTCTCAATCATGGAAATATGACTTGGGAAACCTTACAAAAGAAATCAGCCATTAGCGTAACTTAGGAAGGTGAGTCCATATGAACCTCACATTCATAACTTGGCAATCTTAACACCAGGAGGTCCCATCCCAATTTTCCATTACCTCATTTCCCCGGCTCCTGACTTCAGTTTTTTCCTTAGCTCATCCACACGAGCTGCCACGTCTTCTGGACGAATCAAACCATCAACCACATGGTTAAGGTGATTCTGGAAATCTTTAAGTTGCTGTTTTAACAGGTCATTGTCATCCTATGGATGGTGGTATAATGGGGTGGTAAAAGTTACCAAAAGAAATTAAAATACATGCACATCCGCATACACGGCCTGTATTACTTGTCATATGATAGTTTTATTCAACCCCCTTTACCAATTTTTTTTAAAAACCCTTTCTACTTGGGCTGACAGTATCTGAATCTACTGATCAACCTAAAGTCACAAAAGACAGAACCAGGCATTAGGATGTTTCCTGATGTGATACGAAAACAAGTACCTATGTTCTTGCTGAGAAGTAACTAAGATGAATCTAAATAAGCCTCTGTTTAAGAACATGTTAATCGGGGTGCCTGGGTGGCTCAGTCAGTTAAGTGGCCGACTTCGGCTCAGGTCATGATCTCGCAGTCCGTGAGTTCAAGCCCCACGTCAGGCTCTGTGCTGACAGCTCAGAGTCTGGAGCCTGTTTCAGATTCTGTGTCTCCCTCTCTCTGTGACCCTCCCCCGTTCATGCTCTGTCTCTGTCTCAAAAATAAATAAACGTTAAAAAAAAATTAAAAAAAAAAGAACATGTTAATCAATACCATAAAAGATGCTACCAGCAAAATCTAGGATGCGAAACTCCAAGGGACAAAGACCTGGTTTTCTTTATTTATTTTTAAATTTTTTTAAATCTTTATTTATCTTTGAAAGAGAGAGAGAGAGAGAGAGAGAGAGAGAGAGAGAGAGAGAGATTGAGAGCATGAGCAGGGAAGGGGCAGAGAGAGAGGGAGACACAGAATCTGAAGCAGGCTCCAGGCTCTGAGTTGTCAGCACAGGGCCCGACACAGGGCTTGAAGCCACAGACTGTGAGATCATGACCTGAGCCAAAGTTGGACGCTTAACCGACTAAGCCGCCCAGGTGCCCCTGGTTTTCTTTAAAACATAAAGGGGGAAAGGAGGAGGACATCTATAGACTACAAGAGACTTAAGAACCAAGTCAACCAAATGCCATGTGTGCACTTTATTTGGATCCTGGTTCCAACAAACACTTGTAAAAACAGATGATCTTAAAATTTGATGTTAGGGAATTCTTATAATTTTAAGATATAAAGAGGTATCTGTTTTTTTTTTTTTTTCTTTTTTAAGGCTCTTACAGATAAAGTAAGATTTTCAGATTTACTTCAAAATAATTCAGTGTGTGAACAAGTGGGAGGGTTGGGGTAGGCAGGCATTATGGATGGAGTAACACTGGCCATGGGTTGCTAACTGTTGAAGATGGGTAATATGTATATGAGGAGTCATTTTAGTATTCTACTTTTGTATCTGTTTGAAATGTCCACAATTCAAAGTTAAAAAACAAAACCAAAAAAAAACAAAAAACAAAAAACAAAACCAACAACTTTCCCATAATTCTCTGCCAAGCAACTAAAACCTGAAACCTCTAATACTAAAGCTTCTCTAATAGCTTATATAATTCTCTGTGGGAGTATCTGTTACATGCCAGCATATTTTCACTATTAACAAACAAACATACGTAGATCCAAGAATTAAATTCATACAATGCCCCTTGAAAGGGGTTGCACTAGAGTGCAACCCACTCTCGTTAAATTCCTGGATAATTACAAAGATATTTCAGGGGAAGAAGAATGCACCAATCTGACCCTGTTAGCTCAGTCTGGTGACAAACTGAGTGAAAGAAAGTAAAAGAAAACTGTTAAAAATCACCCTTAATTGTAAAGAAAAATTGTTCTACATCCTAAGACATTGATTGTATTGTCCTGAAGTGATTTACTTCAAACTCAGTGAAACACTCTTAACTAAAATGGAGAATTCAGAATTGCAATGAACATGTTAACTGCCTGTCCCATCTGGAGTCTGTTATCTGTAAACTGTCCTGAACATTGCCCTGAGGTGCCCGTATTTCTACTACTGTCTAATCCTGGGCACAGGTGATCAAACCAAAGGCCAAACAATCCACAGACTAGCCAGGAAACAAGTTCTCACTCTCTCCAAAATTTGAACCAAGATCCAGTACATGGTCAAGTCTGTAAAAGCTGGCCTTGTAAAGGTATGTCAGCTTAGGGCTGGAGTCAATGCTGGGCCAAATACAATACCCACAGAGACAGAGGAGAATGAGAGAGCCATGTAGTTCCTGAAAGACTGACTGATAGAGCAGCTCTGTCTCCTTTCTAGTGTTAGTAGGTTCTGGTTCACTGCAACTAAATGATTGTCTGACAAAGACAAATGCAGAGTGAGTTTAACTTGAACTCTGTTATCAAGAGGTTAGTAGGCCAAGGACCTAGTTTTAACTAAGGTAGTGTCACAGCATGGGCTAGTGTTCTGGAAAGCTGACTTCGGTTTCTACCTTGGAGGAGAAGGCCCCCGAAGAACACATTTTAGTCCCTTGAAGCGACGTATGCTGAAGTATGTGGGTGAAATAAAGATGTACGAGATTTTCTTTTGAAGTGTTCCAGCCAAAAAATATAAAAGGGGACTAACTAAAACAAGAATGGCAGAATGCCGGGAACTGTTTCAGCAGGGTAAACAAAAGGACATAAGGCTATTTTATTTTTGTGATTCAAAAATTTCCATGGTAAATATAAAAAAATAATCTACTGAGCAGCCAACACACACACAACTCAAACGAGAATGGAAAACGCGCACATCTTTTCTGATACTTGTTTCAGAAATTAAACTGAGAGAGGTAAAAATTAAATTCTAGGTTACATTTCCCTAAACTTTAAGGAAAAAATATCCAAGGCCTTGAAAGAAGGGAGAGAATGTGGGTGAGCTGTTTAGGCTTATTTGTCACAAACGCCCCTGCCTGGAAGCCTTCCTTAAGACCTTGGCAACTCTGTGCCTTTATTTCTGGTGAAGTATAACACCTGCCCTGTCAGTCAGCCAAGTGGCCCTTGGCCTCACGGATTTGGAGACCTGAGTGTTGATTCAGGTACTTGTTCACTCAGACATCTGTGCTCTCTCGGAGAGTTTAATTGTCTGGAAAATCCTGTCCACCTGCTTCTCTGGCAGTTTGTCGGGCAGATTACTGTGACAGTAGCAGTAAAGACATTCCGCCAAGGCAAACCCCCACAGATGTAAAATGACTGCATTTTTAGTAGAACCCTTTCTGAGAAGGCGACTGTGAACACTGTTTACAGTTAAGAAGTTCTGCGGCCCACTCTAGCTAAATTCCTGGATAATCACAAAGATATTTCAGGGGAAGAAGAATGCACCAATCTGATCCTTTTAGCTCCGGCTGGTGACAAATCTGCTTCTCAGAGAAACGCAAGGTATGGCTGTCACCCGTGAGTTTCCACAGCGCTGGCTCTTTACTCCTGACACTGCCCCCGTCTCTTCACATCACCACCACAACACAAGAGATGCGCATGTTCATAATTTTACAACGACGGGCTCACAGGAGGACAGAGGCTCTGGTACCATCCCACCCAGAGTTCTTCTCTTCTAATAATTCAAGTAGCCTACAACGTGTTGGCACAGGCTGTTAAGGGTCTGACTACAGGCAGCAACACCTTAGGGTGTCCTACGTGAGAATGCACCCTGGACGAACGCGTCTCTACCTGCAGCTGTTTAAGTTGCGTGCGGAGCTCGCTGTTCTCTTGGTCCTTTCCTTCGGAGAGCTGGGCTTTTCTGAGGGCATTCCTGAGGGCTTGCTTTTCCTTCTCAAGTTCTGCTTGAAGGGCCGACTGTTCTAACTATTGCCGTGGGAAGCAAACGGTATGAAAACATAAAACAGTGACAGCTTTTTCAATCTAAAAAGCCATAAATAAATTTACATACACGCACAATTCCTTGCTAGCTATGGTTTCACAGTAACTCCATTTTATGTCTGTACGCTCAGATTTCAAAGCCCAAGTTCATCTTTTTCACATGTCTCCTTCAACTATTAACACTTAAGAGCAGACATCACAATGGGCTCAGCCCAGATATACCAAATTAGAATCTCAGCGCTGGGCCCAAGGACCTACCTTTGAGAGTTCTGTGAGTGATTCAACAGCGACTGCTCCTCTTTTCCTCAGACCAGTATTTCTCAAACTGCGGTCCTCATCAAAAATCACTTGGTGTGCTTGTGAAAAATGCAGATGCCCAGACTACCTCTCAGACTCAATGGGCCAGAAGCTCGAGGACAGGGCCCAGGAATCTGCATTTAACAAGCATCTCAAGTGACTTCATAGAGCTAAAGTACACCAATTAGAGATCTGTGGGTCAGGGAGAGACTGCTGTGCTCCGTACCCTCAACATATGGCTTGAAGACCAATTCTGGCAGTGCTGATTTCAAGAAGGGGAGAGTCCCTTTCAATACCCAGTAAATCTGTGAAAAGGCTAGGCTGCTATAACACTTCTGTCAAGACTCACGAGGGGGAAAAAAAGGACAATGGAAATACAACGGAGAATAGATCTTAAACTAGTAAAGGCTGGCTTGAAAACTTAAGAGAATTTATTTTTTATTTGAAATGAGATGCCATTTTATTTACCATTATTTAGAAATCTGTATTTATTCTGGCATTTTAATTGTTTTCCCCCAGCTTCCTATTTTTGCAGTCTGATCTTATCAACTGTAGTTTTGTAAACCTTGGCACTCTTGAGAAATATAATCCTGACAATTGTCAAGTGGTTTTGATATCTGATAAGTAAAGGGATACAAATTAACATAATTACTATAATAAGCATGACTTTTTTTTTCCTTTTCTAATCACACGAATGCTATTTTACATACATTCCTGGGATTTAAACTATCTTATTTTATGTCATTTTCATCCAATAAGTGCATACTGACCCCCTTCGTGACCAGGCACTGAGAAAAGAGAAACAAGCATATACAATCTGGGTGTTCACTGTGCTCTGGGTCTAGCAAGAGAGACAGACAGTCTGAACAGATGATTATCAGACACATGATAAAATGTTTTAACTGAGCACAGGCTATAGGAAAACCAAAGCAGGATCCTGAACCCAGATTTCCAGCAGGCACAAGAGCAAGGTCGTGATGGGCTTCCTGGCGAAAGATGCAGCCTATGTGACTAACAGCTGAAGAAAATGACATTTTTAATCTGAGTAAGAATACACTGTAACTGGCCCGTCTGCCTCTCTGCCTTGATCTCTCACATTCCTGCCTACTCTTCTTCTTGCTCTTGGCATCCAAGAGCCATGCTTTCAGCACTTCAAATGCACTGTGCTCCCTCTCCTTGCCTCTGCCTAGAACATTCGTCCCTTACCCCTTCCCTTTGCACCCCCGCTGCCTCTGCACAGCAAAATCCAACTCACCCTTTCAGTGAGTTTCTCTAGGGCAGACTTCCCTGACCACCCCTCCCCTGCTATCCCTTTCTTTCTCCCATACCCGTGTCACCTACTACACTGTCAGCTCCACAGGGACAGTGACTGTGCTGGTCACTGCAGCATCTACAGCACCTGGCCCTCAAAGGTCAATCAGTAAGCGGTTCTTGGGTGAATAATTATTTCTCTAATTTGCAAGTACAATATAAACTAGTAGATACTTCGTCCAACCCAAATAGAAAGTAGCAAAATAACATAGAACAAGGTGCTCTGGTGCCCAGTATTTCCCTTATCCTCACTATAACCCCTTTTACAGACAAGAAGGCATTTTTTCAGAGGCTCAAGAGCTATGACGTGATCTGCATGCTCACACAGGGACTCACAGAGGTAGTATCTGGACTCAGAGTATCTGACTCCAAAAATGTATACTCTTCCCATCATTCCATATACAGTATATGACAAAGTCTTTAATCTTGCATTTAATTAAAGAAAGGCTGATATGCTAAGACCACAGGGCTTGGATTCTAGATGGCTTTATGCTGCTGCTTACCTGGCTGAACCTTCTAAGTTTTTCCAACTCCTCCTTGAGCTGGCTGGCTTCAGCATCCCGTATTTTCAGCTGAGCCTCTAGCTCAGCCTCATAGGCACTGAGATCTCCCTGGGTCTGCTGCAGGGATACATTCACCTCATGCTGCTCCTGGAGGGCACTCTCCAGTTCTGCGAGCTCCTGTAAGGATTCGGTATGTTTATGGAACCCTCTGTTCTGCCTAAGCATCCGCAAGCCATCATAAGTAACCTGAGCACTGTGAACCAAATGGCCAGCCAATGCTGGCCTGGCACAGAAAGCCCTCATTAACAATACAATGAAGCCACAGGCTGTGCTTATCCAGGCTGGAAAACAAAGTCCTGACTAAATGTAATCAGAAAAATCAGTAAGCTACCAACATGTTTTCCAAAGTAACCATCTGTGTGATACTTTAAATGTGCCTGAATATGTAAGAAGAGAGGGGTATAAAATGTTAGGCCTATTCTCCATCAGACACTGGAATAAATGCTTTCACGTGTATTCTGTTGAACCTTCACGGTAACCGTGTAAGGCACGGCATTATCCTCATTTCACAGAAGAGGACAGAACGAACATGTAAGTAAACTGCACAAGGCTGCGCAGTTAAAAAGACAGGATATGAACCCAGATCTCTGACTCCAAAGCCCACACCCTCTTCTATTAAACCACAGCATGTTCACTTATTACAAGAACAAAATGGGACTAGAGCTAATATTAAGGATGACAGAGTAACTCGAGTGAGTACTGACAACAGAAATACATACTGATTGGCGTACCACAGTTCTGATTCATTTTAGCCCATCTGTTTTTTATGATTAAACATTACAGCTTTCACCTATTTATTTGGGATCTCGAAGAATTGGATCAAACGATTCTGGATTAAAGAGGAGGCTCTTGTGATAAGAACTTCCACAGAAGAGTTTCTCGGGGAGGTCTGAATTATTTGAGTTGCTTGTTCAAAATGCAAACTCCATATACAACCAACAAAGGTCCAGAATATTTAGAGAATTCCTACAAATCATTAAGAAAAAGACAGACAATCCAGGAGAAAAAATGGACACAAAACATGAATAGGGAATTCACTGAAGAGGAAAGCTAAATAGCAAATTAACAAATGGAAGGTGCCCAGTCTCTCCAGTATTCAAGGGAAAATGCAGTTAAAACAAGATACTAGTTTATTTAGAGCATAGGGGAACAAGCTGAACAAACCACGAGAAAACAGCAGACAAATTCAGAATGTGGGACACCCTGTGGGACCACTGGCCTCGTCTCTACACATACATTTACACACACAGCTGTAAAAGGCATTCTCGGTACAACTGGCAAAATCTGAACATGGTTCAGATATTAGATGATATTAGGGAATTATTTTTAATTTTTCCAGGTGTAATAATGGTATCGTAGTGATGTAAGAAAATGTCCTGATTTTTAAGGGATATGTATTTAAGGGACGATGTCATGATGTTTGCCAACTTTCAAATAACTCGGGGGAAAAAAACCAAATACAGCAAAATATTTTTTGAGTCTGGGAGAGCATATAGATATTCGCTGAACCATTCTCTCAACTTTCCTTATAAATGTAAAATTTTCATAATAAAAAGATACCATTTCAAATTCAGCAGGCTGGCAAACAATAAAACTGACAAAATGTTAAATTTCCTGAATGTGATAATTATTCTCTTAGATATTCTATGTTAGAAAATGTCCCTGTTCCTAGGAAATACACGATGAAATATTTAGAAGCTAAGGAGGATGAGGTCTACAACTAATTCTCAAATGGTTAGAAAAAAATTCATATAAAAGTATGTAAAAATTATATATGAGAAGAAGAGAAAGCAGATGTAGCAAAATATTCACTGAGGACTCTGAATGCGGGTACAGTGAGTTATGTGGATTATTCTTGCAACTCTCTTGTGAATTTAAAATTATTTCAAAATAAAAGCTTAAAAAATAAAAGTTGGACAACACTAAGGTGTTAGCAAGGATGTGGTATAGTGGTGGCCCTCGCATTGCCGGTTGGAGTGGAAACTGATCGAATCACTATGGATGGTAATTTGACATGTAATGAAGTTGAGCAGGCACATACCCTCCGACTCACAGTTCCAATGTGAACATAGTCCCCATGCTCAAGATTGTGTGCAAGGATGTTACGCTCAACATTGTAATAGCAAAAGACCAGAAACCACCTAAATGTCCTCCAAGAAGAGAACGGATAGGCAATAACTTTGTGGTAGCTACCTACAACGGAATGCTATATACCCTCACGAAAATAAGCAAAGCAGAGCTATATGTATCAACGTGTATAATTTCCCAAAACATAAATAGGAAGGAAGACAAAAGTGACCAAAGAATATGTACACTATGATATCTTTTATATAAATCTTAAAATTGTGCAAAACAATGCTACATATTGCTTATGGATGACTTTATATATAATAAAAGAGAGATGCAGGGAAATAAGTATATTCAAGATTCTGTTACCTCTGTAAGGAGGTACACACAGGGTTTCGAATACATCCGTAGTTTCATTTCTTAAGCTGAGTTGTGAGTGCATGGTGTTAAAAACAATTTTTAACATTTTTATCTGCCTGAGAAATTTCATAATGCTGCATATATGACCTCAAACTTCCAGCACAAACCCTACGAGGGATGAAATTTGGGAATATGGGTTCTCATGCAAGATAAAGTTTGTCAAACAACTAAAACAGATCAAGTGAAATCTCCAAATGAATGGCAACAAGCCAGGTATAGAAGGGTAGAGTTTACAACACGGCCTCTTGTTTGGTAAATAGTTAAAATTATGAACAAGAAAATTATGTTGTGCTTAATTTTGCTGTACAAATAACAACCACTTAATACAGCTAATGTAACAGCTACAATTTCGCATTGTTTAGAGTTATGGGATAACACATTTCAGGGATAGAAATTCAGCTAAAATAACCTTCCTTTTCTTAGTAAAGGAAAAATAATGATTCCAAGTGTGTCACACCTGGGGGGGGGAACCCACTAAATAGCCACTGTGACTTTTTGTCACTTCAGATTGCACAGCTGCTAACTTCCTTAGCTATCTTAATTTGGACGTCACCTACTTCTGAGGCTCAGGAAACAGGTAAGAAGAAACAAATCATACCTTCCTCATATTTTCTGCATCTATGGCAACTATTTCCAGTTGGTCCCTTTCCTGCTCGACCTCACTCAGTCTCTGGAGCAATGTCTCTTTCTCATCCTGTAGCTTTTTGCACTCATTCTGGGCCTGGGTTGCCTGGCCTTTGATAGTCTGCAGGTATTCTTGTAACCCACTGATGACACTCTCTAAATCCTTCTTCAGGGCTTCATTTGCTGCTATTTGTCCTAAGCAAAATGGAAAAAGGGAAGGTGATAATGTATACAAGAAAATGCTTTCAAGATACAGAACTACAGCATTTAGTCTCCTTAGTTATTTGTTACTGGCTAAGAATGAAACTGTAAATGGTGTACTATCTCATTTTTTCTTTTTCAAGATATAATGATAGTTTTTCCCCTCTCTGGTCCACAGTACAGGACTACTAAGTAGCTACACAATAAAAACAGTATATTCAGTGGGCATTGCTTAAAAAATGCTCAATTCAGGCTATAAAAAGTTTAAAATAAAATAATGAAAGTAAACTTTTCTAAATAAATTTCCAAATAAAATAATGAAAAATGTGCAGCAACACTGTGAGTTCTTGCCGCTAGATACACAAAACAAAACCACTCAACATAGAAGACTAATCCAAGACCGGCAGCATAAACATGTAACTTGAAGACTTATAAAAAGAAAAAAACAAACCACCAACCCAAATCATATACTGGGTGCTTACCATGTGCCAGGCACTTTACGAACACTACCTCGTTTAATCTTGCCAACAACTAATGACTGAGACAGAAATAACTTGTCCCAGGCCACACAGCTGATAATGGCAAAACGGGGATTGGGATCGTTTTACACTACTACAACCTATATTATCTTCCTTTCCCACCATTATGGCAAAGTCACAATCTCAATCTGCATTGCAAATGTAGGTCCTAAATTCTTCCCATACTCTCCTTATAACTAGAAACTGAATGCCCTGGTGTCAATGGGCTCTTTGTTCCTGAAAGGATTATATGCTTTGAAAGAGAGTGACATGCCCCAGCTTACCATGATTATACACTGGCTTCTAGCCTACTGAATGCAATGACCTGACTCACTAGGAATCAATACAACAAAACTAAAATTGAATTTTTTTGTTTTTTACTTTTTACTTTGATGAAACAAGTATTTTGGGTACTCTGCAAATATTTCCCTATCAAACACTAGTACGAACAACTGAGGCATATCAGGATTAATGCCTGCCTGCGTGTCACTTGTCTTTTATTAATACTAGAACTGATTTACCTTAAATCTTACTTAAATTCTCACCTTCAGTAAGCTGTTGTTCAAGGTCCTTAATCTCTTCAGTCTCTTTGGCAATTCTAGAAAGTATCTCATCCAAACGGCTTTCAAGTTGTTTGTACTGCTTGTTCATGATGTCAAGTTGTTGTTCTTTACCTCTTTTCTGAGCCTTCATATGGCACTGAATTGAAAAAAAAAAAAAAAATTAACAAAGTCCTGAGTTCCTTATACTCTTAAAAAAAATAATAATGCTTACCATTTCTAAAGGCAGAATGGAAAATAAAATGTAACGTTTTGAGTCTATTTGTGTCAGGCCTTGTGTTGTTTTCACACAGTGGTTTTCATTTAAACCTCATGATAACTTGATCTGAAAATCACCTCCATTGTACAGATATGCAAATTGAAAATCAAGGAGATTAAATTATTTTTCCAAGGGTACAGCCACGAGGTAATGTAGCCAAGCTCAATATTCTCTGCAGGGCATTAAAAACCAATTAAAATTGGTTTCCAAAATGTTAACTGATTTTTATACTCAATATATAGCCATAGAAAATGAGTGTATTCTAAAATGTTAACAAGAATTATATCTGGGTGGAAGGATTACAGATTTTTTTAATGAATATTTTTAGTACTAAACATTTTGTAATAGACAATACCTTTTTAATCAGAAAAGCACATTAAACACGCTTTTTAAAAAAAGGTTTCTTAGGGAGAAACAGAGACATGGAAGAAATACTTACTTAGAATTCAAGTGTATTTTTGATTCCTTAGACAAAGAAACACATGATTTTTAGGTTTGATAAACTGGTAGCTAAGACCTATACACCATTCAGCCCAGTCACTGTCAAGATGGAGGGCCACACGGAGGCACACTCCTCTACCAAGACATATGCCCCTGGTGGAAAACTGAGTTTTCCCATATTCACACAGCCACTCACACCCCGAGAGCCACCGCATTAGGGAGCTACTGTCAACTGAAAACTGGATTGTACTTCCAGGTGGGCTCAGGGAAGAAAAAAACAACTGAGAATCAATGTCTGGCTTAACTCTTCTTTTTACATGTGAAAACGGAATCTCAGATCTACCAATGACTTGCCCAGGTCTTCCTTAGAGGCAACTGTTCATGTGGAGACAAAATAATTCTCCAGAGAACCTTTGCCCTCTCACTGACATCCTCAGGGCTCCGGTTTGCCCCCATGGGATCAGAGGAACAGAACAATAAACCAAGAGAACGTTAGCAGGAGAAAGAAGTGTATCACAGGCCGAAGAGCCAACTCCAAGGCTCTCATGGCTAATACCCATTTGATTATAAAAGAACATTTCTCAATTTTAGATGTCTGCTGCCACCAAAGCCAAGAAAGAAAAGTCTCTTCATTTTTAAGGAACAAGTGAATGAGAGCCTGGTCAGATGGTTTTTGTTTAATAGAAACTTGGTGGAATTTTCAAAACTTTTCTTTCTCTGCCCTCCTAACACCAATCTGAAATCTTTCTGGAAAGGTAAGTGCAGATAACAGCTTAAATTCTAAGTACATTTAGAATTTGTATGGATCAAGAAAGAATTAAAACAAAAACAAAAAACTCCTGCATTCATGTCTCTCTTAATAAACCTTTAAAATTCACCATTAAAAATTCCACTGAAATCTCTTTACAGACAGGGCAAAAAACCCAAAAAAGCTCAATATGCCAATGATTTGCATTAAACACATGGGAGCAAAAGTAGATTCTGCGATTTTCACAACTGTGGCGCTCACAAGAGTTATAAAAACAGGAACTTACATCTCTGACTCCTCCTCCTTTCAAGTCTTTTGCAGAGAGAGAGAGAAAAGGATCATACCTTAACTTAACATTTGTCCTGTTAGAACTGAGCCGTTGAGAACAGGGAAACTGTGGGCGGAACACTTTCTAAGGCTGTTTTCAAATTCACGTGCACTTCCCTCTCTGACAGCCACATTTTTGTCATCGGCTTGGAGTCTCAGTAACTTCCCAGGGCTTCAAACCACATTCTTGGCGGAGAGTGAGCGGCAGCCCAACCCATCCAATCACGAGCAGCCTCTGCGGGCAGGCCCCACCCTCCGTGCTTTAAATCACAACACAGGAAGCTTCCGAGGACCAATCACGCACAGCCTTTGCAACAGATTACTACAGGCTAATTCCCTACAGAGAACAGTCAGTTACCTTTTGCTTCCACAGGGCATTGCCAGGTAGGGAAGAACAACACAAATCTTCCTTTATTATGGTTGCTGCTGTGGTGTTTGTGCCTCTACCTATGAAGTGTGTGTTTTGTTTTGTTTTTATAGCTAAAATGGGATTTGATTTTTAAATAGTACTTTTTCCTTTAGAAACCTAGTTAAATGCTTTCGTTTGTTGAAAACTTGCCTAGGTTTGGCTCTTAGCTAATTTTAAAAATAATTAATCCCTGTACACCTTTAGTTCCTTTGTGGGGAAAGGGTCATTGTAGTAGCATAGCATGGGCTCAGCCTCTTCCTAAAAAGGTGAATTTAGGAAATCATTTCATCTTTTAAAATCACACTTTCATCTTATGCAAAATTTTTAAAAATGTCCTCAGCCATATGGACGCTGTGAGAAAGTTCCTCACCAGTATATGCAAAAAAACCCAGCATAATGGAAAACATCATTGGCACTTAATATATTTGTTTTCCACCAATCGCAGACTGACATACTGTTTTCTAATCTCTCAAAAACTTTTACTTTTAAATTCTATTTGCTACGTAGAAAAATACTCTATCTGCTTACATAATAAAACTTAAGTGGATAAAAGTCTATCCACACCTATAGAAAAGTATGCTGGGATCCCACTCCTGATTCCTTCCCTCTTGCTAAAATGTTTATATTTTGTAGAATGTGAGGAGCCTAAACCTAGCCAAGAAGGTGACTTTGTGCAAAGCAGAAAAAAGATGCTCCCTCAGGGTGAACAAATTAAAAAGAGACATCCTCTGGTGCTTTGGCTAAAGCTGTAACCTTAAAAACTAAGTAGCTTTAACAATACCAAAAAGGAGCCTGGGTGGCTCAGTTGGTTGGGCATCTGACTCATGATTTTGGCTCAGGTCATGACCCCACATGGGGTTCAAGCCCCATGTCTCTGCTGCCAGTGCAGAGACTGCTTTGGATCCTCTCTCCCCCTCCCCTACTCTCTCTCAAAAATACATAAACTTAAAATATATATATTATTGACCATATGACATATTACTGGAAAATCTACAATTTTTTCGCATAGGGAAAATTCTTTAAAATAATTAAGTCCTCTTTTACTTTCAATTTTACTAGTCTTAAGCTTTTGTTAGAAGACACCTTATGTCTGTGAATGATAAGGTTACCTCTTCTCAAAATTATCTATGATATTTTATTAAAATGTTTAAAAGGATAAATAACTTAACAAATATTGAAAGTAATTATAGTGTATTGTTCTTACCATGTCAAATTCGATGATATCTCTTAATCCAGAGATTTTAAACTTCCTTTAAAATATAACATTATTATTCAAAGCATACCAGTAAAATATGCAGGAATTTTTTTTTACTTCCTTTTTTACCAATACTGGGTAAAATGTAAGCTATTACTAAGACTTCTCAAGACAGAGACAACTTAACTCCATCCTGCAGCCACCTGCCCACCTACGGCCACATAGGAGGACGCACTCTAGAAAAATGTTTCCTTTTTTAAGGAAGAAACAAAACAATATGAAACAAATAGCTTTAGAATATTTGCATAAAGGATTAAAGAGGTAGAAAAAGGATTCTGGACCCTTTTCAGCTCTCCCATCTCACCACCTTGTTCTTAAGAAAATAAGGCAAGAAAAGACAAAGGGTAAAGGTTTGGACAGCACCTTGCAGGCAGCAGGTTTCTCTTGATTTGAAATACAACGAAACTCAGTCACTTAAAAAAATAAGTACCATGCATCTATCATTCTATTAAAAGCTATCTCCTTCAAGCCTTAGGTTTTGTTTTCAACACAGTGATACACACACACACACACACACACACACACACACACACACACACAGGTATAAAATACACAACCAGATATATATGACAGACACACACATCCATAAACATATATATCACTCAAATCTGTGCATCAAACTCAAACACTTTCAGAAAGAACTCTGGGGCTAAAATGAAGAGACATAATTTCTAGATGGAATGATATTCTAGTCCCCATAAAACAAGCCAAAATCTCTCCATTTGCTTACATGTTTTGGGTCTCTGGAATCCAGGCTATCTAGGGCTATTTGCAGGTCCTTGATCTCATTCTGCTTTTCAGCAATTTCTTGCCTTTGCTTTTCCATCTGTGTTTCGAGATCCACAACTTCTTGGCGTAACTTATTGAGAAGTTGTATCCTACTACCCAACTGCTTGAAAAGAAGATCTTTCTCTGCTTCTGAAATCTAATCCCCCACACACCCCAAAACAGAATTAACAGAGGATAGCAACAGTGATTTACAAATTTAAAGACGATGATTTCTAAAATTCTAAAAGGTATTCTGTGCTCTACCAGTTTTTTAAAAAAAAAGTTAATGTAAAAGTCATCTAGGCATTCCATTCATCTTATACTTTTATGCTTATTACATGAGGAAAATCTCACTTTATAAAAGTTTATGAAAACTCATAATAGGTAAAAACGAAGTTGTCATTCAGTATAAGCAACTCGTAAATTATTAATAATAATAACCATAACATTAATGGTAGCTGACTTCGCCCTTACCCTTGTTACTAGCATGTCATCTAAATTATAGTGTAATGAAAAATGTAGGCTTATATGTACTCATTTAAAATAATTTTTTTCAAGCACATTTTATAAGCATCCATGTATTTCAACATTATATACATTATTTACATCTATCAATCTATTTATATAAGCTCTGGCCAACATTTATTATAAAACATTCTTTTTTAATTAGTAAGCTCCTTCTTGATGGCTCCCTTCACCTCAGGTCCCACTTCCAACCCATTTTGAAGTCTGATCAGTTCACTGCTACATTTTGCTGACAATCAGTGTGCATTCTCTCCGCATCCACCGTCACCCTCCTGGTCCAAACCATTGTCATCTCTTGCCTGTACTCAACAACAGCCCCCTGAGACATGGGACACATCCCCATTCTTTCCATTTCCCTCACCCCATTTTGCTCTCATGCAGTAACCAGAGTGACCTCACAATAACACAAATAGGATTAGCCATTCTAACTTCCTGAAGTCCTTCAAAAGCTTCCCATTACATTCCGAATAAAATCCAAACCCCTTACCACAGCCTGTGAAACCGGTTGTTTACTCTTTACCCTCATCTTCCGGAACACTCTCCCTCACTCCACGGAGCAATCTCTAGTGTCAAGGTCTTTGTGCACACTCTCACTTCTGCCTGGAATACCTGACCCCCTAACTCTGCCTTGCAGGCTCCTTGTCGTCCTTTGGGTTTCAGCCTAAATGTCACCTCCTCAGAGAGGCCTCTGTGGTCCTCACAATCTAAATTTTATCTTTTTTACTGCCTCTCCTAATTTTCTATTTTTTTACTATAACACATTTTTGTTTAACTATATTATTTTTTTCTTTTTTTTTTTTTTCTACTGTTTATTACCTATTTCCTATGCATGTGGGAGGGAAACATACCTGTTTTATTCATCACTCTGGGCCCAGCCCAGACAGGGACTAGCATATAGTAAGCTTCCAATAAACTTGAATCAATTTCTAGTTAGTATATAATTTTAAAATCACAATAGTGTATCTTTTAAAATAATCTACAATTTGAACTTCACATTCTTGCCTTACCTACTGTGGTATGAATGCAGTTACCATCATAATTTTGAAATACTGCTTTTTACAAGTTGCAAATAACTGAAACCTTTTACACACTGAAAAACTGTCAAAATACTTCCTTTTTAAGTTTCTCCCTGTGCAATCACATCATGGGTTTGAGCTGCTTACTTCTGCATGACAAACTTTCCGAGAGTGTATTAATTACTTCTTTTTGTTCACCATATTTTATATCATTGACATTTTTGCTGCTTGTGTTTGATAATGTTCATGTATAGTAGAGATGTCTTCTGACTCTTAACCTAGGTCCCAGGATCTTAAAGGTGGGTAGTGCTTAATCAGATTATAACAGATACAACAGGAAACAGCAACTTCCCTGGGTAAAGGAGACACTTTCCTACTGAACACGTATTTTTACATAAATTAGACGTCATTTACTTCTACGTACTTTATAAAACACTAATAGGATGTGATCATGGGTGGAAGGAAAATGTAATTGGAAAATGCTAGAACCAAAGCTGACTCTGAAAACTGTTACACCATAATTAATTAGGCAGCACTGATTTAAAATGTTTTACGTGGTTATGAAGGGAGAAAACCTTTAATATTTTGCATTTCCTCTTGCATTGCTACTTTGCTTTTACATACTTTTTTAAGCTGTATCGCTTCTTCCAGTTGTTTAAATTCCTCAGTAGCTCTTAAAATTTGTTGTTCTGCCTTGTCTATTTCATCATGTAGTTCTGATAGTCGAGTTTGCGCTGCAAATTTAAAAACCATGCAGACAGACACAAGAAAAATCTTGAATTCTCAAATTTCCATGAGATTTTTTTTCTTCACAATAACCACCTCCTCCCAATTAAATTGTCATTCTAGATCACAGAAATTTAAAAAAAGTAATTTCTTATGACGGTTTTCCTCTCAGTTAATCTCTAGTTTCATCATAGGCTATAGAACTATAATTGATAATTATATCAATTATATTATAATTGATATTTAATTGATTGATTAATTAATTGATAATTATATCAATTATATTGTATTATATTGTAAAATTCTTAACATTAAAGGGGCTTTACTTGCTATGTCCAATAGTAAACTCTTTTGAGCAAATAAGGTTTTTATTGATAGATACACACTTCTTTGTCACTAAGTTATAATTAAGTTCAAGCTGTAACAAAAACCCTGTATTTGAGGTAATTATTTTATGATAGGGCTCAAAATCAAGAAATTCACCACTGAACACTCTTCCAGCTTGGGGTGGGGGTGATCTCCAATCAATTACTCTCTACCTCAAACTTCTAATTTCTCTGTCTCCTTCCCTTCCTATAAAACTGCCTCCTATAAAACCATGAGCCCCTTGAAGCTAGTCTACACAAATATCTGATTTATTTCTGCTTTTCTCTTCCAGAACTTTGTACAGAGTGTATGAGATGGATATCTCAGGTCTCTCTTCTCCCCTCTCCAAGTCAGCCTCTCTACTGGCCTTCCCTGTTTTCCATTTAGCTACCAACCAAGGAAAGATGAGCTACTCCACTGGATTGTTAAAGAGCCCCACCATGGACCATAATTACTAAGGGGATGCATAAACTCAGTTCTGCTTTCTGCTTCCGTATCCATGAAGCCCATCGAGTAAGTGGAGTTTGCCATTAGCAGGGTCTCTAAGTACCCTTTTGGATTGACTTCTTCCTCTTTGTGACTTGCCAGGAAGTGGTAAGATCCTTTCAATCGGATGTTTTGGGACAGGTTAGGAAGAGTCAGAAGCTGGTCTTAGGCCCAAGCCTGAGGAGGGTGCACTGATCCAGCTTATCCAAAGTACTGTTTTAGGTTTTGGCTACATGTATAGTAATCAGTTAAGTGTACTTGCTACAATTATGACCAATTAGCCTTTGAGTGTGCAGCTCCAATGGTGAGAAGGACCTGCTGGCAGGTCAAGATTTAAGCATTCTTGGATCCCCTGGACATACTGCCACCAAATTACTGTCAAGAACCCCATTCTTCAACATAACAGGAATTATTAAAAAATAATTTGCTCCATGAATTACTACTTTTGTTTTAGGCTTTTCATGTAAACAACACCACAGTAACCTTCAGCATAATTACTCAAAAGAATTGTAAAACAAAATTCGCCTATATATCCAATCTTTTTACATTTGTAAAGAATTTAAAGTAACTTTTGTTAACCTGCACTTATTTTTTTTTCTTTGTCTTCCAGTTGTATGTCCAGTGGCATATGGGCTCTCAAGTTCACGTGCTCATTTTTGAGTTGTTCCCCTTCATCTGGCTCCATCCTTACGATCTTTATGGTCTGGGCATTTGGAATAATGTAACTCTCTGTAGTGAACATATTTCTCTTATATCTGGATTTGCCAATGTAGGGACTTTCATCTGGGGTTTTATCAATTTCGACATACTAAAAGCAAAATAAGTAAAGATTTATGGTTTAATAAGTAACTTCTAAGCAGCCAGGTAAAAAATATATACTTTTTTTTTTTTTATCTTACCCTTAACATACCAAAAAAGAACTAAAACAAAAAATGGTCTCAAGGTGTTCCTCTTCCCATCCTCAAAGAGTGGGTTTAGCTTGGTTGATTAAAGAACTGCCTACAGGTATGTGATTATTAGCATTGCTTAATCTCTCAAATCAGAAATTTCAGTGTTTTATTTTGGTTTCTTAGCTGATATGTAAGTAAAACCCCACCTAATAAGTGATAATAATTGACTTTTTTATGAAATAATATTATGATATTCGTTGGAATCACAGATTCCCTTGGGGCTTTTTACCTTTTTTGGAGGCTGCTTTAACTTACTGAACCAAAAATTCACTGTTTCAAGCAAAATATGTTTACTCTGAAAGTGGAATGTCCCTTGAAAATTTCTTTCCACCATCTGCCTCCCCCCACTCCACTCCCTGCTGGCTTTAACTGTGGATTACTAAGAAGTTTAACTCACCTCTGATGGATAATAATTTAGTGGCTCAAATTTGGCATCAATTTTATAAAAGGCCAATTCCTGTTCCATCTCATACTGTTTTTGACACGCTCGCATTAGTTCCATGGTCTTCTGTTTTAGCTATTGGTCCAATTTGATATGAAACAACATACAGTGTCAGTAAGTTAGTATACAAGTATGATGGTATGGCAAGTTCTAATCATAGCTAATAATTAGATTGTTTTAAACCTCGCAGCAAATAGCAGAACACTCACGGCATTTTGTTTTCATTCTAAAGGATTATAAAGAATGCAATATAAAATTACCACTTCATAAGAGATCACATAAAAGACCTTTGAAGTTTATATGCTATTTCAGGGTATAAAGATTTAATGAATAAAGATTTAAAAACTCATCTAAATTTGCTTTATCCAAACGTGAAAATAATTCTGTAGCAATTATTTTTATGTAATCTATTAAGTACCTGCTTCCAGATTGTCCAATAATTAACACTAATTTATTTAACTTACTCTACAATTTTAATAGCAGCTTCAAATTATGGATGGAAATGATATTTGGGATTAATTACAAAGGAATCAGAAGAAGGAGTGAGAAGGAGGAAATTAAGAGACTGGTTTTAATTGTTGTACTGTTGTTGCTGTAGTATCTCAGTGTTCTGAACATTATTCTTTGTAATAGAGGATAAAGGATGTAAATAATGTCAATCAGATCCCAATATGTAATATTACATTTTTAATAAAATAATTCTACTATAATTACGGTTTACTTATTCTTAGAAATTGTTAGAGCTAGAAGAAAAGAGATCATCCAATTTAATTCTCTGAAATATAAGTAAAGAAATTGAGTCCTAGATTGGTGAGCTGACTTGTCAAAAGTTACACATGAGATTAGTGGCAGATGCTAAATATTTTATTAACTACCACTACGAGCCCCCTTTCTACTAAACCAATCCGGTGAGTTCATTTCAAAGGTCCGCTAAGTGATTTTTGTCTTTTTTATTTTTTGACAGGGTCTGATAGTAGTACCAGACAAAAACATGCAGAAAAACTTCATTAATATAAAAATGCAAGCTGAAGAGAGTAAGACATAAACAGACAGGAACATTTTACAAGGCCCAGGAAATCAAAGTCGTGCAGGATTTAGCTTACAGTCATCTCCTGATTATCCATCAAAATGGAAGTAAGGCTAACTGGGATAACAGGTAATCTTGATCAAGTACTCACTGTATGGGAGACACTGTGCTAAGCCTTTTTTACGTGTGCTGTCTCACTGAATCTTCACAACTACCCTATGAGATGATAAAGGCTGCACCAGGAGGCTAGATAACTTGCCCAATTGCACAACTTGTAGTGGAAGAGGCAGAGTTCAATTCCAAGTCTCCTGGATTTCAAATTCAACACTCTGTCTGCTGCTGCAGGGTGTTCAGCTCATTACCCACATTGATGTTCTCACTGAATGCTCGCTCTTAAGTCCCTGAATCTCAAGAAGGCAACTCACAACCAACGGCATCAACTAATCTTGGGCTTCTCTTCCCAAAGAAAGATCATTGGCAGTAAGGCCCAAACAAAGGCAAATGTGACGGGATCCATGGACAATGTAGGGATTTGTCTCTGCAGGCAAATGATACATACTCTGTGCATCTTAAAATTACCTTGTGTCTCTTATAGAGCTAGGCGTAGCATTTAGTAAGCATTCAATAAATGTCTGCTGAAGAAATGCATAAATGAGAGCAAATGAGGAGTCTAAGGACCCGGAAAGTAAGGCTAGTTACGGTACTAGCTGTGGATAACCAAGAGTTGACTGCAGTTAACATATTTACCAATAAGAAAAAGGATACAAATTCTTTCCTTCACAAATTCACAGTCCTATGTAAACATCAATTAAAAAAATTACACACACACACACACACACACAAGCACATTTCTTGAGAAGGCAAGCCAGATTCAACACTTAAAATGTACATAAGCATATTAATACAAGGTATCATGCAAACCATGAAAAACACAGTGTGCAATTCATCCCTGAAGGAACTACCTTTAAGGAAGAATAAAGAATCGGCAGAAAATGCTCTGCAAGAAACCAAGACAAGGGCTAAAAGGAGAAAAAAGCAGACAGAGACCATCACCTGGAGAACTTTAGGGAGTTAAGCTGTAGTTAAATAGAAGCTGCTCTTGACTGAAAACTTACCTTAGGAACATAATGTTATTAGAACTTGCACCATTCTTATATGGACACATTTTACCATCATTCTGACTAGGTTACAGATGTACCACTTTCCATTACCTATTAATTCAACTCAAATTATTTTCACCTGTATTACCTTACTTGGTCCTCACGACTCTGTGAGGCTGGCAGGACTTGCAAAAAGACAAAGAGTAATATTAACATTAAAGTTAATTAAAGTTAATATTTGTTGGTGGCAGGAGAAGGGGACTATTATAGTTTAAATGGCACCAGAAGTTTTACTTCATTGTCACTACATTTCTTTTATAGGCTAATTGACCTGCTACCTGAAGAATTACTTTATGAAACTGGAAAGCATGATACAACTAAAGAAAATATTATCACCAAATAGTCTGCAGAAGATAACGGAAAGTGTTTTTCAAAAGTAGGCTCTTAGAATAAGATCCAGAATTCTTTTTGTAACATAGTATAGTCTTTTGGAATAATGAAAGAAGAACAGGCAAATACATATGCAATACTCAACTCTCCAACAACTAAACAAAAGTGAAATTAAAGCAATGAGATTCTACTTTTTTCCTATCCTATTTACACGTTCAAAATAATAATATCAAGTGGGGAATTGGGCTCTTTCACTCACTGCTGTAGAAGTATAAAGCTGTTATAAGCTTTTAATGTTTACTAAAATTTAAGATGCAAATTACACAGTAATTCCACTTGTGATTTAATTTTTTTAAAATTAAAGAAAGAGAGAGAATGAGTGGGGGAGATGGGCAAAGGGAGAAAGAGAGAGAATCTCAGGCACACTTCACGCTCTGTGTGGAGCCCAATGCTGTGCTTGATCCCACAACCCTGGGATCATGATCTGAACCAAAATCAAGAGCCAGATGTTCAACCAACTGAGCCACCTAGGTGCCCCTAAATTTTTTCTTGAACTCATAACCCCAAGACTCAGAGTCACATGCTCTACCAACTGAGCCAGTCAAATGCCCCAACTTGTAGTGATTTATACTAAGGAATTACTATTATGAACGCATAGGAATATACACACATGGATTTTTCTCTGTATTATTGTTTCTAATAAAAAAGTGGAAGCAATCTAAATATTCATCAATAAGAGTAGGTTAAATTATGGAGTACCCATATAATGGAACACAATACAGACTTTGAAAAAAATAGATTTGTGTGTACGTGTGTATGCACATGTGGGTATGTTTTTTAACTTGGAGAGCTATGATATACGTTGTTTTGTAAAGAATAAGATGCATAATCAAAAATACAGGAAGTTTCTTTTTTATCACACAACATTTAGAGGTACATATATTCAATTACATATACATTACATAATATTCTATAAGCATAGAAAACAAAAAGAATATATATTAACATCCAGGGAATAGGGAAGAGAAAGAGTGAAACCTTCACTGTCTACTGTATACATTTGTGTTGTCAAAATTTGTTATGATAAATATATAATAACTTTGTATGTAAATATGTTTTTAAATGGTTAATGGTAAAAATAACATCATAAGAGCAATGTCTTCTAGCCAAAAATAGTGGACAAAAGCCCAGCAAAAACTGTTGACAAATAACAAAACATTTATTCACAGCAAAACATAAAAAAGATCAGTAACTCAGGAAAATTTATTAAATGTTCATAAATACCAAGTCAAAGTCATACCATAGTAAGTATTGTTTTTTATATATGTATTTTATTTTTAAGGTTTATTTTTTATTTTTAAGTAGGCTACATGCCCAACGTGGGGCTTGAACTCATGAACTCAAGATCAAGAGTCATGTGCTCTATTGACTGAGCCAGGCAGGCGCCCCTATATTTGTTTTTTGTTTTTAAGTTTATTTATTTATTTTGAGAAAGAGAGAGAGTGCATGTGCGCATGCTAATTAATGGGAGAGTGGCAGAGAAAGAGGGAGGGAGAATCCCATGCAGGCTCCTTGCTGTCAGCGTAGAGCCCAAAACGGGGCTTGAACTCACAAACTGTGAGATGATGAAATCAAGAGTCAGACACAACTGACTGAGAGACCCAGGTGCCCCTATATTTGTATTTTTTTTTAATTTTTTTAACATTTATCTTTATTTTTGAGACAGAGAAAGACAGAGCATGAGCGGGGGAGAGGCAGACAGAGAGGGAGACACAGAATCGGAAGCAGGCTCCAGGCTCTGAGCTGTCAGCACACAGCCCAACGCGGGGCTCGAACTCATCAACTGAGAGATCGTGACCTGAGCTGAAATCGGACACTCAACCAACTGAACCACCCAGGCGCCCCCCTATATTTGCATTTTAAATACAAATGCTAAGTGGTGGCCCAAAGAGTGCACTGCTAAAATAAAACTGATCGTCACAAAAATTTCCAATGATTAGGTTAGGCATCAATCTACTCTATTATGAAATAGAGAGCAACAGATAGGTGTATAGTATAAAATTACTGGTAATTATCAGATTATTAATATCACATATGTCTCTCATGATGTCCTCCTGGTATATATCATCTTTTCTTTTTTTCTTAAGATTTTTCTAAAGTAATCTCTACACCCAGCATGGGGCTTAAACTCATAACCCCAAAATCAAGAATCACATGCTCTTCTGAATGAGTCAGCCAGGTGCCCCTGTATAATCTTTTTTCTCAGGCAAAGAAGAGCTCAAGAAGGAGGTAGTCAAGTATTCAGATTTGAAGAAATAATTTCCATCTCTACACAGAGGAGGAAACACTTTTCTTGCTAAAAACTTTAAGTGCGTAAGCAGAATTCTTGTCAACAAATCAAGTCATTCAAGCCAGCATGCCAATCTTGAAAAGGGGGGTGGTGCAAGAAAAAGATAAATGTATCAAGGATTCTGCTAGTTATATGAGAAATCAAATACTCTAAGTTATACACAGAGCAGAAAAAAGAATGGTCAAAAGAAAAAAAAAGCAATAGCTATTTTTATAGAATCAAATTATCTGGGTTGAAAAAGCCTTTAAAGGTCATGTAGTCTGGGGTGCCTGGGTGGCTCAGTCGGTTAAGTGGCCAACTCTTGATTTCAGCTTAGGTCATGAACTTATGATCAGAAGGTGCCAGACCCAGAGACTTCAGAGGCCTTGAGTCCATGTTCCGTGAAGAATGGCCAAAGCAACAGGGGTGTCCAAGCTGGAGAAGAGGAGATCTAGCATGCGATGAAAATTACCTTCGAGAGTCAGAGGACTGTTTTATGGAAGAGGGACTAGAGTTACTGACCTAGGTGCCAGAGAAAAATTTAAGAAATGGCAAATAGAATTATAAGAAAACAATTTTTCATCTGGTAATAAAGAAGAAATTTCTAATAGCTGTCCTGAGATAAAATGTGGTAACTCTGGAATGTGATTGCTATCACTAAAACAGGCATCTATGCTCAGGTTTTAGAGAAAAGAGAAAAAACATTAGATAGGGAGATGGACTAAATGACCTTTATTTCTTTGTTGGTTTTTATTTGGTTGTTTAAAGTCTATTTATTTTGAGAGAGAGAGAGTTGGGGAGGGGCCGAGAGAGAATCCTAAGCAGGCTCCACCCTTGGCACAGAGCCCAGTGCAGGGCTTGATCTCATGAACCATGAGATCATGACCTGAGCCGAATCAAGAGTTGGACTCTCAACTGACTGAGCCAACCAGGTGCCCTATAAGGCTGTCTAAATCTAATCTGTCTAAATCTCTTTTAAAATATCTTTTATTCCTGTTTCAACCATAAAGCTAAATTATATACAATTTAAACATTATAGATGTGCATAAATGGCAATTGGAAAGTGCTTTAAAATTCCGCCCCCCAGAATGTCAAGAGTTACCATTTTTTCCTATATATACTTGTACCATCATACATACTACTTATTAGCATCATACTTGATCTACTCTTTCACAGCCTGCTTTTTCCACATAGCAATATGTATTAGACATACTTCCATATCAGGACATACAGCCCTACCTCATTTTAGCAACACGAGTATTCTACCAGATGCATATCCACTGAGGAACAGGTTAGCTATTTTCAATAGTTTACTTATATAAACAATATTGTAGCAAATGTCCACGTGTGTGTGTGTGTGTGTGTGTGTGTGTGTGTGTATAGGTACATATATAATATCTTCATACATTCTTGCTACCATTTCTACAAAATGCATTAGAAATGTGTGTTATATGTAAAACTATTATATGTAACATTTCCAATATGTAGAACATAGGCATGTCCATTTAAATTTGGATAATTTGGGGGCACTTGGGTGGCTTGGTCGGTTAGGTGTCCGACTTCGGCTCAGGTCATGATCTCACGGTCCGTGAGTTCGAGCCCCGCGTCGGGCTCTGTGCTGACAGCTCAGAGCCTGGAGCCTGTGTCAGATTCTGTGTCTCCCTCTCTCTCTGCCCCTCCCCTGTTCATGCTCTGTCTCTCTCTGTCTCAAAAATAAATAAACGTTAAAAAAAAAAGTAAAAAAAAAAATAAATTTGGATAATTTTGTCAATTTGCCTTCTTTTTTTAATTTTTTATTATTTATTTATTTATTTATTTATTTTTCAGTTTCCTGGTTTTATTTATTATTATCAAATTTATTGTCAAATTGGTTTCCATACAACACCCAGTGCTCATCCCAACAGGTGCCCTCAATACCCATCACCCACCCACCCCTCCCTCCCACCCCCCCATAAACCCTCAGTTTGTTCTCAGTTTTTAGGAGTCTCTTATGTTTTGGCTCCCTCCCTCTCTAACCATTTTTTTTCTTCCCCTCCCCCATGGTCTTCTGTTAAGTTTCTCAGGATCCACATAGAGTAAATGTTTATTTACTCTTGAGAGAGAGAGAGAGAGAGAGAGAGAGCGAGCGCACAAGCAGGGGAGGGGCAGAGAGAGAGGGAGACACAGAATCTGAAGCAGGCTCCAGGCTCTGACCTGTCAGCACAGAGCCCATCTGAAGTCTGAGCTGAAGTCAGACGCTTAACTGACTGAGCCACTCAGGCGCCCCTGTCAATTTGAAAAGTTTTTGCCAATGTATAGTCTCACCAACAATGTTGTTGTTGAAAACAAAATACATACATCTAGGGGCAGTCTGACTCCTCATAGTGGGGGGCTTCACCGTCCTCCTGTTTTGGATACCAGCTTCACATAATGCAGCCCAAGATAGTATTCGTCTTTTGTGGAGCCATTTCACACAGTTCACAGTTATCTACAACTTGTAAAACCTTTTGCACAAATTTCTGTTAAACCACACCTTCCCCATTTTATGTCCAAGAAGTTTTGTTTTTAGACCCAGGGACAAAGAATTCTCTATCTCAAAAGAATATAGTCAAAGCAATGTAAAACATGGGCTTACCAATTCATTTTTCGTGTTTAGGTTACTCTCCAGCTCCTCATAGCTCTGTTTTTGTAACATGGCCTCCTCTTTCAGTGATTTGTTCAATTTATCTTGACTTTTAATTTCCTCAAGGAACCTTGTCTGTGCGCTCCGAAGCTCTTCAGTTTCCGTTGTCTTCTTTTCCAGGTCTCTTTCCAGTCTCTCTACCTCTTCTGCCAACACAAATGTAATAGTTTATTGAGCATTATATTTTCTACTTGAATAAAGGTAAGACTATCTCTCAAATAATAGCAAAAGAAGTCTTACAACAGTAGAGGTATAATTCTACTTTGAAAACTATTCACTATGGTTTTGGGGGAAAAAAGACTATCTTGAGCTAGAAAGTGATTTATACTAAGAGGTAAGAAGGCATTATCATTTGGATAACAATTTTAAAAGGTAACACTTTACTTCCAAGTATTTCATTCAATTAGTTTGTTGGTAAATGAGGGTTTTTTCCAGGTCTCCTACTAAAATACATGCAATATTTTATTTCATATTCGTAAGCATGTTTGTAAAATACTGTGTGATCTTAAAAATCATTCAAAGGCTTCCAACTATGCTTAGAATAGGATCCAAAACGCTTACATGAAGAACTGACAAAGCTCTTCATGATTTGGTCCCAAAGTCCCTCTCCAGCCTCATTGTCAAGTCCACCCCACTGCAGCCTTTCTGAAGTGACTCTACTCCTTCATATTTGTGATGGCTCTTCTTACCTGCGGGCTTTTATTCACACCTCTGCCCGGAACTTTCTTCCTCTACCTCCTACTGGCTTATTTTGTGTCCTCTAGGTCTCGATTTTGGAAAATGTTTTGAGAAGCCTGCTCTGACTCGATCCTCTCCCCAGGTGTGATGTTTCCTAGGTATGCTCTTAGGTTACCCTGCATCTGTGCCGTGGCCTTCATCACCCAATGAGTTGTAAGATGTGATCAAATAGCTAGGCTGTCGGCCTTTCCCACTAAACCTTTGTAAAAGCAGAAACTGCATGTGTCTGGTTCACTACTGGATCCCAAGAGCCTTAAAGGCTCCTAATTAATATTCAAAGTCATGTTCATAAGTAATTTAAACATTTGCCCGAAAACTGTATTTATATGATGACTTTCCTTTGCATTATTTATATTTTCAATGATTCCAAAACATAAACTCCAGGGTAACAAATATGGAGTTAAAATAAAATAAATAAATAAAAATGTGTCCTATTTCGCAAGCATGAGATCAAACCATATGAAACTGATGTTTTCGTAAGTCAAAATGGACTAACATCAATTTCAAATGATAGAACATAGACTCATTTCCTAATGCTCTGACATAACTATTTCAGACCTTTCTCTTTCTTTTCAAGACTCCCATACTCCTTTCATTTTCTTTCTCAGCTGATGACCTCATATTCCACTGAGAAAACTTAGACCCCCACCCCCCGGGGAACTTTCTCATTTTCCTACCACCAAAGCAATAAAACTACCCACAACTGCACACATCTTTGCTCCCTTCTGATAAAGTGTCTCTCTTATCAAGAGACAATCTTTCCTCTTTTTCTCTGATCCCATCTTGGGCCGTAAGAATTGAGCCATGATTGTCCCTCCACTCCACTCCTGAATATTCTCTTTCTTTCTTTGGTTACTGCATTCAGTTCTGCCCATTTCCTGGTCAGGAAGCTATAGGTGAATAAATATATATATGTATATGTATATGTGTGTGTGTATATATATATTTTTTTTTTAACTGAAAAATTTAAATGATTTAAAAAATCATTTATTAGGTACTAGGAGAGAGAAATTATGGGAGAAAATTTCAAATATTCACCCAAATGTCTCCCTTCCATTCACTCTTGGATCTATATAATCTAGCATTTTTACAACCACTCCTTATATGTTGCCCATCTAAAGCACTTCTCTGTGCCCATCTTATTTTCTCTTTATGTCTTAGCAACATTCAACGTAGCTGACCACTTCCTCTCATGAAATCTTGGGGTTTTGCAACCTACTACTTCCTGGGTTTCCCCTTACCTTGTTGGCCTCTCTTAGTCTTCTTAGGTGGCTCACCTTCTTGCTCCTCCCAATGCCTGTCTGAGTGAGCCAATCAATTCCAGTGGGATTAAATTCTGTTATGCTGACAAACAATATCTCTAGGACAGATCTCTTTGAACTTCAGATGCACATTTCCAACCTTCTTCTTGGTTGTCTCACAGCCATTCAAACTCAGCATTCTGAATTCTCCCTTTTTTATGTACAATATCACCAATCGAATCACTTACTTAAGCCAGAAGCCTGGGAAATATCCAATTCATTAGAAAATGTTGCTAATTCTACCTCCAAAACTGATCTGTCTATTCCACATCCACCACCTAAATACAAGCCACCATTTCTAGCCTAGATTACCATAATAGCCTCTGAACAAGTCCTTTTATCTTCATTTGCCTTGTTCTAAATCAATCTCCATCTTGCATTAAAAATCATCTTTAAAAAAAATTTTAGTTCCAGTATTTTTTTTTAATGTTTATTTATTTTTGAGAATGAGAGAGAGAAAGCAAGCATGAGCAGGGGAGGGGCAGGGAGAGAGGAGGACAGAGGATCTGAAGCAGGATCTGCGCTAACAGCACAGAGCCCGATGCGGGACTTGAACTCACGAACCCTGAGACCATGACCTGAGCCGAAGTCAGATGCTCAACCAACTGAGCCACCCAGGCGCCCATCCAGTATTCTTAACATACAGTGTTATATTAGTTTCAGGTATACAATATAGTGATTCAACAATTCTACACACTACTCAGTGCTCTCATCATGCTAAGTGTACTCTAAAAATAATCATTAATATATAAACTGGATTGTGTCCCACTGCTGCCTAAAAATTCTCAATTGCTTCCCATTGCCCCTGAAATAAAATCCAAACCCCAAGGCCCTGCGTCATCTCATGCCTCCCCCCATCTCTCCCAACTTTTGCTTGAGCAACTCTGCAGTCGTACTGATCTTTCAGTTCCTTAATTTACCAGGGTCTTTCCAGCCTGAGAGTGAAAGCAAGCTGTCCCTCTCCTTGAATGCCTTTGTTTACATGGCTAATCCTCTCCTGCCTCTGCCTTCTGCTTACAGGTCACTTCCTCAGAGAGCCATACCTTTACATCACTTTACCCAAAAGCGTGTCCTCCTCTGTTATTTTACCTGAGTTTGCTTGCTTTTTGTCTCTTTTCCACTACAACACAAGCTGCCTGAAGGCCAGTACCAATATCTTGTTCACCATTGTATCCTTGGTGCCGGACACAGTGCCTGGCTCACAGTACGTGCTCAATGAATATTTGCCAAGTCTTAATAATGTTAATGTACAATTGTTGTATAATAATGTTGATGTCAATTGATTTATGATGCATTTTCCACGCAAATTGTAATAGCATTATAAAGTTCATATGTCAATATATTTTTCTGGATAACTCCTGCAAATAAATTCCTCCCCCACCCAAATTTAGTTTTTTAAAAATGTCACCTTACCTAAACTGAATCTCTCAAAAGCTTCCTGTCTGTCCTGAGTAGTTACTGGCTGACCTTCCAGACTTTCTAATGAGCGAAGGTGAAAAATGGTAAACTGGATGTAATGAGGAAGGGCCACAACTGGATTTTCAAGTAGGATCAGAGAAGTCAAATCTTGAAGTGGTTTCAACTTGCTTACATCTTGGAGCTGAAATGATATATAACATTAGTATTAGTGTAAGTTAACTTTAAAATAAAAACATACCCAAGGAAGTAAGAAATCAAGAAAATTGCTATCAGCATGGCAAGGAACCCATGGTCCTATGCATAGAACCCATTATCCAAAACTGGTGTGAGGGGAGGAACAGAAAGGGAGTATCTAGAGTATATCAGAGGAGTATTAGGCATTTTCCATATACCATTTCATTTATGATTCCTCACAATAACCTATGATATAAACACCACCTTAATTTTGGAGATGAAGAAACTGAGGTTCAAAGAAGTTAAATAACTTGCCCAAAGCTCAGAGCTTACAAATGAACAAAACAGGACCTGAATTCCAGTCTATGTAACTTAAAACCTATTATCTTTTCACTGTACTGATTGAACACATCAAAAATATAAATGGCTATAAAAAAAGATTTTGGCAAATCTTCAGATAACGGTTAAAATTGGTAGTTAAAATAAATAAGAATATGGAGGGCTACTCACATTTTTGAAGTATGATTTTTATGTTTATCCAAAGAGGGATTTTAAAAGGTTGAGAAACACTATTTAAAAAAAAAATTTTGTTAACGTTTGTTAATTTTTTGAGAGAGAGAGAGCGTGAGCATGAGCAGGGAAGGAGCAGAGAAAGAGGGAGACAGAATCTGAAGCAGGCTCCAGGCTCTGAACTGTCATCACTGAGCCTGATGTAGGGCTGGAACCCACAAGCCATGAGATTATGACCTGAGCCAGTCATATGCTTAACTGACTGAGCCACCCAGGCGCTCCGAGAAACACTATTTTTAATAGCTAGTACAAATAAATCTTCTCTCACAAGTGAATGTGTATCACTCTTACTGATGTCAATGTCAAATATAAACTGGGATGAGAAAGTCATGCAAAATTAGAAATGATGATAAATACTTATTGAATGATTTTCCTGTTAACATCAGCTGACACCAAATCCTATCTGAAAATCAACTACTTTGAGAAGTATTTTTAGCAAATTTTAGATTCATGGCTCCCACTTTCCATCACTGCATGAGCCACAAGAGCTCCAAAGTGATGCTGTGCAACATAGTACAGGGCTTGGGCTCTTCTGAGGCTGTTGGGCTGTTGCAGTGAAATGGCACAGAGTCATCTTACCACAACTTTATAAAAGGTGAAATAAAAAAGCAAAGACAATGCGAATTGCACCGCAATTAAACAAATGTTGATTATCATTATTGGCTTCTATTGGTGAAGGTTTAAGGAATACAACCCTAAGAGTTATTTAGTGTTTTAAAGTTTTTAAAGCATTTTCACATCTATCATTTTATCTGAGCCCCATAACACGCCAGTAAGGAAAGAAGGCAGGGTAGAATTTGGTTTTTTTCCAATTTAAACAATGAATTTTAGGCAGATAAAGGGATTTTCCAAGGTCACAGAAGGCAGGTCTAGACCCATATTAGAAGGCACAGCTTTTTTTTTTTTTTTTTTTAATGTTTATTTATTTTTGAGAGACAAAGAGAGAAAGTATGTAAGCAGGGGAGCAGCAGAGAGAGAGAGAAAGAAAGACAGAATCTGAAGAGGCTCCAGGCTCTGAGCTCTCAGCACAGAGCCCCACGCGGGGCTCGAACTCACAAGCCATGAGATCACGACCTGAGCCGAAGTCGGAAGCTTAACTGACTGAGCCACCCAGGTGTCCCAGAAGGCACAGCTTTTATTGTCTATTCTATGACTGATGTTCTTTAAATTAGGCATGGTTGTTCCTCATTTTAATATAAATTTAAATAAATCAATGTTTTTACTTAAATACATATTGAACACCTGTGTAAACGTCAGAAGAAAATAATAAATTATACTCCAAAGAAAAATATACAGGATTATCAGATTGTGTGAGCCATGATAACAAAGTTGTTCTAATATAAAGAGCTAGTGATTAACCTTCTACAACACCTGACATTATAATCAAGCTTAATTTGTAAGTCTGAAAAAAACAAAGAACTCTGTTCCTGACATTCAGTGACCTGGATTTTGGCCCACGTTGTGTGCTTTGGGTAACAGACTCAACCCGAAAATGGAAAAAAGACTATACTCTCTGATAGTATTATAAAAATAATCCCTTTACTGCCTCCTTAAAAAAAGTTTTCTGAGGCTCAAATGAAATGGTAGATGCAGAAATCCTAAGAGGCCAACTCTCAGTTACCATGGAACTTTGCACAACCAGAAAGGCCTATATGTATTTACCCTAGAGAGTCCTTGATTATGCCTGAATTCGATATCTGGTCACAGGACCAAGAACTTTGAAAGAAGAAATCTCATTTTTTTTTTTTTTAAAAACTTAGATTTTAACTTTTTTTTCCACAAGTCTAAAAATTTGAAAAACATCCTTGCTACTCTGAATAACTTACCGATGAGATCTTGTTGCCTTTCAGATTGAGGATTCGCAAAGATTTTAACTTCTTCCCTAACCATATTGGGATATGTTCAATTTCATTTCCTGCAAGGTTTAGCTTTTGCAAATTATGCATATTTTCTATGCCTTCAATTTTGCTGGAAAAAATAAAATCAAATTTAGTAAATATAATGATACAGTCCTTCCCTTGTATGTTTAGAATAAATTGCCTTCGTTTTATGTGGGGTTAATTTTTGTAATTAAAATTTGTTAACCCTTTTTATAAATGAGAAACAAACAAAAAGTGGCTGAAAAGAAATTGATCAGAACAGCTAAGCTGCCAACTCTTCATTACTGGGTTCAGGAATCCTATGTATCTTACTATCAAACTTTAGGATCCCACAATACAGAAAAGAGTCTGTCCGTGGCATTCTAATCACTGTGAGAAGTACTAGTGGGAAGCTAGAGGAGAGGTGAAAATCTCAAGAGCACACACACGCTATGCCAGCAAGATATGGCTGCCATTTTGAACTTGTGGCCTCCCTAAAACAACACTATATTTATGAACATAAATATTTCAGTCAGAATATTTAAATCAATAAAGCATCACCCACACTGAGGAATTTTCACTGATGAAACATTTTCCCAACTGAATTGTCAAATTAATTTCTTGGTAAGTTTTCTATATGGGCAAATATTTCCAAGCTTTTATATCTTCATTTTCACTTTATTGGAATTGCTTTCATTACGATCAATTATTTTTTATATAAACCTTATGTTAAGGATTTAACTCATTAATCAGGTTTTTCCCCCATTCCATTTTTGCTGTATTAGAGCCTCTGCCACTGTTAGTTGTTTTATTTTGTTGGCCACTGTATCTACCAAGTCTAAGGCAGGGCGAAGTATATAAAGATTTTCAAGATTTGACAATTGCATCCTTTAGTTTATAACAGGTTTTCTATGTGTATTTTTTTGCCACTGCCAGTTTTATTATGTTTCTTTCTCACAGTAATATATACTATGAAATGGAAACATGACTGAGAGTGTATTTCTTAGAGCAATAAACAAAAAACTTCAGGATAAACACATAGGATCAAAACACATTGGAATATCTTTAGGATCAAAATGATAGGGTTAAAACACTGCTTCCTGTCAACTTTCTTAATGTAATAAGGCAGTGGATCAAAGACTCTACCTGTGAAAACTTCCTGTCAAAAACAGAATTAAGATAAAACTTGGTACTCATGTATCTCCTTGGATAACGCTAGAAAGATATTATTCTGCACTTTAGTAATGCCAAAACACAAAAGCAGTTATATGTGAAGCACTAGGCTAGCAATGAATGAGGATCCAGGTGTCTATTTCAAAGGACTCTTTCAATTCAGTAATGTGAGTGGCATTAATCTCTCTAACAAAGACAACCCTGCAATGCTACCTAAGGAAGTATTTACTTACCAGATTTTGTTATATGATAAGTTGAGTTCACGTAATTTTACCAGCTTGTCCATCTTCTCAATCTTCCCTATTACATTATAGCTGAGATTCAGTACTTCAAGTTTAACACATTTTTCCAAATTTTCGATATACTAATTGGAAACAAATGAATACTTTAGACAACAGATTCTTTGACATAAAGTACACCGTGTATGTATGTGCATCAGGGGCTGTTTTGATCAGTCACCAGAAAATAATAAACCCTTACTGCTCTCCTGGACAATCCCTTGGTACGGGATTCCTTTGACCAGGAATAGCAGCTCTCCCCAAACTTTCCTTGCCCTTCGACAGACAACACTTCCTATGTACTGAGACACTCAAGACTGTCCACCAAGAATTCCACCTCAACTTTTCTGTCCCTCTCCCTCTTCTCCTTCTTTCCTCAAAGTACACTCTTTGAGGTACGTACACTCTTGCATCATCTCATCTACCCCCCTCCCCCCACCCCATGCTCTTGCATCTTCAATCTCTATCTCTCCTGGATCAAATTTAAAAAGTCACTATTCAGAGGCACCAGGGTGGCTTGGTCAGTTGAGCGTCCAACTCTTGATTTTGGCTCAGGTCGTGATCTCAAGGTTCATGGGGTCGAGCCCCCCATCAGGCTCTGCATGGACAGCTTGGAGCCTGCTTGGGATTCTCTCTGTCCCTCTCTCTCTCTCTCTCTGCCCTCCCCCTACCCCCGGCTCCCTATCTCTCTCAAAATAAATAAACTTTTTTGAAAAGTCACTATTCAAAAGACAGCTATTATGCAGTTACTACATACCAGATACAGCACCAGGCAATGGATACCAATGAACTAGACCATCCCCCCTGCTGCAGGAGCCTTTTTTTGGCAGGCTCAGTCTCCTCTGTATAAAGCAAATCACCTCACGCTGAACCTGTTTTCCTATCAAGCTATCATTTTATCTCCTTTATTTGTGACCACGTCCTCACAAGAGTTGTGTACATTTGTTCATTCTGCTTTCCGTTTACTCTTACTCTATTGGTAAGGTACTATATCTTCTGCCTTTACTAGGTAATCAAATAGTTCTAAGACTGCCATTCATTCATCCATTCTACACATATTTCTCAAACATGGATTATGTGCCAGGAACTGTTCTAGGTACTGGAAATACAGTGCTGAATAAGGAAACCAAAGTCCTTGTTTTCATTCACGGAGAAAGCCAGTAAAGAAATAAACAACATTTTCAGACGTTGAAGCATATTCACAAGAAAAGAAAGATAATGTGACATGACAGCATGCAAGGAATCCAGAGGGCAGATCTGTCTGCTGTGTTCACTGTGATAGCATAAATGCCTGGCACATAATGGGCACTGAATAAATACTCGGTGACTGAAAGAATGAGGAGTCACTGAGAAGGGAGTTAATTGCAACTGGGTGGCACACAGAGGATGTACACTCAGCTGAGACCTAAATAACAAAAAGCCAGCTGTGTGAACAGGCAGAGTAAAAAAGAAAAAATACAAAGGCCCTAAAAGAATGAACTTGGTTGGTTTGAGAAACAGAAGGACTTTTTAACCACCAGATCCAAATGACGTCTTCTAAGCTTTAGTCCTATTTAATGATTCCATGACATTTTTTATCATCCGTTTGTGCTTGATATTCTCCCTCCACTGGCCTCTCTCCATCATACTCTTAGATCTTCTGTTCTCATAGCCCCTTCAGCCTCTCCTCTGTGTGCTTTCTCTGATTCCCCTTCACTATTTCTCCTCTTAATGCTAGGCATTCTTCTAGGAAGCTCTATGTTCCCAGAGATCAGAAACCGAGCTTATTTACCTGTGTATGGTGTTCCTATAGCCTAACATAATGCCTGGCATATAATAAGCATACAGTAAATATTTACCACTTTGGTGTCATTTTTGCAACTTGTAAACTCTAGAATGTCTCCTTTTTCCTTTTTTAAAAAATTTTATTTATTTATTTTGAAAGGGGATAGGGACAGAGAGTGGGAGAGAGAATCTGCACTGTCAGTGCAGAGCCCTACATGGGGCTTGATCCCACGACCATGAGATCATGACCTGAGCCAAAATCAAGAGTCGGATTGAGCCACCAGCTGAGCCACCCAGGTGCCCTCTCCTGTTTCCTTTTTAATTACATAAGTAATACATAAATATATTCTAATGAAAATTTCAAACGAAACGTAAGAAGCTCTCTTCATCACGTCCCCAGGCCCATGTAAAAGATCAAACTGATCAAAGGTAGCCATTGTTGAAATACATCTGTACCTTTCAATTCATTTACATCCATACATACACATATATAAAAACAGAATTTTTAGATCTTACTATACAAGATGTTTTAGAACTTGCTTTTTTTCCCTATTAAATACACTGGACATTTTCTCATGTTAATACATAGAGTTCTAACTCAATTTTTTAAAAAACTTGGTAGTATTTCATGGTATACTGTATCACAATTCATTTAAAACCAATCCCCTATTGACATTTGGTTATTTCCAAATTTTCTATTTTAAATAATGCTTAATAAACATGCCTATATACTTTTGGATAAATGTATATGTAAATCGAGTACAACAGACATTGAGGAGTAGAATTGCTGGGTTAGTAAGTATAAATTCAGTAAATATAAACTCAATTTCTGGATCAAATAAGTACATTTGACATTTGGATAAATGCTACCAGTCTTTATAAAATGCAGCACCAATCTGTATGTCCCACTAAGACCATATGATAATATGCACTTCCCACACCTTTCTGAACATGAAATAATCCTTTTGATTCTTGTCCATTAGACACACAAGATGGAAAATGGTACCAAACTCTTATTTTATTTCATATTTATTTGATGTTAAGTTGAATACATTTTCATGTCAGTATTAGTCATTTATAATACTTTTGCGAATGCCTTGTTCATACCCTTTGCACATTTTCCATTGAGTTGTCTCTCTTACCAAATTGTAGAAGCTCTTTACATTATATGGGTATTGTTACAGATGTTGAAAACAGTCCCTGCCAGTTTGTTGCTTTTAACTTTTTAAAAGGTACCTTTCATTAAACACTTTTTAATCTTTACACAAGCTAAGTCTGTCAATATTTTTCTACGGGGCATTAAGGCTGGTGTTTGCTTAAAGGGCTTTCCCGACTCTTCTAAAATATATTCTCCTATATTCTTTCCTAATACTGTTACGGTATTTCTGTGGGTTGGTTTTGCTTTGGTCTCCTTAAGATATTCAACCTTCTGGAATTAATTTTTGTGACTATTGTAGTAGGCATCTAAGTTTATATATTTTCCAGTTCAAAAATTTAAGTCATCTTTTACAATGTGTTCATATTGGATAGTTTATGAATAAACCAGTAAACACTCTAGAGCAGGGATCAACAAGCTTTTTTGGAAAAAGCCACGTAATGAATATTTTTGGCTTTGTGGGCCTTATAAAAAACAGCCACAGACAATATTCATGATAAATGAGTGTGGCTGTGTTCCAATAAAATTTTATTTACAAAAATAGGCAGCAGGCCCGATTTGGCCTTACAAGCTGTAGTTTGCCAATCACTTCTCTAGAGAGAATCCAATAATGTATAGAATAGTAACAGCTTATGAATGTGAAAATGTCATAGTTCTGACAGAACTTTCACTGGAAACAATACAATATCTGCTACAAATTAGCAAGAGATGTTACTGTAAATCTAATATAATCTTTTAATTTTTAGTTTTAAAACACAGGAAAATTAAAAACAATGTCCATATTTAGAAATGCTGATAACTTACCCTAAATTTCTTGCCACCATCTTTAGCAAGTGAAAGGTTCAGAGATTTTACCAAGGCCAAATTGTCCTGTTTAGTAAGTTTTTTAACAAGGGCCTCTGTAATATATCGGACTCCTGCATGTGAATCAGCTTCTGCAATTAGAGAAACAGATCATCATCAGTAGATGACATACATTTTCTGAAAAACATATTAGTTTGATGTTATATAACAAAAAAAAAATTGTTTTAAGCCATGCAAATATTAAAACAGCTGGTTAGTGCTAATTGCAATGTTTAAATGTTACTCTATATAGCATTATATAATAACAATTATATAGCATCTATAATAATGTCACTAAATATTAACCATGTATCACACTGTGCTAAGTGCTTTACACTTAGAAAATTTGATTTGTAGGACAAATTTTTGAAATAGAAATTACTATATCTATTTATTTTTAAAAAATTATAACAGTTTGCTCAAGATCTTGTAACTAGTGATGTGCAAATCCAGGCTTGAATGCAGGCAGATGAATCTAAAACATACACTTGAAAAAAAAATTTAACGTTTATTCATTTTTTTGAGAGACAAGAGAGAGTGGGGGAGGGGAAGAGAGAGAGACAGAGACAAAATCCAAAGCAGGCTCCAGGCTCTGAGCTGTCAGCACAGAGCCCAACAAGGGGCTTAAACTCAGGAACCGTGAGATCATGACCTGAGTCGAAGTCAACTGCTCAACCAACTGAGCCACCCAGGCACCCCTAAAACTTACACTTTTAATAATTATGCAGCACTGAAGTTTCCAGCAATATTTTGATGTTAGCTTTTTTTTTTTTAAATAAACTGGCACTAACCTGGGTTTGTTTTTTAAATTCCAACGTAAAGTTCAAAAACACTGGAATTCTTTCTATATATATTTATATATACATACATGTGTACATATGTATAATTATTGTCTACGTAATTTATTGTGTGTGTGTGTATGTGTGTGTGTATATATATATATATATATATATATACACATACATAATTTATTGTCAAACTGGTTTCCATACAACACCCAGTGCTCATCCCAACAGGTGCCCTCCTCAATGCCCATCACCCACTTTCCCCTCTCCCCTACCTGCCATCAACCCTCAGTTTGTTCTCAGTATTTGAGAGTCTCTTATGGTTTGCCTCCTTCCCTCTCTATAACTTTTTTTCCCCCTTCCCCTCCCCCATGGTCTTCTGTTAAGTTTCTCAGGATCCACATAGGAGTGAAAACATACGGTATCGGTCTTTCTCTGCCTGACTTATTTCACTTAGCATCACACTCTCCAGTTCCATCCACGTTGCTACAAAAGGCCATATTTCATTCTTTCTCATTGCCAAGTAGTATTCCATTGTATATAAACCACAATTTCTTTATCCATTCATCAGTTGATGGACATTTAGGCTCTTCCCATAATTTGGCCACTGTTGAAAGCGCTGCTATAAACACTGGGGTACAAGCGCTCCTATGTATCAACACTCCTGTATCCCTTGGGTAAATTCCTAGCAGTGCTATTGCTGGGTCATAAGGTAGATCTATTTTCATTTTTTTGAGGAACCTCCACACTGTTTTCCAGAGCAGCTGTACCAGTATGCATTCCCACCAACAGTGCAAGAGGGTTCCCGTTTCTCCACATCCTCTCCAGCATCTATAGTCTCCTGATTTGTTCATTTTAGCCACTCTGACTGGCATGAGGTGATATCTGAGTGTGGTTTTGATTTGTATTTCCCTGATGAGGAGCAACGTTGAGCATCTTTTCATGTGCCTGTTGGCCATCTGGATGTCTTCTTTAGAGAAGTGTCTATTCATGTTTTCTGCCCATTTCTTCACTGGATTATTTGTTTTTCGGGTGTGGAGTTTGGTGAGTTCTTTATAGATTTTGGATTCTAGCCCTTTATCCCATATGTCATTTGCAAATAACTTTTCCCATTCGGTCAGTTGCCTTTTAGTTTTGTTGATTGTTTCCTTTTCAGTGCAGAAGCTTTTTATCTTGATGAGGTCCCAATAGGTCATTTTTGCTTTTAATTCCCTTGCCTTTGGAGATGTGTTGAGTAAGAAATTGCTGTGGCTGAGGTCAGATAGGTTCTTTTCCTGCTTTCTCTAGGGTTTTGATGGTTTCCTGTCTCACATTCAGGCCCTTCATCCATTTTGAGTTTATTTTTGTGAATGGTGTAAGAAAGTGGTCTAGTTTCATCTTTCTGCATGTTGCTGTCCAGTTCTCCCAGCACCATTTGTTAAAGAGACTGTCTTTTTTCCATTGGATATTCTTCCCTGGTTTGTCAAAGATTAGTTGGCCATACATTTGTGGGTCCAATTCTGGAGTCTCTATTCTATTCCATTGGTCTGTGAGGAACACTGGAATTCTTAAAAATCTTTTCTTAAATGGTGAGAAACTCAAATTTGTTGGTCTTATAAATAGAGAATAACACCACATATTTTATAAAGCACTAACGTGATGGATTGCATACCCTGTCCTAAGCCTGCATATTGCTATCAAAGTTTATTAAAGCCATCTTACATTTTACAAAAGCAGCTGTAAAAAGAAAATTCTTTATGAGTCAGAAAAAATTAATGCTGGGTTCCCGATTCAGGCTGTGTGACAAAGATTTCCTATGACTGTTTATAATAAGTTAATATTACGTTTATTCTGGTTCCAAATAAAATGATTTTCCTTTACTTTGGAAAGAAACTAATATTCTAAAATATTAATCAAATTAGAGTCACCAATGCACCAACTGGCAGCAAGGGCATAGTCTAAACTCAATTGCTGATCTGATAAGGTTTATTAATAAAAACCGATCAAATAGATAGCTATGACTTCATGACTTAACATAGTTTTCATTCACATTTAGTCACATTAAATCGTTTCTTTGAAAAAAAGAATCTGAAAACAGATTCCCACACTAACAGACTGTCTTTAAGAAAGAAATAAAAACAAAACCTTGGTGGAATATTTACATGTCCCTTACAGGAAAATCAGTCCGTTCACAGACAGGCACTCTGTCAATAAGCAGACTGGAATAGTGCAAGGGTGGATAACATTTCTGCACTGAATTAAGGCACTCCACTCTGAAGTGAACACATACGCTTTTCCTCTAACCAAAGATGATGGTAAATTTGGCAGATGAGCACTAAGGCACTCTCCCACCACAGGAAATAAAGCTTCCTCTTTCTGGAAACTCCCTTCTCCTTTGCCCTCAGCTTTCAGACAGCTTCACCCTCACCCAGAAGACTTCATCCTCCACTGTCCTTAGACACTTTCCGTCGGCATAAACAATAGGTCATGTTAGTACCACGATACGTATTTCACTTGGACCAAAAAGGTACGTTCAGTATTTTCCATCTCTACTCAAGAGTATGTGTTCAAATTCTTAAATTTTTTTTTTTTAAGTGTTTATTATTTCTTTTTGAGACAGAGACAGAGCGTGAGCAGGGGAGGGGCAGAGAGAGAGACACACACACAGAACCCAAAACAGGTTCCAGACTCTGAGCTGTCAGCACAGAGCCCGACACGGGGCTCACACCCACAAACTGCGAGATCATGACCTGAGCCAAAGTTGGACGCTTAACCGATTGAGCCACCCAGGTGCCCCTGTGTTCAAATTCTTAAGATTAAAAAGCATTACCTTTATGGTCTTGGTAGTCCAGAAGCATAGTGTTTTCATCTGTGATCTCACCTTGCTCATGCCACTGTCCTCCAAAATGAAAAGGCAGAGTCTCAGATCCACTTAAAGGTGAAAGTGACCTAGATCTCATATTGGACGTGAGGGATGGTGAACTAGGAGAACGAGGTGATGGGGGCATCTTTGCTCTGGAAAATTTTTGCTGAGAACCTTTCTTCATGACAAGAATAAAGCCAGGTGTCCATCAAAACCTGTAAGAGTTTTCAGTATATTTAATAAGGTTAATTTTTTAGAGTTCTCAAAACTATTAATTTCTAGCATTTTTTAAGTAAGTTCTGTGCCCTAAGTGGGGCTCAAACTCACAACCCCAAGTTCAAGACTCATAGGCTCTAATGACTGAGCCAGCCAGGCACGCCCCTCTTTCTAGTGTTTTTAAGGTGACAACATTAGAAACTCAGAGGCTATAGATGCCAGGATCCATACTATTCCAGGCAGATGGAAGCGGACACTGCTTCAGACACTGCTGATCACCTGGCCAAAGGAAAAGCAGACTTTCAGAGGGTCTTGTATTGACGCATGCTCCACCCAGAAGTTTTACCTGTCATTTCTGTTCTCTATTGGGCCAAACTAGTCACAACACCCTCATACCCACAAAGGTCCTAGAATGCAAGAAGGTAGAAATATCTGGCAACCAGCAGTATTTCATACTGATGAGTACTCTCTCCTCCTGATAACGTTTCTTCTTTCGCTTCTGGGACACCACATTCTCCTGGTATCCTCCTGCATCTGTGGCCACTCCTTGGCTTCCTTTGCTGGTTCACACTCTAGTCAATCCTCAAATGTCAGAGCTCCTCAAGTCTCTTTTACTCTCTCTAATCTCACTTTAGACAATCTAATGCACACCCATGGCTCCCAGTGTCACCTCTATACTGATGTTTTTATATTTATTCCAACCTCTCTCTTGAGGTCCAGACTCCTATTCCCAACTGTCTCCTTGATATCTCATTGCCTTAGTAACTCAACATGTCCAAACTGAATTTATCATTTCCCCCATTCCTCCATTTTCCTCCCATATAGAACAATGCACAAAACATAAGTGTACAGCTCCATGAATTTTTATACACTGAATACAACCAGTATCCAGATCAAGAAACAGAATATTACCAGAACCCCAGAAGCCTCCTCATGCCCCCTTCTAATCATTCACCCCCACACCTGGGGAATCACTATCCTGATTTCCAATGCCAGAGGTTTTTTAAACTATTTTTTTAAAAGATTTTGATTTTTGAGTAATCCCTAGACCCAACCTGGGGCTTGAACTCACAACCCGAAGATCAAGAGTTGCACACTCTACCAACTGAGCCAGCCAGGTGCCCCAGAAACTATTTTTGAGCTGTATGTAAATAAAATCATAGAATATCTTTCATATCTGCCTTCTTTGTTAAACATTATGCTTCAGATATTCATTCACATTTGTCTCATTCTATTTGAAAAACATCTGATCACTTCAAACTCGCATGGCTTCTATTGCTTGTCCAAAATCAATTTTGTTGAAGTTCAGATCTTCCAGAAGGAAAGGAAGCATTTATTGATGAAAGGGACCTTAGTCAAATCCCTTTACTTTTCATAAAAGGAAATTAAGGCCCAGAACAGTAAATGACCTGGTCAAACACAATGCTAGCTGTAGTAACCATGAGAATCAGTTCTCCTCTCAAACTAATTTGTAACACAAATAACATAATTAACCTAGTAGAATGTAAGTTCCACGAAAGTAGGGATACTGTTCACTGATTTATTCCAGGCCTAGGACAGAGCTTAGCAGAAAGCAGATAAGTAATATTTACCTAATGAATTCTTCATGAAGAACTTGGAACTGACAAAATGATATTTAGTACCTCAGCAAAGGATATCTTCTTGAGCAATATTAGTCCTCAACCTCGACTCCTACTATGCAAGGTTAGGTTTATGCAAAAAAGATTGTCATGATACACAATTGCTCTTAGAAGTGTAATCATTCTAAAAACATTGCAAAAATTATAAGTTTGACAAACTTTTAGGCAAAAAAAATCTTATAAAATGGACAGGTCCTGAGCAAGGGTGCATTAACAATGATCCTATTTTTATTCAACATCCATAATCTCTCCTACTCTCCCCTCTTAAAATATTAAGGCAAAACACAAATTAATTTTTAGAAAAGTAGTTTTCAATTCAAAGATTTGGGGCAGCTCAAACGTTAATGCTATATAAATTGGTATTAGAAAGATATTATAATGGTTTGATGTGTGAAAACCTTCACAAGTATATGGGTATTATTATATAGGCTGGGATTATGAAGAAATTTATTTGTTAAATGGTTGGAACATACACAATATAGGTAAAAGAGAGCTGCCATTAATATAGTCAATCAATTAACCAACAATTGGCAGATGTAACACCTTTCAATGACTACATAGTCATTCTAGGAATGCTGATCTTACGCAAAAACATTTCTAGAATTCTTTTTTGGGTCCTGCTTTCAGAATTAATTTATACATCTCACAAGAAAATCAGACCCATTACTTCAGCTACAACTTTTTCCTTTCCCAGTTTGATCATTAACTTTACCAAGTGTCAAATACTGTGATAAGCTCTTACATGTATCATCACAGTAGAAAGAATAAATACAACAATTCCACGAAATAGCTGTTATTATCCCCCCCCATAAAGATTAAAAGGTTAAGTAATTTGTTCAAAGTCCCAGAACTAATTGGTTAAGCCAAGGCTTGAATCCTGATCTGATTCCAAAGCCCGTGTCTTCATTACTGCATCATATTGGTGAGTTTTCTGGAGTCCAGATCATGTTTGATTTGCTCTCTAGAGCCTAGCATGGTGCCTCACACAAAATAGACCAGAAAAAATGCCACTAAAGGACCTTGATCAATGAATAACATGTAATGTAAGAACAATTCCTGGAGGAAAAACAGAAAATTTAATACAACAGCATCACTGAACTTATTTATGATCTAGCTTCTTAAGGTGACTAGTTTGAAGAGAGAGAAAAAAAAAAAAAACTGTTACATTTGTTTTTAAAAAGGGATTATTTTGGGGTGCCTGGGTGGCTCAGTCTGTTGAGCGTCCGACTTCGGCTCAGATCATGATCTCACGGTTCGATCTCCTGAGTTCGAGTCCCACATAGGGCTCTGTGCTAACAGTGCAGAGCCTGGAGCCTGTTTCAGATTCTGGGTCTCCCCCTCTCTCTGCCCCCTCCCTCTCTCTTTCAAAAATAAATAAACATGAAAAAAAAATTTTTAAGTGATTATTTCACAATTATATATTACAATATGGCAACTTCCTTATATCATTAGTCTGGCTCACTTTAAACTACAAACTTCTATGTGCCTTTACTTTCTCTTTCACTTTTTTTAATGTTTATTTATTTTTGAGACAGAGAGAGAGCATGAGCAGGGGAGGGGCAGAGAGAGAGCGAGGCGGAGGACCCGAAGCAGGCTCTCAGCTGACAGCAGACAGCCCGATGTGAGGCTTGAACTCTCACACCATGAATGAGATCATGACCTGAGCTAAAGTCAGACGCTTAACCCACTGGGCCACCTGGGCACCCCTTTCTTTCATTTTTTCATGTTAAACTATCCATATGGTTCAGAAAAGCCTCCTCCAAGTCACATAACAGCTCGTTATGCCAGTGACAAGGCTTTTGGTCCTAATTTCACAAGTGTGGCAAAAAACTTGTGTTACTATCACACTACTCTGCCATGGAAACCAGTCTCTTAGGAATACTATTGGTTCTGTAATAAGCTGAAATGGCTTCTCTTCTTAAATAAGATTAGTAGGTTCAAACTTGAGGACAGCTAAGAGGCATGTGCTTTAAAAATAAAATTATAAAAACTAATTAACTAATTAGTTAAAAATTGTATTTATTCCTGAATTAAAATGTACTTTTCATAAGGGCAAGAGATTAAAAAAATAAAAGAGGGGAGGAACAGGGAGGGCCCAGTTGTCACTTCTATGTATCTTTCTCTATCCTATAACATGATAGAAAATTACATAATTAGAATAATAGTGTGTGCCACATGCTACAGAGATATGCTTTATAGATTTTTGAGTTTCGTGGCTAAAAAAAAGCACATCTTAGGGGCACCTGGGTGGCTCAGTCAGTTGCGTGTCCGACTTCAGCTCAGGTCATGATCCTGGGGTTAGTGGGTTCAAGCCCCACATCAGGCTTGCTGCTGTCAGTCTATCAGCACAAAGCCTGCTTTGGATCTTCTGTCCCCCTCTCTCTGCCCCTCCCCCACTTGTGCTCTCTCAAAAATAAATAGTTAAAAAAAAAAAAAGCACATCTTATATTTCTATGCAATGCAATTATTTTGTATCCCACATCTTAGTCTTCTCTCTAAATTCTTAAAATATTGAACTGAACCATCCTGAATTCTCCTCATAACATCCTAAGGACTAAGACCTCCTGGGCCTCACTAGACTATCATGAAGTCCTCTGCTACCTCTCGCGATCAGAAAAACTCTGATCAGAAAAACTTTTACTCATTTATAGTTTAAAAAAAAATATCTTACAATGGATTTGGGAAATCTAGGTCAACTCCTTTCTTTTATGAATTGTAACGTGGCTCCAAAGTCACAATGCATTCTCAGGTCCCCTCTCTGGGTCGCCATAGCTCCTGTAAGACTTGGACATTCGAACAACAGATACGTATTACAATCTCATAAAACAGCTAACTCAGTAATAGTGAACTAGTCTGTGCTTGAGAGCAGCTGGCATTATTTCAGAGACTAGCACCTGGACATAGTAAATTGTCAATTACAATTTTAAGGGAGGGATGGGGATGCTGTTTGACCCCAGATGTAGTTTGCAATCCCATAAAGACCAAGCCAGAGAAATAAGACACTTAGAGGCAGGGCTAGAATGTGTGAAGGGGCAGGACAAAGAGAAAGCAAAACAAGTCCAGAGCTGGAGACATATTTCGAAGGCCCAGAAGGAGGTCTGCAGCAGCAAGAGAAAGTTATTGGAATGATGTGATTATCAGAATCAAATGACAGGTCAGAAAACACCATCCATCTTGTCACCCCCTTGCCCTGATACACAGCTTAGTAAAGACCATACCTCCCCCTCTACTCAGCCTTTCCTCGCACTTCTAACTTTCCGTCTTCTTTGATCTTCTCCAAATGAGACAGACTTCCATTCTCCCCCGAAACCCTCCCTCTTTCTTCCCAGCCCACCTCAATATGCAAACATTGATCCCCATTTCTTGACCTCCACATCCCTCTCCATCCTGTAGCCCTCGAATCACATCTCCGCACTTTCCCTACAATTCTACTTCATCCCATGCACATTGACCCACTTAAATACTCTAACTTTCTCTGGCCCTTTCAAATATGCTGATTCCCACTCCTCTCCAAAGGCAATCCTCCACTCCTGTGCTTGTCAGCCTCTGCCTCCCTCCCATACTTCATCCCATTCTCATTGCCGAGTTTCCCCACAAACACCGTCCCAATTCCCAAACGCTGTATTAGCCTCCTTTCCTCTGCAGTGCTTTCCAGCATCCTATCTCAACGCTTCTATATCCATCTTGGCTCCCCAAATTACTCATCTCAGCAAATACCCTGACATCCTAATCTCTATTATTATACTCTGACTTCAAATTATTCTCCCCCAACAAGATAGCCAAACCTCTACCCATTCCTCTCCATCCCAATGTGATTGTTTGGATACTGGCCGTTCCCTTCCAACACCCTGACCTCCATGTCCTTTTTCACCCTATTAACATCCCGGGTTCTCCTCTCCTCTCTCTCTCCAGTCTACTCAGGTCTCCTAAAACACAAGCTGCCCATCTCTTCCCATTAATTAATTTATTCAGTAACTCAGTTTTATTGAGTGACTTTTATGCACTAAGAACTGTGAGGCTCAAAAAATAATGCTGAGAAGGCAGGGTTTCTACACTCAAGATGCACAAAAGGATTACATCTCCCTATTATATACAGTCCCTGCACCAAGTAGTCTCCTTTAGAACATCTCACAATTACAATTAAATGATCATTTGTGCCACAACTTGATTATTGCTTGTTTCCAAGCTACAAGACAGCAGAGATTCTGTCTATTGTTGTATGCACAATAAATATTTGTTGAATGAAAAGAGCACAGTGCTAAGGACTTTTAAAGACATTAGCAAATTTAAATTCTCACAGATGGTGTATAAGGTGAGAATTATTCATCTCATTTACAAGTGGCAGTATGTCATTGAGAATTAAGAGCTTGAATTCTGGAACTAAACAGCGGGAGTTCAAATCCTGCTTCTCCATTTACTGTGTGACATTAGGCAAATTACTTAACCTCTCTGGTCCGCAGTTTCTTCAACTTTAAAATGAAGACGGTCACTTCATACAGGTTATTTTAAATTCTCAATTAGTTAATACATGCGAAGGGCTTAGGGCTGAATTTGACACATACTGTACACTCTAAGGTAATTAGCAGTTATTTTTACAAATGAGAAAACATGCTCAGGAAGATTAAGGTACATGCCCAAAGTCACAGAGCGGGTTAAGTAACACAAGTTGGTAGAACCAAGACTTGAACCCAAGTTTTGACATCAGGATTCACCCATACTTTAACCATTATACAACAAAATATTTGTTTTTCCTTTCAACATTTCTTCCCAATACCCTAACTTTCATCATTCTCCACGTACTGTATTCTGTCGGATACCAGGACACTCGTAAGGACACCTAAACCGTCCTTTATCCCTGCCATTCCCCGCAGACACTTGGCACACCCCTGCCTCTCCCTCCTCCTCCTCCTCCTCCTCCGGGTGGCAGGACCCCCATCCTTCTCGGAGCCGCACCCAACGTCCACACCTCCCCGCAGTCTGGTTCTCCATTCCCAACCGCCCCCCACCCCCATGCCCACCTTCTCACTTCTCATCCAAACCTCCCTCCTTCATCCTCCTCCCCACGCCCGTTCCGGCCCTCCCCTCCTTCTCATCCAATCCCAATTTCCAGGCACACGCCCCCGCCCCCGGATCCGTCCCGAGCCGTCCCACCCCACGCTCGCTCCAGGCCTTCCCGCCTTCGTCGCCAGCCCCCACCGCTCCGCCCGATGCCGGAGAACGGCCTCGACCCGGCCTGGCACTCACCGCGGAGGAGCCGATCCGAGCGGGCCCGCGGGACGAGGCGGGGCGGGAGACGCGCAGGTTGTTCCCTTCAGGCGTCCAGCGAGGCGGCGGCCATTTTGTTGTGTTGTGCCGGTTGCCCAGGGGCCGCGCGCGCGGTGTGGGCGGGGCCTGCCGCGGCCACGCCTCTTCTGGAGCCGTTGAGTGGGCGGGGCACGGCTTCCCGCCGCCTTTGCCGCCCCGAGCCGTGGCGCCCTTGGCTGCCTGTGCACGCGGGTCCCGTGGGAGGCGAGCTTTCCTGCTGCAGTCGCCGACTAGCCCATCTCCCTTCCCTGGGGCGAAGCCGCAGCTGCCTCACGCCAGACCTCGGACACGCTGCTGGTGGGCTGAGCCGGAGGCCGATCTGAGAGGCCGACTTAACGCAGTCGCCGCGCAACCGCCCTTTCGGTGCTGGCCGCAGCTTCTCCTGGCGCGGCCTATTTCTGAGGCGAGGGCTCTCCTTCAGGGACCAGTCAGGGAGCGAGACGGGCCCGGGAAACCGGGCAGCGAACGGTCTCGTGCGCTGTGCAGAATATTCCTCCGGTTGGGGACCGAGAAGCAAAAGCAAGCAGCCTCTGAAGAGACGTGGGTTAGGGCTTTCCCGAAATTGCTACGTTTCAGCACATGCATTCAGCATTCATTTAAGTAGAATTTGGCGGATATTGTGAATTTGGAAACATTCTCAAGAACACCTTCCTCCCCCTCCCCCCAGCCTCCCACTCCCCTGCTCGTACCTCGAACCGTGTCACCAACAGAGGCTGCACCGTCTCCAGAAATCTCCAGAGCAGTCACTACCTCTCTTTTACCGTAATCTTCGAATCTTGTTTGCGCAAAAGACCAACATCCCGGCATAATCTTTAACTTCGTTATGACCTCCTCCCCCCTCCCCCCCCCCCCATCCCTAGTTCTTAGGCATTTGCTCACAGATTCTTCCTTCCTCAGAGTTCATGGTCCATCTTTGTAATACTTTTAGAAATTTCCCCCATCTGTGTCTCGGTTTCCTCCTCCACGAAATGGGATAATCACACCTACTTCCTACAGTTTTCCTGAAAATTACACAAGTTAATGCCCGTGAAAGAACTTAGAAAAGTGCCTGTCCCACAGTAAGTTCTCAGTATGTTTTAGTTATTTTATTATCAGGCAAAGGTTTCCCGGAAGAGGTGAGCCTGAAAGAGGAGAAGAATTTAGTCAAGGTGTGGGAGAGTGGGGGAAGAATTTGCTTGGCAAAGGGGAACAGCTTGTGCAAACCCCAGGAGGAGGGAAAAAATAGCTTGAAAATCAGCTGATTGTTAAGTAGGTCATTATATTTAATGCAAAAATCTGGAATGAAAAAGCTAAAAATAAAAAAAAGAAGAAGAAGAAGAAGGTGGAAGAGGAGCCATATTCTAAGCCACACCGGGCCCTTCTTGTTTTTCAAGTCAGGTGGATTCACTTCAATAAGAAATTCAGGTGACTTCCAACAGGGGGCACTATTGCCTTCACATTTTCATGAATGATGCTTCCCCACCTGTCTCCCGCTATTTATGCAACACAGAAGGAAGCCCTTGGAGTTGTTGAAAAGGTGAAATTCCTGGAAAGCTCCAGGTTTTAAATTTAAGAGGAAGAGGTATTCATTTTTTTTATTGAAATTAGGTTGAAATTAGCTTGGAATAATAACGTGCACGTTGCTGAATTTCTGTTCGGTCATTTTGTTTGTTTGTTCGTTTATTTCGACACTCCTTTCTTTTTCTTTTCCCCCAGAGAATTGGATTTATCGCGTAACCTCACTGCTATGCCTCACAGTCTGCAACGATATTCAGGTGGGTTCCAATATCAACACATGGTGTGCTGGTATAGTTCATTATCAATGTTATCAGTAGCCACCAAAAATATACACAAAGTCCAGAGGATGGTGCGAAACACTTTTCCTGTGGGTAGTCTCTCAGTCCATATCCAGTCAGCCTTGATGGGTACTCTCCAGTCCCTTATTGCCAATTTTCCTCCTTCAACCAGATACAGTGCCCTCTATTAGTGTCTAGCATGAAGGTGTTGGACAGACCTTAGGCCTTGAAGATGTCAGAGGGGAAACCTTTCTCTAGGTAATTTGAATATTAACTGCCTCTCTTAGCATGCTACAGGAACCTCCCTCCCTAAAGCAAGAGTGAAAATTGGAAAGGAGTGAGGGTAACTCATTCATTCCACGCCAATATGTATTTATCTGATAACATGAAAAAGTTGTTTCTCTTCTGAGTTGCATTTACAATACAAATATTAGCCACAGTAGAATGACTTAGCTGTCCCTCGGTTCTTTCCCAATGATAGCAAAGTTATTCTGTTTGTTTGAACTTGCCTCATGTTATGAAACCCAGTTTAATCATTTGGCAAATTTGCTTTAGAGGAGAATCAGACTAGCTGATCAGACAGGGACGGCAGCTTCCATTACTGCCATTTCTGCCTGTGACTTTTGAAAGTTAACTAAATTACGGATGTATTTTTAAATAAATGCTTGTTTGTTTTTTTTAATCTCACAGAGTAAGGTATAATTTGCAATAGAAAAACATGTACTTTGTCTAAATGCAAATTTTGCGTTAGACACCTATGAATATTGATATGTGAAAATAACCTAACTCTATACAATAATGTACAATGACCTGTCTGCAAAATACCAAATTCGTTGGGCTTGGTTTGCAAAACTGTTGATCATTTTGTCTCAATGTAGTGGGTTCATTTTTTGTTTTTATTGTTGTTCATCTGTCCTTGGCTTTCCTCTCTATTCATTTTTCCTATATATATTAAAACCCTATTATGTGCCAGATCTGTGGGAATGCAGTGGTGAACGAGATAGTTTTTACCCTCAAAAAGATTGCAATCTAGTGGGAAATACAGAAAAGTAAGACACTCTGATAATGGAATAGAATTAGAGACTTGGTGGTGTTCCACTAAAGTTCTAATGTGAATTTGTGTATGGGTTGAATCCAGAATGGGAAGGACCTGTAATATCCAGTGATTTATAACAACCCCATCCAGGTTAACCTTGGGCTGTTTCCAGTGCCAAGGTTGGTAAAGACACCGAGACTTGAAGAATTTGAGGCCTGCTCTGTGAGCTCAGATCTAAAGGCCAGTAACAGGCTTTTTGTGCTCAGGTCCAAACCAGACCCACTCAAGCAGATCCTGAACTGCTCTGTCTCTGAATCATACCACCTGAATCCACACTATTATCTATCATATACCTATTCAGGGTTAGAGTGGCTTTCCCGTGTGACCAGAGAATATTTGAGACCAAAACAGCCTCCAAATACTATTGGCTTGTATCTAGCTTTGAAATATTTTAAGCTCTAAATTCCTGTAACTTCCTTTTTTAAAGCTTTTGTAAGTTAACATTTTGAATTTCTACAAAAGGGAAACCCTTTCAGAAGCATTCCAGCTATAGATGAAATGCTCAAGTTAGCAAATTGCCATTTTGCCACCCTCAACATATTTGATTCAAAGATCATCAATAGGTATTAAAACCATTACGTGAAAGACAGTTGGGGAATAACATATTCACTTGGTCTCAAAATATCGTGTACAGATATCAGCAAAAGGGAATAAATTCAGGATAGCATCAGAAAAGGAAGTGAACTAGAAACAAATTTCTAGAAGAAGGAAAACAATGTATTTGTATTGCCAGGTGAATCAGAGATGAGCAAGATTAACTATTCATGTAAAACTTTCCCAGATTCTTTTCAACAGATTTATAGAATGTAAGAACTAGAGAGAATCTCAGGGTTTGGTCATATCTTCTAGCTAACCTCCTTCAATTTACAGTTAACATTATCATCTTTCAGTCTTAAAAGATAAAGTTATTTTCTTACCTAGAATTGGCCAGGTTCTAGTGTTAAGTCATTGGCTGAAGGCTGCCTGGGAAGAGCACAGCTTGAAAGCTAATGTGGGTCTTGAAAGCATTAACAACTGGAAGCTGTTAACTAATATGCTCCTTGAAGCTGGATGGCAAGCTCTTTCTTTTTATGTTTATTTATTTTTGAGAGAGAGAGAGAGAGAATGCGAGAGCATGAGCTGGGAGTGGGGGGAGGGCCAGAAAGAGAGGGAGACACAGAATCGGAAGCAAGTTCCACAATCTGAGCTATCAGCACAGAGCTCGACAAACCCACAAACCATGAGATCGTGACCTGAGCCAAAGTCGGACGCTTAACTGACTGAGCCACCCATGCACCCAGCAAGTTCTTTCTTTAAGGGAAATCCAAGCAGACCATCTTCATGGTTGCCACACTGCTGTTGATCAACCAAAGATACCACTCTGTTGCCAAAGTGCCTATGTGCTGACGGAGTTGGTGTCTGATGATAAGTGTGCTTCTGTACTGAGGGAGGAGTCTCCTGAACCAAGAGGTCCTGGCCTCTTGTCATTATTTCTTTTTTTCCCCTTTATGTCCTTAACAGATATAACTGACTCTTTCTCATTGTTAATGCTGATCACTACTATGTAAAACCAATCAAAAGCATACTACTGAGCTCTTCTTGTCTCTCAATTCCCCATGGAGACTTAAACAATTTCAGCTAACCTGTTATTGGGGTTTCCTGGGAACTTAAGCATAGGCCTATTGAAGCTGAACCCAAGGAAAGCCAGGATGACAATATGTATTGTCAGAGTCCTCTCCCCATCTCCATGTAGACTGATGCAGGAACTTGAACTCCTCTTAACTTCCTCTTATAATGACTTCTGAGGACCTCCTTAGTAATTATGCCTTAGATGGCCCTCACTTAGGGTGACACTTAGATTCCAGCTCATACTCTAAAAAGTAAAGTAAAAGAGACCAAACTAATCTTAGAAGATGGTCCCATAGAAGAGAATCTACTTCTAGTACAGTGATTCTTAGCTTTGGCTACATATTTAATTACCCGAGGTAATGCCTGCCCACCCCACCCTATTCAGAGACCTTGATTTAATCAGACCAAGGTATGACCTAGGACTCAAGATTTTTTAAAACTCCCAAGGTGATCCTGATGTGCAGGTAAGACTGAGAACCACTACTCTTGGTGGTGGTGGAAGCCAAAGAAAGGAGCATCATTTGACAAAATCAACATGTGAGTTCTTCGATTTGTTCAATTCATCTGTTCAATGAATATGGCAAATATGACTCAGCCCTGCCTACCAGATATGACTACATTTCATTAAGGCAATGCAGACAAGTAGAATATAAAACGAGATTGGCAGAATTGTATAGGAAGTGTTGAAATCAGTAAGAATGGGTCGTAAAGGCACACACAGAAAGAGGCATTTATCCTTTTCAGAGTAGATCAAGGAAGATATCTTAGAAAATAGGGTTTGTAAGCTGAGACCTGAGGACAACCCGTGGAAGTTAGCCACATGAAAAAGTTGAGATGAGCATCTAAGGCAAAAGGAATAGGTAGCTTGTGCGAGGACCAAAGATATTTGAGAGAGCAACTTGAGGAAACCAGAAGTTCATCAGCAGGGCTAGAGCACAGTTGGAGCAGTAAAACCGTAAATTAGGTGCCACAGCCAAAGGGGCTCAGATGAGCCATGTTAGGTGTTAAATCTGTAGATCAGTTTGGGGCATATTGCAATCTTAACAATATGAAGTCTTCCAACTCATAAGCATGGGATGTCTTTCTATTTATTTAGGTTTTTTAAAATTTCTTTCAACATGTTTTATAGTTTTCAGAGTATAACTTATACTACTTTTGGGTTTTTCCTAAGTAACTTTATTTTCTTTGATGCTATTATAAATGGAACTGTTTTCTTAATTTCAGTTTAGTCATTGCTGCTATATAGAAATACAATCTACTTTTGTGTATAGATCCAGTGTCCTACAACCTGGCTGAACCGATTTCTTAGTTCTAATGGTTTTTTGTTCGTTTGTTTTTTAAGTGGATTCCTTAGGATTTTCTAATACAAGATCATGTCATTTGAAAATGGAGATAGTTTTACTTCTTCCTTTTCAATATTGATGCCTTTTGTTTATTTTTCTCACCTAATTGTCCTGATGAGAACTTCCAGTATAATTTTGAATGCAAGTGCTTTTTCCTGATCTTAGGAGGAAAGCATTCAGTCTTTCATCATTTAAATATTATGTTAAGTGTGGATTTTTCTTAGATGCTGTTATCAGGTTGAGGAAGTTTTCTTCTATTTCTAGCTTGTTGACTTTTTTTTTTTTAAATCATGAGAGAGGATTGAATTTGTCAAATGTTTTCTTCTGCATCTGTTGAGATGACCATGGGTTTTGTTCTTCATTCTGGTGTTACAGTGTTTTACATTAATTAATTTTGGGATGTTAAACCAACTTTACATTCCTGGGATAAATCCCACTTCCTCATGGCTTATAATCCTTTTTATATGCTGCTTAATTTAGTTTGCTTGTATTTAGTTTGTAGTATTTAGTTTGTAGCATTGTTGAGAACTTTTGCATTTATATGTATAAGTGATATTGTTCTATAGTTTTCCTATGATGTCTTTGGTTTGGGTATCAGGGTAACACTGATCTGATAGAATGAATTGGGAAGTGTTCACTCCTCTTATATTTTTTAGTAAGAGTTTGAGAAGAATTGGCATTAATTCTTCTTTATATGTTTGATAGAAATTCACCAGTGAAGTCATTGGACTTGGGCTTTGTGTGTAGTTTTTAAATTGCTAATTGAATTTCTTTACTTATTATAGGTCTTTCCTGATCGTCTATCTCTTCTTCAATTTTAGTAGTTTATGTATTTCTAGGAACTTTTCTATTTCATCTGTTTTTTTATTTCATCTGTTAGCATACAGTTATACATAGCATTCCCTTATAATCCTTTCCATTTCTGGAATATTGCAAATAATGTCTCCTCTTTATTCATTATTTTAGTGAACAAAAATTTAGTGAATAAAAATATTTAGTGAATAAAAATTAAAAAACTCTGACAATACTTTTTTCTTGGAGAGCTTAAAGATTTGACTAATTTGTTGATTTTTTTTTTTTTTTTTTTTTTTTTTTTTTTTAAAGAACCGACTTTTGGTTAGGTTTGACTTTCTCTATTGTTTTCCTATTCTAGAATTCCAAATCTAATTGGTGTTTTTTCCTTTCTTCTACTTGCTTTGCACTTAGTTTTCTCTTCTCACTGTCTTAAGATGGAGATTAGGTTGTTGATTTGAGATCTTTCTTCTTTTTTAATGTAGATGTTTACAGTTACAGAATTTCCTCTAAGCACTGCTTTTGTTGCATCCCATATATTTTGGTATGTTGTCCTCATTTTTATTCATCTCAAAGTGTTTTCCAATTTCCTTTGTGATTTTTTTTTCTTTGAACCATTCGTTATTTAGGAACGTGTTGTTAAATTTCCACACATTTGTGGGGTGCCTGGGTGGCTCAGTCGGTTAAGCGTCTGACTTCAGCTCAGGTCATGATCTCATGGCTTGTGGGTTCCAGTCCCACGTCAGACTCTGTGCTGACAGCTCAGAGCCTGGAACCTGCTTCAAATTCTGTGTCTCCCTCTCTGTTCCTCCCCCACTCACACATTCTCTCAAAAATAAGTAAACATTAAAAAATTGTAAAAAAAAAAAAAAATTTCCACACATTTGTGAATTCCCAATTTTTTTTGTTATTAATGTCTACTTTCACTCCACTGTGATCAGAGAACGTATTCTATGTAATTTAAATTCTTTTAAATTTATTGAGGCTTGTTTTATAGCCTACCATATGAGTGAATGGAGAATGCTTCTTGTATACATATGTCCTGGTCTGATATGATATAGTCACTCCAGTTTTCTTATGGTTGCTGTTATATATCTATTTTTACCCAAAACCTATTTGTATATTTGAATCAAAAGTGTGTCTTGTAGACAGCATATAGTTGGGTCTTGTTTTTGTAAAAATCCAGCCAGACAATCTTTACCCTTTGATTGTGTAATTTAACCTACTAACATTTCATGTGATTATTGATATATCTAAATTTATATCTGCCACTTTACTTTTTGTTTTCTATATATCATGTATTTTTTGTTTCTCTATTCCTCCCTTATAGCTTTTTTTAAAACATTAAATGACTATTTTCTAGTGTTAGTTTTAATTCCTGTAATTTTACTCTATTTTTAGAAGTTATTTTCTTTTCTTTTTTAATGTTTATTTATTTATTTTGAGTGAGAGATCGGGAGCATGAGTGGAGGGGGCAGAGAGAGAGGGACAGGGAGAATCCCAAGCAGGCTCCCTGCTTTCAGCACAGAGCCCAACACAGGGCTTGATCTCATGACCTGAGCCAAAATCAAGAGTCAGATGCTTAAACAACTGAGCCACCCAGGTCTCTAGAAGTTATTTTCTTAATGATTTCTCTATGGCTTACCATAACTTATCTGAATCTACTTCATATTTATGCTAACCTAACTGTACCGATACATAAAAATGTTGTTCTCATAAGCTTTCCTCTTTCTCCTTTTTGTGCGATTATTATATTTCGTGCCTAAATATATGTTACAAACACACCAATGCTTTAACATAATTATTACCTTATAAAATATAAGATTATTAAATAAGCTGAGAAGAAAAAACAAATATATATTTGTAAAGTATATTTACTTTTCATTTAAATTTGATGTGTCAGAAGTCTCATCACTCTCAAAATGCATTATTTAATTTTCTTTTGCAGGGTATTTATTACTATATTTATCATAAAGAAAGAAGAGATTGTAAAACATATAAGTATAGCTTGAAGAATAATAACATATTGAATACTTGCATATAGGGCACCCAGGTTAAGAAATAGAAGCTCTCTGTGTGCCTGTATGTACCCATTCTTTATATGGTGTCCCATCCTCTTCCCCAAAAGAAGATGACTTTTATATTAATAATCCTTGCATATGAATAATTTCCTTGCTTTTCATTATAGTTTTACTAGGTGTATGTTTATCCTTAATTTGTATAATGTTTATTTCTGAATAACTGAATAGAAAGCCAAGTATAGTTACTAAGGAAAAGTCAAGATTGCCATTAGTAGATGAAGTATTCCTAGAGTAGATAGGTGAATAGTTTCTGGGTCACAACCTAGTTTTATCTCTTGAGAATTTACAAGAGCCACTTTGGGGAATGTCTGTGCCTGTGTACATGGTAAATGTAGTGAGTTATGATAAGCACAGAAGTTACTGCATTTGGGCGTCTGGTTGGGGGTAGTGTAGATCAGGAATGGAGAGTAGGAATTTCATCAGAACAAACTGCAACAAGCCAAGTACAAATAAGAATCTGGGTCAGGTTCACCTGGGCATTCTGACTTCAAGTGAAAAAGATGATATAAGAGCAGAATGGGGGCGCCTGGGTGGCTCAGTCGGTTGAGGGTCCAACTTTGGCTCAGGTCATGATCTCGCAGTTCGTGGTTCGAGCCCCGCATCGGGCTCCGTGTTGACAGCTCAGAGCCTGGAGCCTGCTTCAGATTCTGTGTCTCCCTCTCTCTCTGCCCCTCCCCTGCTCAGGCTCTGTCTATCTGTGTGTGTCTCTCTCTCAAAATAAATAAATGTTAAAAAAAATTTTTAAAACCCAGCAACATGGATCTGGATGATGAAAATCCTCAACAAATCTGTCCCTTGAGTCTCAACTGCTACAAGTGTTTGGATTTCCTGTACATCTTGTGCATAGCTGTCATCCTGGACTTTCCCTTCACTATCCCATTGAGAAATCCTTTTGCCTCAAGCCTGCATTGGACCTTCTGCATATCTTTATTTTCTTGGTTTATACTCTTATTTTGGTAGAGCACATTCTCCTAGCACATTGAAGTCAGATATATAGGAGGCAATTTTTTTTAAAGCCTTGCATTTCTGCAAATGTCTTTATTCTACCCTTAACACCTCATGGATGGTTTGATTGACTGTAGAAACTAGAAATAATTTTCCTTTAGAAATTTGAAGGTATCCCTCCATTGTCTTCTTGCTTCCCTGTGGCTATTGAAAGTTCATACCATTCTCCATTCTAACTCATAATCCTTCTAACTCTTAATCCTTTATATGTCATATTTCTCTCTGTGTCTTTCTGTCTGTCTGTCTCTCTTTCCTTGGAAACTATTAGGATCTATTTCTTGTCCTCAGTGCCTCCAAAGTTCCAGATGATGTGCCTTGGTATCAATATATTTTCATCTTTTTACTTGGCCCTTGGAAGGATCTTCTAATCTGACAACTCCCATCCTTCTTTTCTGGAAAATTTTCTAAATTATTTCACTGATAATAAGCTCCCTCCTATCTTTCTGGAGCTCTCATTTCTCATTATTCAGCTGCTGGGCCTCCTAATCCTCTTATTTTATCCTTCTTTATCTTATATTTTATCCTTTTTTCTCCTATTTACCATCTCTTTGCTTTTTTGAAGATTTACTCAACTTTATATTCCAGAGTTTCTTATATGTTTTTAATACCTAAGAGCTCATTTTTTTCTCTGAATGTTCCTTTTTTATGGTATCCTGTTCTTGCTTCATGATTGCAATATTTTCTCTTTTTTTATGAGTATATTAAGGGAGGTTTTTTTTTTTGGGGGGGGGTAGATGAATAGTCTTCTTCACTTTGCATAACCTGTATTTCCTCCAAGTTTTTTTTTCTGAATGTTTCAATCCTTGTCATATATGTTAGAAGCTGTCCTAATTTTTTGATATTCTGTTGTAGAGCAAGGAGATCTTTAAAGTTGTTGTGAATGTAGTAAGTTTAAGATGCTAATTAGATATCCAAGTGTAGGTTATGAGTAAGGGAATTAGATATACAACTCTAGGGCTTAGGGGGGTGGTCCAGAGAATGAAATTTAAGTGCGTTGGTGTATGTAGACAGTATTCAAATTCATGTGATTGGATGAGATTGCTTAGTGGGTGAATGCACATTAAAAAGTAGAAAAAGGCCCAAACCCTGGGGCACTCCAACATTCAGATATCAATTGGAGATATAAATTTGGAAGCCATCATTGGTCTTTGAAATAATGACCTTCCAGGGGTGCCTAGGTGGCTCAGTCAGTTGAGCGTCTGACTCTTGATTTCAGCTCAGGTCATGATCCCAGAGTCATGGAATCGAGTCCCCCATTGGACTCCACACTGAGCATGGAGCCTGCTTAAGATTCTCTTTCTCCCTCTGCCTCTCTTCCCGCTTGCACTCTCTCTCTCTAAAACAATTTTTTTTTTTTAATTAAGAAATGAAATAATGACATTCCTGTTTGTGGAAGAAACTAAAGGAATTACAGATTTCCATGGGAGCTTAAAGTAGCCAAATAACTCAAATGAAGAGCCTACTGAATTCTGTATCTTTTTTTTTATTAAAAAAAAATTTCTCTTAATGTTTATTTATTATTGAGAGAGAGAGAACATGAGCATGGGAGGGGCAGAGAGAGGGGGAGACAGAATCCAAAGCAAGCTCCAGGCTCTGAGCTGTTAGCACAGAGCCCGATGCAGGGCTTGAACTCAAAAACCATGAGATTATGACCTGAGCCAAAGTCAGATGCTCAACCAACTGAGCCACCCAGGCACCCCTGTATCTTTGATAGAGGCACAAGTAAGTACCTTCCTCATTCTCTCCTTAAATACTAAAACATACAGCAATCTAGTGATTCTCAACAAGAGACCATTTTGCCCTGCTTCCCATCAGGGGACATTTGGTAGTGTTGGGGACATTTTGTGGCCGTGACTAGGAAGAAAGTTCTGCTGACATCTAATGGGGTTGGAGGCCAGACATGCTGCTAAACAGCCTACAATGTACAGGGCAGCTGCCCATTATAATCACTCTGCCCAAAATGTCAGTAGTGCTGTGGTTGAGAAGCCTTGAGATAACTCCACCTGTGTAATTTCTCTTCCCATTTGTCACGAGGTTGGGGGGAGAAAACTCTGAAAGTTTCAGTATTAGGGAATATTAAATGTATGTGGCCTATTTAGGTTTAAGAAGTACTGATAATAGGGGCACCTGGGTGGGTCAGTTGGTCAAGCATCAGTCAAGTGTCCAACTTCAGGTCATGATCTCATGGTTCATGGGTTCGAGCTCTGCATCAGGCTCTGTGCTGACAGCTCAGAGCCTGGAGCCTGCTTCAGATTCTGTGTCTCCTCTCTCTCTGCCCCTTCCCTGTTCGTGCTCTGTCTCTCTGTTTCTCAAAAATATATTTAAAAATGCTTAAAAAAAAAGTGATAATAGTGTGAAATTTGACCTGACACTTTTTTCGTTCCCGATCTTTGTCATTGTATTTGTTCCTTCTTAGTAATCATGTGAGTCCATGCATGGGACTGAGTACAAAACGAGTAACACAGATTGTCCTTTTGTGGCCCAAATTTTGAACCTATATGAGAAGAAGATATATATTAAATATGCCCTTGAAATAAAGTGATTTTTCCTTTCAGATGGCTTCAGTAACTGAGATGGTTGGCCAAAAATTAAAACAAAGCTAAAATTAGTCTCATCTCTGATGAGAGTGTTTTTGACACTGTTGGTTTGAAAATGTTCTGGACTGGATCTATGCAGCTACAATCTTAAGGTCTTTTTACATTAAATGATCCTTTTCAATACATTGTTGCTTACTAATTTTCCTATCATTGCTCCTGCTTGACATGGTTTAGAACTCAATCAATGGTTTAAATATTAGCTTACAGGCCCCTGTTCAAAAAAATGTGTTGCAACAACATGTATGTCAGCAACATCACTTCATGAGAGAGTTCATTAACTACTCACACAAGGCCATTAGTCCCGACAAAAGTATAAAGTCTAACATTATAGCTATAAAACTCTTGCTTATCAAAATCTAAAACTGTTATGATAGAACAGTTTTTAAAGTTGCTGTTGTGAATGAACATTTGACATCTCAGAATTTTATCAATTTCTGCTTGCATTTTACCGTAGAGAACATTTTCACTAATACTTTGCATAAAATGTACTACCTATTATTTCCATGGAACAAAGAACAGTAAGTCATAAGGAGATGGCAACATCCCCAGGGTCAGAGAAGCAATGCCGAAATTCTTTGTTTCCTGTTGCATACAAAATGAAATCCAGGCTCATTAACTTGGCATTCAGGGCCATCCACAACCTGCCCTCAACCTGCCTTTCAACATTATCTTCCTTGGCCCACCTTTTCATTCATTCATTTGGCAACAACTTGTTGAGTGTCTAAGTATCCTTTGGACAGTGTAATAAGTTCTGGGGTATATCCCCATTATATATGTTAGACCCAGTACCTGTCCTCATGGAACTCATAGTCTAGAGAGAAAAACAGTCAAGTGAAGATGCAATTACAAAACCCAATAACCTAACTACTAGCCACCCAATATACCTAGAGACTTGCAGTTCAGGATGGGACCATTCATGCAATTGAATGCAGACTTAAGGAAGCCTAAGACAGCAATAGCTTCATTGCTCCCTTGCCCATGCCCTGGTTGTTGACATTGAGGAGTCATTTCTAGTCCTAGAGTTCCCTGGGAACATTTCAGCATTTGGGGAGCTGCCTTGGGACTTTAGACCTGCTCTACAGTGGATCAGTACAGACCTCGTGGGCCCCATTCAACCAGACCCATTCCATGGAAGCCTCAGAACCACTTCCATATCTGAGACATTCTACATGAGATCCAGGATGATAGTCCCTTCCCATGCTCCTTAAAATTAGAATGTAGAGCCTGAGACAGGGAGACATTCCTTGCAAGTGAGTTTATTACAAGACTTCTCTCAAGAGAACCTGTAAGCAGTAAGGGAAGCTGCACAGGGCAGGGCAAGAACTAAGCAAAGATGTGGTATCAGCTGAGGTCTAGCTTCACCCCGACCCTACCAGGGTGCTCTGTAGCATGGATGCTACCACGAAGTTGTCCCACCTTGAAGCAAGGAAGGTAGGCTGTTGTGCCCCCAGAATCAATCAGTTATTGACTATGAACCAATCCCAGACAGAGATGTAACATCTCAAGCATTTCTGGGCAAGCTGTCATCTGTGGCTGAGGTGAATTACTTGGAGAAGGGGGCAAGTGAGAAACTTTAACAGCCAGCACTCAAGGTATCTATAGAATGGTTGCACCAAGCCCAGTAAGGGGGATCTGGTCATGGCATCAACTGCATCTACTACACCCAGAAAATGTGCAAGACCAGAGCAGCCTCCAAGTATTTTGTGTCTGTGTCCAGCTTTGAAACATTTTTCTAGAGACTCCCATTTGGGTGTCTTTTCTGCTTTACTCATCAATATCTGCTTTATATTTCAAATCCCAAAATTACTTGTAGACATTCAAAGGTTATGATTTAAATTCTTAGCTTTCCTTCTCAGTGATCCCACTATCTAATGTTAATAATTAACCTGAAGACTAATTTAACCAAAATTTTCAAGCTGAGTTCACAAAAAGGAGGACAATTTCCAGAAAGTTGTCAACAGCTTAATGCTACCCCAGGCATGGACATTTTAAGTGTAGTCTGTATTTTTTTCTACTTGGGAAAAAGTTGGGCACAAGAGCAAACGTAAGTGAAAAATCCCGTTTTCATTTGCAACGTGTTTTGGTTATGCTTTTATAGAAAACAGAACTCAATCACTGCCACATGAAATTAATTTTCTACTTCTGAAAACTCCAGGTTAGCTTCTTCTTTTCTCTATTGTCCAATGCTGTTACTCTGTTTTCTGTATGAGTACTTTGTGAACACCACATGACTTGTATTCAAAAACTTTGTATTTTTCCCAAGCTGTTACCTCTGCTCCAGGGAAGGGTAACTTACTGATTGGTATTTTGATTAAAAAAGGTTCTTCAAAAGACAGAAGCATGATCCCTATTTGCATTTCTTATAGTGGACTCTATTACATACCCCCCCCCCCCCCCCGCCCCCGGCTGCAACTGATCAAAACCACTTGGATCTGCCTCCTTGAAATCTCATCCTTTGGATACTTTCAGGAAGCTATCCTGGCTTCATCATAGATAATAAAACATTGAGAAATAAAATATATGTTGTTAAATATAAGAAACAGTGCTAATTTCAGTTGATTCTCCTAAGTGAAATGTTTTTAAAAAATTATGTTTTATTAACAGTCTCTGTAATTTTACTGTTTCAACAGGTATGTTGTCTCAGCCCCTAAAGTATTCTATGTTGGAGCCTCTGAAAATGTAGTAATTCAAGTTCATGGATACACGGACTCATTTGCTGTGACCATTGCTATTAAAAGTTATCCTGATAAAAGTTTTACATATTCTTCTGGCCAAGTTAATTTGTCTCCAGAAAATAAATTCCAAAGCTCTGTAAACTTAACTGTATGTATTCTTATCATAGTTTCTTTTATATGCCAAGTGTTTCTTTATAAAACACACATTGATCCTTTTTTACATGTAGGTATAAAAATGTGTTACATCATACTATTAAGTGCATTGACTAGTTGAGAAGAGATAAGTGTCATATGTTTATATACATAAGTAAGTGGGAAATGTTAAGAATCTGCTTCTGATTTGCAGGCAATGTAAAGAAATGTAAAAGTGTGAATGAAGCAGATTAAGGTTATTAATATGAAAAGATTTGATGACATGAGGTGAAAACAAAATCAGCCACCACATATACCTGCTTAAAAAATTTCAAGATAAATACAGTGGGGCCCCCCCGCCCCATCAGCTGTTTTACTTTTTGTGGTTTGAGTTAACCATGGTGAACCATGGTGTCCAGAAGCAGATGATCGTTCTTCTGATGTATCATCAGGTCAATAGTTGTCTAACACTATGTCATGTGTTTGCGTCATTCACCTCACTTCATCCCGTCACATAGGCATTTTATCATCTCACATCATTACAAGGAGAAGGGTGAGTATAGTACAGTAAGATATTTTGAGAGAAAAAGAGACCACATGTGTATAACATTTATTACGGTACATTGTTATAATTCTGTTTTATTATTAGTTATGGTAATCTCTTACTGTGCCTAATTTATATACTAAACTTTATCATAGGTATTATGTATAGGAAAAAAAAACAATATTTATAGAGTTTGTACTATCCACAGCTTCAGGCACCTAGTCTTGTAATGTATCCTCCACGGATAAACTGTACCAGAAAGAAATAATTAAATACTTAAATTTTATATATTCAGAGGGAAAAAATAAGAGGAAGAGAAACATAGACATAGATTTGACTCTGTTGATCTAAAAAACTCAAAGAAGTGAACAGAGAACAATTTGAACATTTGTTTTCCTGAATTATGTACAACGTTTTAACCTCTTTGTTCTACAAAATTAATTTTCTCCTAAAGTATATACCTATCATAGGCTTTTTGTACTTTCAGTTTGGATTTGAATCAAGTAAGTTTTTCAAACAGATTTGTGAACAACGTTCAAGGAAAATTAGAGACATGTCCACAACCCTTTTCCTCACCCTTTAATAGATATGTTCTATTAAAAATTGAATTTTGGAGTTCTCTTTCCCATCTTGCAAGATGGCAGGCGAAAACGCTGAGAAGCCGGATGCTAAGGAGAAGAAACCTGAAGCCAAGAAGGCTGATGCTGATGGCAAGGTTAAGAAGGGTAACCTCAAGGCTAAAACGCCAAAGAAGGGGAAGCCCCACTGCAGCCGAAACCCTGTCCTAGTCAGAGGAATTGGCAGATATTCCCGATCGGCTATGTATTCAAGAAAGGCCATGTACAAGAGGAAGTATTCAGCAGCTAAATCCAGGATTGAAAAGAAAAAGAAGGAGAAGGTTCTTGCTACTGTCACAAAACCAGTTGGTGGTGACAAGAATGGTGGTACCCGAGTGGTTAAACTTCGCAAAATGCCTAGGTATTATCCTACTGAAGATGTGCCTCGGAAGCTGTTGAGCCACGGCAAAAAACCTTTTAGTCAGCATGTGAGGAAACTGCGAGCTAGCATCACTCCTGGGACCATTTTAATCATCCTCACTGGGCGCCACAGAGGCAAGAGAGTGGTTTTCCTGAAGCAACTGAGCAGTGGCTTGCTACTTGTGACTGGACCTCTGTCCCTTAATCGAGTTCCTCTGCGTAGAACACACCAGAAATTTGTCATTGCCACCTCCACCAAAATTGATATCAGCAATGTGAAAATCCCCAAACACCTCACTGATGCTTACTTCAAGAAGAAGAAGCTGCGTAAGCCCAGACACCAGGAAGGTGAGATCTTCGACACGGAGAAAGAGAAATACGAGATTACAGAGCAGCGCAAGGTTGATCAGAAAGCTGTGGACTTGCAAATTCTGCCAAAAATCAAAGCCGTTCCTCAACTTCAGGGCTACCTCCGCTCTGTGTTTGCTCTCACGAATGGAGTTTACCCTCACAAATTGGTGTTCTAAATTTCTTACAAAGAACCTAATTAAATAACAGATCCATCAAAAAAAAAAAATTGAATTTTGTTCAGTGATTGTCATTTTTAACAGACATTAAATCTGGATAATTTTTTGAAGTAATTGTTTCAAACTAAATTTGAGAAGAAACTGAAATACATTTTTTCAGGAACACCTCTGTATTTGCTGTTTTATTTTACAAAATTTTTGTTACAAATAAACAATTATTCAACTCATTTTCATAGCTACCTAAAAGATAAATGCTTTTGTTATCTTAAGATTATTATATAATATTCCTTCTTTAACTTTGTTTTTAAACAGATACAACCAAAAGATTTATCTGGAGGACCAAATGCAGTTTCATATGTATATTTAGAAGTTGTATGTGATCATTTTTCAAAAGCAACAAAAATTCCACTCCGCTATGACAATGGATTTATCCTCATTCAGACAGACAAATCTGTTTACAATTCACACGAGTCAGGTATAATAGAGAGGGAATCTTAATTTCTGGGGGGAAAAAAAGTGGGATGACCTAATTAATGGTATTGAGACCAATGGATTTTATCTTTTGGGGGGGGGGAATGGAATTAATTCCCAAATTTATACCATACACAAAACTAGAGTTGACAAACTAAAGGTTAAATTTTACATTATAAAAACAAAGAATCAGCAAAATATGAATATAATTTGGAGGTAAGGAAGACCTTTCTTAGAATGATACCAAGTCTCCTTTTAAATTCTTTTTTTAATTTGAAGTGACGTATTATAGAACTTAATACAAGAGGCTGAATTTTAACTTGAAAACAATCTCATGTTTATTCTCAATATCCTCTTCTTTTATGAATAGAATTTCAATTTCACATTAACGTAGAAAATTGTGAACCAAATTACAAAATGCACCTAGCAATGTTTGTCTCCCGTGTTTCTGTTCGAAACAGCTTTAGTCTTCTTCAGGTAAATTCCCTTTTAGAAATTATCTCAAGGGAGAGAAGGCAGGTGAAGTAACGGGTATATTGAATGCTGCAGTGCTTTCTGAATTGCCATTAAAGATGATGGCGATGGTGATGATGCTAATTAGGTGACCGAGGATGGAGGTCACCTCCATAATTTTAGCAACAGTACAAGCTCCCTGCCAGTACACATTAACTGCTCTTTAGACACTCAGAGCTGTTTCTTGGAAGCCTGTTGCAAAAATCACTGCGTGTCTAAGGAGAGATGAGACTCTCCCCCTGCTATGCATTTAGGTACTTCATTACACCTTGAGGTATGCAGATTCTTGCCTGCATTTTTTCTGCTAGAGAATGCTTCACTGGGTCTGTTGACACAAATAACCACTTATGTTCCTCCTCTATTCTATAATAATTTCAGATACCAGGGAGCTGCAGTCTTTCTTATCTATCAGTGGTTAAAAAATACAAAAAGTTAATGGGGCACCTGGGTGACTCAGTCGGTTAAGTGTCCAACTCTTGATTTCCGTTCAGGTCATGATCTCATGGTTTGTGAATTTGAACACCTCATCAGGCTCTGTGCTGACGGCATGGAACCTGCTTGGTATTCTGTCTCACTCTCTCTCTTCCCCTCTCCCGCTTGCTCTGTCTCTCAAAATAAATAAAAATAAACTAAAAAGAAATAAAAAAGTTCGAGTGAAAATAGTAAGTTGAATCATATCTTAAGTACATAAAGAGGAATATTTAAAAGAACCCATTCAGGAAATTTTTGGTAAAAGAACATTTTTTTATTTTTTCACTTTAAAGTTCACATCCAATATTCTAACTCAGCTTTTCCCTTTTTTTTTTTTTTTTTTTGTAAAGTAAGCTCTATGCCCAAAGTGGGACTTGAATTGAATTCACGACCCTGAGATGAAGAACCACGTGATTCTACGGACTAAGCCAACCAGACACCCCTAATTCATCTTTTCCTTTAAACTAGGATTTTATGTTTGGGGTTTCTAAATTTTAATCTAGATTTCATGACCCTCATGTTATAGGGTTATTAATGATATTGTCAGAGCATTTAAGAGTTGAACAGAGTTTCTAATAATGACAATTTTTTTTTTCTTGTAGTAAAAGTTAGAATTTATTCATTGGACAAAGACCTAAAGCCATCACAAAGAGAAGTTACCATAACTTTTATAGTGAGTATGCCTTTAATTTAAATCAAATTTTAACCTTGGCATTTTCATTATATGAATAGTTTTCCTTACTATAACACAAGTCAAATGTGGCATTAATTTATTCAGTATTGTATAGAGGCAGGCATTTATTTAGCACCTGTTGTGGGTGCAACCTGGTAATCTTATGCTTCTTTTATCCTGATTGCTAATTTTTGTGTATAAATTAAATAGTGAAATATATTTTATATGGCCCCATTAAAAAACACCCTTTAGTGACTCCATCTCCAAAGTGGATGTAGTTAATTAGTTTGTATCCTCTTGCCATCTGTGAAGAAGCATGGGTAGATGTAGTGAGGGTTCTAGAAGTATAAATTGTGGTACCTTGAGATGTGCATGGCATGCAGTATATCATTACAACAGTCTTATGCAATCAACATAATCATTTCCTTTTTATGGAAGAAAAGGCTGAGGGTTAAAGAAGTTAAGTAACCACTGAGATCATACTGATACTAATGAGTTGAATCAGGATTCAAACCCAGGTCTGTCTGTCTCCAGAACGTTAGCACTTAGCTCTCTTGATTTGTTTGGGGGATTATGGGATGTGTCTTTCTGTGGATATTTGAGTTTAGCCAACCTGACAAGCATACATAATATGGTAAACCAAGTAAAGGATAATGTATTGTCAATAACAGGCCAGCTTGAACAGGAGGCAAAGCTAGAGACGATTACTAAATTATTCTAGAGGGACTTCTGAAGGGACAAAGCCTGGTCCTGCGCTGGTTTTAATGGAAACCATGGAGAGAGTTTGATAGAAGTGGGATGGTGTCTCAGATGTCATGGAGCCAGGAAGAAGCACAATGTGGAGATGACCACGACAGTGGCTTGGCCACAGCAGACTGACCCAGAAACACTTTAGGGAGAGACAGTGACCACAATGAAGCATTATTTTACATTTGGGGACTTGCGGGGGGACAGACAGACTCAAGTGAACCTGTTGAGATTCTTCACAAATCCCATCATTCTCTTGTCAGAGGTCCCCCTGGAGGTAAGACATTGAACAGGTAGAGGCTGCTGCTTTGGCATGCCCTGACGTGTTCAGGTTTGATCTTGAAGAAACATGGAGCCAAAGAAGCCTTGTGCGCATGGCACAACATTATGAAAATAGTGTTTGAAGATTATCCACAAGTCCTGTTCAGGAAGAAGGGTGGTGGAAAAAAGCCTTGCTGGGAGTTGCTTAGTGTATCTTAAATATTTACTATACTACTTACACACCTGTTCAAAATATGTTTTTTGTGCCTTAGAAGTTAGTCTTTCTTAACAAGCCTGACCAGGTGTCATCACCTCAATGCCAGGCCAACATTGCATGTGCTTAATTTCAACAAAGTTCCTTAGCATTTACTGAATATTTCTATAAGACTGTCAACCGCATGTCATGTTTATGTGTAACTTCGGTACTTATAGTTGTTTTAAAAAATAAAACTTGCTTTTCTTTTCACTCAAAGGATCCAGCAGGGTCAGAAGTTGCCATGGTAGGAGAAAAAAATTATACTGGAATTATCACTTTTCCTGACTTCAAGATTCCATTTAATCCTAAGTATTTATTTTATTTTATTTTATTTTATTTTATTTTATTTTATGCAGATAATGGGTTTTTTTTATTGAATAACTGATCTGTGTAGTTGCTGAGACCACTATGTACAGACACAAGAGAAGGTGTTTTATTTCTTGGTCTCTTCTTACATGAAAGTGAAGGGCAATGTGTTTAAAAACAAGTGAATTTTCATGAAATCCTAAGTATTTTAACTTATTTTGGGGTAAAGTTGTTTCTCTTAAAAGCAGTGGAGGTGTCTGGGGTAATTGAACAGTCTGTGGAACCATTTACGTGTGACTGAAAGGTGCTGATGTACACAAAGATTTGTTCTGGCTATCCTTATCAGGCCCTATTGAGTATCCTTCCAACAGAAAGGAAGGTGGAGCCTGCTTGGGCTCTTGTGCATTGAGGCAGGGGGCCTGATGTAATAATGCCAGCTGTAAGCACCAAGCTAGTCTGCTGTATTCAGTTCAGTGAGCACCTTTTACAACAAAGTCCAGGCAGTAGACACTGTGGGAGACAGACCCTACCCCCTAAATGCCGAGAGTACAATAGAAGAAAGAAAAAAAATGTACAAAAGGAAGATGTCCACTAACATGTGTTTAATATTCTATAGTAGATTTGGAATTTTCTCTGACATTTATTCCCAGAACTTGGAAGATATTTTGAGATCCAATTTGAGAGTTACATTGCATAATGTCTTGAAAATGTAACACCTCAAAGCGGTATTTTACTGCAGTAAAAGAACTGACATTTATGGATCCTCTACTGTGTACCAAGCACTCTGCTAAGTTCTTTCTTATTGCCATTTTCAAGATAAAGAAATTAAGGCTCAGATAAATGTTTAGGCCTGTTCAAAACCACCCGACTTTAAATGGTGGACCTGAAATGGGAACCCAGATCTCTCTGGCCAGGTTCTTCCGTACTCTTTCCTTCTACCACACTGTCCCTCTAAAAGGAATTTCACTCTGGCCTCAGTTGTAAAATTTTCAAAACTATATATTTGTACCATTTTGGTAAGTTTCACCTGATCAAATGGTCCTAGAAATGTACCCTTGACTTTCTGGCATGTTATATAGTGTAACATATATTAATATGTTTAAACTTTAAGCTTGGTTCATCAAATGAAAAAACAATGCCTTTAAATGAAAAACATTTTCTAGCTAAATACTATGATATACTAGAGAGTGAGTCAGTAATATGAAAATAAATTTCAGTATATTTACAACTCCACCCAAAGTGCATATTTTTGTTTATAATTTTAAAACATCTTTCAAAAATAGTCTATTAATTAGGTGGTGCATAAATCTGAAACTGCTGTCAGGGTCGTCTAAACATGAAGTTGTGGTCAAGGGTTTTGGAGCCAGAGTAACAAAGTTTGAATCCCAGTCCCACCACCTACTAGCTCTGTGTCCCTGAGTAAGTTACTTCACCTCTGTGAGCCTCATTTCTCTGATGATAAAATGGGGATAATAATATAACTTGTTCTATGGTATTTTTTGAGGATTGAATGAGTTAATACATGTAAAGCTCTTAAAACAGTGCTTGGCCTATACTAAGTGCTCATTTGAATGTTACCTACAGTCATTGGATGAGTTAGAGATACATTACTTGGTGATACTTAAAGTTTTAAATGTATTTCTTTCACAGATACGGTTCATGGACAATTAAAGCTAAATACAAAGAGGACTTCACAACAACAGCAGTTGCAATGTTTGAAGTTAAAAGCCATGGTAATTTCTCATAAGTTACTGAGATTTCCAATGTGTATTTTTGAAAACTGTTCTCAATAATTTCATAGACTAAAGACTCATTAAAGAATAAATACAGGGCAGTGAGGAGTGGTAGACAGAAGTGGACTGGGGGAGAGAAGACCAAAGACCTGGGGCTCTTAGTCTGGCTCACCTCAATTCGGTCACTGAACGCTCTGAACCTTGTTCCCTCATCATTATTCTGCAGAGAATCAAGTCCTGTAAGGAAGTAGGATTAGATAATGTTCTTGCAAGAACCATGGTTCTCTGACACTCTTAGGGATCATCTAGTCTGACCCCCTTGTCTGAAAATGAGGCCGGGTGAGGAGGGTCAGGCCCAGAGAAATGGGAAGACTGGTCTAGGTTTCACAACCACTTTGTCCAGGCCAACAAGGAGAATGGCACCTCCGACTTAGCCAGTGCTCCTTCCCATCAGCTGTAAAAATCAATGCTGTGTTTGGAAAATTACAATGTTTAGAAAAAAAATAAAGTATAACTTACTTTGGAAATATTAATTGTACTAATAACTAACTTATTAATAATTCCTTCTGTTCATTTCTCATAGGGGCTAGATTATTAATTTGTATGCTCTTATGTAAATTTCCTTTTTTTTTTAAATATGAAATTTATTGTCAAATTGGTTTCCATACAACACCCAGTGCTCACTCATCCCAACAGGTGCCCTCCTCAATACCCATCACCCACCCACTCCTCCCTCCCACCCTCCATAAACCCTCAGTTTGTTCTCAGTATTTAGGAGTCTCTTATGTTTTGGCTCCCTCCTTCTCTAACCATTTTTTTTCCTTCCCCTCCCCCATGGTCTTCTGTTAAGTTTCTCAGGATCCACATAGGAGTGAAAACATATGGAATCTGTCCTTCTCTGTATGACTTATTTCACTTAACGTAACACTCTCCAGTTCCATCCACGTTGCTACAAAAGGCCATATTTTGTTCTTTCTCATTGCCATGTAGTATTCCATTGTGTATATAAACCACAATTTCTTTATCCATTCATCAGTTAATGGACACTTAGGCTTTTTCCATAATTTAGCTATTGTTGAGAGTGCTGCTATAAATATTGGGGTACAAGTGCCCCTATGCATCAGTACTCCTGTATCCCTTGGTTAATTCCTAGCAGTGTTATTGCTGGGGTAGGTCTATTTTTAATTTTTTGAGGAACCTCCACACTGTTTTCCAGAACGGCTGCACAAGTTTGCATTCCCATTAACAGTGCAAGAAGGTTCCCATTTCTCCACATCCTCTCCAGCATCTATAGTCTCCTGATTTGTTCATTTTAGCCACTCTGACTGGCATGAGGCGATATCTGAGTGTGGTTTTGATTTGTATTTCCCTGATGAGGAGCAACGTTGAGCATCTTTTCATGTGCCTGTTGGCCATCTGGATGTCTTCTTTAGAGAAGTGCCTATTCACGTTTTCTGCCCATTTCTTCACTAGATTATTTGTCTTTTGGGTGTGGAGTTTGGTGAGCTCTTTATAGATTTTGGATACTAGCCCTTTGTCCGATATGTCATTTGCAAATATCTTTTCCCATTCCGTTGGTTGCCTTTTAATTTTGTTGATTGTTTCCTTTGCAGGGCAGAAGCTTTTTATCTTCGTGAGGTCCCAATAGTTCATTTTTCTTTTAATTCCCTTGCCTTTGGGGATGTGTCAAGTAAGAAGTTGCTGCGGCTGAGGCCAGAGAGGTTTTTCCCTGCTTTCTCCTCTAGGGTTTTGATGGTTTCCTGTCTCACACTCAGGTCCTTTATCCATTTTGAGTTTGTTTTTGTGAATGGTGTAAGAAAGTGGTCTAGTTTCATCTTTCTGCATGTTGCTGTCCAGTTCTCCCAGCACCATTTGTTAAAGAGACTTTTTTCCACTGGATATTCTTTCCTGCTTTGTCAAAGATTAGTTGGCCATATTTTTGTGGGTCTAGCTCTGGGGTTTCTGTTCTATTCCATTGGTCTATGTGTCTGTTTTTGTGCCAATACCATGCTGTCTTGATGATTACAGCTTTGTAGTAGAGGCTAAAGTCTGGGATTGGGATACCTCCTGCTTTGGTCTTCTTCAAAATTACTTTGGCTGTTCAGGGCCTTTTGTGGTTCCATACAAATTTTAGAATTGCTTGTTCTAGCTTCGAGAAGAATGCTGGTGCAATTTTGATTGGGATTGCATTGAATGTGTAGATCACTTTGGGTAATATTGACATTTTAACAATATTTATTCTTCCAATCCACGAGCACGGAATGTTTTTCCGTTTCTTTATATCTTCTTCAATTTCCTTCATAAGCTTTCTATAGTTTTCAGCATACAGATCTTTTACATCTTTGGTTAGGTTTATTCCTAGGTATTTTATACTTCTTGGTGCAATTGTGAATGGGATCAGTTTATTTGTCTTTCTGTTTCTTCATTATTAGTGTATAAGAATGCAACTGATTTCTGTACATTGATTTTGTATCCTGCGACTTTGCTAAATTCATGTATCAGTTCTAGCAGACTTTTGGTGGAGTCTATCGGATTTTCCATGTATAATATCATGTCATCTGCAAAAAGTGAAAGCTTAACTTCATCTTTGCCAATTTTGATGCCTTTGATTTCCTTTTGTTGTCTGATTGCTGATGCTAGAACTTCCAACACTATGTTAAACAACAGAGGTGAGAGTGGACATCCCTGTCGTGTTCCTGATTTCAGGGAGAAAGCTCTCAGTTTTTCCCCATTGAGGATGATATTAGCTGTGGGCTTTTCATAAATGGCTTTTTTGATGTTTAAGTATGTTCTTTCTATCCCGACTTTCTCGAGGGTTTTTATTAAGAAATGATGCTGAATTTTGTCAAATGCTTTTTCTGCATCGATTACAGGATCATATGGTTCTTATCTTTTCTTTTATTAATGTGATGTATCACATTGATTTGCGAATGTTGAACCAGCTTTGCAGCCCAGGAATGAATCCCACTTGATCATGGTGAATAATTCTTTTTATATGCTGTTGAATTCAATTTGCTAGTATCTTATTGAAAATTTTTACATCCATATTCATCAGGGATATTGGCCTGTAGTTCTCTTTCTTTACTGGGTCTCTGTCTGGTTTAAGAATCAAAGTAATGCTGGCTTCATAGAATGAGTCTGGAAGTTTTCCTTCCCTTTCTATTCTTTGGAATAGCTTGAGAAGGATAGGTATTATCTCTGCCTTAAATGTCTGGTAGAATTCCCCTGGGAAGCCATCTGGTCCTGGACTCTTATTTGTTGGGAGATTTTTGATAACCGATTCAATTTCTTCACTAGTTATGGGTCTGTTCAAGCTTTCTATTTCTTTCTGTTTGAGTTTTTGAAGTGTGTGGGTGTTTAGGAATTTGTCCATTTCTTCCAGGTTGTCCAGTTTGTTGGCATATAATTTTTCATAGTATTCCCTGATAATTGCTTATATTTCTGAGGGATTGGTTGTAATAATTCCATTTTCATTCATGATTTTATCTATTTGGGTCATCTCCCTTTTCTTTTTGAGAAGCCTGGATAGAGGTTTATCAATTTTGTTTATTTTTTCAAAAAAACAACTCTTGGTTTCATTGACTATAAATTTCTTACTCAACTACTAAAACCATGTTCTCTGCTTACCAGGTTGATGAGGAGACGGAAAGGTATTTATAATTAGGAGAGAAGAGCAATCCCATGTAAAAATTTGAATTATTAAACATGCTAAAACCACAGCAACAGAATATCCTCTGAAGCAATTAAACTGAACTTTAAAATTGCTTTGTTGACACTCTTAGACGCTGTTCATATTTACAAAGTCCTTGCTCTATCTTTTCACTACCAGAGGGCATTTTTCTCTGACACAAAAAAGCAGCCAGTGGGAGCCTGGGTGGGTCAGTTGGTTGACCTTCCCACTCTTGATCTTGGCTCAGGTCATGATCTCATGGTTTGTGGGTTCCAGCCCTGTGTCAGACTCCATGCTGCTTGCGATTCTTTCTCCTTCTCTCTCTGAGCTTCTCCTGCTCATGCATACTCTCTCACTCTCTCTCAAAGTAAATTAACAACAACAACAACAACAAAAGGGCAGGCAGAACGTGAGACACTTGCTTTGCCCTTCTGCAGCCAGCCCCTCCCAATTTGTCCTGGTCACCATGGAGCCAAGTCTCCCTTCTCTCTGAAAGGCAGCTTCTCCTTTTGGGTTAAGCAGTCTGCAGAGCAGTGAATAAGTAGGATTGTGAAACCTAACGTTACTCCTTGAATGAGCAGAAGTGAAAGACATAGTCCTGTAAGCAGTCAAAAAGGATTCTTTGTGAGTTATAGCCTCAAAGAGCTGCACAGTCTAAAACTTCCCTTTGTTCTAATTCTCATTTTTGTAAGAAAGTTATTTTCTAAAGCTAATAACTAGAAGATGCCTTTCCTGAAAGTTGAAGATTTACACTTACATTTTGGACACTGAATGGAAAAGAAGAGTCAAACGCTAGATGCTAAAGGAGCAAAGAATTTCCAATTTAATAAACATTTATCAAACCCTATATGAAAGGCACTTGGGGCAAAGGTTTATACAGGTTAACAAGATCAGGGCTTGTCTTCATGGAGCTCATACTTTGATAGCAACACATGTGCTTTAATAAGGGCATCACTGCTAGAGCAGAAAGATGAGATTGATCCCTGATTTGAGTATAAAGAAGCTTCAGAAGCTTGATGATTGTCATAAAGAAGGATGGCTGTGTGACTGATACTGTTAAGTCCCATTGTACCGAAAAGTTTCTTGTTTGAAACATAGTTTAAACTGTATATCTTTTTTTTTTTTTTTTTTGCCTAGATTTACATTCAGTGAAACCACACTTCTTTATCTTAGTAGAACCAGAAAATTACTTCATTAGCCATAAAAATTTTGAGGACTTCAAGATTACTATAAAAGCTAGGTAAGAAAATAACTATTTTCAGATTAATGTAGCCCCTGAATGTGAAACAGCTTTAATTTCAAGAGTCAAAATTGACTGACTAGTAGTGCTTGCCTGAGGTCCTATGTTGAAAAAGACTTTGAGGTTCAATGTAAAAAATACTGTGATTAATCATATCTAATAACTGTGGGAAGTAGATTCAAGGAGAATTGCCTGAAGTATATTGGCTGAGTTCAGTCTTGTAGTTATTCTACAGTCTTGTAAGCAAAGAACCCTAAAGATTGAAGTCATGGTGACTATTCGGATGACTATAACTGGTTAGCTATTAAAAATATGATATAAAAACCATTCAGTTCTTTATATTCATGACCTCATTAATATTAATTGATCATACAACTTAATTATCAAAAGCAGTTCTAGAACAGATTGAAAATGCTCAGAAGTCATACTTGGCAGATGAGCTAATGAGAACACAGACTTGCCTGTTTTATATTTAAATAGGGAAAGTTTGTGTTTTTCATGGACTCAAAGGCAAATATTGGGCTAAACTGAAAATGACACGTCTCCAGGTTGGATGTGATATTGCCCCTTTGGCTAAAAGGAGCACTGGGGAGTGGCTCCCTGTTGTTGCCACACCATGCCACAGTCATGGAAGAAGGTGGCTCTTTACAAAGAGACCTAGGTCCTAAGCTCACTTCTCCATGAACTTGCTGTGAATTTAAAACCGTGGGAAGTTGAGCAAGTTTGTTTTATCCCCCTGGGAACCAATTTCATCATCTGTCAATAGAAATAAAAACACTTACTTTCCCCTGCACCTGCAGAGTGTAACAATGAGATGTACTACTGTGTACACAGTTCAAGAGTACAAAGCAAATTTCGCATTTTATCTGTATGTCATTACTATAACTGCTTTATCAAAAAGCAATTAATTATATTCAGTTTTGACAGATATTCTTATAATGAGAATGTAACAGAGGCTAAAGTTTCTGTCTTTTTTGGGATAAGAGAAGATTTACATGGGAGTGGAAAAGAAATGATGCATGAAGCAACACAGAAGACAGAGGTAAAGAGAGATTGAGCTACCTTCACAGTCATGGAGAACTGAGGCAGTTCACCAGCACATGGAGACTGAAAGTGGGCTTTCACCCTCAAGAGTCCACGGAATTAAACAGAAGAGAACAAAACAAAACCAATAGAACTTCGGGCTTTGAGAAGTTCCACTGGTGAAAGCAGATAAGCTACCGAGATATTTGTCTTCAATCTAGAGAAGGTTCCATCAGATAGACAGTAATACCCAAATTCTAGCCTCAGATTCTGAATAGGATGAGACGTGATGTCGAATCAGAGATGTTCCATCTCTGATCCTGCAATATGACCTGAAGCTTCAGGCTTGAAAGAAATGACCTGAATATTAATCAGTTATAAGTATAGAATCAAGCTTATACTTTGTATTACCACAAGTTGTAACTACAATGTCATTGTCAGGTGAAGATTTTGCAGGCTGGTAAAAGCAGAATTTGTTATTCCCTCTCAATGAATTCTTCTCTAATATTATAACTTCTACCTTTTTGTTCCCCTTAAAAAATCAGCTGATTGATGGAGTTGCACAAATTAATTTTAATACTTCAAGGGCAATTAAGAAACTGTCATATAAAAGTCTAGAAGATTTAAATAACAAGTATCTTAATATTTTTGTGGAAGTACAAGAAAGTACAGGTGAGTTATTAAATTAATCTATCAAATTCATTTCTCACAGTTCTTGTTACAAAGTTTGAATAGAAATCTGCAGCTTATTATTGGTGCATTTTGGGGAAGTGCCTTTGCCAGATGAGCTCCACCAAAATACATGTCCACGAGCTCTGTGCAAGGGAAATGCTCATGAAAGTGATGACGCCCTACTCCCACATGCTAAGGATAGACTTTTATGTTTCAAAAAGAATAGAATGATGGTACCAGAAAATTTTACTTGCAACAATTATTCACATTATGAAAGCATCCCTGAGTCATTTGTGTGCTTGCTTACCTATTATTAAACATTTTACACATATCTTATACCATACTACCTGGTATTTGTTTGGATATTGCCTTGGAAATGAGAACCATCCACTTTACATGTGAGTGCCTCTTCTAACAGGATTATTGACTCCTTGAGGGCATGAGGCCCTGCTCAGTTATTTTTAAGTTAAAAATGGGATAAATAATCTGACAAGTGGTCTGGAACAGGAGAACACTGTATCTGAAACTGGTGAATGGGCGTCTTCCCAACCTCTTGCAAACTGTGCTTTACTGGTCATGGAGTGGCCAGGTTCTTCTAGGGCGACCATAACAATCATCGAGACTTGGGTTAATAACTGTGTGTGAAATGACCAAGGAATGAATGGATAGCTTGTCCTTATCCAAATAAAGAAATGCAGAGGGATGGAGTGGGTACCCGTGCAGGTCTATGTACTACAATGTAGAACTTGCCAAATTCTAAGTGACACATTTTATTACCTTAGGTACATTCTTCCAAGAAACCAAAATGACTGATATCAAATACGTCCTCTTACCTTACACACTGGATTTGGTTGCTACTCCTCTTTTCCTGAAGCCTGGAATTCAATACTGCATCAAGGTTAGATGATTAGAAAATCTAATATGGTGGATTTTATGGTCTGTGGGAGGACAGAGGAAAAGGATGTCTGATAGACCTTGCTTCTCTGTGACCTTCAGTACAGACCCATGAATAGAGGGTGAGGAATAGACAAGGCAATGACGAATGCTGTGAGGAAAACAATGGTCTTGATCCAGACATGGTAATAATTTCTTCCGACCCATGGCTTATGGGGCACATGGAGAAGTGCTCTGTTCTTATTAAATGTTCAGTAACTGTACACTGATTGAATGTAATTCATATCATATATGCCTGGAGTGGTTAAAACATGACCTTAAGAGAACCACATTTGCTGAATTAAATCCTACAAAGTTTGTGCTTGGGACTGAAGGAGGGGATTATTTTGGGGGTTTTCTTTTCGTAAAGAATCAATGTCAACCAATGAAATGGATTTGGTCAACAGGTACAGGTGAAGGATGCCTCTACCCATTTCGTAGGAGGGATTGAGTTAATCTTGAAAGCAAAAACAGTTGGTAAAACTCAGGAGAAGAGAGAACTGGATCCAATAAAAAGCACAACAAATTACAACGATGGAGTAGCTTCATTTGTGGTTAACATTCCCTCTGATGTGACAACGCTGGAGTTTAATGTGAGCTGAATTCTCATTTGTTGTATTTTCAAATGTCGCCTCAGTCTGTGTCATAGTGAGTACACAGGAAAGATACGTGAGATTTTATGCATAAATCTAGTGAACAACTCAGACATTTGACTTATAGGCACAGGCAATAACATGTAGTGTACTGAACATTCCATAAAGGGTGTGAATCTGTCAATTTTGTAATTAGGAAATAATTTTTTCTTATGCTAAACAAAATACTACTAAAATCTAGAAAATTTAGAAAAAGAATTGCCAGGAGGATACAAGAATACAGTCTTCTCTTGTCCAGTATTTCCAGCTATCATCTCTCCCTCAGTTCCCATGCTAATTCTGCTAAAGAACAACCTACATTCTTCTCCCCGTTCCATACCTCCTCAGGCTGCTGAGATCTGGCTTCTGCCCCCACCATATCATTGAAACTGCTCTCACCAAAGATATCCATCAGCCATTTGCTATGACCACTGGATAGTTTTTAGTTCTTGTCTTTCTTCCATCTCTAAGACATTTGGCGTGATTGACAATTGTCTTTTTCTTTAAACAATGTTATGGCCTCTGTGATGCCACATTTTCTTCTTTCTTATTTTTCTTCTTTGCTTCCTTCTTTATAGCCTCCATTTTGGACTAATAATCCTTAGTTTGCCCTCTAAGTGGAAGTGATCCTTAGGGTTCTATCCAGACCTTCCTTTCTTCTTATGTGACACATTTTTTATTTGACCTATTTCCTCTGTCGTTCCATCTGCTCTCATACCTTGTGCTGAAGACTCATCCTACAAGATTCCTACAGACACCATTTTCACCATATTTTTTTTCTTGGATATTTCAAAGAAGCCAAACATTGCTTTGTCTAAAACTGAGGACCACTACCAATCTCAAACCTAGACCTCCTCCCAGTGCCCTGTTCAGAGAATGGCCCCACAGCAAACCAGTTCCTCGCTCTCCTCCCACTCTCCTTACTGAGGCAAAGGGGGTGGAGTGATCTTTCTGAGACACAAATAGGACCTCAATTGACCTCATCCTTGCTGCCTTCTCCAAACTCCTTGCTTGCCACTGTTCCTATGGCTCCTCAAACTCCAGCTTCACTGGAAAGTTTGCAGCCCCCTAACACCCAGTGCTCTGTTGCCACAAGCCCTTTGTAACCCTACCTGGACTCTCCAACCCCATTTCTCTGATTCCCTTGCTCCTACTTATTTGGGGGTCAGCTTTTAAATCGTGTCCTGCAAGAAGCCTTCTCTAAGTACCCTGTGCTAATCAGGGTAGGTATCCTTTACTCTCTGAATGCCTCAAGTTTTCAAATTTCTTAAGGGCAAGAGCTATGTCTATATTGTTCACTGTTGTGTCCCCAACAAGTAGCATAGTTCCTGACACATGTTAGGGACCACTAAACATTGATTGGCTGAATGTATATCTATTTCCAAACCTAAACAAGGGCCAAATGTTATAGTCTCCCTTTCCTCTAATAGCATAAACCATTTTTCCTTTACACTTGTTATCAAATTACCTTCCCCAGCAAATGACATCTAATTCTTCAGCTTCATGGAAAACATAAGTGGTTGTAATCTCTTGTTCAAGAACTGGCACAGCATGGCACATATATTTATAAGAGTGCCCTGTGACCCTGAACTTTACCCTCAAGAACAGATCTTGTTTACTCTCCTAAGAATTGAGATTATTTACCACCATTTCCATTCACAACCAATATCTCTATTAGCTTTTAAGAATTATTGATCTCACGGCTCATGGGTTCGGGCCCCATGTCCGGCTCTGTGATGACAACTCAGAGCCTGGAGCCTGCTTCAGATTCTGTGTCTCCCTCTCTCTTTGCCCCTCCCCAACTCACTTGCACTCACTCTCTCTCTCTCTCTCTCTCTCTCTCTCTCAAAAATAAATATTAAAAAATTTTATAAAAAGAATTATTGCTACATCCCTTCCCATATTTTCCCCCTCTCCAAATTCCTAGTTCCTGCCAACCTGTGGCAGAAGGAAATGAGTCACTAAGCTGGCATGTCATTTAAGAAAGAGAGCCAACTTTAGATCTAAGATCTTTTCTTTGACTTCACTGCACTCTTCTACAATAGCCTAGATTTTCATAGTTAACTTTATTATTTTTAAAATTAACATCCTTTTCTGTAATCTCTTGATAATGTGGCTTACCATGATGTTAAGGCAGTAGAATACTAATTTGCCTTTTCATAAGATGTTGTGAAACTTGAGAGATGTATAAGGTATATGGATACATTCACACATGTCAAGCGCTAAAAGCCAGACCTGGCAGTAAATGGGTACTAGAAAAGTGTTAACATTTACCATCTTCATCATCATCATCACGTTAAGCCTCAGTGTTGTACTTTTTTTGACACTGTCTTTTTAGGTCAGAACTGATGATCCAGACATTCCAGAAGAATATCAGGCCAGCAATGACTATCAAGCTGTGGCCTACTCATCACATAGCCAAAGTTTCCTTTCCCTTAGCTGGACAGACAGTCACAAGAGTTTGCTTGTGGGAGAACATCTGAGCATAACTATTACCCCTAAAAGTCCATATGTTGACAAGATTACACACTACAATTACTTGGTAAGCTCAATAATATCTTACATTCACCTAGACCCCTGCTTGCAACATTTTCTTTACTTATGCAAATAATCCTTTAAATGATTTCTTACGTGACACAAAGTAGTACCCAATTGATATTTAGTGAATGAATGGATGAACTTACATAGCACTTTATAATCTGTAAAGTACGTTCACAAACATCCTCATAACAGAGCTCACAACACTTCTTTGAGCTCGGTGAACAATGGAACCAATTGGAGAGGTCAAATGACCTGCCATATGCACAAGTTTTTAGTGGTATGTTTAGGATTTTGTTCAAGGTCTTCTGAATCTTGGACTGATATTCTCTGCACAGCATGATGCCAAGGGTTGATCACAGCCTTCATTCAGTCCCCAGACTAGTCAGTGACCTCAGCAATGTTTCATGACCAACCAGAGCATTACCACGTTTTAGATTGCTAGGCCTTGCTAACATTCCTTAAGAACATGCCCTATTTGCAAAGGGAAGAATTGAAGTCCTGTGCTCAAGAACAGATATAGTGATTCCAGGCATTGCTCACTGCTGTTTAAAATACAAACTAGCAAGGATGGCAGCATGATATATTGAAAAAGACATGGGCTTTGAGTCAGGAAGATCAGAGTTCACTTCCTGGATAAATCCATGTTCAAAAACAAACCTTTAGAAGCAAATAGTTCCAACCTATCTTATTTTCAGTGACTGATGACATCATCTTGTTTACTAAGCCATTTGTTGGAGTAAGCAATAACCTTATCAATTCTGAGAGAGGAACCTTTTAAGATAATGGGGCAGTTTACATCTCTGAGCTTCAATTTCTACAACTTCTAAATGGGCTAATAAATAAAATCACAACATACAATTGTGAGGATTAAATATGTCCATCTATATATACCTAATGCATAGTAGATGCCCAAGGGATAGTAATTCTTTTTTTTTTTTTTTTTTTAATCACTGCCTAATTACTAGTCCAACTTTAAGCCCACTTTGATAAATGTTTGTTGTTATGTATTTTTAGATTTCATCTAAGGGCAAAATCATACACTTTGGCACAGAGAAGAAACTCCCAGGTTCATCTTACCAGCTTTTAAACCTTTCTGTGACTCAGCACATGGTTCCTACAGCCCGTCTCCTGGTATATTACATTGTCACAGGACAGCAGATAACAGAATTAGTATCTGACTCAGTCTGTCTAAATATTGAAGAAAAATGTAGCAACCAGCTTCAGGTGAGCCACAGATACTCTCCCTAGCCTGAGGTCATCCTGAGTAACTATTTAATTTCACCTTGAGATACTTTTTTTTTTTTTTTCAATTCATTTTAGATCTATCTGTCTCCAAATAAAGATATATATTCTCCAGGCGAAACTGTATCTCTCACTATGGAAACTCAGTCAGAATCGTGGGTAGCGTTATCATCAGTGAGCCGTGCTATAAATAGCATCCAAGAAAGAAGCAAAAATAACATGGAAAGAGTTAAGTAGAATAAATGCTGTCATTCCTGTCGTTACATGTCGTTACATGTTATTACATGGCTCGGGGCCAGGTGGCCACTCGTTGTTCTGTGGGTCACTCATGGGAGAAAAATAAAGGAAAAAGATATGGTTGCACCAATGTCTATCTTCTCAGCTAAATTTAAGGATAGTAATACCAGCAGCTAACATTCATTGAACACTATATGCTGAGTATTATTGTAAGACCTTTTAATTTATTATACCATTGAATATTTACAACAATCCTATGAGATAAAAACCAACAATAAAGATATTTAAAATGTATTGAGTCCTTATTAGTGGAGTTCCTGTGTTATGAATGAGGAAAACTAAGTCACAGATTAGGTTTCTTGTGACCTGAGTAGAATCCCAGCACAGGATATAATCGAGTGAACTTGTTTGATCTGAGTTACCCATTTTGGTTATCCTTTTAGACATATAAAGGATAATTATCCAGTTAATTTACTCTCCAATTTATTTTGTTTTATATGAACACACTTTATTTGGGAATATCTTCAGTTAAATGCTAAAATGCAGTTTTCTCTGGGAATAAACTAAAATGTAATTAGATCCACATTCAGAAACCTTCAGATGCAATCAATTCCAAACTAGCTTCCTTTCAGAGACTGATGACATCATCTTGTTTACTAAACCATTTTTTAAAAATAACATCATTGACTCTCAGAGAGCAGCACGTGTGTGTGGATACCTTTTAAGCAAATCTATAAAATTAAATTTCTTACTCCAGGGCAGGGATATGAATAAAAATGCTGGGGTTTTGGTGAGTTGAATATATTAAAGTCAATGAAGAGGTATGGAGAGGGGAGCAGAAAAACAGGGGGTGGGGGGAGACTTTGTGGCCATGAATAGTTGTTTTGTCTGCTCCTGCCCCTTCCCCAGCCACTCTCAGGGGCCACTCGGGTCATGGTCACAAACTCTTCAGAGGAGCCAACCCTCGTCATCAAAAACAATTCGCTGGGTATCCCCAACCGATTTTAATGCTCTGCCCTATGTTGGGTAGAGCAAAACATGCGGTCTGATCCCCCTCAAAATTTAGAGCTAGAAAAGGACCATGAGAGGTAGTGAATGTTTTGTTTACTCATTCATTCACTCATACACTTGTGCAAAGGATATTTTATTAATTCAATGTACTGTACAAAGCTCTAAGAAGGGAGAATGTAAGCTGTTTCCTAAGAACTTCCATATCAAAGTTCTATTGAATGAATTTTGATAGTATATATTCAAGAAGTGAAACCCAGTGAAATGCAGTAGGGTTTGGGAAAACCAGGGAACTAGATTTTAACATTTAATAAGTGAGAGACTTACAACTAACATTATCCCCAATTCAAGAATTCCTCATAATGGCCACTAACTGTTTTTCTTGGGGGGTGGGGAATGATTTCCTTTCTCAACAGATACTGCAATCTTTTGATAAAAGTGGCCAGGACTGTGGAGGAAGTGGTGGCAGGAATAATGCTGAAGTGTTTGACTTAGCAGGACTCACTGTCCTCACCAATGCAAATGGAGATGACTCCCAACAAGATGGTAATTAACTGTTTTCAACCAACTAACCTGAATATTCTTGTTATGAAAATACACCTCTTTTCCTGGACCCATACTAATTTTCCCTCCAAATCCTCCCTGTTCCACTGCGTAATTTTTTTAACTAAAAAAAAAAAAAATTATATTATTGTGGTAAAACTCCGAACATGAGATCTACCCTACTAACAAATTAAGTGAGGTGTTAAATACATTATTGTTGACTATAGGTACAGTGTTGTACAGCAGATCTCTAGAGCTTATTTGTCTTGCTTAACTGAAACTTTATTCCTTTTGATTAGTGACTCCCTATTGTCTCCTCCTCCAGCGCTTGGCAACCACCATTCCACTCTTTGATTCTATGAACTTGGCTATTTTAGATAGCTCATATAAGTGGAACCATGCTGGTTGCCTTTCTGTGACTGGCTTATTTCATTTAGCTTAATATCTTCAAGGTTCATCCATGTTAGTGCATATTGCAGAATTTTCTTCTCTTTTAAGGCTAAATAGTAGTACATGTATACATACGCACACATATATGTTGTGTGTGTGTGTGTATATGTATATAATGTGTGTGTAATATACATACACACAATGGAATACTATACATACACACTCTTTATTCATTCCTCTGTTAATGGACATGTAAGTTGTTTCTATACCTTGGCTTTTGTGAATGGGTGTTACAATGAACACAGGAGTGCTAGTATCTCTTTGAGATCCTGATTTCAGTTCTTCTTAGATAATAAGTATCTAGAAGTGGGATTGCTGGATCATATGGTAGTTCTATTTTTATTTTTTGAAGAACTTCTATACTGTTTTTCACTGCCTTACTTTGCATTCCCACCAACAGTGTGTAAGGGTTCAAGTTTCTCCACATTCTTGCCAACATTTATCTTTTTTTTTTCATCATACCCAGTTTGACAGATGTGATTTCTCATTGTGGTTTTGATTTGCATTTCTCTGATTAGTAACATTGAGTATTTTTTCATATACCTGTTGGCCATTTGTATATCTTCTTTGGAGAAATGTCTATTGGAGTCCTTAACCCACTTTTCAATTGAGTTATTAGGTTTTTTTGCTATTGAGTTGTAGGAGTTCTTTATGTATTTTGGAGATTAACCTTTTATCACATATATAGTTTGCAAATATTTTCTTCCCTTTCCTAGGTTGCCTGTTCACTCTGTTAGTTGCTTCCTTTGCTGTGCTTTTTAGTTTGATGCGATTCTACCTGTTTATCGTTTCTGTTGCTGTTCTTTTGTTGTTTTATTTTTATTTTGTAGCTCCTCAGAAATATTTTTTTCTTCAAATTTGTATTTAAATTCTAGTTAACATACAGTGCAATACTGGTTTCAGCAGTAGAATCCAGTGATTCATCACTTACATACAACACCCAGTGTTCATCATAACAAGTGCCCTCAATACCCATCACCCATCTAGCCCATCTTCCACCCACCTCCCTCCATCAACCCTCAGTTTGTTCTCTATTGTTAAAAGCCTGTTATGGTTTGTTTCCCTCTCTCTTTCTTGCCCCCCTCCCAAATGTTCATCTATTTTGTTTCTTAAATTCCACATATGAGTGAAATCATATGGTATTTGTCTTCCTCTGACTTATTTCGGTTAGCATAATACACTCTAGCTCCTTGCATGTCATTGCAAATGGTGTTGCTGTGCTTTTGATATCATATCCATGAAATCATTGTTATAACCAATGTCATGAAGCTTTTCCCGTATGTTTTCTTCTAGGAATTTTGGGGTTGTAAATCCTACATTTACATCTGTATTCATTTTGAGTTGATTTTTGTATATGGTATCAAACAAGGGCCCAATTTTATTTTTTTGCATGTGGACATCCTATTTCCCCAACACCATTTGTTAGAGAACTTCTTTCTCCATTGTGTACTCTTGGCACTCTTATTGAACATCAGTTGACCATATATGCATGAATTTGGTTTTGGGCTCTCTATTCTGTTCCATTGGTCTGCATGTCTGTCTTTATATTGGGATCATACTGTTTGATTACTGTAGCTTTGTAATATCGCTTGAAATCAGAAAATGTGATACCTCCAGCTTTATTCTCCTTTCTCAGGATTGATTTGGCTATTCATGGTCTTTTGTGCTTCCATATGAACTATAGAATTGCTTTTTCTGTTTCTATAAAAAAAATGCCATTGGGACTTTGATAGATTGCATCTAATCTGTAGATCATTTTTGGTAGTACAAACATTTTAACAATATTAAGTCTTCTTGTCTGTGAACATGGGATGTCTTTCCACTTGTTTGTGTCTTCTTTCATTTCTTTCATCAGTGTTTGTAGCTTTCAGCAAGCACATATTTCACCTCCTTAACTAGGTTTATTCTTAAGGTTTTTATGGAGAGGTACTATTGTAAATTAAATTGTTTTCATAATTTCATCTTTGGATAGTTCATTGTTACTGTATAGAAACACCACTGATTATGTAGATTTTTTTTATCCTGCAACTTTACTGAATAAGTTTATTAGTGTAATAGTTTTTTATGCAGGTTTTTTTTCTATATATATAACCATTTTATCTGCAAACAAGGACAATTTTACTTTTTCCTTTATGGTTTCAATGCCTTTTTTTTCCTTGCCTAATCACTCTGGCTAGAACTTCCAGCAGTATGTTAAATCGAAATGATGGAGAGTAGGAATCATTATCTTGTTCCTGATCTTAAAGGATATGCTTTTAAGTTTTTTCTTTTTTTTTTTTTTAATGTTTATTTGTTTTCGAGAGAGACAGAGACAGAACGTGAGTGGGTTAGGGGCAGAGAGAGAAGGAAACACAGAATCCAAAGCAGGCTCCAGGCTCTGAGCTGTCGGCACAGAGCCCGACAAGGGGCTCGAAGTCACGAGCTGTGAGATCATGACCTGAGCCAAAGTCAGACACTCAACCGACTGAGCCACCCAGGCGCCCCCTTTTCAGTTTTTTACCATTGAGTATGATGTTAGTATGATGTTACCTGTGGGCTTTTTATATATGGCCCTTATTATGTTCAGGTACTTTCCTTCTATTCCCAGTTTGTTGAGACTTTTTTATCATGAAAGAAGGATGAATTTTGTCAAATGCTTTTTCTGTATCTATTGAGACAATTGTGTAGCTTTTATTTCTTTATTTGTTAATGTGGTGCATCACGGTGTATCACATTAATTGATTTTCATATTTTGAACCACCCTTACATCCCAGGTATAAATCCCACTTAGTCATGGTGTTTGAGCCTTTTCCTATGCTGTTGGATTCTATTTGCTAGTATTTTGTTGAGGATTTTTGTACTTATATTCATCAAGGAATTTTATTTTCTTGTTGGTGTCTTTGTCTTCGGTATCATGGTAATTTCGGCCTCATTAAATGAGTTTGGAAGTGTCCTTCCTATTTAATTTTGAGAAGAGTTTGAGAAGGATTGGAATTAATTTATCTTTACATGTTTGGTAGAATTTACCAGTAAAGCCATCTGGTCTGGACTTTTGGTTTCAGGGAGGTTTTTGATTATTGACCCAAAATTTGTACTAGTTATAGGGTTTTTTGGTCCTTCTGTTTATTCATGATTTAATCTTGGTAGGTTTTATGTTTCTAGGAATTTATCCATTTAATTTCTTCTGAGTTATCCAGTTTGTTAGTAGTCTCTTATGATCCTTTTTATTTCTGTGGCATCAGTTGTAATGTCTCCTTTTTCATTTCTGATTTTACTTATCTGGGTCTTCTTTTTTTCTTAGTTAGGCTAGCTAAAGGTTTGCCAATTTTGTTTATCTTTTCAAAATACCAAGTCTTAGTTTCATTGATTTTTTTTTTAATATTTCATTTATTTCTGCTGTAATCTTTGTTATTTTCTTTATTTATTTATTTATTTTTTTTTTTTTTACTGACTTTGGATTTGGTTTGGTCTTTTTCTAGTTCTTTGAAGTGTAACATTAGGTTGTTTATTTGAGATCTGTCTTCTTTCTTAAATTAGGCATTTATTGCTATGAACTTCCCTCTTAGTACTGCTTTTGCTGCATCCTATAAGTTTTGGCATGTTGAATTTTTGTTTTTATTTCTTGAAGTATTATCTAATTTCCTTTTTGATTTCTTCTTTGACCTAATGGTTGTTCAAGAGTATGCTGTTTAATTTGCACATACTTGTGAATTTTCCAGTTTTCCTTCTGTTGTTGACTTCTAGTTTCATTCCATTGTGGTCATAAAAGATACTTGGTATAATTTCAGTCTTCTTAAATTTGTTAAAACTTATTTTGTGACCTAACATATGATCTATTCTGGAGAAGGATTGTGTGCCTTTGAGATTAATATATATTCTGCTGTTGTTGGTTAGAATGCTCTGTATATGTTTGTTAGGTCTATTTAGTCTATAGTGTTGTTTAAGTCCTCTGTTTCCTTATTGATTTTCTGTGTGGATGTTCTACCCATTATTGAAAGTGTGATACTGAAGTCTCCTCCTATTACTATATTGCTGCCTACTTCTCCCTTCAGTTCTGTCAATATTTGCTTTATATATTTAGGTGTTCTGATGTTAGATGCATCTTTAGTTGTTATATATTCCTGTAGATTGACTTTATTTATCGTTATATAATATCCTTCTTTGTCTCTTGTGACAATTTTGACTTAAAGTCTATTTTGTCTAAGTATAGCTGCCCTTGCTCTCTTTTGATTACCATTTGCATGGGATATCTTTTTCCATCCTTTACTCCCACAACACATTTCTGATAAGCTTGTCAGCACTCTGCATGAACCCCCCCCACCAGCATCCACGTCCCTCTAAGGAAGAGAGTCTGTCTTAGGTCAGATTAAACTGCTTCTGGATCTTTTCCTTTCTTGCATTGCTTTAGGGCCCTGTGATCAGACCTCACTTGTCTTCTTGGGGAGCACCTTAGAGGGGGTCTTGTTCTGTCAAACCACTTCCTGGCATGCCTTTCTCCTATCATTTGCCATAAAAGCTCAAGCTTCACCTTTTCTTCCAACCCCACTCCCAAGCTGGCCTTGGAGAATGACCTCTCCTCCTGTGCTAATTTGCTAGGGTTGCCAAAACAAAGTAGTACAGACCGGGTGGGTTAAACAACAGAAACTGTTTCCCCACAGTTTTTAGAGACTAGAAGTTCAAGGTCAAGGTGTCAGTAAGATAGATTTCTTCTAAGCCTTCTCTCCTTGGCTTACAGATGGCCACTTTCTCCCTGAGTCCTCACACAGTCTTTCTTCTGTGTGTATCTGTGTTCTAATCTCTTCTTATAAGGACCCACCCCATATTGGATTAAGGCCCACCCAATGACCTAATTTAACTTTAATTACCTCTTTAACAACCTCATCTCCAAATATTTTGAGGTACAGGGGGTTAGGACTTTAACATATGAATTTGTGGAGGAAAACTGAATTCAGCACCTAACAATCCCTTTATACTCAGTCTGACTTTATAATATTAATAGAATGAAACCCCAATTTCATGTCTTTCTTTTTTAATTCTTTTTTAATTTTAATTTTATTTTTTAAATTTATATCAATTAGTTAACATATAGTGCAACAATGATTTCAGGAGTAGATTCCTTAATGCCCCTTACCCACTTAGCCCTTCCCCCCTCCCACAACCCCTCCAGTAACCCTCTGTTTGTTCTCCATATTTAAGTCTCTTATGTTTTGTCCCCCTCCTTGTTTTTATATTATTTCTGCTTCCCTTCCCTTATGTTCATCTGTTCTGTGTCTTAAAGTCCTCATATGAGTGAAGTCATATGATGTTTGTCTTTCTCTGAGTGACTAATTTTGCTTAGCATAATACCATCTGATTTTTTAATACCATTTTACTGATTTTTGTTGTTTCCTAACTGGGAGACAAAAGGCACTCACTAAGTGTTTTAAACAGATGAACAAACACCTTAAAAATGTGTGTATTTGATGCTTTCTGTCTTATTATGTTTGAGCTTCTTGAGGTCATACTTTAGCAAAGAACAAATAATAATAGTGCTACCAAAAAATATGCTTACTCTGCTCTTATACATCTCTGTTTTACGGGTTCCATCCACATAGTTGCAAATGGCAAGATTTCATTCTTTTTGATTGCCGAGTAATACTCCATTGTGTATATATACCACACCTTCTTTATCCATTCATACATCGATGGACATTTGGGCTCTTTACATACATTGGGTATTGTTGATAGTGCTGCTATAAACATTGGGGCGCATGTGCCCCTTCAAAACAGCATCCCTGTATCCCTTGGATAAATACCTAGTAGTGCAATTGCTGGGTTCTAGGGTAGTTCTATTTTTAATTTTTTGAGGAACCTCCATAGTGTTTTCCAGAGTGGCTGCACCAGCTTGCATTCCCACCAACAATGCAAAAAAGATCTTCTTTCTCCACATCCTCACCAACATCTGTTGTTGCCTGAGTTGTTAACATTAGCCATTCTGACAGGTGTAAGGTGGTATCTCGTTGTGGTTTTGATTTGTATTTCCCTGATGATGAGTGATGTGGAGCATTTTTTCATGTGTCAGTTGGCCATCTGGATGTCTTCTTTGGAGAAGTGTCTATTCGTGTCTTTTGCCCATTTCTTCACTGGATTATTTGTTTTTTGGGTGTTGAGTTTGTAAGTTCTTTATAGATTTTGGATACTAACCCTTTATCTGATATGTAGTTTGCAAATATCTTCTCCCATTCTGTTGGTTGCCTTTTAGTTTTGCTGATTGTTTTCTTTGCTGTACAGAAACTTTTTATTTTGATGAGGTCCCAATAGTTCATTTTTGCTTTTGTTTCCCTTGCCTCTGGAGACATGTTGTGTAAAAAGTTGCTGCGGCCAAGATCAAAGAGGTTTTTGCCTGCTTTCTCCTCGAGGATTTTGATGGCTTCCTTACATGTAGGTCTTTCATCCATTTTGAGTTTATTTTTGTGTATGGTGTAAGAAAGTAGTCTAGGTTCATTCTTCTGCACGTCACTGTCCAGTTTTCCCAGCACTACTTGTTGAATAGACTGTCTTTATTCCATTGGATATTCTTTCCTGCTTTGTCAAAGATTCGTTGGCCATACGTTTATGGGTCCATTTCTGGGTTCTCTATTCTGTTCCATTGATCTGAGTGTCTGTTTTTGTGCCACCATATTTCGTGTCTTTAGATTTTTGTGATATCCAGGATAGGGACAGGATTTTACTGATTTTTGTTGTTTCCTAACTGGGAGACAAAAGGCACTCACTAAGTGTTTTAAACAGATGAACAAACACCTTAAAAATGTGTGTATTTGATGCTTTCTGTCTTATTATGTTTGAGCTTCTTGAGGTCATACTTTAGCAAAGAACAAATAATAATAGTGCTACCAAAAAATATGCTTACTCTGCTCTTATACATCTCTGTTTTACGGGTATACAGATCAGAATTGTTGTGGGAAATAGAACAGATCTCTGATAAAATATACACAGTCCATTCTGTGAACTGGTAATTTAGATAATCTGATGGAAGCATTTATTCTGAGGTATGTTCTCTCTCTCTCTGTTTTTTAACAGGTGGATTGTTGGAGAAAATTCCCAGATCAAGAAGAGAATTAAAAGAGAAAATAGAAAGTCTAGGTGCTCCAAAGTTTTCATGTTGTTTTCAGAGGTTATGATGAAGTGATCCAGGATCTGCTACATTTTCTCATTCTAGCTAATTGATGTAGACCAGATGAAAAGATCTGTAGGCACACCCAGCTTTTGCTCTTTATAGGAGTAAAGCAAACTGGTTAAATTAACACACATTTACTTCGCAGAGTCTTAACTTAAAAGAAATAGGTCACCACCATAGCCATTCTCTATAGTGATGATAGAGTTGCTTTCTAATTGTCTCATAGATCTTCCTCTCTCTCTCAGAGTAGCTGGTGCAGCAGTTAAATGTGTAGCTTCCCCCCACATTCTCACAAAAGCTAGGTCTGATGAACTTTAGGTTGAAATAATAGCTAATGCTAATTGAGGACTGACTACATGCCAGGCACTGTGGATGCCTCATAATCAGATTTTCTCCTTAAACACTCACACCAATCTCATGCAGTAGGTACTCTTATTACCTCCATTTTCCAGATGAAATCATCAAGGCCCAGAGAATTTAATACTAAGTAACATGCCCAACATCTTGGGATAGTGAGTGGCACAGGTCAGATTGACAGCAGAGCCCACTACACTAGTGACTGCTGTGCTCTGCTGGGCACTACTTCTATCCTTTGGATGTTCAGAACCTGTCCGGGTCACTTGGAAGATGCGTGTGAAAGAACTGATTTAAAATTTTTTTTTTTTAACATTTATTTATTTTTGAGACAGAGAGAGACAGAGCATGAACAGGGGAGGGGCAGAGAGAGAGGGAGACACAGAATCGGAAGCAGGCTCCAGGCTCTGAGCCATCAGCCCAGAGCCTGACGCGGGGCTCGAACTCACGGACCGTGAGATCGTGACCTGAGCTGAAGTCAGACGCTCAACCGACTAAGCCACCCAGGCGCCCCTTTTTTTAAATTTTTTTTTTTAACATTTATTTATTTTTGAGACAGAGAGAGAGAACTGATTTTAATATAGCACTTACATTTCAGTTATACTATCAATAATGTCAAGGAGTTACAGATATTGTGCTTTAATAATAACAATGATAATATTGTCATTAGTATATGTCATTAATAATAATGACGATAATATTATTAGTAGAATAATGATGATAATAATATTATTATAAAGCTCCCCCCCCCCCCCATTTCCAGCAGGGATTTGCCACAAAAGCATATTTAGAAGGCATCACATAAAACAATGTTTTTAGAATTAGAGACCAGGTTTGGGTCTCAGCTTACTACTTACAGCTAAGTGATCTTTGCCAAGTTAAATGGAGATAATTTCTCTCTGCTCTGCTCTTAGGAGAATTGAATGAGATCGTACAGCTAAAGCACTTAGCTTAGGAGGAACTAATGTTTAATGCTTTATTCTTTTTATTTTTTATTGCTTTAAATTTTTTGATGCCTATTTATTTTTGAGTGAAAGAGAGAGAGAGAGAGAGAGAGAGAGAGAGAGAGAGAGAGAATGAGTGAGAAGGGGAGGGGTAAAGAGAGGGGGAGACACAGAATCCAAAGTAAGCTCCAGTCTCCGAGCTGTCAGCACACAGCCTGATGCAGGGCTCAAACCCACGAACCGCGAGATCATGATCTGAGCTGAAGTCAGGTACTTAACCAAATGAGCCACCCAGGTGCCCCAGTGCTTTATTCTTTTTAAAGCTCTTTCTCACCAAAGCCACACTCTGACCGAGGCTAGGCAGAAACTATAATCATTTAATGATGGCAAAATGAGTTTCTGAAAACTGAACTGTGTTGCAAAGTCCAGATGACTGGAAGAGGTGGGGCAGCCACAAGTGTCAGAGCTTCTATTCTGTGGCCCAGTGGCCTTTTCACTACATGATGCTGCCTCTTAGCTCCAGCCCCGGGCCTGCCTCTTAGCAGCTACACCCACTGGGACAAGTCTCTTCCCCTATCTGTACTATTATTTCCTCCTTTCTAAATGACAGAGAAGACATGACCAAGTCTAAGGTCCCTTTCAGAGGTTTTTGAGAAAACAGGAGGGCAGCCTCAGTGAAAGTTCTTACTCTTCTATTCACTCACTCAGACTTTGTGCTGGCTGGCTTGACCTTCTTGGCCAAGTGCGTGTCCAGGGGAGAGTGACTGTACAAGGGCTTTGAAACCATATCCTGTGAAAACATGGTCCAAATAAAAAAGCCTCAGGGATGTTTACTGGAGAAAGGATGAGATTTAGGTAGTCATGATGACTGTCTTCAAATATTCAAGGAAGTGGTGGTTATGTGACTTTTGCTGCACAAGAGGATTAATTCTATGAGTACCTATAAAGAAATAGGAGTGAGAGTTTGATTTAGAAGATGTCAGGAAGAGTTTTTCAGCAATTAGAGCTCTCTGAAATGGAACAGGTTGCCTGGAGAGGAAGCAGCTTCCCATTCTGATAGCTGTTCCAGCAGGGGCTGGTTGACCATTGGTGCTGGAGGGGGTGGAGCCGGGGGTACCAGGGAGGAAGATGAACCAGGGCCTGTAAGTCTAGCCCCAAGACTTTGAATCTGTACTTGACTAAGAGCAGTTGTATTATCTCAGCATCCACGTTCAAACACCCATTGATCCAGAAGTGCTGTTATGACGGAGCCTTTAAAAGCGAGGAGAGCTGTGAGCAGAGAGCTGCAAAGATTACCCTTGGCCCACGTTGTTCCAGAGCTTTCTCTCAGTGTTGTGAGCTGGCAAATAAACTGCGGGAGGACACGTCTTACATCCATGTAATGATTGGAAGGCATGGTATGTGTAAGCGCTCCTGTTTTGTGTGCAGTACAGTAAGAGGGTGCCAAGCAGAGTCTGTGCTGCCATTGGAAGAAGTACTTCCAAATTTGGCTTCATGTAGGAAAGATGAAGTATGAACTCCTGCCAATTTGGCTTGAAAAAAACAGAGTGGTCAGTGGCAATAATACTAGTTTGGATACCACTAGTCCCACTAGTCCCACTGACCAGCTTTCTCACTAACTCAGTGTGTAGCGTTTGCAGGTCGTTATTTATCCTCTAAGAGCTAGTTTGTGAAATGGAAATATTTGACGGAATGATTCTGTGATACTCACTTTGTACACACATCATTGACCACACATGATACTTAAAATCTTGCAAAAAGACAATAGGAGACTTTGAAGAATCAAAATATCATTATTGATTCTGCCATAAAGCATAACCAATAAGAAATTTTAGAAGTAGAAGAAATCCCAGTAAGTATATACAGAAAAGAGTTTCCTTTACTTCAATTTCACATGGTTTCGTGGAAAATCCTGATGAGTACAACTTATTACAATTTTGTTTAATTTTAATAACCTTTTCCACCTATTTTCCTTGGTTTCATCTGAATTCTACTTAACTGCCCTACTGTGCAGATCATGCAAGTTAAGGCATGATCATAATTAAGAAAAATATTGCAATGTTTGTTTAATCTGGTGCTTTAAAAAGTCAGTAACTTTTAAATTATTTTTTAAATTTTTTATTTTTAGTTTTTTTCCAATTTTATTGAGATATAATGGGCATATAACATTGTGTAAGTTTAAGGTGTACAACGTAATCATTTGGATTATGTATATATTGTGAAATGTTTACCACAGTAAGTTCAGTTAACATCTATTACCTCTCATACTTACAATTTTTTTCCTTGTTAAATAACTTTTTTTAAAAAAAGGATTTAATAACTTCTTTGTGCCTTTCCATGAACTTATAAAAGTATATAAACAAGTAAGCTCTGAAAAATATTTTAAAATATAAAACTTATCTTAAATCTTCAATAATAGTGAATTGCTGGGAAATCTTTCTAAACTTATGAATGCATATGATTAAAATATTTTTATTAGTTAAAAAATATATGAAAGTAATATAACCTATAGGCTTAAAAAAGCCAAATAATAAAATTTAGAGGAAAATCAACAAAATATTTAAGAATAAACATTAAAAAAAGCTCTGTCAGTTGACTGTTTTCCTTATGCTCTGCCTTGTGTTCCCATGACTTATTCATTGCCTGTCTGGAGAGGCCTGTACCTCCCTCTCCCCTTCACCCATTTTTTTCTAACTCCTTACTTCCTTTCCCTCTGGCAACCATCAGTTTGTTCTCTGTGTTTATAGGTCTGATCCTGCTTTTTGTTTGCTTACTGTTTTGTTTTTGTTTTGTTTAGATTTCATTTATGAGTGGAATCATATGATATTTGTCCTTCTTAGCCTGACTTATTTTACTTAGCATAATGCCTTCCATGTTAATTCATGTCCTCTTTTCTTCTCAAACTTGCCAGAGCTTTCTCTATTATATTGATCTTTTTAAAGAAACAATTTTTTAGTTTTGTTGATTACGTCTATAATTGTTTTCTGTTTTATATGGTCCATTAATCTCTACCTTCTACTTTTTTTTTGTTTTATTGTTCTTTTTCTAACTTTGTAAGTTAACTACATTTATTTTTTATATGAATTATTGATTCAGGTGTCTCCTTGTATTTTTTACAGTTTTTGCTGTATGTACTTCAAAGCTGTGTTCTTACGTACATAGTTTATGCCTACCTCTTCTTTCTAGCAAAATGTAACTCTATCCACATAAAATATTTTTTTACCCCATTTAAATTGTTCTGAATTCTGTTTTATCAGAAGTTATTATTTAACTACTAGCTTATCTTTTGTCAGTATTTGGCCTGTATATGGTTTTCTATCCCTTTATTTTAAACTTTTCTCTATCACTTGGTGCTGTGTGTATAGCTTTTAAATCTGTTTCTAGATAAGTTTTCTTTTCTTAACCTGTTTTGAGAATGTCTAACTTTTAATGAGATGTTTTAAGCCCACTCAAGTTTGTTGAGTTTATACTTATTCATGTTCTCTTATATTTTCTATTGAATATGCTTCCTTATTGTTTCTTCATATCCTTTCTTGCCTTTTGTTGATTTGCTTTGGCACATCCTTCTTTACCCTTTTATTAAAAATTTGCACTAGTTTTCATTACAAAAACAATACTGTAATAGAAGAGTGTGAAGTACAAGGTAAAAATTCCTGACCCCTGTACTACCTGCTTTCTAAGACATTGCCATTGTTTAAAATTTTTTATCTTTCCAGAAATTTTCTCTGCCTATGTAAATATTTATGTCTACACCTGTAGCTGTATCTCTGTATAACATTTTGTTTTATACCTATGGGAGGTTACCATTCTGTATTTTGCTTTTTGCATGTAATGCATATTAGACACCTTAAATCGAGGATTTTATTTTCCTATTTTGATATTACAAAAATTAAATGTTTGATCAAATTCATTAAAATATTTAATTTAAAGTTAGCCATCATGCTTTAACATGTAACTCTATTGTATGTTATGTTTACCCTGTGTTTTCATATTTTTAATTTAGAGCCATCAAGCAGGTACCCAATAATGTTTGAAAGAAGCAATTTTTTAGAAAACGGGTTATGGGAAGTACATCATGTCTCTAAAAGGTATTCTAAGATTTTATTCTTTTCCTTAGGAATTTTAAAAATTATTCAAATATGATATATAAGTGGTCTGTCAATCTTCAGAGGGTTTCTTTGATTATTAAAGATAGCACTGACATTTGATCAAGGTTAATTTGGTTGGCTATTAGGCTGGTTTTTCCCTCAGTAGCAGGGTTAACTGAGCACTGATCTTTGTAGAAGAATGCCATTTCACTTACCTTGAACTTATTTTTTTTTTTTTTTTTTTTTTTTTTTCAGAAATCCTCACAACTAACTTTATTCATTTATTTAAAAATACAAAGGCCTACTGAAGACATAGCAAGGAATTATTTTCATTGTAAATTTTTAAAATATGTACAAATATAGAACTAATAAATTCTCTTTATAAATCTGACAAAACCTATAGATCAAAACAAATTTATAGATGAAGTACAAAGTCTATAAAAACAAAAAAAAAAAAAAAAAAAAAAAAGGCAAATTAAGAATATAGATTTTTTTTTTTTTCACAGTTCATTCATTTTTATTTATTTTTATTTAAACCTTATACTTACCTTGAACTTATACTGAGCATGTAGTTTGGGGTGATATCTGGGCATTATACTTCTGTGTAGTTGTTTCAGTACTTCTAAACAAACTCTGGTGTGTAACAAACACACCAACAATGTATATCATCCATTTAGGTATGTATTTCCAATGCTGTTTATCTACATAACAAATAAGAGAAGGCAATATTTTCCTTGTATTATAAACACACGCTGTAAATAACCGATTATCCATAAGGTTTGAGAAATGATCAGTTTTTCTTCAGTTATCATGACTTGCCTGATGCCCAACAGCCTCCTTTACTCTCCCTGATTCCAGCTCTATCCACTTCTCTGATTCACTCTCTAAGCACAGCCACCCATGTGATTATGTTAAAATCCAAATCTGATCATGCCATTTCCCCACCTAAAACCATTTCTCCATGACCCATCAGGCAAAATCAATGTAGATTAAGACCCTCTCATCCACTGCTCTTGGCAATGGCTCCAGCCCATCTCCCAGAAGCCCTTGCCACTATCCTTTATTGTGCCCTCTGTGCTCCAGCAGTACTTGGTCTGTGCAGTTTTCTTACCTTTTCCTGGAAATCCTCTTTCTTAACCCTCCACTCCTAACAAAAGGCATTTCACATTTGACAACCAACTCAGACACTGGGTTCACCAGAAAGTGGCCCCAAAGAATTAAATACTTATCTCTCTGCATTCTTACTGCTTGTATTGAAGCCCTTATTACCTCTGTGATCATGTATTTGTTTACATATTTCTCTCCTCTTCTAGAATAAGTTATTTGAGGCAGACAGCTTGTTACTTATCCCTGTATTTAGTCTTAGGACTGTGCCATGCACATGATAGGCACTTAGGAAATGTACTGTTTAGACTAAATGGACTTTGATATTCTGAAAATTCCTTTTTGTTTCAATTGTTTTTGATTACTCTACTTTTCTTAAAAGTAGAGTTCACTGAAAATAATATAATTTTAATTTGATAACTTATCATAGCCCTTTCAGTTTATAAAAGTAGGGCAATGAAAACAAAACATGGGAGTATGTTGAACCATGTCTTAATCCATCTGGGCTGCTATAACAGAAAACCACTGACTGGGTGGCTTATAAACAAGACATTTATTTCTCATAGTTATGGAGGCTGACAAGTCCAAGATCAAGGCACTGGCAGATTTAATGTTCAGTGAGAGCCCACTTTCTGGTTCACGGATAGCCATGACAGAAGGAATGAGGGAATTCCCCAGGACCTTCTGTAAGGACACTAATTCAGTTCATGAGGGCTCCACCCTCATGACCTGAGCACTTCCCAAAGATCTCCCGTCTAAATGCCATCACACTGGGGATTATATTTCAATGTATGAATTTTGGGGGGAATGCAAACATTCAATCTATGCCAAACCATATGTATATGCCTGTAACCAAACATTCTTGACCCACACAGCAATTTCATATATTTCAACTTAATTGGTGTATAGGCAATCATTCTGAGAATGTAGGAGTCCCTTGTTGTCCTTTGTTCTTTTCTTGACTTTCTCCCCACCTATGGTCACTGATTTAACTTTGTTTTCTTGTGATTTGCTTCAAGAGCCCATATGTGAAAACTGTAAACATTTCTGATTAATAGACCATGTTAAATTGGTTCCAGGTTAACTAAGGCTCACCTGTGTGTGATAGCTGTGAAATATTTTATTTTCTAGGCATCAGATAGAGTTGACGCTACCTGATTCTCTACCTACCTGGGAAATTCAAGGTGTTGGCATCTCAAATCAAGGTAAACAGCTAGTATGATATACTGAATTAAGGAGCAGTTTATTCATTGCAATGTGTTTATCATTTTATTGACAGTTTATCCAGAACTTTGGCAATAGCATATTTTAGACTCTCATTGTAAGCTCGTATGAAAAAGAGTTATCTATATGTTTTTGAACATATTTTGTTCATTTAATGTTTTTGTAAGCCATCATTATATGAGCCACAGTTTTAAGTTCCTACTTTCCTAAAACTGTTATGATTTGCTGGGAGGTTGAGGTGGAGGATAAAAACAGGACTCATTACTGAGTTTTCCCTCAAACTATGGGTAACAGTGCAAATCAATATCATTTGTAAATTATTTTTAAGGATATTTATTTGAAGGGTGCCTGGGTGGCTCAGTTGGTTGAGCATCTGACTCTTGATTTCAGCTCAGGTCGTGATTCCAGGGTTGTGAGATCAAGCCCCACATCAGGCTCTGCCTGACCATGGAGCCTACTTGGGATTTTTTTTTTCTTTCTCTCTCCCTTTCCCCAGCTCACACACCCCCATTTGTGCACACCTTCTCTCTCTCTCAAATTAAAAAAAATGTTATTTCATTTTTTATAATTCAATATTTCACCCATTAAATGGTTTCCATAATGTATTAATGTCTTTGGCTACACTGAAAAATAGGATGGAGACAGACTGCTAAAAAAAAAAAAAAAAAAAAAAAAAAAAAAAAAAAAAAAAAAAAAAAACTATGCAATTTTGTAACCAGAGCACTAACAACAGCAACAAAAGAACAATAATCTGATAAAGTTCCAAAGATATTAAATTCTAACAGAAAATGTTATAGTACATACAGTACTTAATCTTTAAAAAGAACACAAGTAAAGGTAGCTAAACAGAAGGTTGTGTGAGGGATGGCTGTAGTGGCTGAGTTATGGAGAAATGTGTAGACATCTGGGGAAGCTGATGGCCAAATGGAGCCGATGAAAATATGTGGGGCAAATGGACGTTGTGTCATAGTACTCGGTTCCTCATTTGCTGGCTGCTTTCAGCTGAGTAATGTACTTGTGTTCAGCTCCTATTACACGGTGGCCAAAAATATTGAAGTGTTAGGGGAAAAAGTGCACATGAATCACCAGGATGCATTGCCATCATTCCCTGTCTTAGCAGTCATTGCAAGCTAAGAACATTCAGGCCTATACCTGGAGCTGAACAGACTGTGCCTAAAAAAATGTTGTGCGTGTGTACTTAATATTTTTATCCAGTGCCTTAAGGAAATGATTCTCAGGCTAATGGAAGTTACTAATGTTTTGTTGTGGTGGTGGTGGCTGAAGTTCACAAACTAATGGTGCAAATGTGAACACTGAGTGGATATTTGATGATACTAAAAACTCTCATTGTTTTTGACAGTGAGGTTAAAAAAACGGAAGTTATTGTGTTTGAGAGATATATGCTGAAATATTGACAGAGAAAATAACGTGATACTGAGATTTGCTTCAAGATATTTCAGGAAGTTCAGGAGAGATGGGTACAGAGGAAACAAAACTGGCCATGAGTTGATAATAATCACTGAGCTGGGTAGTGGGAATGTGGAGGTTCATTATGCCATTCTTTCTACTGTTTATATAAGTTTGATTTTTCCTATAACCAAAAGGGTACTTTTTTAACTTTACAAATAATCATAATAAGGCCTCTTTGTTTACGGCCATTATTTGAATGTTGAAGACAAAGGCCTGCCCGCCAGATAGCCCCGTGGCTCACTCTGCCACAGGTTCCGGGCTTCCCCTGACCAACCTGTGTACCGGACCTTATCTTCTTTATATGTGTCACTGCCTGATAGTTTATCACATATTGTTTATGTCTTCGTGACTAGGGGGAAGATTTTGCCTGTCTTGTTCACTATTGTATCTGCATTAGCTAGAACAGTGGCCCATGGTAGGAGACTAAGTATTAATTGATTCGAGAAATAAGCATCACTAAGTAGAACTTTCAAGAAGAAGAGAGAAATACAGGGGGAAAACAAAGGAAACTCAATATCGTCTTTTTCTCTTCCTCCAAGTCAAATGCAAGAATTTTGGAGAAGAAGAAGTACCCTGGGGGCCCCCTAATGTGCTTCTGTGCGCTGTCACCCCTCACAGGTCTGTGCGTTGCTGATGTGCTGCAGCTCCAGGTGCACAAAGACAGTTTCCTGGTCGGAGACAACAATATGGCGATCGTCAATTAAGAGGGACAGTTTCCCACACCAAAGTTCCTAAGCAAGTAGGTAAATATGTGGCACCAGAGTCAAGGGCTGAGAAATCTGATGGTAAATCCACTACACACAATTCACTTTAATGTGGCATGAACACCGCCCTTAATGCAAAAGGGTCTGACATCAGGGAGGATTGGGGTGAGGGGGAAGGAGTGAGAGACTCTCAAGTTGTATATAATTAACGTATCGCCAGAGAAAAGGAATGGAAGTTTAGGTGAGAATAAGGTCATATTTTTGTTGGGAATGGTGGGAGTCGAGGGAAGTCTTCCTTAAATTAATCCACAGAAGCACAAGACTGGTGGTTGCCAGTGGTGGGGTTGGGGGCTGCGAGAGATGTGGAGTAACTGCCTGATGGGTAAGGGTTTTTTGTTTTGTTTCGTTTTGTTTTTTTGAGCAATGAAAATATTTTGGAATTAGATAAAGGTAGTAATTGCATAATATTGTGAATGTACTGAATACCACTGAATTGTTCACTTAAAAATGGTTAATTTTATATGAATTTCACCTCAAAACAAAGAAGTCTTCTTGTACTAGCTAATGGTGGGGAGGGCAGTGGAAGTCCCCTCCTCTGTAAAAGTAGGAGGATTGGCAGATAAAATCATCTCTGTCCCACCCCCACATCACTCTGGACATTTGGGATGGATCTCAGAGAATGGGTAGGATTTTCACAAGTAGAAATAACGACTGGAGTATTTTATGATGATAAAACAGCATACATATGGAAAGGGGAAACCATGGACAGTTTATTGCAGCCAGACCCTAGTAGGCTTAGAGGTAAAACATTCTTTTGAACTTCTAAATTATTCCCAGAAGCAGACTAAAGGACCCTTCCCAGTCTTACAGTGAGTTGATGGCAGACCTAAACCTAGAACTTTGGTCTTTTGACTTTTAGGCTTGTGCTCTTTTCGCTATAGAAAATAATTGATTCCATATGCTTTAGATCAACAAATTGGTCTTAAATAAATTGTACTAAGAGTTGCAGTATAGGGACGCCTGGGTGGCTCAGTCGGTTAAGCGTCCGACTTCAGCTCAGGTCACGATCTCGCGGTCCGTGAGTTCGAGCCTCGCGTCGGGCTCTGGGCTGATGGCTCAGAGCCTGGAGCCTGCTTCCGATTCTGTGTCTCCCTCTCTCTCTGCCCCTCCCCCGTTCATGCTCTGTCTCTCTCTGTCTCAAAAATAAATAAAAAATAAAATAAAAAACCTTAAAAAAAAAAAAAAAGAGTTGCAGTATATTTAAAAATGAATATGTAATCCAGGAATTAAAACCCCAAATCTCAGTCTGGAATGACCATATAGTTAACACCAGTTTGTCTTTCAGAGTTCCAGTGAGAGCCATTTTCTTGGGGAACCTTCTATTAGCCCCAAGCCCTGATAGAACTGTTACTTTCCTTTCTATTTATCTCAAGTCTATCATTACACTCGTAAGCATGCTTATATAGCTAATGTCTGAGTCTCCTACTAATCCGACCTAACATTTACTGAGGACTTAATCAAGGTCAGATCCATCCTAAGCTTTTTGCAAGAATTCATTTACCTAATTTTCACCATAACCCTATGAAGTAGATATTTCATTTGTTCTCCCTTTACGGATAGAGAAACTGAGGCACACAGCGATTAATTTGTGCAAGTCAAACAGTGAGTAGCAGAACCAGGACCCAACCCCAGCAGACTGATTCACGAGTCCACACACTGAAGCTCCTCCCTGAGAGCAGCAGCGACTGTCTCTATGATTGCATCCTCGGCACCTGCCTGCCCAGAGCGTGTGCACGACTGTCAAACAAACGCATGGTCTCAATGCGAGCTCAGGAATGGCTCATACTTGGCTGTGTAGCCTGAGCAAGTCACCTGGCTTCTCTGAACTCAACATTTATCCTAACCACCATGTTTAGAGTTGTAAAGCCCAAATGAGATCATGGATGTGAAAACACCTTGGACAAGAATGAATGTTTAAATAAATACAAATGTACAGGATGACATAGTAAGGATGCTTCGTAAATTATATTCTTCTAAATACTTTAATTATTTGAGAGAATCATAGATTTGGATTCACTTTTGTTCAAAAAGCATTTTAAGAACAGTTCAGGTAGAAGTCTTTTTCAGTGGCATGATTTGCCTCAATGAGACGTATTATTTGGTAACAATTCTCACTGGCTTGAGTAACCTGCCAGCAATGACAGCTAATTGCCTTTTGGACAGAGGCTTCACATAGATCTTAACTTCTTCCTTCATATATTGGAATAGGCTCAGTTTCATTGCCTTCAGAGTTCAGCATTCATAAGATTTATGTGTATTATTTATGCTTTTTATTAAGGCCTCAAGTAGAATAAAAGCACACTTAACCTTACTTGGGAATTGATTTCCATTTTAAAAACAGTAATGGGGTCACTCACTTTTGATTGGCTGTCCTAATTATAAACCCACTAAATAAATGGTTACCTAAAAAAAGAAAGAGGTTATTAAACAGATGAATCAAAAGCAGTGAATTGCTCTTATTTATGGTGCCCACTTTTATTTCTAATTTATTTCTAATGCTTTTATTAGAAGTGAGGGCCCTGGAGCAAGCCCTGTAGTAGAGAGCCAAACCTAGACATCAACCCCAAATTCTGGCACCATAACTAAACCTTCAGGTTTGTACTCAGCTCCTTGACTCCTTTGAAATACTATGGCAACTTGAAGTTATGGATTTCAAGTCATTCTATATTAAAGCAAGTAAAAAGAGGGAATCTCTCAGAGACAAATTCATTGCCAGTGTTCATTCAGCTCATAGTTATTAGCATTGACTCAGGTGGCGGGCACTGAGATGGCAATAAGAAGTGACTGCTGAAGCAGAAAAACAGAAAAATTCCCAAACACCACCTACCACTGTTATCAATATAGAAATTTCCTTTTTTTCTGCAACTGAGATAATTTTGTAATAGCAAGGTATGCTTGACCAAACTTGACCTGATACCCTGATTTGTACTGTTTGGCCCCGGGTCCTTGCCCTTGCCTTGAGTATCTTCATGGTGGTTTGCTCATCTCTGGCTACTGATGGCCAGAGAAAAGATCTCCTTAGTTGAGTACATTCCTGGCAGAAAAATTCACCTTCCCCCTCCCCCCCATAAGCTCAAGGTCTTAAAATGAAATATTTAAATATATTTATGAATTCTGCCTTTCATTACAAAAGAATACTCTGTATTGCCAAAAATAATAATCTTTGGGAGTTCTGCTTGAATTCAACATCATGTTTTGATATTCAGGAATATGGAATGCAAAAGATGAAAACACTTGTGTCAGCGAGTACTAACTAACCTGGAATTCATTCTTTCTTTCCCCCTTATTATCAAAACCTGAATTTTAGCTGGCCTTCATTTCCCTTGAAGTTGGGCACAGCCTATTCCCAAGTCTCTTAATGAAATGTATGTATGGGACTTTGGAGAAGGCTGCTCAAAGCAAGTGGATTCAACAGGGAGGGGTCTCTTTTCTGCCTTCCTTTTTGCAGCCCTCATCCTACAAACAATGGCTGGAGTTCCAGCAGCCAACATGGACCATGAGGTAACACTGAAGATGGAAGCTAGGTGATAGCATGGTGGAACAAAAAAATAACGGCCCCTGCCTATGAGGACATATGGAAATGCCATTGCAGCCTTGGACTTCTTTTATGTGAGAGAGAAATAAATATATACCTCATTTGGGCAACAGTGATTTTGATTGTGTGTTATATACAGCAGAACCTAATTCTTTTTTTTTTTTTTTAATTTTTTTTTTTCAACGTTTATTTATTTTTGGGACAGAGAGAGACAGAGCATGAACGGGGGAGGGGCAGAGAGAGAGGGAGACACAGAATCGGAAACAGGCTCCAGGCTCTGAGCCATCAGCCAGAGCCTGACGCGGGGCTCGAACTCACGGACTGCAAGATCATGACCTGGCTGAAGTCGGATGCTCAACGGACTGCGCCACCCAGGCGCCCCAGCAGAACCTAATTCTAATTATTATAAACTCATTTTCTTTCTCTGGCCCTGTGTAGCTCCCCTGTCATAACGCTCATCACAGTTTGGTTTAACTGTTCATTTGATGGTCTGTCTTCAACACTAGACCCCAAGTTCCTTGAACATCCTGTCTAGTTCTGCATTGCTGCCCCAACCACTGTCTGGTACATTTTAGGTGCCCAATGAACATTTGTTGAATGGTTGACTGCAGGCACACCTAAATCTCAATTCTCTCTTCTCTCTTTCTCTTCTCCATCCTTTATAGATTATTCCTGCTATCAGACTTCTCCATCTGATTAAGCCATCCTTCATCTCTCTCCATCCCTAATGACAGCCCAGTCATCTCTCTATCTCATCCCAGCCTCTTGCCACCCCCTGCAACATTCCCATCCCTGTCCACCACATCCTTCATTCCTAAGCCAGGGATACCTGGGATGCACTCCACCAATTTCACAAGGGTGAAGGACATTATTCTTAAAAGGGTGAGCTAGGATGCTAATACAGGCCTTCTCGCCAAGTGCACTTGAAGCTAGATCCCATGTGGCACCTGGGGCTGGGGTTCCAAGGACCCTTGGGGAATTCTGAGAGACAATTCCAAGCCCAAACCATGGTCTTAGCAGTTCTCAAGGTGCCCCTTACCCATGGCCTGTGCCAGGGCTTGGTGCACAGGATCCCCCCCTTATGTGGCAGAATTAGCCCTCCCTCTTTCCCAGATCTCTATGGTCTCAGCCCCAGGTTCTGTCCCACAGTAGCTGGCATAGTAGCTGCTCAGATGAGGAAACCTGTCCAAGCAAGTGAAGAGGCCACCAGAGATGTCCACACTGAACTGCCTTTCTTGCTCCCCTAACAGAGTAGGGAAAAGCTTTTAAGAGGCCCTACCCTCACCCCAGCCAGATCACATCCATCATCCCCCAAGATCTTATTTTCTTAAGGGAAAAGTGCAGAACTCCCAGAAGTGATTCTATGTGGTCTAGAGGCAAGATGTTATTAAATGCTGAGTACATGTGGTATAGGATTTGGCATCTACTTCTCCTTGCTCATATTATATATGCCTCAATTCTGATCTTTGAATGTCTGCCTCCTCCCTGGTCTTTTTTCTTTGCAGCTTAAAAAAATTATAGTAAAATATATATAACATAATATTATTTTAACCACTCATAAATATACAACCCAGTGGTATTAAATACATTCACAATGTTGTGTAACCATCAATATCATTTATACCCCAAACCTTTTCATGATTTGTAACAAAAACTCTGTGCCTATTAAATGATGACTCCCCCCTCCTGGTCTGTTTCTTGATCAGGGACCCTGCCTCCATCGTGGCCATCCCCTGACCTCAGCCGTATAGTTAGGTAGGTCCTACCTATTTGCCAATAGTCCATCTTAATGTGATTTTCTGCCTGGCCTCTTGAGGAACGCATCCCAACATGACCTACCTGTTAAGATATTACTTTCTTAGACCCCTGATACTGGCTGCCTCTCTTTTGCCTCGTTTTGAAAGTGCTCTGTAGATGCTGGCTGCCAAAAGGAATGCTTTCTAAGCATCTACAAGCTAGGACACTGTCTGTCCAACCCTTGGGAGCTGGCTTGCTTCCAGGTCATATCTCCTAGCTCATGCCAGTCTGTACGTCTGCCTAAAGTAACTGAGCTATTGTGTCCTTTTGACAACCATCTTCCCAAACACTTCTTCCTCCTTATCATTCTCCTCCCAGATTGCAATCCCTTTGCTACTTGCCCTGTGCTATTTGAAGAGACTCCATGTGATGTTAAGAGACTTTGGAGTCCTATATGGCTCTGCTCCTGGCTTTGCTACTCCAGAGCTGGCTTCGTGGACATGCAGCTTGTGTAGTCACAGAGGGCCCAGCACTCAAAAGGGCCCACACTTCTGAATTTATTAATAGTTATATCTTTGAACCTGTGTCTTATAAGTCTGATGGGGAAATGGAGCATGTAGGTGAACAGAGGAGATATGTGCAAACACATGTGCCCACCATTCCTTTTCACCCCATTCACATAGAGCATTCACGATACCCCATGAACACAGAATACCAGTGGACCCACAATGCAGTTTAGGGAGACTCAAAGTGAATACAAAGTAAGTATGTCATGTCTATGACTCAGCAAGCAGGGTGCTGACAGCCTTTAGAGGCCATATATTCCTTTGGAGCCAGAACTTGGTTTGAATGCAAAAACAAACAAACAACAACCACAATGGCATTCTAAGAAACACAAATGACAGAGGAAACTCATCATATTCTTTCTTGTTCATGTTATTAGCCAATGACTTGAACTAAATATGATGACACAGAAGGAAGGGGAAATACAGGATAACCCATAGCTCCTTTTCCATTCAGGCTTTTCTTATTCTTCAGTAAGCAAAGGTAGAGAGTGTTGGTAGAATACACACATGTCAAAAAGTAAAATAACAATTGAGTTTGTTTTGCACTGCATTTCCAATGTTCTGATAAGAACAAAGTATACATGAATGTATGAGATCTGAAAAACAAACTGCGTGGTCTTGGTGATTCTACATATGAATTAAGGGCCCTTGTATTAGCATTTAAAACTAGCATCGCGCTAAATGAAGACGAATGGTAAAATTCACGCCATTAATTTAAACCTTTGATTTTGCTTGACTTAGAATGACATTAAAAATAGCAAGTAAAAAACACCATTGCAAGTTGAGGAAGAGACCACAGAAGAAATGGTTTTTATGTTTTAATACCGCACCTTTTCTTACTTTTTGAATAAGCAGGTCTACATTTTCATCTTACACTGGGACCCTCAAATTGTACAGGTGGCCTTGGCTACTTCTTTCTGTGTGATTCTAGGCCCCCTTCCTTCCTTTGAGCCCTTTCTGATCATCAGGGTCTTTGTGTGTAAAATGAGAACAATGCCAAATCATGCCAACCAACATCAAGTGGCCTCTGCTGCTGAGCAATCATTTTATTCATTCCTTATTTTCTTTCTAAATAACTTCCATGAAGATATCTGTGCAGCAGTCTGGTGAGGGGGAGTCCATGGATAAATGGAGGAAAAGAAAATTCTAAAAAGGGAGCAGACTAAGCCTTTGAGAGGTTTAGCAGTGATTTTTGGAGAAAAATCCATTGAAAAGTTCTGTGATATTTGGCTTTTTTTTTTTTTGTCCAATTAATGGAGACTTCTGCATGTTTGCAGGCAGAAAGAAAGAAGTTGATAAAGCAGGAGAGATAAGATGCTTAAAAAAATAATCATAAGAACTCCTTACATGTTTATATGATTTCCAATGCTCAGGGATATCACATTTCAGGATTCCTATAAGAAGGCAAGGTAGGCATTGCTCTCTCCAGGAACTGAAGAAACTAGTTGTCAGAAGGGACGAGAAAAGGGAAGTCTGAGTCTACCTTGGAGAAGGTGTTAGGTGTTAGCACTGGCCATCAGCACAGCACAAATTATTCCAGTCTGCTTTGGGATGAGGTTAAGTTACTACCAGCAGGTGGCGCTTCCAAGGAGCTGTCTGAACCTGCTGCTCTTTAAGAACTTAAAGTATGCTTGGGAATTTTTATTTTTTAATTTTTATTTATTTTTGAGACAGAGACAGAGCATGAACGGGGTAGGGTCAGAGAGAGAGGGAGACACAGAATCCAAAGCAGGCTCCAGGCTGTCAGCACAGAGCCCGATATGGGGCTCGAACTCACAGACCGCGAGATCATGACCTGAGCCGAAGTCGAACGCTTAACCGACTGAGCCACCCAGGCACCCCTAGAGTATGCTTGGGAATTATTGACTGGTAAGCAAGTGCCCATTAGTGGTGGTACTGAGCACAAGGAGCTTTCCCCAGCATTGTATCTTTAGAGAAACAGCTATTCTAGTGTACAAGTTTAGTGTTGCTAGGTAATGGCAGGGATTCAGGAATGCCTTAGCTGGGTCATTTTGACTTGGGTTCTCTCAAGGACCTAAATACAAGATCATCCATCCTTGGATTTGAATCGCCGTGTTTCCTAGGGTGTGGCTTACCTGGTTGTTCTCTGGCTGTGCCTACCTCTAGCCTTGTCAGGTCATCTCCCCAGTCTACGATCTGCCTGGTTGTCTGATCAGCTAGTCTTACCTCAGCACCCCGTGAGGAAGAGAGAACCGGACAGAAGTCAGATTAGTCCTTCACTTAATGTCATACCTATTCCCATGTAGTACCTTTGAGCCTTTGTCTAGAATTTACAATGGTGTGTAAATAAAAATCAGAATGTGTGGATAAGGCTGTATAAAGTATTATAGAGTTTATAAAATGGAGAATCAATTACAAATAGCTGGAGGAGGGGTCAAAGAGAAGCTAAGACTGCAGCCTGGTTTGGTATGTCTCTCTTCTTTTTCCTACTGACCCTACCACAATCAAATCCCCATCTCTGCTAGTTATTAGATGTGTTCCCTGAGGCAAACCACTGTATTTTTCTGAGCCTCAGTTTCTTCATTGGTGACCTGAAGGTTATAGCACCCTTCAGAGTGGTTGTGCAGATCAGAGACCATTTGTGTAACTTCATTATTGCAATAATGGATACACATTAGGAGCTAGTAATCGGTGGCTATTACGTTGTCATTATTTGGATAAGTTCTTTAAAAGTTGAGAACATGTCCTCTATGTCTGGCTCTCACAAAGCACCTATTAAAATTCACTGGAGTTCAATAGGTCTTGTTGAGATGGTGAATTAACATTTATGCCCTTCCTTCCTTTAAAAAAAATATTTACTTATTTTGAGAGAGAGAGAGAGTGTGTGCACACTCACAGGTGGGGGAAGGGCAGAGAGAGAGGGAGAGAGAGACATGGAGCTCGATCTCATGAACCGGTTAGATCATGACCTGAGCCGACGAAATCAAGAGTTGGACACTTAACCAACTGAGCCACCCAGGTGCCCCTATGGCTTTCCTTCTTAATTACTAAACCTCCTCCTGCGAAATAAGAAAATGCTTCAAACAGTATCTTTCATAAGGGTCAGAGTGAGGAGGACCTTTTTGAGCAAAGACTTCTTACGGTTTATAAGGAAAATAGTAGGGTACACATAATCTGCTAATGGAAATCAATGTCATAAACAAAAGCAAATTATCTTTAAATGCCTTCTAAAAAGGTTCTGGTCCATAGAAACCTTTTTGTGCTCCTTTGCTAAGTTAGGCTATCAGATTCTCAGGATGTAGCAATTAGATAGATTCTTAAGATGTTAGTCATCTAATCCCAGACCTTTAATTGACATTTGCAAACAAAAGAAGTGGGAAGCAAAATCTGCTGGGTTCGATGATAAAGATAACCTTTCATCCTGAGAGTCATGCTACCGTTGGTGTTGTGGTCTGCCCGGCAGCGGCCAGGAAAATAAAACTGTATCAAATACAGATTGCCATGATGCTGTGCACATATTTCCAAAAAAAAAGAGTAGAAGGTCATAAGTCTGTCCTAGCCAATAAGAAGAACAGTGACCATTCTCAGATTCACGCTATGTGTCAAGAACTACATACATGTTTCATATCATTCTCCCATCGGCTCTATGAAGAATTATCATTTGATTTTATAGACAATGAAAGTGGATCTTAATTTGGCCAAGATCCTATCCCTAGATAGGCAGTTAGGATTTGAGTTCGAGCCTGCCTCACTTCAAACCATCCTTTCTTTTTTTTCAATGAAATATTTCAAACTTTTAGAAAAGTACAGTGAGTGATGTATCAAACACCAGTATAACTACTGCGAAACTCCCCTGAATTATTTATAAAATATTGCCATACTGACTTCAGATCTTCCTTTAAAACAAAACATAAGGGATACAGTCTGTGTACCCTTTTCCTACCCCTTCCCCCATTCTCCTTCCCTTCCCAGACATTACCGTTTATCCTGATGCAGTATTTATCTTTCACAATCATGTTTATGTTATTACTACTGATGTAAATGTCTATAGGCCATAACATTGCTTTGCATTTTTTTAAATTTATGTTCGTGTTATTATGGTCTTTGTGTCATTTTGCAGGTTGGTTTTATCAGCCAACATTGCTTTCCATTGCATGAAAATACAGTCATGTATTTACCGTTTTTCTATTGTTCTAGGTTGCTGCCACATTTTGCTATGACAAATAATGCTACAAAGAGCATTCCTGTGCTAGTCTCTTTAGGCAAATGTGTGCACATTTTCTGGGGTATATACCTAGAGTTTCGACCTTTCCATTATCCTCTACCAGGCCTCTTGGAGCTTGTGGTGAATTGCTGAGCAATGTTGGGGTACTGGGGTCTTGGCTGTAGGATACAAGCACAGGATTATGAAGGAACAAGGGACTTATAGAGGACTTGGTGTTGACAGCCCAAGTCACTTGGGAGAGGAATTTTAATTTGCAGCTAAAGCAGTGGCTCTTGGGCACGAGATGAAAAAGAGATTAGTTTCTCCTTTGGCCTGATCAACTGAAAAACTAATTTCAAGCTGGACTTGGAGATGTTAGTAGAAGTAACGGGAAAGGACCAAGTGAAGCAAGAACGCTTGGAAGAGGTTGTTGGTACTTTAAGTCAACAATTTTTAAACCATGTGCCCAGGGACCCCAGAGTTCCCATTAAGCCTCCTCAAGGGCCACCTGGGGGTGCACCTGGGGGAGACAGGCAGACAGCCTGCACCCCACTGTGCTTCTCTCAAAGCACCTCTACTCCAACTATTTTACACATTGGAATTTTTGGCAAGACTTTGTTTCAGTAAACTATTGTAGCTAAGTGGTTTTTTTTAATCCATTTAAATAGGAGCACCTGAATGGCTCAGTCAGTTAAGTGCCCAGCTCTTGGTTTCAGCTCAGGTCACGATCTCAGGGCTTGTGAGTTTGAGCCCCACATCTGCTTGGAATTCTCCCTCTCTTCCTCTCTGCCCCTTCCCCACTCATGCTCACTCTCTCTCTTTCTCAAAATAAATAAATAAACTTTTAAAAATCCATTTAAATATATAGGAAGACAAGTGACTAAGGAGAGATATTTATATATGAGGTTCCCAATTAGTTGTAGTTTGTACCCCAATATTCCCTCTCACGCGGCTGTTATAAATAGACTGAGTGGGCTGCATTCTTCAGTGCTGGTAGCACTAACCCATATATATCCCATATTTCTGATGACACACCAACTTGAGGATATAAATAAGTTAAGAATAATAGTGATAGTATTGGGCTGACTATTTAGGTGGTAGGAACACCTTCATATCATGGTGACTTCCGAGAATAATAATAAGGAATTACGCTATTTGACTGGAGTGAAGAAGGGCAACATTGAGGCTGAAGAATCAAGTAGAATCCAGATCAGGAGGGGCCTTGTGAACTAAGTGAAGTCATGTGGGCTCTGTCCTGAGGGTAGAATCAACATGGCATTAGCAGGAAGGCCAGATGACCAGCAAAGTTTCTGCCAGACTTGGATTCTCCTCTTTTAGAGTTGCATATTTGTGTAAAAGCTAAAAACTACCCCCGAAAGGCAACATTGTGAAGAAGAATCCACCTCTGAGCCATGTTTAAAAGGCAGTTAAAAAGTTTCAAACACACTTGAAAATCTGTGAATTGAATTTTGGTTTTAGTGGGGACCTCTGAGATCCATTATTTTAAAAAGTGTTTTCGGGGTGCCTGGGTGGCTCAGTCGGTTAAGCGTCTGACTTCGGCTCAGGTCATGATCTCGCCGCCCGTGGGTTTGAGCCCCACGTTGGGCTCTGTGCTGACAGCTCGGAGCCTGGAGCCTGCTTCAGATTCTGTGTCTCCCTCTCTCTGACCCTCCCCCATTCATGCTCTGTCTCTCTCTGTCTCAAAAATAAATAAACGTTAAAAAAAAATTTTTTTTTTTAATTAAAAAAAATAAAAAGTGTTTTCTTTCACAGAAATATGCCAATATGTTTGGAAATGTTTGGAAATGTTTGCAAATATCATTTATCACTATTGATTCTATAATACAAGCAAACTTCCTTGGGCTTAAAACACAGATATCTACGATGATTTGAGTATTCTTGCTTTCTCCTAAGTATCTTTTCCCGAAAATGATGGCAAAAGGACTTTGTTTGTTTTAACTTGACCCATCTTTCGTAACCCAGTTTAATCATTTCACAGATTCCCTTTTGAAATAAATGTACTAGATTGTCAGACAATCATGGAAGATTTTTTTTTATCACCTCAATAACATGCAAGAAATATCTTTAGTGAAATTTGTATATCAAATTCTCTTTTGTGTGACATTTTTCTAATGAGTTTAGTACTAAAATGTTGGTAAGGTTAAAACCTTATTAATTCAAAGCAAGGAATGCCAATGTGACCCTAAAACATCTGAATAATTGAAAAATGTCTAGAGAAATTGGTTCTGTTACTTTAGAATAAAGTACCTATTACGTACTAAGGTAGATGAGTACAAATATAAGGAAGATTGTACATAAAATTTTTTCTAGCAAACATAAAACATACAAATCTCAAGGATAAAGTTTTATTTCATTCTAAGTTAATAGACTTGTTTGTTATAGGAAGCTTTTTTTTTCTTCAGCTCTTCTATTAAAATTATTAAAATCTTCATTGAAAGGTATAAACATGAGTTTATTTTAAAAAAAAGATATTCTGCATCTGAATGAATGCAAATTTGGAATTTGTGTCATATGAATTAATAGATATTGGAGGATATCCATTCCCTGCTAAATAGAAAAGTATTTGATGGGTTATTTCCTAGAAAACAATGCCAGTGTCCTCAGCATGGCATTTTCATTGCCTATCACAATCTTTCCTCTACCTAATGTTCAGCATCTTCTGTAGACTGGGACAGACCAAGGAACAATTCCATAGAGCTTCTCTGAAGATCTGTCTTATCCTTAGGCCATTTCCAGTGCCAATAACGTGACCACTCAGGATTTCTCTAGAAAGATTACTTCATGAGCCTTGTCTAAACCAGACCTATCCTAAAATCATCTCATTTTGAAACTGAATCCTGGTGGGTCTCTGTCAGTATCAGAGCATATAGATTCATCAGAGGCATGCTCACAGATTGATACAACTTCAGAGCAGGTGTCCTGGTCAAAAGGGATAAGGCCAAAGGCAAAGAGACCTACTGGCTTCTAGCTTTGAGCCATTCATTCTGTCAAATTCCCATGTTAGAATCTCCTTATTTGTATTAATCAAAATAAATCTCTAGGTGTAAATCCCTTTCTAAAAGATCTCCCACCTCTGCATCTGGGCATTAAAGGGTGTTTTTCAGTTCTGATTTTAGTTTTCCGACTTAAAAGTCCCTCTTTCTGGCATTAATAATTAACCAGTAAACTAATGTACCCAAATTCTTCAACCTCAGTTTATTTAAAAGGAGAGTAGATTCAAAAAGGTTATATCCATGATTTACTGATACCTCCAGCCATGGGCCTTTGGGGCATACTTGTTTTTTTAATCTTCCTGGGTAAAAGTTGGGGACAGGAACAAACGTAAGTAAAAGAACCCATCTTCATTTATCAATGCATCTTAGTTGTGATGAGTGAAAAATAAATTCAGTAGATGGTGCTAATTTGAAAATAACTTTCTACTTCCTAGAGCACCTGGTGAATAGTCTCACCTCTGAATGAGAAAGTCATGGAAGCATTTTGATTTGAGGAGTGGCTTACAACACAGCAGCTTTATGGGATTGTTATTTATAAAAATCTACATAAGTGATTGTTTGAATTCCTCTTCAGAAGAGCAGAAAATAAACTCAAGATAATAAACTTTCTTGCCATTGATTGCTTATTTCTATTTGGTTCATAATTTTCTTTGTATATTCCATGTACTTATTGTACATAGTAAAGCACATGTTACTTTGAGGTCAATTCTAATACTGTGATTTGAAAACCTATTGTAACTGTTTCTAAATTTATGAATTAATTCTTCACAAATTTTGGTGTTATAGAAATATTGTGCATTTTAAAGTATTTCTTAAAAAATACTGGTTTGGGGGCGCCTGGGGGACTCATTCAGTAAAGCATCTGACTTCGGCTCAGGTCACGATCTCGAGGTTCATGCGTTCAAGCCCCATGTCGGGCTCTGTGCTGACATCTCAGAGCCTGGAGCCTGCCTCAGATTCTGTGTCCCCCCTCTCTTTTTTCCCCTCCCCTGCTCATGCTCTGTCTCACTCTGCCACTCAAAAATAAATAAATGTTAAAAAAAAATACTGATTTTGGGGGCACTTGGGTGGCTCAGTGAAGCGTCCAACTCTTGATTTCAACTCAGGTTATGGGTCAGGCTCTGCACTGACAGCGTGGAACCTGCTTGGGATTCTGTCTCCCTCTCTGTCCCTCTCCCGCTCGTGCTCACTCTCACTCCCTCTAAATAAATAAATAAAGGAATAAATAAATAAATGATTTTGTATCTAGAAATAGCATTTTAGTACTGAAAAGGAACTGGAAAGTATCTAATTGAACCTACTTATTTCACATATAAGGATAAACCCAGACAGAGGGGAAAGTGACTTGCCAAAGATCATGCTGCTGGAGGGGGACAAAAGCAGGGCTTGTATTAAGGATTCTTTTTTTTTCCACTTTGGTTTGCTTTTTCTTTTTTTCATTTTGTCATAAATGTATACATAAATATTGAAAATATAAATATAAATGTATACTCAGGATGTCATAAATTTACAACACTCTCCCACCCCTATCTGATTTTCTCACATGGCCACAGTCTTACCCCCTTCCCTCGGTAGTTTTTATATACTCGCTTTTGAGAGGCAAGTGGTAAAAGTTCAGGGAGATTGAGATTAAGTGACTTCAAATTAGTAGTAGAATTAGGACTAGAACCTGGGTCTCATGATTCTGAATTCTTTCTACTACACCGTACTGGCCCTTAATGAGCATCTCCTTTCTTTCTCTGAAAAAATGACAGTGTGCTGTTTACAGCATAGCAAACAATATAATTAATTTGATTGATTGATTCAGCAAAATTTATTGAGCACCTACCATGTGATAGGCACTGGGGATGTAATAGGTGGTATAAAGCTTGCATTCTAGTGGGAGAAGCAAATGATGGGTGGATGAATGAACCAATGAATGAATGAATAATATTAGGTGGCTATCAGTACAAGGAAGAAAAAAATAGAGTCAGAGGATAAAGAAATGATGGGGCCTTACCCCAAAGTTGTAGAAAGTGAGAGGAAACAAATTATGCAAATATCTGGGGAAAGAGTATTCCAGGTAGAGGCCAAAGTCATATTTTTGCCTCTCTGCAAGCTCAGTGGCCTGATCTTCTTTTCTTTTTAAAATATTTTTAATTAATTTATTTATTTTGAGAGAGACAGAGAGAGCGAGTGGGGTAGCTGCAGGGGAAGAGAGAATCCCAAGCAGGCTCTCCACTGTCAGTGGAGAGTCCAATGTGGTGCTCAAACTCATAAACCATGAGATCATGACCTGGGCCAAAACCAAGAGCCAGACACTTAACCAATTGAGCCACCCAGGCGTCCCTGGCCTGACCCTCTTAAACTGTTGAAAGAAAATAAGAAAAGTAGGATATATTTTTTTAAGAATGACTTTTTTATGTAAATAGATTGTGGTACTGATAAGCCAATAAAGACCAGAATCTGTATGAAGGGTGATTCCAAAGCCATCTTTTAGGGACTTCTAAATACTGAATACTTTATGTCTTATCACCACCACCACCACCACATGGACAATTCAAAATTAAAACAATATTAAACTGAAAAAGATAAAACTTACGAGAATGCTGAAATTAAAATAGCGTATTTTTCTAGATTTTTCAGATTGCATAACTCTTGCTATCTAGTCTAGTATAGCAATTGAAATTGTTAACCCAGGAAACGGGCTGCTTGGGTTCAATTCCTAATTCTGTAACTTAACTGTGTGACCTTTGGCAAGTAAATTATCAGTTTCTTCATCTGTAAAATGGGGTAATAATAAGATCTTCCTCACAGAGTGGTTGTAGCACAAAGTGAGTATGTCTATCTACCTATCTATCTAGTTGTTAAAACAGTACCTAGCACAGATTTCAGGAAATGTATCTTATTATCAGCAAAACTTAACTTTTCTCATTTCCTCCTCTTCCTGGGTAAGCATTTGAGGAATTCAGATGACGGTTGGAAATCTGGAGATCTTTTCCCTCTTTTACAATTTGTTTGCTGCCAGATGCTTTAAAAGGACTTAATTGTTTCCAAATTAATTTCATTTGTTACCAAAGACTTCCTGACTTTTTAAACGTCATATTGTTGACAGGGCCTGCAATAATTCTGCCATGTGCCGTGGCAGGTGGTCTCCAGGCCTGTTCGGCCACTTGAATTGGTCCGTCACTGTGACCTTTTGGGTTGGAGCACACTTTTCTTTTCCTGTGTAATCACACATATGGCTCTCACTATCCAAATTAGCCACTTTCATGAAATATAACTAAGAGTTTATATTTGTAAGTGTTCTTTTAATAAACCAATGAAAATACACACATTTAGAAAATTTATTTCAAAAACCTATATAGACTCATTTGCATTCTTGTGTAAACCATGTGAAAAACAATACTGGGAATAGCTTTTAACTCATTTTAGTCAAATTAATGAAACTTAACATTTATCAAGTACTAAGCACGCTAGATGTTTTCATATACATATTCTCATTTAGTCCTTACTGCAAGCTGGTAAAGAAGGTGTTATTTTCACAGGTAAATTATTTTGGTCTTAGAAAGGGTTAGTGACTTTACCATGGTCACTCAACCAGTAGATGACAGACTGGAATTCAATCCCTGGTGCCTTTGTCACCTTCTTCATTGAGTAAATATATTGACCTTAGGTACATATTCCAGTCAACAGCATTCAGAGTCTCTCTTTGCTGCAGCGGCTCAGGGAAAGTGTTATTAGTACCTTTCTAAATGCTAACTAAATCTCCAGCTGTTTCTCAAGTCTTAATTCCAAGTTTCTTCTTCTTGGAAGCCATGCCGAAATTATCATAGATCACTAATAAACTTTGATTTAAAAATACCACTTTTGAGAAAATGTGCCTATTTGAATTTCTCAAGTGAGATGAAAAAATAAGAAACACGACGAAATGCAATCACCTAAAGATAACGGCCTTTTTTTTATCCTGTTTCAACAGGTATGTCATTTCAGCGCCAAAAATATTCCGTGTTGGAGCATCTGAAAATATTGTAATTCAAGTTTATGGATACACCGAAGCATTTGATGCAACAATCTCTCTTAAAAGTTATCCTGATAAAAAATTTAGTTACTCTTCAGGCTATGTTACTTTATCCATGGAGAATAAATTCCAAAACTCTGCAGTCTTAACAGTATGTATTTATTCTTCATTTTCTTTATACATACAGAATATTCTCAACAAAATGTGTACCAACTTTGAATGTTGTAGAGATTTGGCCATTTATTATCACTCACCACTGTGTAATTATTAAATGATGTCAGTCACCCCTGATAATATGGATGAAACAGAAAACTCTAGAAGAGTTGTATCTGATTTTTGAGCAATGCATGTAAATTGTAATGATCGTATTGAAAAGTAAAATTGTACTAATGCAAAAATATTTGGAAATGAAGTGAAAATACTAGCTAACTGTGAAAATTACCATTACAAAGAAATTGAAAAATATGAATATGCATCTTGATCTGTAATGCACTGCCTACAAAACCCCAACTATGCTATAGAACATTTGTTAGCTTGAACTCCAATATTCTGCAATTATAGCTTCCCAAACTAATAAAATTATTGGTTACCTGAGTGAACAGCTCCCATTGACAAGCTGTATCATTCTGGATCAAATAACTTTTCCTTCTATGAAGATATTGTAGTGTACCTTGGTTAGAGTAGTGTTTGCAGCCATTTCTTATTTAAAATTCTAACTAAAAATTACTTCCTGCTCAAAATGCTGTTTTAAATTCTGATATAGATTCTAAAGTAAACAACCAGAAAATCAAAGACAACTAGATGTGGAAGGGGCTCTGAAGCTCATTTAGACCAGTGTTTCTTTAAAATGAGCTCCTTAAAAAATAATTTATATTTGAAATTTTAAAAGAGCTTAAGATTAGAGGGGTGCCTGGCTGGCTCGGTTGGTAGATTGTGCGCTTGTGATCTCGGGGTTATGAGTTCAAGCCCCACGCTGGGTGTGGAGATTACTTAAAAATAATAAAATTTAAAAAAATAAAAATAAAAAGCAAAAGAGCTTAAGATGAGAATTATATTGATATTTAGTATTTTGAATTTATTTCATAAATCTGTTTTGGTTTTATAATTATATAAAACTCATAAGCATAAGAAGATTACACTGGTCTGAGGTTTTACATATTTAAGTAACATTGTAATAAAAATAAATTTTTATTATATTATAAACAATAAAAAGTCAGCACTGAGAGTCCTCCAGAACATTTTATCCATTATAAAAATTTTTAAGCTTATTTATTTATTTTTTGAGAGACAGAGAGACAGAGAGAGTGAGAGGGGGAGGGACAGAGAGAGAGGGAAAGAGAGAATCTCAAGCAGGCTCCGCACTGTCAGCATGGAACCCGATGTGGGGCTTGAACTCACAAACCATGAGATAATGACCTGACCCAAAACAGAGTTGGATGCTTAACTGACTGAGCCACCCAGGCACCCCACATTTGATCCTTTAAATGGAGTCTGTATATTATTCAAGTTTGAGAAACACTGATCTAAATAAATTGTAACCAAATGTAGGAATTTTTTCATTAATGTTCTTGATTGCAAATCCTCTAATCTCTTAAATACTTCCAGTTACTAAGTTTATTAAGAATTAAAATTAATTTCCCAATTAATTTCAGTAGACACTCTTATATCTGATGTCACTGGCCACACATGTGTGGCTGTTACCTTTAAATTTAAATCAATCAAATTTAACTGCAATAAAAAATTCAGTTCATCAGTCACAATAACCACATTCCAAGTGCTCAAATAGCCACATGTGACTGGCGGCTACCATATCGGACAATGTAGATATTGAACATTTCCATCATCACAGAAAGTGCTCATGACTTGAGCAGACTTAGATAGTTAATTGAAAGAGTAGATTAGGTAGGCAATCATAAAATTTGATGCATATCTTCGGCATTTAATTTTACATTGTAATGTATCTTTGTTTGCCAATTGTTTGATGTTGTGCCAAGGTCTTTTCTTTAAGCATGGGCACCCTGGTTGGAGTGTCAAATCTTATTTATTATGCAATGCACCTTTAACAAATCATCTTTGTTTACAGTTTCTGTTTCTTTAAAGCGGAGAAAGAATGTAAAGACACTTGTAAAGCAATCTGAGTGCAGTCTTTATAGGTTTTTACTGTCTTCCAAACTTTGACAGTGATCTCACAGATTTAATTCCACGGGTGTTGGTTTTAGGGATTAACTTTTACCCCATGTTTCCAAAGCCTGAGTTTTCATAGAAACACTTTTCTTTCTTTTATTACTCTTTATGTATTATATTTGCATATCATGCAAACATATGTAAAGTAATTACAATTACATACACCAAATGAGAAAGCAGGCAGGTCAACCCGCCTGAAGGGGGCAGAAGGATAGAGAGAGTACAAAGTGTCCTGAACATCAGGCAGGATGTGGCACCGAGGGACTGGAGAGCACGGGCTAATCCAGTGAGCTGATGAAATGAACGTTTGTTAAGAAGCTTCTATAGTAGCAGCTTTATTAAGGGTATATAAAATTTAAGAAACATGGAAACCAAAAGACTTTTAATTGCTTAAGGCTAAATCCTGACTATGATATTTGACATGACACACTTTGGGTAAAATTTATTCAGTATTCTGTCTCCTCTACGACTTTTAAATGGTTAAATACTCATACCCATTTTTTTGTTCTATTGAAATGACAGTAGGACTCAGAAAATCAACAGTTTTTATAACCTAAAAACTATAGTCCATCAACATTTTCTTTAACAGGTACAACCCAAACAGTTGTCTGGAGGACAGAACCCAGTTTCACATGTGTATTTGGAAGTTGTATCGAAGCATTTTTCAAGATCAAAAAAAGTGCCAATAACCTATGACAATGGATTTCTCTTCATTCATACAGACAAGCCTGTTTACACTCCACAACAGTCAGGTAGGGTATAAGATGCCTCTTCCTCTGTGGTGGAGAGGGGGGGATTAACATTATACTGTAGAGTTTTTTTTTACACTTGAAATTAAATGGACACAAGTTTCCCACTTGATCAAAAGAGTCTCAATTCCCAATGACTTCTATATTTATAAATAACATTTTAATCTAAAATTTATATAGAAATTACTAAATACACCATTTAAGTATAACTTTTAAATTCGTATGGAAAGTACAAAATGAACCATTATATAATCTGCCCCATTAGTTGTTTCCATGGAGAAAAAAGCTTTTTTAAAAATTGTGAAATATTGTGTTATATTTTATTTATTAAACAAGTAGAAGATGTAATTGCAAATATAATTTTGGAAATGAGAAAATAATTTATTATGGAGCCATGTTCATTTTTTAAAAATTTCCTTTGACTTTGGAGCTATTCCTCAAATTCAGAAAACAAATCCAACCCTAGGGAATCAGATGATTCAGCAAAGAATAAATTAGATAACAGATATATGGATATTAATTTTCTGAGGGACTCTACTTAAGAAAGTTTCTAATAGAATATTGCTTCATATTCGTGGTTCCTCTGTTAGTGGGAGAAAGGGCAGGATAGCAGGCAACATTCTATGACTGATGGATGACTGGATTTATTCCCAGTGAACCAAAAGTAAAACTCAAAAAAGTGTAGGGGTGCCTGAGTGGCTCAGTTGGTTGGGTGTCTGACTTTGGCTCAGGTAATGATCTCACAGCTCGTGAGTTCAAGCCCCGTGTCAGGCTCTGTGCTGACAGCTCGGAGCCTGGAGCCTGCTTCAGATTCTGTGTCTCCCTCTCTCTCTGCCCCACCCCTGCTTGCTCTCTGTCTCTCAAAACTGAATAAAGGTCACATGTCTGCAGTCAGTTGACTCCTCTGTATCTTCTTCTCACCATCGTTAACTTTTGAGTACATCAAAGATAGCATTATAAGAGAGCTACATGTGGGAGGGGAGTTTATGGACTTTCAATAATGTTATTGTTGGTGAAGGACAGGGGGAAGGGTAGAGGGACCAGCCAGCTTTGTGGAAATGCTTTTCACACAGTGCATACTTGCTAAATGTTGGTTGATGTTGGTGATGACAGTAGTAGGAAGGAACAGGCCTAACTGTGACCACTGCACTAGGGGTTCCTGTTCAGACAAGCTCAGAAAGGAAAGGCCTAGAAAGGGTGGGATATTGCTGTCAGCTTGGACAGATGGTCATTGGCAGAGTAATAGCATCTCTTGACTCCAGGAAGAGGACTTAGTATGTACATAGAGCCCATAAAGCTTGGGCCCTTTAAAACATAATCATACCTTGGGGTGCCTGGGTGGCTCAGTCGGTTAAGCGACCGACTTCAGCTCAGGTCATGATCTTGAAGTCCGTAAGTTCGAGCCCCACATCTGGCTCTGTGCTAGAAGCTCGGAGCCTGGAGCCTGCTTCGAATTCTTTGTCTCCCTCTCTCTCTGCCCCTCACGCACTCACACTCTGTCTCTCTCTCTCTCTCTCTCTCTCTCTCTCTCTCTCAAAAACAAACATTAAAACATAATCATACCTAGAAACAGACATATCTTTGCCCTTGTCCTCCTCTTATATCAAAGGACTAATTTAGGAGATTAGACACTCTGGAGCCAGAGTGTCTGGGTTCAAACCCCAGCTTGGGCTGTTGTGAGCTCTATGACCCTGCACGTGTTACTCAACCTCTCTGAGCCCCACTTTCCTCATCTGTAGAATAGAGATACTACTAGAACTTACCTCACAGAATCGTTGTAAGAGATAAGTGAATTCATATGGATAAAGCACTTAAGACAATGCCTAGCTCAGAGTAAGCACTAGGGAAGTGTTTTCCATTACTATTTGATCTGTGGAATAGCACAAAGCCTCATTTACACAGAAGAAAAAAAATTACTTAAAAGTAATTCTCTTAGAACTGATTAAATCTTGTTATTTCTAGCTCTCATGTCTTGATCCACACATTTAATCTGAAGATCCTTGAGGGATTTAGTGTAACCATCTTTAAGGCTAAAGGCTTAAGTCTTCAAGGCTTTGTAGGTTAAGGACTTCAGAATATTAACCAAAATCCTTCAATTCCATACAACCTGTGTCCTGCCTTCCCCTCCAGCCTTATCACCCACCATGCTCCCCCTCATCTGTGGAAACCAGTCAAACTGACCTCTTTCTAGCTGCTTTCTCACACTACGTTCCTGCCCATATTAAAGCCTGTATATCTCTGCCTGGTACATGCATGCCCCCCCGCCCCCGCCTGCCTTATTAACACCCACTCGATTCCCACATGTTATCCATAGAGCACGGCCTTCTCTGACCTCTATGACTGCTTCGGATCTCCCTCTTCTATGCTCTCAGAAAGCCAGGCAGTGTCTTCGTAGTGCTTCTCACCCTGGATTGCACATACACTTGTGATATCACGGGTTCTCTCTCTCCTCCACTCCGTGTCTGATTTTCTTACCGCCCTATCTCCAAGTCTAGCATCGTGTCGACACATAGAAGGCATTCAATACGCTTTTTTCAAAACGTAAGAAGCCATTATCTTTGGTACTAAAGAATTATATTGATCTTGCCTCCAATACACTGTTGCCATGAAGACAAGATTAATTTTCTAATCTAGACTCCAACTGGGTAAAAAGTAGATATGTAGCAGTTGTAGAAATAACAATACTAAAATAAAAGTAATAAGCACTCGTTGAGTAGTTATGATGCGCCAGGCTGTGTAACAGCTTTGTCTCATTTGGCCCTCACAATGCTACAGAATGGATACCAGCAGTTCTGTTTTACAGATGAGGGAACTAAGATTTAGAGGGATTAAGTCTCTCACTCCGGGGCATGCTAGGAAGCGACCTTCCCAGGAATGAAACCAAAGTTTTGACCTCCAGAATCTCCAGGGCCTGAGCTCTTAACTTTTTGTGACATACTGCATCTGGCAGCATCCCAGTGACACTCAGTCTGAACTGGGTATGTCCCTAATGCAGAAGGGAGGACACGAGGCAGAAGGGGGATGAGGGCAAGGGGGACAGCAGAGTGTGCGTGGCGGGGGAGGGGGGGTGGGGGGTGGGCAGATTTACTGAACATTTTGCTTTGACCTTATTGAAACCAATTTTAGAGAGCTTAATGTGGCTTCTTTATGTAGAGCTTTGCATAATACTAACCCTTTAAAAGGATTATGGCTCCACTTGAATTTTATTTTGTGGCTAAAGTTTTGGCCATGAAATGATTTGAGCATCAGTAAATGAACATCAGGGAAATTACAATATGTCGTATTGGAAGGAACTAGATCAGCAGGTCTCAAGCAGTTAAGAGTTCAATTCTAAGCAGATGCATTTGCTTAAAAGGCAGGGAGGGATCTATTAGCTGGCGAAAACAAATGAAGAGAACTAATTGTTCCTGAGCCCTTGCCATTACACATTCAACAATGACAGAACAATGGTAGGATCTGGCTCAATGAATCTAATACCACACAATTCAAAGCTGCCATTAGCAACAATAAGGGATACTTTGGGGGCCTTGCTGGTTTTTATAAGTGCAAAAGTATATAATGTTGAAATCAAACTACCTAATTTTCCGCTGAAATCTTCAACTCTTATACGAGACATTATATTCCCATATAACCATATGGTAGAGATCACTATGAAATTCTTTTTTTATTTACCATGAAATTCTTGGTAAACAGTGGCCTAATGTGTGTTCCCCAAAAAGTTGTATGGATATACATTTTAACAAAATGACCTGTACTTTACTTTCACTAGGAAAAGTAGCTCTTTAAAGACATCCAAGAGAATTCTCTTTAAAAGAAAATAATCTTCAGTAATGTATATGTCTGTAAACTAACTTTTTCTTTCTTCTAAATATGGATTTTTTCTGTGTAGATTTTTGTGATTGAGTTTTTTTTAATTATACTCATCTCTTTTAAGGATGATTATTGTAAAAAAAATCAAAATACTCTTGTGTTTAATGGAGGTTTTGATAATATCAATTATTCTTACAGTAAAGGTTAGAGTTTATTCACTGAATGATGACCTGAAACCAGCCAAAAGAGAAACTGTCTTAACTTACATCGTAAGTATGTTATTTATTTAAATAATAATTTAGCTCATCTTCAGGATTAGGTATGTGGTTCCATAACTCTGCCCTAACCCCACACTAACTCATTCAATGTTTGGTAAACGGTTATTGAACATCTTCTGTAAGTATAACATTGTAAGTCTATACCTCGACAATAGATATATGTAAAAAAAACTCATGAAAATTAACTTTCAGCAGTTATGACTTTGAGCTAAACGCTTTAAATATATCCTTCATGATTCCTTTCTTAAAAAGCATCAATCAACCACCAAGAGTTGGTTGACTATTAATTGAATATTACTTCTGAGATTTTTTATTTGTACCATTCAAGATAAAGAATTATAATCTGGGCCACTTACACTTAAGAAACTTAGAGTTTAGGGGCGCATGGGTGGCTCAGTCAGTTCAGCATTCAACTCTGGATTTCAGCTCAGGTCATGATCTCTCGTGGTTCGTGAGATCGAGCCCCACGTCAGGCTCTGCACTGGTAGTGGGGAGACTGCTTGGGATTCTCCCTCTCACTCTCTCTCTGCCTCTCCACAACTTGCTCTCCCTCTCTCAAAATAGATAAACATTAAAAAAAAAAAAAAACACCTTAGAGTTTAGTAACATACTAACACATGCGAAAAATAGTGTTAAAACATGAGATAAGTAAGGATCAGTAGTTATCAACCCTTTATCAGCCATAACATGCATAATAGAAGACATGCCTCCTGTGGTCTTACCAGTTTGTGTCACAGCCCTATAAAACTTTTGTGAGGAAGTAACACTCACCCATTAACAGCAGGTATATTAGTCATGGTCTTTCACAATAGGCTGCAGCCCCTTTTCTCCTACTAAAAAACCCTGTAAGATGAAAACCTTACCAGAACACAAGAAGGAGTGAACTACAGGGATAACTTGGAATGCTGTATAGCTTACAAAAATCATAAACCTTTAACAAACTTTAACCTCTGACTATGTGATAACGATTTACTTGTGAAACATCAGAGTGTGCCAAGAATGTGGCTGATAACTATTGATATAGACTGTAAACTCCAGCAGTCCAGAAAAGAGTTTAGGATGGCCAAGGGATGGGTCAAGGAAGAAGTGAGATTTGGACTAGGCCTGTAACAATTGAGCCAAATTGAGAGTGGTGGAGAAGACATGGGCAGGTTGCTAGAAAGGAACAACCGAGAACAGAATCAGAGGTGAAAGGAACTGGACAGGAAGAAAGCAATCTGATTCCAGAGCAGAGGCATCCCTGGGAAGAGAGGGGTCAATAAGATCTGAAAGTTAGAACAGGGCACCAGAGGCTTGAATAACCAGACCTGGAAGTTGAGAGTTGATGTAGCAGGTTGTAGGGAAGAACCCCTGCGGATTTACTGAAGAGACCAGGGAAAAGAATGGAGGGCAAATGTGTAGTCATGAGCACCACTACAGTAGAAGTGAAGGGATGTGCAGTAAGGGAATCCCATGCTGGGCTGCTGCAGAAACCTAGGTGCAGGGAGAGGTGTGATAGCAGCAGCAGAAGAAATGCAGAGAGAGGCCCCTCAGACTGCCTGAATGAGGGTGAGGAGAAGAAGCCAGTGAGAGTGGCATTGACAGCCACTAGGAAGCCAATGTGAATTTACCAGTTTATAACGGGTCTGTGTGGGCTGGCTTGTCCTAAAACTATGAGCCTTTTCCTCTGGAACCAAGACTTGAGTTGAGGAGTAGCTATACATACTGGAGTAGATACTACAGGACAAAACCCACTGGACTATAAACCAAACAAATTATACAGTAGGGCCAATGGCACATGAGATCAGAGGGAAGGCTAAATGGAGGTGAGAGGGAGGGCTGAAGCGATCCTTTTCTGGAATAGAACAGGTTTCAATTAAAAGAGTAGACCCAGATTTGTAAAAGTAGTGGAGAACTTCCTATGTAGGGAACAGGATGAGTTTTCCAATGGCAGCAGGAGGGAGTAAGAAATGAGATCGCAAATAAACTGGCCAAGTGGTATTGGGAGTCTGGGAGGGGACAGAGTGAGGAGAGGCAGTGTCAGCTCAAATGCCCTTTTTCTGTCAGAAAACACAAGAGGATGTGGACAGATGCTTTTTATTTTATTTTATTTCTCCCAGTTGAGCTTCAGTGCTGAAAAATCCTGGCACAAGGGAGACTGGATGCCAGTCATCCCATGTATAAGCTGCCCCAAGAAGAGAGGATTGAGGAATCTGATCCCAGAGCCACAGAGAATCTGTATACAGGAAGTGTCCCGAAAATAGTGCTCAAGAGAGATCATCACGGAAGCACTGGGTGGGACGAACTCCAGGGATAAAGAACAGCACAGAAGATATTTAGCTGCCATCCTGATTCTGGTTCAGAATAGGCCTTTGTACCTCAAGGGAAAAACACCTTAAAATCCTGGCCGTGAATTTCATAGTCATGGCACATGGTGGTAAATTTCTGGATTAAGGTCAAAATGGACCTCTGCATGTAGTCCAAAGAAAATAAAAAAAACCTCCTTTCAATAATTTTCAAACCCACACATAGAAGGAAATTTATGGGGGAAGCTTTACGAAAACTTTCAAGTTTGATTAACCATTTTGGGTGTTTAATCAAGTTCAAAATGTCCATAGGGCACAATTCTAAAATGCCTTGCTAATAAAAGCATTTTATAGCATGTTTGCTTTGGAAAACTTCACATGAACAGATATGGAATTTGGGTTGTGGTACCTATAAAGCCTGTAAGTTCACATTTGGTTAGTTATAACATCAGTTATTGTTACACTTCTTTTTTTAGTTATTACAACAGAAAGTTGAGTCTCTTCCAGATAATTGAGACTAGGATATGCCGAACACCAATTTAAACCTCTCTCTCTCTCTCTCTCTCTCTCTCTCTCTCTCTCTGTCCTCCCTCCCTCTTCTTTCCCTCCTTTCCTCTCTCTCTTTGACTCTCTCTCCCTCTCCCTCCCTCTCCCTCCCTCTCCCTGTGGCAGGACATGGAGGAGAGGTTAAAAAGAGGGAGCTTAAATGAACCATATTTGCCTTTCACAACATTTAAGTGATCTTCCTCCTTCATATTTAATTTGGAGACATAGATATTCGTTAGTAAATATTTCCACAAGTCAAAGATAATATAAATCAATTGACTTGTTTAATGTGGCTTATGTGATTTGAGTTTGTTTGTTTTTATTCAAAGGATCCTGAAGGATCAGAAGTGGACATTATGGAAGAAAATGATTATACCGGAATCATCTCTTTTCCTGACTTCAAGATTCCATCCAATCCTAAGTACTTTAAAGTATTTGTTAATATAAGTTTTCTCTAAAAAGCACATCTGGAACTTTTGGTTGTGAGGCAGATAACCAGTCAAATGGAGCCACCTAGTGCTAACAAATGGTGTAAGCGTGAAAGAAAGGAGGCTGTGCAAAACAGTGCCCTTGTCATGAGCACCGGGTGATGCATGGAATGTTGAATCACTATATTATACACTGAAACTACTATAACGCTGCGTGTTAACTAACTGGAACTAAAATAAAATAAATAATGAAAAAGTAGAAAGACCCTAAAAAATGTTCTTAAACAAAAAGGGCACAACGTAAGTGTGAAACAAAATGTAAGTCTAATGAGAAGTGAGGCTCAGTTTCTGGCAAACAAAAACCTCCCACTTCTCATCAATCCTCTTTATATATAGAAATAAAAATTTGGGAGAGACAAAAATAGTCCCCAGGATTTTTTTTTTTTTTTTTTTTTTTTTTTTTTTTTTTTTTTTTTTTTTCATTAAAACCATCAACCCTCTACCCTTCAAGGAACCTAAGAGACTATCAGTCTAAAAGGCTGGTATGGTCCCATGCCTTGCTCTGAGAGTTATAAAAATATTGGTCCTCTGTAGTCTTTGTCTGTGTAGACTACCAGAAGACAGATTTCAGGAGGGAGAGTGTTCTCAGTGCCATTTCTTTTCTTTTTTCTTTTCTTTCTTTATGTATTTAGGCCTCCTGTGAAAAGGATTTAAGGTGGCGCCTAGGTGGCTCAGGTGGTTAAGCATCTGACTCTTGATTTCAGCTCAGGTCATGATCTCATGTTCATGGGTTCAAACCCCATGTGCAGAGCCTACTTGGAATTCTCTGTTTCTCCTTCTCTCTCTCTGCTTCTCCTCCCATGCTCCCTCTCTCTCTTTCTCTCTCTCAAAATAAATAAGTAAACATTTTAAAAATGGATGTAAGAACAGTTTAAACTGCTCAGTGTAATAAAATGAATTCAATGTAATAAATATTTAGTGAGCATCTTCCTGGTATGTGCAAAGCACATAGGGAATGAATACACAAAATGGAAATGAATAATCTACAGTCCGTGTCTTCATGGAAATTATAATAGAGCAAGACAAATAAGTGTACTTATATCTACCCTATGACCCAGCAATAGCACTGCTAGGAATTTACCCAAGGAATACAGGAGTGTTGATGCATAGGGGCACTTGTACCCCAATGTTTATAGCAGCCCTTTCAACAGTAGCCGAATTATGGAAAGAGCCTAAATGTCCATCAACTGATGAATGGATAAAGAAGTTGTGGTTTATATATACAATGGAATACTACTTGGCAATGAGAAAGAATGAAATATGGCCTTTTGTAGCAACGTGGATGGAACTGGAGAGTGTTATGCTAAGTGAAATAAGTCATACAGAGAAAGACAGATACCATATGTTTTCACTCTTATGTGGATCCTGAGAAACTTGACAGAAGACCATGGGGGAGGGGAAGGGGGAAAAAAAAAGTTAGAGAGGGAGGGAGTCAAACCATAAGAGACTCTTAAAAACTGAGAATAAACTGAGGGTTGATGGGGGGGAGGGAGGGAGGGGAGGGTGAGTGATGGGCATTGAGGAGGGCACCTGTTGGGAGGAGCACCGGGTGTTGTATGGAAACCAATTTAACAATAAATTTCATATTAAAAAAAAAATCAATTTGAAAGTTAAAAAAAATAAATGGCTAAATACAACTTTAAAGCAAAATCTCCTTATGGTCATTTTTCTGACCTCTGGAAGGGAGTTTGCAGTTAATTTGCTGTTTGCAATTAATTCACTGAAGATGTTCTAGAAATGTGAGTGAAGTTGGGGATTTAATTTTTATAATGCATACTTCCTTGAAAATATTACATGCTCTATCACACGGAACTGATCTTATTATTTTATAACTATTATCATTTCTCCAACTTCATCTTGTGCCATTTGCTCCCTAACAGATTTTATTTATATCAGACATGGTAGCCCCTCACGATCACTACTTTTCTACCCCAGTACCTTTGCACATGGTGTTCCCTCTGCTTAGAATGTGCTTCACCTTGCTCTTCACAAGGCTGGCTTCCTCTCATTCTTTGGGACACAAAGTAAATGCTCCCTTTTCAAAGAGGCTATTCCTGGATGCACCATCTAATGTAGTCCCTCTCTCTTTCTCTTTTTTTTTTTTTTTACTCTCTTATTTATTTACTTCATGGTACTTACCTCAATGTTACATTTATTTATATGCCTCTTTATTGTCTGTTTTTGCCCACTGTTACATCGTTAGCACTTCAACATAACAGGCACTTGGCAAATATTCATTGAATTGATGATGATGATGATGATAGTCACAATATTAAGTATATTGATTGCATAACCAACATGCAAGATAAATAGCATTTTTCTCATTTCACAAATGAGGTTAAGCAACTTGCCCAAATCCAATTTGCCAGTAAATGGAAAAGTGGGAATTACAAATCTCTTGGACTGTAGCTCTATGAAGACAAATTCTTCCATTTTGTTCATTTTTATCTCTAGTTGTTTCTCCAGTGCTCAGTAAATATTTTTAAATAGAGGTTGTTAATTAAACCCAGGTCATTTTCCTCTTTAAATGAACCATGCTTTGTCTCTAACCATAACTTCTTTTATGTGAGGTGTGTGCTGTATCATCTGGGTAAGCTCGACTTGTATCTTTCTACAAACATTGTCCTACTATAGTGCGGATTTTAGTATTATGTTAGTATAATTATGGTTTAGATTAATTAAGTTAATCCTCAAGTTTCACAAGCTCTTCAAATCAAAGCCATTGACTAGATTAAGACAAAATTCCTGAAAAAAATAACAATATATGAAGAACTAATTACCAAACAATTTCTATTGTCCTGAAAATGCTCAATTATTTGTTTGTTACTTAAAGTTCTACACAAATAAAATACATTACGTAGGCTAAATGCATCTCTACTTACTTTCTCCTCTTTATTTTTTTTAACATTTATTTATTTTTGAGACAGAGAGAGACAGAGCATGAGCGGGGGAGGGTCAGAGAGAGAGGGAGACACAGCATCTGAGGCAGGCTCCATGCTCTGAGCTGTCAGCACAGAGCCCCAGGCAGGGCTCAAACTCACAAACCGTGAGATCATGACCTGAGCCAAAGTCGGACACTTAACTGACTGAGCCACCCAGGCGCCCCATTTTCTCCTCCTTAAAACACGAATCGATTGGATTTCCTCTGGGCAAATTAAAACTACTTGATGACTTCCATAATTTTAAATATTTTGCTTCCACAGATACGGTGTGTGGACAATCCGAGCTAAATATAAAGAGGATTTTTCAACGACTGCAACCGCATATTTTGAGATTAAAGAATATGGTAATTTGTGATAATTAAAAGCTTACCTGTAAAAAAATTAGTGTTTGTGCACTAATGCTTTCCATTAGTGAACTTACGGCAGAATCAGTCCCAGATGAAGAGGCAGCCCGGCTGGCATGGTTGTAAACAGTGGCTGGGGGCGGGGACGGGGGGAGGGGGTGTGTGCTCATTGTTGGAAGGCCTAGGCTCTGGCTCTAGCATGCCTTTGTTACCCTCCAATAAGCTCACAAACCTCTCTGGACTTGTGTTCCTCATCAGAGAGCCAGAAGAGACCTAGTCCCCCAGGGAGCTTGACTAATGACGGTCAAAAATTATGATTTTAGGAGAAGCTTAAGTAGGCTGAGATGAAGTGAGCAGAACCCAGTAAGACGAATGATTTACTCAAGTCATTAAAACCAACTGGTGCGAGAACGAGAGCAATTGGGTTTGCATCCCCCAAGTTCAGTGCTATTTTCCTTCTGGCTCACTAATCCCTAATATATTTATCTGAAAACTTAAGATATTCTTATTTCGAAATCAATCGTATTAATGGACTAATAATTAACATATAAATAGCTTATCTTTCCATTCTTATAGTTGTTTACTAGAGTATTTATGTGCTTTGATATCAAATTTAACTTTGTTTTGCTTGAAGTCATTTTTTATTCCTCCAGGAGACTCATAATAATATGGAGAATAAATCCACAGATGTTAACGATTGGCAAACAAAACAGTGACAAAAAATAACTTGTTATGCTGAAACAATTTCAAAGGTTCTAGCCTCTCAATAACCTATAAGCCTACCTGATCCCACTCCCTCCAAGTATGTTTGCTGCTTCTCATGTATATCTAGAATTCATCCACCTCTTACCATCTGAGACCATCCTCATCCATTCATCACCAGGCTCCCCCCGCTCCCCGGACTACTGCAAAAGTCTCCTAATTGCTGTCCCTTCTTCCAAGCTATTCTCACTTGGTATTGGCCAAAATAATCTTGAAATGCAAATCTCATCATGTTATTTCTCTATTGAAAAGTCCCCAATAGCTCCTTGTTCCTTTGCTAATCAAAATCAAAATCCTTATTTTGAGCTGGCCCCTGCCTACCTCCTCTGCAGCCTCATTTTATACCATTCATCCTCTTATTTCCCTCCAGCAGTGGTGACTTTGGACACAATGTTCCACCTGCCCAGAACATTCTTCCCCTCCCCCACTACCTAGCCAACTCCTACTCATGTTTCAAGTCTCAGCTGAAAAGCCATTTATTCAGCAAATCTGTTCCTAACTTCTCTTTCCTGGGAAGGATTCTCTGTAATGTATATTGGTTTTCATAACTGTGGTATAGGTGTTTTTCTGTGTAATTATTTGCTTACCACTGTCTTTACTGTTTGACTAATGAGCTCATTAAGGACAAGGTTTGTATCTTTCTGTTCACTGGGATATCCTTGTCAATAGGAGCATGCCTGCCACATAGCAAATAGGTATTAGATGAAAGGATGAAATGTTTTCCTCCATGTCATATCAGAGAGAACACACCTGCCTTCATCTTTGGTAAAATAGGGAATGCACCCTAGAGCAACAAAGTGCATTCCTCTTTATTTCCATTTTGTCAGCACAGAGCCCAATGTCAGGCTCAATCCCATGAACCATGAGATCATGATCTGAGCTGAAACCAAGAGTGGAACACTTAACTGACTGAGCCACCCAGGCGCCCCAATTACCCAATTTTCTATTAACAGTTTCGGTGGTTAATAGAACTAGAATCTATGGGACCCCTGGGTGGCTCAGTTGGCTGAGCGTTGAACTCTTGATTTTAGCTCAGGTCATTATCTCATGGTCATGGGATCAAGCTCACATTGGGCTCTGCACTGGGCATAGAGCCTACTTGGGATTCTCTCTCTCTCTCTCTCTCTCTCTCTCTCTCTCTCTCTCTCTGCCCCTCCCCCACTCGAGCACTCTCTCTTTCTCTCTCCCTCAAGAAAAAATTAATAAAGAATCCATAAGCCCTGGTACACAGCTTTAGTATAAAGAGAAGGCAGTGCCCTTTTGACAGGTGAAATTCTTTTTTCTTGAGCAATCAAGATACCAGAGAGAGACAGAGAGAGACAGAGAGAGGGAAAGAACTCCTTCCTGTCTACCCTAATTTTAAATTTTGCATGAATGTTCTTTCTTTTAGCTAATTATAAGCTTTCTCTTCTTGACTAAAGTCAAAGTTTTATGTTGGAATTTGGAGACTGGATGGGTTTATCTACAAGACAAAAAAGGGAACTGTTAAATCAGCCAGAATTTTCCTCTTCTATTTTAAACTTAACAAAACTCATGGAGCATATACTATGTTTAAGGCTCATGAGAAGCGTGGGAGGGGGAGAGATACAAAGATACATAGAGTATAGCCTTTTTGGTTTTCAAGGAGCTTGTACTTTAGTGAATAAATGCTGTAATCAAAGTATAAGCAAAGTGCTTCTGGTACACAGAGCTGGATAAACCTCTGATGGGTAGAGTAGGAGGTGTCCCAGAGATATTGCTGACAGTGATGAGAAGGAGGATGACGATGGCAAGGTGGATGTTGTATTGATGTCACAGCTTGTCTAACTATACCGGAAAGAAGGCTACTCTAATTTAAACGGTAAAATTGCCTCTTTGTTTTTATTTTCAGTGTTGCCACATTTTTCTGTCTCAATAGAACCAGAAAATAGTTTCATTGGCTATAAGGACTTCAATGATTTTGAAATTACTATAAAAGCAAGGTAAGAAAGTTTTCTTTTTTCTTTCTTTTTTTTTTTTTTTTTTCAGATCATCCAGTTAAATTGAGTGCTAACTCTTATTGGTGATAGTTGCCCAAAGTGAGAAGTGTGATTCCTCCATCCACTTTATCGAGATATTGTTGACATGTAACATAGTGCAAGTTTAAGGTGTACAATGTGTTGATCTAATCTGCATATATATTGCAGAGATCTGTGATTTACTGGCAGTGTTTTTCGTGACTTTGGGATTGACTGAGGAAACATTGGGCTTATAGTTTATTTGTTTTGATTTTTTGCTGATTCTGATTTTAGTTTTGTTGGTTACTCAACAGCAAAAACTCCTAAAGTTTTAAGTTCAATGTGTGTGTTTAGGAACCAGCATGACATAAGGATATTGGGGTTGAGATGTGAAGAGTTTACTTCTCGTCATTTTTTAATGGCTTAATCAACCAGCTAATGCTGCATGACCTCTTCAAGACCCAATGCTTTAAAACCACAACCATTTACAACACAGCTGGGCAGTTCTGCTGATCTGGTCCAGGCTGAATGTAAGCGGTGCTCCCCCGTGTGCCTGGGGTCGGTTGGCAGCTCACCTGGGGGCTGGCTGGTCTAGGGAGGTCTTATTTTCATGCCTGGCAGTTGACTTAGATTGACTGAAAGTACAAAGATAATTGGACTATGTGTATCTTTCATCATCCAGCAGATCTGTCTGTAGTAGCAGCAGTGCTCAGAGAAAGAATATGGAAGGCATAAAAGTCCATCACTTCTACCACGTTCTTTTGTCCAAAGCAAATTACAAGACCAGCCCAAAGGAAACAGATTTCTTTTACACCTTTTACCCACAAGGAGCTCCAAAGGTGGTAGATATATGGGGCAGTGGAGAACTGGAGTTAGTTTTGCAAGCAATCTCCCACAAAAGCTCAGGTCATTTAAAAATGACAATATAATATCATTATTAGTAACAATAACCAATTTGCATAACTATATGTGTTGGGCATCTTTCTAAGTACTCTGTATATATTAGCTTACTTAATCTTTATGAAATCGCTATGAGATAGTTACTATTTCTGTCCCCATATTACAAATGAAGAAACAGAGGTACATGAATGTTAAGTAATTTGCCCAAGATCTCACAGCTAGGAAGTCCCATGGTCTGTCTGGTTTCAGGGTTCAGGCCTTTCAACCCTATCCTACACTGCCTTTCTTAGTAGCATTTATTCCTAAAATAGAGTGTTACTTAGTCTAAACCAACATAAAGACTCATCTGACAGAGAATTAACAAAGTGACTTCTTGTAGTTTATTTTTTTTAATGTTTTATTTATTTTTGAGGGACAGAGAGACACGGTACGAGCTGGGGAGGGGCAGAGAGAGAGGGAAACGTGGAATCCACAGCAGGCTGCAGGCTCCGAGCTGTTAGCACAGAACCCTATGTGGGGCTTGAACCCATGAACTGCGATATCATGACCTGAGCTGATGTCGGACGCTTAACTGACTCAGCCACCCAGGCACCCCAACAAACTGACTTCTTTTAATGGAGGAACTTACTTTACGTGTGCAGACCACGGATAAGGGAGGTTAACTCTAGCTATAGTATTGTTTTTTTTGTTTGTTTTTTTTTGTTTTTTTTTTTATAGTATTGTTTTCTATGCAGCAAGTTTCCTTTAGCCTCTCTTTAGTTCTAAACTAAAAAAAGGAAATACAAAGTTAGAATGTTAAAAAAGAACTTATCTCCTCTAACAATGAGATTGAGCGTGCTGCTTCCAAAGGTGTCAAAGAAGGTAGGGCACAGTGCTTCACTGATACCAAAATCATCAAGGAAGCAGTGTTTCCTGATCCCGGACCTGAGGTCTTTTGATCTCCTCAAGCAAGATCCGTTTTTTTCATCTAGCACAGAGTCATAAAAATCCGCACTTCGGCTTTATTATTACAGCTTTATGAGGATGAGATATAATAGGGGATGGAAGACACTTTAAAGTGTATCGAGTGCTTTATGTAATTTCGAGTTGTTACATTTGATCTGAATTTTATTATTGTAACCATGTTAGCAAAACAATTCTATGGCATTATTGTTTGGCAGATATTTTTATAATAAAGTCGTCAATGAGGCTGAAGTTTATGTCACTTTCGGAATAAGAGACGACTTAAAAGATGATCAAAAAGAAATGATGCAAGAAGCCATGCAAAACACAATGGTAAGATGTTAAGACACGTGCGTTCACTTGTACCTAAAGATGCATCACAAAGGCTGGAGAAAAGTCACTTCCAAATCATCGAGTCCAACCCCCCATTTTACACAGGTGTGCAAGTCGAAGCTAAAATGCTCTCTTGGCTTCTCCTGAGCCTCAGGATGAAGTCCACTTTGCGTGACATCAGCCTCCCTCACCAGCCTGTCTCCTGCTCTTTCCCCTTTCCCTCTCTCCTATTCGGGTCACTAGTTCCTGGAACTCTCACTAGTCTCTCTTGCCTCCAGGTGTTTGCAGTGCCGCTCCTGCCTGGGAATGCTCTGTCCCTTTGTGGCTTCTGCCTCTTTGTGGCCTGGCTAATCCCTTCCTACTCTTTAAGTCTCAGTGTTAACACCCTTTCTCTGAGAAGTCTTCCCTGACTCCCGTAAATTAGGTTGGCTGCCCCTGCCAGCTCTCGAGCCTCCCTTACTGGAGTACGTTTTGTACTTTATTACAGTGTTCTCAACCAGAGACATCGTTTACCCCCAAGGGCACATTTGGCAATGTCCAGAAAACATTTGTGGTTGTCACAGCTGGGAAGGAGGGGGGTACTACTGGCGTTTAGTGAGTAGAGGCCAGCATGTTGCCAAATTCCCACAATGTGCAGAGCAGCCCTAACAACAAGTTATCCTGTCCATAATGTCAACAGGGCTGAGACTGAGAAGCCCTTCTTTACTGCAATGGTTTACTTGCTTCTCTCTCATCCTCTACACTGAACCCTTTGTGGGTCTGAATTGTTCCCATTATATGCCCAGAGCCAACCTGGTTCCTGGCAAATGACAGGTGCTCTATGAATATTTCTGAGTGAATGAACTCATTGGGAAGTTATTTGTTCATGGTCAAGGGCTAGTGGTTGCCGGAGCTCAGACTAGAGCCCTGGTCCCCTTATCCCTTGTTCAGTGTTCTTGACACTATACCTCAGATGATAAGGGCTCATGTCATTCTACTGATTCTTGTATATTCTTGTATACATTCTACTGATTCTTGTATATTCTTGTGGTTTGTATCATCTTGTGGTTTGTATTTAGCCTATAGTTTTCCAAAGAGTTCTATTTATTCAAGTTATAAATCAGACACCTCTTTTTAATGTAAGATTTTATGCTGGACACTGAGATTTGAAGGTAAATAAGACAAAAGTCCCTGGCCTCAAGCTACTGGATTTTAGAAGAAAAATAAGGCAACATCTATTTCACTGTTGTGGTTAATAATTAAATAATATGATATGACTTAACTCTATGTCCCTTTACCCATTGGGTGTTTTTAAGTTAGTGTTTCCATGTGTACGCAGTGAAGTCCAAATTAAATATCATAGAACCCAACAAACTCTCAGGAGCAAAAGTGAACTAAAAGCAGGCCCAGAAACATGGGTGACAACTCAAAGATTAGAAGAAGGAATCTGTGTCAGCTAGTATAAAAAACAAAAAACCAGGTTGTTGTTGAACAACCAACCTTGTTGAACCATATAGTGTTTAAGACTCTTCCTATACATCTACCCAAACTAAGTTAGAAAATAGTATTCTGGGCTCAACTGTAGACTCAATCATTGACTCTACTGGTGACAATAAACTACTCCTCTGATAGTTGCCTTCTATTTAGAAGGTAATAAAGGCAGATTTTGTTAATTTTTCCCTTCTCTGATGTCGGACGCTTTACTGACTGAGCCACCCAGGTGCCCCAACAAACCGAAATACCTCTTTCTGAAAATACCTCTTTCATTTTCTCTAAAATACCTCTTTCTTCTCTGAAATACCTCTTTCATTTTCCCTTTTCAAAAAGTTGATCAATGGAATTGCTCAAGTCACATTTAACTCTAAAATGGCAACCAAGGAACTGTCCTATGAAAGTCTGGAAGATTTAAACAACAAGTACCTTTATATTGGTGTCACAGTCATAGAGTCTACAGGTAAGTTTTTTTTTTCCTTGAATAATATTTAGACAGCATATTAAAAGTATAAATAATTTCTAAAATTCTTTCATATTTTATTTTCTTCCATAGCTAAATATTCCTTTTCATATCATTAAAAACAGATTAGAGTAGAGCTCTGCCACTCTATCATTGGGTCTCTATCACCCCATGTGCAAAAATGGGATAGCACTGCCCAGTTGACATCTTGAGTAGCCTAGCAGGCTATGTGACTTGAACATGTAGCACCCCAATGTTCTCACCTGGTAAGAATAAAAATCTAAATGACATTAGGTATGTACAAATGTGTGATAAAATGCTATGCAAATGGAAGATACTGCATTATCATTTAGTCTCCTTATCCGTACAACGAATATACCACCTAAAGCCCCTCTCAGCTGTAATATTCAAGAATTCTATCTAAAATCAGAGATAATGGTTTTAAAATGGGTACAATAATAGCATACATATAGGGTTGTGGTGAGGATCAGAGAGTCAATATATGCAAAGCACGTAAAATAATACCTGTCAGCTAGTGAATACCATATAAGGTATTAGCCCCCTCCTCCCCCTTCCCCTCTATCTTTTTTTCTCCTCCCTCCCTCCCTCTTCCTCTCCTGCTCCCTCTTCTCCTTTTCCTCCTCCTCCTCCTTCTTTCTACTTATTACTTTCCTAGCATCCTTAAAAGTATTTTGTGCTCTCAACCCCGACTCCAGTGGTTTGTAATAGTCATTAAATATTACTCCAAATTCGGTCAATTTGTCTTACTTCTGGCATCTTGATTACTGATGTTCTTTATATTTTCAGGTTTGTATTAAACCTCCAAACTAACTTGAACAAGTTATGTAACCACACTAGCCCCTCCTTTTTGTGGTGAAATGAGAGTTAGACCACATGGTCCCTAAGGCCCCTTCCGCCTCTTTGTATTTGTCCTTGAAGGGTAGTAGAATGAAGAATGGCGATAATTATCCAGTTATTGAGTACCTTGTATTTATCAAATGGTTGATAGATGTTGGAGAATGATACTCCTTGCCCAGGATATTACTTTCGACATTATTTTAATGTTTGTTTTTTACTTTTATTTTTTCTCAATTTATTTCAAATAAATTCAGTTTAAGCTACATTTATGAGATATTCAAAGAGTGTTGCTAAACATACAGGCTTACAAATATGAATGTGTGTAATCCCAGCATTCAAGTGGCTTACAAACTAGCATCGGCTGTAAGACAGGTAAACGAAGAATTCTGTTATAAGCAGGAATTCTATTTGCCCTCTAGGCAAAGTACTTAATGCTACTGACCTTCAGAGGTAGGTGAGCTCCTAGATGATTGCTGAGCAACCAAGTATAGCACCCTGAATGTAATCAGTCTTGAAGGATAAGTAGGGTTTTGAGGCAGGGATGGTAGATGGGGAGAAGTGGGACACCATCCATAGAGAGGACATACCACAGGTAGCAGGCAAGACTTGATCTTTGAGATTATCTGGCTGATTATCCAGTTGGCCGAAGTATAGGATATGCATATGGGTGTTACGGATGTAATATTGGAAAGGACTTTGGGGATACTGGAGCTTTGTATGTTATTGGGCCCCTGCCAGTGGACTCTCAGGGCTCCCTCTACCTCAGGCACTCTTTTTCTGTTTTCCTCTCCATATCTCTCCATATCCCTGTGCTCTACAGGTGAATCCCTGCAAAGCTCAGTGCCTAGTCCTTTCCCTCTCTCCATAATCCCTTGTACATATTCAACTGAAACTCAGGCCACTGAGAAAAAGTGGTGGCCCTTCCTCACCTTCCTCCCCAGTCCAACCCTGTAGCTCTCCTTGCACAAGCCTTGGATATAAGGCTTTGGAAAACACCTGAGGTCTAAACTTTTCTCTGCACTACCCCCTTTGAACCAAGACTACTGATAAATGAATGAGTGCAGGAATGGAGCAAGTAAGTGAATAAGTCTGTGGAGACATATACAGGTCAAACAGATCCCCGTAAGGATTGGCATATTCTTAAAAAAGGTCAACGTGATGCATGTCATTTCTTTAGGTGGATTTTCTGAAGAGGCAGAAATTCCTGGCATCAAATATGTCCTCTCTCCCTACAAACTGAATTTGGTTGCTACTCCTCTTTTCATGAAGCCCGGGATTCCGTATTCTATCAAGGTAGATGAAGGAGGGAAGATTGCTGAATATGGTTCTCTTTTTCTGTTTACAGAGAGCATGGGGATGGCAAACAGGGGAGGGAAGCTGGAGAAGGGAATCACAGAGGGAATTCATTTGTAAAACCTGCTCCTTAAGATGCAAAAGGAGGTGGGAAACTGCTGGCCAGCTTCAGCCTCAGAGTGATTTTAGCCTGTAGGGCAAGTGCCGGTATTTAGCAAGTAGTCAGGTAGCCTGTGCTAGGCATTCCCTTAAAAAGCATTACATTAAGTTATATGTAAATAAAACACCGTAAGTTTATAGTTAAAAAAAAATGCCAACGTTTGGGGCGCCTGGGTGACTCAGCGTTTGACTTTACCTCAGGTCATGATCTCATCAGAGTCCGTGAGTTCAAAACCCACGCCAGGCTCTGTATTGACAGCTCAGAGCCTGGAACCTGGAGCCTGCTTCACATTCTGTGTCTTCCTCTCTCTGCTCCTCCCCTGCTCATGTCCGTCCTCTCTCTCTCTCTCTCTCTCTCTCCCAAAAATAAATAAAAAGTAAAAATTTTTAAAAAGTAAAAATAATGCTAACATTTAAAATTATTTGGTGGCATGTTCTTCAAAAGCCTTAAAACAGAAATATCACTCCTTGAAAATAAAACCCCTTTCTCTCCCCATTTTCTACTTCCCATGTGTCTTATCTGAGTTTGCATTTCTGTGCTTTTCAGTCTGCCCCTGTGGTCTTTGCATACACCTGTCTCACCTCTCTCTGTGTTATTCGCCATGCTTTCCATTTTGGCTCTTTCTGTTCTTGCTTCTCTGTTTCTCTCTTTCTCTCTCTCTCTCTCTTTGCTTCCTCCTTCCTTTTTACTATTTTCTCTCCTCCCTCTACTTTTCCTTTTTAAAATATTGGTAGTATAGCGTTAATGTGTTCATTTGACTTTCTAATTATATTTTATTTAGTATTTTATATTTCACTATATATAGTACATGTTATAATTTATAATATAAAAAAATAATCATTTTTAAGATGAAAATTTTTGTTCCCTGTTCTTAACTTAGAAAGCTAGAACAGAGTGTTTTACTTTTTTATTCTTTGGAAATGTGTTGCTATTAAAACTCAACTTTAGTATAATTAAAATGTGTTACTTAATATTCACTGTGGGTCACTGGCTTTTAAGAGAGAAAGATTTACCAAGCTAAAGCAAGTTTTGTATGTGCTTAAAGTATCTAAATAGAATTAGGCCGTTCTATAATCTAAGGCCATGCCTCTCTCTACTGAGTTAAATGTGAATAATTTATACTTTGGTGGGGAAGAAGAAAAATTATTTCAGAATTGTTCCGCTTTAAAAAAAAAAGTGATGAGCTGCTGAAATGGATCTGGACTGTTCTGGCAAACAGGTGCAGGTTAAGGATTCATTTGACCAATTGGTAGGAGGGGTCCCGGTGACCCTGAGCGCACAAACGGTCGATGTAAACCAAGAGATGTCTAACTTGGAGTCGAAGAAAAGTGTAACACGTTCCAGTGATGGAGTAGCTTCGTTTATGGTTAATCTTCCATCTGGAGCAAGGATGTTGGAGTTTAACGTGAGCTGAATTCTCCTGTTGGACTTTCTGGGACAATGTGTGCTTTTTGACTGTGTGTTTTGGCTAGTGTGCAGAACAGATGCAGCAGATTTTAAACATGAGTCCAGAGAACAGATCCGCAATTTTGCATTCAAAGGGGGGGGGGGGTGGGGGGAAGGCACCAGAGGCAATATGCTAATCCATTGCCTGGTTCTTGAGGAAGATAAATCTATCATTTTCTATTTGGGAATTAATGATTTTCTCTTACATTAGCAAGACTTTATTAGGATAGGTATAGCTTCGGAATAAGTATAGCAGTGGAAGTCAGTGGTAGAAACATTCTCTCCCTCACCCCCACTTCTTATCTTTTTTCAGGGACACAAAGGAGTCACACATGGAAGTCTCCCTTTTTCCTAGCTGCATGAGCCACTCTACTTTAGAGCTCAGTTAACAGGTTTCTCTCTCAGCAACTAATGTATAAGTTCCCAATCCGCCCCCCTCCCCACCGCCCCATAAATGATTAGTTAATGCACATTAATGACAGTGACATGCATACATTCACTATCATCTACTAAGCACTTAGGAAATGCTAAGAGCTTTCTGTTGAACACATTTAATACCCAGTTAGTCAGCTCTATGAATTAGAGAATATTATTTTTGCCATTTTGCAGCTGTGGAAATATAGGCTTCTAACCTCTCTTGTGATTAACTTATCCAGAGTTAATAAATGGTGGCTCTGGGATGCAAACCAATGCATAGCTCACTCCAGAGTGTGAGCTAATAACCCCTTTGCTATCAAAGGGGTTATTAGCCATGATATCATTTCTGCCCCATTCCATATTTATAAGTACACTTCCGTGCTGCTCCTTTACAATGAAACTGGACCAGAAAGTCTGTGCAATGTTCACTCCTGTCCCCAGTCCTCAAGGCCTCCTCTTACCACCCTTCTCTTACCCCCAATCCCTGCTAACCCATGGGAAGAGGAGTCCCCAACTTTCCATGACATTTCAGGAAAGGTGCCAATATTTGTTCCAGAAGCATCTTTGCCTCTCCTCTTCACCAGACTTTCCCACCATAGCTCATAACCCCATATTATTCCAATTATTGTCCATAGTCTTTGTAAAGTTACTTGATATCACAGCTGTACAAACATTGGAGTAGTGGAGGTTTTTTTTTTTTTTTCCTCTTTAGCATCTGGTGTTGTGAAAGTTAGAAATTTATAAAGCAAAGAAAGAAATTTACAAGGTATGTTTCATAAAAAATATTTCATCACAGTCCACATGTCTTTTTTGAAATTTCCCTTTTCAGGTCAAGACTGATGACCCAGCTCTTCCAGAAGAAAATCAAGCTGGCAAAGTTTACCAAGCAATAGCATATTCATCTCTCAGCCAAAGTTACCTTTATATTGACTGGACTGGAAACTATAAACCTTTGCTTGTGGGAGAATATCTGAATATTATTGTTACCCCCAGAAGTCCATATATTAACAAAATATCTCACTATAATTACTTGGTAAGTACAGGAATGATAGATTTAAAACTATCTATTCCCCCACCTTGAACATTTCTCTTTGCTTACAGAGGAACATTAGAATGACCCCTTATATTTGTTTGTACAAGGTACTTTCAAGGACATAATTCAATTTGATAATCAGTTTTTTCAAAAACCTTTGAGATGGGTCATGATTTTCATGACCATTTCCCAGAGGAGGAAACTGAGGAACAGAGAGGTTAAAACGCTCACCATGGTCACTCAGCTTGAAAGAGGAATATTTTTTTTATTTGAACTGGGAACCTCTGACTCCTTATCTGATACGCCCTTTGCCTAAGAGAGCCTGATTACTCCACAGAGACTGATTAAATTTTCACATTACCTCTGCTCTATTTCATGGCCAAAGATTACAGGCCTAAACCTATTTCAAATATGTGCATTTCATTGGCATAAAAGGGAGACTCAAATCCTGCTCTTAAGAGTTGAGTCATATGATATCTACCCCAATTCTACCCTTTAGCAACATCCCTATTACATCCCTTATATTAAACAAAGGTGGCCAATCAAGCCTATAGGTGAAACCTAGGACAGAAGGTGGGGGAAATCTTAAGGGCTTCCTCACATTGCCAAAGAAATGGAATGAATTATTCCAGTGGCCAGGCCAAACAGGTGGTGATAGCTTTTTCAACATTTTTGAGAAAGAAGTTTAAAAAAATAAATGAGGAACACAGATCATATTGATGGATGAAGAATTATGGGACCTGTTTAGGAACTATGTACCAAAACCACATATGCAGTCTATTTAAGTTTGAGGACAATTTAAGTTTGGGGACATTTTGGGTTCATGTGGTTTGTAACTTGTTTTTTAACCATGTCTCCAATACAGAACCTAATCTCTGGCTTTAAAACTTAATTCCCAGGGGTACCTGGGTGGTTCAGTTGATTAAGGCTTCGACTTTGGCTCAGGTCATGATCTCACGGCTTATGGGTTTGGACCCCACATCAGGCTCTGTGCTGACAGCTCAGAGCTTGTAGTCTGCTTGGGATTCTGTGTTTCCCCCTCTCTCTGCCCCTCCACTGCTTGTACTCTGTCTCTCTCTCTCAAAAATAAATAACATTAAAAAATTTTTAAAAAAGGGCACCTGAGTGGCTCAGTTGGTTAAGCATCCAACTTCGGCCTAGGTCATGATCTCACCGTTCCCGAGTTCCAGCCCAGCATCAGGCTCTGTGTTGATAGCTCAGAGCCTGGTGCCTGTTTCAAATTCTGTCTCCCTCCCTCTCTTTGCCCCTCCCCTACTTGCACTGTCTCTCTCTTTTTCCCAAAAATAAATAAACATTAAAAGAAAAAAATGTTTTAATTAAAAAAAAACCTTAATTCCCAAATAAGATGCACTCTATTCATGCATCTATTTTGTTTCAATCAATAAAACAAAAGAGATTTTAGTGACAGCATGATGACTTTAAATAGATTTGGGATCAACTCTTAGCTCTCTGATTTCCTAGTTATGTGATTTTGAGCTAAAATCAGTATGACATTTAGTTAATTCCCAAGCCCCAGTCCCTTTATCTATCTACACAGTGGGCGTAATATTCCTATCCAACTGACTTGTGAGAAAGAAAAGAATTAAGTAAACGGAAAGGTTCCTGACCTTTCCTGGTTCCTGTTAACCAGGAACCTTTCTTTCTCTTTAACATACTTTCTACTCCGTCTCCAAGCTCCATACTGAAAGCAAAACTTTTGTTTTTTAACATGGTCACTACTGCTGTTTATTTTTAGATTTTATCTAAGGGCAAAATTGTCCACTTTGGCACAAGAGAGAAACTTCCAGATTCATCCTATCAAAACATAAACATTCCAGTGACACAAAACATGGTTCCTTCAGCCCGTCTCCTGGTCTATTACATCGTCACAGGAGAGCAGACAGCAGAGTTGGTGTCTGATTCAGTCTGGTTAAATATCGAAGAAAAGTGTGGCAATCAGCTCCAGGTAAGCCACAAATTATGAGTCACAATCAAATTTTCTTCTGAATAAAGGAGACTATAAATATAACTACTTGTGAAGTTTTGTCTCATGCAAATAACCTTGTCTTTTCTTTTTCAAATGATCTTTTAGGTTCATCTGTCTCCAAGTGCAGATGCATCATATTCTCCAAGCCAACATGTATCTCTTAATATGGCAACTGAGTCAAATTCCTGGGTGGCTTTATCAGCAGTGGACAGTGCTATATATGGAGTCCAGAGAAGAGCCAAGAAACCTCTGGAAAGAGTTAAGTGGTGCATGGCCTTGGTTGCTGGGTCTTGGGGTGGCTCTGCATAATGCTTCACAAAGTGTGGCCCCAAGGGTAGGTTGTGGGGAAGAATTAGGGAAGACTGGATCTGCTCTTCTGTAAATATACTCAAAACAATGGCTCTTAGGAAGGTAAGCTATCCTCATGTTAGTCTCTAAAACATTGATTCATCCTTTTTTGTTTTTCCAAGTGTAGCATATGACCATAATGGCAATTATATTCCTGGGACAAAAGTGCCATCAATTTGGACGATTTTGAGATTGAACCTGGGGGCGGGGGGCTTTATAAAGTGGCAGCATAATGGAAGACTGGATAGGCAGCCTATGGAGACTTTTCTGTTTTTTGTTTTCTTTTTTACTCTCATTAAAATCTGGAACAAAAGAATGTGAGAATTATTCACTTCCCCTAAGTTCCCATTTATCTCCCCTATGCCCTGCTAACTGTTTTGTAGGCTTGAATTTCTTTGAACAAAAAAGAAAGATAACTATACAGTTAAAACCATTCAGAAAAGAAAAAAAAAATTTGGGATCAAAATTAAAACTGGAATAAGCTTCCCCAAACAAGTTCTCACCCACTTAGAACCTAGAGCCTTCTTCCTCTAAACATAAGAGGTTGTGCTCATTTCTTTTTAGCAACTTAAAAATTAATTTGTCTGTTAATTTAGTCATTCATGCATTTATTTATTTGTTTGTTTGTTTGGATCTTACACTGACCACAGCATTCGTTCTATGTCCAACACACCATGGGTTAGTTCCTAAGAATCTTCTCACCAAAGTGTAAAACTTAGTTCTTGTTTTAATATTGAATGTGTGTGTATTTATAAATATAAAAGGACACACTAAAATAATGAAGTTGGGAAATCTGGTCTTTGGCCGTTTGACAGATGAACGATGGCCTGATTTGTTCTACCCATGTGACAACCAGTACCTGTAATTCTTCGGGGAAATAATTTATACATCTAAGTAGACTCCACATTTTGCCTTGAGTTAATTCCTAAGAATTATTAAATTAGCTAACCACCTCTGGACAGGTATTTCAAGTCTTAGAGACGAGCGACCTGGGCTGTGGGGCAGGTGGTGGCCGCAACAATGCAGATGTATTCCATCTGGCTGGACTCCTCTTTCTCACCAACGCAAATGTAGATGACACCCGAGAAGATGGTAAAATGTTCAGCTTTTTTTTTTTTTTTTTGGTTTATTCTTCAAAATGGTTACTGAAATTTACATTGATCAATTTACATTGATACCGTTTTTGTAATTGTCTTCCACAAATTCTCTATGCTCATCTTAGAGAGACATGACTACGTAACGCCCCAGTACAAAATGTTTTACTGGCCATCAAGATAAAGTACAAAATCTTTAGTGTAGTCCTCAGGGATCTTCCACAGTCTTCTCCCCAGCTCTCTCCAGTTATCTTTTGTCTTGCTCTATCTTACCTGAGGTTTAAGCTGTGCAGACCCAAGTGTAGTTCTAGGTGTGGCTCTCTGCTATTTTATTTTATACCTTTAGGCCTTTACCCATCAGGACTGCTTTCCCTTGTATTAGCCTGGAGAAGCCGATAAAAGAATCCCCTCCTCAATAAGGTTTCTTCCCCATACAGAATTGATCATTCCCTCCTCCTTTCACAGAGAGAATACTGTGGCGACTAGCTCTATTTATAAGTAACACAGTAGCAGGGCATCACTGAATATTCTTCCATTTCGTTATGTATTTTGCCTCAGCCAATGCACTGTGAGCTCTTGAAGGACAAGGACCACATCTTAATCATATTCTTTCTGTGGCTATAAAACTGTTCATAATTATATTTGACCTGTTATTCATAATAACAGAGCACAAAGAGCAAATGATAAAAGTAGCATGCCCAACAAAAACTTTGCTCACTTTAAATGCTTAGCTATTTCTCTGTAATCAGTGGGTCAAAGAGGTTGCAGGATTCAAAGCCAAACTTGGATCAAACAAGTCAATCTAGAGGACACTAGATCATGAGCTCCTCTAAGGTAAGATAAATGTTAAGATGTGTTGTGCATGGTGCCTAGTCAAACACAGGCTCTCAGAATTTGTGGAATACATGAATGACTTATGAATGTTTTAAGTACTTAAATAATTTCATGGAATTTTCTTTTTTTGTCATTTTAACTCTTTTTTCCTTCTTCTTCTTCCCCTCCTCCTTCTCCTCCTCCTCCTTCTCCTCCTCCTCCTTCTCCTTTTCCTTCTTCTTCTTCCTCCTCCTCCTCTTCTTCTTCTTCTTCTTCTTCTTCTTCTTCTTCTTCTTCTTCTCTTCTTCTTCTTCTTCTCTTCTTCTTCTTCTTCTTCTTCTTCTTCTTCTTGTCTTCTTCTTCTTGTCTTCTTCTTTTTCTTCTTCTTCTTCTTTTTCTTCCTCTTCTTGTTCTTTTTCTTCTTCTCCTTCTCCTTCTCCTCCTTCTTCTCCTCCTTCTCCTTCTCCTTCTCCTTCTCCTTCTCCTTCTCCTTCTCCTTCTTCCTTTAACAGATAAGCCCTGCAAAGAAATTCTCAGGCCAAAGAGAATGCTGGAAAAGAAAATAGAGGAGAAAGGTACTCTAAAAGTTTTATGCAATTATAAAAAGGTTATGATCCTATTATTCAAAAGCTGGAGAGAACGAACCATTATCTAATTATTCCTAATCCAAATGGAATGGATGAAAAGAAAGATATGTACAGATGTCTTAGCTTACCTCTCTCAGAAATATTAATCCAAATAACTCTACAACTTCATTTGGCATAACCTCAGTCTGAGGAAAATAAGTATTATTTATATCTCTAAAGTTAAAAGGTTAACTTTTTACTTGTTACAAATATTTCCTCTGCATAGACTTCATTTGGCAATTAAAATTATATTCTTCCATTTTCTTCTGACCAAAATCATGATTCGATTAACTTTGGAGTGTACCTAGAAACCTATTTCTTCTATTCCGTGTATTTAACAGCTGATAGTATTTTGGATTATTCTTTGGGAAATCAGTCTAACAGAAATTATTTTTGAACAATTATTTAAATGGAAATATGATCACTGGTGATATTAAAAGAGGAAGAATGTTGAACTGAAAGTCAGTGGCCAGAGTTCAACTAATAATCATGCTTAGAGTAAGATAAGAATTCCTTCCATCTATATAGGAATTATTTTAATTCCAACCCTAGTTCTAAGTTCTAACAATATGAAAGACACTGAGTAGTTTGGGCACTTATGATAAAATATGAGCACTTATTGGGATGCCTGTGTGGCTCAGTTGGCTAAGTGTCCAACTTCGGCTCAGGTCATGATCTCATGGTTGGTGAGTTCAAGCCCCAAGGCGAGCTCTATGCTGACAGCTCAGAGCCTGGAGCCTGCTTCAGATTCTGTGTCTCCCTCTCCCTCTGCACTGCCACCCCCCCACCTCATGCTCTGTCTCTCTCTCTCAAAAATAAATAAACATTAAAAATTTTTTATTCATATTCATTTTTATACATTCAAATTTATATTCGTTAAAAATATTTTTTTAAATATTAGCTCTTACGATGCCACCAGTGGAGTTCCACAAACCACATCCTATAAGAAAAGTTTTAAAAAGCAGGATATGTGGCTTAAAGAAGGAAGCACTTATACAGTGCTGATAGCCATCTTCAAATATTTGAAGGCTTCTCCATTAACTTATTTCACTCAAAGGGTGCTGAACCCAAGGTGCCAGTGTCAAAAGTCAGTATTTAGCTTAATTGCAAGAAGCTCTTTAAACATTTAATATGAATGAGAATGATCTGCCTTGTGAGACCACATTCTCCCCATTCCTGGAGTACCCAGCTGAGTGTGGGGGGTCACTCACCTAGCCTTGGCTGTTGCTACGGGCCCGGGGATGGGGGCAGGGTCATGTGGCCGTAGACCCAAGGACCCCTCAGGATCCTTTCTGAACCTGGGGTGCTACGACTCTGTGCATAATCAAGGACATTTGCATCATTACTATTTCAGTTGCTAAATACAAATACACACTATTCAAGAAATGTTGCCTCGACGGAGCCTACCGTAACGACGATGAGGACTGTGAGCAGCGTGCTGCCCGCATTACGCTAGGTCCCAGATGCATCAGGATCTTCAAGGAATGTTGTCTTATAGCAAAGCAGCACCGTGATGAGGATCTTGGTAAAAACATCCGGCTGGGAAGGCTGCGTGAGTTTGACATTTTCTATCAGAATTCTGCTCAGTATGGGGAATTTTGTGTGATCCTGTTCTGCTAAAAAAGGACAGTTTTCATGTTCTATTTAAAATTGAAATTAGACTGGGGCTCCTGGGTGGCTCAGTCAGTTAAGTGGCCAACTTTGGCTCAAGTCACTATCTCACAGTTCATGAGTTTGAGCCCCACGTTGGGTTCTGTGCTGACATCTGGGAGCCTGGAGCGTGTTTCAGATTCTGGGTCTCCCTCTCTCTCTAACCCCTCCCCTGCTCATGCTCTCTCTCTCTCTCTCTCTCTCTGCCCCTCCCCTGCTCATGCTCTCTCTCTCTCTCTCTCTCCCTCTCTCTCAAAAATAAATAAACATAAAAAAAGAACAAAATTTTTAATTGAAATTAGGAAAAAAAATGCCCATTAGAAGAAAATCAGTTATTGTTTTGGGGAATCAAAGGAGGCATATGTAGTAGAGAACAGAGCGCACGGGGCCACAGTCAAGACCCAAGGGCAAGTGTAAGGCCAGCTCTTTCTATAAACTTGAATCATTATGTATCTCCTCTGAGCCTCAACCTCCTCATTTTTAAAGCAAGAAGTGTAGGCTTAGATGATCTCCAACATGCCTTTGAGTTCTAGAATTCTAGGGTTCTGTGATATTACAACCATTAAAAATTTTGTTGATGCCTATGTTGACCAAATATAGCAAACAATTTCTAAACCTAGCATGAGGTTAAGTGTACTTACACAAAAGATTAAATCTTCCATTTCAATAAAATATATTTTCAGGATTTAGAAAACTCTCATTGATATGTTTCCAGAACTTTCAGGACTTTCATTGCATCTATATCTAATCAAAACAAAAGGAACAAAAGCAGAATGACAGCTCCTGTTTTCAGAATCTGTTTCTCTTAACAGTGTGTCTTAAACAGCGTCCATCCGAATGGATATATTTCTGCAAACGTAAATTTTTGTGGTCATTTCTTAAAAACCATGTTATTAGATATATTTAGGTTGTTTTCAGATGTTTGCTTATTTCAAGGAGCATTTTCACAAGCCACCTAGTACATATATTTTTCATTGTCCGGTTTTTCAACTATAATCATCTGGTTTGGCTTCCACTGCATGGAACTGAGTTTCTGCTATTGCCCCCAATCCACCCCACCTCTCTGGTGCTCCGCTCTGCCCCTCATTCTAGACAGGTTGGCCTCCCAAAACTCCTACGGGTTTTGCAACTCTGCAAAGGTCTACATGGGTTTCTTTCCCTGTTCGGCAGCCTGAAAACTGCCTGCAGACAGTAAACCTGGACAATTTCAGGGTTCAACAAACCAGTGTCCCTTCTCTCAGGAATCATGGCCCTGGGTCACTTATGCTCTAATGTCTGAAAACTGTTGTTTTATATAACGTGCCTGGTGTTTTTAGTTCCTGGGGTTTTTTTCTTTCTTGATTTTTTTTTTTTAAGGCAAAAGAGTAACTCTTATCAGTGCATCTTGGACAGAAGCAGAAATTCTGTCCATTTTATTAAGGGAAGTAGAAATAAATTTCCCTTAGGTAAACCTTCTTTATTTTATAATATAAACACAATTACTGTAATAGAAAAAATGCAAATAACTTTATAGATTGATGAGTATCTTCTATAATCTCAGGAACACTAAACATTTAGCAATTTAAGAAACAAATCATTGAAGATATTTTTGTGCTTTATTTGTTCTCTCAGTACTATTAGTGGAGAAATTCCAAGACCTTTAAAGTTCTATTTTGTGGGGCGCCCGGATGGCTCAGCCCATTAAACGTCCAACTTCAGCTCAGGTGACGATCTCACGGTTCATGCGTTCAAGCCTTGCATTGGGCTCTGTGCTGACAGTGCAGAGCCTGCTTGGGATTCTCTCTCTCCTCTCTCTCTCTGTGCCTACCCTGCTTGCACCCTCTCTTTCTCAAAATGAATGAATGAACTTTATTAAAAAATAAATAAAGTTCTATTTTGGGGGGCACCTGGGTGGCTCACTTGGTTAAGCGTCTGACTGGCTCAGGTCATGATCTCACGGTTTGTGGGTTCAAGCCCTGTGTTGGGCTCTGGGCTGACAGCTCAGAGCCTGGGGCCTGCTTCAGATTCTGTGTCTCCCTCTTTCTCTGTCCCTTCCCCGCTTGCTTTCTGTCTCTCTCTCTCTCTCTCAAAAATAAATAAGCATTAAAAAAAATTAATAAAGCTCTATTTGAAAATCACTAAACAAAATGTTTCATTGACCTTTCAGAAAATATTTAAGTTATAGATTAATGTCTGTCCACGTTTTAAAATTTGGCTCTAAATAAAATGCGTGTTGTTTTTTCATAATCACATATACTTTTTCCCCCCAGATATAAAGACCCTGTTACCAGTGAGCAAGCCAGAAATAAGGAGCTATTTTCCAGAAAGCTGGTTATGGGAAGTTCATCATGTCCCCAGAAGGTATTATACTTCTTTGACTTTCCTCTGAAAAATGTGGGAAAATGCAAATATTATGGCCATAAATCTGGAAACTACCCATTTCCCAATAGTTTATTTAAGAGTTAAGGCAATATTACCATTTGGTTAAATTTTGTTTTATTTGCTTTACCTTTTTTTTTTTTTTTTTTTAATGTGTGCTTTGCTCTAGTCATTACTTCCAGGACAAAATTAACTCTTGGTAAGGAAGGGTACTATTCTATTTAATTTCATCCCGCTTCAGTAAGCCTTTGCTCAAATGTGTGCTATATGCTGCAGTGAGCAGCCATCATCTTGTCTTGTCTTTTCTTTTCTGTTCTTTCTTTCTTCTTTTTCTTCTTATTCTCCCTCATCTTTTTTTTTTTTTGGGGGGGGGGGTGGGCGGGGAGAGAGCAGGGAAGAGACAGATAGTGAAGGAGAGAGAGAATCCCAAGCAGGCTCCATGCTGACAGTGCAGAGCCTGACACGGGGCTCAAACTCACAAACCCTGAGATCAGGACCTGAGCTGAAATCAAGAGTCAGATGCTTAACTAACTGAGCTACCCAGGTGCCCCATTTTATTTATTTATTTATTTATTTATTTATTTATTTATTTATTTATATTTATTTATTTATTTTTGTGACAGAGAGAGAGAGAGAGAATAGAGGAGAGGCAGAGAGAGAATTAAGCAGGCATTTTCATCCTGAAATATCTGTATTAGAAAATAAATACTGATTAATAAGAAGAAAGATTCTCTTCTTGTTTTTCAACACACTCTTAGGGAATGCCTACTCTATCCCAGGCACTGGAAACAGTGATGAACAGTGCTGAGTCCCTGAGCATCACTGTCCCTTGGGGGCTCCAAGCATCGACTTTTCAAGCCCCAAGGCCCAACACTGGCATCAGTCTTAAAATGGGTCTCCTCGTCTCTACCCTCGTCTCCTCTAAGTTTTCCTCCACAGTGTCACCCATTTCAGCTGACATTCCCCTGGGGCTAGCACTTCCTCTGGTAAGCCTTCCCACCACTCTCCCCCACCCTATCAGTGACTGGGGTAATTACCCCTCCCAGTCAACCCTGTTGCCTATATCATACAGTGTTATAATGGCCTGTTTACCTGCTGTCTCCCACATGAGAAGGATTCTTTCAGGGCAAAGACTAAATTCAGATTACTCTTTTATATTCCAGACCTGGCACAGGGTCCAGCTTGTTAGAGGCACTCAAATAAATCTGTTGAATCAATGCACACTGGCTCTGAACTTTTTAGATGATTTATTGGTACAGTTATTACAATGAACTACAATGTATTTACTTAACTGTCTCTTCTACTAGACTATAAACTACTTGAGAATAGGTTTTTATCTCGTAAGTGCTGCATATTCAGTATTTAGTGCTATGCCTGACTCAAGGTTGGTGGACAACAGCTGTTTGTTGGATCAAAGAAATAAATGTATAAGCTTAATCTTAATCAGAATTTTTTCATTATGGGGGCCCCTGGGTGGCTCAGTCGGTTGGGCATCTGACTCTTGAGTTCAGCTCAGGTCACGCACGGTTCAGGATGGGGCCCTAGTCTAGCTCCATGTTGACACAGCAGAGCCTGTTTGGGGTTCTCTCTACCTCCCTCCCCCACCCCGCCCTCTCTCCCTAAATATATATTAAAAAAAGAAATTCTTAGTTATGTTGACTTCGTTATGAGCACCGTTAAGATGCATTACCTTTCTGCCCTATTTTAGAACATAGCACACGAGAAATATTTTTTCTGTATGTTTTGAGTTTGCGGTGTTTCAAAGGCATCTTTCTGAATTTGAATTCTCATACAAGTGAAATATTTAAAAACAAGCAACAAGTAGGAGACTTAATGAATATATTTTTCTGGTTTGATTTTTCCTTAACACCTGACGTCATTTTGCTTTATTGTGAATTTTTTCTTTCTTCTAAAGTAGTAGGCAGCAAACATTCTGTTTAGTGAATGGGGGCAAATTGGGCTACTCAATGTTTCACTGTATTTGAATATTAACACATTAATTTTCAGAAGCCAATTGCAGTTTGTGCTACCTGATTCTCTAACTACCTGGGAAATTCAAGGTGTTGGCATTTCAAATAGTGGTAAGCAAACTTAAGTTGTATGCTCATTTAAGGAGTGATTTTGTTAGCAAAATGTGGTTTTTTTGTTATAATTTATAAACTCACCCAGGACTTCAGTGGTGTCATTTGTTAAATATCTTTTTAATATACTACAAAAAGACTTGGATATGCCCATATCTCTGACCATATTGACGAGCATTTTATAAATGCTAATGTCCATTTCCCATTTCCTTTGTTTTTCTCAGTGACTGGGAGCTTGAGTAGAGTTAGAAGCAAATGTATTACTTTTCCCTTGGGCTAATTCCCTTTTGTGGTGATTTAGTGGAGGTACTTTATAAATCACTTCAGGGTTGGTTTCATCTGTTTGTATTTTTTATTTCTTTAAAATCGTGGTTTCCACAATCAAAATTTTATACCTATTAAATAGAGCCAATAATGCATATCCAAAAAGAGATTTGGCACTTCAGTTGATAAACATTCTCATGCCTTAAATAGAATTAAATATTTGTTGGAGAAATGAAGTTTTCTGTTAATACCAACAATTATTGAAATAAAGATCAATGAGTGGAAAATTCAAGGACATGACAGTACACAGAAAAATATGATACAGTATTCCTTTTTCCTTGAAGGACAGCAATTCTTAGGTGTAGTAGTACTAACAAGGCATTAATAGGAATTCCCTAATATGCCTCTACTTTGCTTTCCCTTTGGACCGAAGGTATATGTGTTGCTGATACTCTCAAGGCACAGGTGTTCAAAGATGTCTTCCTGGAAGTGAATATACCATATTCTGTTGTGCGAGGGGAGCAGATCCAGTTGAAAGGAACTGTTTACAACTATAGAATGTCTGGTATGCAGGTGAGTAGGTATTTATGGTATGTTCAGATAAATGGAAAAAGGAAGAATTCTCTGATTTTATATGAATTCTATTCATGGAATGATCACGTACACACACAAAACACAAAAATTCAGCTCAGTGAAGGGATGAAGAAAGGCAGACTTAAGACATGTATTCTTATAACTCCAATTTAAAGAAGAATACAAGTCTGTAAGATAATCAGTATACTGTGGAGGCTCAGAGAAAGGGCTTCACAGGCAGTTCATTTATGTCCCTGGATTCTGAGTTTCTTCATCGTCTTGCATCTAACAGCCCTTTCCTTCTCTCTGTCTTTACCAGTCATGCTCATCTTTGCTTTGTAGATGTCCGGGTCCCCTCTGAAAGTTATTTCAGACATCGCACCGTTACTTTGTAGCTACAGGTCTGCACATCACTGAAACCTCCAATCCCTTGACTTCCTCACTCCTCTGTTATCCATTAGCCCTCTGCTGTCTTTACTTCGCTCCTTGTTCAGGTTAGAATCCATAAACTACCACTATAATAATAAACCACACTAGTTAAAGTCATGTTAATTCCCTTAATTCTCTCTCACTCCTGGGTACACTCCCTGAAAAACTCCAACCATGGTTGGACCCACCATTTCTCTTCTTTTTGCCGCACACAGCTAAATAGAGAATTATGCAATAGGGTGACTGATTTCATTTGAAAATCACAGTCACAAAACTTTATATGGGAACTCAGTGTGTCCAAAAATCTAACTATAGTTTTTATTTATTTTTTTAAATTTATGTATTATTTAATTTACATCCAAGTTAGTTAGCATATGGTGCAACAGTGATTACAGGAGTAGATTCCTGAATGCCCCTTACCCATTTAGCCCATCCCCCCTCCCCAAACCCCTCCAGTAACCCTGTTTGTTCTCTATATTTAAGAGTCTTTTATGTTTTGTCCCCTTCCCTGTTTTTATATCATTTTTGTTTCCTTTCTCTTATGTTCATCTGTTTTGTATTTTAAATTCCTCATATGAGTGAAGTCATATATTTGTCTTTCTCTGACTAATTTTGCTTAGCATGATACCCTCCAGTTCCATCCACATAATAACTATATTTTTTAAAAAGCTCTAATTTCATTCTCAGCGGTTTCCAAAAATTTTGCTTACATGCTCTCTAAATGCTGAGGGGAAAGCTATGTACCCCATTGGCATATTTTGAATTAGCTTCTAAAATTTTTTATCATAAGTTCAAAAAATATGCTAATCTATAACTTTTGGAATATTTAAATATTAATATTTTAATGAAATGGTTATATCAAATTTCTGAATGTATATAGCAGAATCTAAATGCCATAAAATTCCATTTTAATATACCCAAATAAACTGTAATTACCAACAGATTAAATACCAATTCCTCTGTGAATACATATTTCCATTTCACTCTCCTAATGTTGTATATGCTATGCTTGAATGTTTTCTATTGATCACCCTCATACTATGATGCAAAAAAAGTAGATATCTGAAATCAAAATATTTTTTTAAGTTTATTTATTTATTTTGAGGGAGAGAGAGCATGAGCAGGGTAGGGGCAGAGGCAGAGAAAGAGAGACAGTGAGCACAAGCTGTGGGGGAGCAGAGAGAGGGAGAGAGAGACAATCCCAAGCAGGCTCCACACTGTCAGCATCGAGCCCATTGGGGGCTAGAACTCATGAGCCATGAGATCAAGACCCAAGCCGAAACGAAGATTAACCAACTGAGCCACCCAGGTGCCGCTGACATTGAAATATATTTAAATTCTATGATTATAAGACCCCAAGTGTCAAGTAATTGCTTGAGGATTTAGTTTAAATTGTATAAGGATTTTGATACACATTTCTCCTCTGCCTTAGAATCTAAGGGATTATTTAACACTGTAAAAATATCAGGGAGAGTTTGTATCCAGACAAACATGGTCCAGGCATACTTTCCTTATCATAAAGTGTTTTAATGTAACTGTTTACTGGTGATATTTCAGTTCTGTGTTAAAATGTCTACCGTGGAGGGAATCTGTACATCCGGAAGCCAAGCCATTGGCCACCAGGGCATAAATCCCTCCAAATGTCTGTCCCAGAGAGTAGAAGGTTCCTCCAGTCATTTGGTGACCTTCAGCGTGCTTCCCCTGGAAATCGGCCTCCACAACATCAACTTTTCACTGGAGACTTCACTTGGAAAAGAAATCTTAGTAAAAACATTACGAGTGGTGGTAAGAAAAATATGCTTTTTCTGATTCTTTTTAAAAACACTTTTTTCATAGAAAGGGAATTAAGAGTACACTTAACCGTGATGAGCACTGAGTAATGTATAGAATTGTTGAATCACTGTATTGTACACCTGGAACTAATATAATGATGTATGTTGATTACACTGGAATTAAAATTTTTAAAAAGAAAGGAAAAGAACAATAACAACAAAAAAACCCAACTTTTTTCAGTCTGAAAAAAATGTCAGCAACTTATCACTAAGTGGTTCAGAAAGAACACAGAGAAGAATAATGTAAATGTAATAAAATGGTAACATTTGTGGGAAACTGGGGGGGAGGTTATCTCAGATTTTTTTTTTTACTATTATCATAACTTTTCCTTAAGTCTGACATAGTGTTTTAAAATTTAAATAAAACAATGATACTTGCTTATTGTAGAAAATATAGAATACTGAAAAACCACAGAGAAGAAAATTAAATCACTGATAACTCCCACACCCAGAGATATACAGCTTTAACAATTTGGTATCTAGCCTTTCAAGCTTTTTCCCCCTAGCACATTCAGAAGGTCTTAAAATCTATGTGCCAGACATTATGCCAGGTATTGGAGATATAACAGTAGATAAGATACAGCCCATGCATTTACAGTTTAGGATTTATAGTCTACAGAAATTTTCCATTTACAAATGAGTAAACAGGGTAAAAAAGAAAACTATCATTTATTAGAGTACTATTTACCCACATAGTCTGTTGAGTGTTTTCATGTTATTTTACTAAGATTAAGATTCTCACCAAGAGTCACATGGCTAGTTAATGACAGAACTGGGCCTTCTTGGGTCTTCATTCTCTGATTTCTGTTTTAAGCCATGAAATCACTTCAGTAAACATGTACTGACCTATTTTGTCCAAGGCATGCTCTATGCATCCTTGCATGGTGTTTCCATGCACAGACTCTGAAGACAGGCTCTCTGTGTTTGAATCCTGGCTCCACTGCTTACAAGCGGTGTGACATTGGATAATTTTCTTGATTTCTCTATGTGTCATTTTCCTCATCTATCAAATGGGAGTAATAATATCATCTACTTCATAGAGTATTTTTTGAGGTTAAATGAGCTAATACATACAAAGCACTTAGATCAATTACCTGGCTTATAATAACTTCTATTTAAGTATTTGCTCTATTATGAAAATAGCCAGAAAATCTTATCCTTGCATGTATGAATGTAAATATCTAAACATATTTGACCTTTAAAAAAATGATTTTTCAATCAGAAAGTGGTCAAGTTGATCCAAGAATTCAGGTCATATAAATTTAATTATGTTCTTTTGTCATTTGAAGGGGGCATCCAAAATCCAGTGAACAAATTAAGTTACAGTTAAATGAGGAACAAGTTAACTGAGGGAGTTAAGTTTAATTATATTCTTGACTGAATGTTTTCTGCCTTTTTAGCCAGAAGGTGTCAAAAAGGAAAGTTATGCTGGTGTTACTCTGGACCCAAGGGGTATTTATGGTAGGCAAAATGATTTTGTATTTTATATGTTATCTTTTGCCCTAGAAATTCAAGTGTATAGGTAACCTGAAACACTGTTTTTTAAAATGTTAATTGTCTGGGGGTGCCTGGGTGCCTCAGTTGGTTGAGCAACCGACTTCAGCTCAGGTCACGATCTCACAATCTCACAATTTGTGAGTTCGAGCCCCAAGTCGGGCTCTGTGCTGGTAGTGCAGAGCCTGGAGCCTGCTTCAGATTCTGTGTCTCCCTCTCTCTCTGCCCCTCTCCTGCCTGCACTCTGTCTCTCAAAAATAAACATTAAAAAATTTTTTTTAATGTTAATTGTATGGGATCAGAAATACCACTTCTTAGTTCATTGACATTCTTCATAGCATGTGTTATACTGTAATCTGAACGTGTTTAGAACAAAGAGAAATAATTCCATTAGTTTTAGTGCAAAGCATTGAAATAGTAATAATTGCATGATTTCTCTTATATATTAGTCATTTTGTATCTATCACAATAATTTACAATACTTTCTTATAGAGCTATCAATCCAAAGAACACCTAAGAAAAAGTCATCTATGTACTAATTTAACATGCATGATTTGAAAACACAAAAATGCTGATTAATCACTTAACTAACCCATTCCTCGTTGTTCCTGCTTCCCTGATTTTACCCATCAATAAAGATATTCTGAATCTTCTCACAGTTAGAATTTTGCAAACATTTGAGCATCTAATCAAGGCCTAAGTATATACATACATGAAATAAATATGTAAATATAAATACTTATATTTATAATATATATATATGAAATTTAGAATGTGTTCAACTAACAATTCTTTTCAACAACAAAGAAGATAGCCTTCCATAGTCCTTAGTAAATGGTTAAAATTTACCTTATTATTGCATCGAATCATTTTCCTTTCTTTCAGTCATATAGCAATGAGAAAAAAAGTTTACTTACACATCAAGAAAGACATTTCCTCTGAGAAAGCAAAGAATTCAGACGTTTACATTTAAATCAGCTGAGAATCATAAGCATACTAAGGATGACTTCAACAGAGTAACAAAAAGAAAAATTCATCCTACATGCATATGCTAACTTTTTTCTTTAATTTTATCTTCCCACAGACCTTCTTCCAGCCTGTCCATTGTGAAGGATCTGTGGGTAGAGATATTACAAATCCTGAGGTTTGGGGCCTCATGCAATTAAATCAACCCTCAGAGCCACTGGGTCCTTTGGCTTTCCTTCCTTTGTACCTTTAATGCCTCCTGTGCCCAAAATGGCCCTGTCTTACACATCCCAGGCGTGGACATCAGGGCCACAAGATGGGATTGATCTTTTATCTGGAGATAAATCTCTCCATCAAAAATCTTGATCAAATAAATAATATGTCTATGTCTCTTTCCAATCTTGCCATCTGATTTTTTCCCTTATTGTTTGAGACAATTTAGATTTAAGCAGCTTTGTTACTTTCTGGAGAGCTAAATAGGGTAAAGATGACAAGTAATTCTGTCCAGTTGAGTTTGGAGATTTTATTAAATACTTCCAATATTTATATATTGGAATTTCTATACCAGTATGATACTTTATAGAATTCCATTTTTTAAGTGTTTATTTATTTATTTATTTATTTATTTATTTATTTTTGAGAGAGAAAGAGAGAGAGTGTTAGCTGGGGAGGGGCAGAGAGAAAGAAAGAAAATCCCAAGCAGGCTCTGTGCTGACAGAGGCAGAACTCCAACTCACAAACCTTGAGATCATGACCTGGGCCAAAGTCTGACGCTTAACCGACTGAGCCACCCAGATGCCCCTAAAATTCCATTAAAAAAAAAGGCTAAGATGTATTTGGAAAAGTAAATGGACAATAACATCACTGAAAATTTGAAAAACTATATGTCAGTGAGGGAGAAGGAAGTGTCAGAGCAAATTGTAAAGTAATTAAAATTGCATGACATCAGCTTAAAATGAGAACTAAATTTGGAAACTCAGTCCCACAAGCCCTCATCTTGACTTCCTGCTTTCTCTCCCCAACGAGCCCTTTGCCTCCAAATCCTTTCTTCCCTCGGCTGCAGGGAGCCCGTCTCGCCCTCCTCTCTTCCTGGCACACCACATCGTTGGAGGTCAGGGCAGACCCCTCTCGTGTTTTCTCCCTGCATTGCTGACCCCTACTCTTAGTTCCATTCTCCTCCTGACATGCACTCAAATCCTCGTCTACATCCTATTCTATCTACATCCTATTCTATGTCGCCAGTTTGTAAACGCAACACTCTGTCTTAAAGAAATAGTCACTGCTTCTTACATAGTGTCTCAGAGTCTATTCCACCACAGTTTTTCTTAGAGACAGATTTTCCACCACCATAAACCATGCTGAACATCCTTACACGTCTCCCTTTACAAATCCGCATCAGCCTTTAGCTGGACTGTATATCCAGAAGTGTGACCCCTGGGTCAAAGGGCATACATATCCTGAATATTATTTACAGCTGTCATATTGGTCTTCAGAACCACTGTGCTGCTTTCAGATCCACAAGCATTGCATAAAGCTTGTCATCTGCCTACATCCTTACCAACCCTTGGTATTATTACCTGCATCTATAAAATGTGCCGCTTGGGCATACAGTATCTCGTTGTTTTAATGTGGAGTCTTCTGATTACAAATGATTTTTAACCTTTCTCCATATGTTTATGGGCCATTTGCGCTTCCTATTCTGTGAATTACCTATTCTTATCTTTTGCCCTATTTCCTATTTGCCATTTGGGTTTTCTTGTCTATTGATTTTTGTCTCTGATGTGCTTGCTTTGGTAGCACATATACTAAGATTTTTGTCTCTGGTGTACTTTTTTGAGCAATAATTTTAACAGGAATCCTTTACTCTGATACGGTCAAATTCATTATAATTTTACCTTAAGGCTGTTATATATTTGGAGGGTAATCTTTAAGAAGTCTTTCCCCACCCTTAGTTCACAAAGATAATGTTGTATACTATTGGTTTTATAGATTTAACTCGTAAATGTTTTAATCTCTCTGGCATCTACCTTTTTTTTTTTTTTTTTTTTACAATTTTTCTAATGTTTATTTAGTTTTGAGAGACAGAGCACAAGTGGGGGAGGTGCAGAGAGAAAGGGAGACACAGAATCCAAAGCAGCTCCAGGCTCTGAGCTGTCAGCACAGAGCCTGACACAGGGCTCAAACTCAGGAACTGTGATCACTACCTGAGCTGAAGTAGGATGCTTAACCGACTGTGCCTCCCAGGGGCCCCACCTCTGGCATCCAGCTTCTTATGTGATGATGAGTCTTCTATCATGCTTTCTGACAAAGAGTAAAATTTACTTCTCTTAGGTTTTAGTTTTCTCTTCTGTACCTTTTCCATCTGGGAGCACAGTTGCTAATGAGAATTGAGATAGTCAAGGGTGGGCATCAGTGGAAAAATAGTGGGGGATCGAATTTAGATAATTTCAGAGAGCCTACTGTCATTAAGTACAATGTATTGAGCATGAACTGTTTGCCAGACTCTTTGTCTGTATTACTTTCGCCCTCATAAAAACCCTTGGAGGAAAATGTGATTGCCTCTGTTGAACTGAGGAGCACAGTGAGGCATAGAAAGCTGAAGTGTCCTGCCCCGTGTCACGTATAGAGTGAGCTCCTTCTGAACCCCATGCTCTTTCAACCACACCGCAAATCTCTTAAATGTCTTCACTGAGTTTTATTTCAATATTATATCCTCGGCATTTATTAAAGGTTAGTGAAGAAAGAAGTTACCTGAGGAACATTCCTGTCTCTTCTGCAAAGTCCTCTGGCTTGTCCATTGAATGGCAAAATGTCACTATTTTCTGTTAACATCTGCCCTGTGCCAGGGACTGTGCTAAATGCTGGGATTACAACATTTAATAAGAGATGGTTCCTGCCCTCAGAGCTTTCTTGGCAAGACAATAGTGTGTGTGTGTGTGGGGGGGGGGGGTCTCTTTGTGATGACTGCTGTGGGCTCTGCAGTAACACTTCCTGAGCTCAGATCCAAGCCCCATCTGCACAGCTCTGTGACCTTGAGCAAGTTGCTTTCCAAACCTCAGTTTCCTCATCTATAAAATAAAAATAATGACAATAGACTTGGCATACAGGATTGTTGTAAGATCCAGTATAACAATGCATTTAAGAGCTCAGCAGAGTGCTTGTTCTACCAATAGAATGATAAATGTCATTTTTGTGAAATAAACCAACGATTAAAGTAGAAAAATGCTCTGATACAGGTATGCTAAAACTCTGTTATTGCGCATAGAGCAAAAGTGTCTAAGTTAAATCAAGCGAGATTGGAAAGAATTTCAGGGCATGTTTCCCAAAGGAGATAATCTCATGTACCCTTGACTAAGGAATTACTTTAGTTATTTTTAGCTTTCAGTTCTGAGAATAATTTTCTCTCTTTGGACAAAACGGCGTGCTCCTTTTTTCTGGTGGATAAAATTTATATATCCTATTTATTTCCTATCTTGTAATGACCAGGAAGCTTACAGTTAAATTGAATGCTCTATTTAAAGAGATTATATAAGCCTAGGGTCTGATAAAAATCCTTGATTATTTTTAATTTCCTTTTTAGATTTTAATGTTATTATAAAAGAGTCTTTTAAAACAATTCCTTGGAAGCTGGTATATTATAAATAATCTGCTACTGGTGCTCCCTCAAGAATTCTGTGTAAATCCAATAATTTTTTAAAATGTTTATTTATTTATTTTGAGAGAGAGAGGGAGGGAGGGGCAGAGAGAGAGCCCAATGCAGAACTCAATGTCATGAACCATGGGATCACGAACCAAGCCAAAATCAAGAGTCAGATGCTTAACTAGCTGATCCGCCCAACCACCCCAATCTAATTTTTTTTTTTTTAATTTTCAGGTGTCGTTACTAGACGAAAAGAGTTCCCATACAGGATACCGTTAGATTTGGTCCCCAAAACAAAAGTCAAAAGGATAGTGAGCGTAAAAGGTAAATTGACATATGCCATTTTCATTTCTCATTTCACTTTATGCTTTGCACTACAATCAAATATCCTCGTGATTATTCTGTTTCTCCTCCTCTCTCCTCAGCAGCATATACAAACCCATCTCTACCCCTTCCACCTTCAAACCTCCAACCACTTTTCCGACCATCTTCTTCCACTGGCCTGATTTAAATAGAGGTTCATGCTCCCATGATGGAGGGTGGGGGGCTGTCATTGACCCAAAGACTTCTCTAAAACTTTCCATGATCTTAGCGACCACTCTTGCACCAGACAAGGCTCTACGACATACACGTGGCCTCACCAGGGGTGCACTGCTCTACTGAAACACAACATCAGTCCCAAAGGGGTTCTCTTCTTTCTGATACATTGGCGGAAGAGGAAGCTTTGGTGGGCTTTCCCTCGTCCCTAGCCTTTATAAGTCAATAACATATCATTAAAATAATAGAATGTCCTGACTGCATTTTAGCTCAGAGAGAGCCCTGGACTCACAGAATGTTAGTACTGGAGAAAACTTTTAAGTTTATTTATTTTGAGAGAGAGAGCATGCAAGTGAGTGTGAGGGTGGGAAGGGCAGAGAGAGAGAGAGAGAGAGAGAGAGAGAATCCCAAGCAGGCTCCACGCTATCAGCACCGACACAGGGCTCAATCTCACAAAACTTGAGATCATGACCTGAGCTGAAATCAAGAGTCAGATGTTTAGGGGCACATGGGTGGCTCAGTCGGTTAAGCTTCCAACTTCGGCTCAGGTCGTGATCTTGTAGTACATGAGTTCAAGCCCTGCATCGGGCTCTGTGCTGACAGCTCAGAGCCTAGAGCCTGCTTTGGATTCTGTCTGTCTGTATGTCTGTCTCTCTCTCTTTATTTATCTCAAAAATAAATAAACATTAAAAGAAAAAAAAAAGTCAGATGTTTAACAGACTGAGCTACCCAGGCACCCCAGGGAACAACTTGTCTAATCATGTGCAATCCTATTGGATGTGTAAATACTGGTTTGCCCAACATTGCATGATGAGTTATGGACAAAGCCCTCACAGTCCAGGCTTTTGCTTTCCTTTGTGGGAGCAATTGATTAATAGGGTCTACAATGTCTAAAGCTATCAGGTTGAACGACAACTAATTTTCCATGTCCTCTATGCAGTAATCTGCCCACTACATTATACCATCTTACCACCATATTTGAGTGGTTATTTTTAAGGCTATTCTTCATGTTTCTTTCTTTTTTGTTTTAATTTTTTTAATGTATTTTATTTTAAAGAGAGAGCAGGGGAGGGGCAGAGAGAGAATCTTAAGCAGGCTCTATGTTCAGTGCAGAGCCCCAGGTGGGGCTCAATCCCATGACCCTGGGATCATGACCTGAGACAAAATCAAGAGTCGGACGCTCAATCACCTGAGCCACCCAGGTGCTCCTTGGTGTTTCTTTTAAATCCATATTCCTGACCAGATCTATTTTGTCTCTCCCCAGCTAAGAAGGAATTCAATTGCTTAGATAAAAAGGAAAGAACAGAGAGAGTTGCTCTTCTCTGTATTTAAAAAAAATTTTTTTTTTTAAATTTTAGTGTTTATTTTTGAGAGAGAGAGAGACAGAGTGGGGGGGGGGGGCGGAGAGAAAGAGAGAGGGAGACACAGATCCTAAAGCAGGCTCCAGGCTCTGAACTGTCAGCACAGAGCTCGACATGGGGCTCAAATTCATGAATCATTAAATCATGACCTGAGCCGAAGTTGGACGCTTAACCTACTGAGCCACCCAGACACCCCAAGTCTGCTCTCTGTTTAAAATATACCATTACTCAGAAGTTGATAGCAATTGATTTCATCTACCTTGAGTTTTTGTTTGTTTGTCTATTACAGGACTGCTTATAGGAGAGGTCATGTCTACAGTTCTGAGTCAGGAAGGCATTGACATTCTTACCCACCTCCCCAAGGGGAATGCAGAAGCAGAACTGATGAGCATTGTCCCAGTATTCTATGTTTTTCACTACCTGGAAGCAGGAAAAAATTGGAACATTTTTTCTACTAATTCACTTATTCAAAACCAGAACCTGAGGAAAAAATTAAAAGAAGGTAAAAAAAAAAATCCATTTTACACATTATACCTAAAGATCTTGTGGTTCTTAAACCAATGGTGCCATTAAACCAATATATAATTTTATGAATTATACAAACACATAATTGTAAAAGCATTTCTACAAAAAGAGAATCGTGAGGTAGATGCAACTACATAAATAAACACTATTTTCTGTAGCATTTTGGCTTAACTTACCAAAATGCCTGGATGAGAGACAAGACATCTGCCTTCCAAACTCTACAGAGCACTTCCTTACTTCTTGAATGAGCTCAGAATGTTCTACTTGATAATTCCCAATTCAAGCAGTTCACATACTTCTTTTGAGAAATTTAACGTTGGCCACAGAGCACATGCGTGCTGCCCAGCACCGAAGGAAGTTTACCATTCCCAGGAGCTAATAAAGCACTCTGTGAGTAGAGATAGAGGTCAGTGAAGCACTGTGTTCTTTCTCTGGTGCCTCGTAGGGATGGTGAGCATCATGTCCTACAGAAATGCTGACTCTTCTTACAGCATGTGGAAGGGTGGCAGTGCTAGCACTTGGTGAGTATAAAGGTTTTGATTTGCATTTTCATAAAATGGTTGCCTAACTAACTAAAGAATAACGGTCTTAATGGAAAGTCCATTCATCCAGTTGCTCAGGCTAAAAGTCTAGTAATTTTTCATTGCCCTCTTTCTCTTACAAGCCACATCCGATCCAGCAAATACTTTTGGCTGTACCTTCAAAACATATCCTGAAGTTGGCTGCTTCTCACCAACCCCATCACACCATCCTGGTCCAAGCCACTCTTGTTTGTTTGTTTGTTTGTTTGTTTCTTTCTTTCTTTCTTTCTTTCTTTCTTCCTTTCTTTCTTTTTCTAACTTTATTTAAATCCAAGTTAGTTAACATATAGTGTAATAATGGTTTCAGGAGTAGAATTTAGTGATTCATCACTTATGTACGACCCCCAGTGCTCATCCCAACAAGTGCCCTCCTTAATGCCCATCCCCTCACCCACCTCCCCTCCAACAGCCCTCAGTTTGTTCTCTGTATTCAAGTGTCTCTCATGGTTTGCCTCCCTCTCTGTTTTTATCTGAATTTTCCTTCCCTTCCCCTATGTTCATCTGTTGTGTTTCTTAAATTCCACATATGAGTGAAATCATACAATATTTACTCTTCTCTGACTGACTTAATTTGCTTAGCATGATACACTCTAGTTCCATCCATGTTGTTGCAAATGGCAAGATTTCATTCTATTTGATGACCAAGTAATATATCATTTCTTACCTGGGTTATTGCACTAACCTCCCCTTGTCTTTTGTCTTCAGCCCTTGCCCTTCTTTGTCTATGCTGAACACAGCTGCTGGAGTGACCCTGTTAAAACATAAGTTAGGTCACGTCACTCGAAACGGTTCAGGAGCTTCCCAACTTACCCTGGGTAAAAACCAGACTTCTTACTGTGAACTACCCTACCTGGTCTGGCCTCGCCTCACCTCTCCAACTGCATCCCTCACTTCTCTCTTTTATTCCACGCAAGCCCTACTGGCCTCTTCGATGTTCCTTGAACCTAGAGGGATGCTTCCACTTTAGGGCCTTTGCACTGACTGTTCCCTCTGTCCGAGATGCTCCTCCCCAGGCATCAGTGCCTAGTTCCCTTACCTCCCTCAGGTCTTTACCAAAAGTCACCTTCTCAGCGAGGCCCCTGCTAATCGTTCTAATCTCATTCTCATCCCAACATTTCATCCCAAGCTTTCCTTTTCTCCTTAAAATTTGTCACTAACATTCTTACTTATCTCACGTGTAGTCTATCTTGCCGCTAGAATGTACTCTCCACACGGGCAGTTCCAAGGGTTCCTCGTGCCTGGTACATACCTGACACATAGCAGGTGCTCACGAAGTGCTTATTCAGTGAGGCATGATAACCTCCTTATTTCTGATGATTTGAAGGAAAGACCATTGGAATTAATTGAAAGGCTACAAGGCAATCTGCTTTCAAAAAATGCTATCATGTGCTGACGAAATATTTAATGAAAACATGGTGTTCCAGGTGCCTTGTAGATTCAACTGTGTGAAACACTTTTAAGGATCTGACAATCCACGGGGCGCCTGGGTGGCTCAGTCTGTCGAGTGTCCAACTTTTGCTCAGGTCATGATCTCACGGTTCATGGGTTCTGTGCTGACAGCTTGGAGCCTGGAGCCTGCTTCCAATTCTGTGTCTCCTTCCCTCTCTGCCCCTCCCCTGCTCACACTCTGTCCTCTCTCTCTCAAAAATAAATAAACATTAAAAAATTAAAAAAAAAGAACTTTACAATCTGGAATAACTGACTTTTATATTATGCCCTTTTAACTACTGACAGTCCCCAGGATTTCATTCTTGACCCTCTTATTTTCTGTAGTTTCTCATTGTGCAATCTCATCCTAACCCATGATTTCCATAATTTCTACACAGGTGATTCCCTAATTAATGTCTCAAGGCCTAACTTTTTTCCTAAGCTCCAGATCCATATTTCTAGGGATCTGGGAATCAAAGCCCTTCAAACATAATCTATGCCAAATTCATTCTTTTGTTTTTGTTTCCTTAATATGTGGGCAGCAATACTCTATACTAAAGTTTGAATCTTCCCTTTCCTTTTTGTTCTATATCCAATCAGTGATCAAGTCCCATGGATTGTACCTTAGAAGTGGGTCTAACCATGTGTGGGTGGCACATTTTAAAAGACACATAGACCCCTGGAACATGCCGACTGGAGGATACCAACCAGGATGCAAGGGGTTGGTGTTGGTGAGACTGGAAACCAGCACAGCAGCAGCTGGGGACTAAATGCCTAGAGAACAGAAAATCCCCCTTTCCCCCCAGAAGATACAATAACCTCTCAGTAGACACCTCTCAGTAAATACCTCTCAAGAGTTCTAGGCAAGCCTGAGTTCAGCCAGAAACACAGAAATATTTGGGTACTTTCCCAGACCCAACTCTACAAGTTCCTTGAGAGAAACATATACACAGAAGAAAATGGTCAGTACCTGAATACTTTCAAAATATTTTTTTGAGAAATATAAGGAAGATACAAAAAAAGTACGTAGAATAATGCATCATTCCTTGTAGAAAGAAAAATGAAAATAAATTTCTTAAGTGAAGGTGAAAGTCAAGTGGGCTGACTTTCAAAAGCACCTGAGGGGCCGAAGAGTGGGCAGCTCTTGGCAGCTCGGAGAGAGAGAACGGGAGCGGGAGGAGGGAGTAGAGGCGTTGTGGGCTTATGAATTAGATACTCTTATGTATTCTTTGAGAGATCTTAGTAAAGACTGACATTGCTTCAAAAAGCAAAAACAAAGCAAAACAAAAAAACCAAACACCTCAGTAATCATGACAGTTCAAGCTTCCTTGTGAGGTGGTGAGTTCTGCATCAATGGCATGGCTCAAGGAGAAGCGAGGCAAACACTCCCACGAATGTTGGGGAGGAAAATTCAGGCTTTGGACAAGACTTTAGATTATACCGCTTTACCCATTTTACAATCTAGAGTTTTAGGATTTTGCTCCTCAGTGTCTCAAGTACATGTGTCCATGCCCTGACTCAAAACTATTTGCTTCACCACTATTGTCTTTAACTTTAGAGTAATTTTGTTTTTAATCATCAGGCACCACTTTTTAGTTTGTGTGCTGGTCAACAATACTGCAATCACCAAAGATGTGCTGTTCACATTTGTTGACTGAATGCTTTTGGAGATCTTCCTAAAATCTTCTCTTCCTCTGTGCAATGGTGACAACTTACTTCAGAACTGTATGATTAAAAATATTATTTTCTTTTAAAGAATAAATATTGCTTTAACTAAAACACACTATAAATTGGGAGCCCATAGGGATTGAACATCTAAATATTCATCATGTGATTTTGTCTTAAAGGTTAACAGCCTTTGCTTTAAGAGTGCTTGGACAATTAAATAAATACATAGAACAGAACCAAAATTCAATTTGTAATACTTTATTGTGGCTGGTGGAGAATTGTCAACTAGAAAATGGATCTTTCAAGGAGAATTCGGGCTATCAACCAATAAAATTACAGGTAAGGAAACCAAGTATACAGATTAGCAACAGTTTAATTTACAAGTTTGAGTTTTGTTCTCATCCTATTTTAGGAGTTTCAAGAAGAGAAAACATACGTAACCCTTTAAGAAAGTCCTGTCACGTACAAGCAAAGAATATGAAAGTTCAGAAAATTCAGTATAGGTCACATGAGTGATGTCTTTGACATCATCTTGTGTAACAGGCATTGGTGGCTCATGGGGTGTAAGTGCTAGAGATCCCAGAACAGGCAAAATGTACTAATATGTCCCCACACCCTTGGTAGAGAACCTGTATGTGAAGTTCAGAGCCCTCTTACAGGTCAAGGCTGCAAGGTGTTGTCATGAAAGGTGAGACTCTATTTACATCCTGTTAGTAAGAGAGATTGGGGTCAGTCTGTTAAACTGCAACAAAGTGTTGTTTAAGGTTAGAATCTACTTATAAACTTGAATTACAAAGCAATTATAGTATCTCTCCAAAATGTCATTACAGTATCTTCTGCTCCTTAGAATGTTTCTTTAAGATTCAACAGCCTTTTTTTAAATTTTATTTTATTTTTTTGCCTGCCCTAACCCAATCCCTCCCTGGCTAACATGGGGCTCATAATGGTACTCTGCTGCACCAATAGCAGATTAGGACTCCCACAAGAAATGGAGGGCAACTGACACCATGCAGGTGCTATTTGAAGAGTAAAATACTACAACAGTGTTTTACTTAAGATGCCCACCTATCCATCCATCCATCCATCTATCCATATTTATTCGACAACCATTCACTGAGCACCTAATACAGGCAAGGGTCTATTTTGAGCACAATCTGGGAGGAGGTGTGGGAAGGATGGCCCGCCACAGAGAAGCTCACACACTGGTAAGGAAAGTAGGCTCTACATACTCACAACACTAATCTACATATAACTGTGTGTGTTCATTTATTCATACGAGAAACGCTTACTGAATGGGAACTAAGGGCTGCATGGTAGAGACACAACAGTGAACTAAACTAATGTGGTCGCTGAGGCCATAAAGCTTACGATCTAGCAGAGAAGTCAGACATGAGCAAGTTATTTCAAGTGTGCGATGCATGTTAAGAAAAGGGAAATACAGTTTCACTGAAAGCAGGGGATCTAATCTGGTGTGGGGGAATTGAAGAAAATGACTTGGCCAGGACCCTGGGAAATACGTAGGAGGGAGGCAGGAAGAATGTTCCATCTGACGCAAACAGTGTGCCTGGCACTTTGAGGTGGAGAGGGAGGGAGGTTCACTCAAATAACTGGGGCTAAGAGAGCTAGGGGATGAGTGGCATAAAATAACGCTGGAGAGGTAAATAGAGGGCACTTTGGAAGGTCTTATAAGCATCGCATTGGAATGTTACTGCCCTAAGAGGAAATAGCATGGGAGAACAGAGGCTGGATAGTGCTGCAGAGAGGAGGTGGCATTTTCACAGGGTCTTTTTTTTTTTTAAATAGTTTTTAAAATTTTTCTAATGTTTATTTATTTTTGAGAGAGAGAGAGAGAGAAAGAGAGTGTGAGCAGGGGAGGGGCAGAGAGGGAGACACAGAATCCGAAGCAGGCTCCAGGCTCTGAGCTGTCAGCACAGAGCCCAACGCTGGGCTCAAACCCATGAATCGCAAGATCATGACCTGAGCTCAAGTCGGTCACTCAAGCAACCAAGCCACCCAGGTGTCCCTCACGGAGTCTTGAAGGAGGGGGAGAGTTTGTGGTGAAGAGGTATGAATCGGAGCTTCAGAGGGGGGAGATGAGGGGGAGAAAGTCACGTGAACATATGCAAGTAAGAAAGACCCAGATCTTGCTGAGAAATGGCAAGCAGTCCTGCGGGACTGATGATGAAGGGAGAGGGCGAGATTAGGCTCAAAACGGAGATTACACCCAGGTCATTTTACTGTGAGGACGCCATTTCATTCTGTTTTTAAAACATTGCTTACTTGTAGGGTACCTTGCCTGTCGAAGCCCGGGAGAACACCTTATATCTGACAGCCTTTGCTGTGATTGGAATTAGAAAGGCTTTTGATATATGCTCCCTGGTGGTAAGTAAGAGTTTCCTTTCTCCAACACCCATCCTCTGTTTCCTAACCATTTAGTGGGAGGGGCCACCTTGAAAATGAATTTAGTTTCAGGGTCAAAGGATTTCAGAATTATGATAGGTATTAGAGACCCTGGGTAAGGTGAATTCAGTTGTCCAGTGTCACAGGCCAGCAAACTGTGGAGCTGACAGCAGAACCAGTAACTTTTGGCTGACATGGGGAAATGGCAGTGTCTCCTCTGCCTCCTGCCTGCATCTCTGGTAATGTTCTGATGCGGATGTGACTGTTACCCTACACCCAAGGCATCTCGTATTGTGGAACCTCTGAGAACACACGATAGCCTGTCTGCTTCTTTGGGCTGTGCCATTTCATTTGCTAGGAAGTTGTGGGGAGAGAGGAGAGGATTCGCCTGCGTGGATCAATGTGAAAGACTCCAAGGGAGCAGGAGCTTCCCTGATCGGGGGAGAGACCATCCCACACTGAGGCCAAACGTGCCTGCTTACAAATCGGAAGCGAATGAGACATGTCCTTCAAACCAGCATAGAGAACAGACATGGAAAATCCCAAAGGGGGTTATAGGGTTTCAGCCACAGAACAAAATAATGTTTGTAGTTTTTTCCAAGAGAATTGTTATTTATACTTAACGAGGCAAAATAGTCAACAAGGACAAGTTCCCAGGGGCCTAGAGGACAAGTTGACACCCACTGGTGCGTGAGGGAGGGGCAGGGGAGCTGGGACGGGAGGAGCCAGGAGAGCTGACCACGACATCACTCCGGCTTTCTCCTCACACACTTAAGTCGGGACCGAGTAATAGAGACGATGTTCCCAGGAATTCTTAGGATCAAAAAGCACTTTGGTAGCTTTTGGTTCTTTTCCTGCTATTTATGGTTTTCTTTAGTAAAACTCTGTTTGAAAATGTGAGTCTGTCCCAGCTCTGCCAAGGGGGAGTGGTGAAAGTCTAGGCCTGGCTTCTCCTTCCCAGGGGCTGCATGTGCTGCGGGAAGCAGAAACTAAAGGCGAAAACGTCTCCAGAGATGCCCTTTGCCAGGGGCAAAAAGCCTAACCCGGTTTGGACGAGCATGTTTCCCCTTCTGAGATTAGGCTCTGCTCCTTCTCCCAGAGGGATCTGTTCCAGTGAGACACCATCCACTTCTATGAGGACAGTCTTCTTTCCACCCTTCGCCTTGCCTGCCCCAGGATGGTGCCCCCCCGGGGGTGGTTCCCATCAGTTGACAGGTTGAGGCTTGACAAACTTAGGTACCCTCTGCTCTTGTTCCAGAAAATCAACACGGCTATCACTAAAGCTGACACCTTTCTGCTTGAAAATACCCTCTCAGCCCAGAGCACCTTTACACTGGCCATTGCTGCTTACGCTCTTTCCCTGGGAGATAAAACCCACCCGCAATTTCGTTCAATTGTCTCAGCCCTGAAGAAGAAAGCTTTGGTTAAAGGTATGACTTATTTCACACAATTTTTTTCAGCAAGCGTTTAAGCATGTAGAGTGTGCCAATTCTGTGAAGGAGGTTAGGGCAGGCAAAGTTGAGTAAGGCACGGTGTCTGCCCTCGAGAAACCAACCGTCACAATACGATATATTAAGTGCTGTTATTCATTCACGCAGCTTATGTACTGAGTACCTCCTATGTACCAGATACTGTTCCAGGTTCTGGGGATAAAGCAACAGACCAAAATAAAACAAAACAAAGCAACAAAAAAAAAAAAAAAAAAAAAAAAAATCCAGGTCCTTGTGAAACTTACATTCTAGTTATGGAGAGACAGACAAACATGGTAAGTAAAATAGTGCATACAGTGAATAGGTTGGATGATTGATATGAAGCAAAATAAAGCAGGGAAAGGAGACAAGGAGAAGGGGTAGGTTGTAATTTTAGATACAGTGGTCAGGCTTGAGCCTCACTGAGCAGGTGGTACTTGAGTAGAGACCTGAAGGAGGTGAGGAAGCAAGCTGGTGGATATCTTGAGGAATGTTCCTGATGGAGAAGCCGCATGTGCAAATGCCTGAGGCAGGAGGGTGCCTGGAGCTCCATGAATGACAAGGAAGGTCATATACAGCCTTGGAGGTCATCACAGGAGCTCTGCAAGACCCCTGTATACAGTTGTGCAATGTAGACAGCCCCCACCCAAGCCAGTGAACTGAGGCTGAAATCCAGCCCGGGCACCCCCCTAGCCATGCATCCTAGTTTGGGTCTGTTTCTGCCCAGAGCAAAGGGTGCCTGTGTCTCATTCACATCAAGGTACTGGATGGGTGGGGGGGAGGGGGGCAGTGGAAGCACTAAACCTTTAACTTCTGCTTTGAGTGAAAAGGGAAGACATTGGAGGATTTTTTATCAGAGGTGTACTGATTACCAGTTTATTGCACTTTCTACTCTGGCTTATATTGTACTGAGTTGGCTATATACGTATTTCATTTTGAAACATAAAGATACCACTTCCTATAGGTCAAGAGTAAAGAAATGGAAAGAGGGTAGCAGTGATCATTGGCCAGTGTGCCCGTACCAGCATGGATATGGTTGGGTACTTCTGAGCCCTCTTCTGGCTGAGGTTTCCTGAAAGCTTAATAAATCTAACACGAGGTGTGTCACTGTTTACAAGATTTTATTTCTGTCATCGTTTAAAAATGACTGAATCATAGAATACACCTCGAAACCACTTGTACAGTGCTTTTAAAATAACACAAAAGAAATGTCTTGGGTCTTGTAAGACAGGGATCATAAAATCATAGAATTGAAGAGCTAGAAGAGATCTTAATAATTCAAATAATGTTTGAGCTGCAAATATCTTTAAAAACCAAATCTTTTATTCTGAATACAGCAAATCTGAGTCTCTGAGAGGGAGGGGAAGCATTACCCAAAGTCATGTAAATAATGTAATTATGAATTGTAAACAGATACATCAAAATTTTGACTAATCTTCAAAAATAATTTCCAAATATGCCTCACTGTTTTTTAAAATATAATTTGCACAAAAAAAGGACTTAAAGTGACAGTTTAAATTACTACAGCAATAACAAATATAATTTAGAACCTAATTTATGAAAAGTGCTACATATATGAAATTATCTTTAGTGCTTTAAACTTGAGGAGATTAAAAAAGAATGAACTAAGATTTTGGGTGTGATCTCAATTTCTAGGTTGTAGATTTTTTTTCTGTCAGGGAGAAAAGTTCTCCAATTTATCTCACTGTGTCAATAATCACAATAAAGCTTTCTATGTGTATGGTGCTCTCTGGTTGATAAAAAGTTACATCTGGTATCTCATCTGAGTTTCACTGCAAGGAAATAAGTACTACGTACACTTTAGGTATTAGAAAATGAGTCCCACAGAATAAAACAGAATTCTTCCAAAATGACATGGTCATTTCCTAGTAGAGCAGAGACTAGAACCTGGGTGTACTGGTTACCAGTTGGTTACACTTCTCCCTTTACAGTACTGCTTCTCCCCAGTACATGCGGGCTTTGCATGATGACCTTTTTGAGTAAAGACAAAGAGCACTGTATTAAGAGATCTTATTATGTACTGGTCACCTTGAAGAAGTTCTTCTTACAAAAGAGTAAGAAACTTCTAGAAATCAGAAGGCCACTACCAGTAAAAATGTCTAGAAACCTGCTAGAAGTATATCAAATTCACATGTATTTTTTTAATTAATTTATTTATTTTGAGAGAGGGAGAGAGAGGAAGAGAGCACAAGCATGAGCAGGGGAGGGGCAGAGAGAGAGGGAGAGAAAGAATCCCAAGCAGGCTCCGCACCGTCAGCACAGAGCCCGACATGGGGCTCAGTCTCACAAACTGTGAGATCATGACCTGAGCTAAAATCAAGAGTCAGACACTTAACTAACTGAGTCACCCAGGCGCCCCTCAAATTCACATTTTTAATCACATTAATGAATGTGATTTGCTGATGTTCAGGCGATCCAGTCATTTATCGCTTCTGGAAAGACGATCTTCAACAGGAAAGCACATCCACACCTAACCCCAGTACAGCACACGTGGTAGAAACCACTGCCTACGCTTTACTCACCAGTCTGAGCTTGAAAGACATAAATTATGTTAACCCAATCATCAGATGGCTATCTGAAGAGCAGAGGTACGGAGGCGGCTTTTATTCAACCCAGGTAACATTTCTCTGTCTGGTTTTACCCTCCTGAAGACATTTGCCCTCCTCCTGCATGACATGTGCCACATTCATTCTGTCGCCCATGCTTTCGTCCTCCCGCCAAGATCTGAATAAATGACTAGAGTCAAAAGACCCTTGGAGATTATCTGCAGTGACACCCTTCTCCTACAGCGGAGGAAGTCAGCCCCAAGAGGTTCATTCATGGAGTTAGTGGCACAGCCAAAATCAAAACTCACATCTCCTGACTCTAAATCCAGTACTTCCTCTATGATTCTTAATGATCACGAAGGGCTAGTAAGGTTATCAGTGATTCCATCACATCCTATGTAATGAACAGAGGCCACCGTGTGGACCAAAGTACTGAGATTCCCTCCCCCCCAAAATGAGTAAAAAGTGAGAGAAATACTGACTGTTACGGTTTGCCTAGCTACCAGTGTAAACTCATTTATGTATGTATGTTTTGTAGTTATTATGTAGTTGTATAATATGCTCTGGTTTCAAAGATGAGCTCAAACGTTAGCATCTTCTCTGTTCCTTGAATGTTTGGATGATCGTAGAATGTGTTTCTATGTGTTTATAAAATTTAGAGCTAGAGGGGTCCTTTAAGGTTACTTTAGTGATTATGTAATCTGAGGAGGCAAATGAATTTCATCTTGGAGACAAGTGTAGGCTTAGCAGGGAAGAGTGTCCCATTGATTATCATGCCATGTCACAGGCAGACGGGGTAGCCACGTGTTTGACGCCTCTGATCTAGTCAGTCACATTTCCCAATCTTGCACATGAGGAAGAGGAGACCTAGAAAAATAAAGTTCACCCATTCATTCCTTCAACAAATACTTGTTCAGTAGCTACTAAATGTAATGGATGCCAAGAAATCTTACATTACAGTGGTAGAAGCAGAAAATGAAAACGGAATAATAGAGAGGGAGAACGTATTTATGGCCTCACTGTAGAGTTATCTAAGGTGAGACTTAAGGATAAAAAGGAGACAGTCATGCAATGATTAGAAGGCATTCTGCAAAGAGTGACTGGCCTGAGGTCATGCACCCAGGACACCTGGAGAGCCTGGAACTGAGGCCACACCTCCTTCCTCTCCCTGCCAACAGCAGCATCCCTACTGGGGAGGGAGAGACCTCCACCTAGGAGCCCTTCACCAATTTCACTCAGTCAGCTGGAGTTTCCCCACTGGTCAGTGCATCCTCACTCTCTCATAAGAAAGCGGATTTGTAAATACAGGGAAGATATAAATGAGCTAAACCTGTTTTTGTGCCTTGCTGATTGCTGACAGGATACGATTAATGCCATCGAGGGCCTGACGGAATATTCACTCCTGATAAAACAACTCCACTTGAACATGGACATCAATGTCTCTTACAAGCATAAAGGTGACCTCCACCGTTATAAGATGACAGAGACGAATTTCCTTGGGAGGCCAATAGAGGTAAATTAAGGACTTTTTATAAAATTTTATAAGTGGGTGGGCCCTTTGAAGTCATGTGTTCCCCTCTTACTTTACAAATGTATCTATTTACTACTTAAAAATACATTGAGTACCTGCTATGTCCCAGGGCACTGGGAATTCAAAAGCAAAGTGTATGAAGAAACTGGGTACTCGGGGAGACTGCTGTTTTAACAGACAGTAAAAAAATAAGAGCCTTGGTAGGGACATGGAAGGACAGAGCAGGGCCTCCTGACCCAAGGTGAGAGGTAGGAATTTGTCAAGTGCGTCCAGATGCGCAGGTTAAATCTGGGAGAATCAGGATGAGTTAGCAAGGCGAAGAAAAGGGGGAAAACATTCTAGTCAGAGAGAACAGTATGCACAAAGGTGCAGTGGTAGAGTGAGAGGGAAGACACGTGTGGACATCCACGTGGTTCCATGTGGGCCCGTCATACACACAAAGTATGGCCAAACTGAGGGATTGGCCTTTGGGTCCCCTGACAGCTTACCCCATGTACCCCTGCTGAATTTTTTTTTTTTTATGAAAACCTCAATGGCCTGTGAAAATTTCCCAAAGTAAAGGACACGTTGGAAGAACTAGTTTCTGTGTCGATAAGAGTAGCTGCTAGTAAACGGCTGCTAACATATATTTTTCTAATTACCACATTTCAGATTCTTTTAGGTCATATTTAAATACACAGATGACTGGAAATAGTTTTTAACTGTCTACATGCTCTACAAATCCATGGTTGGGAGAAGTAAGTAGGCATGAGAAATAAAATTGAACGCGAAAATTAAAAACAATTGGCCCACAGATAAAAGAAAAAGATAGGTATGGATACGGATATATAGACAGAGATATAGAAATATTCCAACACTTGAAAGTCCAGAGACCTCAAATAAAAATCTGCCTCCAAACTCTTAAAAAACCGGACGATCAGGCAACAGGGTGTTGGCCACAGCAAGCACTCTTCATCCGGTCCCAGTTTCTGGCAGTCACGTGATATATGTGTGTGTGTGTGTGTGTGTGTGTGTGTGTGTGTGTGCGCGCGCTCTTTGTGTGCCCTTGCTTGGTGCCTGGGCCTCTGCAGGCACGTGTGCTTATGGCCCCCAGGGTTGGCAATGTGTCTCCTTTCTCTGGGAGCGTGTAGACTTCACCAGAGGTTCACATTCCAAGCCAATGGTGTAAGATCTCATGAGGAGCTCTTGACCTGAGCGGCAAGGTAGGCCCACCAGAGATGTAACCGCAGTCAATTCTTCTCTACAGGGCTAATGCTGTAAGGGCCTCTTGCCATTTTTAAATAACTAAAACTCAGCCCATGACGCTGTCTTTGTATAAAACTCAGGCTATGAGTATCTAGTCTGGAATATCTCTATGCCAGCATTTCCTGAAATGCATTACCTAACAAAGGTTTGGTGGTCAAGTTAGTGTGGGACACTCTAGTTTAAATGAAGTTAATCAAGTTTGTTCATAGAGGATTCCTACCCCACCCTTCATATGTATGTGAGTAATTGTGGTGACCCTGGGGAAGAATGGGCAATGGAGGGACATGGGGATGGGGGCAGGGCAACAGTATTCATTTCCCAAACCTATCTGTCACTCAAGTTCATAGAACCCATTCCTCATGCAGCATCTTGATGCACTGGCTTTTCAGTAAATGCTGCTATCTTCCATCAGGGAGAACAAGAGAATTGGCCTTGTTATCTACATTTACTAAAATCTAGAGGAAGGGCTGACAACTCTTCATGCACACCGAATCCCCTTTGCACTAGTGTGCTAAGTGAGGGAACGGGCAGCCCGCAGCCTTGGAGCGAGCAAGAAACCTACTCTTTGGGCCTCTTGCTCAGGATGGCCTCTCCCACGCCTTCCACACATCAGGGAGCATTTGTACAACAGAGCTTCTCCGGAGGGGAGGCTTTCTTAACCCAGTCCTGACCTTCGCTCTCCTCCTGCAAGGACGGAAGAAGAGTGTCAGCACCTAAGGATCTGGCAGGCTTAAGTGAGGTGCCGGATGGGGCAACGGGGTTTGAATAAAAGACCAGTGGAAGTGGAGGAGATGAGCCTCCTCCTGAGGCACTGAAAGGGATTTATTCCGTTGGCAAAAGGAGATGAAGATCCAGTTCTATCATAACCATATATAAATGAAAACATAACCCAAAGTGGCTTCTGCTGTGTTGGTTTTGCGGGCTTGCTCAGGAGAGCTCAAGACGTGGTATTCATACGGACAAGGGAAAAGGAATTTCCAGCACTTCTAGCATCTGTGTGCACAGGATCTCCACTGTCTTATCCATTGAATCTCACAGAAGCCCAGAGAGAGGAAGCTGGCAGGTGTCAGGCTACTTTTCATTGTTCTGTCCTCCCTCCCTATTGAAGAAGAAAACAAAGCACAGTTTCTCATCCACCTTTCCAGGTGCCCCTCAATGATGACCTCGTCGTCAGTACTGGGTATAGCAATGGCGTGGCTACGGTGCACGTAAGTATTTCATTGAGAGCCGATTTCAACCATATGTCTGCTTGTACTAAGTAACATGAAAGAAAGTTAGGGACTTTGCCACAAAGTTACAGAGATCTAGGCTTGGGCAACCAGGACTAAAGTAGGATTCATTTACTCGTTCTTTTTAGCTGTCTCAGTAGCGGTCCTCACAATTTCTTTTTGCAGATGGCTACGTTAATCCTTGTACGTATATAGTCTTTGTATTTGTGGAAATTATATATATATATAATTATACATATATATATAATTTTACGGTTCTGTAGTTGTATGTGCATATGATGCATGTATGTGATTATACACACATACATATCCCTGCTTTCTATGGTTAGTTACATAGTCACATCGCAATTCTCCAGCATCATTGCAGATTGATGAATATATGTAAGGACTTAAGTTTCTATTATTTTAACTGTAGACTGCATGCACATACACAAACAGCTTAGAGAAACGTGTGACTGACTGCCGAATGGCTAAGATGAACTACATATTCTAAGCATCAGTTAACACTCTACTGATGATTTCAGTTACACTCTTATCTTTGGCATGTCCATTCCGTCTAAGACTTTATGAGATTGCATGGTTGGGTTGGTGGGGGAGACAGACTGTGCATTTTCTCTGTCACTTGTAGTTGCTCTCAGTATATCTACTTCTGGCAGCGCCTCTGTCCTTCCCTGCACACCTGTAATTTGTCATTTACTATGGTGGCATGGGGGTTAGGAGAAAACCATACTTCCTGGCCTTGAAGTGTTTTGCATGAAACTAGAGTATACAGGTTCCAGGACAAGAGGCTTAGGAACTTTTCTATACAGTAAAGTACTCAGATTTGACCACATGGGATTTGGCAAGATTCTGCCTGCCTAGATGTCATTTTTTTTTTTTTTTTTTTTTGCCTACTTGGGCTTCTCAGGTATGTTTCAAATTATAGAGTTCGCTGAAAGTCCAGCTGTTGGGAAATGAGTCTTTGCTACACCCCATTTGTACTGGATTGTGGAGTCAATACTTTGGGCATTTCACCTGCAGCAACAGTACAGCCATGATGCCTTCCCCGCTGTCCTGTTTTTTGTTTTTTATTCTTAAGTTAGTTAACATACAGTGTAGTCTTGGCTTCAGGAGTAGAACCCAGTGATCCATCACTTACATACGACACAAGTGTCCTCCTTAATGCCCATCACCCGTTTAGCCCATCGCCATCAACCCTCAGTTTGTTCTCTGTATTTAAGAGTCTCTCTTATGGTTTGCCTCCCTCTCTGTTTTTATCTTATTTTTCCTTCCCTTCCCCCATGGTCATCTGTTAAGTTTCTCAAATTCCACATATGAGTGAAGTCATGTGATATATGTCTTTCTCTGACTTATTTCACTTAGCATAGTATCCTCCAGTTCCATCTATGTTGTTGCAAATGGCAAGATTTCATTCTTTTTCATCACCAGGTAGTATTCCATTATATATATTTGTGTGTGTGTGTGTGTGTGTGTGTGTGTGTATATATATATATATATATATACATACATACCACATCTTCTTTATCAGTTGATAGACATTTGGGCCCTTTCCGTACTTTGGCTATTGTTGATAGTGCTTCTATAAACATTGGGGTGCATATGCCCCTTGAATCAGCACTCCTGTATCCTTTGGATCAATTCCTAGTAGTGCAATTGCTGGGGCATAGGGTAGTTCTCTTTTTAATTTTTGGAGGAACCTCTACACTGTTTTCCAGAGTGGCTGCCCTGTCCTGTTTTAAATAGACTATTGTTCACACGTCCCAACGTAGGTAACAACTGTGGTTCAGAAAACCAGTACTTCTGAGGAAATCTGCAGCTTTCATTTGAAAATTGAAGCCCAAGACATAGAAGGTAAAACAGAACGATACATGCTGTAATTGTGTGCCTTTTTTTTTCTACCTGTGGCCTTCACATCCCTCTCCTGGTGGGTTGGTTCTCTCCTCCACTCCAAAAGCAAGCCCTCTTGCACCCTGAAGTACCCCTCTAACCTTGGCTCTGGGGTCAGGGTACATGCTCTCCTCTGCCCTGATAGCTCCCATTTGTGGCTCAAAGGCCTGTTCCTACAGGAAACTTTCCGGCCACCAGTGAATCCAAGCATCGGCCCTTTCTCCCTCCAACCTTCTGCAAACACGTTACCTTCAATAACTCCTTCCTTAAATCATAACTTCTTTGAGAGCAGGGAACTGTTACAGCTATTGGTATTGTCAGCAGCCATGAATTGCCATTAAAATCACCAGCAGCGCCAGCTTCCAAGTCAAAAATCATGTTTAAATGTGTTCAGGGACCTTTTCGTTGATTATTCTGTTGCGACAGGGCACAAAACAGCTAAGAATGGTTTACTCTCATTTTTTGTTTGCTTGTTTTTTTATGCGCAGCTTCCAGCTACAGACGCTACAGCGACTCAGATTACAAACGCATAGTAGCATGTGCCAGGTAAGTCTGTTTCCACAGAGGGGAGCACAGACTCAGGGCCTCACTTGTGCCGTGGTATTATCTCTTTACATCTTTTGGAGTTTTAAGATGGCCGGAAGATGCAAAATTGTTTGCTTGTTAAAATGCAGAACATAATGGGTATTCTTAGCTACTTTGTAGAACAGCTTCATTTTTGCTCATAGTTTTCCCTCCCACATTTGGCCTTCTTCTAATTCAAACACTATAATATCTATTTTTTCTGTCTTCCAGAAAGGTAGAGAGGAGATAGAAGGATGAGGAAAAGAAAAAGCAAAAGATTTTCTTGTAAGCAGCTTCTACTCTCTTACTTAGATCCCATTCCCCCAGAAAATTCCCTAGCCATTATCAGCCAGTGGTTCTCAACTCAGGCTGCACATGGAAGTCAGCTGGAGAGCTTTTCGAACTATCCAAAACTCTAGCCTCACCCCCAGAGGTTATCCTGATGGCAGCCAGTGTCGAGAGCCACCAGCCCTCCGCAGGCTAACTCCAGAGCCCCGAACTGGCCACTGTATCAGTTTCCTGTTGCTCCTTGGTAACAATTTACCAGACACTTAATGGTTACAAAGCCCAGATTTATTCTCTTACAATTCTGGAGGTCAGAAGTCCTGCCTGAAATCAATGGGCTGCCTTCCTCCTAGAGGCTCTAGGGGAGAATCCACTTCCTTGCCTCTTCCAGATGCTGGAGGCTACCATCTCCCCTGCTTCTTTCCCTTATAAAGACCCTAGTGATTACACTGGGCACCCCCCCTCCCCCCCAGATAATCCAGAATAATCTCTTGATTGCAAGACCCTTAAATTAATCACATCTGCAAGTCCCTTTTGCTGCATAAGGTAACGTATTCACAGGTTCAGGGAATTAGGACGTGGACGTCTTCAGGGGCCATTATTCTATGTGTACGTATCTTAGTGCTCACATAGAGTGAATCAGTCAGTGGCAAAGCCATGTTCGAGCGCAGGCTTCTGCCTTCTTCCTTTCATTACCCCTCAGCACTTCCTGTTGGGCTCTGTTTCCTTATTCTTCATATTCTCAATAGCTGATTTCTGTGGTTGGTACTCTGCTGATTTTACTGATCATCACATGTGATGTCAAAGCACTCAGTATGGATAACTCAGAAATTCCATCGCGTTGTGTCATAGATTTGAGATGAAAAGGATTTTAGGGATGATATTGTAATCCCTTATTTTAGAAATAAAGACGGGCGCCTGGGTGGCTCTGTCCGTTCAGCCTCCGAGTCTTGGTTTCGACTCAGGTCATGATCTCACAGTTTGTGAGTTTGAGCCCTGCATCAGGCTCTGCACTGACAGTGCTGGGCCTGCTTGGGATTCTCTCTCTCTCTCTCTCTCTCTCTCTCTCTGCCCCTCCCCTGCTCATGCTCTCTCTCTTTCTCTCCAAATAAATAAATCAACTTAAAAAAAAGTTTAGAAATAAAGAGACAGAGACACAAAGAGGTGAGGTAACCTGCCAAGTTGTCACAGAGTTGGTGGCAAAGCCAGGGCCTCAAGCCGCAGACCCTGACACCCAGTCCAGGATCTGAGCCACCTCCTCCAATCAGTATAACCTGAGCCCACTGACCTCAAGGAACAGCACACTGCTTCCCACTGCCTCCTTCCCAGCCATTGCCAATGCTTGCCCAATCTCTCTCTCTTCAGGATTCCCTCACTGGCCAGTCTGCTCACGATATCTCCTTCCATCCCTGTCCAGTCTCTGCCCTCTGTTCCCTCTCAGACATCCTTCCTCATTCCCTCATGTCTTTCTGCGAAGAAGGTTCCCCTTTCCCTTCCTCCTAACTGCCATTTCTTCTGGGGGAGTTGTCTTTATATTCACAATACTTGTCACAGGGAGAGGTGAGCAAACTTGTTCAGGGCAAAGCCAGAGTCACGGCGTGGGACCCTATAGTGGGCGCAAAGGAGGGCTCTCTGATAGTGGAGGAGGCCACCTGGGGGGTAGCCTCTGCTGCAAAGTCCTCATGTGACCTGTAGCAAACCAGCTCACTTCTCTGGGCCTCTTCTGTAGGGCAAGGATACCGAACTATCTCATCCCCAGGTGTTTTCCAGTTCTTATGTTCCACAGCTGTGCAATACCTACAAAGGCTCTTATCAAACCCTCATTCATGAGAGGGGCACCTGCGTGGCTCAGTCCGTTAAGCTTCCGACTCTTGATTTCAGCTCAGGTCGTGATCTCACAGTTTGTGGGTTCAAGCCCCACATCAGGCTCTGCACTGATACCGTGGAGCCTGCTTGGGACTCTCTCTCTCCCTCTCTCTCTCTGTCCCTCTCCCCTGCTCATGCTTTCTCTCTCACTTTCAAAAATTTAAACTTAAAAAAAAAACCAAACTCATTCATTTGAATTCATTGACAGGAGGCCTAATTCCAGATTGCTAACATACAAAAGAAGGCAAATGGAGATGTAATATTGAATTTTCTATTTTTTGACTTTTACAAATTCGGAACAGAATGTTCAAAAAAGCCAGGTGGAATATGCTTTGGCTCTGTAAAGCTGAAGTGAGGTTGGATAAAGTCCAAAAGTGACTGTGTAGTACTTATTTATGTGAAAAATTCTCTGCCATCCAATATTCTCTCTCCTGATTAAAAACAAAAAACAAAACAAAACAAAACAACAAAAAAAAAAACACACCAGCATACAGTTTCTGTATTCAGGGGGTCTCTTTCCTGTATTTAGCTTCTTATAACCTCTCTGTTGTATCCATAAGAGAAGAAAAAAAGGATTTCTCTTCTCTCCTCTCTGAACAAAATGCCTTTGGGGGAGATTGCTGTCTTTGGCAGCAGGCAAGGGGCTTCTTGAAAGGAAGGTTTCTGTTCCATGGTTGAAACAGTCACCATGGCAACCAGTCATCAAGGCTCCAGCAACTTTTCATAGACATTCTCCATTCAGGAGGCCCTTTTCCATTCTGTTGACAGAGGATTTGCATCTGTGAGCAAGGGGTCTCTGCTTCTGGTGATACTCACCCGCCCTGTTACGGGGAGATGTCCAGATATCACTTTACAGTTCCACGTTGTCTTACAGTCTGTTGTTAATTGTTAATTTGGTGAAGAATGGGGTTAAATTTCTGTAACCAGAGATTTTATAATATCTTTTACGGTAACTATTACATGCAAGACATCTAAGGGGGTCTGCCCTGATTAGGTGCAATTGGGGGAAAGAGATCCCTTGCCACCTCTATCTCAAATAAAACCTCCCATTTAATTAAAACTCAGTCCTTCAGGTGAGATCAATTTATCTGCCCCCCTACGACACTGTCTCCCCCGTTTCTTCCTTTAATCCTGATTGATCTTTAAGCTCCACTCTCAAAAGTCTGGCTACCTGTCAAGCATCTTGAGGTGAAGCTGGGACCTGAAACTCAACCTTTGCAGAACCACACTCTGCCCCTGTCCCTGGGCCCCAGTCCCGGACCTGCCAACTTGCCCCTTTTAAATCTTCTAATTCTGCTTAATGGTAGCATCAACCTCTGCCACTCAAAACGAAGCCTTGGAATTATAAATATAAAACTAACACACAAGTTCATTCTTCTTCACAGTTTATTTTACAAATAAGAAAATGAGCTCTAGAAAGGGAGAACAATTTGTGGAAATGTCTCAGCAGAACTGGGTGAATCCCAAGTTTCCTGATTCCCCAGTTCAGTGGTTTTTTTTTCTCTCTCTTATCAGAAAAACAAAAAAAACTTAAACACTAAATCTCCCATTTTACCCCCTTTGCCTTTTTCCTTAGCTTCCTCCCAAACACAATTCCTAGCAAAGGATAGTCCTCAAACACTTTTTTAAAATAAATTATCTATTGGGGCACCTGAGTGGCTCAGTTGGTTAAGCACCTGACTTCAGCTCAGGTCATGATCTCGTGGTTTATGGGTTCGAGCCACGCATCAGGCTCTATGCTGACAGCTCAGAGCCTGGAGCCTGCTTCAGATTCTGTGTCTCCCTCTCTCTGCCCCTCCCATGCTTGTGCACTCTCTCTCTCTCTCTCTCTCTCTCTCTCTCTCTTAAAAATGAATACACATTAAAAATTTTTTTAAAGAATAAATTATCTATTATGGAAAATTTAGAAAACACAGAAAAGCATGGGTAAGAAAAAGAGATCATCACTTATAATCTCACCATCCAGAGAAAATAGCTGCTAACATTTTAGGTATTTCCTTCCAGTCTTTTCCTAAACATGTTTATTGAGTCTTTTTCCAATATAGAACTAATTTTCTTTTTCAAATGTGCTCTGTTAGAAAAAAAAGAACTAGAATAGAAATCAAGAGGTTTATGCAGCTCTGGGGTGAACTAGTCATGTGACCTTGAACAAGTACCTTACTCTCATCCTCAGTTTCCTCAACTAGTTAATTAAAGAGCTTGGACTGAATGACTTCTATGATGTTTTCCAGCTCCAGAATGGTGGTCCATTTAAAGTATTTGCCAAGTGAGCAAGAGTTAGAATAGATGACTCAAAAGTCTCTTGCAACTCTAAAATTTAGAGATTACAATGCATGTATTGTAGAGAGGCAAGGAAGTGGAGGCCCAAATTAAAAATTAAAGCCTACTAAGAAATAAGACCTTTTCTTGAAGAATCTTGTCCACGTATCTATTGCATTTCCTAATCTCTAATTTGTTTTAGCTACAAGCCCAGCAAAGAAGAATCATCATCGGGATCTTCCCATGCAGTGATGGATATCTCTTTGCCTACTGGAATCGGTGCAAACCAGGAAGACTTAAAAGCTGTAAATGTTGTCTTTTACATATGGTTATGGATGTTTGGTTTTCTTTATTGCATTATTTTACAGATAAAGCTATTTTCTTTCCTTTTAATATATCACTTTCATGGAACCACCTAGAATATTCTTTCCAAACCAACAATCTACCTAAGCTTTGATTTTCCGAAGTAAAGTGGGGACATATGTGTGCATGGTCTGAACAAAATGTGAGTGCATATGATAACATGTCCAGACTTCTTCAAGAAGAAGAGCTGCTTTTCAGCTTTTTTGAATAGTGGATTACATCCCCATGTCTAACATCCCAATATTGGATGAAAGCATTTAAACAAAAAGATCAACTTTGAGAAAAAAAATTTTTTAAAGATCATGAAATTAAATTCAAGCCTTCACTTTCCTCTCTTAGCTTGTGGAAAGGGTGGACCAACTATTAGCTGATTACCAAATCAAAGATGGACATATTATTCTGCAACTGAATTCGGTAAGTTCCACCTCCCACCGTTCTCCGTTTCCAATCACTATCCAAAATCTACAGGCTAAAAATGCTGAGTCTCTTCTCTCCCATTAATTTCCTCAAACCTTGAATTTGTCGGACAGATTCCTTCTGATGAGTTCCTTTGTGTTCGGTTCCGGATATTTGAGCTGTTTCAAGTTGGGTTTCTGAATCCTGCTACTTTCACGGTGTATGAATACCACAGACCAGGTAATCAGCTTGACTTGAAGATTTCTGCAGAGTATGACTTTGCCTTCGTTACACTACTCACCGCATCTCTCGTTTTTGGAGAAGCCCATTTCCCCCGCCCCCCTATTTCTTTCATCCTCCAAGAATCACCTTGTCCACTGATAGTCTCATCACATTTTGCCAAGGGCTCCGTTGTAGCAGTTGTCACATTGCTTTGTTGTTATCTGTTTGCATGTCTTTCTCACCAAACCCAGATGGAAGGCTTTCGTCCTTGTGCCCCCAGCATCTAACCCAGTGTTCAGTATATAACACGTATTGATAAATGTTGAGTGAATGACCCCCACTTTTGATCACTCAGCCTCTAATACTAAGTGATTGGAGAGCTCTTTGGGTCACAGGGCAGACAAGTCCACATTAAGCAGTTCTACTTATTCCAAAAAAAAAAAAAAAATTCTTAAAATGAACCAAACTCTCATATCCATTCATTCTAGTTGTGTCTTCTGGAATCACATGGAACACACTCAGCCCCACTTCCCCTGTTCTTCTCCAGCCCAAACAATTACAGCTCTTTCGATTGACTCTCGTGTAACACAATTTATTTCCTCTCATTTATGGAAGCACCAAATATTTTAATTCTAAGAAATAAATATGGAACAGTAAGTTTCAAGCATAGAAAGGCAAGTCTTTGAGGGAGGGTGGAAGGGGCCCATGCCAGGAGAGGCAATTCACAATTTAACCTCCCTGCACCTAAGTTACAAAATCGAAAGGTTTGGGATACGTGATCTCCAAGTTCCCATGGGAGACTCACTGATCCATGAATGTATTGAGAGTTAATCAAGCCACTTCTCCTAACTATGTTTTCATTGCCACAGATAAGCAGTGCACCATGTTCTATAACCCATTCGATGCCAGACTGCAGAAAGTCTGTGAAGGAGTAACATGCAAATGCATAGAAGGTAAACTTCATTTAACATGTTTAGGCTGCATGCTTGTTTAAAGCAGCCACTCATAATCCAGGGCTAATCTGGGGGAAGCTATTTGACAAACTCATTTCTCAGAAGTAGACATATAATCTCAGCTGATTGAAAGCTGATTCCTTTAATATGATAAAACTACTCAACAACTCGTGAACATCCTGATAGCTTCTACTATACAGAGCGGGAGAAACACCCTCTAGACAATTGTTGGATATCAGAGGGATAGCATGATGCGAAATTTTTACTTTTCACATGGTCTTTTTAATGTAATAGGACCACAACCTAAGAGAACAGAGGCTCAAGACTGAGCCACTAGCTCCTCTTTCTTTTTTTTTTTTCCCTTGTCCTTCCCACTTTGTGACATCTCTGTTTATTGTTCAGTTACCTTCAGTCTTCTGTAAACCTAAGACAGTCTTCTTGGTCAAGAAAAAGACCCAGAACCCAACAACAGTCAACAACCGATTCCATGTGGGTCTGAGCTGGTTTGGGGTTTATTTTGTTTTTCAGAAACCTTAACATCTATACATTTCTTAGGTACCTACTATACCATTTTATAACCGTAAATCAGTCCAGTTATCATCTTGGTTCCTTCAAGGCAGGAAGGGAATGGGAAAATTTTCCTCCTTTCTTCCGTGAAAACATATACATTTCTAAAGAACTGAATGTGGAGTGACTGCCCATTCTAAGCCTTCATGTTCAAGATTTTGTTTGTGCTTGTGTCTGTTTTGGTTTTGCTTTGCATAATGTTTTACTTAGTGGAAGAGGAGAAAATGGACAGGTTGTAGGTGTCTGGTATTTGTAAGGTTATACTGGATTGTCTCAGGACTCATGAGAACTGTGTTTAATGCAAAGGGAGTGGCTGCTTCTTTACGTTAACCTAACTTTTAGCACTTTTCGCAAAATCCAGCTGACTGCGGACAGATGCAGACAGAATTGGATCTGACAATCTCTGCAGATGCTAGAAAAGAAACAGCCTGTAAACCAGACATTGCCTATGGTAAGTTCAAAGGTTCAATGTAGAGTTCCATTAAACATGAGATGTTATGAATACGTGATCAGTTAGAAAGATCAACAACCTTTCACAATGATTATATCTGTGAATACTGTACTCCATGTGTTCCCTTGAAGGAAAATGCCATCAATTTTTGGCATTAACATGCAAAATTATTCATCCTTCAGGAAAGAAATGTAACTTTCATTTAAAATGATTGGAGTGATGTACACACCTGGCCAAGACACTTTACTCCAATAGATCACATTGAATTAAACATATTGAATTAAACTGAACTAAAATATAGTTAAAGAAAACTTTTGAGAAGCCAGGAAGATGTAAGATTTCACTAGCATATTCTTCCAGTCAATAGAGCAGAGGGAGAGACAAAGGTCGTTCGGGGGCTTGGAGTTTTTTCAAACTCCCTTTAAAGACAAGGTAAAAATATTGGTACTAAATCATTTTAAATGTATGCAGAACTGCAATCTTTCACTTCAAAAGGAGCATCTCCTTCTGTTTACCCGGAGCACAGAGCTAAATCTGATGCCCAGTATGGTTGTAGTCTTGTTTTCTACCCATAGTTTCTAGTGTTTATTTATTTCTGGTGTGTGTGTGTGTGTGTGTGTGTGTGTGTGTGTGTGTGTGTGTGTGTGTGTGTGTTTGTTTGTTTTGAGAGAGAAAGAGAGCATTTTGTACACTATCTCAAACCATGTGTGTGTGTAAGTAGGGTGTTATTTATAAATGAAAGATAAGTACATCTAATTCAGCACTTTGTGTTTACCAACTGTTTTCATATATGGCTCCTCAGTGGGGTCCCCTAAGACTTCTTTGAGGTAACAGAGAATTATCTACATTTTGCCAGTGAAGAAACTGAGGCTCAGGGAGACTCAGTAATTTGTTCAAATTTATGCAAGAAGTCAGTAGGAAAATGAGGATGCATCCTGGTCTCCAGTGTCATTTCCGTTATATTATACTGACCTCTCTTAGTGGAAATGCAGCCATCTCAGGATGAATTGGGTATGGTTTATAGTCTTTCTTTTTTTAGAATTCATCTTGATTTTTTTAAAAAAGCTAAAAAAGCTGCCTAACTCAGCCAAGACCCACTGCAGGTTTTAAAACACATTAAGATTTGAATACTATATTGTTTAATAAATAAAAATTTCACCAAATTATTTCTTCCCTCCATTTTAGAACTATTTTAACTCTTGAATATCAAAAACCTGTTTTAACACATAGAATAAATGCAATCTGGATGTAGTTTATTATTCTCAAGAAAAGGCTTATCTGGCTTTTTTGAAGACTATGGGTTGATATTAGAATAATAAAATAAAAACAAAATAAAATATTTCCCTCTCTCCACCTATGTCCAGAGCAGGTACGTTGCCCATATGCACCATAGAGACATAAATCTGAAATTCGGGACATTTTAAAATCTGTTTTAAACTACTAATTCACTCAGCTTTTGTTCTGGCACAATGAGTTCATTCATCTAGCTCGCTAGCTAGAATCCCCAAAATGGGCAAACCTTTCAGATCATTCACTTCAACCCCACCCAAAGCAAAAATGAGATCTTTTCTTAGGCCACATAGATGGGATAGATCTCTTTAAGCTTCCCATTCCAAAAGTGAGATCAAATACCATGGATTAAAAGGTAACGCCTGAAGGAAGAGAAACCAGGATAGAGAATGTCTTGTGTCAGATAGCTGTCAATCCAAGCAAAGATGAGTCAGAAAACGGAATCCTGTCAAAACCCAAAGATCAAAGCCAGTGGAGGTAGGCAAGGGATCAAGGCAAGGAGACAGGAGGCCCACAGGGCAGGCCTGAATGGTAGATAAACTGTCTGTGGGCCTATGGAGAAGGATCTCCTCCACGTTCCCCATGGGTGTGACCCCACTAATCTTAAAGGATCAGAATCTGAACACTCCATCTAACAAAGGCATATTTTTGTCTGTTTAGTGTGCTTCTGTCTTTTAATTTAATATTGCTCTTATCCCGATCAGCCCGTTCTGTAACAGTGGCGAGGGCAAATGGTTCTAAGTAGAATGGAACCATGAGTCATTATCAGAATCTAGGAAGGCCTTTTGAAAGAAATGAGATTTACCTCAGGGTGCCCGTAAAAGCTTGCTATGCTTCCTTTCTCATTTGTTTGACAAACTCTGGCTTCTACTGGACACGGCATTAGTGACATTAAGCATGAATTCTTGTGTTGTTTCTTCTACCAGCTTATAAAGTTCGTATCACATCCATCACCAAAGAAAATGTCTTTGTTAAGTACACGGCAACCCTCCTGGATATCTACAAAGCTGGTGAGAATTCATTCATTTATTCTTTCACTCCACCAATATTTAGTACTTACTATGGGCCATTTTATTAGACACAGAGAAAACAACTTGAATAACACAACCAGAGTTCCTGCCTTCATAAACCTTATATTCCATAATATAAGGAGACACGTGTTTTTAAAAAGGAAATGAAAAAAACAAATTAAACAATTATTAATCATAGCCAGCACTATATTTGAGATATGGAATTAGTGTGGGAAGCTTCTGTATTGTGATAACAGACGGCATCGTTTAGGGGTGTGGCCATTAAAGGGACGGGGCAGAGAGGGAACCAAATATGCAAAGGCCCGAGACAGCAAGCAACTAGGCATCATCAGGGAACTGATGAACCCCGGGTGACTGGGCTGTAATGAGACAGGGAGAGCCTAGCCTGAGAAGAGGCTGAGAGATAGACATGAGCTGGGTCATACAGGGATTTATAAGGCATGGCTAGAAATTTGGATTTTATTCTAGAAGTCCAAAGGGAAGCTAATAAAAGGTTTGAGGTAGGCAAATAGCATGATCTGATTTATGATTTTAAAAGATCACTCTGGGGGTGCCTGGGTGGCTCAGTCGGTTGAGCATCCGACTTCGGCTCAGGTCATGATCTCACTGTTTGTGAGTTCAAGCCCGTGTCAGGCTCTGTGCTGACAACTCAGAGTCTGGAGCCTGTTTCAGATTTTGCGTCTCTGGCTCTCTCTGCCCCTCTCCTGCTTATACTCTGTTTCTGGCTCTCTCTCTCTCTCAAAAATAAATAAACATTTAAAAAATTGAAAAAAAAAAAAAAAGAAAAGAAAAGAAAACTCTGGCTTTCTTCTGTTGGAGGGAACACAAATAGAAAGAGGGAAACCAGTTAAGGACATCTGTAAAGTGCAAAGGCTTGGGTTAGAGGCTCAGTGAAGATAAATGAGAGTTTCAATAACCAATAGAATAAAATGAACTTGTATGTAAAATAACACATAAAACATTTAAAAATATGTTCCCTTTTATTCTCTAATCAAACTAAGCTATAAATGTTATAATGCTGCTTGTCAGATTACATAAATTACCACACAAATGATTCATTAAATCATTCTTTTTTAAATATTTATTTATTTTGAGAGAGAAAGTGAGAGTATGTGCGCACGCACAAGCTGAGGAGGAGCAGAGAGAGGGAGAGAGAGAATCCCAAGCAGGCTCTGTGCTATCAGCTCAGAACCTGATGTGGGGCTCAACCTCAGGACTGTGAGATCATGACCTGAGCCGAAATCAAGAGCTGGACGCTTAACCAACTGAGCCACACAGGCGCCCCCATTAAATCATTCTAATAATTCCAAATAAGTTTTTTATTTTTAGAAATTGTCAGTTTTATTTTGCTTGCCTCACTACAGAATTGCCCATCTGAGCTTTGATTTGACAATGAGGAACCACCTCAAACATTTCCAATTACATCTTTATTGCATTGATAGTCTTTACACAACCTATAATCTCAATAAGTAATTTCTCCTATAGTGACAGTATTGTTCATGGTAATGAAGTCTCTCTCAGCTCAAGCTAAATTGGTAGTAATTACATTCAAAATGTTTCTAGTCCTTTGGATACTGTCTGACATTTTTCATGTTCAACATATCTCTATTATCAGCTAAATCATAAAAACAATTTATTGAAATGCCATGTTTAGTTTTCCCAATTTTCTTCATTTTTATTCCCCTTCAACCCTCAGTTTTCCAAATGTCATAGGCAAAACTGTAGACTTCATAAATTTTTTAAAAAACTGAAAAGTTTGTCATATTTTTAACTCTTGTCACTAAAACAAAAATATTTTCATAAATTCGCTTTTCCCTTAAATTGACTTTATTTTGTTTTATGTCAAATTTATGATCATTCTTGATTTTATAACAGCTCTTGTTCCACTTTTGTAGTTTCCTTTACTTATTTTTATATGGTTTTATCATTCTGTAATCTGTGAGCTTATCAAAACTGAAATATCTTTTCTTGAACAGCTAAAGATGATATTGACAAAATTGCTAGACTATCATAAGCAAATCACCAAAAAGTATATCTATCCACTTTCTAAATATTTGCTCCTATAACACAATTGTGTACATAATTATGTATCAAAGTGAATCTATCAAACTTATAATTTCCAAACTGCCTTCACGATTCTAGCACTACCAGCTGCCCATCAAAATCCCAATATTTTTCCAATTTTGATTATTGCAATTGTTTTCATTATTACAATTTTTAAAGCTTTCTTCTTATTACTTACTTCTGTCTAGTGTGTATTAGATATGTGGTAGTAAACACTAAATTTATTAAGACAATATTTAAAGTGATCTTTTGCTTGGCTCGTATCTTTATATTGTCCAGAGATACTTGATATCTACTTGATACATAATTCAGTCAAAGCCAAATTGAACAGCTGGGAACTTCCAAATTTTTGCTGAAACCCAGACTCCTCTTTGGCATTGCATCTGCACCAGTAAGGAGTTCACATGAATATTCCTCATTGACTCCATTCTCTCAAACAGTTGTTCAGTTATTCCTTCCAGTACCTTGATATCAATAAAACCCATTAAGCAGTCTTCGAAGTCGGCAGGTTTTTTTTACATTATTTTAAACACTTTTGATGTTAAGTACTTGATTTTCTCAATAATTATTGAAATTTAAGGGGCGCCTGGGTGGCTCAGTCAGTTAAGCGTCTGACTCTTGATTTCAGCTCAGGTCATGATCTCATGTTTCATGGGATCAAGCCCCACATCAGGCTCTGTGCTGACAGTGCAAAGTCTGCTTGGGAGTCTCCCTCTCTCTCTGCCCCTCCCCCACTCTCATGTGCTCTCTAAATTAATTAATGAATTAATTAATAAACAAGTAACATTTTAAAAAAGAGTTTAATTAAAAAATATTGGAATTTAATTTTATCACCTTATTTAGATTTTCCAAAAAGCTGTGCTCTCATTTCAGTAGATATAAATTTTACAATAAGTAGGACCATAAATCTAAATTGCAATATGTTTATATTGATTTTCTTTCTCTTTTGATATTCTATCAAGAGTTTTGAGTCTGAAAATGCTTGATCATTGTTAGCCATAGACTAGAGTTGGATTCTAATAATACTTTCCAAATATTTATTTGGTGGATCAATACTCTGATAAAATGCTTTTCTGGTTTTTATTGTTTCAAATGTTTCACTGTATGAAATTGATTTAGCATGTTATTCTGTTTTTTTCTCATTGATGATCACAAAGTTTGTTTATTTGAACCATGATCGTCATTCTGACAAAACAGGTGTTTAGCACTTCGATCGTTTCACAGCCCAACTTTTGAGCACCAATTGCATCCAGCTTTCACATTATAAGCAATAATAAGCCATTCCTATTTTTGCTGAAATAATCAAGTGCTTTTCATTACAGAAATGCAAGTTATTTGTTTTATTTTGCACCAATTCTTGCACAGAATCAAAAGACATTCCAGACTGTTCTCAATTTTGTGCAGTATCAGATGATTCCCAAGCTATAGTTCTTTTAATTTTTTTTAATGTTTATTTATTCTTATTTATTTAAATTTTTTTTTGTTTTTTACATTTATTTTTGAGAGAGAGAGAGACAGAGGCAGAGCATAAGCGGGGAGAGGCAGAGAAAGAGGGAGACACAGAATCCAAAGTAGGCTCCAGGCTCTGAGCTGTCAGCACAGAGCAGAGCCCAATGCAGGGCTCAAACTCACGGACCACAAGACCACGACCTGAGCCGAAGTCAGACACTTTACCAACTAAGCCACCCAGGTGCTCCTAATGTTTATTTTTTGAGAGGCAGAGAGCAATGAGAGAGAGAGGGAGACACAGAATCTGAAGCAGCTCTAGGCTCTAAGCTGTCAGCACAGAGCCTGATGAGACCATAACCTGAGCCAAAGTCAGGCACTTAACTAACTGAGCCACCCAGGTGCCCCCCAAGCTGTAGTTCTTTTTAATATCATTTCTTTTCTGTTCTCCTGTCCATTCCGAAGATTCACATTTATGACATTTAAAAGGAAATGTTAAGAAAATTTTGCATAATTTATTATCTCTTCTTTCTGGGTGTTTATTTTTTAATATATACAAATTTTAAATGTCTATAAATATCAAAACATCACACATTTACCACTTACCCAAGAATTGCTGCACACTAACAATAAGCCAAACTAAAACCTAAACTATTTAAAACAGAGAGCAATTATACAGTTCAAGGATAATGACAAGTTGGTGTTTCCCCCAAAACATAGGATGCTTGGAGTGAAGATATAAATGGGAAAAAAAGAAAAAAAGATCAGTGATTGTTGAGCCAAGGTTAATTATTCCCTCTTTCTGAATATGCTTGAAATTTTCCATAACCAGAGGCTTTTAAAAATATTGATAAGGCCGTGACAGGGGCTGAGTTGGTAAACAGTGCTGGGAATATTGTTTAGATATTGCTGCCAGGGGAAGTCATGTATGTTTTAATGGTCATCAGGAGAGCTGATGTGTGCACACTAGTTAAAGAACACTAATTAAAGTTTGCCATTGATGTAGTTACTATTATGTACAGGTTCAGAAGATTTTCAAGATTTAATGCTTAGGATAACTCTGTCAGAGTTGAATAACTGATCATCAGTCCTGAATCTATAGCAATGAATCAGGCCCAGTCCCTGCTTCAAGAAGCTTCCAGCCTAGCTGAAGATACATGTGGGGTGAAATACTGTGATAGAAGCTCAAGTATAATGGGAGTAAGGGAGAGACAGAGAGATATTTATGAGAAAGAGCCTCTGGGAGTGTTTACTGGATACCTTGAGAATTGATGATGTGTTTGAGGATGGGTAGAAATTTAACAGGACAACATGGGGAGGAATGCATTCCAGGTAGAAGAGATAGCTTTTTGCCAATCTCTGAGTTCTTTGGGAATCCCAAGTTATCCTCCTTAAAATTTTCCAAGTCCTTCACACGGCTTACATTTTTCTACCAAGTTGTCCATTGCCAGCTACCAAATACTTTTTTGGTATTTTGGGGATTAATATTGTTTAACTATAGAGACGTTCTTTTAATTCCTGTTTCTACAGGAGTTACAATAACAAGCACTTATACAGCACTTGTTGTGTTCTAATCACTTTTCATATATATGTTAACCCATTTAATCTCACATCAGTTTCCCAAGGTGGGTTTCATCGTCACTCCCATCTTTCAGATGAGGGACCTGAGCCTCATTTGTCCGGGTCCACACAGCCAGCAAGCAGCAGAGCTGAGGTTTGTCCCAGAGAGCCTGATTCCAGATTCCAGAGTCTTAACCATATAGACATTGTCACTTTCCAATTGCCACTCGAGATAAACATATACTCTTGAGTAAATAGCCACGAGGTACTAGAATTCTGAGAGTTTATAATCGTGACATTATAACATGAATGTGATAACCTTACATGTGTGTGCCTCTCAGGAGAAGCTGTTGCCCAGAAAGACTCTGACGTCACCTTCATTAAAAAGGCAACGTGTGCTAACGCTGATCTGGAAAAAGGAAGACAATATTTGATTATGGGTAAAGAAGCCCTCCAGATAAAATACAATTTCAGTTTCAAGTAAGTCATTTTGGAGTCCCTCTGATCTTTCCTTCAAAACTAGGTGTAATTTATTCTTAAATACACTATACGTTTCTCATGTGTCCTGCTATTAACCAACGAACCATTAGGAGCATAAATAAAATAATGTGAATTTACACTTGACCTTAGCCAAAAGGCCAAGAAGCAATGAAACAATGAGAATTGGAAACAAAGAACTACTTATAACCATCAGGGTAGCCGGGAACTCAATGACGGACAAACCGACTGAGCACCTGGGTGTGTAGGTGTTTCTGAAGGCGCCCCTCCAACCCCCTCTCCGCCACATCTGCCCCCTCAATAAGTTCTCAGACTGTTCTGTTTGTAAAGAGGGAGATGTTTAAATATGCATCTTATGATCTCTTCTTAAAAAAATAGATCTTGAAACAGATGCCATTCCTGCCTTTAATCGTGGGGCCCCAAGCAGCTTCATGAGATTTGAGGGTTTGTGGCCCTTCCCAGGGGGAGGCCGGCCCAGCAGAGTCCGGCTGACACATGGGGTGAGCAGCCTGAGTGCCTTTGAATTGGGCTCTTCGCTATTCATTTTCCTTTTTTCTCGGCAGGTACCTCTACCCTTTGGATTCGTCCACCTGGATTGAATATTGGCCTACAAACGCAATGTGCCCATCATGCCAGGCGTTCTTGGCTAATTTAGATGAGTTTGCTGAAGACATTTTTCTAAATGGCTGCGAAAACCCCTGAGGAAGTTCAATCGTGTAGGGTTTTCACTGTGGACTCCTGTTGTGGAAGTGTCTTCCTTTTCTTTTGTTTCTTCTTCTTCTTCTTCTTCTTCTTCTTCTTCTTCTTCTTCTTCTTCTTCTTCTTTTTAACATTCACAGCTGGTCTTATTTGGAAAGCTCACTTTACTTAGAATTAGTGGCACTTTGCTTTTAGTAGAGGATGATTTTAAGAGCTGTAACTTTCGGAAATAACACGGCCTTAGGGGGCATGGAGACAGACACCCGTTCCAAGGTTATCTATCGGACACCAGAAGCAATAAAAATTGGACCACCTCCTAAAACCTACCGCTCAGGAATGTCTGCCGGGGACCAAAGAATAGCCCCCATTGAAATGGAGTATCTTACAATAACATGGCCTTTGCTTGAAAGAAAATACCGAGGGGCAGAGAGCTGGTCATTAAAACCTGACTTTGCTTTCAAAATGTGGGAAAAAGCGAAGAGGCCTATTATTTTATGCGAGGCCAGCTGGACCCACACAGATGGGCAAGTTGAGAGACAAAGACCTGAGAAGGCCCAGCCTCAGAGTCCTCAGCAAACTGAGAAGGCGGGAGCATTCGCCCCTGTGGCTCCCCTTCCCCCCGTGGGGGTCCACGACTCCCTCCGCTCCCTCCCAGCACCTGTCCATTTCCCCCAGGGTCTCCCTCAGCAATAATCACCCTGGGAGGCAGCCCGCAGTGCAGCACCTGGTGAGGAGAAGCCAAGTGGTGATCAGGAGACCTTCCTGCTGGGCCCTAACCAGGTCTTGGAGCCGTGTTTAAACTTTTCTAAAAGAGGGTCTATAACAGGATGTTCATTTCTTTTTTTTCTTTTTTAATGTCTATTTTTTGAGAGAGAAAGAGAGAGACAGAGCACAAGCAGGGGAGGGGTAAAGACGGAGGGAGACACAGAATCCCAAGCAGGCTCCAGATTCCGAGCTGTCAGCACAGAGCCCGACATGGGGCTCAAACCCACGATCTGAGAGATCATGACCTGAGCCAAAGTTGCCCGCTTAACCGACTGAGCCGCCCAGGTGCCCCTAAGTGACTTTTAGATCTTAGGAAAGAATTTTCCCAATAGATTCCCATTTAATGTCTCAATAATCTCACAAGGTACAGGGATTATTATTATCCCCAATTTATGGAGGAGGAAATGGAAGCTCAGAAAAGTGAAGCAATTTCCCCAGCCTGGTAAGGGGCAGCAGTGGAGACCAAACCCCAAGGCTTTCCCTCTGTCCAGACAACATCCCTCTTCCACATCATGACCATCACATTGCTTGTCAGGTTTAATTTTCTAAGACCAAAGTAGGATGCAGTTGGAGTTTCTTAGGTATAGTTTAACGAACTCCATTGAAATCTCACCAGGAAACAGGATGATAAACTCTGGCTATAACAGTAACAGTGACTGTAACACATTCCCTTTTTGTAAAATCAGCATTTTACCAGTTAGGCAGAACTACACGAGGCTCGCAGTGTGCCTTGTAAGTAATACTAAGATTTTCCACTTCCAGGAGCTGAGAATTTATTTTCGTTAATGTCAAGGCTCACATTGTGGGCACTCCCTTGGCAAAAACAACCATGCCCCGACTCTCTGCCAGCAAGGGATGAGGCCCCCCTCCAGAGCTGACCTGAAGCGTCTCCTGTCCCCCTCCTGCCAAATGCAGGATGTATGGAGCCGGCCGCTGCAGTGCTGGGAGGCACGGGTCTCTCTTTTCCCCAAGCACTGTGGCAAATAGGTTGGGCCACAGTGGCCTAATTAACCCACCATACCTCAGAGCTTTCAAACATCAAATCAAAACTTTCTGAGTTAGCCCGGCACCCGTTAGAAATCCACCAGCATACTTCTTTAATGAGGCTTTCACAACCCCCCAAACAGGCTGGGGTCCCTGCTCCACCCTGAGCACTCTTCCAAGGCACTTGCAACTATGTCTCCAAGCAGGTACATTGTTTATTCAGGGTGCAGCTTCCTAGCTCCATCGTCCGCTCTGTGTGGGCAAGTCTGGATCTGTTCTGTTCACCCCTGTCTCTGGTGCCTGGCACAATGCTGGACGTGTCACAGGGACTCATTAAGTGTCTGCGGATTCCCGCTGAGTATGGGGCATCAGAAAGCCCAAATTCTAGTCTTGGCTTTGCCCCTGCAGGGACTTGGGACAAACCTTCTCATCTCTTTGGTGGTCTGTAAACAAGGGAGTGGAACATTCAAACGCCTTTCTACAGCTCTAAGAAGGTATCTCATAATTTTATGTTGGGAAACAGAAAACAAAACCACATGGCATGTAAGCAAGGCATGTATTTCTTTCTGGAAGTAGGAAGGGAGCTCAGAGAAGTGAGTGAGTGTGTGAGCTAGAGGGCTTTCCGCGGACCTCCTAAAGACCGGGCAGGATTTGGGTAGGGAGAGGGAGGCAGAAGGATCTTTCTGGTTGAAGGGAAAAGCATAAGGCAGGTTTCCACTGGAGGCAGTAAGAAGATTTAGATGCTACAAACGAACGCTATTCATTTTAATGGCTAGATGTTTTTTGTTTTTTTTAAGTTTTTACTTTAATTCCAGTTAGCATACAGGGCTATATTAGTTTCGGGTACGTGATATAGCGATTCAGCTATATGTTTGTGTTAACATATATTAGAAAAAATACAACTAGCACCTCAAAACCACGATATACAATTTTTTTCAAAAATAAATGTATCGGTCAAAAAATAAGTCTATTTAAGGAAAAGTTTTAAGTAAACAAAAGTATAGGTTGTTCTTGGGAAAATCATGAGGTTGGCATGCACAAGATTGACGTTTAGGAAACTCTGTCTTAAGAAAATATGTGGAATTGACAGTGTGCCAAGCTTGAGACAGGCAGCCTCACTCCATTTTCCTCAGTGAGGAATCCTGAGCCAAAGTCATGTCCAGTCTTACCTCCCAGCCCCGATGATGCTAATTTATTCAGCAACATCCAACAAACATGCCCTGATTGGTAATTGTAGTCTAAGCCCAACTCTAGGCGCTTGGTACCCAGATTCCCACCCTGATGGAACTTCGATCCCAGATGGAGAGACACATCATGAACAGTAAAGACAATACCTGGGCACCTGGCCCTGACTGTCTGAAGGGGACAAGAACTATGAGGAAAAGAAAAGGAGAACAGAGTAAGGGAGCTGGGGAGTAGCTGAGGAGGGGTTTCCATTATCAATAGAGTGGTCTGGTCAGAGTGGGCTTCAAAGTGAGACGTGAGCAGAGGCTTGGAGGTGACGAGAGAGGGAGCCAGGTGGCCACCTAGGGGAAGAGTGTTCCGGGCAGAGGGAGCACTGAGTACCCAGGCCCAAAGCAGGAGCAGGCCTGGTGTCTTACAGGAAGAGCAAAGAGGCTGGTGTAATAGAAGGAGAGTGAGGCATAGGGGAGGTGGGTGGAGATGAGGCCAGAGACTGCACAGAGACCAGATCAGGCCTGTCACGGACAGGGTATTTGCTTTACGCTTTACTCAGAGGGAAAGGGGAGCCATTGCGAGGTTTTGAGCAGAGGAGTGCAGCAGGAGGCCACTGTAGTAAAACAGACAAGAGATGTTGCGTCAACCAATCGAATGAGGCAGAGGTCATTGACTCTGCAATGAAAGAGAACACACAGCACGGGAACCATACAACTTCTCAGAAAAGGATGTTAGATAGGACTTATTACAGGATTTGGGCTTGTGGTGAATTATTTTAGGGAGGGTTTAAGGAAGGAAGGCTTTGCTCCGGATTGGACGCTGTCAGGAAGCAGGAGTAATCTGCTTTACTTCCGTAAGCCTCTGTCTTCACATCTGAAAAATGGGAGCACTCAGATTTCTTATCTAAGTGGAAGGAAAAGAAGTAACAGTCACTCACATTAGCCAGGAAAGGGGGAGATGTTTGCTCGTTTTTGTGGTTTGGATACTGTTCCTATTTTCTGCTCAAACATGATTATGGCAAAGTTTAGGCTTTTTTTTTTTTTTTTCCCCACGTTGATCCATTTTGCGTGATGTTTGTGTTCCATGACATCAGACACAGACAACAGGATAGCCTGACTCTGAATACCAGGTCAACTCCTACGGTCACCAAGCCCAGCTACCAATCCAGCACCCAGCTGTCTTCTCTCGCATAGACTCTTTTTCCTAGAAAACGCACATTCACAAACAGTGCTCAGATCTGTGCCTGATTCCAGGAGCCCCTGTGAAAGTCCACGCGTGGGCCCGACGCCTGCCTCAGGAGCCGGGATTTCAGCTGCCCGATGGGAGAGGCTCTCAGAGACATAAGGCAGCTCCGTGTCATGTTTGCATAGGTTTCTCTGCTCCTGAAAACAAACTGATTCTGCACGCTTGGTGTCATGTGAGAAATGAGTCACCAGGGACATGATCTTTAACTCTGATGGGGAGATTGAAATGTGGCTTTATGGTTCTGAATCAGAAAGGAATTGAGGAGGAAGGAAGGAAAGAATGAAAGAGAGAGGGTGGAGAAGTGCAGGAAGGGGAAGGGAAGGAGGGAGGGAGGGGTTTGTTTTAAGACAAGATGAGAACTCCATTTCTAAGAACCTTCTGGATTCTTCTCAGCTGGCAGGGTCCCCACCCTGACAGACATGTTGGCAGAAGCAGATCTGTTCCTTGGAACACAATGTCCACTCCTTCACTGTTTCCATCATTATAATCAGATATGTGTGCATAACACACACGGAGACTCACGAATTATATGATCTGAAATGTCCAAGCCAGGAAGGACCTAGAGCCCATCGCATCCAATTCCTTCATTTTCACCTGGGAAAACAGGCCCAGAGGAGCAGCCTGCTGGTGGTCAGAAGGCTGTTAAGTGGAAGGCCTGGGACACCAGCCCAGGGCATCCGACTCTTAGCCCAGCGTTCTTTCCGCCACGCAGATGAGGGGCGGTTACAGAGAAATTGATTTGGGCTCCCTCCAGAGAAGCATTTTCTTCCAACCAGAGCCCTTCAAGGACAGACTAGGCTCTGATGGAGGGACCAAGTGTCCTGTCACTAACCCCTTCCAGAAGTGTTACAGGAACCATTCGGTGTGAGAGGTCTGCCCCGAGGATGCCCAATGTGCCTTTGGCTCGGAGAGGTCATTAGTAGAAACGAACGCATCTGCTTTACTTCCGTAAGCCTCTGTCTTCACATCTGAAAAGCGGGAGCACTAAGAATTCACCCTCGGGAGGATTTCTGCGAGACTTCAGCGGGAGAGCCCACAGAAAGTGATGCGCACAGGGCCTGGAATGACGAATGTAATTGGGGTGGCTAAGAACACATCCCTGGCACGCCACGGATGGTGACGTTCACACGTTTCTTGCCCCGCGCCACACTGATTGCATTTCGTGGAGCATCTATCGACATTTCACAGCCTTGGGATGGTTGTCACCATTCTTACTTTTAGGAAGGAAACAGCCGAGGGTCTGGGAGGCCGCGTTGCCCTAGGTCACACAGCTTCACAAGTGGTCGGGCATCTTTTGGGCCCCAGGGCCCAGGCTCTTAGCCACCGAGGTACACTCTTCCCTCCTGTTAGGGCCTGGTGTCCCCTCCCACCAGCTGGGCCTCACCGGCCAGCACAGGTCAGAGCCCCTGTGGGGCCCAGGGCTAACAGTTTCAACAGAGGAGATGTGAGAAGTCAGAACTATCCTAGAAAGAGGGTTTTCTGTTTGGCTGGAGTTGGGGTGGTCAGGTGTGTGTGTGTAAGAGACAGAGACAGGACCTGTTACTAAGGGGAAGTAACTATGGTGAAAAGTAGAACTGCTGTTGTTTGTGACCTCGGGAATGTTCCTGAACGTTCTTCTGTGAAGACAGAGTAGCATTGTCGGCCTCGGAGGGTTTCGAGGATTAGAAATAGTACCTCAGTGCCAGCCCAGGGAACACAGTCTGTGGTGGCCAACGGCAGCCAGCCGGCTGTGGGGTTTCTACCCCTCGTAACTCTCTGCGCCTCGGTTCTCTCTTTTGGAAACGAGGTGAGCCTTTCTCCTGGCTCAATCTACAGGGTGGTTGCAGGATGAAATCAGATCAAACACATGAAAGAATTTATAAGCTGTAGGATTTTGAATAAATATGGAAATAGCATTAATAATCAAAAGCATCTTTGTGCTAAGATGCCACAGGCAGAGGCTGCCTGACGTGCTTTTAAAAGACTGGGAAGCGGTCTGCTGTCTTAAAAAGCCGTCTCCCCCAGGGCCTCAAATTTTCCTGTTTGGGCTTTATTCCTTTGATCCGAGAGGCTGTCTTAGGTCAGCATCCCCATCACCCTGTGGAAATGCAGATTCTCAGGCCTCACCTCAGCCTACTGAACAGAAACTCTGAGTGGAGCCAAGAAATCTGTATTTTAAAAAGATCTCCAGGAAAAGCAGAGGCACATTAAAGTTTAAGAAGAATTGTTTTGGAGCTCGTGGAAATGCGGGCTCTGATTCTGTAGGTCTGCAATGGCCCTGAGATTCTGCGTTTCCCAGATGATGCCTACAGTGCTGGTTCTCAGACATAGCAAGGTTCTAGAAGTGTCCCATAAAGTCAGGATTTTTGCATGAGCGGAAGCAACCCCTTAACAGCCAGCACTTTAGTTAAGAGTAATGGTGCCTGGGCCTTTCAGGAATGGGTTGCAGGAAAGGCTGAGGGATTCTGGCAGCCAGAGAAACACGAGGCAACAATGAGAGATCTTAAGAAAAAAAAGAGAAGGTAGGGGGTCATTAAGGGAAACGTAGGCTACCCTTGCGGAATGTGTTCAGGGCAGATCAGAGCATTCATTAAATCCATTCGCTCACTAAGTGCTGTCTATATGTTAGGCACTGTCTGTGCTTTTTGCATTCATCAACTCAATCCGCTAGAAACCCAATGAGGCCGGTACTTTCATTATTACCATTTTACAGAGGGGTAAACTGAGGAACAGAGAAATTAAGAAATTTGCCCGTGATCACTCAGCTCGTAGGTGGTGGAGGCGGGATTTAGAACTGAGGCAGCCTCACCCATTAGCACTAGACTCTTCTGCCTCAAATATAGCATCTGCCATCAGGAAGCTCACGGTCGTCCCGTGAGGAATAAGAGCTAGGAGGAGTAATGGCCAACACTTGGATGACGCCGACTATGTGCCAGCCTTACACACATCTGCTATTTTAGCCCTTGCAGCAATTTTAGGAGACAGGGCAGGGCACTGCTGAATGGGCCCGGCTGTGTGCAGAACTGTGCAAAGCAGGTGCACAGACGCCGAAAGTTCCAGACTCCAGGTTCTAAGAAGAAGAGCTCCAATCCAGGAATAACCTTTGCAAAGGGGCCTCCAGTATACCGGGTGCAAGCCCCACTGTGTGTCCTCGGCTTCCACACCCTCTCCGCTTCCCGACCTGGCCTCCAGAACTAGGCCCCGCTGTACCAAAAGGCAGGTGTAACTGCCAGCTATTCCGCTCAGGCTGGCTCCTGCAGCTGCACCCAAGTTCATGCAGCGGGTGAGGCCCCCTGCGTGTGTGGCTCCAGGCAGGTCTGTAGAGCCAGGCTGTTGACCCTCCTGGAATGGGTGGCCTGCTGAATGGTTGGTCCCTGCTGCCGCTGAGGCCTGACCCACCCGTCCATCCCTGCCATCCCAACTTGTGTCTCACGCCCTCCGTCCCTCCCTCCCCCACACACCAAAGATCACTACCTTGGCACTTGGGATTCAAAAAGTTGCCTAACAAATGAAAACTGACCTTACATCTTTGCAAACCACTTCTGGCAATACATTTTATGAGCCAAAATATGTTTCTATCCCTTGATCCAGGAATCCTCCTCCTCTTGGATTATTTATAATAAAATAAATTTCCAAAAGTGGGTAGGGAGAGGGGGAGTTCATACACAAAGATCTCCTGTGCGGGATTAATTATTCATTTGATAAATATTTATTGAGTTCCTCCTGTGTGCCAGACACAGTTCTAGATGGTGGAACCAAGATAAACAAGGTCCCTGCTCTCCTAGGAATGACATTTTAACTGTGGAAAAAGACAATAAATACCTACATAAATGAGAAAAATAATCTATTTACAAAATTCTCTGCAGAGAATTAAAATAAAGGTCTGTGGTAGAGAATAACTCGGTGGCTGCTTTTGATTAGGTGGCCAGGGATGGTCTCTTAAATGTCACTAAATAAGATGACCTTTAAGCTGAGATTCTCAGGACAGGAAGGGGCAGCCATATGAAGGTCCAGAAGAGAGTATTCCAGAAAAGGAGGCCAGTGTTCCAGGGAACTGCCAGAAAGCTGATCAAAGAAAGCAAGTGATCCAAAATGCGTTCGGAGGAGGGGAAAGGGCCAGATCAATAGGATCTTGCAAGCACGGGTGAGGTGTTTGAACTTTGTTCAGTAGATAATAAATACTAAGCAAGGGCATGAGACCAGATTGTGGATGAGAAAGGGGCAGTTAGGAGCTCTTGCCGCTGTTCCCGTGAAAAGGGATAGTAGCTTGAACCGGCATGGTGGAAACGGAGAAGAAGTTGATGGATTTGCGATATTTTTGGAGGCAGGGCTAGAAGGGTTTGTGGAAGGAATTGGGATGGGGTGATGAAGGCAGAGAAGTCAGGATTACTCATGGATCCTCGACTTGAGCTACCGTTGGGAAGACGGGAGAAGATCAAAATTTGGGAAATGAGAAGGGAAGACGTTATGGGTTGAACTGTGTCCCCCTCAAAAAGCTATGTTGAGGGGCGCCTGGGTGGCTCATTTGGTTGAGTGTCTGACTTCTGGTCAGGTCATGATCTCATGGTTCGCGAGTTTGAGCCCCACATCGGGCTCTCTGCTGTCAGTGTGGAGCCCGCTTCGGATCCTCTGTCCCCCACCTCTCTGCCCCTCCTCTGCTCGCTCACTCTCTCTCTCAAAAATAAATAAACATTAAAGAAAAAAAGAGAGAGAGAGAGATGTTGAAATCCTAACCCCCAGCACCGCAGAACGTTACCTTATTTGGAAATCGGGTTATTGCAGATGTAACTAGTCAGGGTAAGATGAGGTCCTGCTGAGTAGGGTAGGCCCTTTCTCCAACATGCCTGGCGTCCTTATAAGAAGAGAGAAATTCAGACACAGAGACAGAGACACACAGAAAGGAGAAGAGCATGTAGAGACCCTGACACTTGAGGAGAGCCAGCCACATGAGGAGGGGGCAGAGATTGGAGTGAGGCATCCATAAGTCAAGGGATGCCATGAACTGCCAGCTCGTCATCAGTGGACAGGAAAAGGCACAGCAAAGGTCCCCCTTCAGAGCCCTCGGGAGGAACCAATCCCGCCGAGATCTTGATTTCAGACTTCTCATCTCCGGAACTGCAGGAGAATACATTTTTGTTGTCTTAAGCCATCCAGTTTGTGATATTTGGCTATGGCCCTAGGAAACCATACAGAAGAGAAGTAGGATTTCTGTTTGTTATGTTTACACAAGAAGCCTTTTAGATGCCCACGTGGAGTTACTGAGTAGCCATGGGATATACGCGTCTAAGACTGTGGTCTGTAAAGTAAGGCGCCGACCTTTTGGGAAGTACTTTATACGACAGAGCTACATGACATACAAAGTGATGTCCTAGAAAGGGAGAAACGATTACATAAATGATGGCATACACATTCTATGAAATGGTAGGTCGCCTCTGAAAGAGAATCATTCTAAAGACAGGTAGGAACCTGGAAAATGCTTATGATACTGTTAAGCACACAGAGCCAGCGACTGCCATTACGTAACGACCATCTGCGTGCGGATGAGAAGTAAGTGTCGAATTGTCTGATTCAGAGTGTCTACCACAGGCCAAGCATTGTGGCAGCATCAAAGGTTAGACTTGGCGAGGGGCGCCTGGGTGGCTCATTTGGTTAAGCATCGGACTTCAGCTCAGGTCATGATCTTGAAGTCCGTGAGTTCGAGCCCCGCATCGGACTCAGTGCTGACAGCTCGGAGCCTGGAGCCCGCTTCGGATTCTGGGTCTCCCTCTCTCTCTGCCCCTCCCCCGCTCATGCTCTGTCTCTCTCTGTCTCAAAAAATAAATAAACATTAAAAAATTTAAAAAAAAAAGGGATAGACTTGGTGAAACCTCCAGTAAGCCACCCTCTGTGAGCACACCTATGCTGGAACTCTCACCACACACCGAGTGTCCTGATGGCTTATCCACGTCCCGTCATCGCTATGTGAGCTCCTTGAGGACAGGGGCTCCTCTCTGTATCCCGAAGCACAAGACCTGGCACAGGGCAGATATAAACTGAAGGCTGTTACATTTACTAGAACAGGAGAATCAGAATTTGATTGTCATACAGGAACGTGCAGCAAAGGAAAATAGATACCGAGTCTGTTGGCCTGTGGACATGAGGCTCCTTAAAATCTTCCTCAAGGTAGGTATCTGAAGCCTGAAGCCCAGCTCAACGTTTAGTGCCCGTTAAGTGACTTTATCTAGGCAGAGCACGGGGACTTAACTGCTTTGGAAGAAGTGATAGAAGCAAACGCTGGTGAGTAGAAAAATGTAACCGAAGAAGACATCCCACTTTACAATAGCGAAGAGAATCAATCCATTGAGTAAGACTCACAGTGTATAATCATAAATCAACTTAATTTCATTTCCCAGCCCCCCGAAGGAGGGTCGCCCTTTCTCTGCCCTTCAATGAGACTTCAAGCATCCTCCAACCTGTCTGCCACTCCCAGGAAATGAAAAGTCCGGTGACCACTCCAGTCACCAAACAAACGCTATTCCTAAATGAGATGCTCAGTCCCAGACAAAAGCAAAATCCCAAATTTGATTTAAAATTCTGCCTTTTAGGGGCGCCTGGGTGGCTCAGTCAGTTAAGCGTCCGACTTCGGCTCAGGTCATGATCTCGAGGTCCGTGAGTTCAAGCCCCGGGTCAGGCTCTGTGCTGACAGCTCAGAACCTGGAGCCTGTTTCAGATTCTGTGTCTCCCTCTCTCTCTGCCCCTCCCCCCACCCATGCTCTGTCTCTCTCTCTCCTTCAAACATAAATAAACATTTTAAAAAATGTTTTTTTTAATTCCACCTTTTGTTCCAACAGGGCTTGCTGCAGGTAGGACTGCTATAGCTGGGGACAGGACCTGAGCCGAGATCGGATGTTTTAACCCACTGAGCCACCCAGGCGCCCCTCTCATCCTTCTGATTTCTATGGTGGCTGTGAGATGCCAGTCCCCCTGTCTCCCCGTCTCAAACTACCATAGACACATATTAAGCTTTCTGAGTAGACTCCAGGGAACATCTGTCTCTCTCCGTCCTTCCTTCTCTCTTTCAGTATAATTACATACAATATTATATTAGTTTCAGGTGCAAAGAAGCCCCGCTTTCTTGACTTGAGAAAGGGGGCCACACAAGAGCTCACTCCAACACAAAATTTGTTCAGCTCTAATCTAAAGGCAGCCCCAAGGGTCTTGGGGCTTTTGCCATTACACCATACCGCTAAGTAGTATGAAGGGCACACGCGCGCGTGTGTGTGCACGCGTGCGCGCACACACACATGTGCTCACACAGGGGAATCAAAGATGCCTCCACCACTGTTTCTCAAGAGTTCCGGTCTCTGAGGAGAACTGGCACATGTATCCGTAAGGCCAGCCCGAGGCAGCATAGTCCCTGCTGGACGCAGTAGAGAAGGTTCCATGGAGAAGGCAGCCTCTGAGCTGGGTCCTAAAGAAGGAGGAAGACAAGCAGAAGCCGAAATGAAGTCTTTTCAGAGAGGGGGAACTGTGTGGACACATGCCCAGTGGTAGAATCGAGGAGGAGTGTATAGATTACCACTAAGTAGTTTGTTTAAACGGGACAAGTGAAAGATAAGGCCGAGCCAGACCCGACATGAACAAGACACGGGGTTTGGATCTTTGTCTGCAGGAAGTCAGTCCCGAAGGTTTCCAACGGGGCAACAAGATGGAGGGCGGGTTGAGAAAGGCAGTGACTAATTCTTGGTGAAATGTGTTCTTCATTTCCTTGAGTCATTAACCAGGGTCCCATTAAGAAGAAAAACAAAACAAAAACCTTCCAGGACTTGCTTTCTTTTCCAGGAAAACCCTTGCCCTTTGGATCTTCTCCTGAGTTCAGTTTATAAAGACACCCAATCCTCTTTTTACTCTTAGTTAAGGGGTCTTGGCACAGCTGCTCGTCCCAGGACCCTCCTTCCAGCCCTGGGGCCCTCAGCTTCAAGTCTGACGGAGCTGCCCAGCCCATTGCCCTGGGGCACCCCAAGCTGCCCTCTGCGAGAGGCCTAGGGGAGGGCCGCCCTTTCTGAGCAGAAGGGCCATAAAAACCTTGTGTCCATGAGCCCAGCCACAAAATCTTCACCCTGGGCCCACTGAAGCCAAATGGGAAAAATCTAGAAGCCTGCAAAGCCAAGAAAACAGCAGGTTCGGATTCAAACCCCCGCTTTGCCCCTACCCTTTCCGATCTCGAGACCTCCCTCAGCCTCTATGCGTTAACCTGTAAAATGGAGACAAAACCACTTACCTCAGCAAGGAGGCTGCTGTGACAATTAAGCGAGAGACCTTGTCCACACAGCTACCACAGAGCCGACACTCAGAGAATGTCACTCCTGCTCCTTCCCCCAACCTCTCTCCATGTCTTGATTTCCTTGCCAATTAAATATGATGGGGAGTCAAGGAAAAAGTTGAAACTGACCAAGTTCCCAGACCTCTGCCTTCTGCCCCACGCAGAGGCCAGCAAGAGCAGAGAGCTTTTTCTGCCATGTTTGAGCTCTGGAAGCTCTTTCTTCTTCTTCTTTTTTTTTTTAGTTTATTTTCTTTTTAAATATAACTTATTGTCAGGTTGGCTAACATACATCGTATACGGTGTGCTCTTGGTTTCGGGGGTAGATTCCCGTGATTCATCGCTTACATACGACACCCAGTGCTCGTCCCACAAGTGCCCTGCTCAGTGCCCATCACCCATTTTCCCCTCCCACAGCCCCCCCCCCCCCCATCAACCCTCAGTTTGTTCTCTGCATTTAAGAGTCTCTTAGAGGTTTGCCTCCCTCTCTGAAACTATTTTTCCCCTTCCCTTCCCCGATGGTCTTCTGTTAAGTTTAAAATCACAAAGCCACTTAGTTGTAGCACACATTGGCACACACTTGGAAGGAGCCTACCTTCCCCAACCTCACCCCATTACCACCGCCTGACTCAGTTTCCCCCTCTGTAAAGTGATTGCATCTGAGACAGGTCCCGTCTTTCCCCCTCTGCAACTGCCCACTGGGTTGGGAGGACCAAGCCCGGCAGAGGGCGTGCTGAGCGTAACCTCTTGGCCAAGGCCCTGGGGAGAGGCGTCCAGCCAAGGAAAATTCTAGTGGAAAAAACGAAGAAAGGATTCCAGGTTTATGAGTCCCAGACTTTGAAAAACAAAACTGCTGAGTTGTCTCCTGAGTTAGGGAAAAAGAACACCACAGCCGCCTTGAGATTTCCAGGAAACGATTTGTGAAGGTTTTGGGCGAGGCTGGCAGGGGGGCTCAGGGAGGCCCAGCTCGGTTGGATGCCCTGGGAGGTGGGGGACAGGGGCAGGGGGGTGTTCCCGTGGGAGGCTGAGTGTCCAGATGTTCCTGGGCATGGTAGGGTTAGGTGACTGTACGTGGGTTCGTAGGGACTCTCTATGCACACTTGTCTGTTTGCCTGAGGACAACCCCCCCAACCAAGTATTTATTGAGCACTATCTATGTTCCACTGTGCCCTGTGCTAGGGGATGGGGACGCAGCGACAGATGAGACACAGTCCCTGAGTGCAAGGAGCTGAGTTTAGCAAGGGATGCAAATCAGCAGGCTTTCAGTTGGGAGTACAGGCACCTGGGAGGCGGTTTGGGTGGCCATTCACTAGCTTTGTGGTCTGCAGCCCAGGGTGCAAGCCCAGCCACACGCTAGCTACTTGACTTTGGAGATGACACTCAGTCTCCTTAGCTGGAAAGTTAACAGACTACGATGACGTCGTAGGAGATAGCGAGTGTATGTAAACGTCTGATGACTTCTCTCCATCACGTGCCTGCAAGGTCTGCACCTGGGTAAGTACACAATTCGTGCAAAGTCTGGGTGAGCTCTGGGCAGGGCTTGCCTGCCTAGGTCTCGTGTGTGCCAGGCTTCATCAGGGGGCGCAAGTAGGAGCCCACAGTTTGTGGGGACGCTCATCCAGTTTGGATTTGTGTTTCGGCTCACGGAGCGTTCTAAAAATCAGGACATTCTGCATAAAAATCCAGGTTTCCAGTCTTTCTTCAAACCTCGGAAGACCTGGCCATCCTGCAAGCCTGCCACGGTCTCTGCTTCCCATGGATGCGTCCTTCCCAGGAGCACCCTCGCTCCTGGCTGGTCTCCAGGTCTGTCCTTGGAGGGATTCCAAGCTGGTTCAGGAGGGCTTGTGTGCAGACATGTTCTCTCTGAAAGGAGAAGCAACACTGGGCAGAGGCTGGTGCCAGGGCCCCAGCCTCCCCGGGCAGCTCCAGCTGCAGGCGTCAGAGGGGCAGAGAGGCCTGCGGACCCTACCCAAGGCTCAGGCTGTGTGGCCGGACACTGGTTACCAACGATAGTACCCGAGGATGGCAGCCAGAAAGAATGGCTTTTCTGGCCTATTCGATTTTTACATTTCCTAAATGCGTCAGTTACAGCTCCCAAATGATTAAGACAACGGCTCTCCCCCAGAAAGTGTTGCTGAATGTATATACTATGGTTCTTTTTAAATGAGCAAACACGGGACAACTGGCTGGCTCAGTCAGTCAGTAGGGCATGCGACCTTTGATCTGGGGGTTGTGAGTTCAAGCCCCACATTGGGTATAGAGCCCACTTTAATTTTTTTTTTAATGTTTATTTATTTTTAAGAGACAGGGAGCTACAGTGTGAGAGGGGAAGGGTCAGAGAGAGGGAGATACAGAATCCGAAGCAGGCTCCAGGCTCTGAGCTGTCAGCACAGAGCCCAACGCGGGGCTTGAACTCACAAACCATGAGATCATGACCCGAGCCGAAGTCAGACGCTTAACCGCCTGAGCCACCCAGGCGCCCTGAGCTCACTTTAAAAATAAATAAATAATAGGGGCTTCTGGGTGGCTCGGTCGGTTAAGCATCCGACTCTTGATTTCAGCTCAGGTCGTGATCTCAAGGTTCGAGAGTTCAAGCCCCGCATCGGCCTCTGTGCTGACACTCGGGAGCCTGCTCAGGATTCTCTCCTTTCTTCTCTCTGCCCCTCCCTTGCTTGCTCTCTCTCTCAAAATAAGTAAATAAACCTAAAAAAATAGATAATAAAATAAAATGAGCAAAGAGGCTCATGGTTTAAGCTAAAAGTGGATTTGTTAAACCTCACGTTGGGAACCTACAGGTGTGAATGGTAGGACGGATATCCTCCTCCTATCCCTGGATCCTCTTAAGATGGCAAATAAGCCCCTCATAACAGATAGTTACCGGGCCCCCACTGTGTGCAACATGCAGGCTGGAACAAGACAGGACGGGGTATTACTGAGACATCTTGGGACAAAAGAGCACCAGAACATAGAGGAAGACCCCTCTGGACCTGTGACTTGCTGTGCAAGCTCCTTCCCCTCCCCGGGCCTCCATTTTCCCTTCTGTAAGATAAGAAGGTCAGAAGAGATGAACAAATACCAACCCCACACTCACAACCCTCCCCAGCCCCGAGCTTGGGCATTGTTTTCTTATTTCGACGGAGTACTAGCTCTAGCCGTGATTCTTAGCCTCTTACTCCCCATCCCACATTCTTGCTGCCAAGTCTTGGCTTGTGCTGGGAATTCATCTGGCTCGAGCTCTGAAAGAAATTCATCAGAGGAGGTTTTTCACATTGTTTTCTCTTATTAAAAAAAAAAAAAAAAAAAAAAAGTCTGGAGTCCAAAAAGACGAGGCATCCGGTGGAAGCTTCCAGCATCCGTTACAGAGGTGGTCCTGGTCCAGGTGGGGAAAGGAGCCCCTAGACAGGTGGGAGAGCGGTACCCCTTCTCCAGCCCCAGGGCGTGAGTGGCTAAAGGGTTTGCCCTGAAGGATTCCTCTGAGGTCATTCTCCCAGTTCACAGATGGGGGAAAATGAGGCCCAAGGGTGGATGGGACTTTCCCCACAGTCCTGAATCCTAAGCAAAAGCTCTCCCCACTGCCTGATTTTTCTCTCTCAGGCTGAGTCCTCAGGACGGAGTGGGATATGCCCCTCCTCAGCCTGAGGTTGACTGCCGTTGAGCTAAAACATCCAGTTTTCTTGTTTTGCACCAGCCGAGAGCCTGGGAAACCCAATCTCTCAAAAGCATGTGTAAAGGCACAGCAGTGTGTCTGTAACCCAGGAAAAGGCCTTGGAGGCCCGGGGCGTCCACCTTTAGGAGAGTCTTGATGGCCAGATCCCGTGACAGAAGGAATTTAACACACGTAAAACCAAGCTTTTAGAGCGGGGTACACAGGTGACCAGAGACAGTGAAGAGAGGGAGTAGGTGACTAGTATTAATCCAAAGATGTTTGCCTTCCTCATTATTGGCCTCTTAGGAGCTTGTCCTTATCAAAGGGTCCACCGGTCAAGCTCTTTGCCTAAACCACGTCGCTATCCCCATGAGTATCACTGGCATTTGTGTCATAAATTGAAATCCCCATTGCGGTTTCAAAGTGGCCAGTCCCACAAATAATTGGGAACCCCCTAGGGACAGCTGTGAAGCCTGCAATTCAAGGAACTTCAGAGGCACTTTGTTCCTGACCTTACAACCTGAAACTCTGTGGAGAGTGGAAAACTCACCATTTTAAGATGGTGAAAATCGCCAGACTTAAAAACTCCCTTCCACAAACAACCCCAGATTTCTTATCAAATTTTTGCTACCTCTGTGATCACAACACCCTAAAAACGGCCAAGTCTAAGATACTGAAATGTGTTCTGATGATGCATCATTAACGATGCTCGCCTTCCCTGAAAATGTGCACGGATCGTTTGTTACACAGTAGTCCCCATGGAACAAATGTTTATCGAACGCCTCCCATGTGCCAGGCACTGTGCTAAGCCGACAACAATAATGAAGAAATCAAATACAATCCTACTTTCATGCATCTAATTTCCTATATTCCCATAACTCCTATACTCTAGTGGGGCCACAAGAAAAAAAAAAAACAACTTGTAAATAGGCACATGTTGTAAATTGCCTATTATATTATTCCTACGGAGTAGGAATTATAGTGTATTATAATTTTTTTATTATTATAAAAATTACATGTATTATAATTATTTTTATATTATTATTTAAAATTTTTAAAAATTATATGTATAATTATTTTTATATTATTATAAAAATTATATGTATTATAATTATTATAGTGTATTATAATTTTCCTACAGAGTGTTAACGGAGGCTGAGGGAAGAAAACTCAGGGGACATTTTTCGTCATCGCACCAAAGCAGGGAGGCTAAAGTTTTCACAGAATCATTTGGTGTATTTCTTTGTTTTGTCGCTGATATCCCTTGTACAGAAGTTATCCTGGAGAAGTATGGAATTTGGGTGGAAGCACCCAGTATAATTTGGTCTCCTCCTCTCCTAGGTGACCGCTAGCCTGTAATCATCTGTTTAATTACATTTCCTGGCGCAGGAATCAGCAGTTATCAGAGGGGATTAAGATAATGCTAACGGGAAAGCTGTTCACTAAGTGTTTTTACTAAACACAGGCTGTGAATGTGAGGAACAAGGCAGGTTACTGGCAACGAAAAGAAGGAATATAAGGGAAAAATCGGGAGCCCTCAGTATTTAGAAGTAGAGGGAGGATAGCCCCTCCTGGGCTCCACATTTTAAGGGTTGTTGACAAATAGCAGCATGCCCAGTTGGCTGTCATTAGCTGACTGGATTCACGCAGTTGGTTCATGTACATCCAGATGGTAGCCATGATGGGTAGGAGCCATGTCTGTGTCATTCACAGCGGTAGAGTGGGGCCTTGCTTATGGCCTAACACCACGTAAATGTTCAGTAAATATACGCAGGGTGAGGTCGATGAAAATGTCTGCAGCAACTGTGACACACCTTCTATCCTGCCCCAGAATGGACTCTCTGAGTTCCTTCTCCTCTACCAGCCCGCCCTCAGGAAGATTCCCCCTGACCTTTAAATGGATCACCATGACTCAGCTCCTCTCCTCTCCCCGAAGAAGACATTAAGGTGTCTCTTGTTAAAGAAATGTCCAGGGGCACCTGGGTGGCTCAGTCGGTTAAGCGGCCGACTTCGACTCAGGTCATGATCTCGCGGTCCGTGAGTTCGAGCCCCGCGTCGGGCTCTGCGCTGACAGCTCAGAGCCTGGAGCCTGTTTCAGATTCTGTGTCTCCCTCTCTCTGACCCTCCCCGTTCATGCTCTGTCTCTCTCTGTCTCAAAAATAAATAAACGTTAAAAAAAAATTTAAAAAAAAAAAAAAAAGAAATGTCCAGAATTAAGGGGCTGGAGGGTGAGCTGCCATATTGGTCTGGAACAAGGAGTCGGGTGGCCCCACTTCACACACCTGTACCCTAGACCTGGATTCTGTAAACTAAAAGTCATGGTGTGCAAAGGATCCCTGAGGGTATCTGTTCCCCTCTTGTCACTGTTATCATTTTTACCATAACCACAGACCCCAAGCCTCCGGATGCTCAGGCTGACACCTGATCCTGCCTTCCCCCAGAAGGCTGATGACCCAGTCCAGGGTAACGTCTCCCTTCCCCTAATGCCCTGGGTCACCAGCAGCTAAACTCCATAGTTCCAAACTCCAAAGTCACGATTGTCAGAGTTCAGGGTGAACAGCCTGGGACAGCTGAGGCAAGTCAGACCAGGAGAGAATCCCGGTTTCCGCATGTGGGACCTGAGAACATCTCATTAGGTCCATGATTTTCTAAACCACATCCCCAGAGCCCAGAGGTCAGGCTAGGGAGGACAGAAGCCCAGTGCACAGGCTCCGGGCTACCTGCTCTGTTTGACACAGTCTCTGCTCCTTGCATTTTTATCTATTTGGGTTCCATGAGAGAAAGCATTCAAAGACACAGTCCTACAGCTAATACGAAGTTTGAAAAAACCCAACCCATTCTATGGTCTTTAAGGTTATTTTCCACTATTAAAAAAAAAAATCTATGAACTATTTTTTTTTTGGACTATGACTTAAGCATTCATTTATTTATCCCAAACAATTTCCACTATTAAAAAAAAAAATCTATGAACTATTTTTTTTTTGGACTATGACTTAAGCATTCATTTATTTATCCCAAACAACTGGTTAGAGGCGAGGAAAAACCAAACGGAACGCAAGTCTGACTTCTAATGCAGTGCTCATTTCAGTATATAAATATATCCTACAGCATATCGCTTAGAGATTTCGGGTGGGGGCAGAGAGAGGGAAGATTACAGTCCCTTTCCTCCCAGTACCAAGTTGTCAGAGCGTGGTCAGCTTTTACCGTTTTTCTATTCTCCATCTTGGAAGGGATTAAAAATCTCTGCTCTAGGAAATAGGGCAGGCCAGGAGGTGGTCGGACACGTAAGGGGCTTGTCACATGAGCTCGAACAGTGCAGCATGGCTCACAAAACTTTAATTACCCAGCGTCCTTCTGATCGTTCAGCACATAGCTCCTTTCAGGAGCCACAAGCTCAAAAGGCTAGGAGCGCAGGAGGGCAACTTCAATATCAAGAGCCTGGTGGCTGAAGGTCTGGGGCAGAAGTGGAGGATGGAAGTCTTTTGGTGCCTCTTAGAACGAACCCAGCAGATACAGATGTGAAAGGAACCGCTGAGGCTCAAACCCTCCCTACTTCCCTGTGTTTTCTTTCTTGTTCCTCAGTCGCGGCCTCATGCTCAGACCACCAGATCTTAGGGCTTAGCCAGACGGACTACATTTCTTTTTAAACTTATTTTTAGAAAAAAAAAATTTTTTTTTTTCTCTACCGGGTAGAGATGAGTGGTCTCCAAAAGGTTTCGTTTCCTTTCTGAGTCAGATTCAGCCTCATGGGGCTTGGCTTTCAATTTCTTCAGCCTCGCCATTCCCTGAGCACTCAGAGGTCCTCTGGTGAGGCCCCCTCAATTTCAAGAGCCCCCCAGAATAAGCCAAATGACTACAGATAAGTTTTTGGTACTTTCCAAAATTAAACTATTTCCCTTGGTGAATTTCCACCAAATGAGCTCATTAATTTGAAAACAGGAAGTGACACATGAAGAGAGTGAGGTCAGGCTGCTGGTGCACTTACACTGCTTTGTTTTGGGGGGCGGAGAGGTGGTTGGGAGAGAGGTGGGACCAGAGAATGGCTTTCACAGGTCCCAAATCCTTCCCGGATTGGACTAAGAGTCGGGAATCGTTTTTTTTTAATTTGAAAACGTTTTTTAATGTTTATTTATTTTTGAGAGAGAGACAGAGAGACAGAGCACGAGTGGGGGAGGGAGAGAGAGAGAGAGAAGAGAGAGAGGGAGACACAGAATCCGAAGCAGACTCCAGGCTCCAAGCTGTCAGGATAGAGCCCGGCTGGGGGCTTGAACTCACAAACGTGAGATCGTGACCCGAGCTGAAGTCGGACGCTCAACCAACAGAACCACCCAAATGCCCCGAATCAATGAGTTTTTAAACCAGAGATGCAAAACTCAATCCTTTCCTCTCAGGATTGAAGGACCCTCCAGAGGACACCACTGGTCAAACTTCCCACAGACTGCCACTATTAGAAGCCCCTGAGACCCTCTGCTTGAGCAGGTGTGTCCCCTCCAGGGAGGACCCGAAGGCTCGCCCTTCAGCAGCACAGCTCTCTGCCTGAAGCATCAGCTACTCCCTGAGAAGCTAGAAGAAGGTCTGCCCTGGGGAGGAGGCTTAAACACATCTCAGGTTAAAAAACTAAACCCCGGGCGTGGGGGGCGGGGGGGGGGGGGGGGGCACCTGGGTGGACACAGGTGCTTAAGCATCAGGCTGATTTCAGCTCGGGTCACCATCCCAGGCTTGGGGAGATCGGGCCGCCTCCAGCTCCAGGCTGAGGGTGGGTGCCTGCTTAGGATTCTCTTTCTCTCTCTCTCTCTCTCTCTGCCCCTCCCCCGCTCACTCTCCCCCCCCCCCAATAAATAAATAAATAAATAAGCAAACAAACATTAAATTTCTTTTAAAATAAAAACACAGTTAAGTATCAGACCAAAAAAAGAGAGACCCTGACACATAAAGAGAACTTACTAGATGCCTCTCCCAGTAACTAAAACCGAAGCAAACCAACCAAGTGGGCAGCCTCACTCCTCCCTCAGCTAACAGCCCTGCAGCTATCAGAGGCGTGATGAAGAAGGAGCCTTCGTCAAATTCATAAAACCGAAGGCCGTTCGTATCTCTTAAAAATTCCACTAAGTTCCGTAACGATTTTGACTGATGCACCCAAACGCACGGCGGGTAAGTGGCCTGGTGTGCGTGCGTATGTAGGTGAAACCAGACACGGTGCCTTAAAACATCCAGTTTGGTCGCGTGCCTTCGGAACCGCTCTGCAGCATCTCTGCGGACCGCTGCGCGCCAACCGCGACCGCGGCGCGCCGGGCAGCCCGCAGCCGCGCGAGCCCTGGGCCCGGCTCCCGGCGCGAACCCAGGAGAGCCAAGCTTGGGGGTGTTGCTGCTGCTCGTCCCGTCCCCACGAGGGATTTCAGGCAAGCCGGAGAGGGGGGCGGGCAGGGGGGCGAGTCCCAGGTGCGCATTCGTTTCCTCCGCGAATGCTTTTCTGAGTCCCGCATTTGTGCCAGGGGAGAAGGGCCGTGGCCGCGTGCCGGCGCCCACGCTGCAGACCCCAACCCCGAGCCTCAGTTTCCCCATCGGGGAGGCGCCCGCCCCGCCCCGCCCGGCCCCCGGGGCGGCCGGGGGCGTCGGCGGGGGCCGCGGGGACCTGCCCCGGGCCTTCCCGGCTTCCGCCTCCCGGGCCACGTCCCCGGCGCCCCACCGGAAGCTCTCGCTGGGCCGCGGGGAGGCGACGGCGACGGCGGCGGCGGCGGCGCCGAGGTTGGTTGCACTGCACCCCGCCCCCACCCCAGGCCACCCCGCCCCGGGGCTGCCGGCGGCCCCCGCCCCCGCGCTCCCGGGCCCGGGCCGCCCCGACTCCCGCTCGCTCGCGCGGGGGACTCCCCAGGCGCAGGCCTCCCGGCGCGGCCCGTGACCTGGACGCCGCGGCTGCGGAGCCCGCCCCCGGACTCCTACCCCAGCCCTTCCTGCGGGCAGCGGGGGCAGCCCCGGGGGTTCGCCCCCTCCTCGAGGAGTGGCGGGCGCCGCTCTGCTCTCGGCACTGGGCACGCACCTGATGTGGCGGTGGCGAGGCGACAGTCACCTGCCCGGGGGCGGGAGGGATGCACGACTGAGGCTGGGGGGCACAGACAGGCAATCCGGCATCGGCCTCATGGAGCAGGGGGCTGTGGGGGACGCTATGGGATCGAAAAGCCGGGCGCCCAACCCCATCCTGGGGCCAGCCCACGGAGACCCAGGGGTCTGGTCAAGGGCGCCGGAAAGGGCAAGTGGACGGCTGGGAGGAGGGGGTGTATGCGGCGCGGAGAGACTCCAACCGTGCAGATCCCGCGGTGGAGCCACGGAGATGAGGCCAGTGGAGGTTCAGAGCAGAAGAGAAAGGGGTCAAGGAGAAGATAAGGAGTGTCCGGAGAAGTGGGGGGTGGGAGGTACACGGAGAGGGTGCGAAAGCCAAAGGGAGGAAGGGAATTTGAAAGGAGAAGCCACCAATGGTGTGAGGTGCTGGCCAGAGGGCAGGTTGGATAGCCGGGACAGGCCCCGGGCGTTTGGTGACTCCAACGCTGAGAATCTTGGGGAGATGGTTCCCGGAGATTCGAGTGAGGAATTCTCCATGCAGCCAGTCTTTTCCAGAAGTTCTGATAGAGTGAGGAGAGAGTGTCGACACAGGGGAGGACTTTGGGATAAGGGTGAAGAGCAGTTTAAAGCAGACCGTGTGGTTAAAGCACAGGCTCTGGGGTCAGGGGTCCCCGCACACTATCTGCGAGATCTTGGACAAGTCACTTAACCAGTTTGTGCCTCAGTTTCTGATCTGTAAAATGGGGATGATGATGATGATGATGGACAATGCCTGCCTGTTAAGGATCACGTGAAGATTAGCTGAGACAGTTAAAAGTACTTAACGTGGCCCTAAAATGCCGTACCGATCATTTTCCACTTTTATTATTGGAACAACTTGGGCATATTTTGATGCTCATATGGAAGAGCTGGTAGAAAAGGAGGCATTGGAAGACCGAGAGGAGAGAAAGGGGACTAGGAGAGAGGGACCCAGAACTTGGATGGGAGGTAAGTGCCTGTCTATGCCGAAGGAAGGGAAAGAGAGAATTGGCGGGGATGCAGGGAAGTTTGCAGGTTTGGGGTATGTGGTTAAGGGACTGCCTTTCCCTTTCTCTGAAGTAGGCCTCAAAGTCGTTTGCTGAGAGGGCCAGGCCATGGCTGGCCCTGGTGAAGAGGGAGGTCCCAGTTTACACTGCCGTGGTAGGGTACCATGCCCTCTTTGCCAGGAGCCCCAATGTGGTTCCAGCGAAGAGGGGCAGTTGAATTTTTCTGGGGTCAGAGGACAACATCTGACCTGCCTTGCCCACTTACAAGGCTCAAGTAAAGTTGATGGGTGTGAAAACGCTATATAAGCAAAATTTACCATCTTAATTCTGTTCCCTGATCTTGAAGAGCTGGGAGCATAGTGGCCCTGAGTGGAACACCATGCCAAAGCCTTCCAAGCAGTCCCCTTGGGCCATGCACCACGCCAGGTTCCCACCCTTCACTTCATTCCGCCATCACACCAGACGGGGAAGGTGGAAACTATTATCCCCATTTCACAGATGCACAGACTTTCAGAGGAGTTAAAGGCCATGTCCCAGGACCCAAAGCTAGTAAATGGAAGACCCAGGATCCCAACTCCCATCTGTCAGACCTCAAAGCCCATGATTTGAAATCACTATGAAAGTTTGCAAAATCCAGCAGGATAGGAAGATGTGGAACTAGGTGAGAAAACAGGCTGGGATCCCTGCCCTCCATCCCAGCTCTGTAAGCGCCACCAAGTTGCCTTGTTTTTTGTCCCTCGTGCTTGGGTAAAAGAACACGGACCTTAGAGTCCCACAGACCTGTTGCTGATGCTCCACTACTGGGGGCTTTGACTTTGGACCAGGCATCTCGTTCCTCTGTGCCTATATGCGGCCAGTGGATTCTCATCAGGTTGCTCTATGGAATAGGAAGGAAAATGTTGCCCAGGATGCAGAAGACATACCAGCGACCATAGTTCCTACACAGCCATGGGTCTCCGTCCCACTTGGCCGCTGAGCCCAACTCCCTGCGACCTAGTATTTATTTCGAGCTTTGTTCTCCTCAGAGCCAGGACGTGGTAGCGCCTGACCCAAGTATGTGGCCACCTATGACTTCCTGAGTGGGGCATTGCGGGGGGAGGGCCCAGATCATGGTCCCGCGGCCTAATTTCAAAGGAGGGGAGAGCCCTGTGTCATCACCGTGACTGACGAGGAATGCCACGGGCAGGGCCGGGGCATCAGAAGCCTCTCAGCTGCCTCCGGTGGCTTGGCCACCGGCTTCCAGAATCTCAGAGCCCAGAGGGGCCTTGGAGACAACCTGTTACGACTCCTTTTTTTTTTACAGATGAGGTTAAGAAGACCCACTGTGAGGAAGTGACTGTTACCTGAGACACTCTGGCCAGCGCACAGCTAAAGCGCCTGGAGCTTGCATTTTTGAACCAGCCTCAGAACCCTGGGGATTTCCACTGGGGCAGTGAGCACCCTCACCGAGAATTCTAGGCTGCGTCAGGGTGCCAGGGAACACCGGCTGTGACCGCACCACTGAAGTCCCCAGGAGGAGGAGGAGGAGGAGGAAGCCAGCAGGAAGCAGCCCAAGGTGCTCAGAGAGGGGAACTTTTCACTGCAGTTCCTGAAAATCCGCGGCACGGTTCTTTTTTCTCTCTGACTTGTTTTCTTTTCTCTCTCACTTTAAAGAATGACTGGACACTCCTAAAGCCTTCAGTCACCATCCAGGGGATTTTTTGCACCACAAAGGGTAATTCCTGCCCCATCCCTGCTGTGACTCAGCCGTGACGTTGAACCACACAAGCCAGCAAAAAGATAAAGTTGTCAGACTCCTGCTCACCAGAGAGAACTCACCTCTTCTCTCAGCACAGACTTTACAGGCCCGGTCCCCGCCCCAGAGGAGCGTAGACGGGCCCCCCAGGCCAGCCTGGGACCCCGGGATGGCCTCTGGCTCAGCCAGCAGCCCCCGCCCAGCCCCTGATGAGAACGAGTTTCCCTTTGGGTGGCCCCCCACCGCCTGCCCGGACCCACCAGAGCCCAGGGCCCTCTGCTGTGCTGCCTGTCTCTCTGAGAACGTGAGGTGAGGGGTCGGAGGAGCAAAGGGTGGGTGGGCAGGGAGGGACCCCTGACAGGAGGAGAGGGTGAGAGGAACCGATGGCTTTAGGCAGGTGACCACCTGGCCGGGCCTCAGTTTCCACACCCTTTCCATGCAGTCCATGCCACTGGCCCTTCTGACTGGTGGTGGAGAGAGAAGCAGGCACTGAAAGCTGTACTCACCCCTGCAGAAGGCCACCCGGGGCAGGGGGCGGGGGGGGGGGGGCGGGCTCTGCAGCCAGCGGGGCTACTTTCTGCCTGTGTGGCCTGTGCAAAGTGCCTAACATCTCGAAGCCTCAGCTTCTCCGTCTGTAAAATGCCTGCAAAGCTCTTTTCTGCCTCCCGGGATTGGTACGAGGCCCAACCAACAACGCGCGAGCGAGTTCTTGTCAGGATGAGCATAAGCTCCCGTAGCAAATGACAAAGTGTCATAAAATACATCTCTTTCCACGATACCACCTACCTCCTTATACTGTGTGCTGGCAGTGCTTTTAAAGGGGAAGCAGATGTCTATGTTTATACACATCTATATTTATCTATTTTTGTATAATATATTAGATTGTGTATATCCGCATATAAATACAGATACATGTATTTACATAGAATATACATTTTACATATGTATCAAGTACATATAATATACATCATACATGCTGTATATAATATGTAAAAACGTGTATATTTGTAGTTACAATATAAATAATTCAGGTGTGACAATATGAGCATCCACATCCCATCCGAGGCAACTATTATGCGCCTGCTGTGTGCTAAGCACTGTTTCCTTGGCTCTTCCAAGAAGGCAGGAAAGGTGGATACCGTTACTATCCTGTTTTACAGATGGGGACAATGAGGCCTAATGGAGAGATTAGGGCAGCCTGTCCCCGGTCAGCTTCCTGGCCAACGTGCTCCCAAACTGCCTTGCGCCAACGTGACCTTTGCTTGGGGCTTTGCCTGGGGAGGCTGTGAGGAGCGGGGAGGATGTGGCTGTGGAAAAGCCAGGCGGGGAATGGGGGCGGGGGGAGGGCGGGGAGCAAAGCTTGACTGCTTTTACCATCAAGCTGATTTTGGGGGGGTTCATCTCAGGCTTTTTGCAACGGGTCTCTTCTGCCCAGCTCCTGAATCGGTCTGCACCTGGCCAACCCATACGTCCCCGAGGCCTCGTTTTCCTCCCGTGTAAGCTGGGCCTGACGGGTGGCTCTCACTGTGGCTCAGAACCCCTCGGGAGCTTTCTCAAAGCACATAGATCTAAGTGTCATTGCGCTCAGAGTCTGACACCCACTCCTGGTTAGGAAACCCAGGCTGGTTGTTCTCTGAGGCCCCTTCTTATTCTGACTGTGCTCATCCAAAATTACTGAAAGTAAGAGACCCAAAGCCTAATAGAGGAAGCCGGGAAGAGCAAATATAACCACACATCCACAAATCCCTACCGGAACCCCTGGGCTCAGGTATATTTTGGAATTCGGGACTTTTTCAGATTTTAGAAAAGGAAGTCAGTGCATTACTACTTTATTCTTCCAGCGGGGACGGGGGCATGTTAATATTTCTGCCGTGAAACAGAAGGGCTCACACTACGTGGGGTAGGTAAGGGTGATGATAGCCTCCAGTCACCCCAGGGCAGGTGTAGCAGCTAACTGAGCTCACTGCGAACTATGGGAAGGTACCGGGTGCCCAGTACTCTTGAAGTTTGGGAATGGTGGGTCTGGGGCTGCGGACCTACCTGCACCTGAAATCAGCTGCGAAACCGGGCACGGCCTGGGCGTTTGCAGCGACAAGGATGGAGGTTGGTGCCGAGAAGCCACGAATCTTCACTCAGCAGGCTTTGTTCATGTGTCCCCAGGAATGGCGAGGATCGGATGTGTCCAAAATGCAGAGGGGACGACCCCCAGTCTGTAAGCCCAAGAAGCCTTCTGTCTCAGGAGAAGGTACGTGGCACGGCCTGGAAAGAGTATTTGTCCTTTTTTTTTCCCTTTTGTCGAGGTGGAAGCCATTGGGCAGCTGCCCACAAAGTCTCTGGAAGATACCTGCCCCCTTGTCTGGAGTCTGGACTGCATCAGTTTGTAAGCAGTGGGGGGACTGACATTCACAGTGGCAAAGGGACTTACCCAAAGATACCTCACCGATCTGTGACAGATTCAGGGCGAGAACACCAGTCTAGACCAGAGGTCTGCAAGCTACGGCCCATGGGCCACATCTAGCTTGCCCCCTGTTTTTGTTTGTTTGTTTGTTTGTTTGTTTGTTTGTTTTTTGTGTGTCCCACAAGCTAAGAATGGCTTTTATATTCCAAATGGTTTTAAGAAGCCAAAGGAATGGCATCTTGGGACACGTGAAAATTTTATGAAATTCAAACTTCTGTGTCCATAAATAAAGTTTTATTGGTTTGCAGCCACTACCTGCTCATTTATTTACGTATTGTGCGTGGCTGCTTTTGCCCTACAACAGTAGAAGTGAGTAGTTGCCACGGAGGCTTCAAAGCGCTAAATATTTGCCATCTGGCCCTTTATGGACAGGTGCATCACCTCTCGATCGAGACACTTCTTTCTGCCCCTGTATCCAGGGACAGGGAGAGGCATTCTCAGCTTCTGTCTCAAGTTCCGCTGTGCTTCTAGGAACAAGAAATAGCTTTGGACGTGTGAGGGGCCAAAGACGCATTCTCAGGCACCGCAGTTTAGAACTCTGTCCCTACCAAGCTGGAAGAACCCTCACCAGGCATGTCTCCAGGGCAGATTCCCGCATGCTGACCGGATCTGGTCCAGTCCCCCCGGTATATGACAAAGTGATAAGAATAAGGAAATTGTAGTGAGTTTGTGGGGTTTTTTTTTTGTTGTTGTTTTATATAAAACTAGAATCTTTTCCACTTATAGAATCAACCTTTACCCTGGGATTATGCCCTCCCTGTACGTGTCTTTGTACAAATGAAACGACAGTGATAGTAGGTGGCGGGATTTTTGATAAAGTGTTTACTTGGTAAAATTTTTAAAAAAGTGGCAGTCTTTATGTTAATCTTCTGGCTTAAAAAAAACAAAACAAAACTTGTATTGGTCCCAAGCTGTAAGAACCATAGCTCTAAATCCACACCCCTGGTCTTACACGTAGGGCCCCAACACCCACTGGGGAGTCTCGGCGTGAAACGCCCTAGTGACCAGGGTCTCACCATTCGGCCGCCCTCCCTGTCTGCGAGATACCTGGCTTCTTTCAGCCCAAGTTCCCTCCTTGTCCTGAAACCACAGCCCAGCGGTCAGGAGCCTGGTGACCAGGGATGTTGTAGACTCCGTGCACGGCCAAGATAATGCCCGTGCCTGCTTCTCCATCTGTAAAACGAAGAAGCGAACTTGGCTTCTGCCAAGCCTTTCCAGGACCTGTGATGTCCAGAGTACCTGTGTGGGCGTCTCTCCTTCCCTCCTGTGGAAGCCAGAGGCCGACAAGTCTCCACACCTTCCTCTCCCTTCTCCATCCTGGCCCCCTTCCTGCAGAGAGTTGGAGGAATTTCCTGCCCCCGACCAGAGCTGGTTTTGAGGGCCCCCCCCCCATCCTTTCCTCAGCAGCCCCTCCCCTGCAGGCCCTCAAGGAAATAAGAGTGAGGACCCGATGCATTTTTCTAGAACTGTACACGTTGCAACATGGTGTAAGAGCTAATTGGATACACTGAGGCAGGCCTCCCCGTTGGGACGTGTTAGTGAGCTAACCCTGAGACCCCAGCAGACCCCTGGCTCTGCGGGGCACCCCCCAACTCCACCCGCAAAGAGGAGGCCGTATGCTACATGCCTTCTGAGGCCCCTGCCTGCTTGAGTGCTCCAGGAAGATCGTTTCCAATTTGGTTTATGTTTGCCTCTTAACAAAATTAATACACACGCCTTGTAAAATCTCGGATAATATAAGTAAGAGAGAGTTTAGATCTCTCCAGGGCTTTTAATTTCTCATCTTTGTGAATCTGACTGAGGGGGAGCCTGACACCCCGTAACCTTTAGTTGTCCCCTTTCCTTCTGTCCCAGCTCCCGAGGAACTTTAGGGGATCCTGGCATCCTGCAGGGCACAGTTTGAAACTTGCCGCCTTAAATCCAATGAAATGACTCTAATGGTGGAATGATAGGAACCGTGACAGGCTTCCAGGTGGGAGCGGGTGCTGCCTGCGTGGGAGGCCTTTGCCTCTTGGGCGCAGGCAACGGCAGACCCCATCCCCACCCCCGCTTCCCCGCCTGAGGAGGTCGGCACTGCACCCCCAGTGGAAAGCTGGGGGCCAGCATGAGCCAGAAGTCTCACACCTGCACAAAGCCACGACTGGAAAGACCAGAGGTTCCTCTGACCCCTCCCGCCCCTGATGGGAACTTTGGGGGACTTTTGACCAAAGCAGCTGATTAGGAGTCAACACTTTGCATATGTGGTCATCCTGAAGTTTGTGCATCTGGGGAAACCTGGGAGATGGGGTGCGGGGTGGCCGGAGTCCGGCCGAGTCCAGCCCAGAGGTGCCCGGCCTTGTGAACACTTTCCATGCCATCTGCTTATCGGCGTGTCCTTGTCTTCTGACTTCATTAGAGTAACATCTGTCCCAGAAATGCTCACAGCCACGGGCTGATTAGCTAACGTAAGACACAGATATTAAAGGATCACCGTTGGCCTAGTTAGAGGCTGCATTCTTGCCTGGAATGACGTTCCTATAGAAGTGACCGTGAAATAGGGGGCAACGCAGTGGCTGGAAAATCACGTTCAATTCTGCCTGCCTGCGACACTGTGAATACGGGGGCATCTCTCACTCTCTTCCCTTGGAGACAGCTCAGGAAGGCCAAAAGCAAGCTGGCATCTGATGCCGGTGGCTGACAGTAAGCCACGGGCTCGTTACCTCCTGAAACAATCACTTCTACCTCTTGGTTCCTCTTTGGACTGAGCCGAAGTCTGTTTCCCTTACGGCCACAAAAGGCAAGTCAGTCATAGGCTTCTGTCCCCCAAAGCAGGCCTGCATCTGTGAGAAGACACTGACTGTGTCCCTCTGGAGTCTGTCCCCAGTCTCTGTGCGTTTGAGATAACTGTTTCTCCCATTTCTCGGTGTCCCTTGATGTGTGATGCCTGGAAATGAACCCCTGCACCCTTACACTTCTGAACTTGATAGTTACATCTGTAACCTTGTCGACCCCATGACATCCTATGTCATGGGTGATGGTAATATTCCTATTTTACCTAGATTTTAGGTAATATATTGAGGCTCAGTGAGAAGGTGTGCCTGAGCCAAAGTCATACGACAAGGGGGGGAAGGCAAACCTAGGCCGATGGCGTCTTCTCTTGAGGGATCACCCCAAGTGTTTTATGCAGGTTTAAATAACACAGTCGGCCCAAAGTACTGGAATCCACCAAGTGCTGTGGAAAAACAGGAATAGGCAAGACTGCTTTCTACTAGGAGACTCAGGGAGGGCTTCCTGGAGGAAGTGGTGAGCTGAGCAGAAGGTCCCAAAGAGGAAACTGGCTCGGGTACAGAGGAGGGCAGGAACTGGCAGGTAGACAAACACTGACCCGGCCCGCCCTGTCGCCATAAAGTGCCTATCTCTCAGCTGACACCAGAGCAAGACCTGAGCCAGCCTCTGGGTCTGATGCAACAGTGTGGTCGGTGCCTGGCCCACCGCAGGCCCTGTGTTCTGTGCAGTGGCTTCACAGAGGCCCTCCTTCTGCTCTGGCACTCTCTTAATGCTCTCACATTCTCGGAAGCCCACAGGCCCCCAAGTGGGGGGGGGGGAGCTCTGGATGACCCCATCACAAAGGGCCTGGGTAAGCAGGGTGGCTGGGAACACCACACGCCCCCAGACTTCTCGGATACAGACAGAAGGACAAGTGTTCCCTCAGGGCTGGGGTTTTGTTTTCTGTTTCTGTTTCCTCTTCAGAGAAAATTCCACTGCGAATTTTATTTTTAGCAGTTTGCAGGCGGTGAGGCCACTCACACAGGGGCCGCTCATGGCACCAGACATATACCAGGCTTGGCCCGGGACAGATGCCCCGTTCTTCCTCTGCAACCCCAGCCTGATTCCCTCTCCTGCCCCTCAGTCCCCAGCCTTCAGGTGAGGCCACCCTTTGGTGAGAGGAGGGACCCTGGTCATGGACTCCAGGCCCCTGGCTTATACCTCGTCTTTGCCCTGGACTTGCATCACCCCCTGCAAATCACTGGTCGTCCCTGAGCTTCAGATTCCCCACTTGGACGACAAGCAGAACCTCAAAGCCCCAACCTCCTCCTCATGGTGCCGTGAGATCCGATGGGGCGGGCGCTCACACAGGTGCCCAGAAGGCAGCAAACCCTTGCAAGGTCCCGGAACTACGGGACAGGAGACCCAGACCCAGCCTGGTGTGACCTCAGACGCGCCATGACTCAGTTTCCCCATCTGTATGAAGAGGAAGCTGCTGGCACCCTGCCTGCCTCCAGAGATCACTGCAGGGATCCCACGAGATAACACGCAAGAGTGCTTTGGTGCAGTTTCAAGACGAATACACCGAGGATGTTCCTCGCCTCCCCGAGGAAATCGAACGGCAAAATAGGGCTTTACGGGATTAGTTATTAAGAGTTCGAGAGGTGATAAGTAAGTGAGAAGCACGTATGTGACAGCAACGGGAGAAAGAAAAAAAAACGTCCTAAGGGCAATGCTTAATCCATAGGAATAAAAATACAAATAATATAATACCACTGCTACTAATCGTGGCTAACATTTATTGAACACTCTGATGGGCAGAATGGTATCCACAGATGTCGACATCCTAACTCCCGGAATCTGGGACTGCGTCATCTTACATGGCTGGATTGGTCTGCTCAGCCTGCGGTGACGAAACACCACAGACCACGTTGGCAGAAACAATAGAAATTTATTTTCTCATGGTTCTGGAGGCAAGAAGCTGAAAACGGGGTGGGTTTCACCTGAGGCCCCTCTCCCTGGCTTTGTCGATGTTGTTTTCTTCCAGCATCTTCAAATCGCCCGCCCTTGGTGCCCAAACTTTCTCTTGTTATAAGGACGGCAGTCCTATTGGATTAGGGGCCTTCCTAATGCCCTCATGTTGACCTCTGTAGAGACCCTGTCTCCAAACACAGTCATGTTCTGGAGGTTAGGACTTCAACAGATGAATTGGCGGGGTCAGGGGAGGGCGGTGGGGAGGGGGGTGGGGGGAACACAAGTCCGCCCATAACAGCGGCAAAAGGGACTTTGCAGATGTGATTAGATTAAAGATTGAATTGAAATGGAGAGACTACCCTGGATTGTTTAGGTGGCTCCAGGGTCATCACAAGGGTCCTCATAAGAGGAAGGCGGAAGAGTCAGAGAGTTTGGCAGCTGTTGTGCTGCGGACTTTGAAGGTGGAGGAAGAGACCATGAGCTGAGGGACGCAGGCTGTGGCTGGAAGAAGCAAGGGAACGGGTTCTCCTCCTAGAGCTTCCGGAAAGGAACTCAGTCCTGCCGATACCTTGAGGTTAAGGCTTCCGATCTCCAGAACTGTCAAGAGAATAAATTTGTGTTGTTTTAAGCCATTGCGCGTGTGGTATTTTGTCACAGCAGCAACAAGTAACTCATACCACCGCTTGTAAGCATCGGCTCATGTAATCCTCACAACTCCATGAGGCGGTTGGGGAGCGTACTATGATTATCCCCGTTTTGCGGATGAGGAAACTGGGGCAGGGGGCGGTTAACGACTCTCCCAGGGCTGAGCAGCCAGTGTGTGAGGTGACTGAGATGGGCTTTGCACCCCCACGGGCTGACCCCAGAGCCCGCTAACCCGTGCGGCAGTCCAAGGAGCGAGAGGCGGACCGTGGCGGGCCTGTGGGCAGCCTGGCTGGCCACCTAGGCCTCGGAAGGCCTCCCGCGTCCACCTGCCGGTCCCCTGTCAGCCACGGGAGGCCGATCACAGGCCACGCCCATCCACGCATCCTGATACATCCAGAAGGTGCTTTCCGTGCCGCAGCGCGCTTTGCCCGCACAGACCACACCAGCAAGGTGCAGCGGCCAAAAGAACACGTGCTCCTCCACCTGCGGGTGATGTCTGAAATTCCACCCTTAGTTTTGTCACTTTTGCTTCATTATCCCTTCTGTGACTCACTTCAGACTTAGGGGGTGAGAGCTTACCCCTGGTCCGTCCCTTCACTCAGGAACCCGGTCCGCTTCTAGCCTCAGGCTCTCCATTGTTGCCAAGTGTTGAAAGCTACCTGCTGGGAGAGGCCCTGTCGCCACAGGCTGGGTCTCTGCCAAAGCTGCCCTCTGCCCCCGCCCCGGTGAAACATCTGTGTTCCATTCCTTGCCGGGAACAAGTTGTGCTTGAAGCCCCGGGGCAGGCGGTGAAGGGGAGGGCGGCCCTTTGCTGAGCTGTGTTCTGTGCCCCACACCAAGTATACTCAGTAAACCCACAGCTCTTGTTTATTTTACTTCTAAAGAATAATAACTAGTGTGGCCTTGTATTTGCTTAGCCTAAAAGACCTCTCCTTTCCCCCCACTTTTCTCCGTATCTCCCTTCATTTTGCCGCATAACATTATTCTTTTTTAAAAACAAACAAAGCTCTTGGAAAAATCAAGGTATTACTTATATGCAATAAAACTCACTCAAGTGAATTTCGCTCGAGTTTGACGAATGCCAAGCAATGTATACATCGTGTGACCATTACAGCAAAGGTGGTGAATGTTTCCACGCCTGAAAAAGCTTCCTCGTGCCCCCCGGCTAGTCAGTCTCCCCAGCTGCGGCCCCAGGCAGCCACTGAACCCACTTTCTGTCGCCAGCGTTTATTTTTTTCTAGAATCTCCTAAGAATGGAATCATAGTATGTAGTCTTTTCTTGTAGTGTTTGACTTCTTTCACTTACCGTAATGCTCTGGGGGTTCTTCTGTGTCATTGCATGTATCGGCAGTTCAGTTCATCTGATGGCTAGGGAATGTTCCAGCATGTGGACACAGCACACTTTGTGTATCCATTCACCCCTTGATGGATGCTTGGATTGCTTCCAGTTTGGGGCCATAATGGAGAAAGCTACTCTGAACATTCACACACACAGGGATGTGTGTTTCAGGTTCTCTTGGGTAAATTCCTAGGAATGCAATGTGTGGGTTGTGCAATAACTTTATAAGCGTGCTTTATAAGAAAGTTGCTTTTTAAGTATCATTTGACTGTATGATATACTTGCATCAATTTTTCCAAAGTTGGGTGTATCATTTTTCACTCCCAAGTTCCTCCACATCCTCACCAGAAACTGATATTGTCGCTCTTTTTTAATGTTGGCCATCTAGTGAGTAGATCGTGGTAGTTCACTGTAGTATTTCGTTATACTTCGCATTTCTGGGATGATGAGTGATGTTGAGCATATTTCCATAGGTTAGTTAGTTCCTTTTCCAATGTATGTATTCATTATTTTGCCCATTTTGTTAGGTTGCTTGTCGTTTATTGAATTGTGAGAGCTCTTTATATATTCTGGATACAAGCCCTTTATAGATAATATGTTTTGGAAAATTTTTTCTGCCAATCTCCCATGAGTTTGTTACTTTTTTTAATGTTTATTTATTATTGAGAGAGAGAGAAAGGCAGAGAGAGAGAGAGAGAGAGAGAGAGAGAGCACAAGCAGGGGAGAGGCAGAGCGAGAGGGAGACCCAGAATCCCAAGCAGGCTCCAGGCTCTGAGTTGTCAGCACGAAGCCCGACGCGGGGCTCAAACTCACAAACCGTGAGATCATGACCTGAGCTGAAGTCAGATGCTTAACTGACTGAGCCACCCAGGCACCCCCTCCCATGGGTTTATTCTTGATAAGAGATGGTGATATTGTGTGGAAAGAGCTCTGTGGCTCTGCTGCTCCATAGCTGTTCCTTCCTGGGCAGACTCTTTCCCCTCTATGAGCCTCAGTTTCTTCATCAGTAAAATGGGAACCAAAAAAACTATTCTGCCTTCCTGACAGTGTTGTTAGGGGCCCTGATCAGAATCATGATCATGAAAGCATTTTGTAAACTCCTCAGGTGCATAAGTTGGTTAACAGTGTTGTCAAGTTGCTGTCACATCCTGTCTGCGTCCCTCCCCGCAGGGCACACATTATCTGTAAGGGACAGCAGTGCAGAGCAGACATGCCTCAGTCAGTCAAGGATGGATTGCCAAGGAGGGGGGTGCATTTGGGAGCAGCGGCCCCCTGGGCTTCAGGAGGAGGGAGGTGCTCAGTCATGCAGCCCAGCATGCTCCCAGTGTCTCCCCTGGGACAATGCTGGGAGCACAGCTGTGACAGACCTCCAGACCTGTGGGGCCCACCAAAGAGCGAATGACAACTGTAGGGCTGGGTGGAACATGCCCCAGTGCAAGAAGTAGCAGCACTGCCCAGGATCATGACAGAGGCCTTGACCCTGTTGTGAAGGACAGTCCTGCAAGGGCTGATGCTCGAAGGAGGGCAAAGAGTCATCCAGGCAGAAGGAACAGCCTGTGCAAAGTCATGTGAGCCAGCCCAGCTCATGCCCTGGCAGATCCCAGTGCTTTGCAGGGAGCCGCAGTGGTGGCCACCGGGGCACACGTGACACCTAATGACCTGGTTATTGTTTCCAGGATCACCCCGAGGTGGCTGAGGCTGAAGTTGGGTGCCCCTTTGCTGGTGTTGGCTGCTCCTACAAGGTAAGCATCCGGATGTGAGAAAGGAGACCTGCCCACTTCAGCCCCTCCCAGATTTTCCCACAACATCAAGCTACTCCTCTGGATGTCCCTTACGTTAATGACTTCCCCAAGCAACAAATCCCACTAGTGAATCATCCCTGTACTCAGGAAAGTTCTTCTTAATGTCTCACCTGGGCCCTGTAGCATCGCTAAAATACACCCCCTCCCCCACCCCCCCACCCCGGGCCTCTGTCCGTGGTCCTGAATTATCAATGCACTCAAGGGCTGGGCAGAATTGTTGCTCTAGAGGCTGGGGTGCACATGGCTCAGCCTGGGTGTGTCTGATGCCAGGATCCTCATCCAAATCCCTCTTGCTACACACACCCTTGTGCTGGGTGAATGGATCTGACTTTCCTTGGCAGCCGTTGGGTGGCAGGTGTCTCCCCCGGTCCCTGGTTCTCCTCAGCCTTCTCTGTTTTCACTGACCAGCCCCGCTGTCTCGACAGGGGAGCCCAAAGCTCATGCAGGAGCATGAGGTCACCTCCCAGACCACCCACCTAAACCTGCTGTTGGCGTTCGTGAAACAGTGGAAGGCCCAGCTGGGCTCTGGCCTGGGCTCTGGGCCCCTGGCCCTGGAGCAGAATCTGTCAGACCTGCAGCTACAGGCGGCCGTGGAGGTGGCTGGGGACCTGGAAGTTGACTGCTACCGGGCACCCTGCTCTGAGAGCCAGGATGAGCTGGCCCTGCAGCACTTAATGAAAGAGAAGCTCCTGGCTGAGCTAGAGGAGAAGTTGCGTGTGTTTGAGAACATCGTCGCTGTCCTCAACAAGGAGGTGGAGGCTTCCCACCTGGCTTTAGCAGCCTCCATCCACCAGAGCCAGCTCGACCGTGAGCACATCCTGAGCTTGGAGCAAAGGGTGAGCATGGGAGGCAAGCTTACCTTCAAGGCTGACTCGGGGGTCCCCTTTGCCCCATCTTGTCTCCAGAGCGGCGGACCAGCCGCCTTCCTTCTAAGCATTCTCCGCGCACAGAGCAATCACCCCTGCCCATGAGAAATATCTCTCCCGTGCTCAGGAAGAGCACCGAGTCTCAAGTTGTAGTCCAGGGCAAACTCCTCCATCCAGCATGCTTCATTTCCTTTGCCTGAACTTCTTCCTTGATAGGATAGTCCCTTTCCAAGCGTCTCATTCCACTGGTAGACATTGTTCACTATGAGAAAGTTCTTCCTTATGCTAAACTAAAATCAGCCTCTCTGTGTCTCCCCTGCATTGTTCACTATGAGAAAGTTCTTCCTTATACTAAACTAAAATCAGCCTCTCTGTGTCTCCCCTGCATTGTTCAGGGCCCACAAAACAATTCTGCCTTCTAGTCCTCATAGAAGCCCTTCAGATATAGTGTTTCCTTCTTGAAGCTAAACATTCCTGGTGTGTTCACACCTTCATCAAAGCACATTGCTTCATGCTGTCCTCATATGCTCTGTCTCAGTCTCTAGAGAATTCCCCACACTCGGAGGGTGGTCCCAGACCAACTCCAGACAATTCACCTATCTGATAGTTCTTGGTTGAGCAGGACTATGCCCTCCTTTGTTCCAGAGCTTATACTTTTCTTGATATAACCAGTCACCATGCTAATGTTGTTTTTTGTTGCTGGGTTTTGGTTTTTGGGGTTTTTTGGGGGGGGGGGGGTGGAGGGGTGATGGTCCAGCAATACTATATCATTGTCTCAAGTTGAGTTAGGCCTGGATTTTCGTTTCAGCTCCACCATTAACTTGCTGGGTAGGTCTGAGTAAGTCGTTTCCCCTCTCAAGATTTTAGCTTTCCCATCAGTAAAATCAGGGATTCAGTTTCCTTAAAGGATACTCACTTCCATTCCTACCTTCCCTACCTGAGCATACCCAAGAATACATCTGTATTTTTTTCAAATGTCAACGGGGGAACCCACCAGAAAAGGAAGGCACTGGGTTCAAGTGACCGAGTAAAGCCTCTCTTCATGTAACTCTTGCCCCAGTTAGAAGGAGGGCTCTCTGAGGGCAGCAACCATGGCTTCAGTCCATCAACAGCCTTCCTGGCTCTACTCTTACATGCCAGGAACTTTGCAAGGCCTGGACACAGAGAAAAATGAGCATGGGCCCAGCCTTCGTTAGGAGAAATCATCTATCTAGTAGGAAGGGCAGAAAGATGCATCTCATAAACCTGCTGTAAGGGGGGCACCTGGGTGGCTCAGTCAGTTAAGCGTCCGACTTCGGCTCAGGTCATGATCTCACGGTCTGTGAGTTCGAGCCCCGCATCGGGCTCTGTGCTAACAGCTCAGAGCCTGGAGCCTGTTTCAGATTCTGTGTCTCCCTCTCTCTCTGCCCCTCCCCCATTCATGCTCTGTCTCTCTCTGTCTCAAAAATAAATAAACGTTAAAAAAAAAATAAAAGATAAAAAAACTGCTGTAAGGGCTCTGTAGAACACAGACAAGAGAGAGAGACCAGCTGAGCGAGGGCAGTAGTTGGAGGCTTCCCAGAAGAAGGGCTGTGTGTGCCAGATTCCTGATGGATAAATAGAGGTGGCCAGTGGAGAAGAAAGGCAGGGGGATTCCAGCCGGGAGGGACAGCATGAACAGAAACAGATACTTGAGGGAGGCATGGTCAGGAAGGCATACTTCCAACAGATCTGTCTCTCTATCCTATCATCCCCTCTCCATCCCCAAGCTGCGTTCTGGTGTCCCTGGCTGAATGGGCTTCCCCACAGGTGGTGGAGTTGCAGCAGACCCTGGCCCAGAAAGACCAGGCCCTGGGCAAGCTGGAGCAGAGCCTCCGCCTCATGGAGGAGGCCTCCTTCGACGGCACCTTCCTATGGAAGATCACCAATGTCACCAGGCGCTGCCACGAGTCGGCCTGTGGCCGGACCGTCAGCCTCTTCTCTCCAGGTACCGGCTCCCCCAGGGGCACAGATCAGCAGGGGGAGGCAGGCTCTCCTGGACCCAGGAAACAAGCAGGGACAGCAGCCCAACTCTGTGACTGCCATGCTGTGACCGCTGAGGCCACACTGGGACCGTGGAGGAGGCAGGCTCCCCGCCCAGCCACATGGAGCTCAGGCTGTTTGAACCGGGCATGCCTTCTGCCTCCCTGAGATCAGTCACATTCTGCAAATAGGAATAAGATTATTGTCTACTTATGTGGCTATGGGCTACGAGAGAGTGCTGGAACCAGAGCTCGAGGAAATGAGAGGGGTGCAGAGGATGCTTTCCACAGGGGCATCCCGCAGGCCCCTGCCGTCAGAGAGCCAGTGGCCTGAAGTCAGGCCAGTGGAGAGTTCAGTAAAACGTGCCTTCGTAGCTTGAGGGTAGCGTGTGAGTGAGTGCTTTGTAAACCTGGCCACTTCGCATTCATTTCTGGGGCCCCTGGGCCTGGCTGGTTACTCAGTAGACTTTTCTCTGAATTAACCGGTGTCCGTTTCTGTAACAGTGTGTATATTTGTGCACAAAGTTCTCTGACCTATGTGCTTTTCCCGACTCCTAACACACATGCGTCTAAGTAAGGGGGTGGATTGTTAGGAGGATTTCTGCAAGTTACAATCTTATTATGGGTTGTTTTTTTTTTTTAAGTTTTTAATGTTTATTTGTGAGAGAGACAAAGAGACAGAGCGCCAGCAGGGGAGGGGCGGAGAGAGAGGGAGACGCAGAATCCAAAGCAGGCTCCAGGCTCTGAGCTGTCAGCATAGAGCCTGACACGGGGCTGGAACTCACGAACCGCCAGACCATGACCTGAGCCGGAGTCAGACACTTAACTGACCAAGCCACCACGGTGCCCCTCTGCAAATTACAATCTTAACAGCCTCTCACGTTTGCCCCAGCTTCATACCTTCCCTGTTCCTCAGCTCCTCTGCACCCGCGACCAACAGGGCTGGGAGGAAGAGAGGCATTGGCCTTTGCTCCACAGCACAGAGCAGGGCTGGCTCCCAAAGCCGGGCCCCTTTCCTCAGGGGCAGCCCCCTTCATGGGGTGGCCTCACCTCCTCCACGTAGGCCTTTTTTCCTCACTTCTTTCCAAAGGGGGGGGAAAAGCAAGCAGTGTCTCTGGCTTCCTGTTTTACCAAAATGTAAGGGGACAGATGAGTCAGCCTGTCAGTCTGTCCCTCCTCCACCTCTTTCTGCCTGCCCCCGCCCCACCATCTTCCATCAGCCCCTCCCAGAGGGGCCCTCGTGGTGACAGCCACTGGCACCCACGCTTGGATGGCCCCTTCGGCCACCCACGGAGAGAGCCCACGGGCCCCTCTGCGTAATCACCGGGGGATGATGATTCATCCCTCAGGGGCCTTCGCCGAGGTGGCGGGCAGAACTGTGAGCTACCCCAGTCTCCCCCAGCTTCCAGGGGACCCCCACCACTTGGCCTAGGGCAGCAGAAAGAGGTCAGTGTTGTGGGGCCCTAGGCCTGGCTCTGCCCCAGGCACACTGTGAGACCAGGGCCAGCCCACTTGCCCTTGCTGGGCTTGGTTTCCCCATTGCAAAATGCAGGTTAGTTAAATCAAAAGTGTGGTCCGGGAGCCAACAGCATCACCATGCCCCTTGAGAGATGCACATTCTCAGTCCTCGCCTGGCACGAGTGCATCAAAGTCCAGGCCCGGCAATCTGTGGTCTGACACCGGGTTAACAGCCACTGAGCTAGATGATCTCCAAGAGCCTGGTTCTCCTTGATGCCCTGGAATGGAGAAGAGTGCTGGATTCCAGCCCCAGACGGCTTAGTCGGCTTAGTCGTAAGCCACTGACCTTGGGCACGCCTAGCACAGGTCCCAGATTCCTCGCCTGCAGGTGCAATGCCCTCCAGCTACCCCTGTGCTGACTCTGGCTTCCACATTTCAGCTTTCTACACTGCCAAGTACGGCTACAAGCTGTGTCTGCGGCTCTACCTGAACGGGGACGGGACGGGGAAGAGGACCCACCTGTCTCTCTTCATTGTGGTCATGAGAGGGGAGTATGATGCTCTGTTGCCCTGGCCTTTTCGGAACAAGGTACGGGCTGGGGGTGGGTGGGGGTGACCGGGCGGGGTGGGGAAGCCTGTGCCCTGGTCCTCCCTGCATTTCAATTTCACCTTTTATAAGAGAAGAGCCGGAGTTCACGTCTGGTATCCATGGCTATCATGAGTCCAGGGACTAAAATGCCTGGGCCAGCTCCCCAGGATGGCACACAGAAATGAAATTCACATGCTGGGGTGAATAAGGAGAACTTCCTGGTGGAGGTGCTGGGGGGCTAGACTGAACTGGCAGCATTTTCAGAGAAAAGGGAAGGAGGCAGTTAACCACTGCGCACCTCTTAGAATGGCCGCGATCCAAAACACTGACAACACCAAATGCTGGCAGGGACTTGGAACAGCCAGAACCCTCGTTCGTTGCTGGCAGGATTGCAAAATGGGGCACCGCCACTTTGGAAGGTAGTTTGGCAGTTTCTTACAAAATTAAACATACTCTTACCATATGATCCAGAAACCACACTCCTTGGTATTTGCCCAAACGAGTTGAAAGCTTTTGTTTTCAAAAGCCTGCACACAGATGGCCCTAGCAGCTTCGTTCATAATTGCCAAAACTTGGGAGTAGCCAAGACGTCCTTCCGTAGGTGAGTGGATAATATTATCCGTGCTAAAAAGACATGAGCCACCAGGCCATCGAAAGACAGAGAGGGCCCTTAAATGCAAATCACTGAGTGAAAGAAACCAGTCTGAAACGGTCTCTACAGACTGTGTGGTTCCAGCCATATGACATTCTGGAAAAGGCAAAACTATGGAGACAGTGAAAATATCAGTAGTTGCCAGGGGTTGGGGGCGGGGGGAGGGGGCGACGAAGAGGCAGAACACAGATATTTTTAGGGCAGTGAAACTATTCTGTGTACTGTAATTCCGGATACATGTCATTGTACATCTGTCCAAACCCAGAGGATGAACGCACAGCACCAGGGATGAACCCGGAGGTCAGCTGGGGACTTTGGGTGATTATGATGTGTCAGTTTAGGTGCATCAGCAAATGGACCACCCTGGGGTGGGTGCTGGGGGGGGAGGGGAGGCTGGGTAGGAGCAGAGGGTATGGAGAGATCTCTACATCTTCCATTCGCTTTGGCGCTGCACCACAAACTGCTCTAAAAAATAAAGCCTATTAAAAGTATTTAGAAGGAGGATAGGAGCAGGGAGGTGGGGGAAGGCTGGGCACTCCCTGCAGGCAAACAGCAGTGGCAAGGGGGCAGGGTAAGGAAGGGGTGGGGTCGAGCATACAGACCTCAGCGAGGGTGGAGGGTGGAGGGTGGAGGGTGGAGGGAGACGGACGGAAGACAGGTGGGGCAGGGGTGGGGACGCCACAGTGGTCTGGGTATGAGTCAGTCGGCAGGTCGTGGTTCCCATGCCTGTCAGGGGGAGTTTTAAAATACCAACGGCTAGTCTCACTGCTGTAAATGGTGAGGCCTGAGCATCAGGGTTTTTAAAGCTTTCCCAGGGCTGCCTAAAGTGCAGCCAGCGGCACCCGGGTGGCTCCATCGGTTAAGCGTCCGACTCTTGGTGTTGGGTCAGGTCATGATCTCCCAGTTGGTGAGTTCCAGCCCCGCATCGGGCTCCACACTAACATCAAGGAGCCTGCTTGGGATTCTCTCTGCACCCCTCCCCCGCGCCCCTCCCCCCTTGCCCCCCCCCCCGGCGCCAAATAAATAAATCCACGTTTTAAAATAAAGTGCTGCCCAATTCGAGAACCACTATGGTAGGCATCGGGTGTTTCAGTGACAGGTGCCGGAGAAAGGGGTGTGTGTCACACGTAGATCATTGGCTTCTGAGGGGCCGCGTATCTGTGCATCCCAGAAACTCCATTCACATTTCAGGGCATTGACTAACAGCCCCTCTGCAGAAGGCCTGTGTGTTCTTGCCCCCAGCCTTGCCCCAGAAGATTCCAGCCGTAGTTGATGGATCAAACAGTTCCCATCAGGAAGGGGCGCTGGAGGCCATGGAGTCTGGCTTCCTCGTCGGTGCTTGGTCCCGCCTTTAGCACCCGACCAAAGTTGACCACAGCTCTGAATTCCCTCCCTTCTGATCCCTACTCATGGGGCAACCCTTGAAGACTGCTCAGAAACCAGATGCTTCCATTAACCGGGTCTTGCCGCATGCCAGGTGTGGTCCCCACATTGCTGCTTTGGCTACCAGTCTGCCTGAGCTCAGGGGCAGAGGGGCTGTATAGGTGTCCCTCGGTGCTGCCGCCCAGGGCCTGACCTCCCACCTGCCCCCTGCCGCACAGGTCACCTTCATGCTTCTCGACCAGAACAACCGCGAGCACGCCATCGACGCCTTCCGGCCCGACCTGAGCTCAGCATCCTTCCAGCGGCCGCAGAGTGAGACCAACGTGGCCAGTGGCTGCCCACTCTTCTTCCCCCTCAGCAGGCTGCAGTCACCCAGGCATGCCTACGTGAAGGATGACACCATGTTCCTCAAGTGCATCGTGGAGACAAGCGCTTAGGGCGGGTAGGGACTGTGCGAACCACACCTGACTCCCGAGCGAGCACCACTGGGGGTTTAGTAAGATGACTGAGGTCCTGCCCTTGGCGCCCAAGATCCCAGGGCACGATGTTGGGCCGGGCTGGCAGGATCTCAGCGGGCCTGCTAGACTGACCGTGGCTGGCCATCAGCTTAGGTGGCAGGGCCTTGGGCTGGGACCACAGGGGCAAAGGGTCCAGGAGACGGCAGCCGGGTCATTCGTTGCCCTCTGCACCGAGCACACAACCCTACAGGTTGAGGCGACTGTGACCAAGGGAGGGAGGGACTACGGACCAGGCCTTTGGCATGGATGGTGAGCATAGGGAGGAGCGCCCGAGCAAAGAAATTCTCAGACAGGAAGATCTCTGCCCAGGGCTGGAAGGCATCAAGTTGGGGCTTTAAGGATTTAAAGACGTTCAAGTTCCTTCCAGCCCAGAAAGTCTCCAGTTTTGGGCCTCTGGCCCAGAAGAGACCTAGGACTTGAAGGGGTTCCGGAAACGTTCAGGAACCTCATGCCCACCAGGCTTCTGACTCTCCTTCAGTACCACCAGGTGGGCTGGGCTGGCCCGCACAGCACCTGCCATGCCGGGTCTGGCATCTCCGTTCCCCACTGCGCAGGGGCCTGCGTAGTCCTGAGCCCCGTGCCCACCAGCAGGACTCCCCTGCACCTCCTCCAGGTGAAAGCTCCCAGGATCAGCTGGAAGAAATGTGGAGAAGGAGGGGGGCACAGACTCTCTGCTCTCCTTCCCTTGGAGGCCCCACCACCTTCGCACTTTCCTGCATCTCGTGTCACCTAATTAAGCAAGGTATTCACTTCTCTCAGTTGACTGATCAGGGCCTCTGAGCCACTGAGCAGAGGCTGTCCTTTTCAATATGTATAAAACCAAAGAAAGAAATTTTTGTACATTTCTGTTGAGGTTTCCATGAAGTGCATATCCAACCTGGGCCCAAACCAGGTACCCCACAGCGCCTGAGCCTCTTTATTTGAAAATGGGGGGCAGCACCCTCGCTGGCCCTGCCCCGCGCACGGGGTTTCACGAGGCCCAAATACAGCAAGGAAGCACGAGTGCTTTGTATGTTCGACAGCACCTTGCTGTGCGTGAACATGCCAGGCTTCCTTCTCTTGCCCCCGCGGCGGACAGCTGGTCAGTAGTGGAGACTTCCCTGCTTCCCCTGGACAAGTGGAAGCAACACGTAGAGGTCTGGCCCAGCAAGTTCTGGGGACTCCTGCCTCAGCACCTGTGTCCTGGCGAATGACATCTTCGTCCCCCCACCCTGGGTGCTGAGCTGACGGGATTGAGGACAAGCTGCTTCTAAAGACAACTGCTGTTCTTGCCTTTGCTCACACGTTTCTGATGGGAAGAGACACATCCTCGCTTCTTACAGCGTGAGCGGCAGCCACTGTTTCAGCAAAGCCTCACTGAGCCCCGCCTGTCCTCCCCTCCCCAGACACTAGGGGGGAGGGGTTAAGATGTGCGCCCTACCCTGGAGAAACTCTGAGTTCAGTGGGGGGAACAGGTACATGAGTAGATCTTTGAAACTGATGTGGAAGAGTAGCTCAGAGAAGGCACAGGATCCCAGGTCCATTGGGTGAAGCAGGAAGGGAGGGCTTCATGGAAGAAGTGACATTGAAACTCAGCCTTAAAGTATTTTGAGACGCAGAGGATAGGAGTGTGGGGGAGGGGGGAGACACCAAGGTGGGAGGCAGTCTTGGCTTCAGGGAGGGAGGGTGTGCGAGGCAGAAGCATGGAGGGGAGGGGAGGGGAAGGCTGTAGCACCCAAGGCAGCAAGGCAGTCCCAGCTGTCTGAAAGCAGCACCAGGAAGTGGGGTGGGGGGGGAGGTTCTCAGATCGCCCGCAGGTGATCCTTTGGGCTGTTAACAGCAGGACGAGACAATGATTTAAAACGTTCAACGGGCGCCTGGGTGGCTCAGTCAGTTAAGCGTTGGACTTCAGCTTAGGTCATGATCTCACGGTTCATGGGTTCGAGCCCCGCGTCGGGCTCTGTGCTGACAGCTCAGAGCCTGGAGCTCTCTCTCTCGCTCTCTTTCAAAATTTAAAAAAAAAAAAAAAAATTAAAAATTAAGATAAAACATTCACCCATGTGTTTTCCAGCAAAGCCCTGAGATTAGTGCCCTGTCACCTCACTTGTCACCTCACCTCTCCTCTCTCAGGTGATTCCAGGGGAGGGAAGGCAAGGTGGAGGCAAAGCCACTGTTTCTTGGGTCCCCACAGCTCCCCCGTGAGGCGGGCACCATGTCACCCCGTCTTAAAGATTGGGAAGCCGAGACCAAAGAAGCCAGGTGCCTTGTGCAAGGTCAAGTGGGAACGGGGAAGTGGAGGAGGCAGCTGGAATTAGGAGTCGGGTCTTTGGTTTCATGTTATTTTCCTTCCTCTTCAAGCTTCCCTTTGGCTGAAGTCTGTGTCTTCTGCCCCGATGAGGTCACATCCTCATGGGAGGCCTCAAGAGGCAATGGGTCCCTCCGCTGCCAGCCACAGGGGCCAGCCCTGTGGGCACACCCCGACCCTGATGCCAACCCCGACCGCCCCTAGGAGGAGAGGGTGAGCACGGTCAGCACCGAGAGCATTTGCCCACAGCTGGGGGCTCACCAGCCGTCTCCTCACTGTGGTCCGCCAACAACCCTGAATAGTAGGGACAGCTATTTTTTAGGCCTTTAACTGCTCATTTCTTACTGGAAGAGACACACACTCATTGTAGAAAAACTAGAAAAAAAACAACTACAAAAGTAATATATAGAAGGAAGTAAAAGTCACCCATGAGCCCAGCATCCAGAGGGACTAGGGACGTTTTAGTACATTTTCTTTGTCTTTTTTGAAACAGTGGATGCAGACACACGTAGACTTTTAATTATGCAGCGAAAATCATAGCAATGACAGCTTTATGCCCTCCTGTTTTCATTGACATCCCACTGTAACATTTTACCATTAGCCTCTTTTTATAGGCAAAGGCACAGAAATTAAGAAAAGGGAAGTAACTTTCTCAAGGCCACTCCAGGTAAGTGGTGGAATAAGGATGCACCCTTGTGATGGGATTCCCACTCCGATGGAGAAACGGAGGCACAGAGAAGCGCAGTGACCCACATGAGGTTGCACTTCTGAGGGGTGAGCCCCCAACTGAAGGTCTGGACTCTTCTCTCTCCTGCATGGCGTGCCAGCGGGGCTCCGGGGGAAGTCCCAGGACAGGATCGGCTTTGTGGGTCTGGAAGAGACAACACGTCCAGAAGCTGGTAGGCGGGACACCACACCCACAGCCTGGGCCAGGGGACAGGGATCTGTCCTCTGCCTTCTGGGATCTGTCCTCTGAACCCCAGCAGAGCAAACAGGACGTGCTCTCCCCTACTGACCCTGCCTCCCTGCTGAGCTCGAGAGCAGACACTGACGAAGCCTCAGTTTTCACTTGTGCCACGAGGCTGAAAATTCCAATGTCCCAGTGTTGTGGCCAGGGTGCCAGCGTCGGAGAAACCACTAGCTTTGTACACGGTGGAGTCCCAGTCTGATGAAAACAGAAACAAGGATCCCAAACAGCCGTGGGTGCCTCACCGAACAGCAGACTGTGTGCCGAGGGCTTGCGTGCGTCACTTTAGGAACCTTGCGTAAAACCCCACGGGGAAGTGTGGTGGTTTTCTCCCGTTTCATGGAGGAGGAAACGCAAGCACTGAGGAGTAAAAATCATTCACTCAAGGTTACACAAGGGCCAGGAGCCAGGACTTGGATCCAGATCAGTCTATGACAGGTCCAAACCCTACAGTCCAGTGACTTGATCCACATAATGTCACGGAAATGACACAGAAGGGAGAGATCCGGTTTTCGTTCTGGGCAGACACAAGTTGATTTTTTAAACAGCCGTAACAAAATGATGATAGCTTATTTATTGAGCACCTACTTTACTTGGCTTTACTTGCAAGGACCACACTTAATATTGATAACTGGCTTGGGAGGAAGGTTATCATTTCCTTCACTCTATAGATGAAGGTACAAGTTCAGAGAGGCCAGGCAAGTTCCCCAAGGACACACAGCTGATAGGCAGGTTTCTGCCCCCACAACCAGAGGTTTTACCCACTGTGGCATCCTCTCCAGTGCTTTGGGGGATGGTCAAACAAATGAGAAGTTTGTCCAGCAGTCTTCTGGGCCAGCTGCCATCCCTTCTTCTCCAGGGGAGATGCCCACGCCCAGAGCACCACAAGGATGGAATGATGCAGGCCATGAGGAAGAAGGATGAAGTCAGGGGAGCACTGGCGTGCCAGTGACCCTTTGCCAGGAGCTGGATCTCATGTGCCACCTCAGCATCTGGGACATGTGTGTTTGTTTAAACAAAGCACATTCAAGTGGCCCAGACTTTGGGGGACCATTCCGGAGGGGGGTATCACACTCAGCTGGGCCAAGGGGAAGGACGCCCCACTCTTCCTTTTTGGGTCCTTTCCTCAATCCCCGCCCATCTCACAGATGGGGGGATTTTCCTCCTCAGAAAAGCTGGGGAGCACGGTGCTGGTGTTGTCATAGCTGTTACATGACCACCGTCCAGGCAGGGAGACCCAGAGCACTCGGCGGGTTGGGGGCTCCGGTGGTGGCCTGGGATTTCTCTCCTGGAGGTCAGCTGAGCCATCGTCCCTCCCTGCCTGCTGTCCTGACCCTCTCCCCTCGCTCTGGGGCGGTAGGCTCCACTCTGGGAGAAGTGCAGCCTCTGTTCTCTGTGTACCGATGAAAACAAGGAGCTCAGAGGAGAAAAGTGACTCACCCGGGAGCACCCAGCTGCCAAGGGGCAGAGCCTGCCTGGGACCGGGGTCTTTTGCCACAACGCCCAGCCCTTCTCCCTGCACCCAGTAGCTTGTTGGTATGGATACTAAAGATTCTCTTTCTGGAAACAACGGATTTCTACCCCCCAGCCCACCCCCAAGCACAGCCCCACCTGCCAGGAAATCCCAGGGCCAGCGGTGGAATGGAAGCATTTGGGACGGTGGGTGAGAAAGCTCCCCTCTGCTGCTACTGTCCTCCCACATATGGCTATAGGGGGCCAGGTGGGCAGGGTAATGAGGACACTCTGAACCCCCAAGACCATCACAACGTCCCGTGTTCAGCCTGCTCAGGACTCTATACTCTTGCTGTGGGCTCTTGGGCCAGTCATCTGCCGTCTCTGAGCTCATTTTCCCTCTCTGCACAGTGGACAGGTGGTTGGCGAGAGTTACAGGCCTCCAGCACTGACCATGTTGGATTCTGAGCGCAGAGAGTCTGACGGAGAGAGGCCCTCTTCCCATGGGAATCTCCGGTGATATCTTTTCTCAGTCCTGGCCCCTGCTCCTTGAGGAGGACCTAAGGCTCTGGCCCTGTCTGCCCTCACAGTGCCGCCAGTCACGGCCTCCCCACAGTACACGGGCTGGATTCCCTCTGAGATGGGTCAAGGGGTGCAGGTCACTGAAGACTGTCTCCCCAAGCCTTACACTTGCATTTGGTCTGGGATCCATGTGTTGGAGTCCAACAGTCCAGTTCAAGCCACGCCTCTGTCATTTAGTAGCCGCGTGTCCTTGGGCATGTTATTGAACCTCCCCGTGCCTCAGTTTCCCCATGTGTGAAATGGTGATATTAAACTTCTACCTCATAGGGGCGTTGTGGGATGAAGCAGGCCAACGTATGGCAAGGACGTGGTGAGCACATGGCCTGCCCCTCATATTACTACTACAATCCTCATTATAGTCTTAACCCTCGGCCTCCAGCCCCCCGAGGATCCATCAGTCAAAGCCATAACACCCTCTTCCCTCTTCCTGCCTCTGCCTCCAAATCAGTGAATGACTTTAGACCAGCCCCTTCCCCTCTGTGGGCCTCGGTGACCCTGCCTACAAAATGACCCTTGAACCTGAGGAGGGCAGGGCCACCGTCTCTCTCTAGGGGTCTCCCCAGGGGGGGCCACCGGACGCAGCACAGGGTCTGGCACTCGGGGGACAACACAGATGGATATCCAGCATGCTCAGCACCGTGCCGTTTCTGCCAACTCTTACATCGCCAGGATCCCAAGGAAGAACACGCACCTCTTTCTCCCACAGGCATGGAACCTGGCTAAAGAGCGGATTAGGTTGTTCATATCTGGAGCATTCCTTTCTGAACTGCTGCCGGCTGTTTTCAGAGCGTTACCACCCATGCCCACACCTCCTTCTGGCCCAGGGGTCTCCCTGCAGCTCGAAGGACAGCCCCGCCCCGTGCAAGGTTCAAGATGGAGCTGGAACACTGGTCTGGAGGGGGAACCTGACACAGACCACAGCCACCTCGGGGTTCCTGCTCCACTCCTGCCTTTCTCCCTGGCTCCTGCCAGCTGGCCAGCCCCGCCCACTGGTGCAGGGGAGAGTTTGGCTCCGGAATAGGCTATCTGTTGGCCTCCAGAAAGACAGTGGAGGGTGCCCCAGAATGCAAGCACCTCTGGTCTAAACCCCAGCCTCCCACTGTTCAGCTGGGCACGGAGAGGCCAGGGCAGGTGCCCAGGCCAGCAGGGCGAGCCAGCGGGAGAGCTAGAACAAGAGCCCCAGGCCTCAAAGAGCACTTAGCTGGTCCCCTGCTCCCAACCAATCCACAGCCCACACAGGAGCAGAGCTAGGTGAGAGCCGAGCCTTGGGGAGGTCACCTGCCGGGAAAGAGCTACAGGCCCCTTGTCAACAAGGAGAAAGCCAGCTTCCTGCTGCTCCCCAGACTTGGTTCTAGAAGGGGGAGAGGAGAATAGACAGAAAGACAGGAAGAGCTTGTGAGGATGCTCAGCAGGTCCCTTGAGGTCCTCCGAAGTATCCAGAGGCCTGCAAGCCAGGGAGGCAGAGGGCACAGCCGCCTTTGCCCTGGAGAGATACTCAACGCTGTGCCCAGATGTCATCGAGACCTTCCTTCACACAACCCTCTGTCCCCAGAGCACGTTCAAACCTGGACACCCTGGATAAACCTGGACATCCTTTGACCTTCACCAGAGCCTGTTACGAGTTGCCTTTTACGGGTGAGGCAACTGAGACTCATAGCGGTTGGGCAATGTGACATGGATGGGAAGGGTTCCCACTGGGTCCCCTCCCTGGCTCAGCTGCCACATCACTAGGAACCTTTTGCAAGCCTCTTCCAGCTCTGGGCCTCGGTTTTCCCATGTGTAAAATGAGGCCGCTATACCGATGGCCTCTGAGGACCCTCCAAGCAGTCAGGTGTCCCGGCACGGGGCAGCCCCGGCCTCCAGCCTGCCGGTGTATTGCCACCCCTCTTGCAGTTGAACAAGCACTTATATGCCCGGTAGCTTGTTGCATTTTCTCAGGCGTGGGCATTAGCAGCCCCATCTTATGCACGAGGCAAGTAGAGTCAAGCAGGGACATGAAGTGACTCGCTCAAGGCCCCACAGCGTGTTAGTGGTTGGGCTGCACTGTGAAGCTAGGAGATCTGACCAGACTTTCCACCTCGATTCCCTAGAGCTGTGCCGTCCAGCCCGGTAGTCACCGATACGTGTGGCAGGCTGACCTCCACATCCTAATCCCCGAAAGGGTGCCTACGCTGCCTTCCATGGCAAAGGGACTTTGCAGATGTGATTAAGGATCTCGGGACAGGGAGGTTATGGATCATCTGGGTGGACCCGATATGATCACAAGAATCCTCACAGGTGGGAGTCCGGGAAGGCAAAGCAACAGACAACCAAAGCAGGGGGAGAAGATGTGCCCACAGAAGCAGGGGTTGTGATGATGCCCTTTGGAGGCGGAGGAAGGGACACATGGACGGCATGCAGGTGGCCCCCAGAAGCTGGAAAAGATTAGGAAGGAATTCTCCCCCGGAGTCTCCAGCGAGAACCCAGCTCTGCCAACACCTTGATTTTATTATTTTTTTAATTTTTTTTAACATTTATTTATTTTTGAGACACACAGCATGAACAGGGGAGGGTCAGAGAAAGAGGGAGACACAGAATATAAAACAGGCTCCAGGCTCTGAGCTGTCAGCACAGAGCCTGACGCGGGGCTTGAACCCACGAACTGTGAGATCATGACCTGAGCCGAAGTCAGACGCTTAACCGACTGAGCCACCCAGGCGCCCCAACACCTTGATTTTAAAAGCCCCCATAAGACTCATTTCAAGATTTGCGGCATTCAGAATCCTAAGATGATACATTTATGCTGTTTTGAGCCACTGAGATTGTGATAATGTGTTACCGCGGCAACTCGGAACTAAGGCCGCACTTGAAATGTGGTCACTCCAAATTGAGATGAGCTGTACGTCTAATACACGCACTTTGGGGCGCCTGGGTGGCTCAGTCGGTTGAGCGTCCGACTTCAGCTCAGGTCGTGATCTCACCGTCTGTGGGTTCGAGCCCTGCGTCGGGCTCTGCGCTGACAGCTCAGAGCCTGGAGCCTGCTTGGGATTCTGAGTCTCCCTCTCTGACCCTCCCCCGTTCATGCTCTGTCTCTCTCTGTGTCTCAAAAATAAATGTAAAATACACGCATTTCGAAGACTCACTGCAAAGAGGAGAATTTATTTCATGACAATTTTTATATTGACGACACGTTGAAATGACCCGCATTTCAATATATTAGATTAACTATATGATGACAATTAATTTCCCCCACTTCTTTCTTTAAGTGTCGATATTGGAAAATTCAGAATTACACACGCAGCTCGCACTGCATTCCCATGGGTCAGCGCTCTCGAGGTGGACTTTTCTCACTGCCTCTAGCTGGGCTGGGCAGACCAGGCCCCACCCCCTGTGCTATAGTTGGGATGGGGCGGGGGGCTGGTGCTGGGGAGAAGAATCAGCCCCCCACCCACCCTTTAGGTGGGGGTCAGATCAAGACCCTCCTCTCCCACGCCCCTCCCCCTGGGGCGAGTCCCGCTTCCGGCCCGGCCCACGTCCCTGCGAGACTTGACTTTTATTTTTAGCAGCCTCAGCGCCGCTGGCTCTCAAGCTTACTGGGTGTGGGCCAGCCCCAGGCCACCATTTCCCTGCCAGCGGGGGTCTCCGGGGACCGGGCTCCACGTTTGGAGCCTCTCAGGGCTGGTAAGCAAGCCTCTCAACATCCCACGGCAAGTAAAGTTTCCATGCGCGTTTTCCATGTCGAGGCCCAGGCCAGGAGGTCTCTACAAGCGAGGAGGGGGCTGAGCAGAGTCTGAGCCTTTCCTCCCAGAGGCCTGACCCTGGGGACCCAACGCGGGCCGCCTGCCAGGTCTCATGCAGCCTTTCTCTGGGGGCATTTTATACCTTGGAAAGTATCCTAAGCAAGGGAAAAGGCCAGAAGCAATTTGGAAGGAGGTGGGGGTGGCTGAAACTTAGCTTCAGGCTGTGCAGGTAACATCTTCTAGAATAAAGTGGGTCCGAGTGGTAAAAAAAAATCCATGCAAACATAAAGGCAAAGCTACATGAAAACCAGAGTGCCTGATGGCTCAGAACCCAGACTCCAGCATCAGGAATACCTGGCTTCCAGTCCCTGCCCCATCCCTTAGAGAGCTCTGGGTTGGCCTGCTCTGGGCCTCGTCTCCTCCCCTGCCCAGTCTGCACACATTAGCACTTGGAAGAGTGCTGACCTCATGCAGGAACCTGCCTAGCACGGTGCCCGATGCTGGTGCCCAGCCCTAGAGAATGTTCCATGTTGTTAGTATTTACCAAGGGCTCCAGGTGTATCCAGCACTGTGTGAAACAGTTAATTCTCCCCATTGATACACAACAAGCTCATGAGGTCCCCGCTGTCACTATCGCCATTGAAGAGAAGGAAACTGAGGCAGAGGCAGGGGATGTCCCTCTTTCAGCTATTGTGAGGGGCAGAGCCAGGAATTTTTTTGGTAATGGCTTCATTGAGATATAATTCACATGCCATACAATTCACCCCGTTAAAGTGTACAAGTCGGTGGTGTATATATATATATATATATACACATATATATACATTATATATATATACATATATATATATACACACACATACATACTGGTGTATTATTTTTGTTTCTTTGGTGGAATCCTAACTGATACGTCTAGACTCGTTTTTAGTTTTAAATCACGTTCTATTTTCTAAGTACACATTTGTTTTTAAGTGGACAGATTATATAGTAATTTAAAAATAATATAAAGGTAGGGTATATTTTATGGCGAATAAATGATACTTCAATAAAGCCATTGAAAAATAATACTATAAAAGTGACAGCGGCTCATTACTTTTAAAAGGGAAGGGGAAATACAGAAAAGCATCCGACTACTCAGAGATGACCACTGTTAACATGGTGGTATATTTCCTTCCAGACATAGATATGGGGTATAGGTACAGATATGGATGAGCCAGACACACACACAATCATCAATATTGGGATATGTGTGCATCATTCTTTACCTTGCATTTCCTATTTCCTATTGACAGTTTTCTATACCATTAAAAAAAATATAGGGGCACTTGGGCGGCTCAGTCAGTGAAGTGCCCAACTCTTGATTTCAGCTCAGGTCATGACCTCACGGCTCATGGGTTCGAGCCCCACATCGGGCTCCGCGCTGACACTGCAGAGATTGCTTAGGGTTGTCCCTCCCCTTTCTCTCTGCCCCTACGCCACTGGCTCTCTCTCTCAAAATAAAAGAATAAACTTTAAAAAATATTAAAAAGAAAAAAATCTAGGAGCAACTGGGTGGCTCAGTCGGTTGAGCATCTGACTCTTGATTTCAGCTCAGGTCATGATCCCAGGGTCGTGGGATTGAGCCCTCCAAGCTGAGCTTGGAGCCTCCTTAAAATTCTCCCTCTCTTGGGGCGCCTGGGTGGCGCAGTCGGTTAAGCGTCCGACTTCAGCCAGGTCACGATCTCGCAGTCCGTGAGTTCGAGCCCCGCGTCAGGCTCTGGGCTGATGGCTCAGAGCCTGGAGCCTGTTTCCGATTCTGTGTCTCCCTCTCTCTCTGCCCCTCCCCCGTTCATGCTCTGTCTCTCTCTGTCCCAAAAATAAATCAAAAACGTTGAAAAAAAAAAAAAAAAAAAAAAAATTCTCCCTCTCTCTCTCTCTCTCTCTGTCTTTTTTCTCCCTCTGCCCCTCTCCCCCACTCGCACTATCTCTCTCAAAATAAATAAACGTTAAAAAAAATTAAATGGAATTGTATTTCATATTGTGTAATATGTCCTCATCCAAGTAAGTTCTGTGGTTTGTTAATAGCATTGTACCAATTTCAATTTCCTGGTTTTGAAAATGTCCCATAGTTACATAAGAAGCTGTCGCTGGGGAGAGCTAGGTGATGGGGTACCTGAGGATTCTGGACTATTTCTGCAACTTCCAAACAAAAGGGTAAAATGTAAAACCAATGTAGAAAAAGAGTCATTTTGATTCTCTTTTAATTTTGATGGACTCATTTTTTTATTTTTTTATTTTATTTTTTTTCAATATATGAAATTTATTGTCAAATTGGTTTCCATACAACATCCAGTGCTCATCCCAAAAGGTCCCCCCCTCAATACCCATCACCCACCCTCCCCTCCCTCCCACCCCCCCATCAACCCTCAGTTTGTTCTCAGTTTTTAAGAGTCTCTTATGCTTTGGCTCTCTCCCACTCTAACCTCTTTTTTTTTTCTTTCCCCTCCCCCATGGGTTTCTGTTAAGTTTCTCAGGATCCGCATAAGAGTGAAACCATATGGTATCTGTCTTTCTCTGTATGGCTTATTTCACTTAGCATCACACTCTCCAGTTCCATCCACGTTGCTACAAAGGGCCATATTTCGTTCTTTCTCATTGCCACGTAGTACTCCATTGTGTATATAAACCACAATTTCTTTATCCATTCATCAGTTGATGGACATTTAGGCTCTTTCCATAATTTGGCTATTGTTGAGAGTGCTGCTATAAACATTGGGGTACAAGTGCCCCTATGCATCAGCACTCCTGTATCCCTTGGGTCAATTCCTAGCAGTGCTATTGCTGGGTCATAGGGTAGGTCTATTTTTAATTTTCTGAGGAACCTTCACACTGTTTTCCAGAGTGGCTGCACCAATTTGCATTCCCACCAACAGTGCAAGAGGGTTCCCGTTTCTCCACATCCTCTCCAGCATCTATAGTCTCCTGATTTGTTCATTTTGGCCACTCTGACTGGCGTGAGGTGATATCTGAGTGTGGTTTTGATTTGTATTTCCCTGATAAGGAGCGACGTTGAGCATCTTTTCATGTGCCTGTTGGCCATCCGGATGTCTTCTTTAGAGAAGTGTCTATTCATGTTTTCTGCCCATTTCTTCACTGGGTTATTTGTTTTTCGGGTGTGGAGTTTGGTGAGCTCTTTATAGATTTTGGATACTAGCCCTTTGGATGGACTCATTTTTTTAAACTCTTTCCTCCATCAGAAATTTATTTTATATATAGTGAGAGGCAAGGCTCTGACTTTTTTCTGGATGGCTGGCCAATCGTACTAACCTTCCTATGGATCCATTCTTTACCTGGTGATTTGTGCTGCTATCTTTATCATATACTGAAGCCTCTAGGTGATAAGGACTGTTTGTGAGCTGGTTGTGTTTTTTTTATCTTTTTTTTTTTTTTTTTTTTTTTTTTTGCCATTTGTTACATCCTTTCCACTCTGTTTTGATTTTTATAGCTTTAGTATGTTCTAAAATGTTCCAGGACAGCTGTTATTTTCCTTCACACATCGAATTACTCTTCTTAAAAAATGACTCTTGGGGTGCCTGGGTGGCTCAGTCAGTTAGGCATTCGACTTCGACTCAGGTCTTGATCTCAAGGCTCGTGAGTTCAAGCCCCGCCTTGGGCTCTGTGCTGACAGCTCAGAGCCTGGAGCCTGTTTCAGATTCTGTGTCTCCCTCTCTCTCTCTGTCCCTCCCTCACTTGTTCCCTCCCTCTCTCTCTCTCTCTAAAATAAACATTAAAAAGAAATTTTAATGACTTATTTTTCAACATATTTTGATTTTTTATTCTTCCAGATACAACAAACGTTACTAAATATTTCAAAGATTTCTTGTTGGACTCTCATTAAACTTGCGATGTAACCCGAGGGAAGCTGACATCTGTACAATATCCAGTCTTCCCATCCAAGACCATCGTATGACAGAACCTCCCTTTATTTCTTTGTGTGTTTCTCAATAAGAATTTGTCGTTTCTTCTTGTAGATATTTCAGATTTCTTGTTCAGTTTTGTCATTGGTATTTTACGACTGAGATCTTCTTAATAAAAATTCTATTTTCTAGTGGTTTTGTTGGTACATAGATGGTACAGATATACAGGACTGTGATCACCTTTCCTATCCAGTCGCTTCACTGCATCTCTTATTAATCCTAGTAGCTTTTTCAGTGAATTCTCTTGGTTTCCAAGGGGCACAAACAGATCCTCTTTAACTCAGCTTCATTTTGCCTCCTTTCCAACAGCAGTAGCACTCTGGAGCCACAGGACCATTGGGTGGATAAACATAAGCGAGTGATTTATGATCTACGAAGTTTAATTCCCTTGCACGTAGACTACGAAAATAATACCAAGATACAAGTAAGCACTGCCCCCCTTGCTGAGGTGCTACAAGAATCAGATAAAATTGTGGATATCAACTCCAATTTCAGAGTCCTTAAGCAGTAATAGTGTCTTTTTCTCCCCCTCACCTTCTTGCTTCACATCTTACTGGGGTGGCTTACACTTGCAGATCAATGTTGAATAACAATGGTAACAGACGTCCCTATTAGGTTCCTAATTTTAACTGGAGGGCTTTCAGGGCGTTACCAAAGAGCTTGTTAATCACGTGATCATGTTCCTCTAGCTGGAGCAGAAACACAACAGGAAAATCACAGACCCTGTTTAAGGCCATCGGGCTCCCTTAAATTTGAGAGCTCAAAAACCTCCCACAATTCTATGTGTCGACTATACATCAATGAAGCTGAAAACAAAAAAAAAGATTTTATTGAAAATCTTGCTGGAGGTTGCTATGCTTTGTTTTCTTTCTTTCTTTTCTTTTTCTTTTCTTAATTTTTTTTAACGTTTATTTATTTTTGAGATAGAGAGAGAGACAGAGCATGAACGGGGGAGGAGCAGAGAGAGAAGGAGACACAGAATCGGAAGCAGGCTCCAGGCTCTGAGCCATCAGCCCAGAGCCCGACGCGGGGCTCGAACTCACGGACCACGAGATCGTGACCTGAGCTGAAGTCGGACGCTCAACCGACTGAGCCACCCAGGCGCCCCTTCTTTTTTTTGAAAGACAGAGAACAGGCAGAGAAAGAACAGAGAGAGAGAGAGACAGAATCCAAAGCAGGCTCCAGGCTGTCAGCACAGAGCCCTAGGCAGGGCTCGAACTCACCCACCGTGAGATCATGACCTGAGCCAAAGTCAGACGCTTAACAGACTGAGCCACCCAGGCGCCCCTGTTTTGTTTTCTTAAGGAGTCCATTCCTTTATGAGTTTCAGCAACTCTGGAATCCAAGTGAGAAAAACCCCCAGGATGCCAGGGTAAAGTTTCAGCAGGGCCTGTCTCCTTGTGGAGCTCAGACAGAAAGAGCACTGGACCTGGGTCCTTTAACCTGGCTTCAGATCCCGATGGAGTGGGGGAGGGAGGGGGAGAGCTCCTTGCTAGCTGCGTGACTTTGGACAAGCCCTATTAGCGGCCCTGAGCCCAGCTGTCATCAAGGGTGGAGCTGAATCTCCAACCCCGGGGCCATTCCCTGGGATCACACTCTGAGATCCTGACACAGGGAAGCTTCCCCTGGGAATGGGAGGTGGGAGGGAACTGAGCGCTCTGGGGGACTGTGGGCTGGGTTTAAGGGGGAAAATTCCTAAAGCCTTCTCCCAATACATTGTCTATGAAGTGTGTTGACTCATCAAATCCTCCTAACATCTACGTTCCTGGCACCGTGCTAGTCCCGGGAATCAGTGGTCAACAGCCCCGCGCCCGGGGTGGCTGGGGGGACAGACAACACAGGAGCACAGGTAAACGTGCTTTCTTGCAGGAGGACGGGGCAGGGGCGACCCGCGCAGCGCCCGGCCGATCGATCGCAGGAGTCGGCTTCCTCCCTTCAGTCCGCTCGGGCCAGGCCCAGCGCCGCCCAGCACCCGCAGCCAGAAGGAATGCGTTGAGCGACGCTTGCATTCCAAGCACGCGGTTCTGCTCTCCCAGGAGCCGGTTCCGGACCGCCCCAGGCCCTCCCGGGGCAGCCAGGGCCTCTCCAGGCCTCCGGGGCCTCCTGCCCTGCCTTACCCACCCCCTGCCGGAGCGCCGCCCAGGGGGGCGAAGGGAGGGCCTGACCGGAGGGAGCGAGCTAACCTGTGTAGTGGGGGACGCTGGGTGCCAGCAGGTGCCCTTCCAGCAGCCCCACCAGGGACTTGCCCGGGACTGCAATGTGGTCTAGAAGGACCGGGGCAAGGCGGCCCCAGGGGCCTCAGGAATCCCAAGGATCCTGTTTTTCTGTTGCAGAAAAAAACCAAACATTTCAAATAAAAATCCTAAGGTTGGCATTTAGGGGCCCAACCAACCCTTCCAATCAGGTTTCCGGTAACTTTGTCTTCTTTTCTCCTCCCTGCTGAAGCCCTTGTCTTAGGGTCTGTGACTGACGGCGCCCGTCCAGGAGCAGCAGCGGGTGGCAATCAACACTCCAAGGTTGGCTTGATGCTTGACCAGGTGAGGGGATTGCTCGGCACCCACCGGGTGAGGCCCGATTCCCACATCAGTCTCATTTCCCTGACAGACTCCTACTGTGGAAGCACCGGCCTTCTTTACAGATGAGGGAGTTCAGGCTGGGAGCTGGAACCCAGACTCTACTCCACTGGTCTACAAACGGCACGTGCATCCAAATCACCCTGAGGGCTTATTAGAACACAGAGTGCTGGGCCCACACCCAGGTTTTGTGACTCAGTAGTTCTGGGGTGGAGTTGGGTGATTTGCATTTATCACACATTCCCAGTTGATGCTGATGCTTTTGGTGCCAGGACCACACTTTGGGAACCTCTGCCCTCCACAACGATGCCCCCTCTGGATCAATTTTTGGCATTTAGGCAGACCTTACGTTCCCCATAATGCCACTTCCCGCGGCGAAGATCTGTGATGAATTTACCTAACCCATCACGATACTACAGGACTACGTTCCTGACTGTCCATCTGATGTTCCGTCCCCAGAGGACTGCCCTCCCTGTGCTCCGTTCAGTCCTCGGGAAGTGCTCCCCCGAACACCAACAGGACCCAAATTTCCTACAGTGGGGGTGCGGCCATCAAGCAATGAGGGCAAATGACCCTTCATGATGAATTTGCTCCTAAGTGATCTCTAGGAAAGGGGCCGCTCAGGGCCAGGGAAGGAGCTGGAAAGCTTGGGGAAAACTGCCAGAGGCTTCCAGAAAAGGGGTGTTCAGGACTTGGGCTGGGGAGCTGAGTTATGCACGGGGCAGGACAGGGTCTTCAGCACCTGAGCACGCTGGAGAGTGATGCCCGCCGCCCCCACCCCCCCTCCACCCCCCCCTCCACCCCCCCCACCCCCACCCCCACCCCCAACAGGAAGCGACCTGCCATCACTGCTGTAACCACGGGGGCCCTGGGCGTGGTAGGCAGAGACTTGGGACAGAGAGCTGAGGAACTGGAGACCTTCCCAGAACTCATTTCCATTTTATTCCCCAGCGTGTACATGTGGCTTCTTTGTCAGATTCTAGAGGGCTTGAGCAGAGCAAGAGTCTATTCTCACTCATGCTGCACCTTATTAATTAGGCTATGAAAGAATGACATCATATATGAGGGAGCTCTTATTAATAGTCACAGCCGCTATTTATCAAGTGCCTGCTATGTACCAGGCACTTTACATACATAATCCCACTCAATCCTCCAACAGCTCTGATGAATAAGGTGAGTGCTGAGATTATCCCCATTTTACAGGTGGGAAAATGAAGGCTAAGAGAGGTTAAATAATTTGTGTAAGGTCCTAGTGGCTGGGAAATGACAGACCTGTTGTCTCTCCATCTCTAAACTGCCGCTTTCCACCCTAGCATCCTGCCCTCGTTTCCTGAACACCTGCTGTGCAAGGCTCTGGGTGGTTCTGCAAGATGAATCATTTAAGCAGTCACTTACTCAACAAACCTTTTTTTGAGCACTTGCTACTTTGTATGGGCTTATTTATTTATAGCATGCCTTGTTCCAGAAAACACATAACAGAACTTCTGTATTTGAGAGACTAAAATTTTAAAGGTGTGGTCACGGGACGAGTGACAAATGGAAAACAGAAGTTGAAAAGGTCAGAAGAGCCCAGGAATGAAACAGCGATCCAAAGTACAGGCCTTGAGGTCCTACGTGGTACAGAGACAGGCTACAGGTTGTCCTCTGAGCTTTCCAGCAGCCAAAACCAGATCCCACGCCGTTCGGGATCCATGAACCAGTTGCAAGAGGAGAAACATGACTCACGTAGGTCCCAGGACCAGAGAGGCCTTTTCCCGGTGCGTTCGCAGAAGAGACAGAGCATCATCAAACGTAGGGAGCGATGTCCACAACGCTGCACATACAACACAGGTGTCAGGGGACCTTTCCCTTAGGCCCTTCATGCTGGCCCAAGTCCTGCAGCCTTTTTGCAGCAGGGAGAGGACGACAGCACAGGGCAAGCATGCCTCGCCCTGGCTTAATCCATGTGCAGTGTTTGTAGGAAACTTACAGCAAACTTGCAGTCAACTGGCTAAATGCAGTCCTCGGGTGAGCTTTGTTTGGCCCGAGAAGGATATTTAAATTGATTGGATTACAAGGGGGTATATGCACCCCGATGTTCATACCAGCATTATCAACAATAGGCAAATCACAGGGGCGCCCGGGGGCTCAGTCGGTTGAGCGTCTGACTTCAGCCCAGGTCATGATATGTTCACAAGTTCGAGCCCCGCGTCCGGCTCTGTGCTGACAGCTCAGAGCCTGGAGCCTGCTTCGGAGTCTGTGTCTCCCTCTCTCTTTCTCTCTCTGTGCCCCTCCTCCACTTGTGCTCTGTCTCTGTCTCTCTCTCTCTCTCTCTCTCTAAAATAAATAAACATTAAAAAAAGAAACAATAGCCAAGTTACAGAAGCAGCCCAGGTGTCCACAACTGACGAATGGATAAAAAACATACACCATGGAGGGGCGCCTGGGTGGCTCAGTCGGTTAAGCAGCCGACTTCGGCTCAGGTCATGATCTCACGGTCCGTGAGTTCGAGCCCTGCGTCGGGCTCTGTGCTGACAGCTCAGCCTGAAGCCTATTTCAGATTCTGTGTCTCCCTCTCTCTGACCCTCCCCCGTTCAGGCTCTGTCTCTATCTCAAAAATAAATAAACGTTAAAAAAAATTAAAAAAAAAAAAACATACACCATGGAATATTACTGAGTCATCAAAAGGAATTGGAATCTTGCCATTTGCAATGACGTGGTTGGAGCTATAGTGTATTATGCTAAGTGTATTTGTCAGAGAAAGACAGATATCATATGATTTCACCCATATGTGAAATTTAAGAAACAAAACAAGTGAGCAAGGGGAGAGACAAACTAGGAAACAGACTCTTTTGTTTTTTTTAACGTTCATTTTTGACAGAGAGAGAGAGAGAGAGAGAGAGAGCATGAGTGGGGGTGGGGGAGTGCAGAGAGAGAGGGAGACACAGCATCCAAGGCAGGCTCCAGGCTCTGAGCTGTCAGCACAGAACCTGACACGGGGCTCGAACCCATGAACAGCAAGATCACGACCTGAGCCAAAGTCGGACGCTCAACCGACGGAGCCACCCAGGTGCTCCGGAAACAGACTCTTAACTATGGAGAACTGATGCTTACCAGAGGGGAGGGGGGGGGGGTGTGTGTGGGGATGGGTGAAACAGGTGATGGGGATTAAGAAGGGCACTTGTGATGAGCACTAGGTGATGGATAGAAGTGTATAGAAACGCTGAATATTGTATACCCGAAACTAATGCTACGTGTTCACTGACTGGAAATTAAATAAAAACTTTTAAAACGTGATTGAATCACTTGTCAACTTTAAACTGTTAGATTTCACAGAAAAATCCAGATTTGGGACGTCTATTAAAAAAGAATGGCGGGGGGGGGGGTGGAGAATGACAACATAGGGCCCACATTCCCAAAGAACAAGGATTGGCTAGGGCTAAGTAGTTTTCCAATCCCCTCCCGTGGTTCCCTGAAAACGCTTTATGTTGTTAACTTCCTTGCCTGGCTTTGCAAGTCCTGGGGAGCTCGAAGCCCCGAGCTGTAGCACTCGGGCGTGCATCAGAATCATCCAGTAACTTGTTCACATTGCGGGGTCCCAGAGGGGCTCCTTGGATCCGGGGTGGGGCTCAGACAGGCATCCTTCTCCCAAGTATTGTGATGCAGGTGGTCCCTCCTAATAGGCCTGGGTTATTAGGGTTGGGAGGGGGGGTGCAGCAGGGCAGGGGTTGTATAGCTACTGAGCACCGCTGCTCCAGGTAGGAGCATGAATAGTGCTTCTTTCAACACGACCTGTGGCAAGTACAATGGAGCTGTGAGTTCAAGGTCATGCTCTGTGAGAGGTGCCCTGAGTACAGCTCCTCTGAGCTGCCGGGGAAGTCCTAAGTCAAGTGCTATAAATCACAGTGCTGTTCAACCTTGGCCACACATAAGAACCACCTGGGGAAGTTTTCAACCCATGCTCCCCAACCCCAGGCGCAGCCCTCCCCCCTGCCCCCCTCCGACCAATTAAATCTGAGCTTGTGGTTACGAGAACGCAGTTGTCTGCATTTCAAGGCTCCCGAGGTGATCTCAGTATGTGCTGCAGGGTGTGAGGCACAGGACTGCAAAACTGAGCACTTTCTCTGAGCCAGAGCTGGTATTGAATGTAGAGAAAGTGCGGTGAGTACCCTGGGGAGCCCTTGCAGGAACACTTAACCCGGCCTGGGAGACTCAAACTGTCTCCCCCTGTCCTCTGGAGGAGAGGCCTGGGCTAAGTTTGGGAGTAAATACCACCCAGCCACATAAAGAAGGAGGAGGAAAATCCCAGCCAAAGCAAGGGTACAGTCCAAGATGCTGAGGCCCAAGAGGAGGGGGGAGAAGGTGGAGCTGAAGGTTGTCTGGCACTGCTGGATCAAAGCTGGGGGTGGGGAGCATAAGAGGCCACAGAGACGGGAAGGGGCCAAATCACAAGGCGGTTGAACTTGACCCTGACACTAGGAGGCACCTCTGGAGCGTTTTAAGTCAAAGAGTCAGAGGGCTGAACAAACCCATGATTTGCTGGAGTTACCAAGGAGGGCTTCCTGGAGGAGGTCAGACTTGAGTGGAGACAGGGGTAGCGTTTGGAACTCTGGCAGGGAGGGAGAGCTGGGGGCATTCTGATCGGCCGGGGCAGTTAAAGCTCTTGAAAACCCTTCCCTCCCCCACGCCCTTTGAAACCCTTTGAATCACAGCCTGCCTGGGTCAAAGACGTGTTTGTTATTTGAAAGCTGTGTTTTCTCTTTAAGAGATTCTGGGCCCCATCCTTTGACTAGGAACCAGGAAGGAATGAAGAATGCAGCCTCTTGCCCAGAGAGCTAATTGTCGAAATGCTGTGGGCCTCACCAGGTTTTATGGTGTCACTGATCTCTACCCCCCGACAGCCCCTCATCTCTAACCGGTCAGTTTTCAGTACATTTTTATGGGCTGCCCCAAAGCCAGCTGGAAGCTTTTTTTCCTATAAACCTTCCCTGAGACAAGTAGCCGAGTTTCACATATTAAAATGAAAATGTCAAAGGGGTTGTTTAAAATATATATATACATAATCTCATTTGTGAAGCTTCAGCTCACGAAACCCACATCAGAGTCCAACAACGTCCGTCCTTTTTTTTCTGCAGAGCTGATGGTCAAGTTAGGACGACCATAAAAATCGCTTGCTTGTTTATCCATTCACTCGACAAACATTTACTGGGCATTTACTAGGTGCCAGGCTGTGAACTGGGCACCAGGATGAAAAGATGCCTCGGGCATGGACACTCCAACACCAGCACCCTCTAGGGCTCAAAATACAAAGTGTTTTCACCTGCAATTTTGTGAGCTGTCTGTGCTGTTATTCTCCCCACTTTTCAGAGGAGGAAATCGAGGCTCTTAGAGGTGAGATAACTTGCCCAGAATCAGGATGCCAGTAAGTGGTAGAACTTGATCTCAGGACATCCAAGTTCACATCTAAGTTCTGTCCGCTTGGCTGCTTTTTAAGCAACACCATCTAACTGTTAGTGGCTTAAGAAGGACAACGGCTCCAAAGGTTTAGCCGTTACTTGTAATCTGTCCAATATCTACCCCCCACCTAGAACCCTGCTTTCCTTTGGGGGGAATTCCCATTGTGAAGAAGGAAAAAACTAGCATCCATTTCCCATGGCCACCATTACTGTAAAAGCATAGTGAAGCCAGATTCTTCCCCAGCGTCTCCTCCTGCCTGGATAGTGAATAGGCATGTGTGAAATACAACCTCAGCCAATCAGGTACTCATTCCATAGGCTGACTCCCGAGTGAGTGGTGAGTGGATCCTTGCTGGTAAAATTCAGTCTCAGTCGAGGCCCCTGGATCAGACTGTGCCTGCAGTATTCCATTGGCTGGGGTTCCCGTGGTTCCCTTGACTGCCCTCACAGTCTTCCCTTAAGTCCTTCCCTGCTGAAGATGGCCACAGACAGTCCTGGTTACTTGTAACCAAGAATCCCGACTACTACAGAATCATAGGTCCCCAGCCCGTTTACAGAGCCGGCAGGAAATAGCCACCTTCCCATGGTGCTGTGGGCACTGATCAAGGAGATTCTCCCCAGGAAAACCATTTTTGAATACTGGGAAAGGCTGGGAAAACATTGGCATAGCCTCTCTTGCCAACGCCTGAAAAATATCCTAGCAGACAGATCCGTTTGTCTAGGCTGCTGCTTGCATCCTGAAAAGCCAGGGACGACCTGGTCTGTCTCCCCACACGGTTCCAGACATCTCGGCTCTTCCAACTGCTGCCAAGCTTGCTCTTCTACAACCCCATTCCCACCTGGATCCTTCTGGACCTTTTGTGGTCACGAGGGTGGACAAGGAGACTGAAGTGAAACCCGGGGGGTCTGGTCTGCATAAGGAGGGATGGCCTGGGGTATGCGGACAGAGGGCTAAAAGGGTAAGATCTGTTCTCGAGGCGTGAAGAAGTTCTCCAGCAAAACAGAACCAACTGGAGAAATATATATAATGTCATTAATTCATTAATTCATTCAGAGATCCCTTTATTTTAGGAAACTGGCTATCATGGCTGTGGGACTGCCAAGTCTAAAATCCACAAGGCAGGGCTGGAAACAAGCAGGAGTCGGTGCTACAGTCTTGAGAAGGCATTTCTTCTTCCCCAGGAAACCCCAGCTTTTGCTCTTGAGGCCTTCAACTGATTGGATAAGGCCCACCCACACTACAAGAGGTAATCTTTATTTAAATGAACTTATTGTAGATGTTAACCACATCTACTGGATACCTTCCCTGCCATGCCTAGATCAGTGTTTGATCAACAGCCAAATGGATGCAGAAAATTAACCATCACAGAAGGGTCACCCCAGTGGGGTATCCCTGATCAGTCCCATATGCTCTTCCTTCCTGGGTACACACTGCTCTGGACTCCCTCTCCAGCTTCTCTTCCAACCACCCCAACCCGGCCACCATACACACCCTGTGTCTGTCCAAGCCTCACAGGTGAGATCCAGACACTAAAGCTCAGAGCCACATCTGGAATGAAGAGCTCTGAGTTCACAGCCTCCTACCCAGGGTGTCTCCCACGCAAGCTGGGGAGCTGCCTCCATGCGACGCTGGCCCAGATGTTTCCTCTCTTCCCTGGCAGGAGGCGAATGGGACCTTGAATTGTAATCTTGGAAGAAGCTGCTGCAAGACACAGATCTGAGCGGTCCTAGCTAAACTTCTTGGAACTACTGCCCCACTCCAGACCCAAAGATCAGGGAGCAGGACAGACCCCAGAGAGAGACCAGACTTGAGATTTTCTTCTGAGAGCACCAAAAGAGCGAGGATTATCTTGGAATTGCTGTAGAATTCTGGTGGCAGAATCACAGGCTCTCCAAGCTGAAAGGTCACTTAGATGTTCCCCCACCCTCTGAAATTCATGAGAATGTCACGTATCACAGAACACTCAACCAGAAGGGTTTTTAAACAAAGTCTGGCAGTCGAAAAACTCAAGAGGACTGTTGGAGATCCGACAAAAGCAACATGACGTAAATCTCTGGGCAAGGAGGCAGAAGCCTTGATCACATGATGGCTCGGCTGCTGATTTACCACTTGACCTTGAACAAATCTTTCCTGGACGACCTTGAGCAAGCTTGCTCTCCAGGCACTGGTTTTCCCACCTGAAAACGAGGAGTGGGCAACTTGACTTGGAAAGTCTTCTCTGGTTGTTGTGACGCCCTGCCTCCCGAGTCTGGTATCTAACATGTTCTAGCTGCATGGCCTTGGACATGTCACTTAACCTCCTTAACCTCCGTTTCATTATCTGCAAAATGGGGGAATCATAATCCCTGCCTTGCTCGTCTTGTATACTTGCTGTGGGGATGGAGTGAGAGGTGTGAGGTTACCCTGGGTGAAGTACAAAATTCTATTCACATCTAATGTATTATTGCAAGGTGAAATATCATTGTATGATGTATCTAGGGTATCTGAAGCTGCACAAGCCCCTACAAGACCCAATTTGTCCCCAATTCACAGGGGACAAAGGGCACGGGGGTTAAAGGCTCTGGAGCCAGACTACCTGGGTTCGTGGCTTACCTCTGCCAAGTTTCCTCACGAGTGAAATGGAATAATAATAGCTCATGCGAAGCCCAGGGCAGAGCCTGGCGTGTGGCATGGGCTCCATCCACGTCGGTGATTATCGTGATCATTCTATCATGAAGCAAAGGAGGCAGGGTGGGGCCATGAGAGGACCGGTGGCTTTTGAATACACCAGACCCAGCTGGGTTCAAGTCTCAGTTCTACCATTACCAGGTGAATCATACACGTGGCCACATTCTACATCCACTGTCTTCTTTTTTGCTCTCCTCTGATGGCTCCTGGGTCCAGTGCTTGTCCATTTTCCCTCTCTTTTGGGGCTGGACACTTGGTTACCCACGTTGATTGATTGATTCATGGACTGCTTGATCCAGAAGAGATGCCTGGTAAATACTGGAATTCACTAGCATGAAAGGCTCCTCTGTATTTTAATGTGTGGATAATTTGAAAGATGTCTTTAATCCTTTCTGGAAGTATCTGCTATAAAATGGCATAGATGGACTAAATACCAGTGCCCTTGCTTTGGGCTTGAATTCTGTTTGTCTGTCTGTCTATCCATCAACTCTTTCTTTTATAACCACACTACTTGTATCATATCAATCAAAGTTCTGATTGAATGTAATAATGTGGACCTAATTCATATGAAAGAGAAGACAAAATATAATAAATGCAGCGTTTGGTGGTCAAATCTTTATAGAAAAGCCTTTGTGGAGAAAGATTGGGAACGACTCACTTGTTCTAAATGTCAGGGTTTAACCAGTGAGTAAGTGGGAAGCCCGGATTATTCAAAGTTACCCAGAGAGGGAAAAACCAAGCTTACGTTAAGTTCATAGAATGAAATAACAGTTGTCAGAAGGAACTTAGAGACCCTCGATATTTGCTCAGGGCCATCACACCTGGTGCATTAACCCACCATCGCAGTCACCTGTTGATCGAGGAGTCTGTCCCTCCAATCCCACCTGCCAGCTCTGGACCAGACATTTTTTGAGCCCAGAGGCTGTCTTACTCATCTTCACGGTGCCTCTCTCTCTCTCTGCTGCCCACCTCCTCTCTCTCTCACACAGTGCCCGCCCGCAGCATGTTTCCCTAAAAGGCTGCTGAATCTTCAAATGTGAGTAAAGCACCACTTTAACAGATGGGGAGCCCGCATTTTGGAGGAGAGAAGAGGGCCCCACCTACGGTTCCGCAGCAAGTCCGGGGGGAGGGCCAGGAGGATCCCCTGTGTCTCCGTGTAGTCGCTCTTCTACCCTCCTGAACTCCAAGAGGGGGACAGGCTCTTGCCTTCTCTCATTTCCTCACAAAAGCCACAGGTAAAGGCGTTTATGGCCTGGCAGCTAACCAAGACCATGGTTCTTCAATAGGTCACGGTCTGACCCCGCCAAATGTTGTTGCCGTTGTCTTTAATTTTTAAATGGTGTTAACAGTCACGCCTTCTACTATAATTTGGAAACTCTCCGGCACCTCATGCCGGGGACATTATAAACTGACCCCCAAGTTCAGGCAATGAAACACAGACCCACCTAGCTGGTCACCTGGCTTCAAGGTGAAAGTAACTTTACTATAGTTATTTCCAAAAATTGTATTACAATAATAATTACTCATATTTGTGAAATGCATTTCTTCTTTGTTCAAGCACGTTCATATACCCCCAGCTTATCTAGCATCAGTGCTGTGCTTTTCAAGTAGGTGATTTTACTGTGTAGGAATTACATATACCTCAATGAAGCTTTTTTTTTTAAGTTTATTTTGAGAGAGAGAGAGAAGGGGAGGGGCAGAGAAAGGGGGGAGAGAGAGAGAGAGAGAGAGAGAGAGAGAGAGAGAGAATCCCTAGCAGTTTCCTCACTGCCAGCACAGAGCCTGAGGCGGGGCTCAAACTCACAAACTGTGAGATCCTGACCTGAGCCAAGATTAAGAGTCGGATGCTCACTGAGCCACCCAGGCACTCCTCAGTGAAACTGACTTTAAAAGACAAAGGGTGGCTCAGTGGGTTAAGCATCTGACTCTTGATCTTGACTCAGGTCACGATCTCACAGTTCATGGGTTCGAGCCCCACCTCAGGCTCTGTGCTGACAACTCAGAGCCTGGAGCCTGCTTCGGATTCTGTGTGTGTCTCTCTCTCTCTCTCTCTCTCTCTCTCTCTCTCTCTCTCTCTGCCACTCCCCTGCTTGTGCTCTGTCTCTCAAAAATAAATAAACCTTAAAGAAAATTTAAAAGACAATGAAAACCACAGGTGACGTTCGTGTTCTTCCTTGTGCTTTTCTGTATTTTCCAAGCTGTCCCTAATCGGAAGGAAAAAATAGAACAGTGCAGTGCACCGAAGAAGGATGAATTACTGTAAGGCCCGTGATCTGCTCTGGAGGTTCTGGCCTTTGGGAGTCTCCGGTGATGGGCAGGCGCTAAGACACAGCGGAGGGGAAGGGACCCGTCTTCCCTCCCTAGGGTATGTGACCCTGGAGAAATCACTTCCCCAAGCCTCCATTCTCTCCCCTGTAAATGGATCTGAAGCCTGCCGTGCCCAGCTCCCCAACTCTGGCAAACCTTCTTGCCAGATGTGTTAGGACATTGTAGCTGTGATGGCCCTGCACCGGTGACAGGTAGTGTTATTACCAAACCTCCTCTGCTCTACAGTCTCCTGGTCTCCTCACCTCCCCCATCTTTAAAATTGCCAAATATTTCAGAGGCGCCTGGCCGGCTTTCTTGGGAGAGTGTGCGATGATCTTAGGGTTGTGACGGTGAGCCCCATGTTGGGTGTAGCGATTACTAAAAAAATAAGCCACCAAATATCCTAAACATACAGAAAATAGAGAAAAAGTTTCAGGCTTGAGAAGGAGAAGGATCAGATGGACCAGCTATGGACTGGCCACCCAGCTCTGTCAACTCTTCACACTTTGCCACCTCTGCTTGAGATATTCTTCTTTTTCCTAAGAAATCCTCACAGATAGAATTCAATCCCCTGTGGGTCTCTTTCTGATCACCTTCCCAACCCTCCCCTCCCAGAGGTTATCCACTGTTCTAAATTTGGTGTCTTTGGTTTCCTGCACACGTTTTAATAGTTTTTGGACCCGACTATATCCCTAAAAATATATACATGGACAGTTTTGAGTGTTTAAAAAAAAACCAAAACTTTTTCTACCACCCTGTACCTATTGTATAACTTGACGCTGTTTTTTTTTTTTTTTTTTTTCTGGATAATATCTGTGTTCAAGCTTATTGCCTTAGTTTATTTTCACTCCCAGCAGATCATTCCACTGTATGAACAGATCACGATGTGTCTATCTCTGGACAGCTGTAGATGGACAATTAATGAAGGTCTAAGTTTTCAGAATTATATGCTGAGTGACTGGATCACTGTAGCACAGAAACGGGCACCTTTGAGTTTATTAGAGGTTGTCAACACTTCGCCAATGTAGCTGGAGACACTTACATCTCTACCAATGGTGTATGAGGGTTTTAGCCATGTCACACGCTCAGCACCCCGCCCCTCTCCCCACGTGGACAGACTCTCACTCTTGGCCTGTCTGGTGGACGTGAAATGGTGTGGCACAGGCTCTTCTCGTTTGCATGTCTCACATGGCCAGTGAGGTTGAACTTCTTTTCATATTTTTGGCCATTTAGGTTTCCTCTTTGGTGAATGGCCCATTGATATCCTTAACCCTTTTTAACCCCCCCCCCCCTTTTTTTTTTAGCCATTGGATTGCCTTTTTCTTGTTTGTCCACACTTTCAGCCCACTTCTGCCAGATCCCAAAGCAAATTCAGATCATGGCACTTCCCACAGCTCTCTCTAGAACATCCAAAGCTTAGCTTGTAACCTTGCTAGTGGCCCTGGTTTGCCTGTGGGCTGTAAATCAAGTTCAACCCCAAACTCAGCTCCACTTTCTTTCTCTTCAGACCTCACCTTCCACTGCTTCCCTCCATACACCTGAACTCCAGCCCCATAAACACAACCTTCTCTATCCCAGGCTTTCTGCAATGCTGTTCCCTCCTCCTGGAAGGCTCACCTCCCTATTTCTGCATTCTACCTACTGCCACTTTCCCCGTGAAATTTATACTCTCTTCTCGATTCAGAGTCAGAGCTGCCTCTAAGTAATCACTGGTGCCATCATACTTTTCTGGTGGCATTTATTATTTCCTAATTTGTACTGTTTTGGCAACTCGCTTTAGGGGTGCCTGGGGGGCTCAGTCAGTTAAGTGACCGACTTTGGCTCAGGTCATGATCTCACAGTTCGTGGGTTCGAGCCCCGCATCGGGCTCTGTGAAGACAGCTTGGAGCCTGGAGCCTGCTTCAGATTCTGTGTCTCCCTCTCTCTCTGCCCCTCCCCCACTCACACTCTGTGTCTCTCTCTCTCTCTCTCAATAAATATTTTTTAAAAAAAACTCGCTTTGCATACCTTTTCCTTTACAAATGTACCTGCTCCTTCATTATGTTATTTTAACCTTCATTCATAGTCTGATTTTAACCTCATCCATGCAACAGCCTGAGATGGGGTGGTGTTAATAACTCCTTTGGACAGATGTGGAAACATGGCCCAAAGGGGTACTCGCTTACCCAAGATCCCATACTGGCCCAGAGGCAGAGCTGGATTTGAAGCCTGGACTCTCCCAATTCCACTTCTGGATCACTGCACCACACCTCTCATATTTGTATGTGTGTGTTGTGTCAAAGCCTGATTCCCCCTTGAGGCTGTGGCCCCCCGTGGCTCCCAGCTCTAGGTCCCCCCAGGGTGCACTCAATGAATATGTAATTCCTTGAAACTACAAGGATCGCAGGGTGCCAGGGACTGTGCAAATGTCAACTCTGATCTTCACAGCAACTCTATTCAGATAAGGAAACTCAGGGTCCCACGGCCAGCAATTAGTGGAGCTGGCCTTTCAGACCCAGAGGTAAGCTTCTACTTCCATAATCTCTGCCACTGGCATCCCGAAGGCAGAGCCAGCCAGCCGGAGAGATCAGAGCCCAAGGCGGGGAGGCAAAGGGCCAATGGTGGGCAACTTGACAGTGAACATGGAAGGCTGGGATGCGGATGCCCACTGACCACACCCACGATGTGCACACTGCCCCCAGACTCCACGGAGTGTCTGCAGAACGCGACGGTAGCAGGTCAGAGGAGGGCTGAGGGATGGGGTGGGGGGCTGTTTGCAAGTGTTCACCCCACCCCCACAGAGTGAGTCTGGATATGGACAAGTCTGCTCCCCCTCCCCAGGGCAAGGACTCTAGAGGTGACTGGAGTCATGTCCAGTGCCTCAGTCAGCTATTCCTATGACCCTGTGTGTTGTCTTTCACGGTGTGCCATTTATTTATACTTTGTGTTTGTGTGCCTGGTATGTATTCGCGATTCTATCTTTGTGTTTCGTTCCTGTGCGTTGTGTTCGTGTGCCATGCGTCTGGTGTTGTGGGCCTGTTGTTTGTCTACCTTACGTGCATGTTCCGTTGTGTGTCCGTGCTGTGCACACTGTGTCTCTCCTTGTATCTGTGTCCAGTCTGTGTCTCTATTGTGTGCCGTGTGTACCGTGTGTCGGGAACTTGGGTCTGTGCTGCGTGCGCTGTGGATCTACGTTATGCTTGTGCTGGTCTCCGGCCCGACTGTCCACGCGGCGAGCGCCGGCTGCTGCGTGTTTACGTGTGTGAATCCCGTCCGGCCGCCCCGGGCCTGCGTCCCCGCCTGCAGCCAGTGCGCGTCCGCACCTCCCCGCCGCGCGTCTGGGCCAGCGGGAGGTCTGCGCCCCGCGCGCTGCGTAGTGTGTTTCCTCCAGCGGCGCGGGGCGGTGCTTCCGCGTGTGCCCGCGGCGTGGCCGGGTCGCGGCGGGCTCCGCGTCCCCGTGCTGTCGCGCCGCGTGCCTGCGCCCGGCGCGCGGGGCGGCGGGGATGCGCGCGCGGGGGCCGGGGGCGCGCGGGGGCGGGGGCGGGCGCGGGCGGGAGGCGCTGCGGGGCCCCGCGGCCGCGGGCTCCAATGGCGAGGCCGGCGCGGCCCCCGCTAATTACATAAGCGGGACGTCAATAATTCGCGGGAAAACGCGAAAAAGATGGCGCCCCGCGCCCGGGGGGCCCCTTCCTGAGCGCCCCGGCCCCTCCCTCCCCCGCCTCCCCCCCCTCTTCCCCGCGGCGCCCCCGCCCCGCCCCGCCCCCGCCGAGACCCCGACCCCGGCCCCACGGGCGGACACTCGGCCGGGCAGCCGCGGGCCGCGCGCAGCCGCCTCCGCCGCCGATGCGCCTGGTGGCCAGACTCCAAGTGGGACCGGCCGACACGCAGGCTCGCGGTAAGCTCAGCGGGGACTCCCCGCCACACGCTTCGCTCCCGGCACACATCCCTCTTCTCGAAATCTCCCCGGACTGCGGCGGGCCGAGCGCCTCCGGGGGTCGGGGTGGGGGGGTTGGCGTCCCGGGGAGCCGCGCGCCTGGGGCTGGGACGGGGGCGAGCGGCGTCCGCGGGGCCGGGGAGCCCCGCCCGGGTCCCCGAGCCTTAGGGGGGCGTGGGTGACAGGTCGCTGCTCCCTAGCCCCAAATCTTGACTTTTCCCGTTCGGGGCGGGGGGGGGGGCGGGGTGGAGACCGACGGGGGCATTTGGGATTTTGCTCACGTCCGAAGTCAGGCTGCAGCAGGACTGGGACGGGGGAGGCTTGGCGTCGGAGCGACTGAAGAGAGGAGCGCTTGAACCCGAAGGGGGTACCTCTGCAAGGTTGTTTTTTTTTTTCCCCCTCCTGAACACCCTTTTTTAAAAAGCCAACGGCTGCCCTGGGAGAGGCCCCGGCGCATGAATCATCCTCGCTTCCTGCCCCCGCCCGGCCCCGCGCTCCGGGTGCCGCGGATTTGAACTGGACGCCGACGGGAACCCGCAAACAGGCATTTCTTTGCAGATGGGTTTGAATCAGCCAATCACAGCCCGCGGGGGCCCGCCCCGGGAGGATGGAGGCGCGGGGAGGGGGCCGCCACCCGGGGGCCCCCGCCCGGCCAGTGGGGGCGCGGCGACCGGGCCGGCTCCCAACGGCGCGAGGGGGGAGGAAGTGTCAGTTTGTGAACCTGCCGCGGCCCGGGGCCCAGGCCCGGCGGGCGGGGACTTCGCAGCGCCTGGGAGCCAGGTGGCAGGGAGAAGGCAGGGATTCAGAGCGCTGACCCTGCCCAATGCCTGCGCTGCCCTGCTGTACAGAAAAGGGCAGAATGGGTGTGTGGGGTGGAGGGGAACGTGGCCACACTATCGTCTGGGGGGCCAAGACCCCAACAGTGCCCTGCCTGCCCCATGGCCCGTGACATGCGCACGCATGTAGTTCATTTCATATACCCACTGACATACTGCTGCAGACATCATCAAGCCCAATCTCACCGGAGTGCACATGCACTCACACAGAAAAACACACAGAATTCTCTCCCTGTCTATAAATAATTGTAACACCAGGTGCCCGGTGCCATGGCGGGGTGGGGGTGGGGGGACCAGAATAGGAGGTGCAAGGCTGTGTTTTGGCTCAGTAGGGAGTGTGTGGAAGGGCACTGAGCCAGGTGAGCCCAGAGAGGGGAGGAAGGGGCCTTGGGGAAGGCTTTCAATGCCAGCGGAAGACATGGGGGAGCCACAGAAGGTTTCTGGAAGGGAGCCTAAGAAAGGGAATTGGGGGCCCTGGGGAAGAGTCTGGTAGGAGACAGGAAAGCAGGGAGTGACCTGCACTGGGCGCTGGTGTCTCATTCCCCTTCCTAGTACCCAGCATAAGTGAGCCTTCCGAACCAGTTACCGAATGAATGAATGAATGAATGGCCCAAGCAAAAGAGGCCTGAACCAAAATGGGCTTGGAAGAGAGGGGCCAGATGCCAGAATTCACTAGGCTTGAAGTTGGCCGACTGTGGCAATTCACTGGTTGGAGAAGTCTAAAGATGCTCGGGTTCTGGGGAACATCAGTGGTACCATTAGCAGAAAGAAGAGAGCATTGGGGCAGTAGCACATGTCATAGGATGGTGAGAGAGACAGGTGTGCAGAGAGTGACCAGCAATGACTTCACTGTGTGGAGCACATTTGCATCTGAGTAGAAGCATAGTGAGTTTAAATGTCCCAGAATTGGTTTTCATTAAATCACCCCACAATTGAGAACAGAAAGGGGGATTACAAAAGACACAGGTGGCCAGTCTATACCGGGTCACAAGCCAGCTAGGATTTTTCCTTCCTAGGTGACTTTCCTTGGGCCAGATCTCAGGGCAGGGGCAGAGAGGGGGGAGAGTGAAAACTTTCCGCTGCTCCCCTGGAGAAGACCCTCCACTCAAATAGCCCGTTTGCTTAAGGGAGAGAGCTTCAGGGTCCTAAGCCTGGGATTCAGGCCCCCTGGGTGCAGAGACCACTCTGTGGATGGTTGAGGGGTTCGTTGTCTTTAGAAAGCAGCATGGTATGGGTGGGAAAGAGAGGTGGGGTTTAGAATCAGCCCACCTGGTTATGAATCTCGGCTCTGCCTCTGCCCCACTGTCCACTTTCCCTTGCCAAGCCTCAGTTTCTGTGTATAATGGGAGTAATAATGTCTCCCTCGCAGGGTTGTCATGAGGCTCCAGTGAGATAATAGAAGTGCCTGGCACATAGCCCGGGTTTCGTAAGTGGTAGTCTCCTTCCTTCCCCGGATGGACTTCTGGAGCAGGGGAGCGAGGAGTAAAAACCCTGTTCTCTTTCTCTTCCAGTGTCAGGGGAAGCTGATGGAGAATCGCGCTCTGGACCCAGGCGCTCGGGACTCCTATGGTGCCACCAGCCACCTCCCCAACAAGGGGGCTCTGGCAAAAGCCAAGAACAACTTCAAAGACCTGATGTCCAAGCTGACGGAGGGCCAGTATGTGCTGTGCCGCTGGACGGATGGACTGTATTACCTCGGGAAGATCAAGAGGGTAAACCTTTCCTCCCGGGCCCCAGTTCCGAGGCTCAGCCTCTCTGCTCATCCTCTGGCCTAGGCCTCCCTTCATCCCCCTCATCCTCCAAAGATGAACATGGAAGGAGCCAGAGTCTGGTCTTGCAGGTGCCATCCTTAGGGCCAGCATCATCCAACCAGGTCTTTAGAAAAGAGCTCTGCGATCCTACAGAACAAAACAAAAGCAGGTTGGAGAGGATCTCAGATGACCACCTGGCCTGTGCTGTCCTCAGCATTTCCACCAAGTTGTGGTCCCCTGGCCCCTGACCGTGCAGCTCCAGGGACTGGGCGCGCACTACCAGGACCTGCTGCCCTCCTTCCCCTTCCAGCCCAGCTCTGCTTTCTGGAGCGCAAGGAGTGGGTGTAATCTCTCTGTCCTGCAGGGGCAGAAATGGGAGAGGAAGACCACGTCCCAGTGGCTTTTCCCCAGCCACTTTCTCACGTTACCCCTCCCTCTCCGTGCCCCAGGTCAGTAGTTCTAAGCAGAGCTGCCTGGTGACTTTTGAAGATAATTCCAAATACTGGGTCCTGTGGAAGGACATACAGCATGGTGAGTACTCCTAAGAGCTTGGGCCCCCTGCCCCGTCCCTGGCCCTCTCTCCTCCTCCACTTCCGTTTTGTCCTCCTGTCCTTCTCTCTTGCACTCCTGGCACCTGGCCTTGTCTCCCCACTCCCCACCAAGCCCACCTGAGAAGATGGTCAGGTGGCCGGTTGTGTTTTTCCATGGAAAAGGGCTTCTGACATCTGTCATGCCCTTGATTACTCCCATGTCTCCCCTGTCACAAGGGAGGCAGGAAGGTGGAGAAGGTGGTTCGGGAAGGTGCCGGGAGAACTGGGATGGGTCTCGGGCCCGTGTCTGCTTTCTTGCTGTGCTTCACCCCCTGCTGCACGAAGCTGTGGGTCAGTCTGGGGCTAGGAACGGGGAGGGGCCCAGGCAATCCAGACAGGCACCTCTAGACGTGAGCACAGTGTGCCGTACCCCCGTGTGAGGAAACCTAGCAGAGGCAGCTCTAGCCTCGGTGGAAAGCCAGGAGAGCAGAGACGGACCGGGCAGGGTGAAGATGATCATGCCTGCACGGGGCTGGACCAGCTTCAGGGGCGAAAGGGAGCTGAGCTGGGTGCCACCCCTGCACTCGGAGAGCTGACATCTTCCTGTCTTGCCACCGCTGTCCCTTCCCACGGACACGACAGACCTCGCTAAGCAGTCACGGCACTCTCATATTTCCAACGTGGAGCTCCAAGCGGAGGCTCAGTAGACCTCAGACCAAGTTTTAGCTCTGCTGCTGGCTAGGTGCGTGTCGTTGGGCAAGTGATGACACCTCTCTGAGCCTGTTTCTTCATCTGAACAATAAGGAGATGATGAAAATACTGGACTCCCAGGGTGGTTAAGTGAGACTCCACGTAAAACTCTTAGCCCAGTGCTCCGGAGTTACAGGGAGGCAGTCTCTAAAGAATTTGTTACTGTAAGAAATGATCTCAAGGAGCCTGCCAAGTAGAGGCGGCAGAACCCAGCCAGTTTGTAGAGATTCCAAACTGCCCTTTTCTCTAAGATGTTGTGGCTAATGTAGACTTGGAGGTTCTTCTCCAAGCTTCCCTCACCCTCAATTTATAATACAGAGATCCAAAGCAATGAGGAGCTCTTCTCCCAAGTTACCCTCTTATTGAAGACACAGAGAGCCAACAGGTGAGAAAGACCCCTCAGCAGACATTGAGTAGAAGGTCCAGCACGTGCCAGGGACTACACGTGTGCCACCGCCCCTGGGGAACGGCTTGTCTCCCCCTCCAGACGACTGTGCATCACCGGCAGGATGGGGCCCTGTCCTTGGCTGTGCCCAAGATGAGAGCACAAGGCTGAGCAAGCCGTAGTTATCGATTACTTAAGCTTGTTGCTTTATTGGTTTATATCAATGGCTTTACTTCCTGAAGCCAGTGCCGGCTTAGTGCAGCCCCTGCCTGGGGGCATATTGTGGGATAAGAGGCAAGAGACTGAGTGTTCATGTTCAACAAACATGTCTTGACCACGTGTTATGTGCCACACACTTTATGAGGTCCTGGGGATATCGTGAGGAGCAGCTATCATTTCAGCCCTTAACAAAACTTTTAGTTGGCTGGGGGGAACCAGACAGAAACATGTTTCAAAATGTATTAATTTATTCACGCAAACCTTTCACACATAAATACACTTATTCTTCAACAATACCCCCCCCCCAAAAAAACAGAGAAAAAAAGAGATGAGAAAGAACTTGTAGATTAGAAGCAGTTGAACACATTTGTGGGGCACCTGGGTGGTCAGTCAGTGAAGCATCCGACTTCAGCTCAGGTCACGATCTCACAGTTTGTGGGTTCGAGCCCCGCTTCGGGCTCTGTGCTGACAGTTCTATGCAGCTTCAGATTCTGGGTCTCCCTCTCTCTCCGCCCCTCCCCTGCTTGTGCTCTGTCTCTCAAAAATAAATAAATGTTAAAAAAAAAAGGTTAATAAAAAAAGCAGTTGAACATACTTGAACTTATTATATTTTTATATGAGACAGTTGGAAATGTGAATAGTCACCGAATTTGTTGGTGGTAGTAAGAAACCGTTTTTGATTTTTAGGTGCAATAAAGGCACTGTAGTTAAGTTTTTGTTTTTTAAAAGAACATCCTAATCTTTCAGAGATACATACTGAAATATTTTCAGAAAATGATTAGGTATCTGGGAAGTGATTCAGAATAATACAGGAGGAGAAAGTGGGTGGGAATATAGGCAAAACAAGACTGGCTATGAGTTCTTCATTATTGGTAAGAACATGGAGTTTCATTAGAACATTCTATTATTAACATAAAATTTTGTTTAACAAACAAGCTAAATTAGGCAGGAGAGGCAGCATGATATGGTCAGAAAGAACAAAGGAGTTGACGTTAAAGAGCCATGGGTTTGAATCCGACCTCTCCTACTTCTGGGACTTCTCAGAGCCTCAATTTCCCCACCTTTAGAATGGGCTAATGATAATAGGTACCTCAGAGTAGTTGAGATTCAGTGAGTTGGCCCATGGGGCCCAGCGCCACGTCCAGTAGAGGCTCAGAAACTGGAGGGTGATTTTTTTAAACTCTTCTAAGTCCTGCGAGTGAGCAGAACCTGACCCCGAGGGCCTCCCTCTCTCCCTTTCAGCTGGCGTTCCAGGGGAGGAGCCCAAGTGCAACATCTGCCTGGGGAAGACCTCAGGGCCGCTGAATGAGATCCTCATCTGTGGGAAGTGTGGCTTGGGTGAGTGTGGTGAGCAGGGCACATGGGAGGCCCCCGCCCGCACCGGCCCCAAAAGGCATATGCCTCGCTACTGGGATCTTAGCCGGCTTCCCGTTTCTCTTGGAGCTCCAGAGTGACAGGGGGCCAGTCCATGGGAATGAGGGCCCAGGGAAGTGACCCCTGGGGAGAGCTGGGGCTCCAGGAAAGTGAGACAAGGTATGCAGTTTGGAGCTCCCCCTAACCCAGGAGAGAGGAGGGTGGAGAGATGGGGCACAAAGGCTTAAGCCAGGTTGTCGTGCCTCCCCTACTGGGGCCCAGCCTGTCTTTTAGTCGCCTGCTTGGACGCCAACTTGGCTGCCTTGGTGAGCGTCGCCTGCCAGTGCCCTGGCAGCTGGCAGGCACCCGGCTCCTCCTAGCTGCCGCCACCCTCCCCAGCCCTGTGGCCTTTGGGCTGCCTGGCTTGGGGTCAGTGCTGCCCTGTGGGCGCTCAGCAGCCCCATCTCTTCCTCAGGTTACCACCAGCAATGCCACATCCCTATAGCAGGCAGTGCCGACCGGCCCCTGCTCACACCTTGGTTCTGCCGACGCTGCATCTTCGCCCTGGCTGTGCGGGTGAGCCCTTCCCCCTTGCAGCCCCTGCCTTTCCCCAGGCCAGTCAGGGAGCCTGGACTCCCTGGGCTCCCACCTGACGGCAGGTCACAGAGCCTGCACTTTGGAGGCAGACAGCCCTCCTGCCACTGACCAGGGAGCGGTACGTCCTTGGCCGGGTTCCTTAGCCTCCCCGAGCCTGTTTCCTCAATGGTAAAATGGATATGGGTTGGTGCCAGGGGTAGGTGGCCCCCAATAAATGGTGCTCTACTATCAAAAGACAAAATCCATGTAAGCAGCCACCCTCAGTACCTATTGGTTATTATTGTCACCTTTCTTGCAGCGTGCGACTATTAATACTGTTGTTAATAGAGATCTTTCTGGGATGGAGAGAGCATAGATTTGGGATCGATAAGAAAAAGCTTCTTGCGTTTCTGACAACGTTGGAATAATTGCGGGTTCCCGACTCAGCGTTTCCCCCGTGCTGGCCGCACGCAGACCTGTGTGGCCGCGCCCCCCACCCCCCACCGGGACCCCGCCGCTGAGCCGGACCCTCATCTCCCCGCAGAAAGGCGGCGCGCTGAAGAAGGGCGCCATCGCCAGGACGCTGCAGGCCGTGAAGATGGTGCTGTCCTACCAGCCGGAGGAGCTCGAGTGGGACTCGCCCCACCGCACCAATCAGCAGCAGTGCTACTGCTACTGCGGCGGGCCCGGAGAGTAAGGCCGCGGGGGCGGGGCCTCCGGGGGCGGGGAGGTGGGCGGGGGCTCCGCGGAGGGGCGGGGCCCGAGGGAGCGAGGCTGGAGCTCAGGCTGTGTGGCTCCAGGAAGGGAAGGAAGTGTGGAAGCGCGGCTAAGAGCCTAGCCCCAAGTGTCCAGATCCTCCCAGCCCCTTGGGGCTGTGTGCAGCCCCTGAGTGCAGTCCTCATCGCAGTTTTCACGCTATACGGTGTGGTGGACAGGGCGCGATTAGATTAATTCACATAAAGGCTCATGCAGTGCCTGTTACTTGGAAGGCACTTAATAAATGTTAGCTGTTACTACTGGTGCATGGAATTGAAGGTAAACCTTGCTCTTGTCCGAGCCAATGAACCAGGCTGCCGGTGAGGCATTAAAGTCAGGACATATCCGTATGGGATGCCCTAAAGTCCTGAATCTTAGACCCAAGCTCTGTTGACAACCAGTAGGTATCTGGAGGCTGGGCTTATCCAGCCTAGCAGGGTAGCAGGCCTAGCTAGGCTTATCCAGCCTAGCAGGCCAAGGGATTAATTACCTTGGCCCCATCAACTTCCCTGAGTGTGGGGAGGTCTATGGGATAACAGAGGAAGAAATGCTTATAGAGACCTTCACAGAATTGAGGCAGTGGTTCTCAGTGCATCTCCCGCCCTCTCCCCCCGCCCCCCCCAACCAAAGATTGAGTAGGTCCGGAGTGGGCCAAGGAATCTTCGTATTTTAACCTGGACCCCAGGTGATTCTGATGTTCACGGTCCATGGACCGCACCTGACAAGTTATGAATGAAGCATCGGTTGTCCGTGAGGAAATGCCACTTTGCTCTTTGTTCATATTCAGTGCATAGTTGTTGAATGGCCATGACAGGGTAGATACAGTACTGGGTGAGAAAAACCAGACATGGCGCTGCCCATGGAGCTTACAGGAGCCATTATATTCCTGCCAAGTCTCTAGGGCAGACCTTCCCATGCGGTAGTTTTTGAGAAGCTGTGTGTGGGGCCCAGTCCAGAGATGGGGGCTCCAACTGTGTCATGAGGAGGGCAGGCTTTGAAGTTAGGGAGGCCAGGGTTTGAATCACCATCCACCATTTGCTTCCTGAGTGACCTTGAGCAAGCCATTTAAGCTCGGAGTCTGTAAAATTAGGGCAGTGGCCCATCTTTTACCAGAGGGTGAGATCAAACAATATAGCATATGCCTGCTCCCTGGACCTCCCCCTGGCCCAGCCTAAGTGCTCGGTAACTGTGAGTTCTCTTCCTTTTCCCCCGGTGGAGTGCAAGTTTGTGTTGGGAGAGGTTGCGGAGGCTGATGCCTGGCTAGCAGTGTGGGCCTGGCTGACCCTGGCTCCTCTGGCTCTCCAGATGGTACCTGCGGATGCTGCAGTGTTACCGGTGCAGGCAGTGGTTCCACGAGGCCTGCACCCAGTGCCTCAATGAGCCCATGATGTTCGGAGACCGGTAGGTGCTAATCTGATCCACTTCAGCCTTGAGGGGACAGGGGACAGCGGTGGCGGTGGCTCTTTCAGACTGCCTGCCAGGCCCTATGCAGGTGGGGGTCTGTGAGGTGGGCGCCTGTCCACGGGAGGCAGCTCAGGGTGAGGGAGGCCTTCTCAGTAGAGGACTGTGCCGGACCACAGCCCCAGTTGCCATTGACTTGTCGGGGACCTTAGACAAAGCCCCACCTCCCCTAAGCCCCAGTCCCTTCCTGAGTCTGGGCGGAGGGGGAGGGATGCAGGAGGCCCCGCCTCACCCCTACCCAGGCTACTAGAGGAGCCACTGGGAGCTGGATGATTGATCTGGCTTCTAATGAATGGGGCTAAGCTAACAGAAGGCTTCTGTGTGTCACACCAGATATTGCATGTCTTGGTTGGTGTGTCAGGGTTGTGATTGCGTGTGTGCATGTGGGTGTGTGTGTGTGTGTCTCAGAGGGGAAGAGGGTGCCCACTGCAGCCCAGCCTAGCTCAGCTGGCTCTGAACTCAGCCACACTCTGGGATAACGACGTTTGGGAAAGAGTTTGGCACAGGGGAAGGTCGGGAAGTATTGTGTGGTCTGTGTCCTGCCCCATCCTAGCCGCTGCCTCCTGCAGGGACCACTAGTGGGAACGAGGACAGCACTCACTGTGGGCAGGCCGGTGGGGAGCGAGGGCGGGGGAGGGCTGGGCTTGGGTGGGGTGTCAGCCCCTGCCACTACAGGCCTCTCTCCACCTTCCTCCAGGTTCTACCTGTTCTTCTGCTCCGTGTGTAATCAGGGCCCGGAGTACATCGAGCGGCTGCCCCTGCGATGGTGAGACGGGGGGGCTCGCTCGGCCAGGCCCACCCCTGTCCCCTCCCAGCTGCTCCGCTCCCACCTCCCTCCGGGAACAATTCCATTTCCAGCCACCAGGTCCCAGCCTTGCCCCTGCCCTTCAGCCTGGGCCCCGGAGGCTCCAGCCCGGGCCGGGCAGGCTGCCGCCTCACCCCAGCCCCACCTACTCGCCCCCTTGCCCAGGGTGGATGTGGTTCACCTGGCCCTCTACAACCTGGGGGTGCAGAGCAAGAAGAAGTACTTTGACTTTGAGGAGATTCTGGCCTTTGTCAACCACCACTGGGAGCTCCTGCAGCTTGGCAAGGTATGCAGGGCCACGGGAAGGCAGAACGGCCAGAGCCCATTCCACAGTGGGCTTACCGAGGTCCAGAGAGGTGAGAGGTTTGCCCAGGGTCACACAGTGCAGGACTGGTGTCGGGGTCTCTTGAGGACTCACCCTTCGGCAGCACCACCTGCCTGCAAGGGCTGTGGGCTGGGAGAAAGACCTAGAGCCTTGCAGCTGCCACATCCCCTGGTCCAAGCCTCTGAGCCCTTGCCCTGCGAGGGGCTTCCTTGACCCGGGTTTTGGCAGCGGGCGGATTGGGGCCACCCTGACTCAGCAGCAGGGGGCCGGGGGGTGGATCTGGCTGCAACAGGGCTCCCTACAGAGATGTTGGACCTGCTCCAGATTACCTGGCTGTAGTGGAAAGTGAAGTGGGCCTGCCCTCTGCTGATCTTACTCTGAATAGCAGAAGTGGTCAGCGGGAGCCTGCGAGCCTGGAAGCTGGGCAGTAAAGTAACAAACCACAGACTTTCAGGAGGTCAGAGGTGGCCGGCACAGCTTTGGAGCTGAGCCAGGATTGGAGCCAGGGCATCCCAACCTCTCTCATGGTGGGGCCATGCCCGCTTTTCCCTAACAGTAGCCTTAAGAGACCTCTCTACCAATCCAGAGTGGGGCATATTCTCTACTGACTGCCAGAAATCTTTCTTTGATGAGACAGGAATTTACCAAAAACAATTTTTTTTAAAAGGATGACCCTTTATGCTTTGCAAAATCTTTTCATATAACAACATCTTCATTTATGGTGTTTGATAATTTATAAAAGCCATATGTGTTGTAAAGCCTTGAAAGACAGATAGAGCTGGTATTTTTAATAACTTTTTTTCTGATATATAAAAAGAACATACATGTTCCTGATAGAAAAATTGTTAAATGCCAAAAAGCATAAGGAAGTAGACTTTAAAACGTCACCTACCCATCACACCACACAGAAACAACTGCTACTAATGTATTCCATCCTTTCTTCTGTGTCTGTTTTTCCTTTTTCCTTGGCTTAGGTTATACAGTAAGTAAAATTTTAAATCATCTTTTTTTTTCAATTCATATTATATCATAAATATGTTTCCATATTCCAGAAAGAGTTTTCATCAACATTTTTAATGGTTTCCTTGGTTTCTAGCATGGTTTACTTAGTGCTTTCCTTCCTGTTGGGCAGGTAGTTTCTTGCCCGCGTTTCATATTTGGCCGTCATTAGGAACGACGCTGCAGTGACCATTTTTGTACTTAAAGCTTTGTGTTTCACGTTAGATCTCTGTGATAGATCCCATGGCGTGGCATTACTGGGTCAAGGGCATGGGCATTTTTAAAGCTTCTGATACATCTAGGACGGGAGTTACTCTCCCCATTTCCAGATGGAGAAGTGAGCTCAGAGAGGTGAAAAGATTTGGAATCCTGGAAGAAGTCAGGGTCCTCACCCGGAGATTGCAGGGAGGGGACAGGGGCCCCCATGTGCCTGGGTCTGACTATCCTGCTGGCTGCTCTCCCTCAGCTCACCAGCACCCCCGTGACGGACCGAGGACCGCATCTCCTCAATGCGCTCAACAGTTACAAAAGCCGGTGCGTGCAGGGAAGGGAGCGCGTGCATGGGCCCTCCCCCCCGACAGGTGGGATTGGGTGTAAAGCATCTTCCGGCCTCGTGGTCTTTGCTCAGCCTGTGCTCCAGCCTGGGTGTCCTGCCCCTTCTCTTTGACTAGATGAGTCCTACCCATTCTTCAAGATCCAGGGAGCACTCCACCTCCTTTGTGATGCCTCCCCTGAGCACTCCAGTGACCTGATGCATTTTGGCCCTGGGCTCGGCTCCACAGGGGGTACACCCCTGATCTCTGAGGGCCCGTCCTGCCCTGGCCATCTGTGGTTCTGGGCCAGGCACTGAAGGTTCCATTCATCATCTCTTGGGTGGGCCACAGCCTCCTAGCTTGTCCCCAGCACCATGTTTTCCCCTCCAGACTTCTGACTCCTCAGAACCTACATCTGGCGCATCCCTTGCTACTCCTGCACAGAATGCCCAGGCTCCTGAGCACGGCATTCAAGGCCTCTTATGATGAGACTCTGCCCACTCCTTCTGCCACTGATTCTTTGCTTTATTCTGGGTGTCAGCCATTCTGAACGCACTGCTCTCCCACTCAGTGCTTTTGCTCAGATCTCTCTGTTTGACTAGGATGCTCTTCCATCCATTTCACTCATTTGTTCCATGAACGACTTTAAGTTTTTTAAACGTTTGTTTGTTTTCGAGAGAGGGAGAGAAGGAGGGGCAGAGAAAGAGGGAGAGAGAGAACCCCAAGCAGCCTCCACACTCAGCACACAGAGCCCTACTCAGGGCTCGAACTCATGAACCGTGAGATGACAACCCGAGCCGAAACCAAGAGCTGGACCCTTAACCGACTGAGCCCCCCAGCCGCCCCCAGGAACAACTGTTTATTGAACTGCTACTCTGCGTCAGCCCTTTGTGGATGCTGAGGACACAGGGAGGAATAGGACATGGTCCCTGCTTCTGTGAAACCTCTCCAGACATTGCTAGACAGAATTAGCCACTCTGTTTTCCTTCTGCCTTCTCACTATTCTTGAGTAGTGGGGCTTCCTGCCCTCCCTGTAGATAGTCTCTTGAAGGGGAGGACTGTCTGAGTCACCTCTTCACCTCATGGCAGCTCGGCTAGTGTTGGAAGGATGAGGGAAGTACCTGGAGGTGTTTCCAGTCTCCCTGGGGAGACCAGAGAACAGAATGGTGCAGGATCCAGTGTCTTGGCCATAGCAGTTCCACTGAAAGCTGGAACTTCCGATAGAAGGCGACCTTGGGGCTGGCTGAGGGAGAGGAGGAGCAGCAGGAAGCACAGACATGCAAGAGGAAGGATGGGGGGGACCACCAGCCACATCCCCGGCCACCACCTGGGACCCCTGGTCACACAGGCCTTGAGGAATCAGCATCTCCATGGGCAACTCTGGATTTCAGTTCTGGGTCCAGGGAGACAGAGAGTAATTTTAAGGCTTGACTCTCCTCCCCAGGAGGATGGACCGACAGACTCCAGAGCTTTCTCCTCCCCCTGTCCACCACCCCCCCCCCCCCAGGTTCCTCTGTGGCAAGGAGATCAAGAAGAAGAAATGCATCTTCCGCCTGCGCATCCGGGTCCCGCCCAACCCGCCAGGGAAGCTGCTGCCCGACAAGGGCCTGGTGCCCACTGAGAGCGTGGCCTCCTCTGAGCTGCGTAAGAGAGGAAAGAGCAAGCCTGGGTCAGTGCCTGGGGACCGAGCTCGGGGTCTCCGCTGCTCCCGGCTCCAGCCCCAGCCTATGTGCTGTGCGGTGGGCCCAGAGACCACAGTGACATCCAAGCGAGCAGGAAAGAACTCCACCTGGTTAGGCCCAGCTGGAGGCACCCTGAGAGGGCCAGTCAGCGGCTGGACTTGATCCCCCATCTGGGATTTCTTCCGCCGCGGCCCCTGTTGCCTTGCTTGGAGGGAAAGGCAGATCGTGAGGCCCCGTCTTGCCGGGTTAGAGCTGAGGCAGAGAGGGAAGAGGAAGCGAGAGTGTGTACGGGGTCCCTAGCTCTCCTGGCCAAGCTGAGCCCCTCATCCTGGGCGCCCGGGGCAGAACATCCTTCCCTCTTTTCTGCCCACCACACCCCCCTCCGCACCCTCCTACACCCGCTGCCTGGAGGATGTGCCCTCCCCAGACGGCCCTGTGAAGGAGCGCCTGTCCCTACCCGCCCTGCTGTGACCCCAGCCCTGCCTCTCCTTCCTCCGGGCCTTCAGGCTCTGACCCGGCCACCCTCTCCCCTTTCTGTCTCCACAGTTTGTTGCCTCACGAATTCCAGCAGCAGAAAAGGCGAGTTTATAGAAGAAAAAGATCAAAGTTTTTGCTGGAAGATGCTATTCCCAGTGTTAGTTTCTTGTTTTCTTGCTCTCCACGTTCACACACAGGGTCAGCACATTAATTAGGGATTCCTATGCAGGAAACTAAGCACCCCAGGCCCCAGGGACTCTCCCACATCCCTTAAAGGAGAAGCCAGTTCCTTCTGCAGCAAAACAAGCAAAAACCAGGCACTTTGAGACCACCACTTTCTCTCCCTACACTCTCCCACGACTGCTTTCTCTCCCCAAACTCTCCTGAGAAGCCAAAGGGGGCGGGGCAGGGTAGGTAGTATCCTCACCTCCACAGTCCAGTGGGGACACTGAGTGCCAGGGAGGGACAGTGACTTTCCTGAGGTCACACCTCAGCCAGTGGCAGAGCCCAGCCTAGAACCAGGGCTCCGGAGCAGTCTTTCCTTGGCCCCGCATCCTTGCTGCAGCCCTCCCTGGAGGACGAATACTAGCGATGCTCACACCTCCCTGTCACCTGACAGCGAGCAAGTTGCTTTTACAGCCAACATCTCATTCTTCTGTGCTTCCCAACACCTCTACCAGGGAAGCACGGCAGGTGTCGCTGGCCACCTTTTGCGGTTCAGGTAACTGCGGCCCAGAGTTGGGAAGGCCATGTGCTCAGCTAGGGACAGGGCTAGAACCGGTCTGATGTGGCTCCCTGGTCAGACAGAATAAAGAGCGAGTGACGAGTCTAACCCTCGGGAGGCCCAGCCCTCAGAAACCCCGTGTGGCCCTCAGCAGAGAGAGGGTGCTGTGGGGGGCGCGTCTGATGCTCACTGACCCATCCTCCTGCTCCTTCCTGTGTCCACAGAGTGACTTTACCTCAGCCTGGAGCACCAACCACCACCTGGCCAGCATATTTGACTTCTCGCTGGATGAAATTCAGAGTTTGAAAAGGTACCAACCAGGAACCCGGCAGAGAGGGCTGCTCTGGAGCGTGGGGTAGAGGCAAGCAGTGAGACCTCCATTCCCTGGCAATGAAGGAAGGCTCTGGAAGGGGCAAACGAGAGAGCCTTTTGAGGGAGTGGAAGGTCCCTTGGGTCATTGCAGTTAAAAGGGGCCACGCTGCATGAGGCCTACTGACTAGGCTGCCTGACGGGTCTTCCCACGATAGAACTTTCAGCACGACATCCTCCTGCTGTAGGTGTGCGGGGCTCCCAGGGACAGCTCCGCAGAGCAGGGTCAAAGGCCACCTCGCCTGGGGGCCCTCCCTACCTGTCCAGCCCCTGTCCTGCTTCTCCCTGCCCTCACACCATATACCAGAATTGCTTTGGCCACCCTGCATTCCCCTTCCTCCAGGGAGACTTCCCTGGCCCTCCGCAGGCTGTGTTGGGTGCTCCTGTCTGTGTATCCCCACAGCTCCTCATGCTCGGTACACCCACGGGGAGGGGACACACAGCCCACTGTTCTGTTTCTGGAAGTGTCAAAGGCCAGTTGGTGCTTCCTGAAGGAGGGGAAGGGCTTCAGTCAGGCCTGGGCTGCGGCCCCTACGTACCAATTACTGACTGCAGCGTCAGGGTCCTCCAGCCTCTCTGCACCTCCCACCTGTTTCCGCGTGGTTGTTAGGAGGCTCGAACGGGTGCTGGAAATGAAAGCCCTTTGGGTCTATATAGCACCCAGGTGGCGGTGGCCAGGCTCCTTAGTGCACCTCTCGCCATGGGGGCAGGTGTGGGGGGAGGCTTCCTCTAGCGTCCCGAGGCTCCTCAGGCTCTGGAGGCCGCTGCGTAGGAGATGGACAGGCCGAGGAGCAGCCCCTGCAGGCACGGTGGTGGGAAGCGCCGTGGAGGGAAGGCGGGCCTTCGCTTGGCCGGGGGAAGGGGGCGGCGCTCAGGGCCGACTGGAGGGTCCCAAGGGGTGCCGAGGGCCGGCGGCAGGCTCACCCTCTCCCCCCACCGCAGCGCCAGCTCAGGCCAGACCTTCTTCTCCGATGTGGACTCCACGGACGCCGCCAGCACCTCCGGTTCGGCTTCCACCAGCCTCTCCTATGACTCCAGGTGAGCCTCCCGCAGGATGGACCCTGTCCGTCGTCCCCCCGCCGCCTCGCCTCCCCCTGGTGCCGTGTGGCCCACTCTGTGTGCTGGGGTGTCAAGCTTGGGGCTCGGGACCATCTGGTTCTGATGTGGGCCTTCAGGTGGCTCTTCATCAGCTGCAGGTTATGTGACACTTGTTGCCGAGCAGTTTCGGTTCTAGGGCTCTACCTGCCATGATTTTGCACGTCTCTACCCTTGACTACAGGGTCCCCTGCTTCTTGGCTGTCTAAATCTGGTGTCTGTCTTCTGGGTCACTAAGGAAAAGAGCCACTGATTTTGGAAGCCTGAGGGAGGGGAAGATGGCATCCTGCAGGGTCTGGGGTCTAGGAGAGGGGCAGAAGAGCCTGGGGACCTAGCCAAGGGTGCAGCCTGTGTGGCAGTAGCTGGTGCTCGGCAGCACGGGAGGCTCCTGTGACTGTATGTGAGGACTCTTGTGTCTTGGCGTCTATTAGAGCATCTCTAGTTGTCGGTCTCCTTTGCTGCCTCTGGATTTGTAGTTATTTCCTCTCGTTTCTTTGGTTCTCACAAGCTCTCCGGGGCTTGGCTTCTGTTTCTAAGCATCTGTGAACACATGCCTCTTCTTCTGTGTGTTTCCCCACCACCTCTCTCTGTCTCTTCGTCTGTGTGTGTGTGTCGCCCACGTACATCTGTCTGTCTGCAATCCAAGACTCTGGGTACGAGGCCCGTCAGTCCCTCCCTCCCATCCCCCACCCCCGTCCGACTCCCCAGGGAAGGGCCTCCTCCGTGCAGGCGAGGCCTCCGCGCGGCACTTGGGAGGCGCAGGGTGGTGCTCCTCCACCTGTGCGTGCAGTGCTGAGGTCCTACGTGGAGAGTGTGTACTTTTAGAGCCGGACACACCCGGGTTTGAATGCCTGGCTCAGCCACTCGCCCGCTGGTGGCTTCTCCTGTTCGGCCTCCTTGGGACCGTGGTGAGGACGGTGGTGAGATGCTGCAGCCCCCCGGGGCCCGGCCCGGTGCCTGGCTCCCGGGAGGGGGCTCAGGGAGAGGGGCTGGTCAGCATCGTTCCACCCCGTTCCCGCCGTCTTCCTCCCCCCACCCTGACGCAGACGGACAGTGGGCAGCCGCAAGAGGAAGCTGGCGGCCAAAGCGTACGTGCCCCTGCGGGCAAAGCGGCGGGCAGCCGAGCCGGGTGGACGCTGCCCCTCAGACAGCAGCGCGGAGGGGGCTTTGGGCCCCGAGCGGCCGGACGAGGGCGTCGACAGCCACACCTTCGAGAGCATCAGTGAGGATGACTCATCCCTGTCCCACCTGAAGTCCTCCATCACCAACTACTTTGGCGCGGCCGGGCGGCTAGCCTGTGGGGAGAAGTACCAGGTGCTGGCCAGGAGGGTCACGCCCGAGGGCAAGGTCCAGTACCTGGTGGAGTGGGAAGGGACCACCCCTTACTGACGAGCCCCAGGGGACGCCGGCAGCCCGTTCTCTCCAGGCCTGGGCGGGGGAGGAAAGCAAGACAGCTGCGAGTGCCTGTGGCCGAAAGGCCCTCCCGCCTGCCTGCCAGGCCCAGGCCGGCGCCTCTCTGCGTGCCTGTTCCGCTCTTGGGCCTCGTCAGGCTCGCCACCCCTTTGCCTGTGTGTCTAAGGTCCCACTGGCTGTCACTCAGTGTCTTCACAGTCTCCCTCCAACCATTTACCTGTAACTGAATGTGTGTCCCCGTGGCGCTAGGACCCTTCTCCCTGAGGCCCGAGTCTTTCTCTTTGTCCCATTATGTCCCTTTACCTCTCTCCTACCCCGTTTGGGGTGGGGGGTGTGTTTACACACCTACGCGCGCATGGCTGTCCCCGTACCGGATGTCCTTCACAGCTGACCCGCGGGCAGCCGGTCGTCCCGGGGACCCGTGCGAACGGGAACCTTCGAGCATGGCTGAAGGTGAAGAGGACGCCCCTCCGAGCTTTTCCCTCCCCCCTCTGCTGCCTCTCCCTGCTGTGAGAGTGGGAGGCTGCCTCTGCCGGTGAGGCAGAGACCCCGGGGCTCTTGGGATCCCAGGAGCCAAGAGGCTGGGTCTCTGCCTCAAGGCACCAACACCAGAGCCCGGTTAGTACGGCTGCAGGTGTCGGCTTCCGGCTTCCGAGGTCCCAGAGCTGGTCCTTTCTCTGGCCCCGCCCCCTCATCGTTGCCGAGGTCCTGGCCTCAAAAACTTGCGGGACAGGAAGGGGGAGGAAAGGAGACCTCAGGCTGTCTCCTGTGCCTCCCACCCCCAGACCCACCTCACACCCAGCCGAGCGATACCCACTCTCCCAGAAGCTGCCATCCACACGTGCGCTTTCACCCTCGAGGCCTACACACCACCCGCACGCGCACACGTGCACCCCGCTCCCTCCGGTGGCAGCCTGGCTCCTGCCCTCTGCTCTCCCGTGGCCCTCTTCAGGGGCCCTGTGCTGCAACTAAATGTGAAAGTCCAGCTCCGGCCCCTTCGTCCTGCCCACGAACCAGCTAGGACCCCACAGGGAGGCGTGGAGGGCGCACACCCTCTTCCTCACCCCCTGCCGCACCCTGAGACTGACAATCACTTTTTGGGACAGGTTGGGATTTTTAAAAGGCTTGTGTTGTTCAGTCCCCCCAAAGGGAAGCCTTTGTCAGCGGGGGTATAAGTAGAATTCTTAGAACTGACATTACAACTCATACCATCTGGAGGGAAACCAAAAATGAGAAGGGGAGGGGACCCCTCATTTTTGCTGCTTCCAGAGATATTAGAAACTGACCCACTTGATTGGAAGGTAGGAAGAAGTGCCTTGACTAGGGCAGGGGGTGGACCAGATGGGGACCAGCCTTGCCAACTGCCACCGTGGCCTCCAGCCTGAGTTCTGCAGGCTGCCAGCTGCAAGGCGAAAGTGGGTGAACGAAGGGGTGGCAGTGGGGGCAGCAGGCCTGGGGAGCTGGTTTTTCCGTGGCTGTGCCCAGCCCTCCCCAGCTGTGCGCATCATGGAGTCCCTGAGATTGTTCAGACGCCCCTTGCCTTAAACCTCAGCTCCTATAGTGCCTTTCACACGGGACCTCACCTCCTGAACGTGGCCCACCCACTCCCCTCTGCTTCCCCAGCAGGACCCAGGCAGGGAACAGCTGGGGTTGGGCCCAGTTCTCTCCCTTCTCAGCCCCACAGCTGCTGCCACGGAAGCCCCCCCGCTGGGGCCAGATGGAAGGGGAGCCGAGAAGCCAGCCCCCAGCCTAGCAGGGGTGTGGGACCCGGCATCCAGTCTGTGGCTTCCTGCCTGGCTTCGGCTTTCTAGGCTTGTGGGAAAGCACTGGATGAGCAAGGCCTGCCACGGTGCACCTGTACCTTCTCTACTCGAGCTCCAGAGAGGCTCTGGGCCGGAAGAGGGGAGGGGGTGTCTTCCTCACTTGGGAAGTCAGCGTAAGGCCTGGGAAGGCCACCCTGGCTCCACACCCCAGCATTTCATTCATAGCAGATAATAGCTGCATTACTGCCAACTGACCTTATAATAACCCTGTGCACCTTTGAAAAGATTTATGGTTTTGAATTGCTGCTTTTAATAACATTTGTTATATTAAAGTTATAATTAATATGTGTGATTTCTAATTTAAAATCTCCCTTTGAAAAATGAACTATCTTCCCCCTGGCGAATGAACCGTCTATCAGCCATTGGGTACCGGGAGGAATGGTCTGGTTTCTGGTCTTGGTTTCCTGGAAACTGAGGAGGCATGACAGGACTCCATCTGGCCACCTGCCACTCCTACCCCTCCCTCCCACATTCTCCCCACAATATTCTCACCTTTGCCACCAACAGGATGTGGAACTTTTTTTCTACTGTGAGTACCTGATCCATGGGGGCAAAAAACAGCTGAGGGCCATGAAGTAAAAGATGGGGAATGACCTCAAACTGACCTTATTAAAATAGTTAACGTACAGCCGCTCTAAAACTACTTAATGCACACAGTCACACAATCCGAGAAATCTGGTGTTTATGGCCTATGCCACTCTAAGCAGGTGCTTTTGCTTTCCTCACCCTCCAGATGCCAGCAATAGTCCCTGCCGAGTTTAGCTCCCAGGTGTTTGGAGGAAACCCTTCTACATATGCGTGTGATGTGATGGGTTATTACTTTAAACTTGTCTAAATTTGGGACAGTTAGAAGAGAGAAAAATAGGCATGAAGGGATAAGAAAAAAATCAGCTATAGGGAGGTTCAGGTCATTGGTTCAAGTGGATTCTGTAACTGCAGGGACAAAGTGTAGCCTGTTAATCACCCTGAATGTTCATGTCTGCACTTAAAAAAATTCTTAACCGTCGCTCCCACTTGTTTCTACCATGGTTTCTGGTTCAGCCTTTTAGCTGCCCTTGGAACAAAACCACAGCTGAAGCCAGGGTGTAACGGGGTGGGATTATTCTTTGGGCTGCCAGCAATGTGATGGAATGAAAAGTGAATGGTCTGAGGGGTCAAGAGACCTGGGTTCTAGTCCAAGTTCCACAGTGAACAGCTATATAGACCTCCTGCAAACAATGGTCCTGCCCAGGCTGGAGAGTGCCTGGTTCTTCGTAGTCTAGATTAGTGATTACAAATTTACAACAAATATTTACTTTGGAGTTTAGGAGCAAGAAATTAGAATTCTCAGAAATTCTCTAAATCACAAGTTATTCTTAAAATACTTGAAACATTCCTCCCCCCCATTATCATAGATATCTCAAAAAAAATTAACAGGAATATTAGGCTTAGCAGTAACTACAAAGAACTGTAGCCTATAGGGAATATTTAAACACTGGAAACCTCCAGGGAACATTACTGGCTAGTATTCAAATAACATTCAAATATCCTAGCAAGGTTAAGAATACATGGAGTCACGTGTCAAAATTGTTAAATTAAAATTTATTTTGCTTCCAAAGCTTATTTCTTCAAACAAAGCTCATAGGATTTGTATAAAGTATATTATGTGTATTAACTTATTTGTACAAATAACTCAGTTTGCAGCAGATAGGGCTCGACAGACACACCTGGGACATGGCAACAATCGCAAGCAAGACTCATTGGTTGGTAACCATTTCTCTCCTGCCCTGGGTCCCTCCACCCTCAACTCCGTGTGTTGGTATTTCTTGCTCTGTTTTGATTTGATAAAGATAGATTCCTTCAAACCAGTTCACATCTATATGCTTTTAAGCATTAGTATTTACAGATAATTTTTGTATTGTTTTTCATTTCAAGTGATTTTTCTGGGGATTCTGGATTCAAAAAACATACCTTTCCTGAGAAATGCTGGGAAGGAATTCCTGCATGGAGCCACTCATCTAGGTCCTATCCCAGGTCCACAGGATGACTCAGGGGGCAGGGTGGGGGGCAGTGTGGTCTAGGGTAAGTAAGCTGGGAGTCACGCAGACCTGCAGAATCACTGAACTCCTCTAGTCCTGTGCCCTGATGTGCAGAACAAAGATACTGTCACCAGGCTCTGGATCTGTGGGGACAAGTAAACACTGCAGTACATTTTCAAGTGCCAGACCGATTACTGTATACATGTTTTCAGAACGACTCACCCTTCCTTTAGAGTTGGCTACAGGAGGCTCTCTGGGCGTTTGGCCTACAAAAGGGTATGTCCAACCTCTGAAAGAGGCAGTAAGAGCATCAGATCTAGAATCAGACTTGGGTTCAGAGTCTAGCTCTGCCACTTATGTTAGGTGTCATGCTCCCTGATCTCAGGATTCTTCTGCAGGCTGCGGAGAACACTGAGTTAAAACCAGCAGAGAGCTGGTATTTTGTTCTCTCCCATTTCCTGTAGGTAACTATGACACTGAGGCAAAGGAAATCCACCAAGAAAGTTTTCTGTGCACAGTCAGCATCGAAAATGACCCAATGAAGGCCAGAGATAGAAAAATCTCCTTTGGAATTAGTCCCACTTTAAGAAAGTTCAAGGAAAAGCAGCTGGATTTTGCCAGTTCCGTAAGTTAGAAAGTAACTGGGCTATAGAGAAAGCTTTATTCAAATCCTTGAAACATCAATTTGGGAAATATTTGCCAAACCCTGTGCAAGAGATCACAAATTGATTCAGACATACTCTTGACCTCGAGCAGCTCACAATCTAGAAATAGAAAGCTGGCTGTAATGCACAAGGATAATAGGAACACTGAGGCCGGAGAGATTCCTTCCAACCCAGAGGGAGCCTGCCTTGTAAAGGAGCAGCCAGATTTCCCAGGCGTTCGTGGAAAAGGGCACTCCAGGCAGAGGGGATGTCCGGAACGCAGGAATAACTTCACATAGCATACTGGAGCCATCCACTTGCCACAGTGGGCAAGGAGAGGTGGGCAGTGGAGATGGGAAAAGCGAGTTGAGGCAAGGTTATGAAGGGCCTTGAAAGGTAGACCAACAGACTGGGCTCTAACCTGAAAGCAACAGAGGCAGTCCGTCTGGGGTCCCCAAAGCGTTTTCAGCAGGGTTTACTTTACACCAGATTTTGCTGTGTATCAGAAACATCTGTTGTAGGGGGCGCCTGGGTGGCTCAGTCGGTTAAGCATCCGACTTCAGCTCAGGTCATGATCTCGTGGTCCAGGAGTTCAAGCCCCGCATCGGGCTCTGTGCTGACAGCTCAGAGCCTGGACCCTGCTTCGGATTCTGTGTCTCCCTCTCTCTCTGTCCCCTCCCCTATCACGCTCGCTCTCTCTCAAAAATAAACATTTAAAAAAATTTAAAAAAAGAGAAACATCTGTTGTAAAAACGGACATCACCAGTATCATTCTCTTTGTCCTTCTCCTGAGGTAGCCCTCCAAAATCCCTACTGGCTATCAAAAAAGGATCCTCTGGAGCTTTGGAAGGGCCTCGGCCTTAAGTCCCTACAAGGTGTTCCCAAAGGGCCCTGGGCGAGCCTCCATTTTATATTTGGAGGAACTAAGGTTCAAGAAGCACAGTAGGTGTCGGAACTCGAGCCTGGCAATAGCTCTGCACATATCCTTCCCTCTGGGAAGACCCAGGATGCCAAAGAGGCCTGTGGGCCCCACAGTCTCCCCAGAGTGGGGTTACCTTGTGACAGATTCCGGGAGGGAACCGAGGTCAAATCTTTCTCCTCACCCTAAAGGGGTGCTGCCTCCCCTGCCCTCTTTCACCCGACACCCGGGAGCAGGCAGAGTACCAGACACAGGGTGAGCGGTCTCGGCTTTACCATTCTTAACACGCCACCCCCTTGCCGGACCTCAGTGCAGTTCAGTTTCCTTTGGTAATCTATAAAATGGAGACTGGCTTAGACCCCTGGTTTACCAGCTTTTATCAAAAAAAAAAAACTCAAAAAAACTTACAAGGGAGTTCAATACATAAAAGTGATACAAGACAGTTCTTCTACTGGTTGAGGTATATATTGGTTGAGGTATGGGTGGGGAGCGGGTCTCATACCCTTACCCCACCCAGGAAGCACCCAGGGTACCGTACCTTCTGTTGACCGCTAGCTCAGGGGAACAAGTCTGAAAAACCCTAGTCTAGCAGTTCCCCAGGGTTCTTTCCCACTTTAGGATGCTCAGTTTCAATGCTCAAGTGACCAGGTCAGTACCATGGGCTCAGAACCTAGGTCTCTAATGGGCAAGGCACCAGAACCTTCTGATACCTGTCACATTCAGGCTAGGGAGGAGTCTAGACCTATTTCCACCCACGAAGCTGTGTCTAAGCCCTAATACTCCTGCAGTCCTATCCCCAATCACAAAGCCCATTCCCACCATTCAGGAATAACAAATACCATCTTTAGTTACAAAAAATAACCCTGCTTGTCCCTGAAACCCCACCATTAGCAATTCATCCTTTTGCATAAAGTGCTTGCCAGCTCCCCTAGAAAGTGACATTCATCCCACACACCGGATGAACAGGTCACCAGGTCCATTCTTCCTGCATCCTGGGCACTCAAGGTAGGCCCAGCGACTGCAGGAGATGACAAACGTCACCCTCACTGCCATCTCCCCTGGGCCCTCCCCCCCCCCCCCCCATATAACTGCCCTCACCCTCCCACCCCCTGGCCACCTTTAAGCATGAAGCACTCAGAATCCAGTTCCATTGCGTTGCATGGCCCGACCAACCCGGCCTCCTCCTCCAGCCTTGGGGGCCTTAGACCTTCACCTCCTCAAGATCCTCAGCTCTTCCGCGCTGACACAGACACAGGCTCCAGAGATGCGAGGAGGCAGCTAGAGGCCCCCCGCCTCCCCAGAGGGCGGCTGCCGCAGGCTAGAGGCAGCCGGTGGGACCTGCAACGAGCCGCCCCCGCTCAGTCCTCCCCCGTGCCCTCCTCCAGCCACTTTAGATAGTGCGCATCTCCTTGGTCCATGGGAAGACTGAAGACCTCTGGGATTTCAAAAGGATGCACCAACCTTTGGAAAGAAAGCAGAGCCCTGTGAGTGACTATGATGAGAATCAGCCTATGCAGTTAAACCCAAGCGGCCGGCCTCCTGTGAGGCTGCCATCTACCGCCATTCCACCTGCCCAGGCCCATAGGCCGCTGCTCCTGAGCCTGTTTCCCATTTGTCAACAAGGGATGAGGTGGGCCAGATGGCTCCCCCGGTCATGAGTTCCAATTCTAAGCCTGCCTCTTGTAGCTGTGTGACCGTGGACAAATCACTTCATTTCTCCACAGGCCCTAAAAAAAGGGTGTCAAAATAGTACCTATGTGACTGGGCTGCTGGGGAGTGAGACGAGGCACAGAAGGCACTTACCTGGCGTACCGATGGGCACTGCATGCATTCATTACACGGCAGTTACTGTATCACTATCCCACGCTCATCGCTGTGCCTTCCCCAAACGACCCCCCGTATCTCTGCATTGTCTTCTCCACCAAGAAAGTTCTCTGTTCGTCACTTACAAGCCCGTCTATCCTTCAAAGCCCAGCTCAACCACTGATCTTCTCCCAGGGATCTTCCTCGACCATCCAAACCCATAGGAAGCTCTTCTTTCTCTCCATTCCTTTCACCTGGCCCTCGGCACACAACGCAAGTTCTTTTCGCTTCTTAGACTGAAGAGATATGAGGCCTTGGGCCTCAGTCCCCATCTGTCAAATGCGGGGAACAATCCCTGCTTCCTTTCCAATGAAGGAGGCACTGTAAAATTTTCATGAGACAGCATGCGTGGTAAATCACAACACATGCACGCGTGCCTAAACATTTGGAGTTGGGGTGATTTTATCCAGTGACCAAGGATAATGCATTTTCTTATTTCAGGGCACACATCAGTGTGTTTGTTTTCTGGTTTTTTTTTTTTTTTTTAAGATCTTATTGGGTTTATTCAATGATTCAAAAACCAGGCAGCATCCCCTCTAGCAAACAGAAAAGGAGCTCCCTCACGTATGTGTTTTTATTAGCAGACATACAGAACTCAGTGTGTGTATGAAGGCAGTGTTTGGACGCACAGAATAAGACCGTTTTAACACGTTAGTAGTAAGAGCTGCCGTGCCACCACCAAGAATCACTGCTTTTTTTTTTCCTTTGAGAGGAAGAGAGAGAGCATGCATGTGTTGGGGAGGGGCGGAGAGAGAGGGGGGACAGAGGATCCGAAGCTGTGCTGACAGCAGAGAGCCCGATGCAGGGCTGGAACTCACGAATCAGGAGACCGTGACCTGAGCTGAAGTCGGACGCTTAACTGAGCCACCCGGGCGCCCCAAGCATCAATGATTTAAGCCAGCGCTTCTCGAGCTTTAATGTGCGTAGGAATCCCATGGGGACCTTGTTAAACTGTAGTTTGACTCCTTAGTTTGGGGTGAGAGTGAGGAGGCAGTCCTAGCAAGCTTCCAGGTGATGCCAATTACTCCCCAAACCATACCGTGAACACCAATCTAGACCAGCAGTTTTCAGAGTGAGGCCCACTGACCCCTGGGGAATTCTAACACTCTGCCAGGTCCATGAGGCCAAAACTGTTTTCAGAAGAATACTAGTTTTCATTTTTTTAATGTTTATTTTGAGAGAGAGAGAGAGAGAGAGAGAGCGGGGGGGGGGGGGGGGGGGGGGGGGGGGAGACACAGAATCCGAAGCAGGCTCCAGGCTCAGAGCTGTCAGCACGGAGCGGGATGCAGGGCTCGAACTCACGAACCGCGAGATCATGACCTGAACCGAAGTCGGCTGCTTAACCGATGGAGCCACCCAGGCGCCCCGAAAAATACTAATTTTCTATTAATCTTCTTACTGTGTTGACCCCTGCACTGCTGGTGCAAAACAATGCCGAGTAAGACTGCTGGCACCTCAGCACGCGGCAAGGCAGTGGCACCACAGTGTATGAGCCTCAGGTGCTCTTCTCCACCGCACGCTCGGGCTTCAGAAAAGTCACGTTCACTTAAGAACATCCTCGATAAAACAGTGAAGATCATATTGCTATTGCACTTCAGCCCTTGAGTCCCTGTCTCGTTAATGACGAAATGGAAAGTGCACATTAAAGCACTTCTGCCAGATTCTGAAGTTCAATATTGTCTTAAACCTGTCTGCCCATTGAAGCCACAAGCCAAACTAAACAAACTGCACTTTTTTTCATGGAACACCATTTTTAATTTCAAGCCTGAGTGACCATAATTTGTCTGTCATGTTTACAAATGCTGGTTACTGTGGTTTGAGCATTAGGCAGACGTTTTTCTCTAATGGGAACAAAGTGAGCCGATCACTCAAATGAAGACAACTGATACCATTTGTTGAGGAAAAATTCATGTTTTCAAGCAAAAATTAGAAGTTTGAAAGTTTGAGTTTATCATCATGAGCGTAAAAGTGTCCCAGTACTTAAGAGGGAGTATGTTTTCTGAGGAGACGCAGCCTTCTCAACAAGCCAGATGTTGCCAAAATATAAAATGATGCCATTTTTCTCACTTTGTTTCTTGGAAAATATGGTTACTTCCCATAAAAATGTATTACTTATGTTTATATAGAACAGTTGTATTGTTATTATTTTAAATGAACGAAAACATTTTTTTAATTTCGTAGTTTTACTTTCTAATGCAATAAACTTTAATATAACCTTAAGCTCCCCTGGGATCCGAAGACCAAAATCTTGAGAACTACTGTCTCCACTCACTCACTCTAGCCTCTCATTTTATAGCGGGAGAATCTGAGGGACAGGGACATGCCCAGGGTCATATGAGAGGTTGGTGACTAGGCTCTAGGTCTCTTGCTTTTCAAGCTCATTCACTTAGTTCCCAGGACGTCCCTGGCTGAAAAGACACACCAGCATTACCTGATATAGCTGAACAGCATGCGGACCTTGGAAGTCTTTGTCTTTATTAGCTGTGAAAGAAAAAAAAATCCCTGCTTTAGGAAGGACCTTGGCCCCAGCCATGCAGCTACTCGTTCATCTGGCCATTTTGGAGACAGCATTCATCCAGGTCACCAGGCACCGTTGCACTTGCAGATTAACCCAGGGCACCTGATGTGAGGCAAGAACCTCAAGCAGTTGATCTTTGCTCATTTTTAATTGGAACCTTGGTCTCACTCTCCATCGAGGCCCCAACCCACCCTCCCATCCTCACTCACCAACAGGATTTCAGTGGCTTCTTCTATTTCTCCATTCCAAAAGTACCTGGAGAAGAGAACAAAACCAAATTATGATGCTCACAAGAAGAGCCCAGGAGATACCAAACCTGGCCCAGTTAGGTGGCTTACCAAGGTGGAGACTTTAAAATCCTTCCAACCCCACACAAAAATGTCTATAATTGGCCAAGTCCCCAGAGGTCATCGAGTCCAATCATTCTAATGCATGCTTCTAGTAGCTGTCTGAACATTCTCTCTCTTGAAGAAGTCCATCGATCTACCTTACAGGCTTTCACCTGAGATGGTTTTCCTTCCGGTATGCCAACGTCTGCCACCCAGTTGTTTTCCCTAACTTCCACATGAAGAGCCACCTCAGGACAGCCCTACAGAAACTCCTGTTTTCTCTCCTCCAAACTGGGCATTTCCAGCTCTTTCTGTGCTCATCCTACAGTCATGACTTCCAGGCCCCTCCCATCCTTTGGACTGGTGCTACTTTTATTACTGACTCTTTAAGTGGAGAACCCACAAATGGAGAACTAAAAAAACACAGGAGGCTTCAGGGAAAAAGTGAGCTTTATAACATATGGAAAGAAACAGACCCAAAAGTTAAAAAAAAAAAAAAGTCAATAACGATGTTGAGAAAAGAACACAAAAACAGCATCACTGGCAGGGAAAGAAATTTGGCCTGAGAATATCTACACTGACCCAGGGCAAGCTCAAGATGGATGACCTAGGCCATCGGCACTGTGGTGAAGGGATTGATTATAAAAAGGACGGACATATGAAGGGAATGCTAGGCTGAAATGCTGTTCTAGTTCCCAAGCACTGGCTTTATGTGAATCACTTACATAATTTTTTTAAAATTCAGTGAGCCAGGCCCAGCCCCCAGGGAGAATGACTGAGTAGCAGCTCCAGAATGGAGCTCAGGCCTCTAAAACACAGCCACATTTGGCTGTGCTGACAGCTCAGAGCTGGAGCCTGCTTCAGATTCTGTGCCTCCCTCTCTCTGTGTCCCTCCGCTGCTTGCACTCTGTCTCTTTCTCTCAAAAATAAATAAAGATAAAAAAAAAAAATTAAAAAAAAACCCACAGCCACACTTGGGAGCTACAGCTACAGACAGATGTGAGCCACTGAGGGGAGGGCGTTGCTGGAGGTGTGGAGGGGGCTTTCATAACACAGCACTTTCCTGCTCTGACCTTCAGAGTAGATACTATTTCTCTCTCTCTCCCCCTCCCCCACCAGGGGAGGAAGGAGATGAGAAACAGGCTGATCAGAGATTTCAAGGCATAAGACAAATCTTGCACAGCTAGTACTGGGATGCTGAGATATTTTGATAAGGGAAATGGTACAACCAGGATTAACTCCTGTGAGGGAGTTAACAAAATGAGAGGCAGACACTACAAAGAAGCAGCTTGTCACATAAGCTAACCTCTGAGTTTCCCACAGAATTCAAAAGGGACAGGAATTATTTTCCTTGATATCTTAATAGGCTTACTCAGGGATGGAATGTCCAGTCTGACTTCTTTTTTTTTTTTTAATGTTTATTTATTTTAGAGAGAGAGAGAATGAGAATGAGAAGAGAGAGAGGAAGACACAGAATCCAAAGCAGGCTCCAGGCTCTGAGCTGTCAGCACAGAGCCTGACGTGGGGCTCGAACCCATAGGCTGTGAGATCATGACCTGAGCTGAAGTCAGATGCTTAACCTGACTGGGCCACTCAAGTACCCCCGGTCTGACTTCTTTGCTAATAACAAGCTAATTTAAACAAAGAATGTTGGTTAAGCATCCAGCTCTTGACTTCAGCTCAGGTCATGATCTCATGGTTCATGGGTTTGAGCCCCGAGCTGGGGCAGTGCTGACAGTGTAGAGCCTGCTTGGGATTCTCACTCTCTCCCTGTCTCTGGCCCTCAGCCGCTCGTGTGTTCTCTGTCTCTCTCTCTCTCTCTCTCAAGATAAACAAACTTAAAAAAAAAATTTAAACAAAGAATGTGCAAACAAGATTCATTGTTCCTAAACTATATTTTTTTTCCACCCTTCTGTTTACATAGCCTATTTTTGCTTTTATTGGTTGACATAAATCCACTAATTGATTTCCTCTGAATATAAATTAACAATGAACTGTTCACTAATCAAATGCCTTTGAGTTGTTCTTTGACAATTTCCCATTAGTTCGTTGTCCTTCCCACCAGCCAGGACCTGACCTCACACTCCCACACTCTTCCACAGGCCACAGCAAAACTCACAGTGAGGATGCCTTGGGCAGGATGTTCACAGAGGCAGCCAGCTTCTTATCCAGTATAGCCCTAAAGCAGACAGAGAGAGAGAGAGAGAGAAAGAGAGACCATCACCAAGGTAAGTTCCCAGCATCTTAAGAAAAGGGACAAGGGACAGGAGTTCCTGGGAATTACCCAGGAAACCAGAGTTTACGTAGATAACCATTTAGAGGGCCCCTTCCTCCTCAAACCAACACATTCCATAACCACCAGGCACAGAACTTCTAAAGACAGTGCTATTTATAAGTCCTCCCCTGGGTGGGGAGGAAGGTAGAGAAATAGCTATGGGAGGGCAGTTTTAAGGACAGGCCCAGGGGAAGGGGAACAGATTAACACTGGACAGAGTACAAGACCTGGATTCTGTTCCTGACCCTGCAGTGCATGGTTGTGTGACTTTAACCACATTCTTTCATTCCAAGAATAAGTATTCGAGCATCTGTCCAAGACAGGCATGTCCCCCTGACTCAGGCTGCCTCTCCTGCTGTATAGTTACAGTAACAGGATAGGTTCAGTCAGCGGTTTCCAAACCTTTCGGTCAAGAACCCATTTTATTCTATCACCATCTTCTGCTTTTGTCCGATAGGTATCCGGCTGACACTGCTTCTGATCTGTAGATACCCACATGACCACACAGATCAGATACAACTCCAAATAAAAGCAAAAACCCATCATACTTCTTTTCACCTCTTAATTTATGTAAAGGTTTCTACCACAGGCCTCAAAGCACAATCATCACCTTTGCAGACCTGTAAGATTTTTTTTGTTTTTTGACAGATCATAGGTTGGAATCCCTGGTCTGATAGTCTGATTCCTGTGCAGAGCCCTGATGAACACAATCAAATGCACTTGAATTAGTACAAGTGTCACGGAAACAGGAGCACCGCCAAGTCATCAACGCAAAGAGGCGTTCTCAGACATCAAAACCTCAAGCCCTCAAATCAGGCAGGCCTTGACAAACATTTCTCAGGTCTCAGGCAGCCAAGGGGGCCTGATCTACTCTCCGAAGTGCTTGGACCCTGAGCCCCGCTCACTGATACCTCCTGCCCTCGGCTGTTGCCAAGAGAACTGACCTACTTTCTCTTCCGTGAGTTCCAGGCTGAGCGTGGCTCTATTTAAGGCTCCACATTTTGTGACAGTCCCTTGGAAAGTTCCAGAGATAAATAAATCCCTGACTGTAAGGAGAGACACATGGCACAAATCTGTTTAAGCACCTGCTGCAAGGCTTGCTCACTCAATCGTCCGCTGAGAAAGTACATTTTATTGGTCCTGACGGTGGCAAGGAAACACAGGGGGTGAATTAAACCTTAAAAAAAAAAAAATAATTCCATTGTCTCATAGGCCCAGAAGGTGAGCTCCTCAGAGACTGTCACGGCAACCTGTCCATGGGTAAAAGACTAGAAACGTGGAGGGCTATGTTATTCAAAAAGCCCCTGTGGTCCGACTTCAGCCAGGTCACGATCTCGTGGTCCGTGAGTTCGAGCCCCGCGTCAGGCTCTGGGCTGATGGCTCGGAGCCTGGAGCCTGTTTCCGATTCTGTGTCTCCCTCTCTCTCTGCCCCTCCCCCGTTCATGCTCTGTCTCTCTCTGTCCCAAAAATAAATAAAAAAAAAAAAAAAAAAAAAAAAAAAACGTTGAAAAAAAAAAAAAGCCCCTGTGGCCAAAAACCAAAACCAGAGAGTGTGAGAGCAAGAGAGAACATTAGCTGACTGATAACACACACACACCAAGACAAGCAGCGAGTCACAGGTGGCAGCTGAGGTCCTCATGCTCATCCGAGGACAGCAGAAGATAGAGACGCGTAGAGCCTCGAGAAACTGCCAAATTCACAGACTAGTGAATCACAAACCACATACGTGGTCTGGCTCTTGTGGCATTTTAAAAATTCTTGATTTTGTTACTAATATTTACTATCGGGATATTTCACACTCAAAAAGTAAGAGATTATCAGGGCATCTGGGTGGCTCATTCGGTTAAGCGTTCGACTTTGGCTCAGGTCATGATCTCATGGTTTCATGGGTTCGAGCCCTGCATCCGGCTCACTCTATCAGCGCAGGCCTGCTTCGGATCCTCTGTCCCCCTCTCGCTTTGTCCCTCCCCTGCTGTGTGTGTATGCGTGTGCATTATCTCTCTCTCTCTCAAAAATAAACATCAAAAAAAAATAGATTATCTTGTTTCTCACCAGAAAGCGAGTCTTGTAACATCGGACATACTGTCCTCCAAGGTCACATTTACCTAGAGCTGAGCAGTGGCTATTCCCTCGAGGTGACATCCACTTCTCAGGTCCACACATTCCCACCGCCCTCCTTCCTCCCAGTGTGCAGAAGAGTCAGGGCTGCTACCTACCATCGCCGTCCCTCATCACACCCCAGCCCACTTTGCTCATTTAGGGTCCTGCTTGTGGGTATTTGTGTTTGCGCCCCTGATCTGATCCACTTCCCTCTTATCTACAGGAGGTCGAAGCCCAGAGAAGACGACTCGTGTAAGGCCGTACGTGGAGTGGGAAGCAGAGAGGACACTAGAATCCAGGTCTCCCAGTTCAACATTCAGGATTTATACTCCGGCCCCAACAAGAGATGTTTCTAGATCATTTTTCTAGCTAAGAAGGTGTCTGTCAATGAAGAGATCTAAGAACACTGCCAAGAACCAGAACTGAACTGACCCCGAACTGAGAGGCAGCAGACTAAACTTTAAAGAACGCTAAAGAAGAAAGACCACCACACCAACTGAAGCTGAGAGACGCGGTCTCGCTGTTGGTTCTGTAGCTCAGGCTGGGCCTCCTGCCTGCTCCTGGTGACGGGCCCTCCCCATCACGTACCATCTACTTCTACAAAGCCTGGAAACTACACCTGCCTCCCTCTTTTCTATCCAAACCACTAATAAAAAATACCAAACAAAACAGGTTGAGTGAGAGCTCCACGGCCACATCCCTAAAGGCTCCACTTGAGACTTCCAGTCCGACCGGACAGACTAGACAGATACTCCATCCTCCCCTTTGACACCAAAGCCTAGAAGTGACAGGAAATACCTGTCGCTCAGCCATGCCAGCACACGGTAAGAACGCGCTGCGTACCAACGACTGTGGGGAAGCCCCAAAGAAGAAAGGGCAGTCCTGAGACACGAATGGGAGCATGCAGGGGAGCTGCCACGGGAGACGAGAGCAACAGTCCCCGTCTGAAGGGGACGGGAACCAGAGCAGGCAGGAACGCGGAGGCAACCACCAAGGTGGGTAGCTGGGACGCCACAGCAGAGGCGGACCCCCAAAATCTCCCAGGGCCCAGGCAGCAGTAATGGAGTGTCTGTCCCCAGGCAGGAGCAGAAAGTGTGCCAGAAGACCAGTCAGTAGGACACCCCGGCCAGGTGAACGTCCCCCCAGTGCACACTCACACTGGAGACAGCGCTGCGTGTCTTTGCAGCCATTCTGCACTTCCCCACAAGCACGACTAAAAAGATGAGAGAGGTCACAATTAATCACAAGGTAATTGAGGAAGGTCAGTAACCAAGAGAGACAAAAACTCAACAAACAGAAGAATTTACACAAGAGAACCAATTAATAGGACATTCAAAACCAAGATTTTAAAATAAGTAGAACTGTGTACACTTGAAAGTTGCTGAGAGCAAATCTTCAAAATTTTCACCACACACACCCACACGCAAGAGAACTAGGGAAGGTAATGAATGTGCTAACTAACCTTACTGGGGTAATTGTTTAGTGTTATATATTTACATTAAGTATCACGTGGTCCTTAAATTTAAACAATGTTGTGTATGTCAATTGTATGTCAAGAAGGCTGAAAAAAATTAAACATAAATTAAGTATAATTAATATCCATAAAAGACAAAGCAAGGTTACTGCATCCATAAAATATGATCAGGCAATTATGAAAGAAGAGCAGTTGGTTAAACTATTAAAAAAAAACTCTATGGGAATGCAAGCTGGTGCAGCCACTCTGGAAAACAGATGGAGGTTCCTCAAAAAACTAAAAATAGAAATACCCTACGACCCAGCAATTGCACTACTAGGTATTTATCCAACGGACACAGGGATGCTGTTTCGAAGGGGCACATGCGCCCCAATGTTTATAGCAGCACTATCAACAATAGCCAAGTATGGAAAGCGCCCAAATGTCCATCGATGGATGAATGTATAAAGAAGATGTGGTATATACATACAATGAAGCATTACTCGGCGATCAAAAAGAATGAAATGTTGCCATTTGCAACTACGTGGATGGAACTGGAGGGTATTATGCAAAGTGAAATTAATCAAAGACAAAAATCATATGACTTCACTCATATGATGACTTTAATAGACAAAACAGATGAACATAAGAGAAGGGAAACAAAAATGTCCTCCTCAGGGAAGGGGACAAAACATAGGAGACTCATAAATTGGAGAACAAACAGAGGGTTACTGGAGGGGTTGTGGGAGGGGGGATGGGCTAAATGGGCAAGGGACATTAAGGAATCTACTCCTGAAATCACTGTTGCACTATATGCTAACTAATTTGGATATAAATTTTAAAAAATTTAAAAAAACCTGTAAATGTTTAAACAAAATAATCAATAGAAGGGCTGAATAGCAAAACAGCTGAAAAACAAATAAGAGAGAACACTACTCCAAAATTCTCCTAGTACATAGAATAAAGAAACAGAAAAATATAAAAGTTCAGTCAGAGAGAGCAAATTCAACATGTACCTAACTAGGAGTTATAGGAAAAGGACAGAGAAAGAATAAAAAGAGAATATTTACCAAACCAACAGTTGAACATTAAGATAGAAACTCCTAATTAAAAAAAAAAAAAAAAAAAAAAAAAAAAAAGAGGGATACCTGGGTGGCTCAGTTGGTTGAGCATCTGACACTTGATTTCAGCTCAGGTCATGATCCCAGGGTCGTGGGACTGAGCCCTGTGTCAGGCTCCATGCTGAGCATGGAGCTGCTTGAGATTCTCTCTCTCTCTCTCTCTCTCTCTCTCTCTCTCCCTCCCTCCCTCCCTCCCTCTGCTCCTCTCTCCTGATCACACGCTCTCTCTCTAGAGTAAAATTTTAAAAAGACAGAAACTCCATGGGGCGCCTAGGTGGCTCAGTCAGTTGGGCGTCTGACTTTGGCTCAGGTCATGATCTCGCAGTTCGTGAGTTCGAGCCCCGCGTCGGGTTCTGTGCTGACAGCTCAGAGCCTGGAGACTGCTTTGGATTCTGTCTCCCTCTCTCTCTGCCCCTCCCCTGCTCATGCTCTGTCTCTGTCTCAAAAATAAATAAAACATTTAAAAAACTTTTTTTAAAAACATAGGAACTCCTGGGGCGCCTGGGTGGCTCAGTCAGTTAAGCGGCCGACTTTGGCTCCGGTCATGATTTCACGGTCCATGAGTTCGAGCCCCGAGTCGGGCTCTGTGCTGACAGCTCAGAGCCTGGAGCCTGTTTCAGATTCTGTGTCTCCCTCTCTCTGACCCTCCCCTGTTCATGCTCTGTCTCTCTCTGTCTCAAAAATAAATAAACGTTAAAACAGTTTCTCTTTAAAAAAAAAAAAAAACATAGAAACTCCTAAAAACTATCAGAGAGAAAAAGTATTATCTACAAAGGAACAAGACCCCAATAAACACCTGACTTCTCATCAGAACCCCGGAGGCAAGAAGGCAATAGAGACCCCTCCCCAAGCTGACACTGATACATTTACTGAGCTGGCCTTCCAACTAGTTAGGACCCAGGTGTTAGAATCCTTTTCCTCCCAACACCCCACTGATGACATTTACACAGATGTCAGCTGATAGTTCTCTGACAGGACCCAGACTGGCTGATCCAGGGGTCGAGACAGTTTAGCACAGACGCTGGGCATACCAGAAGCATCAGAAAGGATTTCAGTTTCTAGCTGCTAAATATTATGGTTGTATTTCTGGAGTAATCACAGGTTCTTTTAGACAAGTGCTATTCTCAGGGCACCTGGGTGGCTCAGTTGGTTGAGCATCCAACTTTGGCTCAGGTCATGATCTCACAGTTCCTGAGCTGGAGCCCCGCACTGGGCTCTCTGCTGTCAGCACAGAGCCTGTTCCAGATCCTCTGTCTCTTCTCTCTCTCTGCCCTGCCCCCACTGTCTCTCTCTCTCTCTCTCTCAAAAACAAATATTAAAAAAAAAAAAAGAAAAACTTTAGACAAGGCTATTCTCCAAAGGTAACATTAATGAAGGAAAAATAGACATTCTAGTTGGGGGAAAGAGAATTGAATAAATTGCAAGGTTAATCTGTGACCAACAATTTGGGGGGCTTTGTGTCCCCAAAGACCAGATTCAACATTTTAAAAGACTGTAACTTAGTCTATCATCAGATTTCAAGAATGCTGAGCTACAAAGTAAAAAGCCAAATTCATTACCCTCTAGACCCACTAACCCTCTTCAAAGCTGTAGCTATAAAAAAGAGTGCGGGGGGTGGGGGGATTCATAGCCAACAAACATTTAATGAGTACCTATTACATCCAAGTTAGTGGGGTAAGAATTGCACATATTTCCTCGCCTTTAATCCTCACGACAGCCCTGTGAGGTAAGTGGCATGATGTTATGTTATACTGAGAAATCTAACGCTTTGAGAAAGAAAACAACTTGCCCAAGATCACATAGTTAGCTAAGTGGCACAGCCAACATTCAAATCCTGAACGTTTGATTCTAAGTCCAGTGCTCTTCGCACCACACCATAGCTGCTTTTAGAAAATTGCCAAGTATTTGAACAGCCTCCTCGCCCTCACTTGTCGTGGTGAGCACCTCTGGTACTAAGCTAGGAGAATATCTCCAAGAAGACAGCGGAGTCAAGAATTATAAGACAAAAATTCTCAACCTGCAAAGTCCCCCCATCCTCTGACTTTAACACCCTGGGCAAGCCACCTGACTCTCTACACCTCATATCCCTTAAATGCCCCCATGTGCCACTCAACATTTTCAGGCCCAGGAGCAGGATCCATGGGGGGGGGGGGGGGTTCATTCAGCCGTGGTCCTCTTATCACCCCAAGCTGACAGCTGCGTAGTGGACACACAGGGTTGTCAGAAGCAAGAGAGGGAGCCCAAAGTGGCCACCGTGGAGCATCCCGGTAGCTCCCCCAGCCTCCTGGGACAGCACCCGAGCCTCTTCACGAGACCTGGCAATATCTCTGGCAATCTGCTCGTTGGGACAGTTGACAAAGACGATGGAGTAAGTGCCGGATACGTAGCTGCCGGTGATAGCTGAATGGAGCTGCAGGCTAAGGGTCCTGAGCACTGGATAGGACAGGAAAGAAGCTGCCAGGATCTACATGGTGGGGAAAGAAAAACACAGGTCAGCAGTGACATGACCACTTCGCTATCTGCCGGCTCAAGCAAACTGGAACCAAGGCTAAGCATCATTTTCTCATCCCCATTCCCCATCCACAAAATAATTCCTGGTATCTGTATGGAGCTCTGGTGCTTAAACAAAGTTTTCATGCCTAAATATTTTCCTATTTTCATGCCTAAATATTTCATGCCTAAAAATTTGCATTTGCAGGTGATAAAAAAAATGATAAAGAAATCAAGATCATGTAGCTTTTTTTTTTTAACGTTTATTTATTTTTGAGACAGAGAGAGACAGAGCATGAATGGGGGAGGGTCAGAATCCGAAGCAGGCTCCAGGCTCTGAGCTGTCGGCACAGAGCCCGATGCGGGGCTCGAACTCACGGACCACGAGATCATGCCCTGAGCTGAAGTCGGCCGCTTAACCGACTGAGCCACCCAGGTGCCCCTCACGTAGCTTTTTTAACTGGTGAAGCCAGGATTAGGAATCAAGTCTGGATGAGCAGAAACCCATTCTTATTGACAGAGCTACTACTGGAGGTAAAGCCAACTGGCAACCACTGAACTGCTATCATCCCATGGGGATTATTAGTAATGATAAGCTCTTACATCTGTTGATGTTTAGGGAGTTAATTTCACCTCCATTCATTTGTATATGTGCAGGCACTGTGGGTAGTCCAGTGGAAAAGGTAGCCTAATTCAAAGTAATGTGACCTGTGTTACTGTAACTGAGAGGTGGTGGGACCTGGAGGAAGGCTGTACCTGAGGGAGCAGAAAAGCCTTTGAAGAGAAGGCACCGTCTAAGCTGGATCTGAAGCAATAAGTAGGTTTACAAGAGGAAAGGGAGGTACTCTTAGCAAATGACAGCATATACAAAGTCGAGAGGTATTTAGGGACAGATATCTAGTTTGCAGGTATGAGATCAGGAGGAAGAAAGACCGGCAAGACTTACAAAGACAAGGGTCAGACAGAGGAGTCTGGGGTTTACACTCATGTGACAGGGTGCTTTCGTAGGTTTTTAGGCAGGAGGGTAATAAACACGGTCAAGCTGAGTAAAGTAACAGAAGAGAGAGGAGGGACCAGAAGGCAGTCTATTTAAAAGGCCACTACAGTGTTCTAGGAAACAGACTTTAACAACTTGAGCAAAGAAGATGGCAGTGACAATGTGAGAGCAAAAGACACTCAAGACTGAATTATCCTCACTATTTTAATGATAAACTTTAAAATAAGACGAACCGGAAACAACTGATGAACAGTCTCCAATCCAGGGCTCTCTGCTTGGGGGATACCATAGAGCCATTAAGAGGATGGAGGCAACTTGGAGGGGCCACAGTGTGACTCAGGCAAGGCTGAACAGGAACACGCTTCTCCTGCCTCCCAGCCCAGGGCTCAGGCCTCACTCAAACAAGCCTCTGTTCTCCCACTCTCCTTCCACATTATTGCCTGGGGCCTGGCTCCTACTTGTTGGCAGGGCCTGAGCAGCGTTTTTATGTTCTGAGCTCCAGTTTGACTAGAGGCCTGTCTGGGTTGGGTTTCTCATTCCCTCCTACCACCTCCACCGACACCTCCAATTCAAAATACCAGTCCTCTGAACTAAACCAGTGACCGTGCAAGAACAAAAGAACCAGGCGGTGCAATGAAGCTTTTATTGCATGTGTGCGTTTTTTAATGACAACCCAATTAGAGTATAAGAAAAAAATTAAAGCACTAGAAAGCAGGATTTAAATCCTATTGCCAGTACTGCTAACTGCCTGTGGCCTTCCACAGGTTACTTCCTCTCCCTTCTATAAATGTTATCTAGAATATGGAGATCCTGACACTTGTGCTGCCTACTTCAGAGTTGTCATGGGTTCAAACCAGCTAGAGAGACTACTTTGTAATCACGAGTTCAATCGAGGAAGGGAACGTGCTTTGCTCATCACTGTATCCCCAGAAAAGTTGATGGCCACAGCAGGTTAATATTTGTAAACTAGTGAATTAATATACCAGTAATGTGTGGTTATTAAGGCTGAAGAGCCTTGTGAAGTAGAAAGGGCTCTGGAGTCACCCACTGCTGCTTTGAGCAGAGAACTGAACATACTGGAACACTGCAAGGTGTCAACTACATGACTCTCAAGTGGCTTCCAGGGCAGACTGTAAACAAAAGGGGCAGTGGGCTATCCCCCCAATCAAAAGAGCCACTCCTGGGGAAGATGTGGGACATTTCAGCCAGCAGGTATCAGCGGAAAACAGAGCTAACAGGATTAACTACAAACTCCCCTAAAACGTGTTGGAAACTCTCATATGAACTCACAATCAAAATGCTAAGAGTAAGAGGTAAGTGGGCCCTCAGCTATTATCTAAGATAACCTTTCATTTACCAAACAAGGTAACTGAGACAGAACATACAGGAACTCTGTGATAGAACCAAGACTTGAAACCAAGGCTCTTCCTCCCACTGTGGACTCTTTGAACTGCAATGACCAGGAATTGGTCTAGTGGGGTCATGTCAGCTTCACATACTCCAGTGGTTCTCAACTAGGGGCAATTCCCCCCCGCCCAGGGGACATCTGACAATGTCTGGAGACAATTTTGACTGTCATAACTGGGAAGGAGATGATATGGCATCTAGTAGGTAGAGGCCAGGATTGCTGCTAACATCCTCTTGTTCCATTGATCACAGTGAAATATAGACAGTTGTCTGCACAAGTCTCCCCCATTGGGCATGAGCTCCTTAGTCCCATTCATTTCTATGTTCCCAGCACTTTACAAACCTTGACAGGGAGTACAGATTTGAGAAATGTTTGTGGACCTACCAAAAACATGTCAGAAGCATGAAAAGTCAGTTTGGAACCAAGGGTGGACCACAATATATTACAAAGTGGCATTCTATGAAAGTAAGATTGATGGGCAATACACACATCACAGAATTCCCTAATAAAAACATTATAACGGAAAAAGATCTACTATAATTTTTAAAGTCTTTATAACATTTTCATACTTACCTTTCACTATACACTTTTTCTAACTTTACATTTGTTTGAAATATGAACCTTTCAGGGGCGCCTGGGTGGCTCAGTCGGTTGGGCTTCCGACTTCGGCTCAGGTCACGATCTCACGGTCCGTGAGTTCGAGCCCCGCGTCGGGCTCTGGGCTGATGGCTCAGAGCCTGGAGCCTGCTTCCGATTCTGTGTCTCCCTCTCTCTCTGCCCCTCCCCCGTTCATGCTGTGTCTCTCTCTGTCTCAAAAATAAATAAAACGTTAAAAAAAAAAAAAAAAATTTAAAATATGAACCTTTCAGTTCATATTTCATTCTGCCTTTTTCCTTTTTTGTCCTGGAATATTCACACAGCTTTTAAGAGGTTATGATTGACTTTAAAATCAGTGTTAAGACAGAAGAGAAGAGGCCTCAGAAACCACCCAGTGGTTCTAACCTTGTAATCGACCTAGTTTTAAGGAATCTAAGATACTCTGGAGTTGAGTGCTACATTGTGTTTATCTATATACACTTTCCTTGGGTGCAGAGCCAGAACTTTCTCACAAACACACAAATCAAAAAAAATCTACAGTCCTAAAAAGGTTAAGAGCCACTGATTTGTGCCAATATTTCAGAAGGGGGATGGAAGAGCCAGAGAGGGGAAGAAATCACCCAAAAGGGAAGTAGCAAGGCTTCTGATCCTCTCCTACAGTTCTTTCCACCTCCCGCTCAAACACCACCACCAGCAGTACTCTGTAGGCACTTCCAACCTCAACATTTTACGATATTTCATAGATGAGAAAACAAAACTCTTCCCCAAATGCAGAAAAACAAGATGGTAACTGCAAGAGAAAGAGGCAAAGAACCTACCCTGTGACCCTCACAGGAGAACTCACCAGCGACACCCCTTCACCTCCCGGACAACTCTCGCCATGAAACACAGCCCAGGCACTCGTCCTCACAAGGTGGGGAGTGAAGGGTTGCTGGAAATCTTCAGAACCATGCTACAATCTCCAGAACCCGGGCAGTGTCTCCAGGGATCTTCCTACCTGCCTGGTCCCAGCTCAAAATCCCAGGAGCAGAAAACAGAAATGCAGTTTCTTCCCTCAATCCCCAGGTTGGGGGTTTAGGGGTGAGAGAGTTCATGGAGTCGTAGCATGGGGCACTCACCAGGAGGCATATAAGGACAGAGGGCCGCAGGTAGCCTGGCAGAGGACACCGGGAGCCCAGCCTGTCCATGGCGTCGCTGGTAATTTAGTAGCACAGTAGCGAACTGTGGCCTCAGGCTGAGTTGCAAGCTGATGGGCGGGCACTGAGGGCCTAAAATGCCCTATCCCCTCACCACCTGCTGCCTGCCTCACTGCTCAGCCAGGCCCCAGCCAGGCTGGCCAGAAGGAGATAGTGAGGGGGCAGGGAAAGAGGGAGTAATTCTTCTCACTAGGCGATTCTCTTCCTAGAAACAAAAGGCCCACGCACCAAATGCAGACCTATAACTCCTACAAAAATAAAAATAATAATTTTCCCTCCCCGTTGTAACAACAAAAAATGATAAAAATCCCCACATCACATGTACAGATAAAAAGATGGAAGTTTCTTAGATCTATAAAACTTTCAGAAACCATGGCACACAAACACGAATACACCTACACAAAACTCTTCCACTTTATAGGGGCCTATCCTGCCAAAAATAACCAGTGAAGCACAGGCACACAGGCGTGCGCACACACACACAGCTGCCTTCCTATCCCTCACAGCACCTCCTCCTCCCAGGAGCTCCCTTCTAACTCTCCCTGGCTTAAAATACATTTGTTCCCAGCTGCTCTTCTGGGAAGTCCTGTGAACTTCATCTTTCCAGGCCAGATGATCCATGCAGCTTTTTCCAGGGTTGATCCCACTGCCCTCTATTTCCCTAAGGCACTTTGTACACACTTCTGCGGCAGCATTTTATATCAACCCTGGGGAGCTGCAAACAAATAAGAAAAGCAGCAAGCTAATGACTGACTGCTGCCCTTTGAGAACGCAGTTCTCGAAGTTCTCTCCATTGCCAGGGTTTGCAACTTTTAAATCCAGCTTTTTAATGTGAAAATATCTTAATTTTTAAATGAGGTTTCTGGGGCAGGGGAAGGAGCTGACTACACAAGGATACAAGTAAACTTAAAGTGAAGGGAACTGTTCTGTATCTTGATTGTGGTAGTGGTTACACAAGTGTTAAAAAAAAATTCAACAACTACACAGTTATATTGGTGAATTCTATTGTATGTAAACAGTCCCTTAAACAAAGAGCCAGGGAAATGCTGGAAACCAATTCAAAATTGTTTTACACTGGGTAGACCAAACAACTCATCTGTTAGCCAAATATGGATCGCAGGCTGCCGGTTCACAGCCTTTGTGTTTAATTATCTGCTTACTATCTCATTCCTTGGGACTATAACTTCTTAAAAACCCATACTTCCTAGCAGCGTCTGACAAAGTGGTTAATAAATCAGTTGTAGCCCTAGTCTTATCATTTACATGTTTAGCTGTGAAGACTCGTGCAAATTACATGGCCTCTCTGAGCTTTGGTGGACTTTTTGGTAAAGGAAGGGCTAATACCTCCTTCACAGGTCTAAAGTGAGGATTAATAAAGACAATTAATGTGAGAGTGTTGTAGAAAATCTAAGAGCATGTCAGCTTTTCAAAAGCAAGTAGTCTCATACTTACTATTATGGTTAACTCAGAAAATTTCGGGGCGCCTGGGTGGCTCAGTAGGTGAAGTGTCCAAACTTTGGCTCAGGTCATGGTATCTCATGGTTTGTGGGTTCGAGCTCCACGTTGGGCTCTGTGCCAAGAGCTGAGAGCCCGGAGTCTGCCTCTGATTCTGTGTCTCCCTCTCTCTCTACCCCTCCCCTGCTCTCACTCTCTCAAAAATAAATAAATGTTAAAAGAAAAAAAAAATCTCCACCTGTGTTTGAAGAACTTAGTATCTGTGGAAAAACTGGGCTAGAGAAAAAAAAGCTGAGCGGTCCTAAGAAAACCGTTATATCCAAAGTCCAGAAAAATAAATCAAGACTGTGATCTTTTATACCTATTACATTAATAAGAAATGTAGCCACTGTTAATGACCATTTACCTTAGATCCTGAGATGGCTTCCTGAGATCATGTCCCCAAGTTTAGCACGGGACCCCAAATAGCTTATGCTCAATAAATGTTTGTGGAATGACGAAACAATATAGATGTGTGGCTGATGATAAGCATGGTCATGATGAAAGTGATGTTGGAACAAGAGGGGAAGAATGGCAAGAGATGAATCATCATTTGGAAGAAAACGCCTCTGGATTCACTTCTTCAACTCAGGCACTTCTACTCTCTCCAGATTCAATTCTAAGGTTAGATTCCAAAAATCCAATTCTGCATTTATGGCTTCCGCAGAGTCTTCAGATACAGTAAGTCTCAGCGCCAACGCCTGAGGGTCCAGGATCTTCTTCTGGAGGCTTCTTATCCTCTTTCTCTGTCTCTACCTTCTCCTCCTTTTGGGATTCAGATTCAGACTCCCCTTCAGACTCAGATTTTGTACCCATCTTCTACACCCACACTACTTCCTCTTTGTGTCTTCTTTGTTCAACTCCTTTGCTTTATTTTGAAGGTTCTTTTGCACCTCTTTACAGGTATATAACAATTTATTGAAGTCTTTTTTAAAGGCCAAACTTCGATACGGGAAAGGATCCCTATCCTTTGCAGCATCAATGAGGTCTGAGGCCTGGCATAAGAAAGCATTCAGTTTCCTTAGATTCATCTTTACCTCTAGTTTCAGGGTCTTGTCTTCTTCCATATTTATTGATACAGACTCTCTTTCAGTTATGAACAAAGCTTGAAACTTGAGGACCTCATTAATTTCCCCCTGTTCGATATCAATGAATTTAAAGTCCATCCGTGTTGCAGACTCCATGATTTTTGCAACTTCTTCATTAGCTCTAGGGAAACATGCATAATCATTCACAACATCATCCAAAAGTTTCCACCAGGCTTTATTAAGAGCAGCTGGTCTTATATCATCCATTGACTCTTTTATCACTACCAAAGCATCAGCAACGTTGTACTGTTGCCATGTTCCTCTCAAAGTAGGACAAGGGTTTTTTTCAATACAGTCAACAAAGTGGTCAAACATACGCTTGGTGTAATACCTCCTGAATGCTTCAATTATACCCTGATCCAAGGGCTGAAGACACCTAGTGCCTTCCAGGGGGAGAAACACAGTATCAACATTAAGATGAGCAACCAAAAATGAGTCTGGGCGACTGGGACCTCTGTCCAAAATTAGCAACACTCTGAACTCAAGATTTTTTTTCTATTAAATAACTCCCAGCCTGATGAATCAAACAATTATGAAACCGATCCAAAAAGGGGGCAGCAGTTTGGGGTGTGAACTCCAGAATACAGGAAGGCGGTTTTTATCTTTTTCCAAAAGACATGTGGGATTAGGGTCTTTACAAAGCAGCAATGGTTTTATCATTTGGTCACTGGCGGCACTGGCACCAAAAAATGAGGGAAATCCTGTCCTTAGCTTCCTCTAAGCTTTCCGGATTTTGGTCTCTTTCCCTAAAAGTACGTGGAGGCATGCACTGCCAAAACTGGCTCATCTCCTCGGCATCGAAGACCCGTTGAGGCACATAGCTCTGATCAGCCTCTGGAGTTGTTTGGACATACTTGGATGCCGACTGGGCAGTCAGCGCTTCTTCCCCTCCCATCGACCTCGAATTTCGCAGACTGTGGCGATTTCTAAACTTCTCAAACCACCCCTTGCTCCCATGAAACTTATCCGGGCTGCCCTTCCCAGTCGTTTCCACCCGCTGCTTGTAAATGCGTTTGGCCTGGCTGCAGACGGCCTTCAGCGTCGGAGGCCGCCCCGCTATGGTCTGGGCCTCCACCCAAAAAGGTTAACTCCGTCTCCATCTTCTCGATGTTTACGTGCCGGGGAATGCACCGCACCTTGGGGCGGAGAGGCGACACAGTCTCCATGCCGGCCCTGATGGCCTTCGCGTTTCTCCTAATGGTGCGCACGGTCTATTCGTTGACGCCCAACAGGGGCCCCACGTGGGTTTTACTCACGCCTTCTTCCAGCTTCTCGCGGATTTTCATCTTGTCTTCCAGAGGTATGACCCTCCACCTCCTCTGGATTCGTGTCTGGCCAGGGAGCAATATGCCCAATCGCCTCGGCTGCGCCTGGGGTGGCCTCGGCCGCCGCCCCCACCGCAGCCGACAGCCTGTGGCTTTGGGGCCCAGAGGCCGCCCGCGAGGCCATTTAAGCTTCTGTGGGTCCTCATCGTCACCACTCCGCTTGCCGGGCATTTGACGCGCCTTCGCTCTGGAAGGGAAATACGCAAGGCGACCGGAAAGTCAGCCTGCGGGACCCACCGAGCGGCGCCCACGATGACGCCCGGCCGCCACCCCGCAACCACCGGCAACAGTTGGCTCGGCCCTTGACGGCCCCTGTCTCGCGAGGCTTGGCGGCCCCCCAGGCGCTCGCGCTGCCCGCCGGCCCCATATCGCTATTGGCGCGGCCGGGGCAGCTTGCGGCGGCGGCCGAAAGCCCGGGAAGGGAGGCTGCGCCCCGCAGATCTCGCGAGGCTCGGAGAGGCGCGCCGCGAGCCGGGAGTGTGCGGCCGCGGGAGCCCCTGCTGGAGGTGCACGATGGCGGCCCAGGCGCTGGCGCTGCTGAGGGAGGTGTCGCGGCTGGAAGCGCCCCTGGAGGAGCTGCGCGCGCTTCAGTCGGTGCTGCAGACCGTGCCGCTCAGCGAGCTCCGCGAGCAAGCGGCGGAACTGCGCCTCGGCCCGCTTTTCTCCCTGCTCAACGAGAACCATCGGTGAGGCGACCCCAATGGAGGTCGAGGAGACGAGGGTGGCTGGGAGGAGGGGACGGCTTTCCCCGGTCGCGGGGAGGCTTAAAACTCGCTGACACTTTAGCGGAAAGGACCCTGGGCCGGGAGGCCAGACACAGGGCTCAAGCCCAGCCTGTGAGGTGTGCCCGCTTCACTGCCTCATCCTTGAAATAGGAATTGGAGAGGGAAAGCGCGGTTGCTCACCGAGAAAGAGGCGCCGCAATATTCGCGTACAGGTTGGCGACGTTTGTCGTCTTAAGAGGGCCTGTCCTGGCACTTTGGCAAGATCCATCAACATTTTAAATTTGCGTTGTCTTTTGATCCATAGGCAGTGAACACGCAGGCATGCTCGCACTCAAAATGTACTGTATGTATAAGGATAGTCGTAACAGAAGTGACAGCAAAAAACTAGCAACAACCTGAATGTCCATTAAAAGGGAATCGTAAATAAATTGTGCTACATTGCTATATCACCCTGTGCCGCTATTAGAAAAACTAAGGTAGATCTATATATGGGGACGTGGGAAAAACTCTAATATATGTTGTTGAACGGAAAAAGAAAATTGTAGGAGTTTATGATCCCATTATATGTAATGTTTTTAAGTCCCCCCCCCCCCCCGGCTAGTATGGCATTGAGAATATCTGGAAGGTACAGCAGAAACTATTAATATAAAAGTGGGATTTCGGATGGCAACTTTTTTCATTTTAGGCCCATCTGTAGTGTTTGATTAAAAAGCACTTTGCGGTTGATCGTTTGATAATTTAAAAACCGTTGAACAATGTTTGGGATCCAGAAATGTAAAAGTGACAAGGTAATAAAGTCGCTGGATCAACACTGGATGATTCCAGGGGGCTTTCTTGGCTGTAACTTTCTGAGATTCCTCCCTTTTTTTAATACATGTTCCCCTTCATGCAGTCCATTAGTTAACATTGTTCAGTTCTGCCTATGAAATCTCTTCTTTTCTGTCCTGTTTAATTTAGGCCCTCGTCTTCGCCCTCTTGCTAGGTCTGGTGCATTAGTCTGACTTCTCACTACGTTTAAGCTTCCTTTGCCAGCGTGCCCTTCCCATACTGCAACCACAGTGAACTTCTTGGATCATTTGACTCATATTTTTTGCATGGTCTCCCATTGTCTGCAGTATAGAATCATGGCTTCTTTTTCTGGCATTTGGGCCCTTACCTTGTATTTCCATCCTCCTTTTCCCAGCCTCATCGTTTCCCTCTGTTCCTCTACAGGTCCTTCATCTGCTTCAGCTACCGTGTGGCACCATTTACTTTCCCTTGAGCATGACTTGGCACTTTCCTGTGTACATGCCAGTCCTTCTAATGAAATGCCCTCCCTCCGTCCAAATTCTGTCCATTCTTTAAAGCCCAGGTCAAGTGCCATCTCCTCCAAAATGTTTTACTCGGCCACTCCAGTTTCAAGCGACTGGTCCTCAGATCTCCTGAGAGATATTATCATTATTTCTGTTAATGGTACTTGCCACTGTTGCGTTATATTATAGTTCTTTATGTGGTTATTTCTAGTTTGAAAATTCTTTAAAGGCAGGGGCCATACTTTGTTCATCTCTACGTCCCTCTTAGGATGCAGCACATAGTATAATATAGGCTGCATAAAAGATTAGATTCATAAATTTTCAAGAGGCCACTTTATATCATGGATCAGGAAAATTTCAAAAGTCCTACCATAAGTTAACGCCAGAGATACAGTAGGAGCTGAAATGAATGGGAGTTTGTAGAATGAGGTCCATGGAGGACGTGTTTTACCAAATGAAGGAGCCGTGCCATAGGAGACAATTTGAATGGAAATTGGCAGACAGGGTAATTCAGAATGGGGTACATAGTAGATACCAATTGCAATTTGTGGGAATAATTCTTCTGCAGATAGTAGATGGGCAGTCTTGAGATCTATTTCTATTATCCTGCCTCAACTACCCAGGTTCCTATATATTGGTTTAGAATCTGATCTAATAGATATAAATCTAGAATCTTGATGAGAGTTTTTATGAGAGAAAGTAAGTTCTAAGACTACTGCTTTACAACGTGGAGACTGTAAATTATTAACTCTTTGGCTTTTTGGTATAAAGGACCACATGTGGCCTGAAATTTGTGCACTATACAGTTTAACCTATGGCTGCTTTAAAAAGCAGGGCGGGGGGGGGGGGGGCACCTGGGTGGCTCAGTCGGTTAAGCGTCCGACTTCAGCTCAGGTCACGATCTCACAGTCCATGAGTTTTAGCCCCGCATTGGGCTCTGTGCTGACAGTTCGGAGCCTGGAGCCTGCTTCAGATTCTGTCTCCATCTCTCTGCCCCTGCTCTCTCTCTGTCTCTCTCTCAAATATTAAAAAAAAAAAAAAATTTAAGCTTTATTGAGATATAATTTACGTAAAATAAACTGCACATAATGAAATATACAATTTGACAGGTATCAACTTATGTCTATACCCATGAAACCATCACCACAATCAAGATAGCAAAGCTATCTCTGAGCCCCAGAAGTTTCCTTGTGCCTCTTTGTTGAATCCCTTTTCACCTCAGCCAGGCAACCACCGATCTCTATAGATGAGTTTGCCTTTTTTTTAAGAGTTCTATACAAATGGAATCCTACAGTATGTACTCGGGCTTCTTTCACTCATCATTTTATTTTTTTCAATATAAACAAAATTTATTCAGTAACAGAAAATTGCTTCTGTGCAGTTTCTCGTGTACTGTTTTTTTTTTAATTTTTTTTTTTTTAACGTTTATTTATTTTTGAGACAGAGAGAGACAGATCACGAAGGGGGGAAGGTCAGAGAGAGGGAGACACAGAATCTGAAACAGGCTCCAGGCTCTGAGCTGTCAGCACAGAGCCTGATGCGGGGCTCGAACTCACGGACCGCGAGATCATGACCTGAGCCGAAGTCGGACGCTTAACCGACTGAGCCACCCAGGCGCCCCAACGTGTACTATGTTTTAACATAAAGGGGATATTTTACAATTATAAGCATCTGGTGACAGATTCATAGCTGTTAGTGACAGCAGAAGCTTCTAAATTAGTGTCCCGTTTTTTGAGTTTACTAATTTTTCTTAAACAAAGTAATTATGATTGTTTAAAGCCACGGTCCTAACAGACCCATATGAGGAAAGCATACTGTCTGAAAAGAATATAAAATAAAATGTAAAATAAAAAGTATTTAGAATTATTTCATAAACAGAATTATTTGATTTGTTATTTCTTCTGAGAAAATTATCTTTGTGGGGAGCCTGGGTGGCTTAGTCAGTTAAGCGTTCAGCTTCGGCTCAGGTCATGATCTCATGGTTCGTGAGTTCAAGCCCTGCGTCGGGCTCTCTGCTGTCATTGCGGAGCCCGCTTCGGATCCTCTGTCTCCTTCTCTCTGTGTCCCTCCCCCGCTCATGTGCACACTCTCTCTCTCAAAAACACACATGAAAGGGGCGCCTGGGTGGCTCAGTCGGTTAAGCAGCTGACTTCGGCTCAGGTCATGATCTCGTGGTCCGTGAGTTCAAGCCCCGCGTCAGGCTCTGTGCTGACAGCTCAGAGCCTGGAGCCTGTTTCAGATTCTGTGTCTCCCTTTCTCTGCCCCTCCCCCGTTCATGCTCTGTCTCTCTCTGTCTCAAAAATAAATAAACGTTAAAAAAAAAAATTAAAAAAAAAAGTTTAAAAAAAAAACACATGAAAAAAATTCACTCCTCATTTTAAACTTTATGTGGTGTGGGTGAATACTTCATTCCTTTTTATTGCTGAGTAGTAGTCCCTTGTATGAATGTACCACAGTTTGATTATATTACAAATTACACTACTGTGAACATTTGTGACAAGTCTTTACGTAGACAAATTCTTTCTTTTCTCTTTGAGTTAATACCTAGGAGTGAAATGGATGGCTCATATGATAGGTGTATGTTTAACTTTTTAAGAAGCTGCCTGTTTTCCCAAATGATTGTACCATTTTACATTCCCATTAGCACCGTATGAGAGTGGATTATAGGCCTAAATATAAAACCTAAAAAACTATAAAACTTCTAGAAGAAAACCTAGGAAAGAATTTCTGTGACCTTGGGTTGATGAAAGATTTCTTTGATGTGACACCAGAAGCATGATCCATAGAAGGAAAAATTGATAAATTGGACTTAATCAAAATTAAATACTCTGCTCTTCAAAGGTCACAGTTAAGAGTGAAAAGGCAAATTACAAATGGAGAAGAATCTTAGTGAAGAATATATAACAAGGAAAGAATCCATCTTAAAAAATGGGCAAAGTATTTGAACAAGAAGATATATGGATGGCAAATAAGCACATGAAAAGATACCCAACGTCATTAGTCACTAGGGAAATGCAAATTAAAATTACAATAACAGGGGCTCCTGGGTGGCACAGTCGGTTGAGCATCTGACTTCGGCTCAGGTCATGATCTGACAGCTCGTGAGTTTGAGCCCCGCGTCTGGCGCTGTGCTGACAGCTCGGAGCCTAGAGCCTGCTTCGGATTCTGTGTCTCCCTCTCTCTCTGCCCCTACCCCACTCTCATTCTGTCTCTGTCTCTCTCAAAAATAAATAAGCATTAAAAAAATAATACATAAAATTACAATAACAGAGGCAATTCAAGTATCTATCAGCAGATAAATGGATAGACAAAGTGTGGTATATACATACCATGGAGTATTATTCGGCATTAAAAAGGAAGGAACTCCTGACAGACTACCACATGGAGGAAACTTGAAGGCATCATGCTAGGTGAAATAAGCCAGTCACAGAAGGACAAATGCTAGGATTCCACTTAGATGAGGCACCTAGGGTAGTCACACTCACTGAGATGGAGAGTAGAATGGTGGTTGCTAGGGGCTCAGGGAAGGGGAGAAAGGGAAGTTTATGGTGTTTTTTTTTTTTAATTTTTTTTCATTTATTTATTTTTGAGAAACAGAGTGAGACAAAGCGTGAGCGGGGGAGGGGCAGAGAGAGAAAGAGACACAGAATCTGAAGCAGGCTCCAGGCTCTGAGCAAGCGGTCAGCACAGAGCCAATGCGGGCCTCGAACCCACAAACTCTGAGATCATGACCTGAGCCGAAGTCGGACGCTCAACTGACTGAGCCACCCAGGCGCCCCCCGGGAAGTTTGTGTTTAATAGATACAGAGTTCCCATTGGGAAGATGAAAAAGTTGTGGAGATAGATACTAGTGATGGTTGCACAACGTGAATGAACCTTAGTGCACAGAACTATACATTAAGAAATGGATAGGAGTGCCTGGATGGCTCAGTCAGTTCAGCGTCCAACTTTGGCTCAGGTCATGATCTCACGGCTCGTGGGTTTGAGCCCCGTGTAAGGCTCTCCACTGGCAGCTCGGAGCCTGCTTTGGATTCTGCATCTCCCTCTCTCTCTGCCCCTCCCCCCTTGTGCGCGCGTGCGTGCGCGCTCTCTCTCTCTCTCTCTCTCTCTCTCTCCCTCTCTCCCAAAAATAAATACATAAACATTTTTTTAAATGGTTAAAATGGTAAATTTCATGGTATATATGGTCACGGTTTTTAAAAAAGGAAAAGTGGGGTGCCTGAGTGGCTCAGTCAGTTAAGCGTCAGACTTCGGCTCAGGTCATGATCTCATGGTTCACGGGTTCCAGTGCCACATCGGGCTCTGTGCTGACAGCTCGGAGCCTGAAGCCTGCTTCATAGATTCTGTCTCCCTCTCCCTCTGGCCCTCCCCCTCTCATACTCTTTCTCTCTCTCTCTCAAAAATAAATTAAAAGAAAAAAAAAAACGTTAAAAAAATAAGGAAAAGAAACCCATAACCATTAACAGTCACTCTCCATTCCTCTTCTCTGCCCCTGCCCCAGTCCCTGGCCACCGGGAATCTGCTTTCTGTCTTTATGGATTTGTCTGTTCTGGACAATGATATAAATGGAATCATCATCAAAAGGAAGCCTTTTCTGTTCTGGCTTCTTTCACTTAGCATAGTATTTCCAAACTTTATCCATGTTGTATAATATTCCACTGTATGGATAAAATTATTTATCCACTCATTAATTTATGGACATTTGGGGTGTTCCTATTGCTATGAACATTCACGTACAAATTTTTGTGTGGACGTATGGTCTCAATTATCTTGGGTATAAACATTCTTAATTATTTCCTTAGGTCCAGTTATACAAAATGCCATCCCTAGGTTATAAGAAATTTGTTCATTTTTAAAGCTTTTGTTATGTATTGCTTAATCGACTTCTAGAAAGGTTGTATTGGTTTAATTGTATACTCCTATTAGCAGTACATGAGTGCCTATGGTACTGCCCATTAAGAGAAAAGGAAGTATTCTTTTTTTTATTTTTTTATTTTTTTATGTTTATTCATTTTTGAAAGACAGAGAGAGACAGAGCACAAGCAGGGGTGGGACAGAGAGAGAGGGGGACACAGAATCTGAAGCAGGCTCCAGGCTCTGACCTGTCAGTCAGCACAGAGCCCTACGCGGGGCTCGAACTCACCAACGGTGAGATCATGACCTGAGCCGAAGCTGGATGCTCAACCGACTGAGCCACCCAGGTGCCCCGAAAAGGAAGTTATTCTTAAAACACCTTTTATATCTACAACTAGTAGTCATCAAGTTGTGATTAATTTACCTCTTTAATTGCTCCTGAATCTCTTCCCTCTTCTCCATCCCCCCTGCTACTCCCCTGTTTCACTTCTTCATCACCTGCCTTCTGACTGAAAAATTCTTTCTCTAACTTATACAGAGTGATTTCCTCAAGTCAGATCTCATCATGTTACTTCTTGGCTTAAAACCACTTGATGGCTTGCCATTGCCTTGTGCAAAGAGTCTGAATTCTGTAGCATGACAAAAAATGGCCTATCAGAATCTGGCTTCTGTGCATCTTTCTTATTTCATTTCTTGCCATTCATCCTTCCCCTTTTACCTTCTTCCCACTCCTCTCCCATTCTTATCCCAGTCATATGGAGCTTCTTATACTTCCTTGAATGTATAACCCTATCTCTGTCCTCTGTGCCTTTTATGTTGTCCCTCTACCTAGAACACCTTTGTCCTCCTAGATAATTCCCACTTTTTTTTTAAATTAAGCTCAGGTATTACCCCTTGGGGAGGCCTCCCTGAACCCTGTGTTCTTTTTTGAGCTCCCACGGCTTCCTACCCTAACCTATAGCATTTGTCCACCTGGATTATAGTTGCTTTTCTGTTTTTCTGTGTTTTCCGTTAGACTATGCTCATTGAGTCTAGAGTATATATATTATCCTTCTTTGTAGCCCCAGCGCAAGCATGGCACATAATAGATACTTAGTAAATCTTTAATAAATTAGTAGAAGCTAGTGTTTTAAAGGGAGGTCTGTGTGTAAGTGATCCTCATTGAGCCAGTCTTCAGATATTAATAGGTTGTTACTTCCTACCTTGCAGGGCACAAACTAATGAGATCTGTGATGTCTCCTTTAGGGAACAGACCACTTTGTGTGTATCCATTCTGGAGAGATTGCTCCAAGCTGTGGAGCCAGTTCACGTGGCCCGGAACCTCAGGGTTGACCTTCAGAGGGGACTGACTCACTCCAATGATTCCGTAAAAATTCTCACTCTGTCCCAGGTATGAAATTTTACTAGCACATAATAAAGGAGCTGACATTTACTGACCACCTGCTCTGGACCAGGCTGTACGCTGGGTGCCAAAGACAGAAGGATGAAGAAAATATGATCTCTCTCTGTCCCTAAGAAGTGTCTATTCTAGTGTGCATGGCTAACTAACCAGGAGGAATAAGCTAAAGTAAGAAGTTCTACCAAGTATTATCTGAAATAGTCATTCATCAAATACTGACTGATCCTTTTAATGCCAGGCATTGTACCGTATACGCTTAAAGCTACCAAGATAAATAAAGCCTATTTCTTTCCTTCAAAGAACTCCTAGTCTAGAGAAGGTATTGCCATGTTAGGTCTTATTATAGTGGCATGAAAAAGTACTGTTGTGAAGGTCACTAAACCAAGAAATTGAGACAGTAACTCCTGTCACCCAGATAACCAAAATACCCTACTATTTGGGAAAAGAGCTGCTGCTGAGGATTATCTTGTTGAGATGTTAGGACCCGAGCAGTTACTTACCCAGTAGGTTTTCAAGTACTGTTTTTTCTTTTCTCCTCTAGAAGTGTTAATTCAACAAAAAGGCAGAAAGTAATTGATTTTTCTTTGACCATTTATGTGCCAGACACTGTAATACATGCTTTTCCTATTTAGTCTCATTTAATCTTCATAACAATCCTACAATTAAGTATTCTCATTTTATAGATAAGAAATTAGATTCAAAGAAGTTAATTTGCTAGTTGATGGAACTAGCATTTGTATTGTTTTCTCTCACTGAAATGTCTCAACTCCTTATCTACCATTTATTTTTTTTTCTTTCTTTTCAATAATGTGACTATACCCATAAGTGTGTTCAGCTTTAATGAATTTGGGTCATTTGGAATTTTTAATGGCTTGTCTTATACCTGTAATCTGTAACCCCTAAAATAACAGCACACTAAGGGAATTTCTGATTACTTCTTTATTTCAGGTCGGAAGAATTGTTGAAAATTCTGAGGCTGTTACTGAGATTCTAAATAATGCTGAGTTACTAAAACAAATTGTTTATTGTATTGGTGGAGACAATCTGTCTGTAGCTAAAGCGGTGAGTCACCTAGAACCATCAGCTTAAACATGCACCGTATCCTGAAAAACAAAGAAAGACCTTCTGGACTGAGAGGTGAAAGTTGAGTACGGATGATTTGTATAGTTGTTTTCACAACCTCATGTAGATGGTATCAGATACATAAAAAATGTTGAACAAATACCAGTAAACCCTTTCCTTTTTTCTAGACTAAGCATATCTAAATTATCCGTCATAGAGCTTGTATTAGGTTGCTTGATAAGGAAAAAAAAATGTACATAATCTGTTTTCTATAGGCAATACTATGTGTCTTTTTCAGTTTTAAATAACGATAGCTAAAACATAGCGAATGGTCATTGGGGAAGATGCGTTCCATACACCGATTTCGCATCGATATCATGAAGTAGATACTAATATTCTGCATGTTTATGACTTAAGAGATGTTTTCTTTCCTTATAAGGCCATTAAATCCCTGTCAAGAATATCATTAACCCAGGCTGGACTGGAGGCTTTGTTTGAAAGCAATCTGCTGGATGATTTGAAAAGGGTAATGAAAACAAATGACGTTGTTCGGTACAGAGTGTATGAGGTAAGACTAAAAGCATACTTCCTGATGCCTACAATTCAGAATGCACTAGAGCTTCCACTGGAAGGCAAGATAGCTTGTTTACCGTGCATTTACTGAATATGTGGTCTGTGTTAGGCTCTGTATTTGACGCTGGGGATGTGGGGGTGAGCTCCCAGCCTAGTGTGTGAAACAGTCATGTGAAAAATATTTACAGTACACTATATTAACTACTATAATAGAGTAGATAACATTAAAACTAGACTTTGAAATCGTTACAGTAGGTCGATGAAGAAATGGCTCTTATTTGCACCCACTTTGTGCTTAGTATGGTGCTAAATCTCCACATATATTGTCTTCGACTTTTACAGTAAACCATATACGTTATTACTGTTAACCTCACTGCTGATGGAATAGCTGACCCAGACCACACAGTTAATAGGCTGCATATTCAAAATGAACCCTTGACTGTCTAATTCCCTGTTCAAAACACTTTCTTACTTTGCGTGTCTTAACACCATCCTAACCCGGTTTCCCTTCTGCCTCTCTAGCTGTTTCATCTTAGTCTCCTGGCTCATTATCCTCAATTGAACTTTTAATTGTTGAAGTTCATAAAAGTAAATTCCCAAACCCTGTTCTCACTGTATATTCATGTCCAGGCGATTTTGTTTATCTTATGATTTCAGTTCCTATCTGAATGAGATGACTCCATAAACCAACCCAGACCTCTCTTCCTTTTTCTTTTAAGTTTATTTATTTATTTTGAGAGAGAGAGCGCAAGAGTGAGTGAGCAAGCAAAACTGGGGAGGGGGAGAGGGAGAGGGAGAATCCGAAGCAGGTTCCCCATTCAGCACAGAGCCCAACACAGGGTTCGAACCCACGAACCACGAGATCATGACTTGAGCCAAAACCAAAAGTCAGATGCTCAACTGACTAAGCCACCCAGGTGCCCACCCCCAGACCTCTCTTCTTAACTCAGACCCTCACGTTCAGCTGCTTACTCAGTGTTCCCCCTTTGGACCTAGGTATTCTAGGCCCCTCACACTCATGCTCCAACCAAACTCCTAAGCTTCTTAACCCAGCCCATTCTCCAATAAAAAAACAACAGCAACAAATTAGCCCTGTGTCACAGTCAGCATGGTTGGGTATTAGAACTTGAGCTTATTCTCTGTGAGACCCTATTTTCCCTGCCACATATCCATTAGGTCATCGTATTGTGCCGGTTTTACTCACATCCATGTGCTGGTCTTCCTTGGTATAATCACCACCGCCCTAGTCTAAGCTACCAGTATCTCACACCTGGACTACTGTTGTATTTGCATCTCACCTGGTCTCATCCATTTTTGGCACCACTGGTCTATTTTCAGACGCAGTCAGGATGATCTTCTAAAAATTCAAATCTAGGGCCACCTGGGTGGCTCAGTCGGTTAAGCAACTGACTTCGGCTCAGGTCATGATCTCACAGTTTGTGAGTTCAAGCCCTGTGTCGGGCTCTGTGCTGACAGCTCAGAGCCTGGGGCCTGTTTCGGATTCTGTGTCTCCCTCTCTCTTTGCCCGTCCCCCACTCGCACTCTGTCTCTCTCTCTCTCTCTCTCTCTCTCCCTCTCCCTCAAAAATAAATAAATATTTTTAAAATATTTTAAAAGTAAGTAAATAATAAATAAAAATTCAAATCTGGTTCTATCATTCCTCTGCTGAAAACCCTTCAGTGCCCTATATCTCTCAGTAAGCCCTCAGGACATACTTGTGGAATGAGTAAGTAAATGACTGACTGATAGAATGTATGAATGGAATGATTTTTAGCAATCTTATCGCTCATTCAGGCTTTTGTACCCTGATTTATGGATTGATGATTTAAGGGAGAGAAAAAAAAAAAAAAGCACAGCTACAACCAGACATAATGGAGTATTTCTGTGCCAAAACAATTTCTCACAGGTTCAATGAGATTTTTCCAGTCGTGGAGACAAATAATGGATTTTTTAAAAAAATTCAGTTATATAAAGTACCTAGTCCTGTGTTTAATTTAAAATGAGATCTAACAGGTTTGGGCTGTTTTGACCTTTCAGCTTTTTCTGTTTTTTTCTTCCAGTTAATTGTGGAGATTTCTTCTGTGTCACCAGAATCTTTAAACTACTGTACCACCAGTGGATTGGTAACCCAGCTTCTCAGAGAGCTGACTGGGGAGGATGTGCTGGTCAGGTGTGTTGACTGAGAGAGTTCTTAAAGCAAAATGTCTTCTTTGAGAGGTCCGGGGAGCAGCTTTGGGACTTAGGGCAATCTTCCCTATTAGAACCTGGACCTGGGTTACAATCTCTTGACCACTGTCCTAAAGAAGGGGCCTTTAGAAAAAGCTCAGGTTATTCGTGACAATATACTAAAACTTAGCAGAGCCACCCATGACAATCTACTTTAGGTTAACTGTGTTCCCTGTCCTTGGACATGTGTACTTTTGCAGTCACATGATAACTGCCATTTTGTATTACTTAATATGTTATCTTACACATTTTTGGTTTTGTTAAATAATAGCACTATGGCATGATGGAAGAAACATGGGCTTTTGAAAATGAGCAAGACTTAGGCTTGCATGCATTTCTGCTACTTATTAGCTTTTGACCTTGAACAGATTATTGTAACCTTTCTACACCTCCATTTCCTCTTCTCTCAAATGGAACAGTAACAGCTCTAAAGAAGATATGACGATTGGAGCGCCTGGGTGGCTCAGTCAGCTAAGCGTCTGACTTCAGCTCAGGTCATGATCTCGCGGTTGACGAGTTTGAGACCCACATCGGGCTCTGTGCTGACAGCTCAGAGTCTGGAGCCTGCTTTGGGTTCTGTGTCTCCCTCTCTCTCTCCTCCTCCCCCACTCGCACTCCGTGTGTGTCTCTCTCTCTCAAGAATAAATAAAAACATCAAAAAAAGAAAAAAGAAGATAATGGGGATTAAATGAATTGGCCAAAGAGACCAATACATTGGGTGACATAGGTCCTTAAAGAAATATTAATTCTAGTCTCTTCACTCCCAGCCCTCTACTCCCTAAGTCCTATTTAATATCTGCCAATGTTACCTTGTTGATATTCCACAGTTTACTAATACATCCTCACTGTTGAACACTTGGTTTGCTTCAAGTATTTTGCTATTTTTGTGCACACAGGTTTTTGTTTTCCTTACGTGATTTTCTGAATTTTTTTTTAATGTTTATTTATTTTTGAGAGAGAGCACAAGCAGGGAAGGGGCAGAGAGAGAGGGAGACAGAGAATCCAAAGCAGTCTCCAGGCTCTGAGCTGTTAGCACAGAGTGTGACACAGGACTCAAACCCATGAGCCATGAGATCATGACCAGAGTCAAAGTCATACACTAAACTGACTGAGCCACCCAGGCGCCCCTCCTTATGTGATTTTCTGATTGTTATGTTTTTTAAATGTGACTGAATTTGTTCAACTCATATGTATAAATCAGTTACGAGTTACACTGTTTAAAGCATTTGAGTTACATTGTTTCAAAGCATTCCTAATAAGGAAATTAATTTTTAAGAATTTTTTTAGCCTTATATCAAATTTTATAACGTAGAAAAAAAACCCTGCAAATCATCTGTTAAAATACCTTAAGGTCAACTATAAAAATACTTTTAAAAAATTATTTGTGGAAATTTGATCACAGGTACCTATTACATGATACCAAGAATTTTTATCAATTTTTAAAATATGAGGACATGGCATTATAATTGTGTAAGGAACTGTTCATATTTTTTAAAGGTGCATACTGAAGTATGCAGGGATAAATGGCAAGTTGACTAGAATTTGATTTAAAATAATTCAGCAAAATAAAAATTAAAAAAAAATCTTTTAAGAAGTTGCTCTATTTTAGTGGAAACAATAATGGGCCTCAAGTCAAAAGTCAAAATTTAAACTCTGCCTTGTAGTGACAATGTGATTCTGGACAAATCACTGTAGCTTTCTCATTCTTGTGGCCCCATCTGAAAAGTAGCCAGAATTACTGACTTTTAGATTAAAAGAATTAAGTAATACATCCTATGAAAGCAATTTATAAACTATGTTAATCGTATGCAAAATTTTGGCATTTTAGAGCCACCTGTGTAGAAATGGTGACATCACTGGCATATACTCAACATGGACGACAGTACCTTTCTCAAGAAGGAGTAATTGATCAGATTTCTAATATAATTGTTGGGGCAGATTCAGACCCTTTCTCTAGCTTCTATCTGCCAGGTAAGAAATACTGATTTCTGTGAAAATAATGGTGCATATTTTGTATCTGAGTTATCTCTGACAAGAGAGGCCAGAGATTATTTTCTGTAGAGCAGATCCCTGTACATTTTTTTTTTAATTCTTTTTAATGTTTATTTATTTTTGACAGAGCACATGCATGCGCATGAGCGGGGGAGGGGCAGAGAGAGAAGGAGACACAGAATCCGAAGCAGGCTCCAGGCTCTGAGCTGTCAGCACAGAGTACAGTGCGGGGCTTGAACCCACGAGCTGTGAGATCATGACCTGAACTGAAGTTGGATCCCTAACTGACTGAGCGACCCAGGCGCCCCTAGAGCAGGTCCCTTTAGATGATACCCATAGCCCCTTGATGAGGTGGAATATATTGCCCTGGGAGCCATGTATTGTTGAATCTGATTTTCTGGAAATACCATTGCTGTTTTGAGTATTAGGATAGTTTCCTTTGAACCTCAGTCAAAAGCAACATAAATTAAAATGCTATTAATGGGACGACTGGGTGGCTCAGTTGGTTAAGTGACTGACTTCGCTCAGGTCATGATCTCACAGTCCGTGGGTTCGAGCCCCACATCATGCTCTGTGCTGATGGCTCAGAGCCTGGAGCCTGCTTCAGATTCTGTGTCTCCCTCTCTCTCTCTGCCCCTCCCCTGCTTGCACTCTGTTTCTCTCTCAAAAATAAATAAACATTTAAAAAAAAACTTTTTTAATACTACTAATGACACAGTATATTTCACAAATTCATCAAATCTCTGTCGGAATCTTTAATATAGGATCTACTCTAGCCATTCTGTTGTAGGACATGGTTAATTAGTTTTCCTTGAGCACTTGCAGAAATTGGAAATTTATTCCTTCCTTAAGTAGCCTAGCTTACTTCATTGATGAGCATCTCTGTTTAAAAATTTCCTGGGGTGGGACACATGGTTGGCTCAGTAGTCTGACTGGCTCAGGTCATGATCTCATGGTTCATGGGTTCGAGCCCTGTGTCAGGCTCTGTGCTGACAGCATGGAGCCTGGAGCCTGCTTCAGATTCTGTGTCTCCCTCTCTCTGCCCCTCCTGTGCTCATGCTCTGCCTCTCTCTCTCAAAAATAAACATTAAAAAAAATTTTTTTTTTTTTTAATTTGTTCCTAATACTCCGAACTTGCCTTCCTCTAATTTATATCCAGTCGTCCTTGTTCTTTGCTCTTCCTCTTGTGTATGGCAGTGCTTCAGTATTTGAGCCCAGCTCCATTGACACCCTGGGGTTTCTGTTCTCAGGACCACATATCACAGGTCCTTCGGTATCTCCTAATGGTCTGATTTCTAGGTAATAGAGTACAGTGCATAACCATTCTCCCCTTCCTGGCCTGTAGTTTATTACTGTCCGTATGAAAACATAGGGCCCACATTTTATGTGTCCTTCCTTCTCTATTAATGTATATTCTTGTAGGGCACATGGGTGGCTCAGTCGGTTAAATGTCCTACTCTTGATCTTGGCTTAGGTCATGATCTCATGGTTAGTGAGACTGAGCCCTGTGTTGGGCTCTGAGCAGACAACACAGAGCCTGTTTGGGATTCTCTCTTTCCTCGCTCTCTTCCCTCCCCCACTCCGGTGCTCATGCACTCTCTCAAAAATAATTAACATTTTTAAAAAAACGTATATTTTGGGGTGCCTGGGTGGCTCAGTCGGTTAAGTGTCCGACTTCGGCTCAGGTCATGATCTCACGGTCCGTGAGTTCGAGCCCCGCGTTGGGCTCTGTGCTGACCGCTCAGAGCCTGGAGCCTGTTTCAGATTCTGTGTCTCCCTCTCTCTCTGATCCTCCCCTGTTCATGCTCTGTCTCTCTCTGTCTCAAAAATAAATAAACGTTAAAAAAAATTTTTTTTAAAAATAAAAATAAAAAACGTATATTTTTGGACATTTCTTCAGGGTTTGTGAAGTTTTTTGGAAACCTGGCTATCATGGATAGTCCTCAACAGATCTGTGAGCGTTATCCTGTCTTTGTGGAAAAAGTCTTTGAAATGACAGAAAGTCAGGACCCCACCATGATTGGCGTAGCAGTGGACACAATCGGAATCCTGGGATCCAATGTTGAAGGAAAACAAGTTTTACAAAAAACAGGTTGGTATGACTTATTTGGGTTTTCTTTAGGGATATCTTTGTTTTTGTCAACAATTCAATATATAAGCTCACTTGCTGGTGCAATAACTACATTGTAGAAACTATTCTTACAGATGGCAGTCTTTTTATTGTGACCTTGAACGCATCCCTAGAAATTCTTACAATTATTACTGAATTTTTATTTGTTTATTTTTTACCAGGCTAGACCAAGTACTGTGCCCCTTCTACACCTTCTTTGATAGTGTTCAAGGTCCAGAGACCATGGGCTATACTCCAAAAGACCTGGATTCATGTTCCAGTTCCAACACTGACTTAGCTTTTTTTTTTTTTTTTTAATATAATTTATTGACAAATTGGTTTCTTGAACTTCATGCCCTCACTTCATTACTTGAGGTCTTATTTTCTTCATTCATAAAAAGGATAAACAATCTCGGGATTGTGAATATTTAATAAAAACACACATTTGTTTTATATTTGTAATGTTCAGGAAGAAAAAGAAACAAAAATTTGTTACCAATTTTATGTTAAGAATGATACTTTTAAGGCATATCTGTGAGGAATTATTTATTTATTTATTTAATCTTTATGGAATCTATTTATTTTTTTACATATAATTTATTGTCAAGTTAGATAACATACAGTGTATACAGTGTGCTCTTGGCTTTGGGAGTAGATTCCCATCATTCATTGCTTACAAACATCTGTGAGTAATTTAAAGGACTGTGAATTCTATATGAAAACTAATATGGGCACAGTTAAAACCCTTACAGAGTATATGTTGAAAATTAATGTGCTACTGTCTATCACAATTGGTATCCTTATTAATATACTTTTCTAAGTGCTTTTGTGTATGATATGTAATCCTTATACAGTCCTGCAAAGAACATATTATGCATTCTCATTTTACAGATAAGGTAGCTGAAACTCAGAGAAGTTAACATTTTTTTAGATGATATAGACTGTGGATTTGCTACTCAAATCCAGGTCCTTTAATTCCAAATTCTCTACACTTTGTCTTTTGTATATGCTGCATTGCATCTGAATGTATGTTTTTGGCCTGTTACTTGGTCTCTGACTACGTGGGGGTTTTTTTGTTGGGTTTTTTTTTTCTATTGTTTTTTTTTTCTCTTTAATTTATTTTGAGAGAGAGCATGGGAGGGGCAGAGAAGGAGAATCCCAAGCAGGCTCCACACTGTCAGCACAGAGCCTGATGCAGTTCTTGAGCTCACAAACCATGAGATCATGACCTGAGCCAAAGTCAGATGCTTGCCTGACTGAGCCACCCAGGCACCCCATCTGACTACATGTTTAATTTTGTGTTGGTTTAGGTTGGTAGAGGTCATAGTATATGAAAGCATACTTTAAAAAAATCTCATTGTTGGGGTGCCTGGGTGGCTCAGTCGGTTGGGCGGCTGGCTACAGCTCAGGTCATGATCTCATGGTCTGTGGGTTCGAGCCCCACATCGGGCTTTGTCCTGAGTGCTCAGAGCCTGGAGCCTACTTCGGATTCTGTGTCTCCCTCTCTCTCTGCCCCTTCCCTGCTTGCTCTCTCTCTCTCTCTCTCTCAAAAATGATAAACAATAAAAAAATTTCTTTTAAAGTTTAAAAAAAATCTCATTGTTCACTTCACACTCATTAGGATGGCTATAATGACAGAAAAATGACAAAAATAAATAAAAAGTGTTGACAAGGATGTAGAGAAATTCCCATATTTGGTGGCTATGTAAAATGGTACAGATGCTGTGGAAAACATTATGGTGGTTCCTCAAAAAATTATACATAGAATTACCATATGACCCAGCAAACATGCTTCTAGATATACATGCAAAAGGATTGAAAGAAGGGACTCAAAAGATATTTGTGCACCTGTATTCATTACATTATTTACGATAGCCAAAAAAAGTAGAAACAATTCAAATGTTCATTGATGGATGAATAGATAGACAAAATGTGATATATACATACAATGAAATATCCAGCCTTAAAAGGGAAATGAAATTCTTGGGGTGCCTGGGTGGCTCATTTGGTTAAGCGTCTGACTTCAGCTCAGGTCATGATCTTGCGGTTCGTGAGTTCGAGCCTGGCATCAGGCTCTGTGCTGACAGCTCAGAGCCTGGAGCCTCCTTCAGAGTCTGTGTCTCCCTCTCCCTCTCTGCCCTTCCCCCCACCCTCTCTCTCACAAATAAATAAACATGAAAAAAAATTCTATAAAAAAAAAGGAAATGAAATTCTCATCCATGCTGTAACATGCAGAGACCTTGAAGACATTATGGCAAGTGCAATAAGCCAGACTCAAAAAGACAAATATTACATGACTCTATTTATATGAGGTTCTTACAGTAGTCACATATACAGAGACAAAGTAAAATACTGGTTATCAGGGGATGGACATAGATGACATGGAGAGTTACTGCTTAATGAGTACAGAGTTTCCGTTTGAGATGAAGAAAACGTTCTGGAGACAGATAGTGATGATGGTTGCACAACAATAATGAATATACTTAATGTCACAGAGCTATATACTTAAAAATGGTTAAAATGATAAATTTTATGTGTATTTTACCACCATAAAAAATATTTTATTATCTTTCAAAGGAACTCGCTTTGAACGCTTGCTCATGAAAATAGGATATCAAGCAAAGAATGCCTCAACAGAGCTCAAAATTAGGTGTTTGGATGCAATTTCGTCTATTTTTTATATACCAGTAAGTACATTGGGAAATTAATGAAGGATAGTGGGATATGTTTGGGACAATAAATCTATAGAAGTCAACATAATCCTGGTTAACTTAATATAGATGGTATTCAACTTTTAGTAAAAGAAGATAATCCTCACTATGTTACTAGTGACATTTTTTTAGTTAAAGTGGAATCATCCAGTATTAGAACTGGAGAGAGGGGGCGCCCGGGTGGCTCAGTCAGTTAAGTGTCCAACTTTGATTCAGGTCATGATTCACGGTTGGAGGGTTTGAGCCCCGCATTGGGCCCTGTGCTGACAGCTCAGAGCCTGGAGCCTCCTTCGGATTCTGTGTCTCCCTCTCTCTTTCTGCCCCTCCCCTGCTCATGGTCTGTCTTTCTCTCTCTCAAAACTAAATAAACATTAAAAAAAAAATTTTTTTTTTTTAAAGAACTGGAGAGAGGACGCTAGAGATTGCCTAATCAACCCTATCAGAAAAACAAAACAAAACAAAACTGAGGAAGTCTGGAGCTGGATTTGGGAAAGAGTGCTCTGGACTTAGCAGAGATCACATAGCAAACTAATGACAAAGTGCCATCAGAATCCAGGTTTCCTGACTTCCAAAGGCTTGAGAGTTTTCATTTCTGTCATGTAGCCTGAGCAGCAGACTGATGACCTCCTGAGGATGACAGAATCCTGGTTTTCTTCTTTATCTCGGGACCCGCTGGAGCTCTTCCGTGGCATCAGTAATCAGCCCTTCCCTGAACTGCACTGTGCTGCCTTAAAAGTGTTCACGGTAGGCACCCTTGTCTTTTTCACCAGTCCTTCTGGGAAGAGGCTAGTTCAACACATGAGTACTTATGATGAGCTAGTGCCTCTGCCCTACCTTGGGGATACGCAAATGTGTAGTTTCTGCCCTCTATTAGTGTAGACTAATGGGGGAGACATGTGTAAACAAATTGTTTCAGCTCAAGATCTTAGGTGTTGTGGCAAAGGTTTGAACAGGATTCCACAGGATCATAGAATCAATTCCAGATTCCTTATCTGACATCAAACAAGCCTTCTGTTGACCCAGCCCTAGTCTTCTTCCTGAGCCTTATTTCCCGCCATTCCCCTTCTGGCACCCAATGCTCTGGTGATACCAAACTGCTTACTTTATCTCTCTGGACTTTTACGTGCCCTCTACATTCAGCGCTGTTTCCCAACTTTGCTTGTTAACCTCTTACTCATTCTTGAAGGACTAGCTCAGGTATCTCTTCAGCAAGCTTTGCCCAAACCCACAACGTTGAGTTAAGCAGTGTCAGCTCTCGTAAAAGTTGCTTATTCATTATTTTAAAATTTGGAAAAGATTGCAAAGTAGAAACTTTTAAAATCACTTAAAATCAGACCTATTTTGTATATCTCCTTTTAATATTAGTGTTAGTGTCAGTTTTTATTTATTTACCTTTTTTTGGTAAAATATTTCAGACATCGGTAATACTTTCCTATCTCTGTCATTCCCCCCTTTCTTCCTCGCTGACTGTAATCACTGTCATGAATTCGGGGTTTACAAGCCTATACATGATTTTATACTTTTACTACATATGTGTGTATCTTTAAACAAATTACAGTATTTTGCATATTAAATTTTGTAAACAGTATCATGCTGTTTATATCATTCTGCACTTTGCTGTTTTCTTCAACATTTCTGTTTGTAGGGGTTGTCTGTGTTAAAAGTGGCAATTAGAAAGTCATTATTTCATTGTATAGCCACAGTGAATCATTCTCCTATCAATGAAGATTTCAGAGGTTCTCTGTAACAAATGGTTCTATAATGAACGTTCTGAAAATGTCATCCTGTGCACAAGCGTGAGAGTTTTTTCAGGATAGTCTTTTCTTCTCTGGTATTTGTTTTTATTTTTCCACTGTTGTGATTATGCCATGAGTATAATTTGGATCTACTTTTTTCATATCATAGATTTACCTATTCTTTATAAAAACTATTCTTAATGTTTATTTAATTTTCTCTTGCTATATACTAAAATTTACTCACCGATCCCCCACTATTAAGCATTTATATTATAATTTTCACACTATGATAACCATCTTTATGTACAAAGATTTAATATGTAGATTTAGATTTAATTAATATTTAGATTTATTTATTTAATTAAATATTTAATTAAAATTTAGATTAATATTTAATATTTAGATTATTTTCTTAAGATTTCTAGGAGAGAATTTTCTTAGGCAAAAAGTAACATTTTTAAGGTTCATGTGGCCAAAATTTTTTGTAAGGATTGTGCTATCCAAGTAACACATTTCACTTCTTAAGGCTCAGAGGAGTTGTGTTCTTTCTACCTTCTATTTCAGGCCATCGCAAATCAACCCTGGGCTCAGAAACTAATGTATAATAGTCCAGGGTTTGTGGAATATGTGATGGACCGGTCTGTGGAGCATGACAAAGCTTCAAAGGATGCCAAATATGAACTGGTTAAAGCACTTGCCAATTCCAAGACAGTTGCGGAAATCTTTGGGAACCCAAATTATTTGAGGCTCAGAACTTACCTGAGTGAAGGTCCATACTATGTGAAACCTATTTCCACAACAGCTGTGGAAGGAGCTGAATGATTTCTTCTAGAAGGTAGACCATTTTTTGACCAAAACTTCTCCTAAGGCATTTGACTTCACCAATGTTTTACAAAACAGAGACTTCCCTTCTCCCAGAATTAATCATGGAGTATCTAATGTAACTTTATTACATGCATTTGTGGTGTTTCTACATTGAAATACAGTGTGGAACCAGGAAAGCAGGCAAACTTGATCATAATTGCATCAGGTGTTTTTCAGATTTCTTTGACTGCCTTAATCTTTCCAAGAAGATGGAAGTTTTGTTCTCAGAAAATTTTCATGGACTTACCCCATTTTATTTAAAATTGTGCTTCAAATAGAATAATGGAACCAACTTGGTTCTGAATTCTCTTCACCACCTTTTTTGTTGTTCTATTCCCCCTTCTGATTCCACTTGCAAAGTCTTGGATATAAAGATTCTTTGAAAAATAATATGGAATTTTGAAATTATGTTCTCCATACTAAGAATAAATGCTTTTAATAAGGTGTCTTTGGATTTTTTTGTTACCATTATGGAAAATGGACAATAAATAAATCTTTTAAAAACATTTCTAGTGTTCTTCGCGTTTTTGTTGCTGATCATTGAATTTTGCTGGAGGAGTAAATGTTAAGGAGGAGTGGTAACATTCCTAAAGCAGGAAGACTCCCCAAACTCTTTTCTTATTGGTGGGCCATCAATTGTTGAGGGTTTTGCTTTTAATTTCTCAGATCCATCAAGTCAGTATTGAATTGATCAGAGAGAGATACTGACTCCTAATAACCAGAGTCAGATGGCAGCTAGTATATATAAACCAGGATGCCATCTCATTGATTAACAAAGGATGTGCTTTCTTTTCGTTGACAAAATGTTCCCACCTCTTTCCAGTGCCCTGCTTTCTAACCGGAAGAGCACTCTGCATACCAATCCTCAGTCACAGGTTTCTGGGTGAGTGTGTTATCTGAGTGTGACCGTTCAGAATCCAGAGCTTTGTTTCTTTTAGGCCATGGTGATGTTGATAAACCATCCCTGCTCTGTAACAAAATGGTCCTCAAGTTCCTGGAGTTCTCTTGTCCCTGGATTGATCATTTCACATTGATCAAACAGTGTGAGATTCTCGGTTCCACCATCTCCTATATCCCTCTGTGGGTCTATTTCTTCGTGTGTTTCCATACTAATCATTTCTCTACAGCTAATACCACTAATTAGGCTACAGCAAAGTCTTTCCTGGCCTGAGAAACATTCTATCTCTTTAAGGTGACTTTGTTTAATCTCATTCATGAAGTTGATCTTATTCATTTGACATCAGAGTTCAGAGAGTGGCCCTCTCCTATGTGTGGCCTACGCACTCATTCTGTCTTTGCACCTGTGACTTTTTTCTACGATTAAAATTTGAAAATTATTATTTATTTCATACTTTATTTCACATTTAACAAATAAACACTATTGACTGCTTATTATGTGCATGGCATTGAGAAAAAGTGTTAGACATTGTCCTAAATGCTAAGCTCATCTCATTTATATATATAATTTTTAATGTTTTATTTATGTTTTTATTAGAGCATGAAGGGGAGGGGCAGAGAGAGAGGGAGACACAGAATCCTAAGCAGGCTCCAGGTTCTGAGCTGTCAGCACAGAGCCCAATGTGGGGCTCGAACTCACAAAATGCAAGATCATGACCCGAGCCGAAGTTGGATGCTTAACTGACTGAGCCACCCAGACGTCCCAATCTCGTTTATATTTTTACATCTGTATTTCACAGATGAAGAAACCCGAGCTCGGAGAAGTTAAGTAGCTTATCTCAAAATCACACAGGTAGCAAGTGACTAATAGTGGAGGAAAATAGAAACAAATTTCTATCAGAAATAGAAATAGAACATTAGTGTATAGTAAGTACAAGAATAGAGAAAAACAGGAAACACCTACCCTAGACTTGAAGGAAGGTTTCTCAGAGAAGGAAACACCTGAAACTCGAAGAACCGGTAGGAGATAGTCAAGTGAGAAATCAAGGAGAGTAGCAGGGCAAGCAGGGGACAGACATGAAAACAGGAAACATTTGGGGGAACTACAAGGCGATACGGCCAAGCCTGGAGCTTAAAAGGGGAAAATTATAAAATTCTTAATCATTATTACTAATGGTAGCTACTATTTCTTACAGATTGCACATTCCAGAGCCAGAATGTTAACCTGGCTTCCTGGTGGCTAGTCAAATGTTTTACTTGGTTATATTTTGAGGATAATAGCAGACAAATGTTTGTCAAGCATTGTTCTAAAAGCTTTTCATCTATTAACTCATGTTGCTCTTTTTCCTCTCCCAGGAATAAAATACTATTATTACCCTGTTTACACATGAGGCTGAGGCACAGCAGAGATAAGGAACTTGTACAAGATCACACAGCAGATAAGTGGAGCCAAGATTTGAGCCTAAGCTGTTACACTCAGAACATACGTTTTTAAATGCTACCTCTTCTTACCGGTCATTTTCTATGGGCCAAATCCAATGCTAGATGCTTGACATGTCTCATTTAGTCCACGGGTCCTACAAGGCTGAATCTGTACATAGACTGAGGCTCAGTATATTTTAGTAATATATCCAGAAATATGATGTAGTAAGTGTCATGGCAGAGATTTTCAAAGTGTATTATTTCGGGGACACCTAAAATTCCGAGGGCCCCAGAATGGGAACATTGATCTAGTGCCTAGTTATTCCACAAGAGAAATCACCAAGTGTGTTGTTGAGTTAAATTGTGTCCCCAAAAAAGGTAATGTTGAAATCCTAACCCCTGATTTTTGTCAATGTGACCTTATTTTGAAATAGAGTTTTTGCTGATGTCATCAAGTTAGGATGGGGTCATTTGGGTCCTAATCCAATGACATGTCCTTAGAAGAACGAGAAAATTTGGACACAGCACAGAGCAGAGATTATACAAAGTCCCAGACCCATGAGAGAAGGCCATGTGTGAAGATGGAGGCGGAGATTGAAGTGGTCTGTCCGCAAGCCAAAGAATGCTAAGCATGGTTGCCAACCACCAGAAGGTCGAAGAGACAAGGAAGGATTCTCCCTCACAGGCTTCAGAGAGAGCAGGGTCCTGCCAACACCTTGATTTCGTCTTTAAAACTAGTCTTTTTGGGGCGCCAGGGTGGCTTGGTCGGTTAAGCGTCCGACTTCGGCTCAGGTCATGATCTCGCGGCCCGTGAGTTCGAGCCCCGCGTCGGGCTCTGTGCTGACCGCTCAGAGCCCGGAGCCTGTTTCAGATTCTGTGTCTCCCTCTCTCTCTCTGCCCCTCCCCTGTTCATGCTCTGTCTCTCTCTGTCTCAAAAATAAATAAACGTTAAAAAAAATTTAAAAAATAAATAAATAAATAAAACTAGTCTTTTTTTTTTTAATTTTTTTTTTTAATGTTTTATTTATTTTTGAGACAGAGAGAGACAAAACGTGAACGGGGGAGGGTCAGAGAGAGGGAGACACAGAATCTGAAGCAGGCTCCAGGCTCTGAGCTGTCAGCACAGAGCCCAATGCGGGGCTTGAACTCACGGACCGCGAGATCATGACCTGAGCCAAAGTCGGCCGCTCAACCGACTGAGCCACCCAGGTGCCCCTAAAACTAGTCTTTAAAACTACAACAAATAGGGATGCCTGGGGTGGCTCAGGTCATGATCTTCACCGCTCGTGAGTTCGAGCTCCGCGTCGGGCTCTGGACTGACAGCTCAGAGCCTGGAGCCTGCTTCCGATTCTGTGTCTCCCTCTCTCTGCCCCTCCCCTAGGCTCACTCTGTCTCTCAAAAATAAAGAAACATTAAAAAATTTGTCATACAAAATAAAACTAGAACAAACACATTTCTGTTGTTTTAAGTCACCGAGTTTGTGGTACTTTTTTTACAGCATTTCTAGGAAACTAACGCAGAGTGTACACATTAGCAGGGAATGTGAATGTGTAGCATCCCGTCTGTAAAGCACTGGCTAATTAGAACTTGATGAAAATTGCTTTACAAAGAGTTAGCTATCCAAGTCCATATACTATGTGGTTCATACTTTTAAATTAAATGTAATTCCACTACCCAATTAGTAAAATGCTTCCTGCTTACATACAAGATGACAATTTTGTTCAACAAATTCCTTAGTGTTTGCCTTTAATTCTGAGCATTCGCAAAAATTAGTTGCCATTGCTATTGCTGAATCATGACAGTTCCACAGAATATGATTTTTATAAATTCAATGACTGTAAAGAGAAACAAGACTTTGGGTTATAATTAAATGTCATGTTCTCCCTTTTTTGGATAGAATGTTTTATTTTGAAAAGAGTGCTATCTCAACTTAGATTTCGTAACATGAAATCTCAATATGATGTAGTACATCCGAGCACTAATAACATTTTGCAACTCGCTAAAAGAAAGTACATAAAACACAAGGAAGGAGGGATGCTTTCTATAACGAGGTATGAGTTAATTTAAAAAGACCAAATTTATAATAAAAAGCAAAAAAAGACCTAATCACCCAAATACATGCCATCATTTTTTATGGTACCCACGTGGAAACGTTTAAGGGTGTCAAAGTATGTCAGAAGTTTGCAGGAAATGAGCCCGTAGTAAGTCTCAAACAGGGTACATTCTTTCCCACTGCTAATTTCCTTCCACGCCAGGGGCATTTCAATATCTGTAGTTTCTGAGGATGTAAAAATGAACTTATAGCAACATCTGTTGTATCTGATGTGCCTTTTTCCAGAAAACCTTGAACTGTGGATGGGTATAAGGCCAATAGACTTTGCACAAATTCCTACAAACACATCAGCAGGAACCATTATGGGTACTTCTTTGAAAACCACATACATCATCCGAGCCACATCTTGGGACATAATAAAGGCCTCGCCACTGCAGTAATCTGGGTAGTACTTTTCTGGGTACTCGCTAAAAGGGATAAATTCTTGACTATTAGGATCCCTGTTGGGTGTATCTTGATGGATAACTCTTCCTACATAGACATCCTCCAGGTGATCTTTTAGATTAAGAAGATAGTCTACCAAGCTCGGGACATTGACAAACATCTCTTCATCAACCTTAAGAATGAACAGGGCATTAGGGCAGAAAGTCACAGCCCACTGCGTCATCGTGATGATTTTCAGGGTTTGGTTCTCAGCACTGTCCAAGAAGATTCCTTGAATTATATCATTATTCTTATGGGACTCTTTGTCTATTTCTTGCTGGGTAGTTACCAAAACGGGCATTCCCAAAGAAAACAGTGTGAGAATGTGGTGCCCTTGAACACTGGTCACGTTACCCCAGGTTTTCCTGATGAGGTCCCGCCTTGTTCCATTTCCCGGGCTACTGAAGATAAGAGAGAGTAAAAATATATTCTTCCCTTTACACAGCTCCGACTGGCTCAGGATGTAATACTTGGAAAGATTACTTCTTAGGGGCTCCGTGTTCAATTTTCTTGCCTTCTCCTTAATTTCAAGAGCTTTCATATCCACATAAGGCAAAGCATGCAGAAAGTATTCTTCCACAAAATCAGCCCCAAAAAGCAAAGCATGAAACAGGATAACATTAAATAGAATGAAACACCACTGGTGAGTCCGAAGTCTGCAGAATGTCACCTAAATAAGACGAAAACACATGTTCATTCAAGCTTCGTCTCCATTCTTATTTTTGCCTCCACTGAATGCTATACGTACTTCTTACAGCACTTAGAAATACACTACTTTAAGTGTTTCTCATTTATTTTTGTTATCTGTCTCTCCCACTAGATCATGGTCTCCTGGACAGCTGGCAGAGAAGAGACAGCTCTCTCTTCTCCACTGTTGCAGAGTTCAGTATTTGGCGTGAAGTAGAAACTGAATAAAATGCTAGTTGGTTGTTTTCTCACTTGTTTGGATGAAAGCCTACTTACTATATGCAAGGCACGGTGCTAGACATTGGGAAAGCAAAGAGGAATCAGGCATAGACATATGGATATAAAGTAACAAGCAGAATTATTGCGCTAAAAGCCTACAGGAAAATATATGATTTTTTTTTTTTTCTGAAAGTGAAGCACTTGGATCAGTTTCTTCTCTAATTACAAAGGTCAAGGGCTATTTTTCCATGAAGTGGTTGCTTTTGTTGGCCAGTGGACAATGGCTACTATCAAACATTTACATCCTTCTACTATGACTTTCCAATTTAATCTGATACTGAATTCTGACATTGTCTGTTTTAGTGATGTCCCCTAATCCATTCGACACATCTGCCAATATGGGCAAATTCCCGTTATCTGCATAGCACCCCTTCAGAGATCTAGGATGGCTCTGTGCCAAGCTTACTCCACATCATCAAAGAAGATGGAAACTTTCCATCTGGAAGGGCATATACAGTATCGTAATATAACAGAGCAAGGGAACATTAAAGAAATTAAATTTCTTTTTTTTTTTCGTTTATTTATTTTTGAGACAGAGAGAGAGACAGAGCATGAACGGGGGAGGGGCAGAGAGAGGGGGAGACACAGAATTGGAAGCAGGCTCCAGGCTCTGAGCCATCAGCCCAGAGCCTGACGCGGGGCTCGAACTCACAGACCGCGAGATCGTGATCTGAGTGAAGTAGGACGCTCAACCGACTGAGCCACCCAGGCGCCCCAAAGAAATTAAATTTCTATTGGAGTTTGATTGACAAAGCCTTCCATAATAATAGTTACCTCTTACTGAGCATTTGCAGTGTGTCAGGCACTGTGCTAAGCACTTTAAATGACTTAATTCACTTAGCCTTGGTAACATCCCTTTCATATAGGTTATTTCCAAAATTAAGGTGAGCATCCAAGTTTAGTAACTTGCCAAAGATCATCTCAGTGGGTAAGGGCGTGGGGAAGGGTCATAATTGGAACTCAAGTCTGGGAGAGTCCAAAGCTTAACCACTGAGAATCCTGACCCCCATCTTTTCCTTTCCTATACCTAATGAATAGGCAACAAAACAAAACAAATCCCTGCAATTATAATCTGAATTCCATTCCATTTTCTCAAAGCTGATGATGTGCACATAGAAGAAACTTCAGCTTTCTCAAACCTATTTTATTTTATTTTATTCTTTTTTTTCAATATATGAAATTTATTGTCAAATTGGTTTCCATACAACACCCAGTGCTCATCCCAAAAGGTGCCCTCCTCAATACCCATCACCCACCCTCCCCTCCCTCCCACCCCCCATCAACCCTCAGTTTGTTCTCAGTTTTTAAGAGTCTCTTATGCTTTGGCTCTCTCCCACTCTAACCTCTTTTTTTTTTTTCCTTCCCCTCCCCCATGGGTTTCTGTTAAGTTTCTCAGGATCCACATAAGATTGAAAACATATGGTATCTGTCTTTCTTTGTATGGCTTATTTCACTTAGCATCACACTCTCCAGTTCCATCCATGTTGCTACAAAGGGCCATATTTCGTTCTTTCTCATTGCCATGTAGTACTCCATTGTGTATATAAACCACAATTTCTTTATCCATTCATCAGTTGATGGACATTTAGGCTCTTTCCACAATTTGGCTATTGTTAATAGATATCAAATGCTTCCAAGATTTAAGAAACTTACCTGCATGTTGTCTGTGAACCGTTTCAGGACTTTGGAAATTACTGAATCCAGATGCCAAAATTATGTCCAAATGTAGCTCTCAGCATCATTCCAGTCTAACAGCAATTGAGGTAAGGTGCTTTGTGCCTGAGACTTTAAGGATAAAGTTTCTTTCCAATCAACTTGAGCTTTTGTCCCAGAATACCTGCTGACTCCATAGGGAAGCAAGTGCAGATTATGTTACAGCTAGAGTGAATCCAGAACAAAGAATGGAGAACACAAACCTTTTCAAACGCTTCCAACCTTGTATATGTTTTGAAACTGACCTGTTGCCGGTATGCTGAATTCCTGGTGAAACGTGTGGGGGAGTTGAAAGAGCAGTTCACCTACATCACCTCTCAAACATCATAATACAAGGAGAAATGTCATACAGTATGTTTTGGAGTGCTCTCAAGAAGCTAAACAATTGGACTAGTTCCTGCTCCCTGGTATATGCATGAGCAAGACATGTACTAAACATCAAGGAATACTTATCATCCCTAATGGGTGTGGTTTTTTTTTTCCTCCCCAAAGAAACATCGTATGAAAGTTTTGGTTTATGTCTCATTGGGAAGGATTTTGAATTCCTAGTATAGGCTATGCAAGAAGTTTACTGAATCAATTATATGTCACCCCAACTACCTACCCAGGCATTTTTTATCTCAAACTGGAAAACAACACATAGTCCATTTTAGCCAGAACTGAAGGAACTCAGCATTTGCTGTTTGCCGTTTTCCTGGGGGCATGAATATGTAGGGATTATTCCAAACACTGTTTCTACCAGCAAGTTTAAGAAAGGAAGCAACATTCAGCATATTTTCATGTTCCTGTCACATAAGCAGTTGTATTGAGCAGTTGTATTGAGCATTCTGTTTTCAGGCAGGGCTGAACCATTTTCGTCTTTTCACATGTTGATGTTCCTGCCTGCCACTCAGGGCATTTTTTTGTAATTGTTTGGGTAGGAAAAATGTCAATGTTTGCTCAGCCATTTGTCATGCAATCTTGGAAATTTTTACAAAGTGGGAAAATCTAACCTAAAAAAAATCATCTGAAAGGAAATTTTTTATACATTCTAAGTTTAACAACTAAATACAAATCCTATTTTGCAATTTTCATCTCTTAGAGCTATAAATTTTGCTCCCAGATCTCCTCTTGCTTCAATTTAGACAATTTGGTTTCTTTGTTCATGAGAAGGTCTAACAACATTGCCTCTAGAGCACCTCTGTCTGGGATTTTCAGTTTGATTCATCAAACTCCTACCACAATTTGTTTGCTACAAATTGATAGGGGTGCTTGTTTTTCTTAATTACCTTGGTATTGCTTTGCCTTTCATAGAGGTTATCTGATCTGCATACACATGTCTTCCTAAAATTTCTTATAATGTCATCAGTCACTGTTTGGCTTAGATGTCTACAGAGGCTTTCTGTTGCCTACCAAATCAAATTTGCTCTCGTGGAGCCTGACTTTCAAGACACCATACTTGGCTTCTACTTCACATAGTCAAATTTTTATTTCCCATGTTTCAAGCGTACTAGATGGACGCAGGATGCTGGGCGCCTTGGTCATTCCCTAACACTAACTGGATATGTGACTGTCTTACTGTCTATATTACATGTTCTATCTCTTGGACCAGTCTGTTCAATAGGGTAGCCATTAGCCACATGTGGCTATTTATATTTAAATTAATTAAAATTGTATTTCCTCAGTCACATTAGGCATTTTCAAGTGTTCAGTAGTCACAAGAGGCTAGTGGCTGCCTTATTAGACAATGTAAATAGGGGACACAATTGTTGAAAGTCCTATTGGAAGGTGCTGGTATAAGATATGCGTGTTCGCAGTTTATGAGCCCTTAGGGAGAGACAAGGAGAATTTAAGTTCTTGAAGGGGGGGGGCGGGGGGGGGGCTGGGTTGAAATCCTAAGATAGCCGGTTATGATGACCTTAGGCAGGATGCTTAACCCTCTTTTGACCCGGGTTTCCTCATCTCTAAAAACAAGAGTTAATAATAGTAACTACTATGCAGGGCTACTGTGGGAATTGAATGCGGTAACACAAAGTGATCAGGAGAGTGCCTGGCACATAGGAAGCACACAATTTTTGTTCTTTGATGCTTAAAGATTTATGCTTCAGCTTTCAGTCCTCAGAAGGATCACACGAGGAAGTACTATAACTGCTATGCAGAAGACGAATATAAATCCAGAGATGTTACCTAAGGCCAACGGCACAGCCGGAGTGTCAGAGCTGGGATTTGAACCTAGATCACCTGCCTCCTTTGTTTCGTTCACCAATCCCCTTAACTTGCTTTATTTTTTTCGTGAGCACTTGCTAAGACTTGCACCATGCCTTGCTTAGTTATTTATGTCAGCCTCCCCCGCTGGGATATAAACCCCAGGCGGCCGGGTTTTTTGCACTTTTTGCTCACTAACCCTATCTCCTAGAATAGCGTTTGGGACACGCATGATAGGCGGCTCAATGGGTTGTTTCACTTTGGACACGTGTCTGAAATTCTCCTCCCTCTCCTCCGAAAAGTGAGGATAAGGAAAAGCGCCACAGAGTTTGTGCAAGGTCGGATCGGTCCGACGAAGGACGTCAAGGCTCCGGACAAATTCCGATACACGGCACGGAAGTTAAGTCGTGGATGAAACGCCACAGGTCCCAGCTATACTGCGCATGCTCCTCCTCCCTGGGCGCTCTCCTCAGCCCGCCCGCTTCCCCCTCGAGGCCGGGGCCGGAAGTGCACCCGCGTCCGCTGGGCGCCGCGGGCGGAGGGACGCGCGGAGATGACGCAGGCAGCACCGGAAGCCGCTCCCCTGTGAGGTTGCAGACCCCGAGCGGCGGCCGCTGGTCCAGGTCTGTATGTGAGGCGGGGCCCGGTCGGGGAGGGGGTTCTTAGGCGCCCGCGCCCCTGCTGACCAGGCGCGCCTCGGGCCGTTTGTCTTTCTCTCCCTGCAGGCGCCATGGCTGCGGAGCGGACCCGGCCGCTGCGAGGCTCTGGCGGCCCGAGCGCGCCTAGTCGGTGTGAGCCCGGCGCGAGGTCCCGGGCCCCGGGGCGCTCGCTCAGGTCAGTGCTGCGCGGAACACGACTCTGGGAGCAGGGAACCTGGGAGCGACGAACGGGCTGAAGGGATCTGGAGTTGATTTTAGAGATGGGAACATTGAGTCTCGGAGTTACTGCCTCTTAGTTCTCAGCTTCCTTAGCTGCGAAATGAGTTAACAATGATGTCCCAGGGCTGCCATGACTTTGAAAGATGATGAAGTGTGGAGAGGTGGTTTTGAAGTACAAAGCGCTGTATTAATGTGAGGGACTGCGCCGTAGTTGTGGGTATGCCATGGAAACAGGTGTGTATGTGGCGGGGGGGGGGGGGGGGGGGGACGACGCTTGAACTACAGATAGCCATATTAATGCTCAATAATAATGGTAACTGACGTTTCTCGGAGGCTTACAGCGTGTAGGGTACTGTGCTAAACGCTTTACGTGCATTATCCGATTTAAGCCTCACAAACACCCTTGCAGGGAATGCTGTTCCGAGGTTGCATTTTACAAGTCAAAGACTGGACTTGAGATTGGTGAAGTGATTTCCCCAGTGTCACTCAGCAACAAGTGGAGTTGCAGAGCCTGGATTTTATAAACACTGTATTCTTTCCGAGCTGTTTGTATTCATCTCAAAACCAAAGGCGAGAGGAATAAATAAGTTGTAATATTAAGTTGTCATAATAAGTTGTAAGATTTTAAATAAGTTGTATATTCACATGGTTTTAAATTCAAGAAAGGGCTCCTCACGCCTGTTCCTCAGCTCTCCAGGTTTCTCTGGAGGCAACCAGTGTTGCCAGCTTCTTGAATATTCCAAAGATACCTTGGGTGTGTGTACGTTTATAAATCCAGATACAGGTTTTCAA